>NC_059427.1:114450862-115845029 GCF_021028975.2 Sphaerodactylus townsendi | reverse complement strand
CAAGGTAGGGGCTGCAGGGTGAGAAGAATGGAACATTTAAGATAAAAGGCCAGATAAAATGGATGGGAAGAAGATGATGTTGCCAGCTCCATATGTGGAAATGCCTGGTGGTAAGCAGGCTAGAGCCTGGGGAGAGACCTCAGAAAATGTACAATACTATAGACACTATCCAAAGCAGCTATTTCCTATAGGGGAACTAAGGTTGCCAACCTTCAGGTAAGGGGTGAAGATCACCCAGAATTACCACTGATCTCCAGATGACAGAGATCTGTCCCCCTGGAGAAAAAGGCTGCTGAGGTTGCTTTGCTCCCCAAACCTTAACCTCCCGAGACTCTAGTTCCAGATTTCAAGGAGTTTTCCAACCTAGAGCTGGCAACTCTTAGGGGACCTGATCTCTGAAGCTGGGAGATTCCTTGTGATTCTGGGGGAGCTGCTTGGGGGAGGGAGAGAATGGGATAAGGGGGGTGGGTGGGAGAAAGAGCGGGAAAGTGACAGACATGGAGAAGGAAGAGTAAGAAAAGGGAGGAGGGTGGAGAAAGAGAAACTGAGAAGAAGGTGGAGAGGGGGAAAGGCAAAGGTGAGGGGATTGATCCCTACTTATCATCTAACCCCAATTATGTCATTTCTATCTGTATTTTGTTATCATAAAATTTGCACTCTAAAAACATGCAGAACATCCACAAACATTGTTACAAGGGATGTTGGAAACTGACAGACAAAATCAATTTCAGCAGAATGTTAGGATATCGATATATCTATCCCAGGGGTAGGGAACCTGCGGCTCTCCAGATGTTCAGGAACTACAATTCCCATCAGCCTCTGTCAGCATGGCCAATTGGCCATACTGGTAGGGGCTGATGGGAATTGTAGTTCCTGAACATCTGGAGAGCCGCAGGTTCCCTACCCCTGATCTATCCTTTTATAAAACCTCTCTTGCAGCACTTGCAGATTAGAAAAAGGAGCAACAGGCAATCCTTGCCCCACCCCTTCTTCTCACTCTTTTAATTTTTCCTGTCTATCAAACTGTTCTGGATTCAGAATGAATTTTCGGTTGTTTGGCCATACTGATGCAAATATTTCAGTAGTTCCTCCATTGAGTCAATGTGTGCCTTCCAGTGGCTTGGAATAGCCATTTTGGATCCAGGTTGGATCCAGGACTTGTTCTAGTGTGATGTTATCTGAGACCTGCCTGTTTCCATGAACTGTTTTTTGTATCAGATTATTTCTCAAGTGTTTTCTAAGGCCTAAAATGACTGTATATTTCCTGAAAAGTCTTTGTAATCTAGCAATTCTGAATATTCCATATGATTATTTTCACACGCTATATATACCCCGTCCCACATAAAGACCCAAGTAAAATTGTAACTCCATCTGCCATTTCCTCCTCCCCCTTCCCCTCCACCTGCTCCACAGCCCCCACTCCACGCCCCTCACTCTAGTTTGGACCAGGCTGCGACGAGTGGGGGTTGTGGGAGGAAAGGGCAGATGAAGTTACAATTTTCCTTAGGTCTTTCTGTGGAACAGAGTGTAGACTGGTTCCATCTGACTTTCTCTAGAAATGTTGGAATTGGGGGCTGATCTTAACAAAAGCCAGTTAACGTAATCCTTTGGCTCTTATGAGGAATCTGGGCAATATCTACTGAAAAGGATGTTGTCAGTGTAACCACAAAGAATTATTTTGGAACTGTTCCTCAATTATATAAGTGATGTCTTGCACATTAAAGGTCACTGTTGCAAACTATATAATTGCATTCTTAATTGAGGAAGTGGTTTTAGCACATGCACTGTCTTCAGTTCTGATTTTGTGTCTCTTGCTATATAGCCTGCGGCAGATTTGAAACTGAAGCACTTTGTCCACATCCCTTGCAGATATTAAACCTTCCAATATTCTTCTGGACAGAAATGGAAACATTAAACTCTGTGATTTTGGCATCAGCGGACAACTTGTAGACTCCATTGCCAAAACAAGAGATGCTGGATGCCGACCCTACATGGCGGTAAGTGGCAGTTGAAAACTTGAATGTGGTGAGTAGAGGTAGGAATGAAGGCAGTGAAATCTATAGAGTGTATTAAAATGACCAACTGAAATGTAGGAGGATATCTCAGTTAGCCTGATGGCCCTCATTGGACAGAAAGGTGGGATATAATTGTCAGCAATTAATAATTGGTTGGGCCGAAAACATGTTTCAACCTGACATTTAAATTTCAGGAAATTAAGGAGAATGTAGGCATTCGAAATTGAAGTGCCACCATGGATAAGGTCTTGTTTCTAGTTGCTTCTGCACAGAGAACAGGGCTTGAAACAAGACAATAGAGGACAGTACAGTCCTTTGGGTATATCAGTTTCAAACGAGTTGAAGGGTTTTGAAGTTAAGCACCGGCACTTTGAATTGTGCTCAGAAACAGTTTACAAGGTAATCTACTGAAATGCTAAAATACCTAAACCATCAGCCTACTGTGTTCCAAATGCTTATTATGGAAGCTGTGGAAGGAAGGAGAACACTGATGGTTCAGACAAAGAACAGAAGAGGCCTGAAGGCAGTTTCACATATTCTCTCTACTTCACACTGAGTTCCAGTAACTGTAAGATATGAAGGAGAAGATGGCAGCAACTAGAATCAGCAGTCAGTTACTAATTGTTAAACTCCTTGTGGTTACTTGACGGGCAGTCTCTGCAGCCAGAAGTGTTGAGTATTCTTTGTGCAGTAGTGGTTTCAGGATGTTTTATTATTTGCAAAGTAATATTGTTTAATTGATCTTGTGGTAAACTCATCTTATAGTAAACTTGATTCTGGTTTAGGAAAGGAAACTTTCAAAGTTGAGAGTAATCCTTTTGGGTGACCAGTTGTGATGCAACTTACCTAATTGTATCCAAACAGGAGCAGCTGAAATATTAGACAGTCTGTTCAGTCTGTTCATAGAATAGGTTGCTACCACATGGAGGTTTTGTTTCATTTTGGCATCCAAACTTGAGTGAGGGATTGTTCTTTTTTGGAGTATCCACACCATGTCATCCCTTAATCATCCTCTTTCCAGGTTTTCTTCTGCTTTGCTGTGATCTTTCCCAAACCAGGTTTGATACAATCATTTTCAAAAGATCACAGTCAAAGATGTTGTGACATTGTGTTGGTGGTAAAGTGTACATTTTTGAAAACATTGCTTCCATTTCCTTTGCTTCAGCTGACAGCAGCTGCCAGGCCCTCCTACCAATGGAAGGCATTTTCAGGTTTTCTAGTTTGCTGTAGAGTTATAATGTTATGGCAGTTGAATGTAGTGTTATATGCTAGGGTTACTAGTTCTTCTGAATACCCAACTTTCATTTAAAAGTAAGCCTCTGACAGCCGCATCCAAACTCCCTGGCGGTCACACGCCGTTTAGGCCCTTTCACCCGCCATTGCCCCTTTGAATGGGGCTGCCCGTCTTTTCTTTGCGATGATAACACTTCCCTTTAAATCTCCATTATGAGAAGGGCTATAGACATACCTATTTCCTTAAAAAAAGAAGCTAGTGATTCAGAGGAACTAGTAGATAATACCAATAGATAGTTAAAATATTATAACAACTCTTAGTTCTTTTTTTTTTAAGCCCTGCAGTAAGCTGCAGTAAAATGATTTGGGGGAAATGGTGGCCAGTAAAGGAAAATAGACACAACATTTCTGTGTGGATGCTCTGCTTCCAGTCCAAATGCCTTTGAATTTGTTGTGGTGATGACAGAGAAACAGAATTTGTTGTGGTGATGACAGAGAAACAGAGAACCCTCACCATAGGGATACCCTCATAGATATGAATTGGATTGCAAAATTCTGTTAATGGCTTCTGGAAAGGACATCCTTCTTTGGGAAATTGGCAAATGACTCTTCCTTGAATGGGATGCAGCCAACAGAGAGGATGGCTACTAGAATGCCTGAACTCTGAGTTGGCACTTTCTAGCTGGAGTGTGCCATTGACATCACTTGTACATGTGAATGGCTGAAGCTGAAATCATACCTCAACTTACTCACTCACAGGCTAAAAATGTCGATGAGGTTAGCCTAGTCTGGGATTTCTCTCATCTAATATTAGTGCATTGCATCACTGCATCCCCAGCCCATGCCCAGCTTCTGTTGCTTCAATGAAATGGTGTTCATGCTTCAATAATCTCATCCTTGTTCTGCTGAAGGGATCGTAAGGATCTTTTATTTAAGACCATATTCATTTAAATGACATTTTTTAAGGAATACATAATGGAGTAGTAAAAACCTCTTTCTCATGCTTTGCCTAGGAAAAAAGGGAGTTGGGGAGAGAGTGAATAGATTTTTAAGCTTCCCAAGACTTACCAGAGTTTGCTCTTGTAGAAGAATAGAGGCAGTTCAATAAAGTTTATTCTAAAAAGTTAACAGCTAAGAATTAGCCATTTCTAGATGGGTATAGTTTCTGTGCTGCAGTCTAAATAATTACAATACAGTCTTAGTTTCCAAATGTGGTAGAAGAACTGGCTAATCCTAGAGAGAGACATCACCTGGCATATAAATAATGGTGGCACGTGATTACTAAGAATATGGAGCCCGTTGGCAATTTATTTTAGCTGTGAGTCTGTTCGCTTTTTAAGAGGAAGAGATGCCAGATTAAAATGCATGGGAAGAAAATTATTTCAGGAATACTGGCATCAATAAAAGGAGCAGGCTTAACTTAAGTTGGTGACATTGATAACAAATTGTATACTCAGTGGACTGATTTTGAACTTTGCATGGTTGGTTCTGAGTAAAGAATGATCTGTCAGTCCCCTTATTCGCAGTCTTATTAAATATTCTGTAACATAACTGTATTGAGTATATAATTGAGTGTAATAGAATACATCCCCACAAAACCCCCCATAATAGTTTAACTCATAGGGCTGAATCCAGGATAAATTTTCTGCTCACACAGGAATTTATATCATTGGAACTGAGCACTATTTCGTCCTCCCTCCTTATTATGGGGGACAGGGATCCTCAGGAACATCATGAAAGCAAATTTAAGGTCTGCAGAAGGAAGAAGAAATTGGTGGAAATTACCTACCCCTTCCATTAGTGGGAAAGTCTAGTCTGTGTGGAGCACCCCCTACGCCAACCCCAGGTTGGGGCCTTCAGTCATCCCTCCTCCCCTTCACAGGTGGTGGTCTGCCCATACGCGGTGTCACGTGGCTGCTCTAAAGGCTTGGGCCTTATGCCTGCCGTGCCCTGGAGTTGATGCCATCAACTGGCGTCAAGGTGGTGTGAAGCTGGGCACCTATTTCCTTCCTCACCTCTTCTCTCTCTCTCTCCCTCCCTGTTCTGTCTACTCTCGTTCCTACTTGGGTGTCTGACTTGCACTTTCCGTGTCTTCCTCTCCGACTTTCTTCTTTTTCTGGTGTCTCTTCCTCCATTTATCCTTTGCCATCCTTCTCCTGGCCAAAGCCTGTTGCCAGGCTCCATTGGCTCTTGGGCCATCTGTCGGGTCCTACCGACCCATAGATTGGCCCCCTAACCTGAGAGTCCATGTGTCCCTTTATGGGGCAGGTAACTGGGGTGTCATTTGGCTCTGCAGCGGCAGAGCCTCACGCTGGCCACACACCTACAGAGGCCTGTCCCGACTCCCCTTCTGGGCATCTTTCTCCTGCCCTCTCGCCAAGCCTCTTCCTTCTTCCCTTTGTTCTGCTGCCAGGGCAGGGGACGGCATCTTCTGTGTGGTGTGCCGTGGCCTCTTTTCCTGTCACTTTTCCACCTTGACCTCCTCAGCCACATCCCTGGAACTCAGCTGCTGGACGGTGAGTCTGGAGTGGGGTAGAAGGTCTGAGATGGCATTGGGAGCCAGCTCAGGACAGTCTGGATTCAATCCATAATTTATAAATATAAAGTTTACCATGGCTCTCAGGTGAAGGAACTTTATCGATATGGAGGACATACTTCCATTCTGCTTTTCAGCTAAGCCAAGTGATGTACAGAGATCCTTGCCATCTCTGCAGCTCTTTGTTAAGTGGTCCCTGTTTTATACCACTGCTATCGTAGGTTGAAATTAAGGACCTTGTGAAGGCAGGGCTGTGTGTAACTGATATTGCATACTCAGTCCATGAAAACATGTAATTTGCTGGTAGACATAGAATTCAGTATCATGAGAATCTCGTTTCATTGACGGGGCTGGGATGCGGTGGATAGCTAAAAGCATGCTTTCTTTTAACTATCAAGTTAGCCTTAACAGGGATTACCTGCTAAAATCTCTGATGGTGGCAGTCAACAAACAAGGTTTCAGTGTTCGTTCCTTCTCAACTTGAAGATAATCAGTTATGCAAAGTAAACTGTTGTTCAAATTTGTATCATTCACTCTGGGTTCAGAAGCTGAGTTACACAGCTGCGTATTCTGATTTGGTTTAAACTGAAGGCCAGCCATATAGGAAGTTCCTGTAGCACACACCTCTGGGTCCTGCTCAAGGCAGAGATACTGCAAACAAAGCAGATGTCACCTGCACTGGCACCAATGTTGTAGAGTGCTGCTGTACAAGCAAAGGCTGACGATGGCCTTAAGTATTTCTACTGGGAGTTGGAGATGCAAGACCAGCTCTTAAAGACAGTACACCTGGTTTTCTGACTTTTATAACCGGAGTATTCTGGTATCTGTGGCATGGAGGTTAAGCAAATGATGTGCAGCTGTCTTTGAGTTTTAACATGTTTGGGAGAGATCCCAATAAAAAGATTGCATGCGTAGGGCACAAGGAAGTGTTGATGTGTCATTGGGGCACTCTTCCTACTTATTAATTGCGGAGGTAATCTGGGAAGACTATAATGACATTTGGGTTTTCTGGGTTGTGTAGCCATAGTCTGGTGATTTTTGCTGCTAATGCTTTGCCCACATCTGTGACTGACTTCTTCAGAGGCATGTCTGAAGATGTCATGGATAGAAACACACCTCACTATGATGTGCCTCTGAAGGTGCCAGCCGTAGACACAGACAAAATGTCAGGAGCAAAATCTACCAGGCCTTGGCCACAAAACCTGGAAAACCCACAACAGCCAGTCAGAGGTGTAGCTGGGCCAAACTGCGCCCGGTGTGCAGTGTGTTTTTCTGTCCCCCATGCCCCCCCCCACGACGCCCCCCATGGCACCACCCTTGCCCCCCTTCCCACACTTACCTTAGTTCCTTTTCTTTTTCTAGTACTTTTTTAGGCTGAAAAAAGCAGCCTCTTCACAGTTCATTCTAAAAACTGCCTGAGGAACTATACTTCCCAGGAGCCTTGTGAGCCCCAAGGTCTCCTGGGAGCTGTAGTTCCTCAGGCAGTTTTTAGCCTGAACTGTAAATAGGCCGCTTTTTTCAGCCTGAAAAAGAAAAGGAACTAAGGTAAATGTGGGAAGGGGGTGGGGTGGGGGCGCCACAGGGGGACGCGGAGGGTGCAAGGAAAAGGGGGAGGGCCTGGAGGGCGATTTTCCGGGGGGCCCCAGGCATGCGTCTGGTGCTCAATGCACCCTTCCCCTTGCCGCTCCACCATTGCAGCCAGTTGATTCCAGACTAGGAAGTTTTCGACAATATAATGACTTCCTCTACTACTACCCATGCCATCTTGGTGGAACTCTTTGCATTAAAACTTTGTGCATATACTTTGCACTTTGAGATACTGTCCTGTTTTGCCGTGGTTCTGAATTAGGTGCTAAATTCAAGTGCATATAAGTTACCTGTTCTTGCTCTCATGCTTAAAACTTTTCCTTCCAGAAACCCAAAAGATTTAAATTCAAAAAGGGCATCCCATTCCTTTTTCTGTGTTTGATATTGGTTAGTTGATTTTGAAGTCATTGTTCTCAAACAAGAGGTGTTTTTGCACAGCAAAAACTGAATACATACCTATTGCATGTCACAGTTTGTGAGTTGTAGTGGTACAAGTGTGAGCTCTGAACACCATAAATCTTACCTCAGCCCCACACTCCTAGGTAGAAATATTAGCCTCTAAGCCTCAGACACCATCCTGTATCCACAGAAATAGCAATAGTCATGCATCATACTGTTGGAATTTCCAGCCTTGTTTGCATATAGTGGCAGCAGAAGCAGCAGGGAATTCTGGGAAGCTGCACGAACATTCTGGTGGCAGTTAAAAACCATTGGTAGTGTTCTGTTCCCTCACTCACTGATTTACTGCCTCACTAGCTGACTGCCTGACTGACTAAGTGAAAAGATGTTCTCTGTGTTCTGTAAATCAAACGCTGTGTAAAAGTGCTCTGACAAAGATATTGTATCGCAACCAAAGATATTGTATCGCAACCAAACTGTGAGCCGTGCATGTAACTATATATTTGTGATACTTTGTTAATGTGTGTATACTGTATACCAGGGGTCGGGAACGTGCGGCTCTCGAGCAGCATGCGGCTCTTTTGTTCTTGTTCTATGGCTTCTTGGGACCCTAGCTGCTAGCGGCTAGCCGCTCAACACGAGTGGGCCAGGGAGAGAGGCGGCCGCGCGTCCCCAGCGTGGCCAACGCCGAGCCCCACAACTGGCTCCTGGGGCGGCGTAGAGAGCAGTGCCCGGTTGTGCAGAAGGAAGGGAGGGGGAAGACACCGCTCCCTCAGCATGCCGCCGAGGGGGCGGGCAGAAAAAGAGAGGTTCCTGGTGGGTCTGCTCCGCGCTCCGGAGCTCTGGCCGAGGGGAGGCGAGGCAGCAAAGGTAGGGGTGGGCAGGCTGGCAGGCAGAGACGCCTCGGCCCAGCCTGGTCCTTCACATGGCAAAGTAGTGCTGCTGCTGCTGCTGCTGCCGCCGCCGCCGCTTCTGGGGCACCTCCCTCCCCTCCACCACCAGCCCACCCCTCAGCTACCTGGCGGTACTCCAGATTGAAGAGGGGAGGGGGCCAGAGCAGGGAGGAGAAGCCAGCCGAGCAGGCAACCTCCAGCCCCTGTCCGTGCGTGCCTGGAGGGAAGGGAAAGAGGCCGGCCGGCACCCACTGTTTCCTCCGCAGGTCCCCCCTCCTCCCCCCACGGAAGCCCCACTGGCCGCAGCAGGAGGCGCAGGCAGCCCCTATCCCTGCTCAGCCCTTCCCGCCGACCTCCCTGCAAGGACGGACGAGTGTGCCTTGGGATCACTTGCAGGGCTCCAAGCAATGTGGGTTGAGGAGAGAGAAAGGAGGTGCCGCATCTGAGAGACAGCCCGAGGCAATGCTTGCAGCCCTGCTGGTGCCTCGAGAAGAAGTGTGGAGCTATGGGGGCGGGGCCTGCCAAGCTCCACGGCCACTGCCCTTAGTTAGCTCTCAAGGGGCTCTTGGACATGCTCCAGCCCTCAACACGCAGCAAGCTGCACTCACAGTTCCCCACCTGTGGCAGCACTGCTCAGCATCCTGACAGCCTGCTAAGCCATGCCTCTCCCTCGCAGGGGCCTCACACTGATGCTGCCCTCGAGCCCAGTTGCTTGTCCCCACCCACTCCCTTGCGGCTCCAAGTGTTTTCTTTTCCGTGGAAAATGGGTCCAAATGGCTCTTTGGATCTTAAAGGTTCCCGACCCCTGCTGTATACGTTTTCTCTCTCAGTTAAGTAAAGTTCTCTTTATGCTTATGAACTTCTGAGATAAAACGGCTGGTCTTTAAAGAGATAACTATTTTAATTTAACGTGCCACACAATCCACATTTCTGCTCGTTACTCTGCTTGACAGGATTATATATTCTAAATATACCTGTTGCCCTTCACAATACAGGATTACCAAAATCACATCTGTGTTGTACTTCATAGTAACTGGCTAACTGTTGCCCATTCAATTAAAGCATGTCTGAATTGTCTGATACCCATCATAACAATCTTTGAACCATTTTCTTATATAATGTGTGTTTCTTTTTTCATTTCAGCCAGAGAGGATAGACCCCAGTGCATCCAGGCAAGGATACGATGTACGCTCTGATGTCTGGAGTTTAGGGATTACATTGGTATGTCAGCAAAATTTATGGCTTTGCATGCTACTATTGTGGAAAATGGAAAGGGTAGACAGGCATTGTTCTTTCCAACTTTATACAGTGTGACACAACTTACCTGAATCCCAGGTCTGGATCTGCTGCTGTAGAAGGTAGCTCAGTTTAGCTGGTAAGAGCATAAGAAGAGCCCTGCTGGATCAAACCAGTAGTCCAACTTGAACAGTATCCTATCTCACAGTGGTCAACCAGTTGATCTAGAGCAGAACCTGTGCCTTCCAGATAAATTAGGAATACTCTATCAGCCTGTCAGCATGGCCAATTGGCCATGCTGGCTGGGGCTGATGGGAATTGTAGTTCCTGAACATCTGGAGAGCCGCAGGTTCCCTACCCCTGATCTAGAGGTCTTACGACAAGATAGAGGGAAATGTTTTCCCCTGATGTTGCCTCCTAGCCCTGGTATTTAGAGGTTTACTACCTCTGAAGGTGCAGGTTCCCTTTAGTCACCATGACTAGTAGCCACTTGTAGACCTGTCCTTTGTGTATCTGTCTAATCCCCTTTTAAGCTTCCTAATAGCTGTGGGCATCACTACATCCTCTGGTAACAGATTCCAGATTTTAATCACTCACTGAGTAAAGAAGTATTTCTTTTTGTCTGTCCTGCCCATGAACTTCATTGGATATCCCCAAATTCTAATATTTTTGGGGAGAGGGAGAAGTTCTTTGTCCATTCTCTGTACCCATTGCATTATTTTACAACAGTCTATCACGTCTCCCTTTCTCATCTCTTTTTCAAACTGAAATGTCCCCTATTCTTCAGGCTTTCTTCATATGACAGGCGCTCAAACCCCTTCATCTTTCTTGTCTTCTTCTGTACATTTCCAGTTTTGCAGTGACCTTCTTAAGGCATAGTAATCAGAACTGCACAAAATATTCTAAATGAGCTTGCACCATAGATTATTTCAATGGCACACTGGTTGTCATTTTCATTAACCTATCTGTGGCCCAAAGGCCACAGCTATTCCTCCTCAGTCTTAGAATGTTTACTCCCCATTAAAGTGTACTTAAAGCTGAGATTTTTTTTGTTCCCAAGTGTACCACCTTACCTACATTGAACTTAATTTGCCACGTTGTTGCCCACTCACCCAGTTTGTGGAGATCTTCCTGGAGCTCGCTGCAGTTATGGATCGCTCCTAGTTCCAGATTATTTATGAACAAATTAAGTAACACCAGCATACCCATTTTTGTGGGTCCCCACTGCTTACTTCCCACCACTGAGGGAACTATGCATTTATTCCCACTGTCTGCCTCCTTTTGTTTAGCTGATTTTCAATCCATAAAAGGACTGATCCTCCTATCCCATGATTGCAAAGCTTTCTCAGGAGTCTTTGGTGAGGTACCTTGTCAGAAACCTTTCTCAAGGCCAAGTATCTCATATCTGTTGGATTTTTATCTACATGCTTGTACACATTCTCAAAGAACGGCAAAATGCTGGTTAGGCAGCCCTTGCCTTTACAGAAGCCACACTGATTTTCCTCTCAGCAGCCTTTGTTCCTCTATGTATCCAATAATTATGTCTTTTGATTGCAGTTTTGACTGATTTACCCAGAGATATTAGGCGAAGTGGCCTGTAATTTCTTGGTTTCCCTCTGGAACTTAAATATATATACATATGGAACTTAAATATATATATATATCAGCGTTATGATTGCCGCTGTCCAGTCTTCTGGTACAGTAGCTGATTTTAGTGGCAAGTACTGTTTGGGAGATCAGTAGTTTTACCCAAGTGCATGCCATTAGAACCCAGAGACTTTCGGAGGGGTTTTTTCCTCATTTCCTGAGTAGATCTAAGATTTTATCTCTCTTCAGATTCCCTTCCAGAAAATAGTGGATGTGAACTCAGATGCAAAGAATTCATTTAACCTTTCTGCCATCTATTTCTTTATTTTCCTTTAGCAATCCTTTTATTCTTTAGTCATCTAAAGGGCCGATTTCCTGCTCCAGATATATTTGAAGAAATGCCTATTGTTTGTTTTGATGCTTTTAGGAGTTTGCTGCCCAAATTGCTTTTTTCATGCCTAGTTATTTTGCATGCCTAATTATTAATTATTTTTGCATGCCTAGTTATTATTGCATGCCTGATTATTGCACTGCTTTGCTCAGACCACATCATTGGGGCAGACCTTCTACTTTATGAGCAGTAACTTCACAGTCACTAGAGGGCCATGGAAGAGGGGCCATGATATAGCAGCTGCTTTGCATGCAAAAGGTTCCAAGTTCAGTCCCTGGCATTGTCAGTTAAAAGGTGGTAGATGATCTGAAAAATGTCTGCCTGTGACCCTGGAGAGCCACTACTTGCTGCATTGTAGACAGACATAATTCGTTTCAAACTTGTTGACTGGTTGGCTCCTTAAAAGTTAATCCTAACTACCGAGCAGCAAAGATTCACAACAAATCCAAAATGTTGTTACTTGCCCACTAAATTATTGGGGATGGGGTTGAGGGTGGGATACCGGTATGTTGGGTGAAGGATGATAGAAAGGATGCACAGTGAGTCACAGGATGGTTGCCATTCTCAGTAGGAACCTTTGTTATGCTGAAGGCTCTCATAAGTACCTTATTCCTCACTCATCTCAACCTTTTTCCTGTTCTGCAGATTCTTTCTCAGAGACAGCTGGGATGGTGTCTGCTAAAATTTTACCAAAATCATACCTATGAATGTATAGATTGAACTGATAATACCGATAGGGGTTCTTACATGGTCACTGCCTCTTGAATGGCAACCCAGAATATGTTTGGGGTAGGGTTTTTTTAAAAGGCAAAATACTGTATTGTTATGAAGAGAGGTCACATGTTCAATTAGTGCTACATTTATACTCCATTTCCTAGTTCATCTTTTTGTGCGCTTGGCAATGATGAACCCAAGTTGTGTTGTTGCTCTGTCCCTTTGCTGTAGTATGAACTAGCCACAGGACGGTTCCCATATCCCAAATGGAACAGTGTGTTTGATCAGCTGACACAAGTAGTCAAGGGAGACCCACCACAACTGAGTAATTCAGAGGAACGGGAGTTCTCAAAGTTTCATAAACTTTGTCAACTTGTGGTAAGTAATCCCCACTCTTGTCTGTTCTGGATGGCTGAGATGTGATGTGTGTTGGCGATCCTGCCTCTATGTTTCTATTCAAGATGCCTGTAGCAAGCCTTGTATTATTGCCACACATCCTACATATCCAACTGAAGCGGTGCATGAGTAATGCCTTCTCCAAGCTCCTGAATCAGTTGTTAATTTAGTAGTAGTAGATCCCCAAACACTTTGTTATCAGCTCTTTTTATTTAACAAGTACCGTATATACTCGTGTATAAGTCGACCCACATATAAGTCGAGGCACTTAATTTTACCACAAAAAAATGGGAAAACATATTGACTTGCGTATAAGTCGAGGGTGGGAAATGCAGCAGCTGCTGGTAAATTTCAAAAATAAAAATAGATACCAATAAAATTACATCAATTGAGGCATCAGTAGGTTAAATGTTTTTGAATATTTATTTCAAAGAAAAACAGTAAACTGGCTCTGTAAGTGGAAATGTGTGGTCATGTTTGGTTCAGAGGGTCAAAAGTTATGGACCCTCAAAGGGTAACCTCATCTACTAATAGCTCCCATTGAAAACAATGGGGAATGGGGGCACCTCCTTTGGGGGTCCATAACTTTGGACCCCCTGAACCAAACATTACCAAACTTGGCTGGTATCATCAAGAGTGTCTTCTGAGGGTACCCTGAAATTCTGGTGTCGCTAGCCAAAAAACTGTGCCCCCTGCTGGCCGGCAAAGTAAAAACACACAAAAAATTTAATGACCCGCATATAAGTCGAGGGGAGCTTTTTCAGCATTAAAAATGTGCTGAAAAATTCGACTTATACATGAGTATATATGGTAATACTGGGAGGAAGTGAGCTGGTAGCAGGCAAATCTGGTCTGTTTAGCAACACTGTATGTCAACCTTAATTATATCTGAAAATCTGCCAGTGCAGCTTGCTTTGACTGTTGTATAATCAATGTGAAGTACTGAGAGACTGATTGCAAGAGATGAATGCACATCTAGTCACGGAATGAGTCAAACTAGTCCCCGCTTCGGTGAATTTGCAGATCTGTAGGTGTGTAGCTGTGCTATTTTAAATAAATGTCTAGCTGAGCTTGTGACTTGATGGTACAATTATTACACATTGTACTGTGGACAAACTAAAGTGGATCTGAATCAGCTGCGCCTGTTACTGCTAATACATAGTTGGCTCAGGAAAGCAATATGTAAAGTCCTTAACGGTACTTAAAATAGTTACCTACCCAGGGCTTGGTTGGATGCATGGAGCAACCGGGTAGCACCATAGGAACTGCACCCACATCTTTGCTGCCAGGCTGGGGTCAAGGCAGGTGCAGCCTGCTTTCTACATGGGGGGTGGCATGACAGGAAACCACTTGTGCCTCTGCCGCTATTTCATGTACACAGCAGGTGCAGATGTGCTGCTTCTGCATGCTATGTTACATCCATTTGGAGCAGCAGAATGCTTTGAAACACCCTTGAATTTATATTAGCACCTAGTTAAACCATGCAGGACCAAGGATATAGAGAGAGTCACTTTCAAGATGTAATAAACATTTACCTTTGAATCTCTGACCAGGTGGAACAGAGATCAAGGAAGATGTATTTTTATAAGATGAAAATTAGATTGTAGACACCAACTGAAGTGGAGAACTTCATGAACCACTGGTGAACTTCATGAGAAAACTCCCTCTATCTCCTTTCCTTAGGGTTCAAGCTAAGCAAAGGTATAACCTTCCAAGTGTTTTGAAGCCTGCACGCTTCTCTTTCTGTTTGTTTGTTTGTTTTATTTAATTAGATTTCTAAGACACCCTCCCCAAAAAGGGCTCAGGGTGTCATACAACATTTACTATGAACATGATAAAATATATTTCCAACAAATCTGGCACCATAAAATCAGTTTGAGGGAGGGTAGTTAAAACTAAGCCCCCACATCCCTTCATATGGGAGGCTAAAAGGAAAGAGGGAAAGGGGGACAAAAATAGGAAGGGAAAAAAGGAAGGGGAGAATGAGAAGGGAAGTGGAGGCCAAAATGAATGGAATACTATTGCTGTCCTCAACTGCAAGCCTGGCAGAATAGCTCTGTCTTACATTCAACAGAGCATTCCACTAGGCTGAGCCAGGGCTGAAAAGGTCCTGGCCCTGCTCAAGGACAGTGGGCTACTTTCAGGCCAGCCACGGATTTAGGATTTGTAGTGCAGATTACTCTTCAGAAATACTGTTGTATGGATTTGCTGCCACCTTCTGGTTTATTAGCATCTGTTTCTTTAAAAATACAAAACCAAACTACAGGCTGTTAAATTTTGTTTTTGGCATTACGGAAAAACAGATCTAGGGTGGCTTTGGTTGAGTTCTTCCTCTACTTTGGTGGATAAAGATCTCACTGTAAGAAAACTGGGTCCTGTAAGAATACATGTGACCTTTTCCGCTTTTCCTCTCAGCTGAGATCTCTGTATTCATTGATTACTTCAGTCATTGTGGGATGAACTAATGCAAAAGTTCTGTCACAGAGCAGACCTCAGCAGAGCTATATTCTTCTAAGCCTATTGGCTTCAGTGGATAGTTCTTAGGATTGCACACTGCTACAGTTCATAAAGGACTGGAATTTCATAAAGCAAAGGCTTTGAGAACAAGCAGAAGGCCATGGAAAATGCTGAGAGGTTGTGTGCTTTCTTTACCCAAATTCTAAAATCCATGCCAATGACAGGGGCAAAGCTTTATTCATAGGTTAGAGATTGCAAAGTATTTTGGATTTAATTGAGATATTTTCATGATTGCCTATGAATGCAGGATTGCATTGGGATTCTTAGAGATTAATAAGCTTTAAAGAAGTGGCAGAAGACTCAAGTTGATGGATGTACAGCTGGAGTAATGTTGGCTTTTCACCTGATTTATTTACAGACTAGTAGTAAAGCCCATTTTATTCTCATATAATGGGCTTTAGATATGGGCAGGGGAGGACAGGGCAGTGGGACATTTGCGTCATTAGGCAGTTATATTATAGGATGTAGATAAATAGAAATGCAGCTATTAAATGTGTAAGTAAACTGGGTGAAAAGCCAATACATTTCATGATTATTGACTTGCCATGTCTTTATTGTAGAACTATCTCTCCTCATTCTTTCACAGTTCCCAATAGCATGCTGTTAATCATTATGGTTACATACTAAAAAGTTGTCAGGATCTTATAAATCTCCGTGTGCCTGGAAGTTGTACTGTAGTTCATTTCAGGTGTTTTTCTTGCTCCTTAACATCTTTCTGATCTTTTTAGCCTTACAAAGGACGAGTCCAAAAGGCCAAAGTATAAGGAGCTTCTGGTGAGTATGGGAGAAAAGGGCTAACAAGCATTTAGATTTCAGCAATAGCACAGACCCATGGCTTGACTCTGCCCTGATTGCCAGGGAATTCTAGTCCCCTTCCCATTGTATATGTATACAGTGGGTCATTTGCACTGCCTAGATGTTAAAAGTAGATGCCACAGCAGGGGTCTTGCTAGGTGTCCTATTCTGGATTAGTACAGCAGCTTGTAGAATATCATGTGAAAGTTCTTTGGGGAGCTTGAGGTGCTTTTTGTGACAGAATTTATAAGAAATGTTGTTTCTTTCTCTTTTCCCAGAAACATCCCTTCATCCTAATGTATGAGGAACGAACAGTGGATGTTGCGTGCTACGTTTGTAAAATCCTGGATCAAATGCCAGCAACTCCCAGCTCTCCAATGTATGTTGATACTGCTGCTACATCAAAACTCTAGTGCAAGTGCTGAGAGAAAGCAAGATGTACAGAATCTTCATCCCACATTGCAGTGTTTTAACGCTCGCCCAGACACCATGTGCAATAATGTTGGTGTTTTTCTTCCATTCTGTCTGTATATTATTGTCACTTATAAAGTGCGTCCATGTAATACCAGATCACACAGTGTTAGTGTCAGTCAAAGAGAGACCTCATTTGCTCTTTTTGTGGACATATTCATGAAATGTGGAAACAAATGACATTTATTCATTGACCATGATTGGATAGCACCTAGCGTTCTAGACTTGGAGACTTCTCAGCAATTACTGGAATGATTTTATTCTCTCAGACTCTTCCAATTGTTGTTACAAATAATTTAAAAGAAAAGGATGTTAGGCATTGTCTGTCTAAAAATAAAGAGACTCTGCTTGGGGAGAGCTTATGCAATGTAACAGCAGGCTCAGACCGTGTTTTTCAGGAAATTAGGATTACAATTCCCATCAGCCAATTGGCCATGCTGGTAGGGGCTGATGGGAATTGTAGTTCCTGAACATCTGGAGAGCCGCAGGTTCCCTACCCCTGAGCTATATTTACCTTCTGGAACTAGCAAAGGAGGGATAATATGTATATATATATATTTCTTCACAATATATATATATATTTCTTCACAAAGTGCAATAGACTAATTGATCTGAAATTCTGTTGCTTTATGGTCACAGTGTATGCTTTGAGGACAGTGTGGCTTAGCAGAACTTTACGGGATGGGGAGAACGATCATGTAAAACAGATTGTGTTTTTACCAAAAAATATACATTGCATTTGAAAGAGGCTAACAATTAAACTTTTAAGAGATGGAGAATAATGTATTGTTTCCATTTCCAAGCAATCCACTCTTCAGTAGCACTAGATAAATAGTTACCTGGTGAGATACGATTTTGATCTGAGGATTTATTAAACTACTCAGTTGAACTTAGCTGGCTTCTGGCCCCTGATTTCTAACTACACCATGATTGTTAGCTGGCTGAACTTCTGAAAGGGCACTGGAGAGCTTGCAGCTGTAGCGAGAACTGTCTTATTCCACAAATATTTGTAAGTCATCTCTACCCACCTGCCCAAGCTCTCCAAAGTCCTAATATAGGACCTTACCAACAGAGCTCCATGCACGACTTGGAATCTCTGGTTTTTGTCTGATAGTTATTGTCATATCAAAAATATTTTCCTAACTCCTGCTGTTGAGTTGCTCAGGCCCCAAAACCATTGCAGTAAGGCTGCTAACTACGTTGTGTTGTGGGTAGAGTCTGAAATCTGATAAAAGTATAGTTTTTATGACAAAGGAGCTAATTGTAAGGATCAGAATGTTCTAATTCTTCCAAATTTTGACACAGGAAGGAAGTCGAGAGAGAGAGAGCAATTGTCATACCCACTTGGCCTCTAAAATGAGTCTAGTATACTAGCCCCCTAATCTGCATCAGGTGAGATCAGTGCCTCAATTGTAGAGGCTGATAGCTATTTAGAATTTCACCAATCCCTGTTATGCATGTTATTTTGATTTACCAGCTGTTACTGCAAAAAAGTGGTCCATATTAAAAGTGGTCCACAGTCAACACTAAATGGGATTAAAACCTAACACGGAATCAGAATGGAAACTAGCTGGGATTCTGTTCAGGATGGGAAGATGGTCAGCCATTTTAAGACTCCCTTGTCACTGTAAAAATGTTGGACAGCCTTAGCTATCTCTTTCTCCTGTTCTACTTTTGTGTATTTTAACAGAACACTTCCTTACAGTTAATTGGGAAATAGAGGTAGCTTCCAGGCTTGGTGAATGACTGAGAGACAGACAATTCTAGCATATTAATCATAGATTGTTATAATATACTATTAAGGGTGCAGCATTTATATTACAGTGTATGTTTATAAAGATGTATAGTGTTCAGAAGCTGTGAAAATAGTGTAAGAACTGTACATTGTGAGCTCTGGTTAATTTTTTTTCTTTCCTGTACCATAGAAAAAATTGTATAAAATTTTATTGAGAAGCTGATGTGCAGGGATATTGCCTTATTGTCTGTAAGTAAAATGGAGTTTGACAACATAATGGCTTCTAAGAGCTTCCAGCTATTTTATCCTTTCCTGACTTTCTTCTCTTCTACTTAAAATATTCTACATGGAATCAAAGTGTCAATGTAATAGTTCTATTTTTTCCCCGCCTGCAGGTCAGTTGTAATAAATCAAGGATGCAACTGTGACCTTGTTATTTTTGTTATAAGGTCAGACTCATGATGGGAGAAAATCAATCAATGCAAAGTAAAATGTAAAAATGCCATTGTCCTCTGGCCAGATTTCCCCCAGTTTATTGATACTTGTAAAGAGAACCAAAAGGATCACAGAGGCTCTATGATCTCTTCCCCCCACCTCCTCCAGCTTTTCTCTTTTGCTGTTCTGAAGAAATCAACCTTGTGTGTTACCTGGTCCTTAGCCCAATTCTTGATCCTCTGAATCAGAGTAAGACTGTTATGCTGCCTGTAAACTGGGTAGCCAGTACTGCAGCAGAAGGCTGCCAGTGCCCAAAGTAGACCAGTTAATTGTACCTTGCAAATGGATCCCAGAATTGCTTTTGCGCCTTGTCAACAGCAAAGCCAGTGAATCACTGTTGCTACCAAAAACCTCATCAAGTACCCCACCAACCAGTTTTTGTTCCAATAAAAGGTTTTTTCATCTTCTGTTTTGAGTTAGTTGGTTTCAGCAATCATCATCAAAGTCATTTGAATAAGTTCCTATAATTATTTGGTCTCTCTTAACTTTGTTTTCTTCAAGAGAATTTTGAAAGTCTGATTTCTGAATGAAGTAGTAAAGAGATTATGTTCTAACTCTCCTTCAGAAATAAGAGAACTAGAAACTGACTGAATTGCCAGCTGGTTGGCCCAGCATTGAACGGTTGCTCAGTCATAAAGCTCATTTTGTTGCCCTAGACAAATTATTGTCCTATAGACTTTGCAAAGCATGCTTTGTGAAGATGAAATTAGTGATACTATAGCACATTCCAGCATTCATGGTATGACTGCAAAGACATCTGACTCACCACTAAGAAGAGCAGTTTGGATTTATATTCCCCCCTTCTCTCCTGTAAGGAGATTCAAAGGGGCTTACAATCTCCTTCCCCCCTCCCCACAGCAAACACCCTGTGAGATGGGTGGAGCTGAGAGAGCTCTGAAGAACTGTGACTAGCCCAAGGTCACCCAGCTGGCATGTGTTGGAGTGCACAAGCTAATCTGGTTCCCCAAATAAGCATCCACAGCTCAAGTGGCAGAGTGGGGAATCAAACCAAGTTCTCCAGATTAGAGTACATGTGCTCTTAACCACTACACCACGCTGTTGTAGAGGACTAAGAGTCAGCATAGTTAAACCAAGAACTTGGGAAAGCCAGGTTCAAATTCCCACTGTTCTGTGGAAACTCGCTGGGTGAAATAGTCTTAACAGGGCTGTTGCTGTGATAGTAAAATGAAAGAGGGGAAAACAATGTCTAATACTTTGGATTCCTAATAGGGGAGAAAAGTGGGGCTTAAATATTACATAAGCAGAAAATGCAGACTGAAAGGGAGTACCAGCTGTTATAAAACCATTGTGTGCAAAAATGAAAATGACAAGTCACAGGGATTCTTTTAATAAGTATGGCAGTGCTGGTCACAGAGGTAAGGCAATGTGTTTATTTACAGTGTGTGTGGTTATTTCAGTAGCTGACAGCATCCCTTTAAATGCTATCCCTAAAGCTCTGTACCGCATGACAGTGTAGCACCTAAAACTAGTCTGGGGTCAAGTGCCTTTAAAAACTCTCCATGGAATGACTTCTAAATTTTTGCTTGTTAAAATTACAAAGTAAACAAAAACAAACATGTGAAATATTACTCTATCCTACCAGTGCACTGTGAACAATTTGTACAATAGAAAATCATGCTTTTAAATAGTGATCTTAACAACAAAACTTTTTTTATACAACATGCAGCAATATTAAAGCCAACTGTGAATCTTTCCCCACTCAAGCCCCAGAAGTTTTGCTACTTTCTGAAGCTAAAGTTTCATACGCATTTGGTCTGCAAAAACCACTCTCCTGGCACAGTTCATGCTGACCTTCAGCCAAGAAGGTATTGAAGGGCACACAGTCCTTTCCGAGCACTTTTGATTTCCAACAAATGATCCTTCCAGTAACACACATATTCAATACAGTTGATTGGTATATACATATTTGTAACATACTTAAGTTTAGTTAGATTGGTTGATAAAATTTCTCAGAATTGGTTCTTATATAGAAAGCTGCCCCAAGCCGTTTGATAGAAACTTAACAATAGATTTGGGGGGGGGCCCCCCGCGGGGAGTGAGCTTTCCCCCCTACCAGTGTTGACAGACCTTTCTGAATTGCAGTGCACAACCTTTCAGAAAAAAATAAACACGCTAGTGCTCCACTGGCTTAGAAGAACACGCTCCTCCTTGATTTGTGGATTCACAGCTGTTCTCCAGGATATTTTGCAGGGGACTTCTCCTATAGCTTCCTTCATGACGGATTCAACAGCAGAAAGTCCTGAACAGAGTAATGGCTAAGGCACTAGAATGTCATCAATTTGAGTCTCATACTACACGGCTGCTTCCAGTCCACAATACTGGAATCTTTTTTTTCCAGTAGGCCGAGGAAATCAAAGGCACTTGAATATGATTTCGGTGAGATTATTTCTTGCATTTGGGCATAGAATATGGGACAGATGTCCTTAAGGATGGGATGTTTTGTGGGGTGAGTTCATATGAAAAGGGGTCGGGGGGGAGAACAGATATAGTCCTCAAGGGCAGTGGAGGTTCATCTCACAGGGAGCAGAAATCCTTTGATTTGGAATACAGCAAGAAGATTCAGGGGTTTAATGTAACTGCCATTTTCTGGAATTTTGTTTTGCTTTGTCTTCTTGTAACAGGATGTACATGATAGAAGGATTCTGTTTGCCTTCCATTTTCAGACTTACCGCTGCAGCTACATAAATTTATAGCTCAGAAGCAAATGTAAACTGAAAGGCCACAACAGAACAAACCGTGTTTTTAGAAAGCCTTTTCCCAAACCTGACTAAATTACGCTGAGAAACGTTTTTCACAGTTGATTCAACTGAGGCATCAGTAGTAAACAACAACTACCCTGCTTCATCTTTCAGAAGGGGAAGACAGGGGCTTGGGAAGCACAGGTGGCTAAGCACTAGCAGTGTTCGGAGATACTCTGCCTATTCATTCTCATTTCTAGACAAAATTGCTAGAAGGCATTCTGCTCCCTGCCGCCCCAGCAAGACAACTCCAGTAGCTATAGCTATGGCCATATGTGCTTTATTTATAAACTGATTTAGAAAATGATCAAAGGAGGAATGTACCTGAAAACACATTTTGTGGGAAACCAAAACTAGTTATCTCGGATCTATTCTTTTCAGGTAGAATAAATCACAGTGCACTGATTCTGGTGCACTGTGCCTTTATAACTGGAGAAACACAAGACAAGGCAGAGAATGAGAGAGATGCTCAGGAAACCTATGATAGTAATGAAAAAAGTCACCAATTGAGGCTCATGCTGCCTAGCAGGAGGCTGGTTTTTAGAGAAAGAATACTAGATATGCTGAGGACAAAGGTTTTCCAAACAGTGTGCTAAGAGCCAGAAAGGGTCTGCTAGCAGTAAATAGTGGTCTGCCTACAGTGGGTAGTGGGGACAGTATAGTGCATGTCATAAGGGCTGGTTTATGTATTAGGGATTAAATGGACATGGGCATGCCAAGTTTAGTTCTACTGCAAAGGGAACTGCCCTTGGAAACCATTTGGAAGACTTCTGTGATGTGAATTTGCTTAATTAGGAGGCACATCTTTTGCTTGGGGTTGCTTGTTTGTAAGTGGGATGTGGGATCATTTGGTTAGTCCATTTGTAATGAAAAAAAGTACATTTATGTCCAGAGAAACAATGACTCCAGTTTCTCCTCCCTGGATGGTACTATAGCTCTTTGGTTTAGTCTCTTCAGTCCCATTTGTGGAAATCATTTATGGGCAGCTACATAACCACCTGTAGGGCTCATTTTGTTCACCACTGTTGTAAGTGCAGATCCATTGTGCTGTTCAAGTTGAGATCAGTCACATCTAAGAAATCAATGTTGAAGATGCTGGGGCCTGTGGTGGTGAGGGAACCAAAACCATTGGCTGAGCTAGGTGGAGTGAGATCCAGCCATTCCATTGTTTCCCAGGGAGACTCTGTGAAGCTCATGTGCAAACCAGATCCTTCACCAGAAGAGGGAGACAGTTGAGTCTCCATGGGTGAGAGGGGTGTCGGCAGGATCTCATGAGGTGTGAGCAGTTCATCAGCAGTTTTGCTGGAAAATCCTTCCATCACCCCTTCAAAGTGAGGCTCTTCACCACCTACCTTCAGAAGGGTGATCTCATTTGTTCGCCCTAGCGGGCTGTGGGAATTTAACAAGATTTCAAGATGGTTCTCATTGTTGCCAGGGCCATGTTCAAAGGACAGCTGACTTGAAGGGCCTTGCTCAAAAACAGATGATGCCTTTAGTAAGGTGGATGTACCAGAGGTCCCTGAAGACACTGTTATCTGGGGCACTTTCTGAAGACAAGGACGGTCATCTTTGGCATTTGCAGGCATTTCTGTTTGCAAATCAGAAGTGACAGGAAAACAACAACTGGTCAATGATATGGATTATACCATCAACTCAAGTTACTCCATAGCTTTCAATATTATAAAATATTGAGCACCTCTGTGGTCGCTGTCTCCAACAGACAGATAATAGGCCTGTTATCTTTTCTCTGCTGTACTGAGATAGCCACTGAAACGTAACCATGTGAAACAGGCCACAGTTTTACTAGGGTAGCGGCAGATATACTTTACTGAAGCTCTGGGTAAATAAAATTACATGTGATACTCTACTGGATCAAACCGGCATACTATTAATTTTTGTAGTTTCTGTGAGCCTGCACAGGTTAGTTAGGTGTAATGGGAGAAAGGAAATTCATGCAAGAGCAGCTGAACCTCGCAAGAGCAGCTGAAATTCATGCACGGAAAATGTTAGTATGAGGGAATGTACTTGTTACAGAGAGCAGAATAATGTTGATTTAAAAGCCGATGTGCAAGGCCTAATGTATACAAAATTACATTGGAGTGCGTGTAGGGTAAAGGTTTATAGTATTGCGAGTTCAGCAACATCAAAGGTGGAAGTTACTGAAATCTGAAGGAGCTATTACGGTTTAGTAAGAACCAGCATACAGAATTTCTGAATGCCATTCTAGCAATGTATTTTATCCCTTGTCTATGTTAGTGGTTTTCAGTGGATGTTATTTTTAGAGGTTGAGAGAAAGAGAGGACAGAATGTGATGGTTGTGGGCAGTCATGTGTGTATAAGTTCTGGATCAGTTCATGCAAGATGTTTGACCACAATTTGTCACTGGTCTTGGTTCCCACGCATATAACACACTTTTCGTTCCTGGTCAATCAAACAGTGAGTGTGACTGCAAACTCAAGAATTCATCTCTTTTTAAAGCATAAACAGACATTGGTATAATCAGAGCTCATTTTTTGACGGCTGGGAAAAGATTAAGCACAGTTAAAACTTCCAAGTGAATCCTGTTTTCTTAAAATAAACCTGTCAAAATGTATGGGTGCAGGAAGTGTTCCCTGGCCATAAGTACACTTTGTGCTTCAGACCATGGCTACATTTAGTCTTTCTGTAAGTAGCTGGCACAGGAAGCCAGCATTTGGCTCAAACATTGCTCACTGTGACTAATCGATGTAAAGAATATTGTCTGAAATAGCAATCTTAAGCATCATCCTACAGGCAGTGGACAGATAAAGGTTATGGTCTTTGTCCTGAAACATCCTCTGCCTACCTCCAGTTTCGATGAGCACATCCAACAGCTCATCCATCTGCTGACTTCGGGTCATCTGCTGCAACAGGAGAAAAGCAGGACAAATTGCAAAGTCAGTCATTTGAGCCTACATGCTGTGGGGAAAAAAATCAGCTTAGATGAAGGAAACATCATGAAGATCCAAGCCATCTGGAAATATGCCCAAACCAGAATAGTTTGGCTTGTCAATTCCTTAGTAGCTTTGTAGTCTCCTCTCTTAAGATTCACCAGAGCGGGATGTTGAATTTACCAGATTATTCTGCACTTCAAATACAGCTTTTAATGTGCCATCTCGCTGCATAAAAGTCAGAGAAACAACCTCAATTGCCTGGCCAACATGGAATGAATTGCAGCTCCCTGCCCTCTACTTCAGACTGTTCGTAACTATATTTCCTCAAAAGAAAATCCCATAAAATTTAATATTACTTGTATGATCAGCCTCCCTCTTTCTGTCTAGCCACCTGTCCTTGGGAGTTAATCTTTGGTGGTCTCAAGTGCCCGCTCTTAAACAAGATATTCTCTAGGCGCTTCAGACAAAGCTGGGTCATTTGCAGATCTTTGCATTTCTCTTTAAAATTGATAACACCTGTGCAACAGTAGTCGCAGTCATACTATTGTTTACATAGTTACTTATCCAGGGATAAAAAGAGAAAGCAAGAACCCCTGTCCCAGCCAGAATTGAGTTACTGATTCTCATTTCAACTTCTTATTCAACTGCTGGCCAAGTCAAAGGTTGACTGAGTTTAAACTTTCACTTGAACATCTTGAAGTGTCTTTCTGTAATGATGAAGCAACCTTCCAAGCCAGTAGCGATGAATTGATTTCATTCATAGGCTACAAGGGATTTTGCTACATCAGCAGAAATCAGACCAAATAAGCCCCAGTCAAGCATAAGGTAGCAAATACTGGACAGTTACCTGCTTCACTGCATCAGCATATGGTGGAGGCTGTTTTCCTTCTGACAGGGCAACATTTGACTTACAGAAGTTGGCTGACAGAGTAGAATACTTCTGGCCTCCCTGCGTTGGCATCTACAGAGAAGGCAAATTAGACACAGGAATCAAAAATCCACTGAGCAAAGACTGCAGCTTTATAACTGCACCAAAAAGCCCCTAGGCTTGAATTTATCCCTTGCACATGGGACTGAACCATCAATGGAAACGAGAAAATAGCAAAGGTTGAACACCCACTGTTTATCTTTTGAGATAGCCTTCCTGAAATTCTACCAAGGAAAGCATCCTTGTCCCATAAAAGAACGTGTAACAGAAAATATGGGGAATGTTCCTCTATTTCTGATAGGCTGCCTGGTTTGGAGGATTTTTGTTTTGTGTGGATGGGGAAGACTTATAGGAGCACTAACACTATAACCTAATGAATCCATGCAGAGGTGACCATTGGTGATAAATGCCAGTAGGTCAAAAGCAACAAGGTGTAGAAGATGGTGAGAAGATTGGAATTGTGTAACATTGCAAGTAATCAGGAGCTCTGTTTCTTAGGAACAGAAGTCCCACCTTTGGCCCAAAGAGGTGTTGAAAGGTAGCTTTTTTGAGGGGGGGGGGGCTATATTTCAAGTGGCAGCTGAAGTGCCCTGTGTTTTGAGAAAATGATCCGATCTATGTGAGGCACCATGTTCTAATATTGAAAACCATTGCGTCTACTGGATTCCAGTTCTGGCAGGTAAAGCTTTAGGGGATAGGGTGAGAAAACCTTATCCAGCTGTTAATATGTTCAGGCACAATCACACATTCCCTGGTTAGTTAAACACCAAGTCAGTAAAAAGCACACATGAAAGAAGTTGCATATTCCAGGCTTTCTTACCGAAGTGGTGTGTAGATGGCTGTTACTCTGTGGAGAACTACTGCGCCCTTCACCTTGAATGTTAGGGGACACCGAGAGGAGGTAATGGCTGTTTGGTGAGGGTGGAAGACTGATGTGTTGTGGGCTCTTTGCTGCCTCTAGTGGTGAATGCTGAGGAGAGCACTGTGGGCTTAGGAATGTGGAGGATAGCATACCATTTTGCCCTGAGGATTCCATGCAATGGCTATTTACAAGGCGGGGGAGCTGAGGCGGCCCACAATTGTTCAGTGTATCAGAGCTGCTGGTTTGCACCTTCAAGGCAGTTTGCTTGGATGCAAATGGACAGCTGGATGCTGTGTTTTCTTGCTTGATTGGAAAGCCAAAAAAATGTGCTGAGGGTTGCTTCTCCTCTGCTCCGTGGCTCCTTTTGCGCTTCTGGAGCTGCATCCTCAGCTCTTCCACTTGCCTCTGCTCTTGCTGCAATTTCCAGGTGAGCTCATTGATGACCTTTTGCTTCTCCACCAGCATCTTGTCTTTCTCTGTATCGACTCTTTCCACTTCAAGCTGGATGCCAGCTCCATTATGGCTCCCTATCAAGCTCTCTTCACACCCACTCTGCACAGGGGAAGGATGCAAGACGAACTGTGGGGAAGACATGGGTCCTTCGTTGAAGGTGTCTGGTAAGGAACCATTCACTGACAGGTCGGAAGAAGCTGGGGAGATGGGCGGTGTGGAGCTGGTGCTGCCAAAGTGGTAAAATCCATTGGATAACAGACTGGCTGAGGACTGGGACTGGTAGCTGGACAGAGAGCTTGTTGGAGTCACTGGGAAGGTGACTGTAGTTATTTCATTGAAGCTGGGCACTGAACCACCACTGCATTCTTGGAAAGGCCGCAGACGTTCCATCAGGGCTGTTTTTGTACCGGACACAGGAAGTCCTCTTATTCGGAGCTGTTGCCTCAGCTCTGACACCTGAAACAAAACCTCTTTGGTCAGCATTAGAGTCTCAGTTTGATTTGGCTTCATGGGGATGTAGCAATCTTACTGAATCAAGGTGGCTGATTCTGATTCTGACATCTATCAAGCATGCTTTTATCCATTTCTCCAAAGAACTCAGTGTATCATACATGGTTCTCCTAAAAAAGGAGTCTGAGATTATTTGTGGGGAGTGGGGGCATGGCAGAACATCAGATTCAGTTATCGGCATCCCCAGTTAAAGGATTAGGCAGTAAGTGATGTGAAAGACCTCTGTTTGAGATCCTGGAGAGTCACTGCCAGTCGGAGCAGACAATACTGACTTTGATGGACAAAGAGTATGATTCAATACAAGGCAGTTTCATGTGCTGACAGTTATTGCATACGCGCAGAGGCGTTGCTGTAAGGGGATGGGGGGGGCTCAATGCACCAGGCACACGCCGCTGTGGGGGTGTGGCGGGGGCGTTCCAGGGCAGGGGCGTTCCAGGGCGGGGGCAGAGAGCCCACCAGTACACCAGGCGCTTCCCCCCCCCTTGCTACACCTCTGCATAGGCGCTGAGTAAAATTTGATTTTTACTGGAATGGAGCTCTGAACTGTGCTATGCACCCCTGACTGGGCATCTCTGTTATTAACATTTCTATTGTTTTGGCATTCTTTGGAGTATAATGCTTTCTAAACCCAGATGGAGAGATAGCCATCCCCAACCTTCACCACAGAGTTTAGGCTTGATTGGCTGCAAAGATGGTCTTGACAGTGAATCTGGGGAATTCAGACATGAACAGTTTTCACTTATTGTCCAACACAAAACACTCACTTTTAAGTCATCCAAATTGGATGGCAAAGGACCTGGTTTGAGAGTAGAAATGCAGGGCTGTCCCGAAAAGGTGCCTTTCACAGGAGAAAGAGGACTGTTAGCAACAGCTGTTGGGGAAGAGTTCGTGGTTTTGGCCGCTTGCTCACTGGATTGTCTGAAAAACAAAAGAACAGATTTTTTTTTTGAAAAAAATTAATCAATATCCCTGTTTTGGTTTGCTTGTTTGTGCTACTAGAAGGAAAGACTGCAGCCCATATGGCATCTTCCCCTTGCTCAGCTGCTTCACCTTTAAAGGTATGGAAAATCAAACTGGTTCAAGAAACGTTAACTCTGCCCCTCTTGCCATAAGTGATATTAAATCTATAAGCATGAATTTACCCGCTCACTTGCCATACTGATGTCCTTGAAGAACTTTAATGCACCAACTGCACCTCTGGACCTCTCGGATTAAGAATGCAGGCCTATTTAATTGGCCGTAGTTTGTATCCCACAGCTATGTATTCATCTCCTCAGAAACTTGACAGCAGAATAAATGGAGACACTTACAAATCTTAGTGATTTCAACAGCACGTCTTTCATCAATGGAACTTAAAAATGCTTAACTCTGGCCAAAATGTGTGGGGAGAAAATAATCATAGCTCCTATAACAAAAGAAATAGGGCGGGTGGGGTTAGCTGCTTCCTTCACCACTCACTTCAGTTGACTGGAATGAGAGCCAGGATAGTTGAAAGGATGGTGCCGGTGCTGCTGCTGCTGACTGAGGATCTGAAGCTGTAGAAAGAGCTGTTGCTGCTGAAGGAGCCTCGCGTAGGCCGAGTCCATGGGCGGAGGAGACTTCTCGGCTTTCTGGTCAGGAGGAATGTACTGGTGATATTTAAGTTTCTTCACTTTGGGCTTTGCCTCCTTGGGCTTTTTGTGGCGGTTCTTGCTGTCACTTGACGATTTAGACTGCACAGTGGCACAAATAAGAAGTCAGTAAGCGAGCCTTATATGTACTAGGATGAGTGAGTTCAGACATCCCAACCAATTAGCCACTTGAGTGAGCTGCAGTGTTCAATCTGTCAGCCTGTTTTTGAAGACGGTCGTGTTTTTCAGGATTTGGACTATAGCTCTGTGGTTGCTGTGTTGGAGGCAGCATTGGAATTGTGCATGACAACACGTGAGGCCGAACTAAGAGGCAGTTTTCACTGGCCACTTCACTGGAAACTGCAAAATACACAGGCCCTACGCCAGTTGCAAAGGACATGAATGCTTTTAAAAATACTTAACAGTAGCAGCTTAATCATTTCCCATGTACTTCTCTTGGGTATTTTAAAAAGCACAGGAACCTAATAATACAAGAAGCCCTTCTCACAGCTACTGGAGCATTCGTGTATTTTATAACTGGGTTTCTATACTCAAGGCAAAATTTTAAAGACCAGTAACTCATTAGACTCAATATCCTCTCCACCCAATAGCAAGAGCAACTAGAAACTTGGGATGAATATAGGCAGCACACACGGCTGGTCTGCCAACTTGCCCTTTTTGTTTAGCTAATTTGATTGTAATTCCACTGCCACAAGATTCAGCTAGACTCCATTTTTTGTGATGTGCTAAGAAGTACAGTAACTCCTATCTCCAAACAAAACCAGTGTTGAGGTTGTCTTTGGGCCTTTCCCCACTCACCGTTTGCTGCACGCTACTCTTGCCAAATAGCGCGGGGTCCAGCGGCACTCCCCACTACAGAGGCAGTGACAACGCAGCCGCCCCGACTCTGCTGCTCTTGCGCCCCCTCAGTGCACAATCCCCGCGCTGAAAAGGTCCACGTCAGATGAAACCGACGTCATTTTTAAAAGTGGGGAAACGGCCTTTGTCTTGCCTTCCCCAAATCTCCCTAGAAATGGCTTTTGTTGTGTGGGATTGGCACTAATGGATGCATATCTTTACAGTTTCTCTTCCCAAGAAGTGAGAGGGCAATGCCATACCTTTGCTGCTGTGGCAATAGGCACAGGAGGTGTCTGTTGCCCATTCATCTCTTTTGGACTTTCTGGCCGGCTATTCTGCTGAGATGTTATATCAGTAGTATCATTTTCAGAGGCACTGGAATGATCCTGAAATCAGAAGCCCATTGAATATACACGTTATAAATAATTACTATTAATAAGCACACATTTAAGAAATCTAGTAGTAGACAGACACATCCTACAGAAATGGACCGCACTGCCATTCCCTCTGGTTTAAATCTAGTTGTCTTTGTTCATTTTGATCAATCCTTTCTCTGAATTCAGGATTGATCTACAGGTTACCCAATCTTCTTGAGAGGGAATTTTTATAGTACTTTGCCCAGTGCAGCTTGTAACATGGATAGTTACTTAGCTTGAACGAAATCTTTCTGAAGTGAAATTACTCTATGGAATCCATATTGAAAGCTAGGACAGATTTAAAACTGGGCCACAGACTTTTGCCAGGAAGAAGTGACCTTTCTAAGGCATAGAAGCAAAAGTGGACAAGCAAGACAAAGAAGTAGTGACAGCAATAAACTACATTCCTTGAAATAGTTGACTAAATCCTGTTCACCAAGATGTAAATAGAGAGGATGTTCATAGCATGAGAAAAGGGAAAGACCATCAAGCATGGCTGGCAGCCTTACTACTGCCTTGTTTTCTGCATGCTGGAGTCTATAGTGGGCTTACTTTTAACTCAACCCACTGGATGGATTTAAGAATTACAGAAAAGAACAGAGCTTGTGGCTTAAAATTTAGCAGAAATTCATATGCTCAAACAACTACATGGTTGTCAATTTCAAATGTAAGTGTATGGACACAGCTCAGTGCACCAAGCCAGTGGTATGAGTTTCTCTTGGGCATTTTGGGCAGTTTTAACCACACTAACATGAACTGCAAGAAGAGATGGTTTACTTGGGCATGGTTAACATTGCCCAAGCCATGTGACAATCCACATAAACAGCTTGCCATCTGCACAGGCCTTTATGTGTGTCTCCAAAAGTCATCCCTGAGAGTGCCAAAAGGCTCTTTAGACAACCACTCATTTTGTCACAGGCATGAAGTAGACAGTAGACTGTAGTAGACTAATCTACTGTGAGCTTGCATGTAAAACCACTGTAGCCAGTGGGCCACACAGGATATCTCAAACACGGTGTGTACTCTGAAACTTTCTTCTAGAACACACTTCTACATATAAAGAAAACAGAAAATATAATGCAATAAAAACTGTCTAGGAGGCCCTGATGTCTCAGTCTTCATCACAATCAATCAGCTTTTTTTAAAATTTTTGGTAGTTTAGAACTCTCTGCCATAATGTTTCTACACAGCTCAGGCAATTGTATTTATCAGGCCAGTGTTATTAGGAAAACCAAATGGACTATTTTTTGGGCTCTCTGCCATAAGTGCCTGGAAAATGGAGGTGCCCCATGCCAAGTACACTGTGTAACAGAACTGTGGAATGGAGGAGGGCAGCTCAAGCCAAGAATATGTCGTGTTCAGGTTAACAATGGTCCTTGATCCTCTGCAGGATACCCCAGTGTTTTATGTAACCACCAGAGGATAACCTTATAGCTGACTTCCTCCTTAGGCTACAGTGCCCTCAGTGGGATTTTGGCATAAATTCTATCTTTTAGCCATGGTTAGAATTCTTTGTCCTCCTGGATCTACCATTTTTTCCAACAAAAGCTCTTGCACCAATGGTCTGAAAATGGATACTTCCCTCTCCACTGCTGAGCTCTAGAAAACTGGTTCTGAAACTGTGCACATAACTGATTGGTTGGACTCTACACTTTTACCAAGAACCCCCCATTTCATACAGATTTGCACTTTAACAAAGTTCCTTCCCCCTTAATAATGCAAAGATGGATGGACAAATGGCAACTTTAAAAAAACATTTCTTGTATATTTAATGTGTACTTTAAAAAAATGTTTTCAAAAGTTCCAAAAGCATGAAGAATGTGGCAACATTTTGCAATAAAAGAATTTCCAAATGTCCAACTGCTGTGAAACAGTGAACCGCTGTTCCACTGAGATGTGCCACTGAGGAAAGTATGACAGGTACAGTGTATGGAAGATGGCAGTGAATGTCATGCTAGCACGACAAAGCTTTTAAAGAAACAGAAGAGGGAAAACTCCAGACATTGCAGATGGAAACAATGACCAATTATGGGTGTCATGAATTTAGCAACATCCTGCGTGGCAGGACTGATTGTCCAGGGTTTTGTCATCACATTTCTGTGGAAGAAGGAAACATGGTCTTACTGCACAGCCTGAACTTGCAGGCACTCATTCGCATGATCAGTAAATTGTCATTTATTTCCATTACGTGCTTGACTTCGTAAAATAATAGTGTCCCTTTTATTACAGTGTGGTGATTCATTTTCCCCAGTATAGGATTACATAATTGATCTAGAGATCCTCAGTGTTTTACCTGAGTTGTCCCTGACATTGAGGGGAATGCTGTTTCTGAAATTTTGGTTCCTGCTGCTGATTCTGTGAATCCCTCAGAATCCTCACTTCTGACTTGCTCTGGGGACATCCCATCATTGCTGCTGTCTTCTTCAAAAGCAAAGGCATCTGAGGATTTTGAGAAAGTCACCTGGGTATCTTAGGTAAGTGGGACAAAAAATGATACATTATCAAGAGTGTTGCAAATAGTAGTGAATTTCCCACAACCGTACAAATAGCAGACTAGGTAATACACCCCTGAAGTTCCATAGACCCACAAGAATGCAAACATAACTCTCTCATGCCCCTCTCGCACATGCACAATAATCCATATTCAATCCACTTTTCACAATTGTTTAGAAGAGGATTTTGCTGCTCCACACAGTTAAATCCAGCTTCAAAGTGGATTGAAAGTGGATTGAAAGTGTATTATTCTGTTGTGCAGAAGGGGCCTTAGACAAACCATTTGATTTTTCTTATTGTTATTCCAGTATTTTACATCTCTAAGGGATGTAACTGGTGTCCCTTGATTTATGACACATCACCTCTGTTTCAGTTGAATTTATATGTGTAAAGCTGTGGGCCATTGCTAAATTCAGCTCAGTACTTGCGAGAATATACGCAAGAGCTTAGCAGAAATGTGTCCTTGAATAACTCCTCATTTGTGCTACATGCATTTTACAGATCTACATTTTTATTTTTTAATTTTTTATCCAGCCACCTACTAGAAAAATTCCACAAAAGTCTATTTATGTGACATATGTTGCTTTCTCAAGAATCAGTGTGGGTTATACCAGATGGTGCCTCTCTGCCACTCAGCATACTCAAGGAGTTCTGGAAAGTGTTCCAGCACAATATCCTGCAACCTAGCAGGCAAAAACGCTTGACCCTTGGTTTCTGTTGATAAGTAAAGTGCTGGGAAAGACAGGCTCTATCACAAAAGCCCCTGAAAGGCTGAAAGCCAGAGGGTGAGCAGTGGAAGGAAGGAAGATTCCTGCAGTACAGTGTAATCTTTCCAGGGCCCATGTCTGGCTTTGATCAAGTGTCTTCCTGTTCAGCTAGTGAAGAGACATGTTGGTGTGCGTGTGTAGGAAGGCAGGCTGAAGTGAACCATGAAAAGGATACTGGAGCCCTGGTAGCTCTTCTACATGGATCTGTATTTCTTCATGGAAATAACTCCAAAGGAATTCCCATGGAGAAAAAAAAATACACTGAAAAAACTTCACTTCCCAGCCGTGTTTCTTGTATACAGAGTAGGGATGTGCATTTGGATATATCTGGTCAGAATATTTATTTATTATTCATTACTGGATTTATATCCTGTCCTATCCCCGTGGACACCCCCCCCCTTTTTTTTTTTTTCTAGATATATTTGAATCTGTGGATGGTATCTGAGATTTTTACCGATGTCAGGAAATGGGTCCACAAAATCCCAGAAATATTTATCAGTAATCAGGGATATCAGAAGCCAGAGGTTTAAGGCTCTGAAGACTGCTTTTTTCCTTTATTTTTTCCTGTCTTTTAAATTGGTTTTGATGGTCTTCATACATTGTATTTACTGTCAGATTTGTAGCAGATCCTCAGGTTTGAGACTGCCTTTGATTCTTGGGTTGTGTTCTCTGATTTCTCTGTTTTTACATTGTTCCTATTTCGTTTGGCTCAACTGATTCTCTGGTTTGATATTAGGTTGGATTCTTAGGTTTTATGTTGTTGTGTTAGACTTGTCACATTGTCCCACACATCTGCCTGGATCCCCTGGTTCTGCATGGTTCTTTGGGCTTATTGGTTCTGTCTGCTTTGGGATGCTTTTGCCAAGGGACTGCTTTGCTTGCTGTTGTGTCTCTGGCTGTTCTTGGCCCTGAAGAAACCATGGAGTCCCCCCACCCCCACAACAGGAAGCAGTGGAGGGTGACTGGGAGCACCTTGTTCAGGGATCCAAATAAAACCTGGGGAGTATTTAGAGGACAGGCACCAACAGTGCAATTTGTTCAAAAACAGTCCCTCCAACCCTCCAGAAAAATTCCCCAGAGTGAACAATGGAGCCAAATATTGGAATTCTGAACACCACCACTCCCCTCCGTGATCCAAATTCCAATATTTGGAACTTGGAGAACCAGGAATATCAATATTTTTTGGCTCCTTGATATCAGGACCCAAAAATTATCCATTTTTTCAAGGCGCACATCCCTAGTACAGACACTGCAGGTGATTTTTCTGTACTACCTTTGATGGCCTCTTTCACAGCTGAGTCAACAGGAATGATATTCTTCTCCACCAGCTCCAGAGGACCTGGCCTAAGAGCAATCTTTTCATTCAGATTGTCTGCAAGACGGGCTCTTTTTAGTTTCATCTGTGAAGCTTGAATGGACCCCTCTGTGGCTGAATCTGGAAAGGCAATATGGACCACATCAGTTTTTAAGAGCAAGCAGCTGGCCCAGTGCATGGCAGGTAAAGAATGTGAAATATTCATCTTGAATTATGTACAAAAACTTGAATTATGTACACTTGAATTATGTACAAAAACAGGCTCCCCCCCCCCCCTTTTCTTTTTGCTTTGATGGGTAAAAATGGGCGCCAAAGAAAGGAACTTCTCCCTGCATGAGAATATATACAGTGTTATCTTCATTTTAATGTCAAAAAGTATTTGCGGCTCCCAAGTGTTTTCTTTTCCGTGGAAAACGGGTCCAAATGGCTCTTTGGGTGTTAAAGGTTGCCGACCCCTGATCTAGTGAGACCCAGGCCCTGAAGGATATGAAACAGTTGCACAGGGCCTTGTAAGACAGAGCTGTTCCACCAGAAAGTTATGATTTTTCCACCATCTTGACTTCCCCCACTGTTCTTCTCTCCTTTGTATATATCTATAATTATAAGTTGATTATATTAGCTTCAATTTGGGTTTTAATTACGTGTTTTAAATTGATGATCTAGTGTATTTTTATTATACAACAATGCTGGAAGATGCCTTGAGCCTGTAAGGGGAAGGGCAGCAATACAAGTCTTAAAAAATAAAATAAAATGCCCCTTTATGCCATTTTCTCAATCTGAAAACTGCCCGGGTGGGGGGGGGGAGGGGTGTTACTTGGACATTGGGAAGAACTCATGTGTCCCCTGTATACTCTGTAATGTGTGAATCAAAAGTGCAAGAGGCATCACCAGGGTGGGGACAAAGACCACAGGTATGACTGAGATCCTAGCAATGCTTCCGGGGCTCAGTTGGCTCAAAGTGAGTTCAAGTACACACCCCTTGTTCCTCCTCCACCCAAAAAAGTTTACCTGCTCTCATTCTAGAACAATGGTTCTCAATCTTTCTAATGCCGCAACACTTTATTAAAGTTCCTGATGTTGTGGTGACCCCCAACCATAAAATTATTTGTATCTCAGTTCCTAAGACCATCGGAAATATGTGTTTTCCGATTGTCTTAGGTGACCCCTGTGAAAGGGTCGTTCAACCCCCAAAGGGGTTGCAACCCACAGGTTGAGAACTGCTGTTCTAGAATAACAGAACGATACACCTCTGATTATAAGGTATCATCATGCAAGCATTAAACATGCCTGTTACTTGTCTCTCCTGATTAAAGAGCTCCAAGGATAAAGCTGGCCAATCTACTGCTTGGTTCAGTGCTGAACAAGATAAATTGTTAAGATTATGTTAGCTGGATTGCCATGGCTACAAGATGCACCCAAAGAACAAATGGGAAGAATACAGACCCATACAGGAGACTCTGTTAACTCAGGAAATCTGTTAACATAGGAGAATAACAGTTCCAGTCTTACCCTGTAAAATGTGCATATCAGTCAGCTCTAAGGGTGCAGGTCTGTTTCGGATCTTGTGCTTTAAATAATCTTCAGTCTATGGAACATAATAGAACATCACATCACTGGCTTGGCTTTAGTGCATTAGGCACTACTTCAGACCTGGACTAACATTTTAAAACAAAAATCTGCAATTGCCTTAAGAATTCATCCGGATATTGAAAGTTTGTCAGGTTTTCAGAGGAGCTTGATTTCTGGAAACCAGAATGCTCGGCAAATTTCACAGAATGTAAGCTACCAGTACCTGATAGGATAGAATCACAAAGCTAAGCTCCAGCATGCAATACCCAAACCAAATGAACTGCATAGCTCAGCCTTGCTTGTGAAGAGTCAGCTGATTGATCTAATTAGAATAATCCTGTATTTTGCTCCTTGTCAACACAAGTGTGTTCTATAGCTAAATTTTACAGTCCAATCCAGTGTGGGGTGGCAGGCAGGAACAGCACCGCTCCAGTGCTGACCCACCCCCTCCAAAGGGCTTTCCCAAGGCACAGGAAGCCCAAAAAGTAAAGAGAGAAGATAAGCATGTGAGAATCCCCCATAGGGAAAAGTGGAGATACACCATGAAAAACATGGCATAGCTCCGAAGGTGCAAGGGGCTGAATGGGCAGTGGAAGCTGACTAACGTCATTTCCCCGCTGGCCCACTCCCGATCATGCTGGCGTAGTTTTTTGCACTGGGGAACCTGGAGACAAGCAGTGGCTTCCAGGTCAGGCACTGTAGAGTCGCACGGCGCCCACACGGTGGGATACATCACCCCACCCCACCCCCGCCAGCACATTTGCCCTTTGTGCCGGCAGGGTGGGCACCCACATCAGCGCAGGGCTGTGCCAGCTCCAGGGGGGATTCGTCCCCCCTGGATTGAATGGCCCAAATCCTTTGAATTAAACTGTTGAAAGAGCTTTATATCGATAAAAAATTATAAGCAAGCTTTTCTCCTGTCCTTCAGAACAAAACCACTTAGGACATGTTCTGATGTTGTCCTCCCCCACCCACCCCCTTCAGCAAAGGCTTGGTATGAATATTTGGTTCCACTCATGCTATGTGAATGAATCCAGTTTGGAGCTTTTGACTTGTATAATCCTTTTTTCTTCCAGGCAGCCAGCCAGTAGAAGTCTTTGAAGGGAAACATTGAGATATTAACCTATGCCTCAATACTAAAATGTACAGCACTTCAAAGATACTTGAAATCCTCTAAGCACATTAATTTTTCACAGGGGGTTGTAATTCCTCCTATTACAGTACAATCCTAAACAGAGTTACTCCAGTTTAAGCCCACTGAAATCAAAAGACCTATTAGACTGGAGTAACTCTCTTTAGGATTGCACTGTTAGTCATGGATTTTTTCCAGGATACATACAAAATGATGTAATACGGATTTGCTTAAAATCTTCATAGGTTTTAAAATATTACCTACATTCTTACATCCAGCACTTTTTGAAACCCAGTTTACATTTTTTTTGGTGGATGTAGAATTACAGCAGAAATGGGTCCCAAAGTCTAGCACCCTAGCTTTTATGAGTTTCGTGCTCATCTTAACCCTGTACAGATTATCCAGATTATATTGTGTCATAAACTAAGGGAGAAAATGAATGTGCCTTAAAGTTACCAGATATTCCTATTAAACTGATAAGCAAACTATGTCTACCATTACTGAGCTGTTAAAGCCAAAAAGAGCATCTATGAACATATGAAATTGCTTTATACTATTTGCACTGTCTGTGTAGGTTGCTCTGAGCAGTCCTTCAGTTTCCTTCTGCTGGTTATCGCTAAAGGCAAGAGCTCTGTCAGCTTTGAATAGAAAAAGAAACACCATGCAATCCTGATTCCCTCTTTCCACCTGGGGGGAATCTCAGGTGAAAGTCATCTTCCTTATTTATCTCTGTTGTGTAGGCCACTACTTGTTTCCTTTGAAGATAAGATAAATACTACTAGCCAAGATTTTGAGGATAAACTGGGTCATTCCAAACTCAGAGAGGGACTTGTCTTGTGGGGTGGGGCTGTTTCTATAGCGGCTTTGGAACTTATTCCAAACACAAATGTCGCAGTACTGTCAGTTTCCTTGCAGTGTATAATATGGGAAATGCTATTTTAATGAAAAGAGGAACATTTGACTTCAGCACCCAGATAAATTGTTGCAGAACACAGCAGTTGCAGCAAGAAAAAAAACTCTTTCTGGTGGCTGGAAACTGGGAGTGAGGAAGTCTTGGGAACATGTTTTAGTTCCTCTAAATGTGGCCTGATTACCAGACAGTCCACTTTGGGAGGGGCTGGCCAGTTAATCTTATCTTTCCCATTAGCTTTGATTAACAATGCCTAAAACTCTGCTTGATAACTGGTGCCAGCAAGAGACAGAGCACAGGTCAACAGCCCACAGGCACTTTGCTGTGTCTCAAGAAAAGGATATTGGGGTGTGCTATGGATGTTAGGTCCAAGGCTCCACTCTGATGTTTCCTTCATGGTCTGCACAGTACAGCATCCAGGATCTGCATCCAATTTCTCCTGGGACACATGCCAACATTTTAACTCCCAATAATACTATATAGTAGTATGCTGCCACATTTAGAGAAGCAGAGCCTGATGAAACATATCTAGTCAATATACTATTATTCTCCTTCCAGTTCCTGCCCAAGGCTTGTTTGAGTCTGCTACTTTCGATGCAGATGTAAGGCTAACTCCATCCACCTCCACTCCTTTCCAGGTGTTACCTGGATGCTTTTCCAGGTGTTACCTTAGCTCTCTCCAAGGTCTTCTTTTGCTCATGGAAGGCAGAGGGGCTTTTCAATGCTGTAATTAAGAAATATATAAAAGAACAATTAAAGTATTCGCAGGTTCACACCTCTGCAGCAAAGTTCTTTAAAAACAGCCATATAAATAAGCCAATCTCTAGTATACTAATTAAAGGTAAATGAGAAAATGCCACAGAAATGTTCAGTCTATCACACGTTAGGTTGTGGCAAGAGAAATGGAGATAAAAGTATAGCAGAGCAAAGAAACAGATAATAACCTAACTGGGAACCGTGTGGTGATATCTTAGAAAAAGGAGATTTATTCTCTGGGAAAGTGTATGGAAGATGGCAAAAATGTATTGACTTTTCAGTCTGTACACATTTGGTGGAAGAGAGATGGCCTTGGCCATCTATTCTAAATGAATTTTTGGGAACTGATCCCACTAATTTCAATGGAATTTGTTTAAAGTATATCTAGGATTACAGTCAGGGAGAATCTATTTGTGAAATGGGCTCCAGTGAAGTTGAACTTTGTCCATAAGAACATACTAACCAAACTTTAGCCTAGCTCAAATTCCACATTTTGTAGGAGATCCATGACAGGTTCTCCTGGCTTGAAAAAAGGAAGAAAAAAGGGAAAAAAACACTGTAAATGCAACTGAATCAGATAAAATCTGACTGGGGGGAGGGGGTGCTGTTGGTGGTGTGGTGGAGGCTGGAATCTGCAATGGACTGTGGCAGCAGTCTAGATATCAAGGCAGTGATTAAGAGTATATTTTAGTTGTATTGGAGAATTGGTTGCATTAGATTTGTATTAGAAAATTGGGCATGTGCTACTAGACCCTTTCACAGCAAGATTTATAGTAAAAACTTGCTTTTCCTATTTACTGTAACTCTGCAGGAGCTGTCTTGTGCATACCTATAGCACATCTGGCCTATGTGTACTTGGTTTCAACTATACCCATATTAAAAGATATTGAGGTGGGAATGGCCCTTCCTGGTTTAGGCAATAACTCATCAGGGAGATACAGTTCTCTTGCACATAATGGGAGGAACATAAAATATCCTCAAAGGCCATGAATTAAACTTTTCCTCCATCAGGATAAGAGATGAGGACATTAGCCAAAACACCAGTTCATTGTTATGCAGCCTTTCAGAGGAAGAGTTTCATGTTCAGTTTCAATGGAATATTGCCCTAGGTCTCATTAGCATGGCAAAATCTCCACCCCTAAGATTCTCTTAGTTGCCATTTTCTGATCATGGGACATATGAAATTGTCTGAAAGATGCTTCACATGTTGCCCTACGTAAAAGGTTGCTTTTAAGTAATTGATGATGTTACTGTGATTGACAGATATTTGCCCACATAACCTCTGAACTTTGTCTGCATCTTTGCTTCTGCCTCTGGTCAGTTGCCTATTTTGGCTGTAGCTCAAAATAAACCCATTGTTATACCTCTTACTCCTGTCATTGGTTTGATTGGGCTTTTGTGCGGCACCAGGTCCCAAGCCTGGACTACCACATTGGTGAAACGCTACTACAGAAATTACACCTATAGGCTGTTGTTTGCCCACAGAACAATTTGCACTAGAGGAGGGCAACTTTTGATTGGAACAAAAATATAGCAAGGAGTAGAAAGAGTTAAAAATATATTCATGTCCATACTGGGCTAAATGGACCACCTCTTCTTTCCTGGAAGTAGAGGCAGTAACAGAAGACAGCACATGCACCTCAGCAAAACTCAGTTCCTGACCTTGCAGTTGGCAAAACTGTATGACTTCCAAACTTTGAGGGATTTTTGGAAAACACTCAAAATGATGAGGTTTGTAATAAACACCTGCATGTGTTTTCATTTTTCCCTTGTAAGTTCTACCATTCTTGGTTATAGACAAAAGGAAACGTATTACTTTCAGGCAGAAAGCTAAATCAGAAAGTAATTATTTACTATAAAAGTCAAATAGTCTTTCCAAAATGGTACATTTTGAAACCAGTTTTGATCTCACAGAACAGGCATGAAGCTAGCATGTGCAGATTAAGAGGGAGAGTTTCAGTAGAGCTCTGCTAGAGAGGCTTACTGGACTTGTTTAAGGAAATATACATGGATTTTTATGTGGGTAATTAAAATGGTGGTTAGTAACTCCATTAGTTCATTTTGCCTACTTGTAAGGATTGTGAGGGTCACCTTATATATGGAAAGGAGAAGGGAAGGAGAAAGAAAGATGGTGACATCACAGAAAAGATAAAAGAACCAAGATATCACTAGAAGGAGGCTAGAGAGAAACTGGGAGACTTAACACCACTGCCTTCTATGCTGATAAGCTTCTTTTTTTTAAGGAAATCCTCCTTCAAGTGAGATTCCCAATGATCCTCCATTCAGACTCTGATCCTACTGAGTTATCAATAAAGGACCAGCTTTTCTCAGGCCTAGTGTATGCACTAGGCAGTGAATGCAAACTAGATATGGTTGGGTTAAATAAGTATGTCTACTGTGTACTTCATTCCTCACACCCTCTCGATGAATATGTGGGTGCTCAGAGAATATGACAGTGGTGATGAACCAACATAATTATTTCAATCCTGTGAGTGCATAGGGTCTGTTCAGACATGTTATGTCTCTTAAATACATTGTGATAAATTAAAGTAGAGACATAATAAGAGCTGTCTGCAGACCTGTGATGAACTGGACAAATAGTTCATGTATCTTGTACATGCGACTGGTCATTTGGACACTTATAAAAAATGCATGTGTTCCCCAGTCCCTTGGCTGCTTTTCTACATGGTTTTGTAAAAAACCATAAAGCTTGTTGTGTGCCTTTACTTTTACTGTGAAGAGAGCCAGAGGCAAGCGTTGTGCCCATGAAAGTTTGTAAGACTGGGGGAGTAGGAGATGTAAACTTGTTTCTTAGTAAGATGAAAAATCAAGCCAGCTTGTGGAGATCGTGGAGAACCATTTACCTCTGTGGCCTAAAATGAACGCTATTATTTCTGTTTCCATACTCATTGTCACTTTCCTTCTACCTCGGTTCGAGAAATAAAATGCCTTTTTAGGGGGTAAACTAGCAATTTTTATGGGGTGTCAGATCATCTCCTGACAGTTGGCAAACCCTGACAACACCTCATTTCTACAGAACACGACAGTTAATTCTGATAGCAATATAGGAATAAAACTGCCAAGAATTCCAGGCAATGCATTAAATAAACAGTCTGTGCAAATCCATTCTGTAATACTTCACATGCTGTACCTGTACTACATATGCTGAAAGGCCCTATGCAGATGCCAAAAGCTACATGCACCATTTGTATGGAAGCAACAGACATTCCATGCCAATAATATAGAATTTTGCTCAGGAGGTGGGTGAACAGGGAAGCAATAGCAAATGATAGCAGAAAGGCATAAACAACCTAAAGGCTTGTGTGCAGTAACAGTGGGAAGCTCAGACACAAGCAGTGATTCAGCAGGATAGAGCTGCTTGGGCTGGGAGACCCAAGTAATATACAGATCCTAGTTTGACCATAGACTCACTGGGTGGCCTTGGGCAAGGTGTTATCTCTCTCAGTCTCAGTTTCCCCATCTGCAAAAAATTGGAATAACAATGACCTACCTCATAGGGTTGTTGTGAGGTGTCCTGTGCAACCTAAACAGGTTATGGAAGTAATATGTCCTTTAGGACCATAACCAAAAGCTCCTTGGTGGAACTGACCAATTGGTTAAGATTTTAACTTTTGTTCACTAAATGAAATTTCTAGACCTTAGGTTTAACAGGAATTGCAGCAATATGCTGAAGACGTGATGGCAGAAATCCCACACAGTACTGAACGAGTTGGCACCCTTAATCTACTTCTCCTTATACTCAGAAAGAATTCTCGTTGCAGCTTTACAGTCCTCTCAGGATGAGCACTAGAGGATGAGGTACTTCTGCCAAAACTTTCCCTTTCTTTCTATATCTGTTTCCTGTAAGGTACCTAGTGCCAGAACAGTGGGCCTCATCGAGGCATCTTTTGCCCTTTCAAGAGTGGAAGATGATTATTACTACTGCAATATCATCTTGGCGGGAAGGAAAACCCTCAGCAGAGGCTGCATGGGTTCCCTGGTGGAGCAAAGACCGAACGAGAAAGCAAAATACTCACGAGGCATGACTCCTTGGTTGGTGAGCTGCTCTCGGCTTCTTCGCTGCTGGAGCCGCAACTGTAAAACTGGGAGAAAGTGTGTCTTTCAGGAATGGACCTCCAGCTTTTGCCACATACAACTGCATACCTTTCATCTGAGAACCTTTCACTTCCCAGTTACAGAAGTAAAGTTCAGAGATATGTCAGTCCTTGGCATCGTAGGTCTGTCTTGTTAGCAGAATGCAGTTTTCTTATTCTACAGTTTCCAAGTAGAATTGTGATTAACCTAGAATTTGATCAAATGACCTTTTCTCCTTTCCCACCCTCACCCACCCACCTTGGGACAAAAATTAATAATTTTATAACACAGCAGAAATGCACAAATAATTGAAGTTGTACCTGATTTTTTGCTGAGCTGGAGAACAGATATGAAAAAGTAATAAGCTGTTTTAAGTTTATTGCTTATTGCTGCTTATTAATGTTCCTATTCTGTCTGGCACAACGATATACATGATATGTGCTATTTATGGAGTAGCAGAAAAACTTGTTTCTCTATTATTGAAGGAGGAGGAGGAGGAGGAGGAGGAGGAGTTGGATTTATATCCCTCCTTTCTCTCCTGCAAGGAGAGGCTAACAAACTCCTTTCCCTTCCCCCCTCACAACAAACACCCTGTGAGGTAGGTGGGGCTGAGAGAGTTCTGAAGAACTGTGACTAGCCCAAGGCCACCCAGCTGGCATGTGTGGGAGTGCACAGGCTAATCTGAATCCCCCAGATAAGCCTCCACAACTCAAGCAGCAGAGCGGGGAATCAAACCCGGTTCCTCCAGATTAGAGTACACCTGCTCTTAACCACTACGCCACATTGGGGGTAAAACTACTGCAAACATTATTTGTTTAGAAGTTTAATGGCAAATGGTTCAGGGGAGAGAATCTGGAAAACGTGGCTCACACAGATACATCTGACTCCATACCAAAAAAGATGATAAGGAAAAGGAATGGGATAACCTAGGCTGCAAAACCTATTTATGTGAATAGGCAGATATTTAAAAAATGAACATGACAGAACTGCCTGCTCTATTGGACAAATTAATTGTAAAAATATAGTGATATATAAAATAATGGATTTGGAACAGGGAGGAAAATAAACCAGTGAATCATCTGGCACAGGGATGGCAAGGTTCTCTGAGATGTGAGTCTAGCAGTTAAAGATTGAATTTAAAAAGGAATGTTCAGGAATCCATTGCCTTGATTACACAGGAGAACCAACATAAATTATAAAATAACAAGAGGGGGCCTGCAAGGACATTGGGGGCCCTCATTCCCCCCATACTATTTCTTCTCTGCCTTCCCTGTAAGCCGCCATAACATCTCCCAGGGTTCCCAACCTCCAGGAGGGGTGTGGAGAACTTCTGGAATTATAACTGATCTCCAGACTACATAGATCAGTTCCTTGGAGAAAATGGACACTTTGGAAGGTAAGTTCTATGGCAATAAATCCTGCTGACGTACCTCTTCCCAGTCGCATAGCCACCACGGGGAGGGGGGCGCCCTGCCCCGGGCTCGCACCATTGGTGTCACACCCCTTCCCCCCCCCCAGGCCTGGCAGAAGCCCGGGGCAGCCTGGCAGGCTCAGCCAAGCTGCTTTTCCAGCCAGCTGCTCTTTGCAGCCAGCTGAACTAAGGTAAGTGGGGGGCAGGGCCCAAACACCCCTCCCAACAAGGCATGGCAGACACCCGGGGCAGCCTTTGCAGCTGGCTGAACTCACATTCCCCTGTTGGCCCCTCTCCTCAATCTCTCCTTCTGGCAGCAACCATACCCTCAACTTCCCTGTTTCCTTCTCTCTTTCCAACCAATTGACCTACTTTTTATCAGACACTCATCTTCAGCTTATTTTATTATTTATTTACTTAATGTATACCTTGCCTTTCTCCCAAACAGGGACCTAAAGCAACTTACATTAGTTTTTCACTCCTCCATTTCTCCCCACAATAACCCTGTAAGATAAATGAGTCTGAAACTGTATGAAACTGTCCCAAGGTTATCAAGTAAGCTTCCACATCACAGTGATGGTTCAACCTGGGGCTCAGAGACCCTACACTACACCACACTGGCTTTCAAGAGGTAGGGCTGTAGTAAACAGTAACAAACACTCACTCCTGGGTGAGTCATGCAGGTTCCGTGGTAGGGATGCCAGCTGCCTGGTGGGACCCAGGATTACAGCACATCTCCATATTACAGAGCTCAGATCTCCTGGAGAAAATGGATGCCTTGGAGGATGGACTTTATGGCATTGTATCCTGTTGAGGTCCCTTTTCCCAGTCTCAAATCTCCAGAAATTTCCCAACCTGGATCTACCCTACCCCCAGTGGTGGGATTCAGCCTATTCGCACCTATTCGGTAGCTAATTTTTGGTCCAGTTCAGAGAATGGTTGTAATTCCACCACTGAGTCCTTTCGGAATTGGTTGTTAAATTATTTGAATCCTACCACTGCCTACCCCCATTGGAGGCCAGGGTGGACCCGGCAACCTTATGGTATCAATTTGACCAGTGAAGCTGACCAGTGACTGCTGCCAAGCCTAGCCTGAATCGTCCCTCAAAAGCCAGAACAACCCTAGAAAGGGCCCTGTCCTCCCTTAGGAGCTCTTATTCATTTTCTCCGCAGTTTGCACCCACCATTTTGTGTTGCTGCAGAGATTCTCTGTGCCATTTACGGAAGGGTTCCATGGAGATTTCCTCTGCTTGCAGTTCATCTGCCTGCAATTTCACTGTAAAAAGTACATAAATAAAGTAAGTGTGGACTGATGATCCTGCACACATGTCGTTTTTCCTTTTTTTTGTTTTCAATATCTTTGAAGCTATGATGACTTGAAATAATGCACATATTGCAGATTCTCATATGGAGTGGTCGTAGTTTCGAAGATGTCTCATTGAAAATCAAAAAAAGGAAAGACGACACATGCACAGGATCCCCAAACTAACTTTATTCATGTACTTAATACAGTGAAATCGCAGGCAGATGAACTGTAAGCAGAGCAAACCTCCATTGGAAAGCTTCAGCAAATGGCCAGCAGCATGGAGAATCTCTGCAGCAGCACAAAATGGCAGGCGTGAGCTGTGGAGAAAATGAAAGTGGAAGCAGGAAAAATAAAATGTAAGTCGGGCAGGAAAAATAAAATATTTCCTGCTTCCTGCATAGCAAGCAGGGAATGTTTTGAAATCATCATAGGGATAAAGAAATGCTATTTAGCATTTTTGAAATAGAACGTTTTCCAAATGTTTGAAGGAAAAAGATGTGCAGAATTCAAGCAAGAAACATTTTGTTTTGTGACCTGAAAATGTTTTATTTGTGTTGTGCAGAATCAACCATTTACAGACTTCAATGTGCATTCTCCTCTCTTTCACTGAACCATGTCTAAGCAGGCCTGCAAATTACAAACATATGTTTCAGAAGTAAATTTTTAAATGATATGCAGTGGGCCTTGGAAAATTTGAACTTTTGGAAATCAGAGAAACTGATATGGAAGTTGAAGGAGTGCAAATGTCAGCTGACACCAAGGCCCTGAGGGTCCTCAGTCAGGTCTGCAGGGCCTGCAAGACAGAGATGTTCCACTGGGCCTTTGGTTGAGGCAGTTATGGTCCTTTCTATTTTTCTGGCTTCCTCATCTACCCCTTTCTCCCTCCTGCTACTTGTTTAATTTGTTTGGAACAGGTGGAAAAAGGAAAATTCTTAGGCTAATTGGCACTTGGAAATGGTACCTGAATGATTTGCCCTCACCATCTTTAGAATCTGTTTGATGTTGATGCTGTAGTTTTAATGTTTTTAACTACAGTTGCTATATCTTATGGAAAGTTGTATTGCTTATTAAATGTATGTTAGCTGTCCTAAGTTGGAAAAGAGTGGGCTAGAAAGTCCAATAAATAATAACAATAATAAATCAACAAAATGGTTTCTTGCCCGGTACAAAGTGACACAATACATATTGCCTTTATGTATAAAGTGCAGTCAAGCTACAGGTGACTTACAGCAACCCTGTAGGGATTTCAAGAGACTAACAGAGATAGTTTGCCATTGCCTTCCTCTGCATAGCCACCCTGTTCTCCCATCTAAGTACTAGCCAGGACTGGCCCTGCTTAGCTTCTTAGATCTGGCAAAATCCAGCTAGCCTAGGTTGGCATATACCCTGTCTTTATCAACACATAAACCAGGGTAATTCGCACATATCAGGCACCCACGAGAAGTCTAATTTCAACTGTTCCATGTGTTCTTCACCTCATAAGAACATAAGAACATAAGAACAAGCCAGCTGGATCAGACCAAAGTCCATCTAGTCCAGCTCTCTGCTACTCGCAGTGGCCCACCAGGTGCCTTGGGGAGCTCACATGTAGGATGTGAACGCAATGGCCTTCTGCGGCTGTTGCTCCCGATCACCTGGTCTGTTGAGGCATTTGCAATCTCAGATCAAGGAGGATCAAGATTGGTAGCCTCCTATCCAGAGGTGGGATCCAGCAGGTTCTCACCAGTTCCCGAGAATGGGTTACTAATTATTTGTGTGTGCCGAGAGGGGGTTACTAATGGGGTCTGCTTTTCCGTTAGAAATTCCATTAGGTCCAAAAATCATAAAGTCCTGTTGTTTCCTATGTGGCTGGTTAGCGAAGGTAGAAAACGGGATAATTCTCCCTGTTGGGCTGTTTTGAAAACATGTTTTAGAAATATGGTAAAGTTCCTTGTTTAAGGAAAGTATCCTTCTTTTGATTTTCTAGAAACAAAATTAAGTATTTGAAAGTATTAAGTATTTGACAGGCAGTCAATTAGAGGAGAAGTAGTTGTTTCTGTTGGCAGTAGACGATAGGACTTGCTATAATGAGTTTAAATTATGGACAGAAAGATACCAGCTGGAAATTAGGAACTTTTTTTTACAGTAAGAGTTTTTTACAGTAACAGTGAAATTATTAATGCCCCGCCCCCGTCATGCCTGGCCACGCCCCCGTCATGCCCCACCCAGCCCCATTGGTGCAACGCCACTGTTTAAATCCCACCACCATGGGAACCTGTTACTAAAATGTTTGGATCCTACCACTGCTCCTATCTTTTATATTTTTTTGAAGTCAGCCCTTCAAAAACAAATGTTTTATTTTTACACAAGTACTGCAATCTATTTATCTAATTCTAGACCTGATGCATAAAGTGGATCAAAACCCCTCCACAATGGAGCAAGGCAAAGAAGGAGGAGATGTTTCCATAAGTCAGAGGGCAGAGAGTTATTTTTTTATGAGGTGATTAAAGAAAATTTAAAAGATTTAAAATGTTGAAATCTTGTGAAACTACCTCACAAGTTCTCAGCAGCCAATCTGGTTGGCTGTCAACAGCCTGAATTTGTCCAAGATTTCAAGTTGGTTACTGGTATTGCATTTTGAAAGCTGAGGTGAGTGGGGATTGGGAATAGGCAAGCAAGAAAGACAAGAAGAAAGACGAAGAATGGAGAGTGAGGGAGGAAAGACAGAAAAATGGAACAAAAAGGGGGAGAAGAAAGGGGAGAAGCTGTAAATGCTGGGAGGGAGGGAAGGTAACATGGGAAGGAGTACCAGCTGGAAGAAGAGATAAAATTCCACCTCCCCTATCCATATATATACAGGATGCTTTTTATATGTCTGTCTAGTTGTTCTAACTATTGTGGTCCAATTGACAACAGACTAGATATTCTTAATTGGGAACCTTAGAGTGCTGTGATATTTATCATGACATCCAAACTATCACCATATCTTAGTATTTGGGCAGTTGCCCTGTGAACTGTGTTAAATTAGCCTTCATCTACACAATGGCCTTAACCACTAAACATGTTTTCAGGATGGATGAGCACAATTCATTTTTAAAATACCCGCTGAAAAATTACCACACATAGGACATAACGGCAACCTGTATGCAAATGCACAATAACCCCTTCTTTTTTTGATGGCATACCTGGCAAAAACCTATTCTTGCATTTGAGTAAATGCATTAATTATAACATTTATTAATGCAAGAAGTTCCAAAGTCTCTAACGAATAATTTTGATTCCGCTTGTTTATCAATGACTTAACATTAAGCCTTTCCCAGTAACGTTGAAGAATGTCAGCTTTTGAATTAGTACAGAACTGAATACAGAGATCTGCTTTTTCCAGCAAAACCAGATCTTTTGAGGAACTGAAAAAAAAATTCCGATTTCTTCAAGAAATTATCTCCAAGAAATGAGCACCAGGGATAAATAGCTTCCTTGGGCAACAGCAACCTCTTGAAAGCAATCATGATTTGTTTATGCCTGCACAGCCTTTGCACTATAGAAGGATTAAAGCATCTGTTTGTGCACAACTTTATCAGGATGTCCAGGAACTCGCACACTTAAGGGATGTCACTTCAACAGGAGAACATGGGAGGAAAAAGATAGGGAGACCTGGAGGAGGCAGCTGCCAAAGGTCTTCGCTGTTCAGAAAGTGTGGCCTGGTTTTTGTGGTCTCAGGAACCAGATGCAAAAATCTGATGCCACTCAAATACATTGTAAATACATCAAAATTCCTTCTTTTCAGTGCAAAGCTCAGTATTTCCAGTACTGGAAGAAAGTCTTAAAGAGCAGCTGCCGTATGCCAGAACTTCACCTTGAATACATGCATTTGGAAATAAGTCTCCAGGATTTTGATATCAGAGATCATAGTCTGTGAACACCAGATTTAGATTTTTTAAACTATTTTTTACTAATTTTCAAACACATTTCTGTTTCCAGAACAGCTGCTGTCTATATATTTTTAATTAATTGAAAGATTTTCCTGATTCAGAAACTTCCAGTAAATTATGTCTGTGGATGTAGCGATGCCAGTTCCAGCTTGGGAAATTCTTGTAGATTTGTGGAAGGAGGCTGGGGAAGGGAGGGAGCTGAATGGGAAGGATATTCTGTAATATGAAGATCAGTAGTAATTCTAGGAGAACTCCAAGCCCCTACTAGAGAATGGCAACCCTTATGTTGAGGATTTTAAAAAAAACCTCTGTATATAAAAAATAATGCAAAGTTTGAAAAAAAGAAAAATACAGGATTAGCAGAGATTGAGAATAAATTTAAATAAATAGGAATGTTTTCTTCGTGCAGTTTTATGATGTTCTCAAACTAAGGTTGCCAGCTCCAGACTGAAATCCTGCTGGGAGGATTCTGGGAGTGGGGAAAAGTACTTCAACACCATTCTGGAAGCAATGCCACTTCCAGTAAAAACCAGAAGTGATATCATAACATTGCTGCAGATGCCCTAAGTATTGAACCAAACTGCATGGTTAAAACAGAGAGTTTTGGATGATACCTTGATACCCCTGACACCACTTCCTGTTTTCACCAGAACTGAGGAAAAATAAAAGGAAAACAAGAGTTTTGAGCCAAAACCTGGGTGCTGGACAATTCTATCTTGTTTATCACACTTACAAGTGCAGTCTCAAGGACCAATCAGCTCTAGCAGTTTTGTATATGATACAACCTGTATTCAGACTTCTAATATGTGTTATTTGCTTGTATAATTTGAACTAAATAACTATTTTTATAAACTCAAGAATATATTTACATTGTACTATGTATAATTCCCTAAGTGGAGTCCAATCGCCACCTTTCGATAACGAACCCCACACCAATCAGCGCACAGAACTCAATCCTGCGGGCCCATTGGTGGGACATCTGTCCCTTGCCCACCTTCCCCCTACACAGCAGCAAGCCCACTCTCCCCAACTGTGACAATCCTATTTTATCTAGATATTGCCTTCCTGATAAATCATGGATAGTATCCCTAGTACTTGCAGATTTTGATCCAGAAATAACTAAACCTATCACAAAATATCTGACAATAGTTTTGTTAAAATGAGCTTTATTTTGTTAATTATAAAAATTGTACAGATTCATTTTATTTATGTGCTAGTTTTAGGAACGATGTATTTTGTTTCTCTGTTTTCTTGATGTTTTAATGCTATTTATCCTTTTGTGTATTGGTTTATGCTTAAGACCTTTGGTCATATGAGCTTAATAATAAAGGAAAGGAGTCTACATTCCTTCAGGAGGGACAGTAGTGTTAACCTATAAAAGTCAATACAACCACCTCTGTGTTTCTTCTGTTTTCTTCAGCCAAATCTCTGACTTCACAAGCACATCCATTTCTTATATTTCTTCATAAATCTGTAATACTTCTGAGATGATAGTTTTGCTGAGGATCTTTTCTTGTGTATTTGAACTAGGGTTGCTCTCAGTCTGAAGAAAAAAATGTCCAGTCTCTTTAACAGAGGGTTAATGTGTGAAAATTGATAGCTGAAGCTTTTCATGGCAGGGTGGTAAAATAGCACCATCGGTATATAGCCTCCCATTAAACCTCCATTAAAGGGACAGAACATTTTTGGCCAAACCTATTGCCCACCCTTCACACCAGTTTCTCCTCGCAATTCCTCCATCCTCGCATGGTGCATTCTTTTAGGCCCCTGGATTTTTTACTTGCTGCCACTCATGGTTTCCAGTGTCTAGATGGAGACTGCAGATCTCCTGGAATTACAATGGATCTCTGTACTACAGAGATTAGTTCAACTGGAGAAAATGGCTGTTTTTGAAGGTGAATTCTCTGACTTTATACTCTGCTGAGGTCCCTCCTCTTCCCAAACCGTGCCCTCTCCAGGTTTCATCTCCAAATCTCCAGGAATTTCCTAACCCAAAATGAGCAACAGTACTGACTTTGTGCACTAATGTCACGACGACAATCCCTCAGCCAGTGGGCATGCAGGTGTCATGCGGGGGAGGGGGGGAGGAGTCGCTACTGCTTTGATAAAGCCCATTACTGGGGAAAAGGCTTCATTCCTCCCTTTGCTAGGGCCCACTGCATCTCCCCCACAATGGGCTTTGCTGCTAGTAAATGAAAAAAGACCAATATCAATGGCACTACTTGGTGCTAACTTAGGGTTGCCAACCCCCAGGTGGTGGCTGGAGATTTCACACTATTACAACAGAGATCACTCCACCTGAGAAAATGGCTGCTTTGGAAGGTGGCGTCTATGGCATTATACCCCACTGAAATTTCATCTCTTTTAAATCCACCTTCCTCAGGCTCCACGTGCAGATATTTCATATTTCAGTCTCCAGATATATCCCAACATGGAGCTGGCGACCCTAGGATGTTTGTTTTTAGCAGGATCTTTCATGGGGGCAGTTATTGAAATTACTGAAACTTTTCTTTTACAGCAATTAATTTGGAATTAATTTCTTTGAACAGCTTTGGGTTTTTAGTGTTTTAACTTTGTATAATTTATCCTTCAGTCATGTTTGTCAGCTGCCTTGGTCTAAACAGAAAGGCAGCACAGAAATATTTTTTAGTTGAGCAAGCAACTCAATCCACACTCAATCCTTTTGAAATTTCCTTTCAGACAAAGAAAAATCCCAGTATAGGTTTCAAGCAGGATTATTTTCTGGAATCTCTGAATAACATTTATCACTCTCACTTCATATCATTTTCCTTTTATTCTTCTCTCTAATGGAAGGACTGTTTACTTCAATGGCTTAGTTTTATAACTAAAAATACACTTCCCACTTGCATATCTTAATAATGACTAGGAAAAAAAAATCAGTTCCAGGTCATTATTTTCTTCACCAACTGTTCTGAAAAAGCTGCTTTCTCTAATGTTTAGCCCAAACCTTTGCGGCTTCAACCTGAACTCAATGTCACGAGTTTTAGTCATCCCCTCTTGTTCTGATTAACATTTCCCAATAGTCGTTCAGACAGAAGCAGAGGGAAAAGAGAAACCTTTTCTAAGGCCATTTCCGCACGGCCCTTTTATCGATGCCTCTAGACGGGGATAAAGCCGTTGCCTCAGGGAGCCATTCAGACATGGCGCTGCTACTTAGCAGTAGCGCCGACCAGCTGCCAGCCTCCCTCTCAGGGCGGCTGCCAGGGTCGCCCTGAAACACAACTCCTTTAGTGGGTTGTTTTTCCCTCGACAGCATGCCCCGGCTGCTGGGTGTGAACAGCACCGCTGAACACGTTAGTTTTTTTCTCGGCCCGACTCACCTTGTCCCCGTCGTCGGCCTGTTGGTTGCCGTCGGAGCTCAGCTTCATCGCTGTCCCTCCTCGGCCCCTGGAGGCCGGAGGGCAGCGTATATTTCGACGGCCAGCAATGGCTCCACGGGGACAAGGTAAGTGGGACTGGGAAGGGGGAAGAGGCATACCCATGCGGAGCCGCCTATGGTTCTCCCGAGGCTTCCCACATGCTTGCAAGAACAGCCTCCGACTCCACTGGTGAGAATTCTTGCCGGCGTGGAGGCGCCTCGATGGCGGTGCGGAAACGGCCTAAGATTTTACACATCTATTGCCTCTGACACAAAACATAAAACCAGCTCTACCAACTTGGAGTGGCACAGTTCAAGGGACCTCAGGCAAGCTAGAAGCAACACATTAGTTTGAGTGTTGCATGGTCTCTGCAAAGAAAACATTTCAGAAACTTCTGCAGCTATGCCAGGAGTTCTGGAGCATACTTTTTGCTTGCATGGAGATGCCCTTACCTAGGTAAGCAGTGGTGAGATTCAAATAATTTAACAACCAGTTCTGGTGGTGGAATTCAAATAATTTAACAACTGATTGTTTACAAGCACCATTTTAACAATCGGTTCTGCCGAAGTGGTGTGAACCTGCTGAATCCCACCACTGCTTACCTTATCCTGTAAGGCACAAAAATCATTAATTCCCCACCTGTGTTGAACAGAGGAGTTTATGGCACGTGCACCAGCCAAGCTATAGTCGGAGACATAATCATTACCTCAGTTGGATCTAGATTTCAGTATTGATACCTTTTAGTAACAACACTATATTGTCCAAAACACCAGCAGCAGCTGTATGATCCTGTACATCCACTGGCAGAGAGAGAAAGGCAGATTTGTTCTGCACTTAGAAATCTTTTTCTGTTCTTTCCCTACAGTTTGTTTGCTTACCTTGTATGTTAAGTTTCTTTGGGTCCCCACTGGGGAGAAAAACAACACACAACTACTTAAATAAATAAAGAGCCATTGGAGCTGTCCCTGAAGTTTCTAAGAGGGTTACATCAGTCTGCCCAATGGTCACAGCACCTCCTTAAAAAAACACAGCTAGAAAATTCAAAAAGCACACATAAAAAAAACCACAACCCAGGGAGACAACGGCTGCTCTGGTCCCACTATCTGCACACGGGAACTCCTCACCGCAGCAGCCAGATATGGTCGATCATGACCTTTTGACCCACCGGCCTGGCTGCCTCCGGGATCCGGGGCAGGGTCCTTCCACGGATTCGCCCTGCTTTCTTCGGGGGCAAAAGCTGCAAGCAAGTGGCGTGGGGACCCGGCCTCCCGAGGGGTGCTCCTGCCCCAATGTAGTGGGTGCCTCAGGGGGCACTGCTGTCCCCATTGTTATTTAACATCTATATACGACCCCTTGCTCATGCCATGGTACGTAGCTTTAAATGATCTTGTTCAGTAATGCTGATGACATCCCCAGCTCATTCTGTTGATGGAGGGGGGAGCCGCCACCGCCTGTGCAGCTCTACAGCATTGTTTGGAGGCTGCTGCTGGTTGGTTGCAACAGAGCAGGAGCAAGTCCTCAAATCACATCTAAGAAGGAGATCCTTTGGCTTGGTCGTGGGGGAGGGGTTGGGGATTTCCAGCTGTGGGTGTGGGAGGGGGCCTCATTACGACCCCTGCCCAGAGTTCGCAGCCTGGGGGTCCACACCTGGATTCGTCTCTTTCAATGGGAGACCCAGGTGGCCCATATAACCCGGGTTGCGTTGGCCTATACAGAATCTCAATGGCTATTCCTCTCCAACACGGATCTGGCCAATGCATCCATGCGCAACGGTCACCTCCAGGTTGGACTATTGTAACTCGCTCTCCGCTGGCCTTCCCATGCGTTTGATCCGGAAACTGAAACTGGTCCAGCACGAGAAGCGGCTTGGATTGCTCACAGGGGGCTTCTTCCGAGACCACAGACATACAACCTAGTTTTGCGCCGTCAAAATTGGCTCCCTGTGCTGAATTCCTCAACGCCCTCAAGGTGTGGGTTTTGACCTTTAAGGCCTTATCGGCCTGGGACCACAGAATACCTTCCGGACCGATAATTTATATATGTTCCTGGCTTCTCAGCCCCTGCGTTCGGCAGAGGCCAACTTACTGGAGATCTTGCCTGGCCCCTCAATGATGTGGCTTACCTCCACTCGGGCTAGTTTGTACGGCTTTGGTTCCCCTGCCTAGGAACACTCTGACTGTCCGACTCCCTGCGGGACCTTGGGGACTTCCTCAGAGGGCCTGTGGGTGACCGAAGCTGGTCTCCACCGGTATTTTTTTTGGAGAAACCAGCCGCTGAGTGCCCCCTCCCTCCCCCTAGATTGGAATCCCAATGTCAACGGGATCCATTATTAAGATCTATGGCCCCTTATACCATCGGGACCACTACCCCCTCTTGCTAAAGGGATCAGGTCTAGATAGGACGCCATCTTGATATATTATAATTGCTGTTTTTATTATAACTTATGGATGCTTATGATGTTTTTATGTGATTTTATGTTGTGCACCGCCCAGAGCCCTTCGGGGATTGGGCGGTATATCAATTCAAATAAATAAATAAATAAATGATGATGCTGATGCTGATGCTGATGCTGATGCTGATGCTGATGCTGATGCTGATGCTGATGATGGGGCGCTGTTGCAGTACCCATGTTAGAAACAGCAGGTGGGCAGAGCATAGAAACAACCCAGGGCAGAGCATATGTGTGACACCCATGACCTTCCTTGATGGCCAGCATGACTTACTACTGCAGCTGGACAAGGATGCACATGGCTCTGAGGCTCACTAACAGCATGCACAGCAGTGTAGAGATGTTGCAGGTAGAGTCTCGCAATACAGCCCCCAGGCCCAAGAACAGCAAGGCAAAGAGAATCCCAGCTGCATGACTATCTTCCAGCCTGCCTTTTGACACTGTGACGCAGGCTCCAGATAAGAAAAAAATGGTGGTATTTGTCACCAACCACAAAGCCTTCCAGTTGCTCTCCTCGGGTACAGTTGCAGAACTGGGTCCCTCTTCCCGGGCAATGAGTGTTAGATTGCGGGGTGGTGGGGAGCAAGACTGGAGCTGGGGAGAGAAGGCGACCCTGGGGTGGGTGTGCTTGTGTTAAGTATGGCCAAGTTACTGGCAACTCATGGTGACCGTATGAAACAACGTCCTCCAAAATTTGGGGAGGAGGAAAATAACCCAAATCCTTCAGGAGGTAAAAAAGCACCAGAGCTTACAATGTCAAAATACAAAATGCTGCAGTGTCAATACTGGCAGAATGATGGGTGGGTGCATTAGAAGCAAAGGCACAACTGAAAGACTGACCTGCCTTCCATGGTGCAATTTATCATTAAGATCTCTGTGTTAAGTTGTGTGCATGTATGAGGGAAAGGAATGCATTTGAATTTTGTTCCTTAGGCATCAAATTTTGTCCCTTGGATCAGCCTTTTGGCCGTGAAGACTGCAAGTGTGCTTATGGCCGTTTTTGCATGAACAAAATTCCCTGTTGTAGATCTGTGCTGTGGCACTTTCCCTCGTTTCTGATTTTGCACAGCTCCCCGACTGTTCCCGGGAGTCAAGGAAGAGCCGGTGTATTATGCCCCATCTGTTTCCACGCGAGCCCAGGGCTTTCTCATTTGCACCACAAGATCTTCTGCAATCTCTTCTGTGGATGCGTGGAGAACCTCCGTTTCCTGATTGGCTGATTCTCCCTCCATTCCCCCACTCACTTTCACTAGTTAGTTTTAAATTACTCTGAACCCAAAACTTCTTCCCTGTTGGTAAGAGACATGACTTTCATTGCAGTGTGGGGGGGGGGGGGGACACAGAACAGCCTCCGCTGGATCTTAGACAGAAAAGCAGGGTGTGGTAGTGCCACGAACAGCAGGGCACTGATTCTCTCTCACACACAAACATTTCAGTCAGAACAGCAGGTTGTGAGGGTGCTGCAAATGGCAGGACACCAATTTTCTCTCACACACAAATCCAGTCAGAAAAGCGGGGTGTGCCTGTTGATTGGTGGGGTGGGCCAGAGTGGCAAGGCAGGAGAAATGGCCCCAGTTCTGCTGCCATGGTGTTTTCATGGCAGCAAAAGCAGACAGAGGCAAGCGGAGTCACACTGGGGCATTTTAAAAGAGCCTCCTATTTTGCGGTTTTGGAAAGCTGCACGGGAAAGGGAAAATGGTGGTGCAATGGAGGGGAAGACCCAGTGCAGCTTCGAGGACCGTGAAGAATTTCAGGCTGCACTGGGATATTCCCTGTGCTAACAACAGTACAATTTGTCCGTGATAAAACGGCCTATGTAAGGGAGAGATGGGAGGGGCTGTAGGATCCAAAAGACCTAGGATCAAATTCTCGTAGAAGTTTGCTGAGTGACTTTGGCCCACTCACACTCTCACAGTCTAGCATACCTCTCAGGGTTGTTGTGAAGTTAAAACGAAGGAGAAGAGAATGATGTCAGCCACTTTGGGTCCTCATAGGGGAGAAAGACAGAGTATAAACGAAACAAATAAATGATTGGTCCGCACTTTAACAGATAAAATTTAACATTCTATAGCTGCTGGTCAGTCTCTTCCCATTGCAGTTCAAAGATCTGTAGTGGAATTCAAGAAATCATTTAAATGTCTTCCACCGGTTGCCTGAGTAGTCTCCTTAACTTCATTTACAGTTTTTTTTCTTGTAGAATGACCTGAACCTTCAATCCTTCTGCATGCTTTTTTAAATATTCAGCAGGTGGAACTATTGATTTTGTTAACTTTGCTGTAAGAAACTGGCAGACCTGAGCCCCAGAAATTCATTCCAGACATTCAGTATGTAAAAAAAAAACCCCACTAGGATTAACAGTGCCACCTTGAAGTAGAGTTACCTCTTTCTCCCGCCACTGGCTTTAATGGATATAGAATGGAGTAACTCTATTGAGGGTGGGCACAGTGTGAATCTAACAGAGTGTGGCAGAGGCTGTCATGGGTCAGGGCCTGCTTTGTCAGATGGCAGTTCCCAAGGGCCTCTCTCTCAATACAGTTAAGTATTTTAGGTACCACCAGACTTTGCTGTAATGGACTGGCATGAGTATTCCTCTTCAATTTACCAGAGCAGGGTTAAAGCCATGGGACACCACCACACTGATTATATATGTATATATAAAGAAAAATGTACACAATATACGGGAGGCATCATTTTGTACTTTTGCCCCCGTTCCAAAAAAAAAATGTAGATCTGGCCCTATGTTATGGCAAGTCTACATATAGACTACTTGTGCCCATTGATTCTCATGGCAAGCCCACCTTCTCTTCAGGGCAGAATTTCAAATACACAACAGATTCACAACATTATCCAAGTTTGATTTTTATTTACACAACTGTCCCAATCCCACTTCTGACGAACAAAAAGGACAGATTTTCCCAACGTGGGCAAATTCTGACGTTTTCCTCTAATTCGCTGGGAATTCAAACCTGAAAGAGTTTGAATTTCCTGCCTGCCTCAGGTTTCCCCCCACCCCTTCCTTACTACCTTTTCTGATCCCACAGAGTGGGATGTTCCTCCCTTTCCTCTGCCCACTCGCCACCCATTTTGCTGCCAGCTCCCATGTTTCCCTCCCAGCATTCCCCATCTGGTCATTGCTATGGGTTGGTGAGGGTTGTGGGTTCCTCTTCTTCACTTTTCGCTAGTGCTGCAGGGGGTCTCCAACTGAAGCCATAATCGGAGTGTAGGTTGCAGGTTTACACACGGAATATGCTTTCTTGCGCCTTCAATTTTTGACACATGACAGCTTCTATTTAAAATTATGAGAGTTTGTTTTTAATATATGAAATTTTCTAGCTTAATGCAAAACAGCTTGTGATGATACTTTACCTCTAGCCCCACATTTGGTAATTCACCAAAATCCCCATCATCCACTTGCCAAGCTTTGCACACCCAAGAGTCTCTCTGGCTCAGGGTGTAACTTCAAGATATTAAAGAGATCCTAAAAACAAACCCTCTCTCAGCTACTACGGCTATGAGGATGGTGAGATGCTTTAGGGAGAAAGGAAGTACCTATTTATTTAAGGAGGTGTGCATTGTTAGAAAGAAAAGAAAAAGAAAAAAGCTTCTGAAACTTCAAAATAACTTTTAATCCAATCTACCCATTTTCCCAAGCCAATAATTCATAGACATTAAAGACACACAAAAGTGCTTTGTAGAGGCTTCTGTCAGTTATGAGGAAATCCTTGATTTCTTTCTAGTTCTACCTAGTAGTGCGGCAGTCCCCCTAAATTGGCTGAAGCATGCCGCTAATCAGAATACAGTAACAATTCCATACTACTAGAATTTACCCAACCTGACTCTGTTACACAGCTTCTAAAGAAATTCCAGGTGTGTGTCCTATGGCAGCATTCCTGTAATAAGTGGATTTATGTTTTTGTAACTAATCTACAGGTAGTTTTCTATGGGAAGAGTTAATTACTTTGGAGATGAGCTCTAAAGCTACCTCCCATTTGATTTAATGTAATTCCATTGATGTTTGGAACCCCAACAGTCATGCAGGCAAGAAGAAGAATCGTTGTTTCTGTGGAATTTGTCAGGATGACCTCAGGTTTGTATATTTAACTTTGGCAAAATAGACAAAATAAACACACACACAAATCCTAGTCTCCTTAACTCAAAGCAAGTGGGAAGGGAGAAACATTGCAGGTCTGCATCAAAGCTGAGATTTATATCCCGCTCCAAGCAATCATTTGTTTTGCCCACTGGAATTAAGTTCTGACGGTGACTCTGTCCTGATTCCCCTGATACCAGAACCCCATCAAGAACTATTGTCCACTTTTATTTCTTTGTAATGAGATTTATCTGCACTTTTAAATCACAGGCCCTTGAAGTGGCTTCTGAACATAATTAAAAGCACACAACCATCATTACAAATAGATATGCATACAATTAAAACCAGTACACAATGTTAAAAATAAGTTAGGAACTTAATAAGATTTTAAAAATCTGTTCAGGTTTCAACAACATCATCAAAACAGCCTTTTTGGGCAACCTGCTTAAACATTATGGAATAATGGGCCTGGAGACAGTGGTGTAGATACCATGGGGCGGGGCGGGGCGGGGCGGGGCGGCGACAGGTGCCCTGGATGGACACCGTTGGGGTCACGTGGGGGGTGGAAAATCACCCCCACAGCCCTCCTTTTTTCCCCCTCACCTTGTCTGGCCCTGCAGAGGCCACTGCTGGGCCAGCCTCAACTGGCCAGGTGGAGGCTGCTGCTGGGTACCCCCCTGCCCCGGCTGGTGGAGGCTGCTGCACTTGCCCCTGCCCAGCCCCACCCTGCCAGGCCCTGCTGCTAGCTAAGGTAAGTAGGGCACAGGAGGGCATGAGGAGGCGGCGCAGGGTCCCATGGGGGTGGCAGAAAACTCAGAGTCTGCCTTGGGCTCTATTTTCCCTAGCTATGCCCCTGCCTGGAGGACTTTCCATGGAAGTGAGCTCCAAAACAAGGAAATGGCCCCAGAGAAATGACAATGAACCATAGAAGGTGAAAGGAGTCAAGGCAGAGGTGGGATCCAACCAGTTCTCACCACTGCTCTAGAAGTGGTTACTAATTTTTTCTGAGTGCCGAGAAGGGGTTACTAAAGCAACCTCCCTGCCCAATAGGGACTGGAGGTGCGTGTGTGCGGCGGCGCAACTGTTTGAATCCCACCACCATCTGAACCTGTTATTAAAATTTTTGGATCCCACCACTGACTCAAGGTAATGCCTCTTCACTTAATCAGTTCTATGGAGAAGATATTTGTGGCAGAAGACACTAAGTGAAATATCCTGGATCCTAACCATTAACAGCTTTAAAGGTCAAAAACAGCACCTTGAATTTGGCCTAGAAACAGAGTGGAGTTTAAACAGAATTAGGGATATGTGAATTATGTGACCATCTCCAGGCAAAAACAGCTACATTCTAGCCCAGCTGAAATTTCCAAACTCTCAAGGGTAGCAGATGTTATTACAGCAGCTGAGTAAAACAAATTACCACGGCATGCAAGATGGGACCCAGGTCCTTAGTCTCCAGACTTTACTTCAAACTATAGTCAAAGGAGTGACTCAGTACATGTTTGGGACAGGTTACCAGAGACAGAATGGCAATGAGTGTTCCTGGACTGATAAAAGCACTGCATTTCTGCTACATAACTCACTGATGATTTTGCTATTCCCGTTTACAATGGTTAATATAAATAATTTATGCTGGTGAAAGAAATACCTTATAATACTACAAACTGTACATATAACTAAATTCTATGAGACTGTACAAAGTTGTACTGAAGGTAATTTTTACCCACCTTTTTGGTTAACAGCATGATATTGTGTTACAGCTAACAGAGCCATGGTTAGTCCCATCTAAGCTTTTTGATTGGTTTACAGTGAAATAATTCTTCACAAAATTTCACTATACAAGATTACTGTGGCCACATTTGTCTCTGCAGGCTCTGACTTTTTCCTTTGTACTTACCAAACCTGAAAGAGGAGGGGGCCAGTTTAAAAAATCTCTTAATTTAAGTACCTTTAAAAAACAACAACTGCTGTGCACAAATTGGGTTGAATTTCTATCTAAGGAGCACAACTTATTCACCTTCTCCTCCCACTGCAGCTCCCTTGCTCCATGACATTCTGTTCCTGCAAGACAACCCCCTGCCCCCGGGAGGGCATGAAAAGGAAGCTGCAGATCAGAACCAGTACTCATCAAAAATTGTCTCCTTTCCTTCCATGGAAATACTCTGTTGGATCAAAGTCATCATAACAGCTTCCCAGAATTAATATATATAAAGTATCATAACCACTGAAGGCTTATGAGCTCACAAGTGGAAGGCAGACGCTTCAATTGTGTTAAAAATGTGGGATGTAATTGAAAAATGTAATTTAGAAAAATTATATGGTGCTTCTTCAGGGACTTACTTGAAGTGGCCCACAAAGTAGCCCCCCACACCCTCCCTAAAAATAGCAACTCAAGAATTATCAACAGCAAAACAATCTGTAAAACAGGCTAGGGCATAAAAACAACACAAAACAACATTCAGCCAAAAATGATACCTGTAAAACTGTTCTATAGCTAGCAGCACACTATAAAAACAGGTGGAATCACTCAAAGAGCATGAGGAGAAAAAGTTTTGCCTTGGGCTAACACCAAAAGGACATTGCAGTAGGCCCTAAGATGAACTTCAGGTGGGAATGGGAAATGTAACCACTGAAAAGAGCCATAACTCTACAGGTGGGGGTATCGAGACCAGGCTGGTCAATATTGCATAAAACTGCTACTAAATTTCCAGTGCAAATATCTGTATTTCGATTCTATATTCTAGTCATAGACACTTAAGTTTGAGAGCAGAAGGGAAATGTGGGTCTGTACCAAAGGGTTTATAAAAAGGACTAGTTTTGAGGGGGGGAGCAGAAGGATGTGCTGCTTTAGTTGTGCTTATGAGGGCAGAAAGGTAGGATACAAATTTTGAAAATAAACGGTGAGAGAGGTGGTATTCGGTGGGTGGTTTCAACTGCAATTCCAACTTAAAGGGGCATCAAGGGAGATACATACATACATACATAGCAAAGTTTTTGTTTGGAAGCATGCCCGACGAACAGAACACAGAAAAATAAGACATCCCCTGAAAATAAGACATAGCGCATCTTTGGGAGCAAAAATTAATATAAGACACTGTCTTATATTCGGGGAAACAAGGTACATAAATACATACGTACGTACATACATACATTTAATGGGGGTTTTATTGTAACTATTGTTTTATTGTGTTGTTCACCGCCCAGAGCCCTTCGGGGGAGGGGCGGTATATAAAACCAACTATAAATAAATAAATAAATAAATAAATAAATAAATAAATAAATAAATAAAAAAAAATACATACATACATACATACATACATACATACATACATACATACATACATACATACATACATACATACATATGGAGGGGACACACAGAGAGAGGTAGTAGGTAGTAGGAATGGTAGTAGGAAAACAAGTGGTTTTATATATATGCTCAGAACAAACACAGAGATATATGCATAGTTACATGCACAAGTGTATGCATCCAATCCTGACCTGGATAGTCCAGGCTAGCCCAGTCTAATTGGCTCTCAGAAGCTAACCTGGGACATCCTTGGTTAGTATTTGGATGGAAGACGACCAAGGAAGTCCAAGGTTGTGATACAGAGACAGGCAATGACAAACAGCCTCTGAACATCTCTTGCCATTAAAATTCTTTGCAGTCACTATAAGTTGGCTGTGACTTGATAGCACTTTCTACTGCCATAGGCACAGTATCATAATAAACAGTAACTTTACTTACCAACTATTTTTTCATGCATACAAGGCTACATAGTTGAAAAACTATTGCGGGGATGGAGGTATTCAAATATAGGCCAGACTGATCAAAAAGGTACAGCCAATAAGCATGATTGAGGTGAATGTTAAGTTCCGTTGTTTTCAATACAGGAACTAAGTATCTGCTTATTTCTGATATAAGCCCATGGGACTCGAGAGTACTTAACGCAGGTCTTGACTGTGGTGGGTACTGAATGTGGTACTTGACTATGGTAGGTACATATCCAGGATCCCTAGTCTACGTCTCATCAAAGTAGTAAACTTATGTCACAAATGTAATATTTCAGGTGAGGTCATTTGAAAATTCATCCATTCACAGTTATCTCCACCTAGTAAGCTAGACTTCAGAGAGGATTATAAACTATTCTTCGCCTTGTCAAGCCAGTTTTCTATGTGCAGGAGCTGTTTTAGACTAGAAGAGAATTCAATGTCATGAGTCCCCACCTGAAGTGCTACAGCTGCAACACAGATTTACTGCCTCTGTGCAAACTCAGCCACTCAAGTGGTCTACTGTCTGGCTCATTCCGCACATGCAGAATAATGCACTTTCAAACTGCTTTCAGTGCTTTTTGAAGCTGTGCGGAATAGCAAAATCCACTTGTAAACAGTTGTGAAAGTGGTTTGAAAACACATTATTTTGTGTGTGTGGAAGGGGCTTCTGATTGCTTTTTCAGTTCACCATGTAACAGTGCCTTTAGCACCAAGCAGCTTAGGCTGAGTTAGTCATCTTGCTGAACAGCAGAGTCTACAGTATATTAGCCACTTCCCTTGAAACACGGTGGTATAACCATTCAACAATGAAAATATCTGAGTCAGAACAGAGACTGTTGATAGACTTTAGAAACTGAGTTCCTGGGAATCTGTTTTCATAGTTCTGTTGCATAATTCACTTTCAGCCAGCAAGGTTGTGGAGAGAAGAAGCCATCATTGTGAAGATGCCTCTTGTCAACATTTCTTATGCCAACACAACAAACAAACCATAGTCTGCACAGACATTTTGCAGGGTTTGAAGTGAGAAACAGGACTGGATAGGGAACATACATTCAGTACCCACCCCAATCAAGGCCCCCACTCTCAAATACCATTGGTAGCGTTTGATTCCAGCTTCACGCAAATGAAATAGTAATCCAAAGCAAACTCTAGAAAAAAGGTGCTGTAAGGATTAAGCGGCTGTGTCCACCATTTATTTCTGCCTCAGAAGGTATGCTGACAAAGGCCATTTTATTCTCATTCACTATCCAAAAGGAAAACAAATGCATCTGCTCAGTCTCCCAAGTGTTCTTGGGATTTTCTTGGTTTCTACCAACTTCCTGAACTCCTGCTGTAAATTATATACTAGTATACTAAATTCTAAGGAGGAACACTTCCATGTATTGTATGAACGATTGGTTCTAATGAACTATTGTATTAACTTTGCAGAAAAGGATGCCTTTAAAATGGGGCAACTACAACAACAGGGCTAAAGCAAAACAGATATCCTGTATGCCACTGCTCCAACAGAAAGATGTGGTAATTAATTTGTAAGAAGGCAGCCTAAAATTGAAAAGTGCCCCATAAACTGTCTCCGTTAGAAACACTAGAAGGAACAAAATTTATGAGACTTGAGAAGTCATAAAATTTACTTTTAGCTTAGAATCATTTGAAAAATATGTTTTCCAATCCTACCATCAACCCTGTAATCTCTCTACCCCAACACCCCCGACTTTAAAAATAGCAAAGAAATGAATCTTAAAAACAATACTGGCTCACTGTGAAAGAATGCAGTGGCCTAGAACTATCCCTTTTGGTCCTCCTTGCTTCAAGAAGGTGGCAGTGTTGCTTTGGAGATTATGGGTTTCGAGAACAAGCCCGTTTCTTTCCAGTGAATGGCACAGTACCATTTCCATAATATACCAATGGATTCTGAGGAATGACTTGTTCTCATGAAATGTTAGATTGCTCTGATACAGAAACCACAGCAAAGCACTGGACCCGAACTGCGTAGAACCCCAGCCAGAGAGAGCCCCTTGCATTTGTACACACAACTCCAGAGTTTTCAACTAGCTGCCAACTTTATATTTTCTAAGCAAACACTGCAATTGACCACCCAGCTTTCTCAAACATCCAGATAATAAGTGAGTGCGTTAGCATCAGCACAATAAGCTTCTGATCTTCTCATTATCTGTAGTGCACCAGAGATCAAACATCAGTGCCATCACCCCAATCCAAGCTGAGTGGGTGATGTTCTGAAGTGAGTGAAAGATAAGGGGGGGAAACAACCAAATCAGAGCGCGGAATGATGATTATGCAGTACATTCATTGGTTGCATGTAGAATTTAGATAACTTTGCCTCATGAACAGCATACACAGAACTCTTTACAAATAATAACGTCTGTAACCAAGACCAACAAGAACACAGTATAAAAAAAGTACAAATCCTCATTCTCATTGCACTATATAGTACTGAACATCTTTAAAACTACTGAGACTATCCTGTGGAGGAACTACGTTCAAAGCCACTGTCTCTTGTCCTAGTTCACAGCTACTCACCTTCATTCAGCTGCAGGTCCTCAAAGAAATAGCCCCTAAAGGACTTTCAACCCACTCTGAAGATCTGGCACATTTTTTTTTGTTGCAAAGCTTCAGAAAATGGCAATCAGTCATTGGCTCTAGTTTTATTTCTCTGGTGATGTCATTTTAAATATTTTGCATGTTCCATTTGTTATCTGTACTCCTAAAAAAATGATGCCTTTCTGCAAATTCATGTTTCTCCAATTAGTCACAACCCAAAGGAACAAAACAGGCTGCATGGATGCTGGAGTAAAGCATCAAGACTGGCATATACAGGACAGCACCTGACCTGCATAGATGTGAAAAATCAAGCTGTTTGTCATACAACGGTTGGTGTGGATTTCTAACCACGTTTATTGATTTTAAAACCCTGGGTTAAGAGAGTTCAAAAAGGCTAGAGGGTTTTTTAAAAAAAAATAGGCTAGACCGCAGATATAAATTGCAAGTAGTAAAATAGCAGAAAGGAAGGAAGCAAGCAGAAAGGAAAATGCATTTTTTTTCATTTGCGGAGTAGCCTCTGTGAGAGCAAGCCCTTGACAGCTTTACAACTCCCTGGTTATTTTACTTACATGCTGTTTAATGAGAAACAGCCTCCAGCTGAGGCTTGCAGCGCAGGAAAGTTTTAGGAGAAATTCTCGAGGTGTTAGCCCTACCTGATCTGAATTTGCTCCGAATCAGCATAGAATGCTCAGACCCCAGAAGTGTCATGGTGATGCCTTGTAATAATTCCCAGTGGCAGGAAGCCCCTCAACTTTAAACCAGTAACCGGCTCCAAGAAGAGAGGCTGACCACAGCCAGTGAATCACAACTCATCTAGCCCTCCTTGGAGTCTAGACGATTGCAGGAAACAGCAGAAGGGTGGTTTGGGAAAAGTTTGGTCCCATCCAGCACTGACCCTCCTCAAAAGCCCACTGCATGCCCTTGCACTGTGTTGGACTAATTAACTTTTAGCTAGCAGACCCCTCCTTTCCATCCACCACTCTCCCCTCCTTTCTCAGAGTTTACTATCAGCAACATCACCGGGTGTCCTGACTGATGTCATAGTCTAGCAGGGAGCAGACTATCCCTAAAGGGTCTTTAGGAAAGACAGGAGTTTGATATCTGATCCGCTATTACTACCAACAGGAACTTGGCCAATCAAGAGGCTCTCTCCCTCTGACTGCAGGGGTTCAGAGCTGTGCTGAAATATCAACAGACTCCTGCTTAACTCTTTCCAGCGCACTGAGCAGCAGATGCCAGGAATTCAAGGAAGAGGAAGGGATAAGCTGCCTGGTTCTTGCAGTGGATTTTAATAGCTCATATCCTAAAGACAGCATTTAATTGGCATCATTAAAGACTTTTAGTTGGCATAGCGGCTCTGTATTAGGGTTATTATTTTTGTTTTAACATTACTCTAATGGTTCTGACAAATTCCCTGTTAATTAAGTGACAAGTAGCAAAACTCACACTTAATTACCAAAAGGTCAGATATACTTCACATAGTTACAGTTTGAGATGCAGCTTTAATAATGCAAACACTAAACCAGAGGTAGTTTGTAAGCCTTGAAAGTCAGCCCGTTGCAAAATTCTCCCTCCCTATTCCCCCAACAATGTGCTTTCACCCATATCCTGCCCTCCCCCACATATCTCCATCATTTAAAGAATGGTTCTTCACAACCGCGTGGTGTAGTGGTTAAGTGCTTGCGATGCCACTCACACGGCCAGGAGTTCGATCCCCCTGCAGGTCAGATATCCTGGCAGCTGGCTCATGGTCAACTCAGCCATCCATCCATTTCTTGGTTGGTAAATGAGTACCTAGCACCTAGCTAGGGGGTAAAGAACAGTCGGGGAAATCAATGGCAAACTACCCTGCTAAAGGCTTGCCTATAAAACTACTGCTTGCAGGGGTACCCCAGGGTTGGATACGATTGAAGGGGAAACTTTACCTTTTTTTTCTTCACAACTACACTTTCTAACCTCTCCAAGAGTTAAATGCATCCTAGTGAATGGGACTTAAGGCTGGTTCTCACAAAGCTTCAAATAGAGTCTATTATATACTCACCTGTAAACTATCAAATGTATTGTAAATCAAATCGTTGACTTACACAAATGTTTAAATGAGTTCTGAGAGAGCGAATTATAAAAATCAAAGAGGCCAGAACACTTTTTTGATTCTTACTCTCTGAGGTTTTTCCCCTCTGGTTAAACATTGTGGCTGCAGTTGAGAGTAGATGTGGGAAGGTGGGGCAGCTGGGGTGTGGGAGTGGGGGAGAGGGGGAGAGGAAGAAAGGAATGAGAAAAGAGCGGCCATGAATCAGCACAGCCAAAGCTGCTTCCCGGGAAGGGCAGGAGAAAGCCCCCAGCATCTGCTCTAGTAAGGGCGGATGGGGGGGGGGCTCCCAGCCATGCCCCTTGAGGGCAGGCATGACGTCATCAGGGGGAGGCCAGTCAGAGCCTACAAAAGGCCGGGCTGGTCTTTGTGCCAACCATGTGCCCTGGCCAGCCAACAACTTGCTCTATGCTGTGGTGATGTGTTAATGCATGTTTCTTTGTCATAGTCATTGGTGGTTTGGTGTATGGGAATTGATCTGAGGGGCCAGGGGAGGAAAGTTAGTGAGCTACCCCCTGTTTTGGTATGGAATGCTATAGCAAGAGGCTGACTGCCCAGCTGAGCATCACAGCAAAGCTCCAGTAAGAGGTCGACCGACTGCTGGATCTCCGCAGCAGCAGCCAGGGCATCTGCTCAGGCACCAGGGCGGTGGGAAGAGCAGCTTTCCCAGGAGGCACCCCTGAAGAGGGGCTGCCCAGTGTTACAAATCAGACCAAAATCCCATGCTGCGCCTCACACTTTGTACTGCACAATAAATGGTTGGTTATGGCTAAGTAATTTACCCCAGCCAGGAGTGTGGTGTGGTTACTGGGTCAAGGGGCTCCAAGAAGGGGTGGTCCCGTCCTCGGGTGGCAACTGCCACAGCCCTGGAGCAAAAAATGAAGTGAGTACAACCTCCACAGATTTTGCCACTGTACAGGTAGGGACAGGCAGAAATATTTGAGTATTCTTGTCTGCCCATTTGCTGGTGGCACAAACTTAACCACGCTCCCCCCCCCCCCAAGCCTGGAATGACAGATCTCAGCTGGAATATGATTGGAACTGCCAGTTTCAAAAAGTAAACGTATTGGAAGTTTCCCACCCAAATGCTGTACTGAGCTAAGGAATCTGAAATGGGTTCTGAAAGTTAGTCAGAATCACCTCCATATGAACACAGTGAGGCCTGATTCCATGATTCCATCAAAGGCCTTTTGATATCCCTTGGCCCCACTAGTCTCACCATACGAATGTGGAGGAGGCACGGCTCCTCCAACATTTCCACCCAAAAGGGAAAAATAGTTCATGATATGAAAGATATCTCCTTGAGGCCTTGAACAGCTACTTTCAACCAGAATAGACAATACAGACCAAGATCTGATTCAGTATAAGGCAACTTCCAGGGTTACCCTTTACAACTTTCTAAACACTCTGACATAGTGACACTGGCTCATTCCGCACATGCAGAATAATGCACTTTCAAACTGCTTTGAAGCTGTGTGGAATAGCAAAATCCACTTGCAAATAGTTGTGAAAGTGGTTTGAAAACGCATTATTTTGCGTGTGTGGAAGGGGCCACTTATAACTGTGATACTGTGGTGTTATCCTGGGGCTGCAGCCAAATAAATGTATACTTGATTTACTTTATTTCTCACCTCTTAAGTCCTTTATTGAGCCAGGACTTTGGAGTTTAATAACTGATGTAAACCCTAGACACACCAATATCCCCTGCCCGCACAGATTATTTAAAAATAATAAAGATGATAGCAAACTTGAAAAATCTTCCTCAGCCTAGAGCAGGGGTAGGGAACCTGCGGCTCTCCAGATGTTCAGGAACTACAATTCCCATCAGCCTCTGTCAGCATGGCCAATTGGCCATGCTGGTAGGGGCTGATGGGAATTGTAGTTCCTGAACATCTGGAGAGCCGCAGGTTCCCTACCCCTGGCCTAGAGTGAATCTTGGACAGGAAGAGCAAGGATAACTAGGTGAGTTGAGCTTGGAGCCTCACAACCCCACCAAATGAGGAAAGGATGACAGACCCAGAAAACCTGGCTTCAAATTACTACTCTGTGTAAAATTCACAGAGTAATCCGGGCCTGGTTGCTTTCTTTTAGCATAACCTACCTAACAGGGTTGTTGTGAGGAAAAAGGCAAAAGAAAAACATGTATGTCACCCTGAGGTCACTTGAGGAAGGGCAGGATAAAAAGGCAATGCATAAATTAAGTTTTGTATTGGGGCAAGGAGCTGTCACTTTCCCAAAGTTCTCTTAAACAGAACAAAACAACTGCAGTTTGTGTTTGCCTTCAGTCACATTAACAAGACTGGGAGCTCCCACTGGATCAGGAGTTTCTTATGTTACTGGAACTTTAAGGTTTCCAATAGGACTTAAAGTGGCTTATAATTTGTTGCCCCCTTCTTCCATTTTATCCTCACAACAAGCTTCCATGCCAGAGCAGGGAAGGGATTCAAACCAGGTCTTCCAATCCTAGCCCAACACTCTAACCATCACACCATGCTTGCTGTAGCCTGGTTATGATCATGACTGTCTTGATTACAATTACGACTCTAAGATGCCAACACTGTTGGAGAATCAGAACAAAGCCTGTTCCTGTATTGGCAGCTTTGGGGATGTTTTGCAATTGACAGCACGACCCAAAAATACTTCCCCACTCTCCTAAAGTCACTACTAAGCTTTCTGATGTTTTCATCATAATATTTACTTCTTACTAAATAGGCTGAAAATCTTCACTCCTGATTCAGAACTGAAAGATTAGAGAATGAAAAGAGAGAGTTGACATGGCTGTTTAAAAGAACATGCAAAATGTTTTCTGCTTAGTGTAAATATTTAATTGTAGGAAAAAAATTGCAATCTGTTGTGTTTATCAAGAAAGGGATGCAAAATGTACCATGCAGGGTGGAGTAGGCTGGCTTTGCTACTACAGATTCCATCCCTCTTTAGGATCCTTGTGTGTTCCCTAATTTCCAGTCATATAACACTGGTGGGCTGAATGGTCTGTCCTCACAAGAACTGACTCCCTTCCGCACATGCAGAATAATGCACTTCCAATCCACTTCCAATCCACTTTGCAGCTGGATTTTACTGAGCGGAATAGCAAAACCCATTTGCAAACAATTGTGAAAGTGGATTGAAAATGCATTATTTTGCATGTGCGGAAGGGGATCTACATCTGAGGTTCAGAAGAAACTGAGACAAGGAAGTGGGACAGCTCAAATACCTGAGTGCGTAACTCTGCTTTATCTCCCACCAGGTTCTGGTTCTAATCATTTCCATCTCCACGCAATAAACAAAAGGAGTATGGTGTGGATCCTGGGGCTGAGTTGGCACACAACATTTCTAACACTGCTGTTTTTCTGATTCTAAAGGCGCCTAGGCTTGTGTTCTGTTTCCTACATATTTTTGGCTGCATCATCCCTTATGCGTATTGCCATTTATTTGCTTATCGCAGTTATCCCAACAACTTCCGGTAAGAGCCAGTTATCTCTGATTGACAAGCGGACGATGACTTGCCCATGCTGCCCAGCAAATCTGCAGTTCAGACCAACCTTCAGCATGACAGCAAGCAGAGAAAAATAATGCAGCCTAAAAATACATGTCTATTGTTTTCCACAAGCATTGAGCAGGAAAGCAAAGCAAAAAGTAGGGTAGGAAAAGATACTCATTCTACAGGGAAATCTGATGCAATTCAGTTCACCAGCACTGATAAAAAACAAGCAATAGAATACCGGACTCAGATAAAGGAACGCTGGTTTCAAATCCTATTTTAGCTATGAATTTCACAGAGTAATCTATGGTTTGTCACTCCATATTATCTACCCAACTTCTCAAGATGGGCATGAGGAAAAGCAGGTCACCTGGTGTATTATATGAAATGACCAAACGTAATCAAACAAATACATCTCACACTGAGCACAATACAAGATACTATCCATACACCATTTCTACGTCAACACCATTATTTTATAAATGATAATGGTTCTACCTTATAAACTATCTCATTTAATGCAGACAAAAAAAATTGCACTGAGCAAAACAGATCAAACAAAAAATAAAGTAAAAGAAGGCAACAGCAAGGTGAGATGAAAATGGGCAAAAAAAATCAAAATATAGATTACTGATTTCATAGATCTTTAAGCATACTGCAAAAGGAGATTAGCAGAGAAAAACCATCCTGCCCCTTTAATAGAGACGTAATGTGTAGAAATGGGCAACTGAAGCCTTTCATGGCACGGGGGGAAATAGCTTCTTCTGGAGATAACTACTGGCTACAAACCAAATGTGGTTTGATAGAGCAATCACTGCTTGTGATTTGCACACTGGTTGTTCTATCTCACCAACAAACTACATATTATGCAATACTTTTGCAATTGGTTTATGATCTCTGCATTGTTTAAAAATCAATTTCAGTCACAGAGAGCTGCTTTTTTTAATAATTAGTGGTCACATGGAGAGTAAGGTTGCTAACAGCATGGAGAAAAACCAACCTATCCCTTTAACAGAGACATAATTTGTAGAAATGGGCAGCTGAAGCTTTTCAATGTATGGAGGTAAATAGCTTCCCCTGGAGAAAATCATCCTATTAAGTCTCAGTCAAAAGGAGTGGACTTTTCCTCCCACCCCCAAATGTTGGTACTCTTTGTGGAGTGATATTTACCCTTTCTCCACATGGGGTTTCTTAACATTCATCCTGGCGTATCCAACCACAGTTTTGTTTAGGGTAGAAAAACCCAGGTTGACATGTATTCTACCATTCCACTGAACAAAGTCTGAAGATTACCTTCAGCCTAAGGAGCTATTTAAGCTGAAAGAAGGTTCCTTGTGCAAAACAGCAGGGTTTATTTGTTTGTTTGTTTGTTTATATTTACATTTATACCCTGCCTTCCCCAATAGGGCTCAGGGCGGTGAACAACCACAGAATATCAGAATTAAAATTAAGACATATATAAAAACATCATTCAAACTATTAAAACAGCGATAGGTGGCGTCAAAACCCATTTCAACTACTACAAGGGCATGAATCCACATACTATGAATCTACAAGGGGATAAGGAGATTATAGAAGCAGGTCTTCCTCCTACAGCAGCCCAATGTGCCTCCAACCCACCCCCCTTTGATCATGGTTGGAGATACCCTTGTGGACAAAATGCCATGTGGTGTGGAAGCAGTTGTAGGAAAGAGCAAGAACCAGGAAAATTTGCACCCCATTTCATTAAGAAAGATGCCTTGCTAGGGCATGATCTCCATGCACACATGGGAGAAAGGAGGTGATTATGATCCACTCTCTCTCCTCACTTCAGCTTTCAGTGTAAATTGGCATTTTCTCTACCAGGGTCTCTTTGGCCCTCAGCATCAGGCTTCTGAGGGTCAAGGGAAGCTGCTGGGGTAAGGGGAAGACAGGGAAGACCAGCCTGAGTTTGCAGATGGTAAGACTAAGATCTGACTAATTGTTTTTATCATACCACCTTTAGTTGTTGTACAATACTTTCTGTTCTTAGGGAAAACTTCCTCATATATTCACAGAATCTTTGATATGTAATGGCTGTGATTTGTCATCTGTTCTTTATAGCCAAAGTCAGCATTTTTGCACTCAGAATATCATCCCTGAATGCTAAGCTCTTACTTAGGCAAATGCCTTTTTTCTGCTTAGGATCCATTATGACAGAGAGGTTGTTTTTGTTCATTTGCTTATGGGGGAAAGAGAAAACAGAAACGTGTTGTAGTTTGGAACAGGCCACATAGCCCCATGCATTTGAAGTAACTGTGCAAAATCATTTAATTTCACCCTTGCAACCAGGACCAAAACAGATATGACAAATATCCATGCACCTGCAAATGCAAGTTATAAGCAGAGGCAGCTACAATTCATGTCAGGACTGTGCTGAGAGGGAAGATTATTTAAGCTTTCAACCCCTATGGTTTTTATTTATTTATTTATTTATTAGATTTATAGGCCGCCTCACCCTTGGAGGTGCTAATTCGAACTACTTACATCCCTTTCTTTAAAAAGAGGATAGGGTTGCCAATCTCCAGATTGGACCTGGCAGTCTCCTGGAATAACAACTAATTCCCAGACTACAGAGATGAGTTTCCCTGAAAAAAAATTGGGGAAATTCTCAGAAGCCACTATAATATTCCACAGAGCTCTAAGATTCAAATCACATGCACAGGGAATAATCTTTTGTTTCAGAAACCTGACATAAGTGCGTTAAGCACTGCCTTTCTGTTTGTTATATGTGTACACCAAGTGAAGGAAGGCTGAAAAGCATGATGCATATTCAGTCAGTATCTCAGGACAATTTTCTGTCCTAAAACGTCTGATTTTTGAGGACTTTATATTATCATATAACTCCATAGCCTAGAGCTACAGGAATGCTTCACTGTTTCTGATTTCTACTGTAGGGCTACTGTAAGAATATTTCTGCAGAATCTGACATTTCCTACGTACTGCTTCCTTATAATTGTTTATAGACTCATCTGGGAAACTGAACAGGATTTAGGCTAGAAGTAGTTTAGGACTGAAGTCAGTTTAAACTGACCTTTGGTACCAAATCTCACAATTTGGCCTACCCGGTCTCTCTCCAGCAAGAGAGTGCCAGGTCTGGCCACACAGTTTGGCCAGGCATGTCCCCCTTGGGGTTGGCTGGGAATGCACTCCCTCCCTCCGTCAGGAGGGTGAGGGTGGGCTGGGGCAGGGCACTTTCTCTCAGGGCTATTTTCCCTCACAAACCCAACCCTTGAACTCAGCTACTCCACATTCTCTGCACTTTAGCTAGGGGAAATAGGGGTCAGTGCAAGGATATTCTACATGCTTTAAACGTCATTACATGCTTTTACGTTGAGCATCAGAGACTACCATCCAGTTTCCACTGAAGTATGGACACAGCTGTTTAGCAATAAGAGGCTAAATATATGCAGAATAATGCGTTTTCAATCCAGTTTCACAACGGTTTGCAAGTGGATTTTGCTATTCCGTGCTGCTACAAAGAGCATTGAAAGCAGATTGAAAGAGCATTATTCTGCATGTGTGGAAGGGGCCAGAGAGTTGCCGGAGCAATGAGAAAATAATTTCTAAAAGAGAAAAATAATTAAAAAATGACGGGTGGCATGAAATCATGGGAATTGGTTTTACCATAGAGTTTCCAGTAATTCCTGGAGAGGTGTAACAAAGTGATGTCACACCATCACTGATGATAGCCCAGCTTCCCATGCTACCTTGCCATCCTCTGACCAGGCCTGTTGACCTTAAGAAATAATGATCCCATGCAGGAGCAACGTGTGATTGGTGTTTGGAATATGCTGCCACAGGAGGTGGTGATGGCCACTAACCTGGATAGCTTTAAAAGGGGCTTGGACAGATTTATGGAGGAGAAGTCGATTTATGGCTACCAATCTTGATCCTCTTTGATCTGAGATTGCAAATGCCTTAACAGACCAGGTGATCGGGAGCAACAGCCACAGAAGGCCATTGCGTTCACATCCTACATGTGAGCTCCCAAAGGCACCGGGTGGGCCACTGCGAGTAGCAGAGAGCTGGACTAGATGGACTTTGGTCTGATCCAGCTGGCTTGTTCTTATGTTCTTATGTTCTTATGAGCAACAGCAGTACATATTTTTTCCCAGATAAGTAAGCCCAAGCATTTCAGGGTACTGGGCAAGACATTCCTCCACAGCCATCTTTCTCTCTACTTCCATAGCTGCTTTGCATGGTTTACTGTTGCAAACATAGTACTGCCGTACACAAAATAGTGCAGTTTAAACATTACATTGGTCATTTATGCACTTGTGGTCTCCTTGGCATTGAGTGTATATTTTCTTCAGATTAGATTCTCAGTTATGCACACATTCCCCCTCTTCAAAATTCACTGCATGCTCAGATCAGAGAATCCCCACAGTTTCTAAAGCTCTTAAAGTGCAACTTTTTCCTCTCCCTTCACAGGGAAAGCAAAGGAGATCCCTATGCACTAGGCTTTCTTCAGGTTTTCTCACTCTCCCTGCCTTCTCCTGCACACACCACAGCAGTTCCCCCCACTCTTTAGATCACTATTTCAGAACAATCAGAAGGGCTTTTTTTGTCTGTTCTTGTTTTGATGCTGAAGGTTTTAATGCTGCAGTGATAGACACAGTGAAATTGATTGGAAATTGGCATTGTCTAGCAAAGTAATGCTAGACCAAAGATGGTCTAGCTAGATCAAGGGGGGTAGGTGAGCAGCTGCCAGTTTTCCCAAATGGAAGTTATATGGACTCAACAAGGAAGCAGCAGGTGGCAGAATGGCAGATTGGCTCAACTAGGGACCCTCCTCAGAAGGAGAATCCCTGTGCAAAGAAAAAACCATGGGAAACCCACACTGCAAAGCAAACAGTAGCAAGGTATGTAGTGCATGCATAAATGGCTACTGAGTTTGTGGAAGACTGCTTAGCATCAATAATACATTTTAATCAGGCCCCAGTAACATGGCAAAAATAAACTCTCCAAGAACATCACAGAACAGTGAAGATCTAAAATTATGTTTCCACTATGCATGGAGATGTACAATGTATTTGGAGGAGCCTAGCTGAAGGTACTGATCCAAATACAATGGAACATATTATGGAGATGCAAGCCCAAGCCAGTCACAGTGGGTGAATGCAGTGGTGGGATTCAGCAGGTTCGCACCACTTCAGCAGAACTGGTTGTTAAAAAGGTGCTTGTATACAACCAGTTGTTAAATTATTTGAATCTCACCACTGGTTGAAGGATGTACAAGTGCACATACACTGAACAGAAAGCCCAGAGAGAAACAAACTTAAAGTTAGAATCATAGGCCCATTCCGCACGGGGCCAAAAACAGCGGCCCAGGGACGGAAAACACTGGTCCCTGGGCAGCTGTTCGCACAACGCAGCAGCGCCGTCCTGTGCAGCCCTGAGTGGCGTGAAGGTGGTTTTTGGAAGGGAGGTTTTTGGAAAGTGGCGCCTTCCCATTGGCGCGGTGCTAATCGCATCCGCACTGGAAGGAGCCGCTCGCCTGGCCCCCCCCCCCCCACTCACCTCGCCCCTCCAAGCGCCAGTCTGATGGGCTGCTGAGACTCGCTACCATGCTGCCCCTCCTCGGCCTCCTGGGAGGTCTGAGGGCAATTCTCTGGAGGTCTGGAGGGCAGCATATGGGAGAGTCTCCCTGCAGCCCTCCAAACCGACGCTGGAGGACGAGGTGAGTGGGGGGGGGGATGCAGAAGAGCCTCTTCTGCGCTGGCCTCTGCAGGGGCCGCTTGCACGCTCCCCTGCAAACGCCCCCCTCCCTTCCACCGGCATAATTCCTGCCCGTGGAGGAACGCCCTTTCCGCTGTGCGGAAAGGGCCATAGAGTTGGAAGATATCACAAGGGTCATCCAGTCCAACCCTCTGCTATGCAGGAACACACAATCAAAGCACAGATGGCCACCAAGCCTCTGTTTTAAAATCTCCAAAGAAGACTCCACTACCCTCTGAGGCAGCATATTCCACTGCTGAACAGCCCTTATCATCAGGAAGTTCTTCCTAATGTTTATGGAATCTCTTTTGTTGTAGTTTTGATTCCATTATTCCGTGTCCTAGTCTCTGGAGCAACAGAAAACAAGCTGGCTTTATCTTCAACATGACATCCCTTCAAATGTTTAAACATGGCTATCGTGCCACCCCTTAACCTTTTCTTCTACAGACAAAACTTATCCAGCTCCCTAAGTCTCTCCTCACAGGGTATGGATTCCAGATCTTTTACCATTTTGGTCACCTTCTTCTGGACACACTCCATCTTGTTGGTATCCTTCTTGAATTGTGGCGCCCAGAACTGGACACAATATTCCACTGACCAAAATTAAACATGTCTACAGCACAAAATTAAACATGTCTACCAAAATTAAACATGTCTACAGAACATGTCTACAGCACAGACTTAATCTGGTTTAATAGGCCATCTTTGCTCCCAAAAAATCCTGAAAAAAGTATAGGGCCAGGAATTTTGAAAAAATATTTTCATTTGCCTCACCAAATTACAATGTCTAGCATTTGTTAGGGGTCAGCCATAACAGCTACAAAAGGCATAAAATCAGCTTAAGTATTTTAGTGAAAATATGCCCAAAGAGTGCATCCTTCTGAGCCAAGACATTCATTTAGAGCTCCATATCTGTTCTCTAGAAAGAATGCTTCAGTTTGTGTTTATTCATCTTGACCCAGAGATCAAGGGATCCTCCAACAGTCACCAGTTATATAGCTTTAGTTTGAAACAAGCAATGCCTTTTTTGGGATATTACAAGCATTGGAAGATGATCTGAAGTTGTCCATCATGAAGCTTTAATATGGGTTGGGTGGCTAAGCAAAGGAGGGTACCATATCTTCTTGGAACGTCTTCTGGTCTTTATTAAAATGAGACTAAAGTCAATCTCATAGAGCATGCGGACCAGGCGCTGGGCCAAGGGTAAGTTCATTCTGCAAATATTTATTTAATCATATCAATGACAAATTCCTCTGTATAAACATTTTTATTTAATCATAATTTACCAATTATTTTAAATCAATTGTTTGCTTGGTTTCTAAACACTAATCAAGAAGACAACATTAAAAGTAGTGTGGGCTGTTAAGATGCATTATCTCACTGTTAGTTTGTGGTCATAATAGTCTGGCATGTTTCCTGGGGTGTGCCTAAAGAGGAAGGAGGGAACTAGGATTAAGTATTTCGCACCCCATGGGGTTGAGTACCCAAATCCAGCTGGCAAATGACATCTCTTGCTGCTAGCTTAAGTCAGAGATATGAGCTTGGATTATATCCCTTCTCTAAGAAAATCAGAAGAACTCTGCTGAATCAGACCAGTAGTCTATTGAGCCCATACTATTTCACACAGCAGCCAAAACAGTCGCTCTGCAAGGCCAATGAACAGGGCATAGATGCTAAGTCCTTCCCTGGATACTGCCTCCTAGCACTGGCATTTAGAGGTATGCTATCTCTTTCTATATAGAGAGATTTCCGTTACTCACTATGGCTAGCAGCTATTAATGGACCTATATCTCATAAAACTGTCTAATCTCCTGTTTAAAGCCACCTGTGCTGAAAATCATCATTATGCCCACTGTAGCGAATCTGACAAATCAATTAATCTGCTGTCTGCTGTTGTCTGTCCTGAACCTTCTGCATATCAACTTCATTAAATGTACCTGAGTTCTAGTATTAAGGGAGAAGGAAAAAAAGGTTATCCTTCTCTGTCTCTATCCTATGCATAATTTTATAAACCTCTATCATGTTCTCCCTTTTTTTCTACACTGAGAAGTCCCGGACTCTTCATCATAGGAAAGATGATCACTCCTTAATAATCTTGGTTGCCCTCTTCTGCACTTTTTGCAGGTATATGATATTTCCTTTGAGATGCATTGACTAGAAGTGTACACAGGATTCCAAATTGGGCAGTACCACAGCTGTATAGAAAGGCATTGTAATATTGGACATTCTATTTAAAGTTACATGCACTACTTCTGTTATTTAGGTTTTATAATCACCGTTACCACGAGTATCTTTTTTTCAGATTTCACATTTTATGCAAACCTGGGGCTTTTCTCAGGGCTCTAAAAAGGTATCTGTTAATGGCTCCAAACTCCAGATTTACCTATCCACAGATTTGACCACACTGAAAATCTGATATAGTGATCAAATCAAAAGATATATTTAACAATTGAACGCACAGTGCTCACAATGACCTTTCCCTCTCAAGCTGAGCACCTCATATGATTACACTGATAATCTGCTTGCCATTTAATACAGTCTCTATTTCAAATGGCTTTTGTTTGCACTGTTAGCAGCATACATGATGGCAGCTACTTGGTAGCTCCATCAGGCACAAGCACAAAATATACTGGCTTGCTTAAATACTGTGTGCCCCACAGTCAACATGAGAGGTGAAAAAGTACAGAAGTCAGCTTAAGAACATGATTTAGTATAATCTTGCTGTTTTGCTTCTCCAAAGCTTCTCAGCTTCCTCCTCCTGTTCAGAGTCTTTGCTTTCTGTTTAATTTCCTGCTATTCCAATAAAGTCCATGTCCTTGACCAAATTCTTTTCATATCTGCTTCTTATCTAAAGCACAGGTTTTGATCTTTATGAATGTGAAAGGTAAGGCTTAGAAGACACTGGCTCTCCCAGCAAAGTACATGATGGCTACCTGTCCAGCCACCCTTCCTACTCCCATTCTACATGATGGTTTAGAGAGCAATGTTGGTAAATCCCTTGTTATTTCAGCAGCAAAATGGCATAAGTATCTGGCATGGATCTACCAGATTGGTCATTGCAGCAAACACTCTTTCTGCTGCCAAGAGATTCCGGGCACCATTTCTGACGATAGCAAGAAATCACGACTACTGTCAACACCAGAGGCAGAAGATAACATAGAGGAAGTCATTCAGAGCACTTCTACTCATCAGTGCAGGGCTTTTCTTGGGCTAAAATGTCTATCTAGAAATTATCTCATGGCGAGCTTCTCCAGATAGCTTTCAGTGGTGGCCTTGGTGGGATAACGCGTTAGTGAGCTCTTACCATTCTGTAGGCAACACGCGATTATTTGAAAACAGTTAAGAAGGTAGTGCTAGAATGAGACAAAATTCCTTAAATGAAGGCAAAATTCCTTAAATGTGAATGTTTCCAAATGTCAAAACAGCTACATGCAAGGCATCAAATTCAGCATTCTTCACATAAGAAACTAAATCAGAATATTCTCCTTTTCAAGTTTGCAACTGTTGCTTCTGTTAGCTAGGACATACTCCCAGGCCCCTCAGACCCCCACCCTCAAAGTACTGTTCTTTTGCATTTTGCCACCTGAATCTGTACTTATCAGGATATAGAATGTTCTTTCCCAGCAAACAATCACAGTACATTGTTGAAAAACTCTTAATTCATTCCACACAAATTACTGAAACTGTTTAATCCTTTAAAAAGTGAGTACCGGTATTTGAAATTCTTGCTGATAGGTGTTAGAGCAGTGGTGGCGAACCTATGGCACGGGTGCCAGAAGTGGCACTCAGAGCCCTCTCTGTGGGCACGTGCAAACACCGTGCCCCCCCTACACACATCTAGGCTGGCCTGGGCATTAAACCTAAGACCTAGTTTTGGGGAAGCAGTGTAGGTAACCCTGTTAAGCGCTGTTACACCCCACTGATTTTCATGCAAAGAACCAAGACGTGATCCTTTACCTGGGAGTAAGCTCGGTTGCTGGCAATGGGGCTTGCTTCTGAGTAAACCCTCCTAGGGTCGTGATTCACCCGTTGGAAGAGTTGCACGGTTGCTTCAAAGCAAAGCCACCGACTACCACCAAACTTACTCCTTAGTAATGCACGCCTTGGAGCCAACTGTTTTTTTCTAAACTAAAACCTCAGTATTCAGGTTAAATTGCCGTGTTGGCACTTTGCGATAAATAAGTGGGTTTTGGGTTGCAATTTGGGCACTCGGTCTTGAAAAGGTTTGCCATTACTGTGTTAGAGGCTAGTTGGGATAAGGGCTCGTTGGGATAAATACTGCAAATACTTTAAGGGCTAGTTGGAATAAATACTGCAAAAGATTCTGGGCATACTCCCAAGGGCCAATTTTGCACTTTCCAAATGCCCCGTGGCATATCCGGGAGCGCACCTGCTGCGGAGCTTCACACTCTGCTTGTAGCTCCCCACTGCTGCCCAGCTCTTTCCTTCGCTTGAGTCAGGGCCGGTGCGGGAAGCCCCGAATGGTTCCCCAAGAGCCCAGGGCTTTCCCATAAGCACCGTGTGCTCTTTCACAGTCTCTTCCACACATGCGTGGCCAGCCTCCATTTCCTGTGTTTCGATTGACTGAATCTCGCCCCATTACCCCCACTCACTTTCAGTACCTTTTTTGTATTTTTAAAACAGAATGCAGGCAGGCACTGAGAATCAGTGCCCTCTTCCCCGTCTAAAATCCTTGCTCCCCCCCCCCCCCGGCAAACTCCTAGCATGTGCAAGAGAATCACCGTTCCCCCTTGCAAACTCCTTGCATGTGGGGGGGAGGGGGGAGGGGGGAGGGAGGGGATTTCCTTGTTTGGTAGGGCAGGCATGCCACTTTTCTACTCAAGATTTCTCCCTCCTTTCTAAAAATCCAAGATTTCTCTGTCCATTTTTTGCCAATGGCGGGGGGGCACTGATTCTCAACACCTGTCCATTGGTGGGGTGTCCCAGCTCCCCTCCCTGAGAAATCCAAGCTTGGTGTCACATAATCAGCTGTCCCAGCTTCCCTCTGTGAAAAATCCAAGCTCTGTGTCAGATAATCAGCCATTCCAGCTCCCCTCCATGAAAGATCCATTCCTCCCATTCATGGCACCTGCATATCCCCCTTTCCCACCCCTTTCCCTCCTTTTTTCTCCCAATGTGGGGGGAGGGGGATTCTCAGTGTCTGTCCATTGGTGGGGTGGACCACAGCGGTAATGCGGGGAAAGTGGCCTCAGTTCTGCTACCGGGGAGTTTTGCATAGCGGCGTCGCGCAAGCCTCTGGAGCAGCAGAGGGGTACTCCAAAAGAACCTCAACCTTTGCAGTTCTGGAAAACTGCAGAGCAAAGATGGTGCCACAGGCCAGCGCTGGAGCAAAAACATGACAGACGAGCTGCAGAGCCTGTGGCTGTGCAGAACTCCCAATTACATCGGGGCGTTCCCCGAGCCAACAGAGGGGCAATTCTCCTGTGCAAAATCAGCCAAGGTTTATTTGAAGCATGTTAGTGTCTTGAATGTTTATGGCCAAGAACCAAAGAACCTCAAGGTGATCTGGACTTTTACTTCTTGAACTGCAACTCTGTATATCATTGAAACTTTTTTTAAAAAAGTTTGAAATGTAGTCAAAAAAGTATACAATATAAGTCAAAGGGAGACGAATTCTTCTGCCGCATCATGTAGCACTTTAGGTCCTATATGCTATTTATGCACAAGAATGGATGGGCATAAACTCCATCAAAACCTGCTCATGAGATTCCAGATGTGGCTGGCTCCTAGATGCTGAAGGAAGATGGGCCGTGGTCCAATCCAGCAAGGCAGTTCTTAGGTTACAAAAAGAGCTAGCTAGTCCATTGACCTAAATGGCTGGCAGAAAATAAAAATATTTTGTTAACTGCCTAAAGCGGTGCCACAATTTAACTTCAGAAATCGCCCTGCCAATTTAGGAGACATTACAGAAAAGGCTATATTCAAGTTTTCATCAAGTGAATCATTTTAAAGATGAAATCAAGAATCTTAACAGTTAGAAAAGTGAGAATGGAAAGGCCTAACATTTCCATTATTTCAAAGGGCATGGGCAAATGTAATGGAAACGTCTTTGAAATTACCATTCTTTTAACATACATGCTGAACATCGAAAAAACTAAACCCTCAGAACAAATCGGTATGTCACTATGTCTGTCCGAATAGCTAATACAGTTCAGATAGCTCAGAGTGCCCCTTTCCACACAAACCCTTTAAAATGTTTTGAGGCAGGAAATAAAACGTTTCCTCCATGGAATTCCACATTGGGTATTCCACATTGGGTATGTTATTTCCAGCCTCAAAACATTTTCAGTGAATCCCTTTTTTAAATGATTCTTTGGTTGAAATGTTTTCAAAATAGCTTCACTTGCTATGCGATCTCTTTAGATTTCCCAAGCCTCTGTGCTGTCCCCAAACTTCCTGCTCAGTGCCATTTTATCATGTTGCTGAGCTCACCTTTCACCTGTTTGTATTCATTATTTCTGTTAGTTCTTTTAATTTGGTAAGTTAATCTTTGAAGCATTGTGTATACAAGGTATAGAGAATTGCAGCACAAAACTGTGGCCGTTTTCCTTTAAAGGGTTGTTGTTTAGGGCGGCCTGACGCCGCCCTGGGGGAGGGGGAGGGCAGCCTGTGCGAACGGCAGCCGGGGGCGGCGTTTTTACCGCCCCCAGGCCGTCGTTTTTGGCCCATGCGGAAAGGGCCTGTGATGCACTGAAGCATCGATTCACCAACTAACTCTAAGGAAAAGGGAAAAGAGATGTAATGGTGGCCATGAATCATTTTGAGGGGGTGAGGGCAGACATACAGCATGGTAAAAGAGGGGACTGAAAACGTTTTCAAACATTTCAGGTGATTTGTGTGAAAATGACCAGTGAAAACTTGGAAGTGAAAACAATTTTAAAAACTACAGGATGTGGTGAGTAAGTTATTTCAGAGAGTTAATTTTCGTTTCAGTGTTAACAACAGGAAAAACAGAAAATCAAAAATATAATCAAATAAACTTTTTTTTTCATCGCAGTCAGTAAAAGAAAGGATTGTGCAAACATTTGGAAGGCTTAGTGCAAGTAATTTTATTATCCTGTACCGTGGAGTTATTTAAATGCCTCTTGCAAGCCTCTGAATAAAACCATCTCTCATTTTATTGCTAACGTAAACCAAAAGGGGGGGGGGGAGGAAGAAGCTCATACAGAGGTGGAAAAGGAAGGAACTATTTTGTTTTTAGAGGCAGGTCCACTGGGCAAAGTTCTGTTTATGAATGTCAAGAATCTGGCTCAGATCTGAAACCATTATTGAAAAACCAAAACAGGCTACAGATTATTTGCTTTACAGAGCCTTACGTAGCATAGGCCCTTCTCAACTCCCCTACCAGCAACACAGGACATCTTTAACCCAAGATGTATGTCCATGCGGCAGCACAGTATTAGTTATAAATGACAATAAGAATGTATGGATGTGTAAGGTATGTCGGGTATAGAAATCTGCATTCAGCAGGATGTGTAGTCGACCCACGTGGTCAGCGTAAGAACGAGACGAGACGCGGAGATAACATCTGGTGGAGATCGCCAGCAGCGGGAGACCGGAGGTCCGGTGGTTCCAGCGAAGCCCACCGCGGCTGGTTCCTGGCACCTTTTATTGTTGTTCTATCGGGGGCGTGTAGGAGGGAGGACCGGGGGGAGTTCCGGGAGAGCGGGAGGCGGGAGGTCGGGAGATCATCATGTGATGCATGATCTCACCTGGCTACGTGCGGAGAGGAGCTTAAGCTGCCTGAGCTCTAATCCTCACCTGGGGCCAAGACCATTGTCCCCTGCTCGTGATTGAGCCAGATAGTCTATGACCCGACTCATAGGGGGATGAGGAGTGGGGCGCGTGCGCACCAGAAGGTCGTGAGGTCCGCTATTACGCCCCAACGTTTCTACCACGGTGCCGTTGGGTCAGCAGTGCATTACTACATCTCCCTCCTTTTTTACATTTGCAGCAAATAAAATGCTAAGGGGCGCATTTAAAGCGATCTTGTCTCCTCCGCCTGGTCAAGCTGACCGAAAGCTGTTTGTGTAACATTAGAACTTGGTTGCGGGTAAGGAAATTCGAGGGGCTCTCTTACACGTGCTACAGGCAATATTAGACACACATTGAACTTAAACAAGACCCTATAACGCAGGCACAATAACTAAACCAATGCAGAGCTGTACAATAGCACCTCAACCATCCTCCCGGCAGCCAGCTCCAGAGGGCTGACCACCAATGGGGCAAAACATCATACTTCAGATTAGATACAACTTCTTGCAGCTCACGTACTTTCATAGGAATCAATTGGGAATTATCAGAAAGATTAAAACAACACATATTATGTACATCTCTCACAACCTTGGTGATGTAATAACAACAAGGGCAATCAATAGCTGCACGACAGTCTGTGGGTCGCTGGATCTAAGTTCCTGCTGCTCGAGGCCAGGGCAACCAGAGCTGTGGAGGTAGAGTTGATGGACTTCGCGATGGGCACAGGCCAGCCGCCAATAGTCTTAGTGACAAGAAGCGAGTCCGGGACTCCCACTAGGAAGCTGGGCGTAGGGAGACTAACTCCGCTTTGGGAGAGGGCTAATCGGCCGCTTCGGACAGGAGGGATCGAAGCAGAGCGGAGCCGGGCGGCGGGCGGGCCAGTCCGGCTCTGGGGTGGAGCCTGGGGTAGCAGAGAGTCCCGCAGACAGACAGGGCGGAAATGCAGCAATAACAGCCAACATAACTTCAAGAATTAGGGCATGCAATAAATTTAAACAATAAAAAAAAACATGGCTAAATGATACATAGGCTGGATGATGTACTGGAAGGAAGGCAACCCCTCGGCCGTGAATTGTCCAATGCATGGCTCTTTGCTGTTTGACTAACAAAACTACAGAGTGATGAATGCTAGAGTCCATGGATTTCTTAAGATCGTAGAGAGAGCTAATACTGATAAATCTCTAGGCATTGCAGGTAGGTCGGCGGATTCTCACAGCAGCAAGGTTGGGAGAGAAGGCGGTTCCCCGGCAATATTCAAGCGGGGCTTTTGAAAATGAAAGCGGAGAGTTCCAAGGGTTAACCTTATCAGGGATGTTCCCGGCCGTTGTAAGTTCAAATTCCCAGCCGGGGGGCGGTGGGGAGGAAAAGAGGATGGCGGTTGTAGATGAAGATCCTGCAGGGGGTGACCGGACATCTACCGGTGGGGGGTAGTTGTGTGAGTAGTTGCTGATGGCTGTAAAATCCGCGAGCCGATAGCCGCAAGAGAGGCTGCAGCTTTGGGATTCTGGGCGTCTAGAGGCGGGCCGGGTTGCCGGGCGGGAGTCTCGGGTTAGGGCTGATCGTAGCTCTGGCGCCTCTAAGCTGATCCCTCTGGATCTCTCGGTCCCACCGGCTGCCGTCATTGTAAGTCTGCTGAAGCTAGCGGGGCGTGGCACCTGGGGACCTTGTTCCATCTTCGCAGGTGGCCTGGCTTTGTTTGGCATCGCTCCTCGAGCTGGTCGGACATTACGTCGGCTGGAACTATAGAGGACCCAGGAGGCGAAGGACTCGCATACCCCTTCCCAGGCTATGAGGGGGGGCCGGTCCCCGCCAGGTTCGATCTGGGAGCTACGGCGTAGTAGACCTTGGCGCGGGGGGAGGGGGTCTGACTGCCTGAAGTGTCTTTTCTATCGGGGTGATCTGTTGCCCTGATGGTAGGGCTTGCAGATTTAAATGATTGATGGTGAAGAGTACTTTGATATCTGTCTGTTGTATGTGGGTTTCCAAAATGGGGCTACCCCCCTTCTTAGTTTGTTTGGCTAGAATTTCTTTGAAGCTGGGCGATCGGTTGCTCTCTCAACGCATCGCCGCTCCGGTGCTGTTGTAGGTGGGAATTCCGGGTGTTAGCGCACGATTCCCCAGTTGGTGCGGTAGAACTGGAGCATGGCTGCGGAAGAATATGGTGCGGGTGCGCTTGTCCGCTTTTAGGGCGGAGGGGGGGCTGCCCATGACGGCTAAGTGCATGCAAAAGAGGTGCTGGATGACGCGGATTAATATTTCCTACCGGAGTGGGTGGCCCAGATCGCATCCCTCGAAAGTGCAGGTATCTACAAGCTTGGCATGTAGGTGCTTCCAGGGGGCTAGGGCAGGACCCAGGGTTACGCCCATTTGCCACAAGTCATTTGGTTAGGGCCCCCCCCCGGTTTACCTCCGGGTCTCGACGAGGGCTACATGCGGAGCATTGGAGCACAAGATTTTAATCCATAGATTGTGCCTGGTTGAGGGGATGCTGCAGCAGGATCTGTGGCTGGAAAGTGCTTTTTGGCCCCCGGGCGGAAAAAAAATCGCGGTAGACTGGAAGGCGCGGTCGGAGAAGAGGGTGGGAGATGTGGGTAGCGCTAGTTCGCGCTGCTGGTTCCCCCCCCCCGCTGAGAGGGCCTCTGGGAGCTGCGGTGGCCGCGCGATATGGGTCCTACGGGCATTGAGAGGTTCTGGATGCTAGTAGGTTCCTCTGTGAATGTCAGGGAAGAGGACTCCCCGCTGAGGTTTGGAGCTCGATTCGGGGCTGCACGTGAAGTTCGGTAGGTAGGGCGCATCACGCGGCGCCCACGCATTGAGAATCGGCACTCAAAAGGCTGGAAGCGCTGGCTGGGGAAAGTTTGAAAGGCCAGAATGGTCTGCGGGCGAAGCCCGCCTCGCTTTGAGCGGAGGCTTCATGGCGTGCAGGCCGGTCTGCCATTGACCATTTTGTTGAAAATGCAATGGCGCTGACGCTTGCCCCTGGCCGGCTTAAGATGGTGGGGCGCTTTGAGTGGGGACAGAGGCCGCTAAAGGTCAACGGGACAGGGGGGTAGGAGTGGGAGGAGAGAGTGAGGCTGCAGGGTCTGGGGGGGGAGGTGGAAGTGAGGATCTCCCCACGCAAACTCCTCCAGGGCCAGCTGGAGGGGGCGTGAAGAAGCTGCTCAAGAGATGCTGGAATTCTGGCTCTGTTTAGAGGCATGATCGATTTTTTTCGGGTCCCAATTCCTCACCCTCATTGGCTATAGTGCGCTTTCGACGCCCCTTTGGCTTGATGAGATCTGGCGTGAAAGCTGGCCCGGGTGGAGAGGATTTCATGGCGGGCAATATGAGGGTAGAGCCACACTCGACTCAAGAAGGTTTGGTGGCGGCCGAAAGGTAAAATTCTCTAGGACCCTAGACCTCGTTGGGAGAGGGGGGGGTGCACCCAAGAGGGAAGAGAGAGAGAGGTTGATCCCTTGAGGGGGGGACCCGATCCACCCATCGGGCGGGCTAGGACCTCCCTTACTGCCTCGGAAGGCCCTCTTGTGCTTTTGGGTGAGTTGGATCCTGTCCCCTGGGTTTTTAAGCGAGCGGGAGCAGTGAGAACAGGGGCTGAGGCAAGGAGGTGGTGAGGGCAGAAGCTGGGACGGACTCCAGCTGGTGGGTTCTCGCAGCAGCTGCTGCAGCTGGAGGAGCGTGGGCTGCGGATTCGACGGCATCTCCTGCGTACGACAGGGGCGAGTAGGAGTGGGAGGAGTTTCTATGCCCCAGATAAGAAGAATGGCCTGCTCTTTTGCACCTTTCGAGCCGGCGTATAGGCCTGACTGTTTTAATGTGTCGGCCAGCATGCTATCCACCGCGTGGGGATGGTCGGTAGCGTTACTAGGATATCACTGCATCCATGTAATGGATGATTATGGCTCTCCGGCTTTACGGATCAAACGCCAGGGGCTAGGCGTGATGGACAAAAAAACTGACAGCAAGGTGGGGCTGTTGAGCATTCCCTGGGGCAATACTCTTTCCATTGGTATCTCCGGCCGTGGGCTGCTGATGATTAAGCACCGGTAACCGCGGAAGGCGTAAATGTACTCGGCCCTTCGGGAGAGAGGGGAATACTAAAAAGAAACAATCTTTTCAGGTCAACAATCAGGACCTGGTAGTCCGGAGGGATGAGGTTGGGGTTGGGTGTAAACCGGCATTGAAGAGAGGGCCCATGGGTTGGATGCAGGCATTTACTGCTCTGAGATCCTCAGCAATCGCCATCGGCCACTCTTCTTCTTTTATCACAAAGACAGGGCGCAATTCCTATGGCTGCATGTCGTCGAGGTCTCAAGGTGGCCCGCAGCCAGTTGTTCCCTCCAGCAATGAAGCTGGTGCATGGCAGTCAATTTTCTCTGGGCAGTGGCCACTGCTCCCACTCCATACTGGGGTCTTCGCGGGTCCGGCGTGAGGGGAGGCAGTGGGCGGGCCTACTTCCGCCTCGAAAGTGCTCTCCCATGGCAATGGGAGGGCAAATGCACCACGGCCTCGACCGAGTCCCAAGGCTTCCCGCGGTGGCCTGCTCCTCCTCCCTTCTCTCCTAGTGCTAAATGCGCCTCCAGCCGCCACTGATCAGGCCGCCTCGCCACCTCGCCGGCCATGGTGGCGTCGGAGCTCTCTGGCACCCCTGGGGCTTTACCTGGGCCTCTGGAACTGTGTGAAGTGGGCGGCATGGAGGCTCTTGGGGCTTAGGAGCCCGCTACTGCTAGCGGGCATGGGCTGCCCCCTCGTGAGGCCGCTCCCTGCAGGATGCCACCCGCCTACATTGGGGTGTGCGTATGGCTCCGGCAAGCCGGTGCCGCGGCCCCTGCACAAGGGATAGTTCTTGTTTGGGCAGTGGAGAAAGCCCGGGATCGGGCCTCCCTGGGGTTCTCTCCCTGGGGAGACCCTCCCTCGGCGCGGTTGCAGGCCTCCCTACCCACCGGCAGCTCTGCAACCCTGCACTGAAGTGTCCCGGACTGGCTGCAATTGGAAACATCTGCCTCGGGCTGTTTCCTAGCGATGGAGAGAGGGCTGCGCCAGGAGGTCCGCTGTGAGAGTGGGCTAAGGGACCCGGAGCATATCCTGGCAAGCCTTAAGCATAAGCTCGGCCAGTTCAGGGTTCCTACCTATACCTGTGATTGCTTTGCGGTGATTCAGCGGGAGGCGCTCCTGCCTGGCAAGACGCCAGCTTAAGGAGGCTCTCGCCTCTGAGCCTCGCTCGCTGTCAACCTGCCTTTGAGAGCTTCCTGGAGCCTGCTCACAACTCGCATAGGTTCTTGGGGTTTTGGCCGGATGGTGGAGTAGCTCTGGGTGGGCTGGCCGGCATTGGGAACCTTTGACAAACGCCTTATAGGGCGACTCAGAGAAGCTTAATCGGGTGGCGGGTAGGCACTCGGCAGGTGACAATCTGATCGCTTTGGGGTTGGGCGAAAAGCATCGTGAAACCGTAGTTGAATGGCGGTTGTGTAGGGCGCCACTTCGAGGCGGCTGCCTTGGCTTGAAGCGCACTGCTGGCGAACTCGCCTTCCCTAGATCAAGGCTAAATTGTGCAGGGGCTCAGGGAGCATGCGGAGCAGAGTCTTTCCCCAGTCACGTCCGGAACCATTGGGTGATTCCTCGGGCGATCGTCTCTTGGCATGCCTCCTGCTATAGGGACTTTCGCCAGTGACTTCTGACGCCCGCGACCGGGGCTTATGGAGCCTACAGTGAGGATGTTATAGCTTAAGGGCGATACTCGGCTGAACCCGGCCAATGACGCCTACCGTTTCACCCTTCCTTCGTATCTGTGGAAATGGACGGGCAAAATAACGCGGTGAATCATCGGTGATCGCCTTCCTCCGGCCAGGGTTTCTTTGCAGATCGTGGCATACGTCACGCCTCATGCAGAGTTTGAAACTAAGGCGCATTACGCAGCTAAAGGCATATGCGCCGCACGGAGGCGCGGTGGCTTTGGAAATGAAGGCGGAGCAGTAGAGGGGCGGCTGTAGCCGCAAAGGGAGAGTTTGGAAATGGGCTGGTTGAGCAGGCAAGAGAGTGGCATGGTACAGGCCCACCATTTAGTGGATAGAGAAAAAATTCTGCGGGTTGAAATTGAAGGTGAAAGATCGAAGGAGGGCGGCCCAGGCAGCAAGGGGAGCCATAGGTCTGCAGGCTGATGGCTTACATATAACATTGTCTCCACGTCTGCAGCAGCATGACATCGGGCGCCACAGGCTCTGCAGTGCAAAAGAGTGCTTCCCAATGTTTTCCGCCTGTAGTCCTTAAGATTCAATGTCCCCCCCTCTGGGTACCATGCGACACTTCGAGCTTTCCAATCTCCTCAACCAATTTGGCGCAGTCTTCCCTTCTCTTTAATGGGACGGCTTGCCGCGATTTCTCGGCTAACGCCAGTTCGGCCAACGCGCGGTTTGTCAGTGTAAGCCCTGCTTTTGCAAGCTCCCATACTCACCGGCTGTTCCGTCGGACGGCAGAGGAGGTGTCCTAGGATCGCCACAGAAACCTCTGGATGCGCCGATCCAGAGTGACAGGCGACACCGGAAACGGTGGCTCCCTGGATGCTCCGGATCCAGCTGGATTCTCTCGGGTATCGCTGCCCTTCCCCAGGCGCATCACTCTGCAGCAGGGTGGAGGTCTCGAGGGATTCCTCGGTTTCGCACCAGCTAGAAGGTCACCCACGCGGTCAGCAGCTAAGAACGCACCCAGACGCTGAGATAACATCTGGTGGAGATCGCCAGCAGCTGGAGACCGGAGGTCCGTGTTCCTATGCTTAGCCCACCAAGCGCTGGTTCCCTTTCTGGCACCTTTATTATTGTTGTTCTATCGGGGCGTGGTGGGAGGGAGGACCGGGGAGTTCCGGGAGAGATGGAGGCGCGGAGGTTGGGTCGGGAGATCATCAATGTGATGCATGATCTCACCTGGCTACTGCGGCGGAGAGGGAGCGTAAGCTGCCTGAGCCTCAATTCCTCACCTGGGGCCAAGACCATTGTCCCTGGGCGCCTCGGGTGATTGAGAGCCAGATAGTTCAAGTGACCTCGGGTGACTCAGGGGGGGATGAGGAGGGGTGCGGTGGCACTCAGAAGGCCGTAGAGGGTCCGCTACATGGCGCCCCAACGCTCTACCCACGGTAAAAGCTGGGTTGGGTCAGCAGTGCATTACTACAAGGATGCATATTGAAATGTACACATACTTATAAGTAATAGATTCCTTAAGACCACCTCAGATTGAAGGAGACATTCCCTGCCTGAAAAAGGAACCAAGAATATAGCAAAGGCCCTGAGAAGGGCTTCCATCTGATCTAGTTACAGGAAGGCTTGCCAAAACAATACCCATAAAGCCAGAGGCAAAACAGCCGCCAATGTATTGAGGGCACAGCAAGAACAAGGCACAAAGATGAACAACAGTGAGGCACAAGGAGGACAAGGAAAGAGATTGGAAGGAAACACAGGGGCTAGAAAAAGATCCACTGGACTGACTCAATACTCTAACCAAGTAACAGCTAACATTAAACCTAGGATTGCTGATTCTGGCTTGGGAAATTCCAGGACATTCGGGCAATAGAGCTTGGAGAAGGTGGGGTTTGGGGAGGGGAGGGACATCAGCAGGGTACAGGGCCACAGAGTCCAAAGCTGCCATTTCATCTCTAGGGGAACCTATCTCTGTAGTCAGGAGATCAGTTGTAATTCCAGAAGATCTCCTGGTCCCACCTGGAGGATGGCAACACTAATTAAAGCCGTGGTGGTGAACCTTTGGCACTCCAGCAGGGGCTGATGGGAATTGTAGTCCATAACATCTGGAGTGCCAAAGGTTCGCTACCACTGAATTAGAGTATTAAATGAACAGTCACTTGTGATGAACTGTATGGTTTTCAAGGCAAGAGATTTTGGGGGGTGGTTTGCCACTTCCTTCCTTTGCATCATGACCTCTTTATTCCTCAGAGGTCGCCCATCCAAATACTAGCCAGGGTCAGGGCTGAGAGTGTATGACTGGCCCAAGGTCACCCAGCAAGCCTCTGTGGCGGAAGTGGGAATTTGAACCCAACACCTTAACCACTGTACCACACCGGTTCTCAAATGAGAACTAGTCCCTAAGAAAAGTTCCTGCAGCTGTCCCATTTGTAAAAGCAGAAAAAAACCTCTGCTCACATTTATCTAGGTTATATCTATGCTACTGACTGGTTTAACATTAATTCCTTTTCTACAAGGAACTCTGGAGTTGTAGTTCTGGGGCACGTGTGGGGTGGATATCACCAACAGGGGATTCCAGCATCCTTACTAGAATTTCCAAAATTATTTTGGGAAAGCTGCAAAAACTTTCATTTTGGATAAACTTCACAAGTGCGGAAAGTAGGGAAGGCAGTAATGCGATGAGAGAGGAATAATCTTTCTCACCTTATCCCTGCTTCTCTAGATAATCAGATTTCTTTCTGCGATTGCCTAATTAAAATCTTAGCAAAATAAGCACCATATCTGACAATATATGCTTTCACAAGGAGATTTCATTGTCATGTAGGAGGCAATCAATTTATACACAGATTTCATTCATACCCAGTGATCATTCATACCCAGAGATCATTTGAGAAAATATGCAGTAATTTTGACCAGATCATTTCAATAAAATGGGGAAAGCCCTTCCTTCAATGCCCACTCTAAATGCCCAGCAGCTTCATTTCATCGCATTAAGTTTTAAGATTTAAATTTTAACACCACATTCAAATCAATATCTGAAGCAAAGGTCAAATTTACAAACCAGGCAGGCTTGCTGAAGTCCAGCTAGAAGGCCGGTCGCAGGGATGTCTTTTGAAAGATCCCTTCTGGAATGTTATTTTGAACTCTTCGAAATGGCAAAAGTGTTTTTAAACATTGCAGGTCTCTTGGGAAAGTCAAGTTTAAACTTAGTAAAAGGTTTTTTTTAAATTTTAAATCATCCCTTAAAATAGTTGACATAAAATTTGGTGGGAATTCTTTCGAGAGGCTAGATTGGCTGAACTGGAAATGACATTTGGAAACTTTAAAAAAGGAAGATACAGAACACTCGTTTTATTGTTGGCTTATTATGAACTCATCAGAAGTGATCCCTTTCCATGCCCACACTTACCCCATCTCCTCTGTTCAGTTGTGCAAAAAAGAAAGAAAGAAAAGACAGGATTATAGAGAAGTGCATCTTTACTCAGAATACTGCCAAATGGATGGCTTCCCACAGTGATGGCAGCACTTACGTGAGTCACAGAGCCATTGGGTGGGTTGTTTCCCCTGACTTATTTATATACATCAGGCAGCAATAGAGGCTACAATCTTCCTACCAAAGGTCTTATGGGAAGGAGGATGGAAAAGCGGAGATGTTTAACTCCTTGTCCTCTGCCCTACTTCCTGTTTAAAACAAAACTATATTGAACCCTGTGGCACATGTAAAGTTTATTTACCCACTATACCATTCCCTACAGTGATCACTGCTAGATCAAGTGGAGAAGTCCAGTTCCCGCCTTGCATGCTTTCCAAGCAAGCAGTTTCCACATGGACTTGTTTGAATGTCAGCTAGAAAATGCTTGAATGCCGCAGAGGACCCTGGAGCATGTCTTAGAGTGTTACCAGACCTGTTGAGGTTACCACACCTGTTGAGACTTACTCATTTGCATGACACATGAACATATCACACCTAACACTTCCCTTTGACTACACCAGTGGTTCTCAACTTTCCTAATGCCGCGACCCTTTAATACAGTTCCTCATGTTGTGGTGACCCCCAACCCTAACATTTATCCATTTTACAGATGGAGAACACTGGTGCAGAAAATCTTAGGCGACCCCTATGAAAGGGTCGTTCGACCCCCAAAGGGGTCGTGATCCACAGGTTGAGAACCACTGGACTACACACTGAAAGGATTTGTGAGATGGTCGGTACTTGAATTTGGTTATTTGATGGATCTCACTGCCAAGGTTTGTGTTCAAACGTTTTTGTGAGCTGCCTCAAATATGCACATGAACAGACAAAATAAGGCAAGCCACATAGATAGGAAGTGTGTACTCTTCTTCTCACTGAGTTCCCAGTAAGGTTCGAAGGAACCTCAGGGCCCAGTCAGCATGTGTGTAGCTGATGCTGGAATAAGCAGCACCAAGTTACTTAGTAAGTAGGAAAATCCAGAGCTCAAGGATACCGTGTCATATATTTTATATCAGCAGACATTATCAGGAGAGAATAAGGCATCCCATACATTTACATATATTTATTTATAGTTTGGAATTATTAACTGCCCACCCCCAAAGGGCTCTTTTGCCAAAATAAATTTGCCATAGTATTGAGTTCTAGTCTCAGGTTTTCCTACAACAATATTTTGAAAACTCCTGTCTTTGCCTCAGAGCAGGCTGTCCAATCATTATTGTGCCTAACCAGGAATGGTAGCATCACAAATCTCACTAGCTGATGTTTCTTCTATGCCAGAATATTTTCACATCCCTGTTTCCACCCATTCTGTTTAGCAGTCCCACCCTTTCATGGAGTTGCCATCTAGATGTGAACTTACGCATGTCTGCTACATTCATTTATAGCATGCATGCTGTCAGTGTGGAGACAGCTTCTGATTTCCCAAGTATCTGGAATCATCTAAAACAGAAGACTTGAAACTTGGTGCTGAGTGGGAGAGAGAGGAAAACGCTTATGAGGCAGTTCCTCTTAGCTGTCTTTAGCCCCGGTTTTTAGCAGCCCCTATAAGAGTAAGCACATTCCATGCAACATGCTAGGAGTCAACAGTCTGCAATGGAGGTGCACACAATAATTTTGTGCTGCATTGAGACCCCTCTTTCAATACCAAACAGCTGAATGGAATGGACTTGACCAGCAGCTGATCGGGCCTGGAGAACCCCCATCCCACACCCCCGAGCTGAACAACTGAAGACACTGTGTGGATGTGGCTGTCATCTCTGCAGCAGCAAAAACCTGAAAGGGACACGACACCTTTTGTGGTAGAGTGGACATCTTCCTTCTCCTTCACCAAGGATTAAAGATGATGGGAGAAAATATAGAGCTGGGGTAGAGTCACACACCACAAGGAGGCATTAATTGAATTTAATATTACATTAATCTTATCAAGCATTTTTTAAAGAAAGCTATTTACTGTGCTATTTACTGGCATGCAAAATCTTAAACTATCAGAGACTTGGCACAGCCTTTCTGAAACCTGCTGCAAACCTTTAAGGGGCCATAAGGATTTGCTTGGCTCCATGAAGTTAAATCACAATGTTGGGTTGAGTCCAGTAGCACCTTAAAGACCAGCACAACATCCAGGATATAAGCTTTTAAGACTCAAACTTCTTTAATTCTCAGAAGTGAACATCTGGTAAATCTTGTTGATCTTTAAGGTGCTACTGGGCTCAAATCATGTTTTTGTACTGCAGAGCAACGTGGCTACTTCTCAAAAATTAATGTTGGGACAATAATATTCAAAGCAACCAGAATTAAAATTTGGTTATGGTAGAGCAAGAAAATGCATAAGGTTAGGTGTGGGATACGTGGAGATAAAAAGGAATAATCCCTTTCCTGTAAAATACATTACTAATTTGTATTCTGATTCCTATAAAATTACATCTATCTCTCCCATAGAACACCAAGGGAAGAACTTTCCTTGCACTGCTTTTAGTAACATTACAGATACCTGTACCCAAAACAACCTTCCAAACAAAGGAGATTTCCGCCGGATAATTATTTTATGAGATTCTTAGTTTATTTGGTACACTGCCTGCAGATTAACAATAGTCATTTTTGGTGGATTATTCCTACAGTTTTTCTAGATTATTAACATTCTTTTTGAGATACGGCAACCAGAACTGTACAAAATATTTCAAATGGTTTCACACATCAGTGGGGACTGACTGCAGAGAATGTGCTGAAGAGAACTGGATTTAATGTGAGGGTGAGTTGGTCATCATTCACTAGTGCTGGTGAGGCACCAGATTGGCTGAGGAGAAGAGACTTAGTAATATGAAGAACATAGAAAAGTGTGTGTGTGTATAAAGTGCATGAAGTCACAGCTAATTTATGGTGACCCAATAGTGTTTTCAAGTGAGAAGCACAGGTGGTTTGCCATGGCCTTCCTTTTCAAAGTCTTCCTTGCGGGTCTTGCACCAAGTACTGACCCAGATCAGGCTCTAAGTTCAGGCTATACCACATCCCAGAAAAGGGCATAGTGCAAGCAAAGGGAAACCTTTAGTATGTGAACAGAAAATGTGAAGCAGAGAGGAAAAAATAGAGACTGTTCTGAGCACAGTAAAGAACAGGAAAATACAGACTGGTGTACATCAGAGTGGAATGTGAATTGGTAACTGAGGAAGGGACCAGTTTGCACTTGAGAGGAAATGAATACAGAGTTTATAAATGGAAGGGGGCAGGATTTCCCTCTTTAGTCCCCAGTTCAACTCTCACCTTCTTTTCTCTTACTAGCTGCATGGCCCCAAATTATCCTCCTCCCAGTAGCTTGCTTAGCCAGGCTTTTTGTCACTTGATGTGATAAGGCCACCTTCCCACACCTCCAATCCCCTCCCACCACTACAGTGCCAGCAGATAACAAAGAGAGGCCTCACTGCATTTGCCATGAAGCTCAGTGGATTTAAGGAAACTGCCACTGATATCTGTGTGACAGGTGTCAGCTTCACATGGAGCAGCCAGCAGATGTTAACAAGGAGATTAGCTGAGCATTGCTCTTACCAAGAGGCACATGGGCTTTATGACAGTGTGTGTGTGTGTGTGTGCGCGCACGCGCGCATCTACACACATGTGCACCCAGAATAGGAGAGGGTAAAAGAGACTTTATTGAGAAACCATTGGGCTAGTCCCTTATATCCTTATCCTACGCTATAAAATCAAGGACTGTACCAGGAGGAACCCCCGACCTGGATGACCCAGGGTAGCCTGATCTCATCAGATCTCAGAAGCTAAGGAGGGTCAGTCCCGGCTAGTACTTGGACAGAAGACCACCAAGGAATTCCATGCAGAGGAAGGCAATAGCAAACCACCTCCGTTAGTCTATTGCCTTGAAAACCCCATAAAGGGTGCTGTAAGTCAGCTACAACTTGATGGCACTTTACACACAGTAGGAAGGGGAGTTAGTAAAAAGCCTCTGCAACCTCTTCCACTATGGGAGCAGGAACACAGGATCCAAGCCATGTCTGGGGCCAAGTACTTGAGGTAACACTTTTTTCTAGTATGTGTCTACCTGCCGGTTAAGTTCATCATCAAAGGCCATGATCATGGTATCCCTACTGTTAGAAGCCAAGTGTGCAAGCACAAGCTCAGGGCCTTTTCAGTAATGGTGCCTATCCTGGCACTGAATTTGTGATCTTAGAGGCCAAGTATTTCCAAAGTGTGTGGACCTAAGTAGCAAAAAAATAAAGCTCTGAATTAAAGTGAAAGTCCGACCATAGCAATTCACGAAAGGTGACTTAGAAATTGAGCAATTTACTGGATATATGTTATTGAGGATTACTCGTTAACTGCTGGTCTCAAAGCATAAGCATGCATAAAGATTTTATAAGAGAGAAATATTCAAATGTGTGGGGCCAATAGGACATACTTAAGTCTTAGGTTAATTACTATTTAGTTGCTTTTCCAGCTTTCTATTCTGCACTTCTATGTTTTTTTTTAATCATGAGTGATGGAAAACAGAGACCTCTTTAATGGAAATCCTGAAAATGCCTTCTGTGTCGTGGAGAGAACACAGCTTGCTGTACTTGTACTTTGCACTGTATTGTGCCACTTATCTGTAGATAAAGTTACACCAGGGCTTTCTTTAGATTCACTCTCTGCATTGCTTACCCATCGGGATGCAAGTCATTTTCTCTTTACATCCATAGTGTCCACAGAAGATTCTGGTGCTTATAAGGTGCTAGGAGTGTATTTCCAAATCCTAGAGAGAGAGAGAGAATGGTTTCCTCGTTTACTGTGGTTATGTGGAGACTGACACCTTCCCTCTATGCAATCGCTTCTCTGCAAAGGTTTAAAACATCCCAACAGAACAGTGCACCTAGGTAAATTTTCAAAAATAAGAGGCACTGAAGAGCTGTAAGACCTTGTTGCATGGAGGCATAGTTATTTTCTAAGCTGCTGTGATATTTTGTAATAAAGGCTCATATTTTTAAAAGGAATAAAGGGCCATATTTTAATGTGACAGCTCTAAGAACAAGCAAATTATAGAACTCCCGAGCTATCGTTTTTTACTGTCGCTAAGTCACAGCTGACTTATGGTAACCACTGGTAGAGTTTTCAAGCTGAGGGATGGTCAGAGGTGGTTTGCTATTGTCTGTTTCCACAATCCTGGCATTCCTTGGAGGTCTCTCACCTACGTGCCAGGGTCGACCCTACTTAGCTTCTGAGATCTGATGAGATCAGGTTAGCCAGGGGTATTCAGGTCAAACTGCCTACAGCCTTCCAAATCCCTTAGTTCTATTAAAATCAACACAATTTTCATAGGAGTTCATATCGTGTCAGCCTCTTTCAGTCTTTCACTACCAGTTGTCTATCTATCAATAGTGATTGCCCTGATATCTGTGGACCCAACATTTTGTTTATACTGCCATAGTATGCTTCTCCAAATTTCAAACTGTCTTTCAACTAAAGAAAATCAGTAAAAACAATTATTAATATGTCTAATAAACTCAACAGCAGCAACACAGTTTCTATTCAACAGCCATAAGGCTTCCAATAAAGGTAGGTTTAATATTCTCTTTGAAAAGTCACAAAACTAAGACAGTTTTGAACATCATTGCAAACTCCTGAGTGGGTGTTGGGGGGGGGGGGGCAGTATTTTATGGCCTTGCAGCAAATCGCTGTGAAGCACTCTGAATACATTCAATAACATCCAAAGGCTCCCAACCATCACCACCACTATCTTAAAGGTAAAATAACATTGTTTACATATTAATGGCAATTCAGTGCAGGAGTTGTAACTGCCAAGAATGATAGATTTATGCTCGAATTAAGTGGTACTTTAAAAAAAATCTGACAATTTGGAGGGTGTTGTGGGTTTTTATTTCAACCTCACTCTTCTAAACTATCAGATAAAGGCCAAGTCTGAAGAAATACTGGAAATACTACACCATATGTTTTGGCGTCACTTTGGATCAGGTCCACAGCATGCTAAGAAGGGGCTATTCAGCCTTTCCTTCACTATTTTCCTGATTTGAAACAGCTTCATGCCACTATTTGCCCTATTGGACAGCTCCAAGGGATGAATTCAGGTAAAGAGAGTGGTGCAGGAAGGAATGCTTAAATTGATCTCACCCCCTGCACTCTAGTTCTTTTACAAATCCAGCATGCCTGCTATCTTTTTTAATGCTTAGGGGGCTCTATGCACAACACTCCCAACATTTATTTGCTTGGCTTTATTAGCTGTTAAGTGAGGATAGGTTTATTTTTGCAGGATATTCCTGAAGTTTACATAGCATCTCCAGGAATCAACATCCATCTCTAGATATTTCCAGACTTTTATGGTAAGTCATAATGGTTAAATCTTATCTCTGAAATATGTTATATTCATTTATGAACAGTAGAATAGAGATAGTCATCTCGTCCAAGACCAATTACATGGCTGTCTTTTCAGAACATAGTCAAACCCACTAGCCACTTGCCCAAGACTGTTTCTCAGTATCCACACTGTCACCTGCAATAAACAAAAACATAATTTTGTCTCATTCAAACTGGCTGTATGAAAAGATGGCAAAGTGATATTCAGACTATTCTCACTAAACTCTTGCGTAGTGTTTCAAAGTCATCATTCCATTTCTCCACAGTCCAGATTTCTCCATGTGAAAAAAACCCCTCCTCAATATGCTACCTTCTTCATACAGCAAACCTTTGGAAATGAATGGTCTGTGCCTAGTCCAGTCAGATTGGTTTGCAACCGCCTCAGCATTCCCGTGGTCTTTTATTTGGCTCAAGTGTCTGATGTGTAGGGAAAGGTGCTTTCACTGGCAAGAACTGGCCTTATTAAACACTCAACAGGATGTTATCCATCCCATGCAACGAGACTCCTTTTTGTACCACAGAAGGCTGGTACTCCAGCAGGGCATCCACACTACCCAGCCAATCTAAACTTTCCTGTCCTTTACTGAGATATTTATAGATGGGAATTTTGACAAGAATGAGTTTCTGTTTTTGAAGGAATACTTTTACTTATTGCTGTTTCTGTTTTTAGCTTGTGAGTGCCCGAAAGGTGAAAGTAATTGACAAAACTGTACCATGCATGTATTTTATCAAGAATGTGATGAATAAATCCATCAATAGAGGGAGGGCAGATGTAAGCTATGGGGTGGGAAATAATGTGAAAAATAGCCCCTTTTCTGCTTCGTTTTAACTTCCCAACCTTTGTCCCAAGCTACACAGAGAGAATGGATACTCCTAAGATTACTGGGAGATGCCATATGCAGGCTTCCTGCACTGTTCTTGCCTTGCCTTGCCTTTCTTTTTCTTTTTTTGCAATTTAATAATAAAATGGAGATTTTTCCCAGAAGCAACAATATGATATTCAAAGCAAAAACTAAAACCAATAACATTTTCAATACTATGTGGTGTGTGCTAACTGACGTTCTACTCATTACTGTTATTATTTAACGCGAAGAACTATAGACAATACAAAGAGACGCCATTTCACTCTTGGAATGTCGTAAGAGTTCCAGGTTCATAATATTTCTGACCCACAGGAAATTATGTTTTTGAAGGGTAGGCTTGTTACGTCAGTACAGTCTATGTGTGTTATTAAACAGTGTTCTCTTAGTAAACTAGATCAGATCAACTAACAAACTCCTATTTCATAATGGTTTAACACATATAGTAGGAGTGTGAGCTGAGAAAACTTTTGTTATAATCTCAGATTGGGAATCTGGAACAGGGGAGCCTTTACTGTTTCAAACGTATGTGCTTATTTGGGTGCCAAATTCCGGGGTCATTATCTTCAGTGAGGAACCAATTCAAGTGTCTGGGAGAGCTGCTTTTAAAGATAATGACATCAACTTTGCACAGAATGTAGTTCTCTTTATCTAAAGACCGCCCCCCACAAAGTTTCAACCGGTTGGTTCACAAGAGTCCAACTCTGTGGGTCCCTGAACAAGGTGCCCCCAGCCATCCTATTTGCAGAAAGAAAAAGGCCCTGCCCCCACAAAAGAGGGAGGAAAGGAGGAGGAGCCAGCCAGAACCAGAGTTCTGCAGTTATTCCCTATGAAGGATTTTAGGAGGCATGAAGAGTCTGGTTTTCAATCAAATGACACCAAATGTGCAGGGGAGCTAATGCTGCCTGTCCACTAAAGACCACCCCCCAAGTTTCAAGTGACTTGGACCAAGGAGTTCAATTCTACAATAGAATAGAATAACTTTAATGTCATTGTGCGCACACATTGTGCCTTGTGCCCACACAACGAAAATACAAAACAACGAAAATACAAAACATCCCCCAATGAACATCTCTGCAATCCGCACACCCCAACTTACAGCCATCCCTACACAGCCATCTCTACACAGCCACCACCACATCAACACATCGCCATGGAGTTTAACAAGCCCCTGAACAAGATGCCCCCAGCCATTTTACTTGCAGAGGGGATAAGGGACCCACCTCCAGAAAGGAGGGAGGGAAGGAGGAGGAGCCAGCCAGACTCACAACTCAGCCAGGCCCTGCCCCTGGTTTGTGCTGGCCAGGAGTTGCTTTCTCTGGACTACTGCCTGGGAAATTCAAACAGTCAAACGATAACAGCAACAACAGTGAAAACCAAGATGTCTGCTGCTGATAGAAAGCACCCAAACTTAAAAAAAATGTTACTAGATCTTTTTGGGGCCAGGGGAAGGAAGCCTTTTTTTTGTAATGCCCAAGAATCCCATATTTCTATAACCACTACAGAAAATCATGGTAACAACCCAAAACAACAATTTTTGTGAATGTTTTGACTCAGGAATTCTAGAATGCATGCCTCTGATACTTAGTCAAAAAGGCTGCTATACATTTTTTGGAGATATAGTAAACTGCTTGGGGGCCTTGCAAGAAGGAAACCTTTATTGTCCTGGTAGTGCAAGCGAGAGACCTCCACACTGCAGAAAGAATGGACCACTTTTAAAATGGGTGGGAGGAAAGGGTGGAAAAAGAAATGGCAATGGGTTCAACACATATCTTGCTCACATATCTTGCTAGGCCATCCAAACATCCATGGGCCTTGGACAGCTGCCCAACCTTGACAGATGTTGGAACAACCATAGCAATGGTTCATCCCAGTATAGTATAGAATTCTCAAACATAATTGGCTAGTCTGCTATTTGAGAAGAAGAGTTTGAATTTATATCCCCCTTTCTCTTCTATAGGAGACTCAAAGGGGCTTACAATCTCCTTGCCCTTCCCCCTCACAACAAACACCCTGTGAGACCTTTCAACTATAAATATTGACATACCAATCACATACTACGTATCTCACTGGACTATGCCTCCCAGTCTTCTGAGGATCTCCTGTCAATGTGCATTTCACATGGTCATGTTTTATTAGACACCTTAATCCAAAGGTTGAATTCCCGCCCACACCATTACATCAGCAGATTTGGTACCAATTCTGAATTAAATGCCTTCAGGGCCCAATTATCAACAGTGCTTACTCATTAGCAATATCTCCCTCTTCCCTATGCATTTTGTACTTATGTAACCCTGCCCTGAGGGCAGATGTGGGTTATCTACGATCAGCTCTTCTGATGTATTTCTAATGTTAAAATTACCACAGGGGTGCCTGATTTGGATATGGTCCATGGCATCTGTGGCTGATTATACTAAACAAATAACTGTCACCAGGGACCAGCAGGCTGTTAACCTTTTAATTGGGTAGTGGAAGGCTCTTCCCATCCATGCACGTAGGTAAGGGGGGGGTTCTCGGGTTTGACCCCCCCCCCATTCATGTCCGAAGCTCCGCCCCTCTGTTTGTGGGTTTTTAAAACATTTTAGTGCTTTTTTGGTTTTTGGCCTGCAGGGGGCGCATTGTTTAAGCTAGCAACACCAGCTGGCATGGGTGGGAGTGCACAGGCTAATCTGAATTCCCCAGATAAGCCTCCACAGCTTCAGGCGGCAGAGCAGGGAATCAAACCCAGTTCTTCCAAATTAGAATGCACCTGCTCTTAACCACTACGCCGCATTGAAAGTGATGCTGTTTCAGGGTGGGGGATAATCCACCCCAAAACAGCATCACTTTCAATGTTGTTTAACTGGGGACCCCAGATTCTCCCTTTAAAGTGGATTTAAAAGGAGAATTTGGGTTCTCTAGTTTAAACACCATTGAAAGTGATGCTGTTTGGGGGTGGATTCCAGCATCACAGCGGCTGCCCGGGGGGGGAGGGGGCGCAAAACTCAGATTTTGCACCAGGCTCCATTTTCCCTCTATGCCAGAGGGGAGGGGCAGGGGAAGGCAGGGCAGGGCAGGGCAGGGCAGGGCAGGGGAGTCTGCCATCCCCGACCTCGGAGAGCTGCTTTTATAAGCGCTAGGCCAGGGGCGGGGCTTGGGGAGGCGTGCCCATGCCCTAGAGGTGGGTGGGGGTGTGGCCCCACCCCCGAACCCCCCCATAAAAATCTATACCTACGTCCCCCATGTTGAGCCTTTGGAGAGGTTAGCCCTTGCAGAAAAAAGAGGAAGAGAGGCAGGCAATAGCAAAGCCAGCATCAGAAGCCATGCTCAGTCAGAAGAAGCAAGGCAGACTAAAAGATCTTTAAAGGGTGGGGCAGTAGTTCAAGAAGGTCCTTCAGTATAAGAAGGTCCTTTTCTACACAGATTGGCTGGGTAGAAAGAGAGGACAAGGAGTAGACAACAGGCAAGACAAGCTCTCTCACAGGCTGCTTCTGCTAAAGTAGGTCGACAGCCACAGTCCAGACTGGCAGCTCAGATAAACCAGAAGATGGGGCTCTTTCATCCCCAATGTAAGGCACGGAGAAAAGGGTGGGACAACATCCCACTATGCCCCAGTATCTGAACCATACTGACAGCTAGGATACCACAACCTGATTATTATGTTGGTGGGAAAGGAATGAAAAAACTTTGTCCACAACTTTCCTTTCATGACCAAGGAAGAACATTAAATAACCTATTGTTTGTTATTGTGGATCAGTGCACACTAGCTGCCCAAGGATTTCATAGAGTTAGCTTCCATCTAATATAGGAGTCTGCAACCTGCAGCTCTCTAGATGTTCATGGACTACAATTCCCATCAGTCCCTGCCAGCATGACCAATTGGCCATGCTGGCAGGGGCTGATGGGATTTGTAGTCCATGAACATCTGGAGAGCTGCAGGTTGCAGACTCCTGAGCCCTTGCACACATCCTGCAACAGCACCTGCATCAGTTTCAAAATAGAAATCACCCCCTCCTCCTTGACCTGCTGCTGACCACATCAGGGGTAGTACAGCCAGTATGCTGTAGTGGTTAAGAGTGGTGGATTCTAATCTGGAGAACTGGGTTTGGTTCCCCACCCTCCTCCACATGAGTGGCAGACTCTTATCTGGTGAACTGAATTTGTTTCCCTGCTCCAACACAAAGGCTGTTTCCACACGGGCGGAATACAGCGTCCCAGGGACGCTAAAAACAGCGTCACTGGGGAGGGGTTACTTGCAACCCCCGAGCGGCGCGAAGCTGCTGTTTCCAAACCTCGCTCCCTGAGCGAGGTTTTTCGGAAACAGCTGCTTCCAACCGCTGCCGTGCGATTGGCAGCAGCTGGAAGGCGCCAGTCCCCCCTTTCCCGAACGCCTTACCGTCCCTCCAACCTTCCAGCGTGTTGACCAGGCCAGGGGACACGCCTCCCTGCCCTGCGACTCCAGAGCTGTTGCGCAGGGCAGGGGGGGGTGTCTCCTGGCCTGGGGGACGCGCCAGAAGGTTGGAGGGACAGTAAGGCGTTCGGGCGATGGTGCAGCCTCCAAGCTGCAGGCTTCGCGGCTGTTCTTCCCCAGCCCTACCACCGGGACGCCGCTTTGTGTGAAGCGGGTCCCGGGTGTGCGTAAGTATCAGCGGTCATATATGCTTCTGACGCACTCGAAGCGTGGCCGTGCGGAAACGGCCGAAGCCTGCTAAGTGACCTTTGCTAGTCAGAGCTCTCTAAAAAAAACCCAGTCCCCACCTTCTTGATAACATGTCTGTTGTGCAGAGAGGAAAGGAATTTGTAAGCCACTTTTCTCTCCTTACAGGACAGAAAAGTGGGGTATAAATTCAAACTCTTCTTCTAGTAACAGTTCAGGTGCCTGAATGACTTTTTCTCTTCCAGGGCTAACAACAGGGACCAATATTAACACCATGCATAGTTCAACCATGTCATTCCTGAATTGCAGTGACAAAACACATGCATCACTATGTGATCAATGGTTTTTAGTCTGTAAAATGTCCATTTATTCTACATTAATTATTGTTAGGGGAAGAATGTGGTATACCCTACTAGATAAGGGCTTCCTAGCTTCCATCCTCTGAACACTGCTGTTCTAAATACCCTTTCTGTTTACTAGGAAAAGGCCTAATGCTTTACTCAGCCACATATTTGTGGGAAAATTCTTTCAATAAAGAAATTGATTGACATGAAATGAAAATCCTGCAGTCCCTTATATGGCAAACAATGCTTAATTATTTTTCTTCTTCTTCTTCTCTCTCTCTGTTATGCATTTTTTCTCCCATTCCCATAATACATGTACTTGAGGATTCCCAATAAATTTGATGACCAATGGATTCAAGACAAACACCCCCTTTCTTTACTCAACATGTAATTAAATCGTGGAATTCACTATCCCTGGAAACAGTGATGACCACTAACATAAACGGTTTTACAAAAGGATTTGACAGATCATGGAGGGTAGATCCATCAATGTCTACGAGCCATGATCTCAAGAAAATCTCCATATGCAGAGGCAGTAAACATTTGTGCATTTGCTGGCCTTCCTGGGAAACTGGTTGACTGTTTATATTATTTTATTTTTATTTCTTTCAAAAAGAACAAAAAAGAAAAGAAGAAAAAACCTTCAAAATTCAGCAACTAAATAGAACAAAACGACGAAAAAAAGAAAACAGTGTACTCAGGGTAGAGATAAAAATATGACAACATTGTTGGGTTTCCAAATATCTAAAAACAAACCCATATGCAATTGTTATTTATATGCTATGCATTCAAATTCTGATAAAGTTCTAAGGTCCACAATCCATTGGTTTACTGGAAGTGGGCATTTACCTTTTCAATGCTGTAACATAAGTTTATTAGCTGTAGTAAAGGAACAGAGAGTCCCTTTTCACTGATCATTGGTTAACATCCTAGAGACAGGCGGATAGTTTAAACTGGTTGGCCATTGTGTAAATAAATGGTGAATTACTCAAGAACATACAACAAAGATTTTAGGGGAAAATTGCATAAAAACACTAAGACCAAAATTATATATGCCTTGTAAAACCTGGGCAGGTCGAAATGTGATACAGAGTTTTTGATTGTATGTGTTGTGTGTTAACTGCCGTCAAGTCACTTCTGACTTATGGCAATCCTATAAACCAATGTCCTCACAAACATCCTATCGTTCGTTAACAATCTTATTCAGCTTGCAAGCTCAGGGCTGTGCTTTGTTTATAATGTTAATCTATCTCATTCTGAATCTTCCTCTTTTCCTGCTGCCTTCCACTTTCCTTAGCATTACTGTCTTTCCCAGTGCATCTTTTCATAATGTGGCTGAAGTAAGAAATCCTCAATATGCTAATTTTAGGGACAGTTCAAGCTTGATTTGATCTAGAACAAATTTATTTGTCTTTCAGGCTGCCCACAGTTTCTCTTCTAACATCACAGTTCTGATACTGCCAGAACTCTGAGGGTACAAACCTAATCCTATCTTTCCATTAGTTTTAATCTGTAGAAAAAGAGTAATAAATTCTTGAGGTGACCAGAATATATTGCTGCGTAGAGTAATCTGCTGGGACTTTTTCTATTTGGAGGTGTAAAGATGTCCCTGGAGAAGTCAGACATATGTTTGATACTGCTCTCCTCAATGTTGAATGAGTTACTCAAGCTGCTCAGAAGCATATGACTGAAATTTATTACTCTTTTTCTTAAAATTGATTTCCGTCAGGATCAAACTCAGGTTGTGAGCTAAGTTTTTGATTGGAGTACAGCTTACCATTCTGTGCTTAGTGCTTGTGTAATGGGAATCTTACTTCCTCTGATAACCAGAGCTACTGGGGCAGTTTAACAAGAGACAGTGTTCGTTGATTGCTAAAAGAAACTGTCTGCCTGATTAACGTGGGGATTCAGAAATAAGTGACTGGAAACTAACAATACTTTAAGAAATCAAAAGAGAAGCAACAGGCTGTTGTTCTTAGCCTACATATATACTTTTTGCCCTATTATCATATCGGGATTTAAAAGACTACGTAGATTGCTTAAATGTTACAAGATCCCACTAAATGTAATTTGGTGACCACATCAGGGGTAACAATGAAACTATTAGACAATACTCAGAAAAATATATTGTGGGAACCAGAAGATCTAGAACTAGAAGATTTAAACTGGAGGCAGTTTTTTCTGGGTATATGTGCACCAGAAAAAAAGTCAGCACTGATTGTACAAAGAGAAAATGTATTGTGAGCATGGCAATGGCATAGCTAAAAATCCAAAGAAAGACCCTGTCCCCCTTGCTTTGGAACAAAAATCCTTCAGTGTAGCAAAAAAAATCACCTACCAACTATAATTTCATGCCTCTAGTATTTAGCAAGTGGAACTGGACATGATGATTGATGGCCATTTTTGAAAATGTAAAATAATTTGTATTTTAAGAAATGAGCTTTGCACTGACTTTGGAACTTTGAATGCCTTCCAAAAGCATGTCTATAAATTCAGAAGGACCCAAAAAAACTTGTATGCTCTCCTACTTTTCAATTTGTGGGGGGGGGGGGGGAGCTACAGTTGTTCAGTACTGTACATTTGCAATGTCTCAGTTGAAGGTCAATGCAGAATCTAGGCTACAATGATGCTTTACCAGCTATAACCACTGGATAAAACTAGCATGTGTGGTTTTCTGCAGGGCATCTCCCTGTTGTTTGAATTAGGAGTTTGTGAATAATAAAATGTCAAAGCTTTTCCAACAGAACGTACAGTTTCTAGAGTCAAGTAAAATAAGGCATACAAAAGCCATGGAGGCCAACATTCCATGCCATGCAGACTGCATAAAAAGAGATCTGCCTTGACCAGGATATTCTTTGTGAAAGTTATGAAGTCTATGGTGTGTGCTGATCCAGCTGGTATTTTACCACTTACATCCCCCTAAAGATGTTAGGCTATAGGAGGAGATCATAGCTTTTAAAAATATGCTTAAGATCTGCCTTTGTGATAATGATTCAAGGAAGCAAGCTAAACAAAAAGTCAAAGAGTTATGCTATGGTTGTTGCTTTCATTACACCACCCCTTCCTAAATGTTCAAAGATTTTTTAAAAAAATATGAAGCCATCTCAGTGCTTGGCAGTTATACTGAAAACTTGTCATCTCAGAAGTCAAATATAATAATAGTTATCATTAAATATATTGCAGCACACCTTATATTCTGGCATAAAAAGGGACTGCACTATGTATCTCAGCAAACAACCATGATTGTGTTGCAGAGCAGCCAAGGCAGTAAAATGGAAATGATGTGCCAGAGAGTGGAAATGGCTGGTGCTCAGAAAGCCAAAGCATAATATCTATCAAGAGCATGGCTCAGATTCTCTGCTGAAGCCCATTAGATCTGGCAGAGTGGTACATGTGAACACTGGCCAAGAATGGGAAAGTTCAATCTTTTATTTTATTTCTCTGATGCTTCATACCTGTGCAGGTCTATCATATTCCTCAGACAAACTGATGTGTAGTCTCCTCTGAAGCTTACCTTATTCAGTTGGAAGATCCCTAGTCATCGAAAGGTATAACTTGCTAGATGCCCTGCTCTTCCCTCTGCTTCTCTGGATTATCATTTTAAAAAGATTAAATCTGTGAAAATCTGCAGACTAAGGGAGATTGAATCTACAGGACATGTTTTATTCCGTAACTAGTTTTATCAGGTGGTTCACTTAAGGACTATTCAGTCTGTGCTCCATAAATTTCCAGGATATTGTGACTCAGATTAAATACAACCAGCTCTAGAAAACTGTTGTTTGCAAAGCTGGATCCCAGCTTTGCCAAAAGGGGTGGGGACAGCAGGGCCCCTGTGAAAATGGGCAGAATCCTTTCCATCTCCATAAGCACCCAATTGCAAACTGAATCCAGGGTTGATTCCCCACTTCAAAAATGAAAGTAGATTCAAACCGGTTTGGTTAGATTTGGGACCTTTTGAGCATGGTTTCATGGTCCCCACTGCAGCTTTTGCTCCCTTGTTCCCAAAAACGTCACAGTCAAGCAGGAGTCCCCACTGTCGGCGGATCAAACGCGTGATCCGCTCAGGGGCTATCCTGATTGGCTGCTGTGTTGTGCTGGGGCGGGATTTTTTTTAATTTTCAAACTAACGGATCCACGTCTGCGTGAGCATGCGCAGAATGACTCTACACGGAGACAAAGAAACGGGCGATTAAAGCTAAGCCCTGTTTCTGCGCACTTCCATGTACTTGGATCCACGTGGATACGACATGTAGCACAGCTTTGTATTGCCTTCTATTCAGTTAATCAGTCAAAACTGGCCCTATGTAGCTTTGTATTCATGTGGATCTCTGGTCCGCAAAATTAAAAAAAAAAAAGGCTGCATGCGCATTGCGCACAGCCCACAGAGTCCTGATTGGATGGAAGGCTCCATGTCACTCGCAAGGGCGGGTAGTTCGAATCTGGATTCACACACACACCCCAAATTCCCCACCGCTCCAGATTGACTACGCGTTTTTTAAAAAGGGCCACTTTCTTCCAGGTTCTGAAAAAAATGCATGCTGGGGGGGGGGAGCACTGGAAACGGGATGAAAGCGTTTTTGACGCTGCTGCAGTAGGGAGTTCTGCTGGAAACCTCGATATTTGGAGTGACAAGCACACATCTAATCATGAGTGGGGAATCGACCAGGCTTTGCAAAGCAGGGGGAATGGGGGGCAAGCCAGCAAGGTCCCTGTGAAGATTGGGAGAGTTCTCCCCATCTCCATAGGCATACAACCCATTTGCAAAGCTAGACCCAGGCTTTGAGTATTGGGTGGGGGCAGCCAGCAAGGTGCCTGTGAAGATGGGAAAAGTTTTCCTTATCTCCATGGGCACCCTTCATCTGCAAAGCTGGATCCAGTCTTTACAAAGGCAGGGGAACCAGCAGGGTGCCTGTGAAGATGGGGAGCGTTCTCTATAGGCACCTCATATTTTTTCTTCTGTTTTCTCTGTCTCTTAGTCTCCAACCTACCACCCTTTCTCTTAATCTTCTCTTTCTGGCCTGCTACTCAGGTCTCTCTTTCTCTTTTGGTTCCACTACCCCAACTCTGTTTCTGCCCCTTACCCCAGCTCTCTCTGTCAGCCCCACTACCCCAGGTCTCTTTTTAACTTTCTACCCTGTACCTCAGCTCTCTCTTTTTCTCTCTTCCTGCCCCCCACCCCACCTCACCCCAGATCTCTCTTTCTTTGCACTCATTCTAGCTTTCTTTCTCTCTCCATACCCCAACTCTCTTTCAACTATCTTCCTGCAACCCTGCCCTAGCTCTCTCTTTCTCTTTCTGCCCCCTCTTGGCTTCTGGTTGCTTTTCACACCTTTGCCAGCAGTCTTCTGAAAGGTGTGGACTCTGTTAGTAATGCCAACAGATTGGGAGCTGTAGTCCAGTTGGCCTCTCTTTGCTCAGGAAAGGACACCTTATGGATTACATCTCCCAGAGTTCTTCATTTTTTCTGGTTTGTCGTCGGGAACATACTGCTGAATTATATATACAGACTGCTTCTTATAGATGAAAATACACTACATACAGCAAAGACAGCACAGTTCTGTGTGGCTGCATATAAAATTCATCAATTATTGTTGGTTTAAATATTTTTTTACATAAAGAAATTTTATTAATGATTTTTATTTATTTTATATGTTTCCTGGCCCTATTTCAATGAAAACAACTAAGTAGAATTGTAATTTCATCCGCTATGTGCTGGGCTGTCTTTGTCTTAGAATGCTCCGCTTGGGTCCTAGTGCCAGCCTAACAGAACTCGGTAGGCACTAGGACCCAACTAGAGCATTCTAAAGCAAAGACAATCCAGCACATGGTGGATGAAATTATAATTCTACTTAGTTCTTTTTGTTCAGAAGGGCATATTTTGTATAGTGTTGCTGTGCTGTCTTTGACTGGATCAGTAACCCGAATGAATGACTCTTCAGGTCATCTGCATTGAGATGGTACATTGGGGGAAGCCTTTAAAAATCCTCTTTTTTTAAAAAAAAAGGGGGTTACACTGAATTTGGGATGGTCACTTTGCAAACGATGGATTTTCCAAATATTAACACCCACACTCAGATTAGAATGTTCAAAGTTTGACTTTGAACTCTCACACTTTAAGAATTCCAAAATGCTACTTTTGACAATGGAAGGAACAACAGTTAAAGGTTGGGTAAGCATAGTCATAACTGTCAGAGAAGCAATTCTGTGTTCAAATGGCCAAAAATGGAACAATGTACATAGCCCTTTTCACAGAATAGTACTCAAAATCTCAAACTAACCATTGCTTTCTGATAAGAATTGTCATACTCAAAAAAGTCAACAAAAGCTTTTAATAGCACAGAGCCTATGCAACAATTTTTCATTCCTGTTTTTCAGAGATTCACCCATTCTCTTTGGTTCTCCATAACTAATCTCTCTTTACAAGGAAACACGAAAAGCTCAGGAGATCCAAACAAGCAACATTACAACAGCCCATGAATATGCATAGACAGAGAGTAAAGAGACCTGCCTGTTATTTAAAAGCGTGAGTCCTTCAGATTTCTTCTGTAGATATATGCCACTGTACTGAAGCTGAGGCCATCATATCAAAGAAGGGTACTGACATGGTACTGGAAACAATGTAGGGTTATGGTACAGAAGACCAGAACAGATCTAGCAGTTGAGATCTTGTCAGTTCCCTTAGCCCCCTGAATGCTGTCCGCAACGCTGATGAATATGAACATTACATGGTTTTGGAAGGGCTCCCAACATCTCTGAGTGCTCTGTGTACTATTATGTTATCTTTAATCTAAACCCCTGTTAGGGATTTCATGCTCTCAGCCTTTGTTTTAGATTCAGCACATTTATCAGAGCAATCTTTCTGAGATGTGTCAACAAATTCAACTGGCTGTTCTGAGTTAGTTATTCAGAAAAAGAACAGCATTGAGTTTAGAACTGAGGACTGGATCACACATGGTAAGGTAGGCCTAAACCTGCAAAATCCAATATAGAAACTGAAAAGGGTTAAGAAAAGGGTTAAGATATGTCCTATCCTGTTATATCATATCCTGTTTAATCTGGAATCTTTTCCAGTTTCATTGTTTTGCTGCCCATCTACTTCCATTACATGAAGATAGGATCTTCTCAGAATACTCTCCATACCCTTTATTTATCAAAATTAATTATATTTCCCTCAGTCTTCAACAATCTGAGTGTAGCTCCACCCACATCATCCCTTGCACCTGAAAGTGGTTGCGTAAAAAATTATGCCATTTGTTGCTTTAAGTCAGAAAAAAAATGTTGTTCCAAAGGTAGAATGTTTGCCCTTTACTATGTCTTGTCATGAGGTTGGAGGAAGTATTAGGGTATGTGCCCCATGGTGTTTGCGTAAATACAATTCTTGTGGGAAATTAATTGATATAACATTGACCTATGAATCCAGATTAACAAGTTAAAACCCAGACTGAAAAATCCTCTATTTGTTAATATAGTTATAACTAATCAGAAGTTGCCCAGGCTAGCCTTATCTTGTCAGCTTTCGGAAGCTTTATTATTTATTTATTTATTTATAGACCGCCCTTCCCCGAAGGGCTCAGGGCGGTGAACAACCACAGTAAAACATAGCATTAAAACACAATAAAACCAGCACAGTACCCAAATATTAAAACAGGAACCATATAAATATTAATATCAGATGGCACCGAACTCCCCCTCCCTCCCCACCCTTGTGCCCATGGGAGGCCAGATGGAATGGTAGCAGATGTACTTAGCCAGGTTGGCCAAATGCCTGGCGGAACAGGTCCGTCTTACAGGCCCTGCGGAAACTCTGCAAGTCCCGCAGGGCCCTGATCTCCCTTGGGAGCCTGTTCCACCTGGTCAGTGTATAGACCAGCCTGATTGCTTTCAGCTAAATCAGCTATGACATAAAAGCATTTTCCACTACCAGTCAGAACTAAAATGATAATGACAGTCAATATTATTTGGAAATCTTCGCATCTGTCCATACTCTGGGGCCTGATTATTGGGCTTAGAGTTTAAGAAGATTAGAAGGGAGAGAGAAGAAAGTATACGTAACACAGACATTTACCAGTGACAGAGTAATACTGATCTTGTCAATGAATGAGATTGTATTCATGGGTCTGTGTTTGCTGTTTACACCCATTGCACTGTGGGTTCACTGGCTTGGGAAAGGCTTTGATTCTATATAAACACTAGTTTATATTTGATTCAGCTGTTTTGATCTCTGGTGCTGCAACCACGATGGTATACAGACACCATTGAAGAGTAGAAATGGATAGAGGCAAAAGTGTCACACCCAATAGCAGTGCTGTGAGTGGGGTGGACAGAGTCAAATAGTTTGCTCGACCATAGGCAGTACTGCAGACTGGCAAGGGGACAAGATAATGATTAACATTTCACATGTACCTACTACCTTCTCACAATGATGTATGTCCACTGCAGTTGTTAAAATAGAGAGAGGATACAGTTTACCAGGGCTGTAGCTCTACTCAGTAACCACCCCAAACCCACACCCTTTGAACCATTACAAAAGATAGTCCCATCTTCCAGCTAAACACCCTGCCTTCCCTTTAGCTTTATATTATTTAGATATTATTTGGGCACACTACCTAATTTCTAGGGTTGCCAAATGAATTCCTGAATCGCTCTTTCAGAATTTTAGCTACCTATAAAATGGGATACTTTCTTGTGTTTCTCTGTTTGAAATGTGGCAGGGCAGACCACAGAGATGAGGGGTACAAATGCTGAGAACTTCATCCCAATAGGATGGTGAAAAAATACAGAATATATGTTTCCAACTGAAATGAAGGGAAATTAACATCGAGTTAAATAATAGCTCAGCTGAGTTTGAATTTATACCCCACTTTTCTGTCCTGTAAGGAGACAAAAGTGGCTTACAAACTCCTTCCCTTCCTTTCCCCACAACAGACACCTCGGTGGAGGAAAGGGTGGTCGGCAGAGTTCCGGAGAAATCCAGACTAGCTGGCGGTTACCGAACAGGCTTCATGTGTAGGAGCAGTTAGTGCTCTTAACCACTACACCATTCTGACTAACAATTGTGATGACAGAGAAGGGAGTGGGGCAAAAGCACTGGGGGGAGCGGTGCAACCTCATGCTGGTGCATTTGCCCCTTCTGCCACGTAAGGGGCAGCTCTGCAGACAATGTGCCAGTATCTGGCAGCCCCTCAGCTCTGCAAAAATAAAACCCATCGAACACCAGTGCAGGGGGGAGTGAGTCAGGGCATTCCCAGGGGTGAAGTTGACTATAGTTGACTCCCACCCAGGTTTCTGTGCTGCAGGTGCTGCAGCTGGCGCTCCAGATTTACGAAACTCAAAAGGGTGGCGTAAGCCCATGGAGGGCTTTCAGATGGCTGAGGAGGTTTTTTGTTTTTCCTGCCTCCCTCCACCACCTGAAAGCTATCTGGAGGCAGCGGGGTGGCGTGGCAGTGATCCCATCCCTGGCTGCCTCAGGCTTTAGATGGAGCTGCCCATAAAGTTTAACTAAACTTTAACATTTTCACCAGTGCATTAATTTCCTGCTAATGTAAGCATTGATGCATTGACATACACATAGGATTGCAGTTCTCAGTTACATTCACAAAAGGCAAAATTATCATTATTTACAAATTTGTGGTTATGAACATATTCATGCATAGTAATGTGCCAATAGCCACCTACCTCCTGGTCAAGTACACCAAAAAGAAATCTTTTGGGGTAAATTCTATTTTTGTAAAGTATTGGGTGTCATTAAAATACCAGGGTCGTGACACAGAAGCAGGCAATGGCAAACAGCTCTGAATGTATCTTGCCTTAAAAATCCTACAGGGTCTCCAAAAAAAGCGGCAAAGTCAGCAAAAAAGGGGGGAGGGGCAAAAAAGTCAGCAAAAGCTATTCGTTGTTGGGACACTTGATAGATAGAATTACTCAAATTACTCAAGAATGCTTAGGGTTGCCAACTCTACGTTGGAAATTTTCTGGACATTTGAGGGTGCAGCCTAGGTAGGGGAGGTTTTGGGGAGGAGAAGGACTTTAGGAGGCTTTAATTCCATACAGTCCACCCTCCAAAGCAGCCTTTATTCCAGAGTAACTGATCCCTGTTCTTTGGAGATCCACTGTAATTCCAGGAGATCACCAGGCCCCAGTTGCAGGTTGGCAAGTTTATTATGACTGCCTAGTTACATGACAAGTGAGGTGAATTTTTAAAACTAAAAATGGAGCATGCAGGTGTCAGAATTAAATTCTTACTGCACTTTAAAGCTTGAAACATTTTTAATCCAGACCAGTACTTTTCCAATATTGCAGGCAGATGAACAAGCTCACCTCTTATGCTTCCAGCTTCTGAGGTCTGACTGGATGCCCCTTCTCCTCCTGTGGTCTCGCTTCAATCTGACAGTGAGGACTCGCTTCAATCTGACAGTGAGCTGCCTCCATACCTTCTTTTTCCTCTCGCCACCAACACTCAGTACGCGCATGTTCTGCTTGGAGCCATTTAGGATTCTACTTTTGCCACTTTCCTCCACCTGCCAAACCAAGCCATATCTGACAGCAGCCAAACTGCAGCAGCAGCAGCCTCCTCACTCTGCCCCTCATACTCAAAGGTCCTGTTTGGCACCTTCTGTGGCTGTAGTCTTTGGCTGAAGGGCTAACCTAAAGTGTATTTACTTGCAAGTAAGTCCCAGTTAGCTGGCTTCTAAGTAGGGCCCAACTGAGGGACCTCATACTTTCAAGATCAGGGATCTCAGTAAGCCTAGAGCTCATTAAGTAAAAATCAGCGGGGAAGTGCTTTGACCCATATGCTGAAAACGATGTGGTGCACTCACACGTTGCTACTGTCAGGAGCTGAGAGGAGGAGACCTTCTAGCACAGAGGGGGATGTTTCCAGGAAGTTTAGCACTGAGTCCACTTTTTCTCCAAATTAAATCCTCTACATGAAATAAGTCTCGCCGTTTTGACAGCGAAGGGGAATGTGAAGACACATATGTGAGGGGAGAAGGAGGTTGCATCCCTTGGAGAATCCCTGTCAGTGGCTTGCCTTGTTCCCAAGTCTAGTGATGCACTTTCCCTTTCAAAGGAAAAACTGCTGGGAGGTTACCTTGATCAGAAACAAACAAACAAACAGCCGACAGGGCATATTGCATCTTGTTCTCATCCCTGGCCCTCTGTTGTCCTCTGCCTACAATGCCCAGCAAATATGGGAGGTGTATGGGTAAAAACTACAGAACTACAGAGCAGAGGTGTAGCTGCAATGGGAATATCTGGGGCGGCTCACCCCAGGCGCTGCCATTGCAGTCACATGTCAGGGGCGGGGTCAAGGGTGGGGCCGGGGCGAGAGGGGCGTGCAGGCAGTTCATGCCCCAGGCGCAGTTCCCCCTCCCTTCATCACTGCTACAGGGAGAAGGGGATCTATCCCTTTTTTAGTATCCTGTCCTGTCTCTGAAAAGTACCTCAGCGTGCTACACAATGTTGACTCCTCCTCCTCCACTTTATCATCACAACAAGCCTGTGGAGTAGGAAAGGTTGAGAGAGAGAGAGAGAGAGAGAGAGAGAAAGAGAGAGAGAGAGAGACTAGTCTAAGAACATCTATCAAGTTTTATGACTGAGAGGGGATTTGAGCTGGGCTTCTTAGAGCTTGAGTTTCCTAGTTTCATTTATATATATCTCTTTCTTCCAGAATGGGAACTCAAAGCAGTTTACGTTATTCTGCTTTTCTCCATCTTATCTTCACAACAAACCTATGAGGGCAGTTAGACTGAGAATGTGTGACAGGCCCAGGGTCAGCCAGTGACTTTCTGTGGCAGAGTGAGTGTTCCAATTCCAACCCCAGGTGTGTGTGTGCCCCATCCATCTGTTCGAGCAAGTCAACACATTTTAATCACTTGAAACGTTAGCATTTAGGCGAAACTGAGATTCTGGAAACCCTAGACATAAGAAGAGCAGTAACACACTCCTGTTTTTTTTACAATTATATTTTGAAAACATTCTGAGGTTTAGTGGGTAAGAATATGATTGTTCACAACAGGTATGTGCAAGTATTTATAAGCTGCTCAGGAACAGGCTTCCAGGTGCCGGATGCCGGTGGAAGTCCTGTTTTCTGCATGTTCGAAATCCAGGCCTGGAGTCTGTCCGTCTCGGCCCGGCGTGCTGCTCAGCCCTGCAGCGTGTGCTGGAAATCGAGTCCAGAAGGTTAATTATTCTCTCCGTTGACCAACATTCTTGAGACACTAGAATAAGGAAAATTAATTGCAGAGCTCAGTCTTTAAGAAGCTAATGGCAAGGATATCCTTTGCCAAACCCTAGCTTCAGTAAGAGTGAGAGAAAAATGTGGAGAAAACAGAGGCAGGGTCATTTGAAAGGCTATTTTTTTTAACTCTCTGTTTTCCAGAGAAAAGTTCTTTTCTCTCCAATGTCTTATTTAGCTTAATCTACCCCCTTCTACAGAACTGGAAAGCTACTCTAAAGATAGAATTTGAAGATCAGACAGCTCACAGTTATTTGTCATGGCACAGATGAAAAAGAACTAAAATCTTGCACCCTTTTTCAACATACATGTTCTGCCAAAGGATGCAGCCATGCATCATTCGCAACTGAATCTTCCAGTCTACACAGGAAAATCCAGATGCTATAGCACAGTATCCAACTCTGTGCTGGTGCAGCCAAAGTACTTTCATCACATTATATATACACTTCCAAGTGTTTCTCAACAAGCACTTTGATGGGTTATTACAAATTTTTGCCAGTACAAGTTTTTTTACATAGGGGTTGCCCCATAAACAAGAAACACGGGTCATCACTACTCTGTGGGTTGGCCAACCAACTGGGTGAACAAGGAAAGTGCTCCAAAAGCTGGGCACTAAAGAAGCAATTAAATGGTGAGCGGCTATTTGTCATTGTCTCTATGTACCTGGATCGTCAGTATTACAGTACACCTGTGACAAGGGGTCACTATCCACTCACCATAAGCCGCGGGGTCACCTCTTTAAAAGCCACGGGGGTCCTGGACGCTCCCCACATCTCCGGCGCTCACTGCGCGGCTGCCAGGGATTTACCTCTCTCCCGCCTCCTGGCTGCGCGGCAAATTAGCTCCGCTAAAAAGAGCAACTTTTTTAAAAACCCCGCGGGTGCCGTGGGGTTGTGGGGAACCTCGGCTGTTTGCGCGCGGCTGATTCGCTGTGACGCGCAGCTCACGGCCAATCAGGGAACAGGGAGCGCCATCTTGTTAAGTGGGGGTGTCCCCGTCTAAAAGTGCGCGTAGTGATGACGTGGACACGTGTCGACATCCAGTCGAAGTCACGTCTTCACGTCTCAACTTGTTCAAAGCCCGTGCCGAGCAAATGGAAAATGTCGGCGCCGAGCGAATGAGGAAGTACAAGAGGCGTGCGTGCGAGCTGGCTTCTGCTTTCACTTCCAAACACTGCTGATGACGTGTCTCCACAGAAAGCGCAGCCAACGATTTACTGCTGACGTCAGCATGTGCCGACGTCTTAATAGAGGGCTGTTAGCGCCTCTTTGATGACGTTCGCACTCACGCTCGTGCGAACCTATCATAAACAACCACTTCCCAGCCAATCACACTGGAGACCCGCCCTCGGCTGGCCGCCACTTTCTCGTAACTCATGACGCACACGTTCGACGGCCAATCGGAGCGCTCCATTCCCCTCATTGCAACGGAACTCCCGCTCTTTGCTGCCCGCGTTATTTCAAGAATTGCAAACGTGTGGGGAACAAATGTCTCCGTGGTCAGAAGCCACGGAGGCTTTTCATTGCGGGGTCGCAGCGGCGTTGCAGTTTAGTGAGGTAAGTGGGTAGTGGCCCAAGGAATGAGGAGAGGCACAGTCAGGCAGTTCCTGAAGCATACAATGTGCAGATGAAAAGTCCCAGGCAGCAGCTATGACTGATGCAGTGAGGGGAAGAAAGCAAAACGAAGAATTCCAGGTGGATTTGTGTGTGGTGTGCTCAAAGAAGGATAAAAGAAAAAAAATCACAGCCGTGGCCCAGTTTAGATCACACCAATATTTAGAGTCCTCAATCTCATTTAGATTTCTAAAATGAATAAGTATTAACCCAGTTCTCAGACATTCTCCACTCATACTTGGCTTCACAATGGGTGACCTTCAGACCTTCATTTGAGCCCAAGACACATTACAGAGTAGTTGTGTGAAGTCAAATTGCTGTAATCCACCTTGTTCCCTTAGGAAAGAATGAAATTTTTAAACAAAAAAATTCTAAAAGTAATTTAAAAATTAGAACTATCAAATTAACAGAAATTGACTGTGTCCTGAACCTACAGCCAATCAGGTAAACAGTTATAGGCAAGGGTTGCTTTTAAATGGACCTCCTGCCAAACTTTCCTTCCAAAACTACAGGAGTTCTCATTGTTATCCAGTCATCCCTACTCTGGATTTACCCTGGCTGTGCTCCACAGATCCCCAAACCAACTTTGGTATGATCATTTCTACAGAAAGCAGATCTTGGAAAAGTATGGAGGGAAGGGGACAGATTTCCCAACTTTTCTACCAGCATCCGGTGCCATTTTCTCACCTACCCACCATTCTCCTCCAACACCCAGTAGGCTTTTTGACAATTTAAAAAAAGCATTCAAATAAGGTATATGTAACTATAGTGTTAAAACACCATCACAATATGCCAACTACCAATAACCTCCTTGGCAAAAAGCCTGCTAAAGTCAGGGGGTAGAAGGGTAGACATAAGGGAAAAGAATGGAGAATCAATCCATGAAAAGGCTATGTTGGCCACTGTGAATGCCTTTGAATTCACAGTAGCACTGAGATCAAAATGGGAGATCATTCCCATGCAGAAGCTACCAAGGAGCTCCAAAATGACAGACTTTGTACCCACAAATAAATGCTCAGCTCAGAAATTGAAAGGCTGAAATCTGAGTGGAACAAGAAGCAACCCTATTTATCAGGAAGGAAGGCTGGGGTACTGTTACTATACCCCTACAAATGCGTGAATATATATTCAGATAAACCAGAGGAATTAGCTTGCGTGTTTTGTACGGAGTGGAAATGTAGGATATTTTACCTTAAGAGGTGGCTGTAACATGTTTTAGCAGGAAAAAGTTGACAGAGATCTGATTTAAAGATGTTGAAAAGATTTTAAAATTGAGTTTATTAGGAATTGGTACAATGTGGGGGAAAGGGGGTGCTTGCCTAAGCAAATACCAAATCAAAGCACAGGCAAATAGCACATTCCTTTTCCTAACTAATAATATAATAGCAATAGCCAAAAATCAATCAGAACTATGCCTTTTTGGAGCAAGAGTTACTTTTTAAGCTAAAGGTATAAATATGGGGAAATGGAGAACAGGTCAGAGGAGAAATAGAATCCATTGGGATACAGATGTCCAGTCTTCCAGATGTGAGACCTAATAAACAACAGAGATGAGCAAAGTGTCAGCTCTTTGTGTTGTCACTGTGGTTTGGGAAGAAAAAAAAGGGAAATAGATGAAGAGAAAGCAAAGATACACCTCTAGGGCAGCCCCATCCAAGGGAAAGCCCTTGAGGCAGCGAAACCCAGTGTCAGTGTGACGCCACCCCATCGCCTCCAATAGGGCTTTCAGGTGGCGCAGGGAGTTCAGGAGAGCCACATAGGGTTTAAAGTACATACTATGCCAAAATAGCATCATATGTCTGAAGGCCAGTACACCACACAACTGGCTCTAAACCCCAGGAGGGAGTTGACGAACGTTGGCTCCACTCCCCAGGAATGCCCCAGGCTGTTCCCCCATGCTGGTGTTAGCAGGACACCAGGACAGCCCTGCCATGGCCCAAACTTCTGGGTGTTGTGGTGGCAAGGTTGTGGGATGTGCAGCCGCCAGTGTGTCTGCCCCCTATGTTGGGGTATGTGCCCCCGGGAGGGCAAAGGTACTGGCTCAAGGCCACTCCACTCCCTAGAACCCTTTCACACCCACCCACACCCTTTTGGATAGGATTGTTAGTCTGCAAAAAAGTTCAGTTGAATGAAAAAGGAATTCAATATGGTGGGCGTCTGGCTTGCAGTTCATTTTGTAGCTCTGGTCAGACTCAAATTACTGGCTCTAAAGTTAAGTTAGTTACACTGTTTTTGGCTTATGGGATAAAATGGGTTGTTTTCAGGAAACAAAAGATTATGACAGAGGACAAAGGAATTATCGAGACTTGGGCAACTTCTCAAGAAAAAAAACCTAAAGAATGGACTAAATGGCACAGGGGAAGGGCAACAGGAAGGGCATTTTTGATTGAATTATAACTCAGGATTACAAAACTAGAGACATGAAGCTGAGTCATATATTGTGGGAATGTTGGGACAATAGGAAGATATGAATCAGAGGTGCCAGGCTGTCAAAAAACACCTAATTTCTGAAACACGTTAATGGCCAGTGATCACATGTCACATCAAAAATAATATGGAGAGAAGCATCTTTGTCTTCTAGCCTGGCATGTCTAATTGCTTTCATTCTGTTTACATTCCGATTTGTCCCAAAAAGGCTTATTTGGAAGCATTTACTGTGGTCATTGCTGCAAGATCCTTTGCTGTATTCATTGTTGCTAGATCCATCTTGGAACACAAAACATGATGATTGCTATCCATGTACTGTGCTTGTGCCATGGGACTTGCTCACAGTGTTACACATACAGCATATACATACATTTGGGCTGGGCATGAAGGGTGTGCAGATGAAAGTAGTTGAGGGGATGGCAACAGAAGCAGAATCCAAGGAAAAGAAAGGTGAGGTGAAGATGACTAACAAGGAAATCTTTGATTGTCCATACCTCACCTGTACACCTATAAGGGTATTTATGGTTTAACTAGAGAAATGCTCCCCCAACATTATAATGCCTTTGTATAGATCAATATTGGTTACTGGAGCATACAAGAGAAAATGTATTGTCAAAGGCTTTCACAGCCAGAATCACTGGGGTATTGTGTGGTTTCCGGGCTGAATGGCCATGTTCTAGTAGCATTTTCTCCTGATGTTTCACCTGCATCTGTGGCTGGCATCTTCAGAGGATCCTCTGAGAATTTCAGAGGAAAATCAGCTTGAGTTCCATAGATATCAGCAAAGCTTTTGGCTTTGTGGATCATAAAAAGCTATAGCTGGTTTTAAAATAAATGTGTGTATCACAATATTGAGTGTTTTGATGTGCAACCTGTACTCTGGACAAGAGGCTAGTGTTAGGGCAGAAATTGGAAAAATTGTGTGGTTTCCAGTTGGCAAAGGTGTCAGACAAAGATGTGATTTATTTTTTATCTCTTTTCAATTCATATCATTAAGAAAGTTGAATTAAATTTAGAAGAAGTGAAAATTAGTGAAAGGAACGTTAAAATTTGATGTGTAGATGACACCACATTTCTGGCAAAAAACAATGAAGACTTGAAATAACTACTGGTAAACTTGAAGCAGAAAGTGCTAAAGCAGGAATACAGCTGAACATCAAGAAGACAAAATAACTGACTACCGGGGAATTACACAAGGTCAAGGTTGATGATGAAGAAATTAAAATTGTTCAAGATTTTCTATTCCTTGGCTCCAACATCAACCAAAGGGAAGACTACAACCACGAAATCAGAAAACGATTAAGACTAGGAAGGGCAGCCACGAAGGAGCTAGAAAACATACTTAAGTGCAAGGATGTTGGCGATCAAGATCAAATTAATTCATGACACAGTATTCCACATTACTATATATGAGTCTGAAAGTTGGTCAATGAAAAAAGGTGACAGGAAGAAAGTTGTTTCATTTGAAGTGCCGTGCTAGAGGAGAGATTTACAGATGCAGTGGATCACCAAAAAGACACAAAGTGGGTTCTAGATCAAATCAAGCCTGAACTCTTCCTAGAAGCTCACTTGAGACTATCATACTTTGGTCACATTATGAGAAGACAAGAGTCACTGGAAAAGACAACATTGCTAGGATAAGTGGAGGGCATCAGGAAGAGGAAGATCCAACATGACATGGATTGACTTCATCAAGAAAGCCATGGCAGTTTGAAAAACCTGAGCAAGGCTGTTAACAATAGGGCATTTTAGAAATCAGAAGTGATGTGACACCACTGAAAACACACCCATATAGATCTATGGTGAAGTTCTTTTTGGAAAACTATGTTCAGTTCTGTTCACCATATCTCAAAATGGACATTGCAGATAGAGCTGACACAGAGAACTTTTTCTTCCTCTCCCAAAATAATAGAACTTGAGGACATCTGATGAAGCTGATTGGCAATAGATTCAGGAGAGATAAAAGGGTGTACTTTTTAACTCACTGAGTACTTGAAAATAGTGGAATTCACTGCTAGAGGACATAAGTATGGCCCTGAGCACAGATGGCTTTAAAAGGATATTAAATTCATGAAGAAAAAGGATCAAAAATACCTACTAGCCACAATAACTAATGGGAACCTTCACATTCAGTCAATCAACCTCTGAATCCCAGTGCCAGGAGGCAACATCAGAGTAGGCCTTGGCCTCTATACCCTGCTATTGGACCTCCAGATGAACTGGCTGGCCACTGTGTGAGACAGGATGCTGGACTAGGTGGACCACAGGTCTCTTCTTATGTTCTTATAATGACTGATCTCATACCTCCTACAGTTAGCCTTGTGATGTTGATGGATAAGGCAAGGATAATGGCCATCTGAAACACTAAATTTCTTCAATAATTTATTCAACACATAATAGCTAAACTCCAATCATGTAGCATTCAAATATTAGAATACTTATTCCAAATATGGTTGTGTTGCAATTGTACGATAAACATGAAAGGGGGAATGTAATTATTTATGTCCTCAATCACATGTTTAAGTTTGGCAAATTTAAGCTCTTCTATCCAGCTGTCTGACTTTATCAATTCCCATAAAACTTGTTACAAGTGACTGTGCCAGGGGAAACAGCACATCACAACAGACGGCACATGTCCCCTTTCTTTGCAGTCAATGTCTCTGTGAAATGCTGTGCATCTTACCCACTGCACTGTATGCCCTGCTACGTATTCATACAAGGTACATGTAGCAGTATAAATATCAAGAAAATACCATCCTGAAACAGCAGCTGAAGAGGCTAATCCCACCAACTCAGAGGAACTACTCTAGTGTCGTACAAGGAAGAATGCATTTCCATAGGAAACGTAGCAAAAGTAAAACTCCCGACCCCACTTCAACCCCACCACATAAAATTAAAATATAATAGGCTGCAAGTTTCTGCTCCAAGACTGTAAAAGCTACAGTGGAAAGAGTGCAAATTCTAAAACCCAACTAACTAGCTACCACAGGCAGATTTCATCTGGTGTTAAGCTTTGTGGTAAACTATGGAAACATTTGCAGACCACAGAATTTCCCAAACAGATACAGATTCCTGTTGGGTCTTCCTTTCAATTGATTTAAATGTGAAAAGGACACATAGATGACCAATTCCATCCTACTATGTACACACACTTTCACAAACCCTGCAAAAATGCAGCTAAAAATGTTAGAAATTACCCAAATAGCTACATGTACATGCATGCAAACATACGCACACTAATAAAACAAGAGTTAGTTTTACGGAACCGAATCCAGTCTCTTAAATAAAAAATCTTTGCTAGAAAATCTGCCTCAAGATCTTTTGGTGGAAAATTTCATTTTATGACTAACATAAATTAGACTTTCTTCAATTTGCATTTGTTCTGATCTACCGGTATGTATCTGAAGTCAATAACTTCACTCAACTTCTAGGTGGGGCTTGCTGATATATTTTTTAGCTTTCAGCTTTTTGTCAGTTCCTGCTGTGGCACACACGAGGCATGCCACGATCATGGGAGAGCAACTGTAGAACTGTAAATGTCTTATAGATGGATGACTTGACTGTATGAACTGGTCCTCAGAATCCTTAATTCAAGCAAGTCCTTCTTAACTGCAAATGCAATTATAGTACGTTGCTTCACATTGACATGATGTCACAAGTTGACATCATGTCAATGTGAAGCAACGTACTATAATAATTGCATTTGCAGTTAATACTTTTTGTATCTGATTCCTTTCTGCCTTTTTATTCCTCTTCTAGCAACATTCCTTTCTCTTCCCCCCCTCCCCTGCCCCAGTATTTATACTTTTGCACAATAATCACATAATGGGTAGTGGAAAGGGTACATGTAATAGTGAGGGATCCTACTAAGTAAATAAGTAAGTAAGTAACTCTGTCATATGTTTCTTTATCCTCTTGCAGACTTTTGGCTGATGTATATGGGATCAGGAAGGAGGCTACCAAATTTTGCTAAGTCCTTCTAGGGATATACTTATTTATAACATTTGTATCGTACCTTTCTGTCCTTACAAGGGTCCCCAAGGCAGCTAACAAATTAAAACATATATGATAAAACCACATTTAAAAAACTATTAAAATCAACCCCCCCCACAAACTCATCATTAAAACAATTTAAAACAGTTAATATACATACAACATATATAAAAAAACAATTAACATATTGAATAGGAAAAATGGATCATTGAAGGAATGCCAAATGAAACAAAAAAAGTATTCGTCCACTGGCGGAAGATAGCAACAAAAGGGGAGAATAAAAGTCTCCTGGGGAGAGAGTCCAGAGCTTTTGTGCCCTAACTGAGAAGGCCTTTTACTGGGTTGCAAGCCTCCTAATCTCAGAAGATTGGGCCAGCTGAACCAGGGTCTCCAAAGAGTGATCGGATGGGTTCATAAGGGAGTAGGAATTCCTTCAGGTGCACTTTATATATATACATATACATATGGCTTTGAAGGTCTTGAATTGGGCCCAAAAGTAAACTGAGAACCAGTGTAGATGGGCCAAGACTGGAATGCTGTGGTCCCTAAGAACTTCTCCAGTCAACATCCTGGCAACTTCTGGGCAATCTCACTTTTCCATCTGGAAGGGACATTAAGAGACAGAGCTAAGCTCAGCTCTCTTACCCTTTGTCAAACATTAATTAGGCTTAAAGAAACTGCTAGCTGTTGTTGGGAAAGAGAACTCAAAACATCATTTTCTGCAAGTTCTCCTTAAACAAATAGCCAGCCTTGTTGCAAGTTTAGATGCACCTTAGAAGAAGCCTCTAATTAACACCAAAACATAATAAGCCAGTGTAGACAAGGTGTGGCTTATTTGTATGGGTTTAGGATTACACATGGCTGCTAGTACAATTAATTTATGTCAGCATTTGAAGAACACAGAGTCTTTTGAGTGTTCCGCAGGAAAGGAATGTTGCAAAGAAATGTGTTGGACGGATTGTTCAGTTCAGGTTCCATGACCACTGAAGGTATTTAGCCTGTTTCTCATTACCTACAGCATTTTGCCAGAACAAAGCTGCCTCCAGATCCTTTGAACAATAGTTTGTCAACAGTAGCAGTGGGATCCTCTTTTTCCTGAGGAACCTGGAGGTTATTAAGATCAAGATACAGCTGAGCCCAAGTCTGCACATCTTGGAAAGAATGCTTGATGAAGTCTAGGCTGAAAACATAGGACAGGGTAGCATTGGTAATGAGAACAGTTTGAAGAGTTGAAGAGTTGAGAAGAAATGTAAATCCAAGCGTGATATTGCGCAGTCTTGGATCATGGTCAGGATAGGTATGAAAAGCCAAACAGATGAGAATCTAAGGAACCCTCATGAACCAGCATTAAACATCTGCATGCTCATTTCTGAAGAGATTATTCTAACTGGCATACTCAAAAAGCAGGTTCTGAGACTATTGTGATCTGATCCTAAAGATATCATGTAAAATATACCTGACCAATTTCAAGGAAACATGGAAATGAGTATCTGAATTCATATCAACTGTTATTATTATTATTTTGTTTAAAATCACAGCTGAAAGTTCATTGCTGGCCTAGTTGCTGGCCTTTCATTACAATTTGAGCCCCACCCCAAAACTGAGGATGTTACAATGTATATGGATCCCAGCAGGGCTGTCTACTGAATCTGACAGATGTTGATTCTGTCAATTTTAAGGTGTTTCAAGTGCAGGCCTAGTGTTTTCAGAAAGGAACACCGGGGGGGGGGGGGGGCGATTGCCACTGGGACAACCTCAGCTGGTTTGTGCTATAGTCGCTGAATCTCAGCCTTCTCATGTTCTTCTTCACTGGCCCTGCTGCCACCAGATATTGCCATGTTGATGATGGCCACTTTCTTGATTACTGTGAAGTCAGGTGTGTTATGATCCAACACTTTGTTTGGATTCAAAAGTCCCACAAGATCTTGACCTTCTGGTTTTCCAAGTCTTTCTCTGGACAATGTTCCCACCAGTTTTTAGCAGTTCTGTTGTTGTAATTCTTGAATAAATTCCAGTGGATCATCTTGGCTACTGAGTTGTGCCTCTGCTTATACCCATCCTGGGTGATCTTTCTGCAGCAGCTGAGTACAAGATCTACAGTTTCATCAGCATCCTTGCACAAACTGCACTTTGCATCATGTGAGGATTTTTCAGTTGTAGCTCATAATATCTATGGTAAGGCATAGTTGGCTTATAGGTATTGTAATATTTGATGTCATTTGTAGGTTTCCTACCATTTTATTTATTTTTATTGTATTTATGTCCCACTGTTGCTGAACAAGACTGGGCTCAGGGTTGAAATTAGATTGGTTTTATAAATTTTGTATTATTGTATATCACTACATGAAATTTTACTGGATATTTCTATGCTAGTTTTGTATCTTTTTTAATTGATGTATTTGTACATTGTTAACCACTTCAAGCTCTTAACCAAATTGAAGTGGTATAAAAATTGAAATAAATAAATAACTGAGGCTAAAATCAAGATAGGGCAGAGCTAAGAAGTCGGATTTATGTAGGCTTAAGGGCAGAGTACTGAATTCCAGAGACAAAATTCAATATTCTTAAACAAAGAATAAAAGTCTTCTAAAAATGGAAAATAACATAAAATCAGGTGTATAGGAAAATAAACATACAGCACATATTGGTTAGCTCAACTCTGTCCTAGCTGTGATAAAATACGCACTGAGGAACAGGGTAAACACATTATTATACCAGGGACTGTTAATACATTTCATTTGGAATAAACTGAATCAGAGAATCCCCTAAACCATAATATGAGGGATCATCTGAACTGAGGCATAAATTTGTGAGACAGCAACCATGTCTCTTTCTCAGTAAAGATCCCAATTACCAAATCAAGCATAAAAGAATCTGGAGACACTGCTGCCTTAAATATTAAGACATACTCATTGCTGAGAAAACAGCCTCAGAAATGTAGAAAACCCTGTACAAGACAGCAGGTGACCTGAACCTGCTCTATACATGCAGCAGAAAGAGGTGGCAGACTGCTGAGATAGTACATTGGACCGTACCTTCCAGCTTGTCAGTGCAACCAGAGTTTCGTATGGCTCTTTATGTAAAAGCTGCATGTGGAAAACTTTGCAAGGAATGGGCTTGTAAGGTTTTCTCCCAGATTTTTTTTGCTTGAAGGGAGTTTTGTAAATAGAGGAGCGTTTCAAAACAGAACCCATCTTCAGCCATCAATGGGAAGGGATTCAGTCCATTTTGTCTTCTCAAGATTCTTCCACCTTGTTTTGTTGCACATGTAAATCAACCCCTGGTGATTACACACCCAGCTATAGGTCCATAGGACACAAACTTAATTAGTTAGCCATGTTTGGACAACTAGATGAGTCAGGAAAGAGGACTGGATGGAATTTTCAATCACTCTTCTGAACCATATGTGAGGAAACCCTGAATTAAACACAGTCATTATTAGTTAAAAGAACCTCCCTGGATACTAAACCTGTGATTTTATGCATAGTTAATTGGAAATATGTTCTACTGAATTCAGGTCTTACTTTCAACTAAACATGGATCAGTCTCGGTTGTGAGCATTTTTTTGGCTGAATTAATCTTTATATTGGCTCAGCCTGAAATGTAGTAAGCAACATGAAGTTTTTTTCCCCCATCTACCGGTATGTTAGGAAGAGTTTGGCTAACGCCCCCGACCCCCATCACTTGCAGACCACAAACTTTCAAATGAACACACATATTCTGTCTCATTCTGACTTTTCTGGGTGCTTACTACCATTTGTATGTAAAAGTAGCTCCACTTCACTTGTTTACCCTAATCAACTTTAGTCCATTCAGTTCATGACCCCTGAAGAACTACTATAAACATATCTATTCAATCTGCAGTGTGTTGCTGGGCAGAGAAATAACCCTAGTATCTTCTTCATTTGTTCATGCAGCAGCGCATCCTCAAAGATCTGCTGTTTTCTTGCAGCTGGCCACTTTGAAGGTTTTATTTTCCTTTGGGAGGTCTTGGTCTTTCAAAATTCGAGCAGTTGACAGCTGCTTGGAAGACACTACAAAAGGACTGAAAGCCAACAGCCTTTCTATCTCTTCATCTCTCTAGCCTTAGACTGGATCAAGTCTCTGGCTGCTACTTGTGGCTGCTATTCATGACATAGCTGGTGCTGTTATGACCCTTTTCTCTGTTATTGCTCTATCTGATGCTTCCAGAATGCTATCTAATTGAATGCTTGTGTGCAGCAGTGTATCTGGGTCACTTTCCCTTGTAAGCAGGAACAAGTTTATTGCTGATGGAAGATGATACCACAGCAGTTCTACAAGGGCCAATCTCAACCATTCCAAGTAACATATAGGTTAATAATGTAATATAAAAAATAATGTCACTAATAGTTACTCATCTGCTGACAAAAGCCTCCACGTAAAAAAAGAAAAGGAAAACAAGCTGCTCAATTTCTGGGTTAGGTGCCTGGTCAGTTGCATCTGTTGATTAAGTATCAAAGCAGACGAGAAGGTGTACAATCCACCACCAGATGGTCCCTTTTTAAAGTTCAATTTCAACTACACATAGCACTGATTTGAATCAAAGCCACAGGGGAAGGAGAGGGGAAAGCATCCCTGCACAGTTTTGCACATTTGAAATGGGACATTTCACATTGGTTTTAAAGGAAAAAGTCTGGAAAATGCTGGGTACCTGTCTTTTCTTCCCTTCAAGGGCTAAAAACTGGGCATGGCAGGGTGCTGTTTCAATGTGCCAAGCGCTGCATGGGTGGAAGGGTTAAAACTGCTTCCCTCTCATTCTGCCTGATCTGGATAGAGGCCCTACAGTACACATCTGTAACATGCCAGTAGAAGACACATGGAGTTCTGTGATCTGCCATCGCTAGTTTGACCCTAACATTATTTTTAAAAAATCACCTCAAACTTGTGCCTGTGGCTCAATGGCACCACATCTCCTTGGCATGTAGAAGGCCCCAGGTTCAATCTCAAGCATCTCCGGTGTGAATGATCTAACAGTACGTGATGTGAAAGACCTCTGGCTGAGATCCTGGAGAGCTGCTGTCAGTCTGAGAGGATAATACTGACCTTGATGGACTGATGGATGGATTCAGTATAAGGCCAATTCATGTGTTACCTTGTCCAGCGATTGTTGCTTAAGGGAACTGAGAGGGGACTTTCCAATTCTAATAAAATTCTTATCTACGGTATATACCCGGGAAGGTCTTTATGGAGTCAGTCCTTATTCCTTTGATCAAAAAGCTTAAGTAACATAACTTGAGGGGTGACACTGAATAAACATGAATAAGTTCTTGGCAGAAGTTAGCCCTCAGGATCCAGAGTCAATGGGTATACCTACCAGAGATGGAAGTGTGCTATTTTGTGTTTAATTTTTCCAATTTTTGCAAATGGTTTGTCCAGTTTCCCTTCCCCAGATAAGAGCAGTATGAGTTACACCTGCTGCCTCAGCCAAATATTTTAACTGTCAACTGGTCGAATATTTTAATGATGCAGTTTGCAGCATCATTTCTACTTTTTGACAGAAAAGCCTCATCTGTTGGACTTCTGCCTGTTATGAAGCTCGTGGGGAAATACTGCTGGGGAGGGAAAGATGACAACATCTAGAAAACACTGCAAGTAGGCTACTGACAAACTGAATCTCTGTTTCAATAAAAATTTCTCTCTTAATCTTTACAGTTTAGTCTTAACCTAATTCTGGAAAGGCTCTGAATAGAAGTTAAGCCCCAACAGGGAGTATAATACAGAGATAATGCAGAATGGTGATAAGGACCAAGAATGGCAGCACCAGGAACAAAGGAGGATTTAATCAGCACCTTGTCTATCTTTGAGACTAGTGACTTATAGATTAAAAGAGCAAATGGAGACGCCTGAATGAAGCAAACCTTCATTCAATGCTACAAGGTTACTGAGAATCACAGTCCTCAAATGCATGCCACTGCTAGTGCATGAATGATAGTGATGAAGTAAAGGGAAAAAAAAACAGGCTGGAGTAGGTAGAACATGGCACAGCTATTATTACCTTTAATGTAATGATCAAGGCACAGAGCAGGAACATTCCTAGGCTACAGACATCAGATTCCTCGTCTGCAGAAGCCTCTCTGATAATGATTGTGACAGACAGCTGGATTCCAATGAATTGCCCTGATCACAGAACCCTTGTGATTGACAGGGAGTTTGAACAGAATTCTGAGAATGGCAGTTAGAACTCTGACAGCTGAGAACCTCACATACAGTTGAGTGAGGAGATGTTAACAGACAGATCTTGGAAACAGTTGTGTGAGCTGTCTGGTGGAAGATTCTCCTTAAGGAGTGAAAAGGAACGTATTTTGAGTTTTTAGATCACACCTGCCATGACTTGCCCCAGGCTCTCACTGCACCGCTGCTCTATCATACAGGCCATCTCGCCTGCCTCCATCAGTTCCTGGCAGCCCCCTGGGGCTTGGAGCTGGCTTTCTGCTCTGAGCCCTGCCTAGTGGCGTAACTAGGCAAAGTGGCGCCCTGAGCAAAACCTGAGTTTGATCCCCCCCCCCAGGGCATCCCCCGCACCCCCCGGCAGCCGCCCTCCCCCACTGTGACCAAGTAATGATTTTTTACACCAGGTCGTTTCAAAGTCACCATCACATTATAGAACATGCCCCAACTCACAAATCTGAATACAGAATTAGGCCATGCCACACAGCAGAAATAATTTTTTTGAAAACATTTTCAAAATGCTTTCAAAATGTTTTATTACTGCTATGAAAACATTTTATGGTGTTGTATCCAGTCCCCCCAATTGGGGGAAACAGCATCACTTTCAATGTTATTTAAACTGGGAACCCCAGATTCTCCTTTTAAGGTGGATTTAAAAGGAGGATCTGGGCTCCCTAGTTTAAACAAGTGATGCAGGAATCTACCCCCAAACAGCATCATTTTCATAACTTTGGACTCCCCGAACCAAACATCACCTAACTTGGGTGGTATCATCAGGAGAGTCTCCCGAAACATCCCTGAAATTTTGATGCTGCTAGCCTAAAAACCACGCCCCCTGCAAGCCAAAAACGGAAAACCCACTAATACACCAAAAAAACCCACAAACGAACCCTGCATTTTTGGCGCCCGCCACAAAGGGGTGCCCTGGGCAACTGCCCACTTTGCCCAATGGGCATTATGCCCCTGGCCCTGCCTCCTCCTTGGCCTCTCCCCTGGCCCAGATCTCCAGGTAAGTGTGACTCCTGGGTTGTGTTGGGCAGTGACTTTCTACTTTCTACTCATAGTCAGTCAAAACTGTGATGTGGAAAGCTGCGACGTGGAGGGGACAACTGAAAACCAGTGACTGTCAAGAGGAAGCACTCTTGGTAAAAAAAATTAAGGTTTAAACACTTACATATTGAACCACCTTGATACATTTGGAAGTGCAATATATCAATTGAACTTAACCATCTCAAACTTCTCAATTCTGTTATTGTTAGGGTTAGATTTTCCTATCATTGAAAATGTGCTAATCTCACTTTTAAATACCACAAAAAGAGGCAAATAAACTATTTTAAGTTGTGTTTCAAAAAGCCTCTTGAGTGTCAAATATTTCTGACCATTTTATAATTCAAAATAAGTCTCTCAATCATATTCATTAGTTGCTTTAAGAAGTTACATACAGAGAGAACATAAGAGCATAAAACAAGCCTGCTGGATCAGCCACAGTCCATCTAGTCCAGCACTCTGCTACTCGCCCACCAGGTGCCTTTGGGAGCTCACATGCAGGATGTGAAAGCAATGGCCTGCTGCTGCTGCTGCTGCTGCTCCCAAGCACCTGGTCTGCTAAGGCATAGGTGTCAAACTCGCAGCCCTCCAGATGTTATGGACTACAGTTCCCATCATCCCTTGCCAGCATGATGTCTGGCAGGGGATGATGGCAACTGTAGTCCATCACATCTGGAGGGCCGCGAGTTTGACACCTGTGTGCTAAGGCATTTGCAATCTCAGATCAAGGAGGATCAAGATTGGTAGCCATAGATTGACTTCTCCATAAATCTGTCCAAGCCCCTTTTAAAGCTATCCAGGTTAGTGGGCATCACCACCTCCTGTGGCAGCATATGCCAAACACCAATCACACATTGTGTGAAGAAATGTTTCCTTTCATTAGTCCTAATTCTTCCCCCTAGCATTTTCAATGTATGTCCCCGGGTTTTAGTATTGTGAGAAAGAGAAAAATTTCTCTCTGTCAACATTTTCTACCTCATGCATAATTTTATAGACTTTATAGACATAATTTTATAGAGAGTAGAAGCTTATTTGCAAAGGCAAAACTCCTAAGATTTTAATCACAAGTTTCAAATACTTTTTTGCTCACACAGAGTTTTTAAGCACAGAAGAAAGGGGGATCTTCCTCTCCCATATCTACAAGATATTCATTAACCTTAACTTTGGTTATGATCTTCTGTTCATTTTGAAGCTAATGATGCTTAGAATAACTAACAACTCAAAATCTGCTTTTTAAAAATCATGCTTTGACCATTTTTATAGCAAAGAGTTTAAGGCAATCAGTCCATGTTTTAAGTGAACACTATACTTAATCAGAATCCAAGTTGTACTTGTTACCAGCCTCTCTTTCAGAGCCCACAGGTATTACTGGAGATTGAGCGGAGGTGGGAACAGTGGAAAATGTGCCCTGCTGTTTCTGCTTAATTCCAGGAATCATTCCAGCAAGATAATAACCAAAGACTTCAGTTTGCCATGTCAAATACGCAGGTACTTTGCTGTATTAAAAATTGATGACTTGTTCTTATAAAACTGGCCCTTTCTGATTACTGGATGACAAAGCTGCCCATAAACAACATTTTATTTCTTATTTAATGAAACGACTTGAGCAAAAGGAGTCAATCAATTTTTCATAAAGTCTGAAAGGAAGATAAGTGCCAGGGATCACTGTCTGAGTCACCATCAAACAGCATGGATATGGGTATGAGACAGCACAGGGTGGGTTTGACAATTACGGTCTGAATGACCTTTCCATTATTTGTTTTAAGCTATTAATCTATCCCCTCCCCCCTCATTATAGGCTATTTTAAGCAACCCTATGTAGCATACACATTTGAGATACTTTCTGTCCTGCAAAATGGTTGAGAACTTGGCTGAACAATTACCATTTAAGAATATGTTTTCAAGTTATTGCAATTTGGAGGGAGAGCAGGACTCCTGGTAAACATCACATTGGGTCAAATCTGCTGTGATAAATATGGGATGTGTGGCAGGACATTAAACTCTATCAACTATGCATTTCTGCCGGACTTTATTCAAAGCAAATTGGACAAGAAATTTTAGACAATCCATTCAAATGTTATCCGGCTATTCTAAATCCTCTTGTTTTGATCATCTCTGGGTGTCTGTGGAATAAGAATGTGTGAACTTTATTAGACCCAAAGCAGAGATTCTCTTGGCCCCTGCCAGGTCAGAATTACCACAAACATGGAAGGCAAAGCTACAGAAACATGTCCCTAAGAGGGAGTCTCAGAATTCCTAGGCACCTTAGCAGGGGAACGTTGCCAAACTACCAACTGGCCACAACTGACACTCTACTCAATGTACCAAGCTCCACATTATCATTGGTGGAGATAGAGCTTAACTACAGTTCATGGACAGCTCCATTTCTTTCAACAGACCATCTATTATGGATAGAGCCCTTTGGGGGTGGGCGGTTTATAAATTTGATAGATAAATAAATAAATAAATAAATAAATAAATAAATAAATAAATAAATAATGATATTGTTTGTTTTTGTTTTGTAAAAACACTGTACCTAGAACCTTTTCATCATTGTTTTATTATTAATAGTATAGTATGTGGCATATAGTAAGAGAAGAATCATGTTGGGACCAAGAGCCAGACCACATGAGGGTGACCATAATAATGCTACAAGCTGATGATATTCTTTGTGTGGATTTCTGTATCGTGGATTTCTGTACAAATTCAGTTTTTTCTTTTTTTTTCCTTTTGTTTATTGTTCTTCCTTTTTCTTGTTCTTCTCTATTCTTTTTTGCTGGCCTAATGGCCGTAATAAAACTGACTGACTGAGTATAGTATGTATAGTCAATGAACACTGTAGACATTTAGATTTCATTTTGACAAAGGGGAGAATAAAATACATGTGTCAGTTGTGTAAGCCTTCTTTACCAGGAGGAGGTTCCAACACAACCTCTATGTTGTCAAACTACCCCTTATGAACAGATTGGTTACTTCTGAGTTCAAGTAGAACAAGGATAATTCAAGAGAGGCAACTATGGCCATTTCTGCATGGTCCAAATATTCCAGGTTGAGCAAGAGAAATATCCTGGTTTGGCCAAGAAATTCGCATGGTTCCCAATCCTAAAGCAGGTTTGTCCCATGATACTTCCCTCATCATGGGTCTTTCAAAAATCGCCGAAATGGCGATCTTTTTCAAAAATCCTGCATAGAATCGCTTCTGTGCGGAGGCCATGGGAGCAAAACCAATTTATTTTTCCCACCCCACTGCCTGATATCCCTGCCTTACATCATGCTCACTCTATTCCAGCTCACATTCACAAACGCCACTCACTAGCCGAGTCCTGCAGCTTCTGGCTCACATTCCCAATGGGATCCTGGGAGGGGAGGGGTGAGGAAGTTTCTGCCTGGCAGGATGTTCTTATTCCGTGACAGTCCGAAAAACCAACCAAATGTTATTTGGTATATCGAATGTGTGTGTGTGTGTGTGATGCTGTGGTTTCCTGCACACCTTTAAATGTGGATGGGACATAGTGCTCTGCCTAGTATTGGTCAAAAGTTTTTACTTTGTATAGCACAATGTGCTTGCTATGTTGCTCACTGCACCAGCTCCTTTTTAAAGCTAGAGAAAAGGGTGTGTGTGTGTGACCTGCTTGGTTTTCCTGCAGTTGCTGTGGATCCGTCAATCAGAAGCATTGCCTTTGGGGAGGGGGAAGAGCCAATCAGAATGCAGCATACCAGGGATGTTCGAGCATGCGTGCTGCATCTACTTTGTAAAAAAAAAAGGCTCGTGCAAAAGAAATTGGAGTATTTCCTTCCGGTTTTAACTCGGTTTCTTCACAGAAATGGGCACCAAAAGCAAAGGTAGAAACCAGGATAAAATAGACCCAGACTATAAGGCAGATTCTGCATGGGCCAAAAACAGCGGTGTGAAAATGGTGTGAAAACAGTGTAAACCCTTTTACACTGTTTTCACACTGCTGTTTTTGGCCCATGCAGAATCCACCAAAGATACTGACTGTAACCCGGTATGATTGTGCTATGTGGAAATGGCCTATGGATCTACTGAACCAAAAATAAACAAGTGTGTTGTAGTACTTTAAAGATTGACAAGTTTTTATTCTAGCACAAGCTTCCATGAAGGGATGTGACATGGTACAGTACAGTCCAACCTTGTCAGACCTCAGAAGCTAAGAAAAGTCATTTCTTGGATGGGAGACTTTGGAGTAGAAGGCAATGGCAAACCACCTCTACTTAATCACTTGCCTTGAAAATCTTATGGGGTCACTATAAGTCAGCTGTGACTTGAAGCAACTTTACACACACATACAAAAACACAAGGTTCCATGAACTTCACTTCATCAGATGTATGTATGCCTATGCAGACAGTCACACATCAAGGTATGGGAACAGGACAGAAATAGAACCTTTCATTGTGATTTCTGTGAGGTTATATGTAGGACAATGCAAAATGCCATTATTTTTTTTTGCAGGTTACCATTCGTTGAGCATATTTAATGTTCCTCATCTCATTAATCCCAAATATATCACCTTGACATACTGTGAACTATGTTGGCTGCTTCATATAAAATTCCACTCAGATGTCAAAGTTTTGTGGTTCTCCTCAGTGAAAGACAATCATGGGGCCACTTTCTGGGGAAGGATTTTCATTCTTGGCCTCTGCCTCAACATTAAATGAAAAGTATAATCTTTCATAAACATAGCTCTTCATGACTTTGCAGGTTTCTTAGCATAAAGCACGACTCTTCCTTGGTTATTAGGTCTGAACATCCTAAGCTGATAATTATTAGAAACAAGAGAGAAAAGAGAACTTGAAAACTTAAAAAAAAAAAAAAACTTCTCACACATTTTCCTGTCAGTTGCAAATGGGAAATTCCATATCTGAAATACAGACTCTGATTCAGTTTGGTTCAGGAAGTACATACAATGTATGGAACTTCTCCTGAAGGATTCAGTGAGCAGAGGAACAGAGTTAGATTTAGGGACATATAAAAACAAATGCTTTCAGAATATATAGCAAGGGAACTTAAGTTTTCCTGCAGAATATTAGTGTAAGAAATTAAAATTACACTCTCAGACACTCTATTGGAGTACCTCTGAAATTCTAGCCATCACATTGAAATATATCAAATTTTTGTGCAGATACTGTGAAGGATGAGATGTTTCTGTGACTCCAACTACATAGGACCAGGGCAGATTAGAAGATGGAAGCAATCTCAAGGTACACAGCTGTCTATCTTAAGCTACTCTGTGCTACAGCTGTTGTCACACTGGAAGCTTTTCCAGCCTCTTGGATTTTGCTAGAACCCTTCTGTAGCCATATTCAGTTTCTGGCAGTATTCTTCAGGAGACTTCAAACAAACAGGTCCTTTAGACTATTTATACGATTAAAAATAGAGATTCCAGAACTCATTTGCCAAAGCTAGGCCTCATCCAAGCAGACTATCAATAAACATACTCTGACTCCATGTTCCTCCCCAAGGGGAAACCTACCAAACATCACTAATTTTGCAGTGTATTGAACATATGGACATGATCATATTGTTCAGACTATTGTGACTATTATAAATCAATGAAAATGTAAATCGTTAGTATGACATTGCACCGATAGCTAATCTCCATGACTCAGACAAAATATCTGAAACACAACAGTTAGACATATATTAAACATGGACAGACGAAGCAATTTCACTATGGAAAGTGGGGATGCTTTCAGTTCTTTGCAGAGCCTCAAAATATAAAGCCACATCTGCATTCTTTTCTAAGGAAAACCAGTTTTTATACAGCAGACTGTTAATTAAGAGTATGAACTAGTCCAATCTTCAAAATACCTTAGAGATCAGCTATCTAGCCGCAAAAACTTAAATTACACATATGTAATATGTGTATGACAGAACTGCTTCCTGAATTCTTGACAAATAAAGGATGCTGCTGCTGCCTTATGCCAATTCAGAATGGGCCACGTAGCTCAATTCTGGACCATGTAACTCAATGGCAGAAGCTGCCCTGAGTCTCAGGCTGAGAAAGATCTCACCCAGTACTTGCTACCAAAGATAATTTAACATTAATCTTCTGCAGGTGCTCTAACACAGGGCCATGGCTCCTCCCCACAAAATGGGCATTATGGAAAAGCAACTAGGCAGCTGTAGATGGTCTAAGCATGCATACTTGTTCAACTGTAAACTATCAGCTCAAGGATAGTTTGGAGTAAAGGCAACTGAATGTGGAACAGGTAGTTGGTTGAATTATACTACAGCATTCAGCAGTGAGGAAGGTCCAAGAAAACTCTTAAAGGTTTGGTTGTTGTGGGTTTTTCGGGCTGTGTGGCCGTGGTCTGATAGATCTTGTTCCTAATGTTTCGCCAGCATCTGTGGCCGACATCTTCAGAGGTGTATCACAGAGAGAAGTCTGTTACACACTGTGTCTAGTGAGAAGGGAATGTTTAGTGGGGTATATATTGTCCATGTCCAGGGTGGGAACTAATCAGTAAGTGTTTGGGTGGAACTTGCTATGCAAAGGTGTGGTTGATAGTACTGCATTGCAGGCGGGGGTTTTCAGTCCAGGGAGTGATTCACATTTGCATTCCCTGCAGCAGCAACAGTCTTAGTGAATGCAAATTCTGTGTCTGGGTGGAGGCCATTGTCCATGAACCTAGCATGCCTTTGGCCTTTGACTCTGGTGTTTTTAATTACTGGTAGCCAAGTTTTGTTAATTCTCAGAGTCTCTTCCTTCTTGTTGAAGTTTTCTTGGTGTTTATGGATTTCAATGGCTTAACCTTCCGAGTTGTCCAGAATTTCAGTGTTTTCAAATAGAATGTTATGTCGAGTTTTGTTTAGAGCATGTTCTGCTGCTGCAGATTTTTCAGGATGGTTAAGCCGACAATGTCTTTCGTGCTCCTTAATACGAGTCTGAATGCTGCATTTTGTAGTTCCAATGTAGACCTTTCCACAGCTGCAAGGTATGCGATAGTCTCCTGCAAAAGTGAGGGGGTCTCTCTTGTCTTTTCCTGAGCATAGCATCTGCTGTATTTTTCTGGTAGGTTTGAAGATTATCTGTAGGTTATGTTTTTTCATCAGTTTCCCTAACTGATCTGTGATTCCCTTGAGGTATGGTGGAAATATTTTTCCGGGGGGGGGGGCTGTTTCTCCTCAGTCCTCTGGGTTTCTCTTGGTCTTAAAGCTCTTCTGATTTCTGTTGTGGAGTAGCCATTAGCCTGCAGAGCCCAGTCTAGATGATTGATTTCATCAAGGAGGAGGTGAGGTTCACAAATTCATTTTGCACAATCTGTCAGAGTTTTGATTATACCCCTTTTTTTATTGTGGGTGGTGGTTGGAGTTTTTATGTAGATAGGTTTTCTGTATACTGTGTGGCCCAACTGATGGTTGGGTTTGCGAAAGAACAAGACATCTAGAAAAGGCAGTATTCCTTCTTTTTCAGTTTTCATGGTGAATTGGATGTTAGGGTAGATGCCGTTAAGATGGTCCAGAAAACGTTAGGAACAAGATCTACCAGACCACGGCTGCACAGCCCGGAAAACCCACAACAACCAGTTGAATCTGGCCATGAAAGCCTTCAACAATATCTTAAAGGTTTAGTAACATTTGAAAATGTACACCATGCATAAACCAGATAACAAGGACAGACTAACCCCCCCACCCCCGCCACAAAAAATAGGTGGCATCTTGCAATGAAAAGCAACCAAATTACTCTAAACTAAACTTGGTCCATACCCTAGAAATTCGGTAAATTTGGATTCAGATTTATTTGGGCATAAAATTATCTGTATGCCAAATAAGACAAATAACACATTCGGATTCCCAAAAAAATCGTGTCTGTCTGATTTTTTTGGTCTTTTTTGCATTTGTGCTTCAGGGGATGCATTTTTAAAGCTAGCAGCACCACAGATACAGGGTATCATCCTGAGACTCTCCTGATGATACCAACCAAGGTTGATGAAGTTTGGTTCAGGGGATCCAAAGTTATGGACCCCTAAAGGGGGTGCCTCACCCCCATTTTTTCCAATGGGAGCTAACAGGAGATGGGGCTACTCCTTTGAGGGTCCTTAACTTTGGACCCCCTGAACCACACTTCACCAAACTCTGGTGGTATCATCAGGACAGTCTCCGGATGAGACCCTAAAATTTTGGTGCCACTAGCTTTAAAAATGCACCCCTGACAGGCACCCAAGGAAATTTGCCAAGATTCTCTGTTCTGCAGTGCCTTGGCTCCATTGTAGCCAATGGGGAATTTCTGTGCAGGCTGCACATTTTTGAAGATAGAGGCACCAGACTTTCAAGGTGGTTCAAGAGGCCCTCCTGGTAATAGCATCCAGGCTTGGTGAACTTTGCTTCTTGGGGTTCAATTTTATGGGCCCCCAAAAGCCTTATTTTGTTTCACCGCTCCTACAGAAGAATGCTTCTGGCTGAGTTCTCTTAGAACTTTCTTAACCCACCTCCTCACCACCACCTCCAGAAGCAAAGTTCACCAAGACTGGATGCTATTACCAGGATAGCCTCCTGGTGCCTCTTTGAAAGTTTGGTGCCTCTATCTCCTGCTGAATGTTCTGCCAGGCTCTTTAGCAAGTTCTATGGTGGGAAAAATTAATTAACTTTTCCCACCATAGACTTCAACAAGGCTTGCTGTTATGTCCAGTTGGCTCTGTGCTGGAGATTTGGGGGGGCTCTGTGGGGGAGGGGTTGTTCTGGGTAGGGGCACATAATTTCATGCAGGGCTTCTGGTGTGAGTCTCTTGAAAGGAACCAGTCAACTTTGCTAAAGTTTGGATGATTGGGCACTTGTTCTGTGGGCATCAGGTTCATCTTCAACTGGGTGCCCACAGCATTTGCCCCTCCCTAACAAACTTTAGCAAAGTTCACCAAGCATGGATGCTATTACCAGGAGGGCCTCCTGGAGCCACCTTGAAAGTCTGGTGCCTCTATCTTCAAAAATATGTGGACTGCTTACACACTCAGAAATTCCCCATTGGGAACAATAGAGATAAGGCACTGCAAAGCAGAGAATCTGGGCAAATTTCCTGGGGTGCCTGTCAGGGATGTGTTTTTAAAGCTACTGGTGAAGTTTGGTTCAGGGGGGGCAAAGTTATGGACCCTCATCTCTTGTTAGCACTCATTGGAAACAATGGGGTGGAGGCACCTCCTTTGGGGGTCCATAACTTTGGACCTCCTGAAGCAAACGTCACCAAACTTGGGTGACATCATCAGAACAGTCTCTGAATGATACCCTGAAATTTAGGTGCCACTAGCTTTACAAATGCGCCCCCCTGCAGGCTAAAATGCAAAAAAAAACCCAAATATCAAAAAATGCCCAAATGCCTTGCATTCGGATTCATTTATATTCGAGCAGAACGTATTCAGGCCGATTTGGGCCTGAATATGCCTGAATGCGCCCAGATTCGGGCCAAATCCAGGATTCAGTGCATCCAAATCTCCAAGCCTACTCTAAACAGAAGCATTTACTTTTTTAAAAAGGGGAGGAAAGGATGACAAAACTCTCAATACCTTCCAAAGATCTGCTTGCCAACTGTTGTGATTTTATTGCTGATCTCAGAGTTTTAATAGAGTTTTAAAAGCATAAATTGCAAAAGACTCCAGCTCTAATATTTAAAGAAAAGAACCTAGGCCACTATGATCTACAGAAAGCTTGAAATGAATAAACTGCACAGCGGGCAGGAATCCTGCTCAGTTCCAAAAGTCCCATATGTCACACCCTGGCCAACTGCAGTGAATTGACTTTATCTACATTTCATTTAATGAATATGATTTGAACGTACTATTTCATGATCTGTGTCAAGATGGAGTTGGTGGATGTGGTTTTTTGGAGAAACACTATTGGCAAAAAGAAAATTTTGAAGAGATCCCTCAAAAATCTGCAGTCGGTCTAATAACAATATAAGCAGTTTTATGGCACATTTTCACATCCAAAGCTTTTAACATGAACCATCCCAGAGAGATTTTGAAAAATAATAGATTGGAGTTTTTATTTGCTACCTGTGTATATGAAGAACATCAATTTTTACATTTTATCTCTATGCTCATAAGGACCAGAAACTGATCTTCCTATCAAACATAACTACTGGGATTCAAACAACATGCTATTTATATTCTCTAAAGCATCAACCTACTTCCACTTTTAGGTGAAGTTGATTGCTAAAAAACAAGGTATCGCACGTTTTTTTTCCAAAACATCTATCACATCCTAGTCTTTCTAATGTCTGGTTGCAATCAGATATTTTATACTTGGATAAGGATTATAGCGTACAAAATATACATACCCTATTATGACAGAAGGCTGAACACATGGAAACAGTGAGAAAGAAGAACTGGGCTCCAGATATTTTAAGGGGACTCATTGCTCCTAAAAATATAGACAGATGTAACACTCGTACATTTTGTACTTTGGTTTATACACCTTGGTACAAATTATCTGTTAAGACACAACTTGAACATAACTTAAATAACACTGATGAGAGATTTTACTGTGATTAGATGCAGGCATCTTGTGTTAACAGTCTACACTGTTGTGAACGCAAAAGCCATTAGGGAAAGTGTAAATAAAGACAGTGATTCAGAACAAATACACTGAATGGACAGTTCCATTCTGCTTCCTAAACGAAAGACTTTGTGTACAGGCACCACCAACCCTTTTGAAACTACCACTGCTCATTTCCTGGCTTGTAACTTGTAAACTGTCCACATCACTTCTTTCTGGCGTTCACTGGCTAATGCAGTCTGCAAGAACATTCAGCAGAAGATAATCTTACAGCATGCACATGCTCCCTAATGCTGGATTCTTGTGACCGGCTCAGCTCCTGGGATGCACTCCAAATCCATATACAGCACAACTTTAAATTATCCATGGGATGCTGTAAGCAGAGCAACAAGGCTATAGTTATCTCAAGAAGGAGTTTCCAAAGCAAATAGTTTTTTACGAAGTGATTGTATTCCAGTTGATGTTTAACTTTTTAAAATTTTGAGCATGCTAAGCAATAGTGAAAGCAATAGCAAAGTATGATATTCACCAAAGCGGCCCATCTCTTGATATGAAGCGTGGCCCTGTCATCATGGGCTTCCTCTCAGTCACCCAACACCTGGTTCCAATTTGCATGTTCCTATATGAATAACTGTGCTATAACAGTTTACACTTGGTTTGATTGCCTTTTTGCGTTAGGCCTGCACATATTGTACTAAGAAGTTATTCTTATTAAGAGATAAGAGCATAGGTTAGTCTTTGATGCTCTGCTTTCACTTTCTATTTTATTTCTACTCTTTTGTCTTTCTTTTGAACTCATCTTCCATGAGTTCCAAGGTGCTAGTTATTAAAAACCAGCAGGTTCTTGCCATTCACAAAATGAAAACCCTGGAAGGGCTACAATGAAGGTATCGCCTACATTTCAAGTATACAATTAATAAAATAATGATATAGAATGAGACCCTGAAATCTGCAAGTTTCAATCCATTCTTCCATGTAAACTAAGCATAGGAATATATAGGCTGACATGAGCCACTCAGCATCTTTCTAGATGTAGAATGCACTGCTCTATTATTTTTCAGTGCTACCGTGTTTCCCCGAAAATAAGACAGTGTCTTATATTAATTTTTGCTCCCAAAGATGCGCTATGTCTTATTTTCAGGGGATGTCTTATTTTTCTGTGTTTTGTTCGTCGAGCACGCTTCCAAACAAAAACTTTGCTACATCTTACTTTCAGGGGATGCCTTATATTTCGCATTTCAGCAAAACCTCTACTATGTCTTATTTTCAGGGGATGTCTTAATGCAGTAAGGCTTGTGCTCTTGAAGCCTTATGTCTACTCTTATAGGGGCAAGCATTTAAAAAAGTATCCATGCCAGGTCAGTCTAGACTAGGAAATTGTATTCCAGTAGATTTATTTCAACATCTGATCCTGTAAAAACACTCCATTTGTTTCCGAAATAGCGAAGGAACTCCCACCAGCAACATACTAAGGTTATAACTAAGCACTTTAAATGGAAATCAAAGGTATTTTTATCGTGGCAATTCATATAGTTGTGAATCCACTTACTATGCTCACCATTTTCCTCCTCAGCAGCCCCAGATTTTAGTGTTATTCAATTCTGCTTCCTCTCAGACAACTGTCTTGGCTGTTTCTGAGCATTGTGCCATAACAATGAGTCAGCTCCAGGGTCAATATCAGAGACCCTATGAGCTGAGCTACACATACACAACCTCACAAAGGAAAAATATAGTTTAAAAAAATCCTTATAAACCATCCTTTGGCGGCACAGAAATTCATAACTAATTGCTCTGTACTGATCACAGATATCAGCCATATCTTCCAAAAGGCTAGTCAAGGCTATATATGGTCAGAAGATTGCAAGGCAAGAATATTTGTTTTGTTCTGCTAGAATCAGATAGCTTCGTGCCCATCTCATACTGCAATGGGTTGGAGCTAGATCATTCGGCAGAAGGCTGGTTTGCTTGAAGAATTAAAAACCTACAAGTCCTCATCATTGTCGGTGTCCATAATTAAAGTTAAAAGAGAGGAATAAGAAAGGGCTGTTAACAAGGGTCCAACAAACCCATTCTAAGAGGTGATAAGGCCTTCCTCGGTAAATGTGCCTTAGACAATTATCCTGTTCACAATGTCCCTTTCTACAAAACATATATCTTTGTACTTGATTCTTCATTCTACATTAGAGGCGTAGTGCCCAGGGCAAAATGGCGCCCCCAGCACCCCATTATAGCTATGCTCTCCTGCAGTAGCAACACCCCCCCCCCCAAGTCCCACTTACCTGAGCCAGCGGAAATGGCTAAAGAAATAGCTTTGCTGGAAATCAGGAGATTTGCACAACAAAGATCTCTCAAACACATAATTATAGCATCAACCCATTCTAATGAGCATGTTGGATGGATTCCAAGAGTCCTGAGAGGAGCTGTTCTCAAGAAATGGAGCTTTACCATTTCCCCCTTCTTTCTGCAGCTCTAAGTCACTCCTCTCCCCAAGTTATTGACCACTGAATGTGGAACTGGATGCAGCAGAGAGAATGAGAAACTGGCAGAGACCCCCCCCCCCCACATGAACAGTGAACTGGAAGTTGGGTTTGGTTACCCATGACCATTATACATGATCATGTATATTCAACACATCTGCATGTTTACAATGTGAAGAGGAAATCTTGTACAAACTCAGAAATTTACCACTGCAATAAGCTAAGCTAGTTTTATTTTAGCAAATTACCTCTGTGGTTGAAGAAAAAAGTCTTGAGTGATGGGTAGTGAAATTTCTGATGCCAGATGAGATCTAGACACGGTTTCTGCAGAGTAATATTTCTGAAGGTTGTCAGAGTAAGTTAAGTAAGTTGCCAGTGTTTTCTGTGAAAAATTATTCTGAAAGCAGAACAAGTTATATAAAGTCAAATATATAAACCCTAGTCCAGAGGTTCTCAACCTTTTGGGCACTTTTAACAAATAAGAAGATTTTGTATTATAGTCTCAAGTCTATTATATATTGTTAACAAATAAGATTTTGATATTTTTACATGTAGCTTTAACTATACCAAAAAATGTTATAATTAATGTGCAGGTGGAAGTATTTTCCATTTGACTTTTCCAGTCTGAACACATTTTTGTTTTTTAGTACCGCTAACTGAGCATGAGCATCAGCAATAGCGGGAAATTACCACAAATGTGAGCATGAAAACAAAACTTTATTCACTTTTTAGCAGAAAGCCTTCCCCACAAAATTGTGCACACCTAGGGCAGCCCAATCCAGAGGTGGGAGATGAATTTTCCTCTGGCGGTGGTACGGGCCTATGCCAGTGGAAATGTCCTCCCCAGGGCATTTACCCCGGTGGAGGGGCCACTCCACTTGGACCAGCCACTACAGTGCCCTGAGACATCTGACTGTGGCACCTGGCCTCGCATCAGCGCTTCCATGCTTTCCCCAGCTGCATCTGCATAATTGAGGCATTCCAGGGGTGGGCCAAGGAGTGAAGCTGATCCTGCGCACTGGTGGGGGCTGGTTCGAAGAGATGTCTCATTTTCCATGGCATATCTCTGCTATCCCCTAAGGAGGATTATTCAGAGGATTTAAAAAAAAACTTTTTGGGCTTCCCACACTATGGGAAAGCCCTTTGGAGTGGGGGCCGTCCTCACCCATAGCTCGCTGTAGATTGGGCTGCAAAGCCCGCAGCTGTCATTTATAGTCAAGCCTCATTCCCCATCCAGCATAAATCGACTGGGCTCAATTGCATTGGTAAGGTTGCTGGAGAATATTTTCCATCTCTTTAAACTGATATTGCTGCTTGACCAAGAAGTGGAGCATCCAAAAATCCAGCTGCTCTATAGCCTCATTTTAGTTTAACTGGAGCAAATGCCTTAACTATGCAAAATAACTTTTATTGAATTGGACAACAGACATGCAAGTTAAAGGTTATTTTCAAACTTTTCATACAAAATGCCTTAAATAATAGAACTGCATGTTTTCTTCCCCCCAAAATATCTCTGCATTGATTTCTAGCAGTGTTACATGAAATCATCATATTAGCCTTCACCTATTAATGGGATCAGACGTACAAGTCTTGTTATATTAGTGATTTTCACAGTGTAACTTAGTAATCTTTTTTTGATGCTCTGCTGAAGGCTCACCAGGATGATTCTATTTTGACATTCGATAATAGAGGCATGCTCATTTTGGCCCAGTTTGCTTGATTTGCAAATGGTAGTGAGTGGAAAGGAATGTGTCCCCTTTAAAAGGCTGAGAGAGAAGAGCACGCTGATCAGGGAAAATCAAAGGTTTGTTTCAGGGTCTGCTGAGAAAACAGGAAATCAAATGGGAAACTGAGCTGCAATGTACACCCTAGCTGCATGATTGGCCAAAAACTTCACAGCTATTAAAAAGATGAACTCCATCTCTTTGCTTTAGCTGGCATTAGTACTATTCCTTAAAAAATGACACAAGAAATGTTCATGAAGCTGGCCAAAAATGGAGGGACTCATTTCTTGCTATTCACTCCCAGCTTGCCACAAACTCATATAGTGACTCCCAGGGAGACCAGTGGGTAAGGTTGTCAACTCTAGGTTGGGAAATTCCTGATGATTTGGAAATAGAGCCCAAAGAGGGCAGGGTTTTGGGTGGAGAAGGAGCATGAATGATGCAAGTGAAGAGCAGGAATGGTGAGGACATCAAAATAAAGCTGAGCGAGTCAAAATGAGTGAGTCAGGAACATTTCTAGCATAAGAAAATCAGTAGATCAATACTAATAGCCATTAAGATTATAAAAAATTAAGGTCTGACCTGCAAGGCTTAGGCTCATTCTGCACATGCAGAATAATGCACTTTCAAACTGCTTTCAGTGCTCTTTGAAGCTGTGCGGAATGGCAAAACCCACTTGCAAACAGTTGTGAAAGTGGTTTGAAAACGCATTATTTTGCGTGTGCGGAAGGGGCCCAAGAGAGACAAGGAATCATTTTATGACCCCAACTGTTTACAAAAACAGATCCTCTAGTTAGAGTTTCTTCTTCTGCATTTTTTTATTCAAGTACAGTTCAGCAGAATAGTGTGAGTTAACTCTGTGGGATAACTGCAGATTTGGGACTACAACAGACTTCGTGTGCGCGCACGCACACACACAGATGTAAGAATATGTGTGAATTTTAATCAGGGAAGCCACATACCTTAAATGCCATGGTCTTGCCTGTGTTGGAACTCGGGAACTCAAAAGTAGATTGTGAGGTAGGACCACAAAGTCATATATCAACTGAGGCAAGCACTGCTCTACATTCTGCTAATTCGGCATCTAAAAATCTGCTGTGATTCTGAGAGAGACTAACCAATCTGTTTTTCATCTTTGGGAGATTACTAAATTGCTACAACTTTGAGAATGTGGTCCTTATTCCATGGCATATAATCAAGGAATAGCTACTAAAGTAATGAGGAATTTTAAGAGGATTTCTGAACTGCAAAAACAAACAGGAAAGGCAGGCATTAGGGATATCCTTTTCCTGCCAGGGGCAAGAAATCGCCTCCCTGTCACCTCTTGCTTTTATTTCCCATGGTATTCTCATGGCTGGCAGGAAAAAAAGTTGCCACTTGATGACAAGTACTTCCTGGGAAGATCTGTAAATGATGCCAGTCTGCTCTAGGGATTGCTAGAAAGTATATGGGTTTACCACATAGTTTCTACCAGTTCTTAGAAAGGTGTGAAGTCACTTCTGGGTTTCCCATGGAAGCAATATAACATCATTGCCCATCAGTACCTCCCAGGTCCCTGGTCCTCCAGACTCCCATCAATTGCCAAGTCATGCCTAGCTAGCTACCTAGCAGGAAGGTATACTCTCTGATCATTGCACTAGCAATTGGCAGTAGCAAATACCCTATAAAGTGCATTTCATAAGATTATCTGCTACCCGCAGGAACAGACTGAGAAGTGAAAATGGCTCTGGAACAAGTCCAGTCGAGCAGCCCTGGTACAAGCCAACACTTTATGGACAACTGAACTCACCTTTTGCATCATCCCACAAGACAGCAGTAGTACAGGATGAGACAATTTGTGAGCTGATGAGGATTATTAATGAAGTGCTGTTGCAATGCCCTTCGGGGGAGGGCGGTTTATAAATATAATAAATAAATAAATAAATAAAATAAATGCCAGTAGAGTTGCAGGGGTCTGGCCACCAGCAGCCCTCTAAGGTACCAGGAAATTTCCCTGTATATTAAATGGCCAATCAGTTTCAGCTACCTGTGACTGGGAAGAGAGAGGCTGTTACAGTCTTGGTTGGATACTATCAGCTTTTCTAACTTTTGTCTCTTTAGTTATTTTTTGCTAGTATAGAATTTCCCCCCAATTTCATATATGTGTCGATGTACTAGGACTGCAAGTTATTATTCCTTAACTTAGGTATCTAGGATTTTAATTTGTAAGATGCTTTGAGAGCTTCATTCCAGAACAACAGAAGCAAATAAATGTGGGAAATAAAAGATTATGCAAACATGCCAACGCAAACAGTGAGCCAGGGGAAAACAGAGGACAGAGAACTCTTCAGAATCTAATTTCACACCAGTCCAGAGTGGTTCCCAACATCAGTGTTTATCCTTGGAATCTATGAACTAATATAAAGAATACATAGACGTTGTCTTTGCTGTCTGAGAGAAGTAACTAAATAGCCCTTCCTCTGATGTCACTAGTCCACGCCACCCGGCTACCTGCGCGTGCTCAGAGGGCTGGACGGGCCTCGCGGGCCCATGGGGAAGGTGGCAGCCTGCCATCCGGGCTGTCCCTTTCCCAGCAGCAATGGTGGCCATGTTAAGTCGTGGCCACTCCTTTCCTTCACCAGTAAATTCATAAGCAGACCCCTATGAGCACCTGAGATTAAAGAAGCCACTAATTTTGTCCAATTATATAACTTCAAGGAATCTCTCATTTTAGAAATTAAGCACTTGGGCGAACTGAATGAAGTGGATGCTCTTTTTTCTTATTCCAACAAAAGGAGGGAGTAGCCTCATTGCCACTTCATGTGTTCTCACAAACAGGTCTTTAACTGCAAACAGATGGGTTTTGCTCTCCAACCCCCAATACCATCCGCAACAAGGCTGCAGTTCACTCAAAAACACCTTCTGGAATTCTGGCAAGAACACTGTGTTGACAATGATGTTTAAGAGATGTGTGCGTTCATCAGGAAAGGATCTATCATGTTCGTGCTATTATTATGATTCTTCCCACTTTATTAACATCCTTGTTAGTAACCACAAGCCTTTTCAAAAGCTGCCTCGGCAGCTTGCAAGCACAGCCTGCAGAACATCACGTGCAGAACTCTTAAGTGGTGTGGAGAGAAGACACATTAGTTGTACTCCCGTAAAGAATGAGGGGTGGAGGGGAAGATGGTGGAAATCACTGTAACTGTGGCGAATCACCCAGGGCTTCATGGCTGTCACAAAGCAGCAAATTGTAGCCACTCATAGTTCCTGGCACAGAGTTTTGAGCTATGACATCTTTGGAAGAAAGGGCATTCTAGAGCAGCAACTCTCATTTTGTTTTATCAGGAGTGGGATATAAAAAAAAATCTAGGTAGTAAAGCAATGCAGATAGTTTTTTCTGCCTTGGTCATAGGATTTATAGGTGGGCTGCAGCAAACACTGGAATTATGCCCTGACCTTATGTTAAGAACATGCTTTTAACATGCACACGTCTTCTGCAGTTTGGTGTTGAATATGTCCAAAAGAAGAACTTTATACTATGAAACTTCCTTCCACCCCCAAAAGAAAATTATGCCTTGGAGTGAACAAAAGATACTGTTTTCTCTATGGCACAAAAATGTAAAAATCTTTCAGACCACTATCTACCAGCTCAGTTTCCCTGTTGACAGCAAGACACAGAAACACATACAGCAGCTTCATACTGAATCTGATCACTAATCCATAAAAATCAGTATTGTCTACTCAGCCTGGCAGGGGCTCCTTTAGCTCCTACCAGAGTCTTTCAGCTGGAGATACCAGAGACTGAACCTGTGATTTTCTGCAGGCCAAGTAGATGCTCATCACTAATCATGCTCCTTCCCCAATTCCATATGATCTGTCTAACAACCATTACTAAATATGTCCTATCTGTCATGATGGGGTAGCAGATGAAGGCTTTGCTCCACCAGAACTTTTCTGTGGGCAGAAGGATTTCTGTTGCCAAATGTGGCTTTCACATCGATCCACTGAAGTTGAAAATGGAGCCAGGGACAGCATTTGAGACTAGAGCAGAAGATGTGATAGCAGTGACGAAGGGAGGGGAAACTGTGCCTGGGGCATGAACTGTCCACATGCCCCTTCCCACCCCACCCAGCCCCTGGCCTTGCCCACCCACATGACTGCAATGGCAGCGCCCAGGGCGAGCCGCCCCAGATGTTCCCATTGCAGCTATGACTCTGTATGAGAGTAAGAACTCTGGCTCCATTGGTGAAAATCCTTCTGTCTTTACTCTAATGGACCCAAGCCTGAGGCACATGTTAGTCCCATTACAGACAACAGGTACATTCAGGAAAGAGAAATAACTGACAAATTTGCAATGACTGGAGCGACAAGCACAAAATTTTGCTTGTTCAGACTCACTAAGAAAACCAAAACCAGGCATAACAACAACATCCACCTTTTGCATGTTTAACCACAGACAAAAGGAATGACAAAGAAATGGCAAAATAAATAAACAAATCAGGGCCTAGGTCCTGAGTACTAAAAGCTGTACCAAGCAGTATGGAGCAGGCAACACAAGTTCATCTGGGTCAACGTGAAACAGCTTGATCGAAGGAGACTTAGATCAGCAGCAGCAACCCTTGTTTGCTCAGTGATAACATGTTTCCAGATATAAATTTCAAAAGAGAAGAGGTAAGAAGCTTTCTGTTTTACGATGAATCAGAAATCACAGCAACAAATACATCTGCAGTCCTGAATCTTGCTCACATTCGCAAAGCAAATTCTGGTGCAGAAAAGGGGAAACAAAATGACATGCAACATTCAGGACACAGGAGCAGTGCAGCGCCCCATCCTGTGGTGCATTTTGATTGTCACCCAGTCCTGAAAGAACAGTTTGGGGCTGCTTGGGGAAGGCAAAAAAAAAAAAAGTCACTCTTCCAATGCCTTCAATGAGATCCCCCATGGGACCAAATGCATTGTTTTCAGCCACGTGCGAATCTCCACAATATATTACAAAGCATTAACCTGATTCAAAGTTTGACGAGGTAGACTCTTTCAGAGATACAAGCCTTTTAGCCCAAGGTCCTGACATATGCTTCAGAGGAAGTTCTTCTTGCCCTCCAAGCACCAAGCAGGGCTGCTGTTAGGCATAGCTGAATATCATAAAATCAGAGAATTGCTGATACACACACTGCCTGGCAGAGCTCTCACTCCTATTGGTGATCCTGGGTCATCCTCTCATTTCCCATGGGAGAAATATCCACCTGGAGGCAGCTCTGAAAGCAGAATTATGTCATCTGCTGCCTCCTCCAGGCACCTCCTGAGTTTTACCTTCTTTCAGAACCACCTGTACAAAAGAAAGTGCAAAAAGTACACTTCCAGTGTTGCCATATGGGGGGAGGAGCCTGCCATGAATGTAAGTATGTTTAAGGGGTGGGGGAATACAACCACAATTACAAAGGAGAAGATACCCTCTTTTCAAGGGCCTATAAAATTTGAAGCTGTGATGAGCTGAGACGGTCAACTGATTATGAGATCATTCTTAACTTAGAATTGCTTATACTGAAGACCAAATGCACTGGAGACCAAAACATTTTAACCTATTAAGGAGATAAGTCTCTGTCAAAGAGATTGTCCAGCAACTTTTATCACTGAACTGATGTTTCTAGGTTATGCTCCCAGGTTGCACTTGAATGTATATGTGGTGCCATTTGGAATTCATATTGTGTTATGGAAATGTTTTCCTGTTAAAAAAAACTGCAGTGAATGACTAGGTTTGAAATTGTGCCAGCCTGTATGAGCTGCTATCGTATCATTCAATGACTTTTACTTAGGGTGAAAGTTCTTGTGATAAATCATGGAAAAACTGACTTGTGCTATCTTTAGTCACCGTGCCTTTTTGCTCTCAGAAGTCATTCACAGCTCTAAAAATACAGTTTATATCACCACATTCCTGGAATTCTTCTAGTTCTTACATTCTGATTTAAGTGGCATTAAAGTCCCAGCCACAAAGTTCAAGGCTGTACGGATGATATCTCAGCCGGAGATTAGTTGTCACCTGAGTTCAATACAGCGTCTGCAATATTTATTTGATCTGAGGTCCAAAGCAAATATGGAAAAAATCTCCCTCTATACACACCTACTACTACCTGAATATGTGGAGTAAGGGCTGGAATGATTGTAGGACAAGATAATAATGTAATAAGCACTCTCTGACTGCAATATTGGTTTAAATTGAAACACATGCATGGTGCAGGCTGCTTGCTAGGAGAAAAAGTCTTATGGAGTTCAGGTTCTTATGCACCCTCAGAGTATTACAATTTTCAATATTTTGGGATGTGAACATCAATGCTATTTTTTTACTTATCCATTTAGATTTCCTCAAGTGGTTATTCATTTAAAGACACCAATGAAAACGAAATTCACATCATCATATGCTCCCTAGATTTCAACATTTGAACAAAATTTGCTCCCTGCTTCAGAGTTTGACTAGAAATTTATGCTTTTTCCTGATAGGAACCATGAGGCACACTGTGTCCTTTATCTCAACTAGAAGAAGAGTTTGGATTTATACCCCCCCCCTTTCTCTCCTGTAAGGAGACTCAAAGAGACTTACAATCTCCTTTCCTCACCACCACCACCACAACAAACACCCTGTGAGGTGGGTGGGCTGAGAGAGATCTGAAGAGCTGTGACTCACCCAAGGTTACCCAGCTGGTGTGTGTTGGAGTGCAAAGGCCAATCTAGTTCCCCAGATAAGCCTCCACAGCTCAAGTGGCAGAGCGGGAAATCAAACCTGGTTCTCCAGATTAGAGTGCACCTGCTCTTAACCACTATGCCACAGCTGCTCCTTTTTTAACCCCCAAAAATCCCCTTTATTGGCCTTTATTTCCCCCAAAATCGTAAAGACATTTGACATTTCAGTGATTTCCTCTTTATAGCTGTTGTTTCTTTACATTAGGTACCAGGTAACAGAATATCTGCACGATCAGTTGAATCAAAGATGCCACAGCATTCCTTTGTAAAAGAACAGAAACACTAGAGGAATAAGTTAAAACCATGATTTTTTTAAAAAAAGAAAAACTAATTCCCCTCCAGCCTAACCCTAACCAGAATCAAAGGCCAAGGGCATGCTAAGTTCATGGACAATGGACTTTACTCAGACACAGGATTTGCATTCATCAATACTGCTGCTGAGGCAGGGAATGCAAATGCAACTACAAATGTTAGTCTTGCACTGCCACAGTGGCACTGGGTTCTGCTGACTTACCCAGATCACCAAGTTGTCCTTCAGGTGCTCACAGGTTGGTCCCTTTAAAATCTGTACCAGTTTCTTCCCTAGGACACAGACGAAAAAAACTGAGAATCACTACAGAACAAATCCAAGCAAAGGATGGGGGCTTACAAGCCCAACAGAACAAATGACAATATATACAATACCCAACTCAATCCAGTGCCACTGTGGTAGTGCGAACTCAACAGAACCAAAGTGAAACCACCGCAGAACAAATCCGAGTACTGAGCAACAATGTAAAAACAGTGAAGGTGACACAAAGCAAGAAAAGAAGACCTCTTGAAACTAACAAACACATTTGAAATTGACACAAGTCCCCTGGCAAGCCCACAGAACCTGAAACCCCTTTCTGACACAAAAAGACAAAGGAGAAAAAAGAAGAAAAGAGGGGGGGGGGTCCCCTGGGAGCCTGCAAGTGCTGGCTTTCTAACTTCCCAGTAAATCCAGAATATTTCCAGGATTTTGGGAGACCTTTTTTTGGCACCCCCCAAAATTCCTAGATATATTTGGGGTGCTGAATATATCCCCCTAATTATATGTTTGGCTCAGATATATCTGAATGCACATCCCTACTAGGAACCTTCTCCCCAGATTTTTTTTGTTTGAAAATAACAAGTGCCCGGGGGGGGGGGGGGGGGGATGGTTATTGAATGGAAGGTTTTTTAGATACATTCCAGTTCGCAATGATTTTCTTTGGTTGCATCCTCAAGCTCCCTTATATACAGATCAACTATTCTTCAACAATGTTCTTCAACTACTCTGCTCACAGCTGAGGTAAAATAGAATTGCCATCTATGTTTCACAGAGCTTTGACAGAGCTCAACTGCTTTGATTAGCTAAACAACAGGCAAAAATACAGTAGGTATAGCCATTTCACAGTTGGGAAAACTCATAAATTTAAGTCCAGTTTAATCACACAGGCACAGGTCTACTATGGATTTTCCCACCCCTTCAGGTCTGTTTGTGGATAAGGTAGGGATTAAATCTTTGTTATGGGCTGAAATCAGAAAGGGGCCATGCTATCTCAGGTTATTATAAGAGATAAGGTTCTGTTCTTGTGTAAAATATGTTCACCCAACAAGTACCAAAAAAGCAACATAATTTTATTTATTTATTTATTTATTTATTTATTTATTTATTTATTTATTTATTTATTTATTTATTTATTTATACATACATACATACATACATACATACATACATACATACTTTCGATTTATTGGCCGCCCTCCTCCAAAGGGCTCAGGGCGGCTTACAACAATAACAATACCACCTTCCTTAATAGGAAGCTTCCTCATGTGAAGAAAATACTGGAGACATTTTATATGTTATTTGTAAGCAGGTAGTCACACAGGGAAAGTGTCTGGTATCTAAATCTGGCATTACCTAAAAACAGGCAAAACAAGGCAAAATAGACCTCAAAATATGGGGGAATTACACAGCACACAATGATTCAAGGATTGGTTCTTGGAGCTCACTAAGTTTCAGGGGGATTCTGACCCCTGGGTGCTTGTTTATAAAGCACCTATAGCTTTCTCCAGTAAGCAGTCTTGGTGCCAGAGCAGTAAGGAATCGATATCTGACTTGAAGAATTTCAAGCTTGAGCTCCTTGATGTCTGGCAAGACATCAAAATCAATCCTACCAATGCAGCAGCAACGGCCCCTCAAGAACTCTCGCCAACAATTAAAAAAAAACCCTCTTTTGACTTCTTTTGACTGGTAGCTTCAAAGTGCCAAGTTGTTTCTTTCTATCAGCCAGGTAAATGGATTGCATCTCAAATTCCAAAGATTCCAAATTCCAAAGATAGGGAATAGTTAACATCCATTAAGCGCATGTTTATCAACCCTAGGGAAGAGTCATGCAAGTTGATTATCTATTGTTATTATTTGTTTAAGAGATTTATACCCCACTTTTCTACTCAGATGGGCTTTCCAGGCAGCTGAATACGGTGCCAAGTGTTTCTGTAGAATATGGAAGATTTGTAAAAAAAATTAGTGTAGTGGAAAAATGATGACAGTATCCCGATTATGAAAGCAACATCTGATACAATCTCTGGACTCAGAATATATTTAATTTGCATTTGTTTTACAACGTTATACCTTTCCACACCATACACTAGAGGGCTTACAAAAATAAATCAAAGATCACAACAATTAAAATACCTGTCTAAAACTTCAATAGCTATAGAACTCAAAAAACCACAATTATAAATAGAACTGACTTCAAGTACAGGAAAATTTGAGTCACTGATAAGATTCTATTTGATAAATTATTCGCCATAATGAAAATAAACATAAAAAACCACATTCAACAATACATAGTTGATTTATGAGTTAAAAGTGCCTTCAATCTACACTTAGGTATTTATTTCACACACCTCTTGTAACATCTTTTGGGTGCTGTGTGGTTTCCGGGCTGTATGGCCGTGTTCTAGCAGCATTCTCTCCTGACATTTCACCTGCATCTGTGGCTGGCATCTTCAGAGGATCTGTGGCTGGCATCTTCAGAGGATCCCCTGAAGATGCCAGCCACAAATGCAGGTGAAACGTCAGGAGAGAATGCTGCTAGAACACGGCCATACAGCCCGGAAACCACACAGCACCCAAGTGATTCCGGCCATGAAAGCCTTCGACAATACATAGTATCTTTTATCCCCTAACTCTAAATTCCTAGAGATTTGGCAGTGAAGCCTTGGTAGGGGGGGGGGGGCTTCAGGAGAGTATAGTGCCATAGAATTTATTCTCCAAAGCAGCCATTTTCTCCAGGTGAAGTGACGCCTATAGTTCTTGGAGATTTCTACCCTCCATCAACACAATCCCCCATCATGACTTAGATTTCCATTTCTGTATGCCGAGGAGAGGCAGCATGAACACCACCACAGCAATCCACCCGCAGCTTTTTCATAGCATCCCAAATCCCCTGTTTTGTAATTAATAAGCAAGAAATAGCTAGCAGTAATAACTGTTTATTCCCATGTTTTCAAATATTCATCTTTCTTAGCATTTTGGAGCTGTTGATGTGATGCATCTTTCCGATGGAAAGTTGTTCAAGATGACAGGACAATCCAGGAAACAGCTTCTGCTTACAAAAATGTGACTTTGTGTGGTGGAACATTAAATCTTTGATGAATTAGCCGAGGGCTTTGGTGACGTCGATGCTGAACTGATATGACAGCTTTATATGGATTATGATTATTTATGTTTATGAAAAATAGCACATGTGAGAGCCAGCAAAGCAGCACTGAGGCTCTGAGACCACCAGCATCGGACTGTGCTCCTCTTGAAGTCTTTTATATATTAGCAGAGTCACACAGTTCAAAACATAGAGCATATGCAGCATTTAATTGTGCAATAATTATAGCAGCGATCAATGAAATTCTCGAGGTCACATCACGCCCCTACGGATGGCCGCTTTCACGGTACTCTGAAGTAACACAGGTTTATTGGGTTCTCTTCCCCCTCCCCCTGTCAGGGGAGGCCTCAGAACAGTCCATGCTTTCCCTCACTTCTGCTTGAACTTAATGTATTTACAAAGTATAAGCACACTTGTGAGCCGCAGAGCACATCTCCCAACATACACTGCTGCCAACATATAAATTGCAAGACTATACACAGAACAGGACATGTCTTGTCTCTTCTATGCCTATAAATATTAAAACCCATAAAGTCTCGTTGCAATGGTAGCTTTTCATGGGCGCTTGCAAGGGAGATGAAATTTGTGGAGAAAAGGTTTCAGACGACTCTTCTCTAGTGTTGCTGATTCTGCTTAATACCAAGACATGCTGAGAGGCTATAAATGTACAAAACACCAAAATAAAATTTCTTCGGTATAATGGCCCCTTGTCTCAGTACGGCTGATTGTCATCCTCATTATAATACTTCACATCTAGCCATAACAGTGCCATAATTAATTTTAAAACACCACATTTTTTTTCTCAAATGGAATAGACTAGTCTTGATCACATTGCAACTTTACTTTTCTGGCTGTTCTCACTATAATACCACATATGGCCTCACTAATGTTGTTGCTATTCCATGGCGTGTCAGGTGAGCCAGGCATAATGCTACAAAGAAGTCTTACGGGTTTTTTTTTCCTGGAAATAGATCACAATCTCCCCTTCCGTAGCATTGTCCCTTATTTCTGCTACCATTCATCAAACATCGCAAACAAAGACTGGATACAATGAGACTGGTTACAAGCGCTGAAAATAATTGTTCTGCAATGATCAAGATTGCTCGCTCTTCTTCCACATCTACAGTATTCCACTTTGGAAGTCCTGTTGATGAATTTAGTAACATTTCTACATATACCATAAATATGGAGGCAGTTTAGCTCAGTACTGCAACAGTACTGTCTGGGGAGTGGAGGCAAAGTATTCAGGAAGCCAACGAGTCACTCTGTCAACATGCCCTGGTATAGTACCCAGCTGCTGCTACTATGTTGTGGCAGGGCAGCACTGTGAATCTATGCCAGTACAACCCTCTACAACATTGGGGGAAACAGGCAGGCTTGGGGATGTGGGGGGAGTTACTTGGCTCCCTAAGCTGCCCCAGTCTGCAACCCCCCCTCAGAACCAATGTAAATTTACACTCTCAAAAACCACAGAATAGCCTATAGGCACTTATGCAATGGAAAAGGCAAAATGCCCCCCTTCTCCACAAGGATGGTCCTGCCCACAAACATTTCATAGAATGTCATAGCACAAGATATCAGGTAGAGTCAGCCACACCAACCTCTCCCCACTTACCCATTCAAAGACCCTCCTGGCATTACATAACCTGAGCCAGGATGCCTCATAGCTCTGAGGATGAGTGGGTAGCATAGAACTCTGTTGTCGCACACTTGAAATCTGAGAAGGTACACCATTTCACTCTGTGGTGGGAAATGCATGAAGAGGTTACTCAGTCCCACAGAGGGGGCACTTAGCACTTACACCCAAGATGGAGGGCAAATGTCCTTGCTGTGTGACTAGCATATCTCATTTCAGAATTTATACAAGTAGTCCATTTCTGGATATGAATATTGAACAATCACACACTGACAGGTGAGAATGGACTTGGTCTAGGAATCCACCCCTGCCTCTGGCTTCTCCCTCACATGCACCCTGGGTGCTGCCTCAACAATGCAACCAACAGTCAAGGCTAGTGATATGTGAAGACAGGTGCAACCCCAGACTTCTGCATCCAGCAGTATGCCCCATGTAATGGAACAGGACATACTCCCAAGGACACGTACTAGGAGTTCTGGGTATGAAGTTGGTGGCGGAAGACGTATCAGGCTGTTGCCATGGCCCATGGGTGACCTTCCCACACCATGTGGCCAGGATTGGTTCACCACCCAAGCATTCACTGTGGGTGCCAAACCTGCAAGGAAGGAGGCAATGGACATGGTTTGAACGTTTCACTGCCTATCAGACCAGGATTAATAAAGACTGCAGAGTCCTTTGAAGTCCATCTTGGAGCTAGAAGGGAGGAATCATAAGAACAAGCCAGCTGGATCAGACCAGAGTCCATCTAGTCCAGCTCTCTGCTACTCGCAGTGGCCCACCAGGTGCCTTTGGGAGTTCACATGTAGGATGTGAAAGCAATGGCCTTCTGCGGCTGTTGCTCTCGAGCACCTGGACTGTTAAGGCATTTGCAATCTCAGATCAAAGAGGATCAAGATTGGTGGCCATAAATTGACTTCTCCTCCATAAATCTGTCCAAGCCCCTTTTAAAGCTATCCAGGTTAGTGGCCATCACCACCTCCTGTGGCAGCATATTCCAAACACCAATCACACGTTGCGTGAAAAAGTGTTTCCTTTTATTAGTTCTAATTCTTCCCCCCAGCATTTTCAATGAATGCCCCCTGGTTCTAGTATTGTGAGAAAGAGAGAAAAATTTCTCTCTGTCAACATTTTTATAGACTTCAATCATATCCCCCCTCAGACGTCTCCTCTCCAAACTAAAGAGTTTCAAACGCTGCAGCCTTTCCTCATAAGGAAGGTGCTCCAGTCCCTCAATCATCCTCGTTGCCCTTCTCTGCACTTTTTCTATCTCTTCAATATCCTTTTTGAGATGTGGTGACCAGAACTGAACACAGTACTCCAAGTGTGTACCTACCACGGGTTTTATATATGGCATGCATGTAATCTTTGCAGTTTTATTATCAATTCCCTTTTCCTAGATTATCCCTCTAGCACAGAGTTTGTCTTTTTCACAGCTGCTATACATTGAGTTTACACCCCATGGAACTATCAATTCATACTCCAAATCCTCCTCTTCCTGGTCTGTGAATTGATAGCACTGACCCCTGTAGCGTGTATGTGCAGCTCTGGATTTTTGTCTCCTATGTGCATCACTTTACATTTTGCTACATTGAACTGCATTTGCCATTTCTGAGCCCACTCACCTAATTTATCAATGTCCGCATGGAGCTCCTCAGAATCCTCCATGGTTCTCACCCACCCTACATAATTCGGTATCATCTGCAAACTTCCCATACCACGCTACCCACCCCTACTCACAGGTCATTTTATGAATAGGTTAAAGAGCACTGGTCCCAATATCGATCCTTGGGGGACACCACTCCCCAGCATTCCTCCATTGGTGAGAATTTCCCATTTACACCCACCTCATTGCTTCCTGTTTCTCAACCAGTTTTAAATCCATAGGAGGACTTCCCCTCTTATTCCTTCATTAAGAAAGTTTTCTCAATAGTCTCTGGTGAGGTGTCCTGGTCAAAAGCCTTTTTGAAATCCAAGTAGACAATGTCCACTGGTTCCTCCTTATCCACATGCCTATTTACATCCCTTTTCAAAGAACTCTAGTAAGTTTGTAAGACAGGATTTGGCTCTCTCTGCAAAAGCCATGCTGACTCTTTCTCAGCAGGTTTTGCTTTTGTACATGTTTTATAATTTTATCTTTAATGATAGATTCTACTAATTTACCAGGAACAGATGTCAAACTGACTGGCCTGTAATTTCCCGGGTCCCCCCTAGATCCTTTCTTAAAGATTGGTGTGACATTGGCCATCTTCCCAGTCTTCAGTAGATGGAGCCTTGATTGTAGCTTGATAAGTTGTATGGCTTAAAGTGAGGAAAATCATCAATATCATGCATTGAGTCTCCTTTAAGAACTCTTGGGTGAATGCAATTTTAGCTTAGGGGATTTAGTAGTATTTAGTTTATCAATGTATGCTGTGAACTTCTTCCTTGTCCACCAACACTATCTCTGCTAGTTCCTCGGATCTGCCTCCTAAGAAGCTTGGTCTAGGTGCAGGAATTCTTCCTCACCTCCTCAGGAAGAGATGGAAGAATTCATTCAGCTTTTTCTGCAACCTCCTAGTCATCTCTAGTAGTCACCCTTCAATCCTTTGAGCACACCCTTTGTTCCTTTGAGCACACCCTTTGTTCCTTCATATGCCTACCCAGATCTGTGAGGTTGCAGAAACTCTCAGTGCACAATTAGACAATATACCAGGGGTTCAAGCTCTTGTAAAATGGTACTGGGACAGGGGCAGGGGGAGATCAGGAGCTCCTTTACTCTGCATTACAGTCCCAAGAAGGATTTGTCCTTGCAGCATTTTTAAAACAACAGAAATCATGAGGTAATATGGTTGAGTCATCCATGCCTCCAATTTGTCTTTGAGGATGCAGTATTGTCTAGTTGTGCCCTCAGAGATGCTAGAATGGCAAGCAAGGACACTGACTCTCTCTTTCTCTTTATGCCAGAGCCACGCAGTTCCAAAATGGATCAGTTTGCAAGGAGGCAGCAGCAGAATAAATGGAGAAGGGCATGCTTCTTCCTCCGATGCTGTGCTCCTAGCAAAGTGTATTCCAATAACAATATGAATGGCTTACCTATATGCAACTTGAATCCTGCTCCAATATTTTAAAAAAGGAGATAGTCCTAACATTTTCATGGATTTCATATTTACATCCTAGGATTCTGTTAGCCAAATTGGGAGCTCTACATTTCTAAACACACTTCTTCATCATATGAATGTTCAGTGGAGAACTAAACCATGCTTAACAGGGGCAAGGAAACATGCCTAGGATACAACTGTTTAGTGTCATATCTTGCTTTGCTGACCAAGGCATGTAGTATATACAGTAAATGACCAGCCTTTGAATGGATGCTAGTAACAAATGAATAAGATGTTAGTAACAAATATTGTGATTTCTACTTTTAGTGTCTTTAAGGCATTTGGACCTTTCTTTGGTGTTTTCCATAAAATGCAAGCTCTCATAGCAATATGGAATTAATTACGCAACAAGAGCATGCACTTAGGGTGAAAGTACTAATGCATTGGGTGCACTCCTAAAAGAGTATTTTTGGAATCTTTAGTTTCTTTGGGAATTAGGAGCTAGCTGGAAAACTGGGTTAGAAAGATTTGAACAAGACATTTTACTTCCTTTTGCAAACTTAAAAATCTAAAGATTCACTTCCACCAGAAACTGAGCAGCAGTATTTAACAATGGCAAATCTAATGAATTCTCCAGATGTTTTAAAGACACCTAATAAATGAATTATTTCATTTTTAAAAAAATGTATACATTATTGGACACCCTATTCCTCCGATATGTCAAGAGTTTATGTTGCCCACCCCCCACCCCCCTTCCTGGCTAAATTCATTGTGAAAGACTCTGATCACAGAATCTGGAGAATAATTTAAGTTCTTTATTTCAGTACATTCATTAGACAATCAATTGGGTCCTTAAAAGAGATAAAGTATTTATTTTCATGGTAGTCCTAGTAACCAAGAAAAAGCAGGAGAATAGTTTGCTCACTTTAATCTACAAAAAGGAGTCTCAAAGCATTTCACAATCACCTTCCCTTGTGGGTGGGGATGACAGCTTTTGGACAGAATTCAAATACCTACCTCAAATGTAGATTTCCCAGGTGGAGAAATGGGGAATTCCCAAATCCTGTTCTCCTGATTAGCCCAAGTCTGCTGTTTTTAGGAAATTTCACCATGGAATTGCCTCTCTAGCTAATTTTAAAAGAGGAAAGGGAGAGAAGACATGAAACAGCAGGAACCACCTCTCTTTCCCTGTCACTTTCATTGTGCTCAGAGTGTAACCAAGAAAGATGGTGACAGAGGAAGATATCGAACCTCCTTTTTCCTCTTTGCTCTCATTCCATGTTGACCTGTCAAATTCAGTTGGTTTACTGTAGTTCATTAGGCATTGTCTAATGAGTCTCAACAGGCAGGGTCACTAGATCTGCTTAGTCATTAAAATGTTAATGCTCCAAATGCTCATAAAGGGAGATTTTTTTCATGCAGTCCTCTTGACAAATGCAGTCACCATTTCACGGGAACAAGCCAGCATGGATATTTTCCAGCTTTGGTATGTGTGATTAGAAACCCATATTGGGGAGTGGGGGGCAGGTACTCATTTCGCCATGGAAAATCCACATATTTCCCTGTTTGCACAAAATGGTGAACATGGCCTTTTGTGCAATTGCAGTCTGCCTGTCAGTGAGCAGAAGCGGTTTCATAGGCAAATGTGATACAAATTGTCTCCAGGACGCCTCCTGTGCTCTGCCCCCCCAGCTCCCTGGCTCTGCCCCCCATTGCTCCTTGATTCCTACCTCCATGTCACTGAGATGAGACATGGTGCTTGGGTCGAGGGCCATGGGGGCGAACCTTTGGCACTCCAGATGTTATGGACTACAATTTCCATCAGCCCCTGCCAGCATGGCCAATTGAAAGATGGGAATTGTAGTCCATAACATCTGGAGTGCCAAAGGTTCGCCACCACTGGTCTAGGGTGCCCACCTCCCCCCCCAGATTCCCCCTGCCGGCATCCCAGACTCCCCCTTGCAAGCATCTCTTCCCTTCTAGACATGTTAGGAAGATCGGCCCAACAGTGAGAAAGCAAGGAAAATATTTTTTGCTCTTTAAAAAATTTTTTAAAGCGTTTTTATCCAGAGGAAAAAATAGGCTGAAATAATTGGAATAAACACATCATATGGTTTGCAAAACCTGATTATTGGGAAATAGAGAAAACCCTCCAGAAGAGAAAAAAAGCAGCCCAGGTCTTGAACCGCATTGAGAATTGAGTCCAAAGTTGCTACACCACTTTATACATTCTCTATGGTTACCTGTCTGCAGTACATGAAACACTATGATGCCCAGGTTAACCTACAACCATTACCACAGAAGTGTTGCCATCTGCCTCCTGCCATGTTTTAAGTGCTCCTAGTTTGAGACCCCATACATGGTTATGTCAGCCGCCTAGAACACTCTGGAAAGAAATAGAAAAGATGAAAGATGAAACTAGTATAGGAAACAAAAATCTCACATCATACATCAGCCACTAAAACCACCAGCAGAGGAAATGCTTTTAAAAACATTTAGACATGAACTATTTCCATTTGATTTCAAATTTTGTGGTAAATTAAGTATGCTTAGATATTTTAATTGAAACCTCCCAGACAATTATTATAAGTGGATCATGCACATGCTCTTTCATGTCTCCTTAGTTTCTTATCTTCCCAACCCTTTTGCTGGGTAAAGTTATATGTTCAGAGCCCATCACTTGCCTAGACTATGTATTAGTTCATCCACTTGTCTCTCAAATTGCTTTTCCTTCTGTCTATTCTTAGTAGAGGTTCAAGTGGAAGTAAATATGTCTCCTTATATTTCACGATGAGTGGCTATTGAGCAATCATGGCTTGTCATAAAACCTTACAACTTGGCAGATAAAAGCCAGGAGAGAAAGGAAGAAAGAAAGGCACAAAGATGCAACTTATCACATTCTTCGCGTGTTTACTGTGGCATGTTTGTGTTCCTGGGACTCTACTCAGAGGAATGTTGCTGATAAAACACATGGATATTTGTACATTTTAGCTGCTGTTTACAGCATAGTAGACAGTAAGGGTACTTCCAGATTCTCAAAAGGATGAAGTACAGACTCCTGTTGGACTTTCCTACTGAAAGAAATTCTCAGGAAGACAAACAGACCTTGCTTTTAATATTGTTGAACGTGTTTGGTGCTCAACAGAGGAAAACACCACCACCACTTTGCATCTGAATTTCTTTCATAACCTAAAATAATAAATCAGCATTTTTACCTCTGAGAAATAAAATCATTCTGGAGCTGTTAGAGAATGTGCATGGAACTGGGGTTATCTTTTTTGCTCTGTAGATAATATTCAAATTTGGAAGAAGGTTCTGTTCATTAAGCTCTGTGGTGTCTCCTCCATGAAACAGACAGATTAGTTCAAAATAACACTGTTTCTGCAGAGGATGCAGACAATTTTCCCATAGATTTACAGATTCTTTCTGTGCCCTAGAGAGATGGCCTACCCACCTCTGCTTTCATTGCCAAATTACAAGAAGTTAAGAATGATTTCTTGGAGAAAAGAGACAGAAAAACTTTCTTGAAAGATGAGAAACAAACCAGTTTGCTCCTTCTCTTACCTACTGGGACATCCAAAGGCCTCCCCCCCCCCAAATCCACAACTTTCCTGAACACTTTGTAATTTAAAAAAATCAAACACTTGCCTGTGAAAGCACTGTGATAACCAGAATCCTACTACAGCAATCTCCACAACAAACAAATATAATTCCTGTACATGAAATTAAAAAGAGTCAAATTCAATTTACTTTGGTGTAGACAGTTGCCATTTCAGCTGCAGAGAATTAATTTTATTTCACACATCTTTAACATGATCAACATATTTTGGTCCAAAAACATGCAACTCTTCGATTGCATCCATAAACTAGATTGCATCAATAAATTAGATTCTGCCAGTACAACCACCTGTAATCTTAGTGTTTAGCAAATTAATACCCATGGGAACCCATGGCAAGTGGAAACAGTGGTTGATTTCAACTGGTGTTCCACCAGCTGCATTGGCTTCAGGTGGAATACTGAATCATGTTCAAGGTTTTGGTACTTACCTTCAAAGCCCTAAACAGTCTGGGGCCAACATATCTGAGCGAGTGCCTCTCTTGGTTTTTCCCCGAAGAGCATTGCACTCAATGTATAACAATCTGCTGGTGATCCCTGGCCTGAAAGAAAGCCAGCTGACCTCAACCAGGGCCAGGGTGTTTTTGGCCCTGGCTCCAGCCAGGTGGAATGCTCTGACATATGAGACCAAGGCCCTGTAGGATTTGATGTAGTTCCGCAGGGCCTGTATGACAAAGCTGTTCCATCAGGCCTATGGTTGAAGCAGCAACGGGTTTGCCATCTAATGGCCTACCTCTCTCTCCCTTCCTCCCTTCCCCCCTCCCTCCCTCCCTCCCTTCCTTCCTCCTATTTTTTCTACAATAATAGGAATGCATCCAATTTATTGTGCTGTGAGTTTTAGCCACCATCTGGATTTTTAAGGTAATTGTGAATTGTTTTTAATATGTTTGATTTTATTGTGTTTTGTATGTTGGAAGCCACCCTGAGCCTGTAAAGGGAAGGGTGGCCTATAAATGAAATGACAAAAATGATGAACTTCAGGGCAGAAGCCCAGAGGCCCAGATCACAAATGAATTCTGAGTATAGCACCAATTAAAAGAAGGCCCTATAAGACCATTAAGTGCCTAACCGGAGTCCTGACTGTAAGGCTGATTTTACCACCCTATGGTAATGTGGGAATAGCAAGCGTGTCAGGGTCACACGCAGCCAGATAACTCTCTTCTCACATGGATGACATAGAGAGTTGCCACCTCTCGGCAACCACTAGGGAGGGTGAGGTTTAAGGAGGGGAGGGACCTCAGTGGAGTATAATGTCACAGAGTGGGGTAAAATACCTCTCTCCACATCAACCATTTCTCTAGAAGAACCAATTTCTGTGTAATTCAGCTGTAATCCAGGAGATCTCCAGCCCTCAGCTGGAGTATGGCAACCCTATAACCAGCCATATGGTGCTCTACTGGCTTCCACGTGCTCTGCATCAGAAATTCTGCATCAAGGCACTCTCTAATTTCTGTAATTGGACATATGTGAATTGGATCTAATTAGGAAATAAATTATTATTTTGCACAATGTATTCTGTTGTTTGTTGTAAAGAAAGCAAACCTAAGGAAATATGCAGACCACTGATGTCCTGCTTCCTTGCCTACCATCTGGCATTTATGTTTCCACCAAGTTGTATACAAATTGTTTTATTACATTTTTAATATTGTTTTATTTTTTATTGTAAGCCACCTTGAGTCCTGCAAGGGAAAAGCGTGGCTAACAAATGTTTTAAATAAACAAAGTAGGCTTACCAACTCGGGGCTGAGAAATTTCTGGAGATTTGGGGGTGGAGCAGAGGAAGAGTGTGGTTTGAGGTGGAGTATAATGCCATAGGCCAGTGGTTCTCAACCTTCCTAATGCCGCAACCCTTTAATACAGTTCCTCATGCTGTGGTGACCCCCAACCCTAACATTTATCCATTTTACAGATGGAGAACACTGATGCAGAGAGTCTTAGACAACCCCTGTGAAAGGGTCTTTCAACTCCAAAGGAGTCCTAACCCACAGGTTGAGAACCATTGCCATAGACTCTACCCTCCAAGACAACAATTTTTTCAGGGCAACTGATCTCTGTAGCCTGGAAATCAGTTGTAATTCCCGAAGATCTGCAACCCCAACTAGTAGGCTAGCAACTTTACCATAGAGCAGGGGTCTGCAACCTGCGGCTCTGCAGATGTTCATGGACTACAGTTCCCATCAGCCTCTGCCAGCATGGCCAATTGTAGTCCATGAACATCTGCAGAGCTGCAGGTTGCAGACCCCTGCCATAGAGCAATGAACAAAGGTTTTCAAGCCAAAGCTGTTAAGGCTAGGAGCTCCTTTATTAGGAAAGACTCTGACTAATAGGGAGAAGCCACAGATCAAAACCTTATATCAATTAAATGATCTCAAGTAGGCAGTATTGTTAAAAATCTTTTTCTACCTGAGATCCTGGAAAGTCACTTTCAGGCAGCATAAACATGGGTGAGATAGAAGGACCAATGATCTTATTCAGTATAGTTTTTTATATTTATACCACCTGAGATCCCATTCTGCTCTTTCCGATAAGAAGCATCTCAGAGTGATTTATTTTGGTAAATTTATCTTTCATTTCATTTACAATGGCCAATTACATATGGCGAGGTTCCTGAGATTTCAAAGAGAATTGGCCGGGGAGTCTTTGGCTCATTCCGCACATGCAGAATAATGTACTTTCAAACTGCTTTCAGTGCTCTTTGAAGCTGTGCGGAATAGCAAAACCCACTTGCAAACAGTTGTGAAAGTGGTTTGAAAACGCATTATTTTGCGTGTGCGGAAGGGGCCTAAGTTTCAGGGTATGTTTGGCATTTTTACCCACCACCATGTCTGCAACAGGCCAGGCATTACCAATCAGCTGACTTTTTGCTTGAGGCTGGGGGAATGATTTTAGGGCTATATACCCCTTTATATATTGTAAACACACACACACACACACACTCAAACCACCTCATACACAGCATTGTTCATTCTTAAATTTCTTACCTTTGTAGATTCTGAAAAACTTTATCAGGGTCTAATATTTCCTCTTCAATGCTTGGTTCCTGCCTTATTTAAAGTAATTTCTACTGCAACAAAACTATGTTTCAAGAAGTGGGGAGGGAAGAAGGAAAACATGGCAGTTACTCAAAATGGAAAATTAATGCACCAGGCCAGAAAGAAAGAAAGAAACAAACGAAAGCCACAATGACAAACTTCATTAATAAAATAATCAAAACAATTCTGAAAGCCCAGAAGCATGGTAATACAAAGCTTATCCTTAAGTTGATGAAGTTACCCGTATTTGCCTAGGAACCCTGCTTCGCCTCTTCCTGAGAACACTGGTCTGTACATTCCTTTTGCATATCTATGCAAACCAGGTGAAACATACTTACTACCAGGATTGCCAGCTGTGGGTTGGGAAATCCCTGGTGATTCTGAAGGCGGAGCCTCCAATGACATATCTAAAGGGACAAAAGGGGGCAGACGACCCAGGCACCATTCATCTGGGTCACACGCGGGGCATATTTTGAACTGCTGAAATTATTTACTGTGGTTCAAACAAAATGTCTTCCAAGCTTGATAAACTTATACAACCACTTCCATCACTCAACCATAAGGTTAACGATACCACAACTGTATACAGTAATAAACAATGGAGCTTGCAACAATCTGTTATAGCAGTATAGAAGTGCTAACGCTATCTTCAACTTCTCCAGAAATAAAGGCTCAGAGTCCCTGCAGCCCTAAAACTATTCTCTGCTGAATGATTGATTCAGCTCACGTACAGGACACAATTGGGTTTAATTAATAACTGTAAGGCACTGGAGACAGTTCAACTGAGATTTTTCAGGTTGTTATTCAATGCATCTAAATGCACAGCCAATGTGGTGCTTAGGCAGGAGGTCGGCATTCGTAAGGTAAATCTGGCTGGCTTCAATCTACTGCTGGTTGAGATTTCACCTAAATCCTACTAGTTTAATTCCTGTTTTAATTGCATCAGTCCCATATCCATTATGGTCACCCAGAATAATAAATAAATTACAAACAGTTGGGCTAGATTCAGAATATTTATTATTTATGAGGAATGGGTGTGAGAAAAGCAAAATCTTTGGTACATCAAAGTTTAACTGATAATTGAGTTCAAAATGACTGTGCACGCTTACCAAAGATTCCTAGCTCCTTAAAATCTTAAACTGGATTATCAGCAGTGCCATGCCTTTCAAATATCTCTTATGCTAAATACAGATGGGCCTTTTCTAGGGTGCTCTTCGACACTCTTCTATCTTCTGTCCTTCATGGAAGATTTCATTACTGGGCTATGGACCAGCAACATTGCCCATCCATTGCAATGTTGCTCAACTAATGCAACTGAATCCGTTGTTTAATAATCCCCTTACTTTCCCAGTTCAAACTCTTGTATAATTATCTAGTGAACACTGATTTAATTCTGATGAAGTAGTTGTTAGAAGACAGAGTGAATACTGTATCATGTGTGATAGCAAAATATGGCTATTCAGCTGTCAAAAGCAGAATGTTTTAATTACCGGTAACAGGGTGGGAGGTTAAAGTTTCTTATGTATTAAGGCAGTCTTCCAAGGTTTACATAATTTTGCTTTTGTTTCAATAGATCAATTGATGGTTTAGGGATAATTTGGGTTTTAAGTATTAAATGTTATGTTGATACAATTTTTTTTTATCCCTGTGCCATATCTATTTATTACTGGTCAACTGACTGTATTAATAACAAACAAACAACAAAAAAGCCATTTTATCTAGGTGAACTGATCTTGATTGCCAGTCACCACTAGGAAGTTGGTAGTCTTATCTATTGCCATTTAAATTTTGTACATTCCCTTTTCCAGAAAACAAAGAAAATTACTCAAACAATACTAGGTATAGCCATGCTAATTCCATTAAAGCAAAGCTCTCACAATACTAGAACCAGGGGACATACATTGAAAATGCTGGGGGGAAGAATTAGAACTAATAAAAGGAAACACTTCTTCATGCAACGTGTGATCGGTGTTTGGCATATGCTGCCACAGGAGGTGGTGATGGCCACTAACCTGGATAGCTTTAAAAGGGGCTTGGACAGATTTATGGAGGAGAAGTCGATTTATGGCTACCAATCTTGATCCTCCTTGATCTGAGATTGCAAATGCCTTAACAGACCAGGTGATCGGGAGCAACAGCCGCAGAAGGCCATTGCGTTCACATCCTACATGTGAGCTCCCAAAGGCACCTGGTGGGCCACTGCGAGTAGCAGAGAGCTGGACTAGATGGACTTTGGTCTGATCCAGCTGGCTTGTTCTTATGTTCTTATGTTCTTATGATGAGCCTGGAGTAGCATTACCAGGTAGAAAACCAATCATCATCCCTGCTCTCAGCTTCCTAGCATTTGGTATTTCCTTAAAGAAATAGATACTACCAAACTAAATTCAGGTTTGGAGCTAGAGGCTCCAAACCTGTTATGTGAGGCAGCCTAAAAGTAAATGTGAGGCAGCCTAAAAGTAAATCAGAGAAATGAGAATAGCAAAATCCACTTGCAAACAATTGCGAAAGTGGATTGAAAGTGCATTATTCTGCATGTGCGGAAGGGGCCTTAGTAGTGCAGCTATACAAAAACTGCAGCAGCAATGGGGCTTCCAAGTGGTAAGTTTCCCATCAATTTCCTTGCAGGTAGGATTTGGACATAGAAATATGGTGGTGGGGTGGGGGTGGGGAGATGTTGGCTACAAAAATATAGTGATTCCTAGAGCTGTGAAAGGTGAGAATCCTAGAGCTATGAAAGTTGAGAATTCAGGCAACCTGCTCACCTATTGCTGCAATATTTTAGTGCTGATTTTTACAAAATAAAAGCCTTGGGTGATAGAGGAAGGAAATGGCTGCCACGGGGGCTAGAAAATTCAATTTTTTTTCATCTGCATAGCAGCCATCCAGGCTTTACTGAAATCTTTCTGCAAACTTTAAAGCAAAGCCTGTTTGAGAGCCATTGAAGAAAAACTGGAGAAACACTCTCACAAATGCACCATGATGCTGTGGGGAAGCAGGAAAAAAATGCTTCCCAAAAATATTGAACTTGGGAAAGATAATCTGTATGGAAAGGTCTTCACGCCAAAGTCTTCCTGCTGTATTTCCCTGGACCTGAAAGTGGCAACTATCAAAAGACAGTGAGGCAAATAAGCTAAAAATTCAAGTTACTGAATCACACATTTTCTTTTAGTAGCTTTTACTGGGGAAAGGAAAGGAGAAGATGTAGGGCTATTCTCAACATCGCCAGACATTCTCTGTCTTGTCTAGTTCCCCAAAGGGCAGAAATCAGGATGCAAGCTAAGAGTCATTCTCTTAAATCTTATTAATGTTGCCCAACTGTTTTTGCCTAACAACTGTAGAACCTAGAACCTTTGTTCTTTTAAAAAAGCCCATAAAAGTCTTTAATGTCACATAATTTTATGGCTAAAGGGCAAAGTCTTTATGAAAAGAGTCAAACAAAATCAGAAAGCCTATATGAAAATCATGACCTGGCAACCTGTAACACTCTTGACACAAACCATGCATGCTCTTTGATATTAGCTACAGCCTTGTACATTGAATGAAATGCAAAAATGCCTTTATGTACCCAATACTGCTTGGCACCATTTGAAGGCGAGCAAGCAAATTGCAATTTACTTGGTTGTGGGGGAGAAAACCATTATATTTCAAGTGTACTTTGAAAGACCAATGCAAAGAGCAGCTCAGAATAGGCTTGAGTGCTGTGGTCATACAAAGGGAATAGAGTGATGGAAACCATCCCACAAACACATCCAGTGTAAAGCCCTCATTCAAAAGGTGGTTAAAGCACCCCTTGGCTAAATACCTTTTCCTGTTGCATATTCAAAAGAACTAATTTTGTTTTTTTTTTAAAGCTATACTGAAAATGCTGCCTCTTTCAGGAAAGTTTTTAAAAGACTATTAAATTTACCCAATTATACAATGGTTCAAACAAAGGCAGTCTATGGATGCCAAATTTCAAATTATATCAAATTGTTTTTAATTTGACCCAGATAAATACTTTACAATTACAAGATGGAACACTGCTGCCCTGCAGGAAATGGAGAACAATATATTTCAGAGGCCAAATACATCAGGGGATTACGGATTTACACTCCACTAATCTTATACTAATCCATATACAGCAAATGTGGAAAGGAGAGCACCACGAAGTCAAATGACTTTGTCCTTTGGAGCCATGCAGATGGGCAGTTGCTCCAGGGATGGAACTGGGTAACAAAAAGATGCCCCAATAAATTGCTGTAGAAGTAATAATAAGGATATCAAGCTTCTTGAAAAAGAAGGCATCCTATATAATGCAGGCTCTTAGGATGCTTCTCACCTTCCTTCAACACATGCCTAAGAAAACTTCCACATGAATTTGCCTTATAGTGAATCAAAACATCAGTTCACCTAGATAAGTACTGTACACTCAGTGGATCTCCGCAGCCCCAGGCAGAGATATTTCACATCACTTATTGCCAGGTCCTTTTAACTGGAGATGCCAGGGGTTGAACCCAGGACCTTCTGCATTCAAAGCAAAGGCTCTTCCACTGAATCACAGCCCCTCCCTCCCCAACCCCTTGTGAGGGAATAAGCCCCACTGAACAGACTTCAGTAGGATTCTGAGTAAACCTGCTTCAGATCGCTCTCCTAAAAGGTGAAGGTTGCAGTTTCTCTCTGAAAAATACTGCAGAATTATCAAACACAGTTATGTATAATTGGAAGTAAATTCTACTGTGCACAACAGAATTTACTTTCAGGTATGTGTGCACAGGATTGCACCTCTCGTTTCCATTCCATTTTCCATATATAGTCTAAAGCGTTTATATTTTAAAATTAAGCACTTGTTCTCTGGGTACTATCCACAGTTCAGAGCTTCATCCATAACACAGATTGACAATGCTAGCAACAGAAAGAATACATGGAGAGGCATATTCCACTTCCCACTATGGAGATAATGCACGTTGAGTTCTATACATGCCTTGGTAAATGGCATCAGTGCTTACAAGGCAGCAAGAGCAGCAGTTGTACACTGACCATTATAGAAGGCAGACACAGATCTACCACCTCGTAAACAAAAACAAAAAGTCATTAAAGACACTACAAGATGATAAACCTGCTAAGATTTCAAGTGCTTAAAATACGACAGGCCAAATATTGAAACTAGCTGTTCCAGACTTACGCACGGAGTGCAGCTGGAAGTTATTAGAGTTGCTCACATCTCCAGATTTATACCAGAAGGAAACAGGTCAGCAGGTTTTGTCCCACCAATAAAGTGATTATGAAAAAGTTTGGTACTCCTAAATTAGTGAGAAATTCCAAATCCCTGGCAATACTGGAAATCCAAATGTGTTATGTAGATTTCGGCTCCGCCTCTTTATTGAGAAATCCCCAACCTTTGATAGGAAGTAAAAATAGTATAACTAGATCCAGTATTATATGCATTTTGGTTACATTCTGAAGTGCATGTAAAAAGATGGGATCTGCCAGTTCAGAAAAGCACTGCAAACACTCATAGAACTTCATGTACTACAGTCAGCAGTGGGAATTCTGTACAAAGAACAGATGCTTTGCAGTAGTCCTTTTTGCGTGAAACACTAACAGTGTGGCAGAGAAGCAGTGGCTTCTCAATCTTTGCTCTGAAGTGGGGGTTTTGTATGAGAACCATCCTTTCCCCCCCCACATCTTTTTGTTTACATCAGGTTAACCTCCTAGGGAATGTCTCCATCCAGGCTGATCTACCATTTTGCCCACCTGCCTTCTTTCTCGTTGCCATTCATTTGTGGAAGCTGCCTGCCATTTTTTTTGTTAGTTTTGGGGCTATCTGGTTTATTGATAGTTCACTGGACAGATAGACATTTCCATATTCAGACTCCCCTACAGGTGCCCTTCAAATTCTTCAAATCATTAAAGGGGGTGGCTAGCAGCAATCTCCCTTGCATTCTGCTTAAAGCACTCCTCCCTTTCCCCCTCCTTCTGGGACTGTCTAGTTTAAAAAATTCCCCTCCCCACCCACTGAGCCTTGTCAGTTTCACTGAGTTCACCATGCCATCAACAGACAGCACTGAAAATATATTTTTTTAAAGAATCTAACCGGGGAACCTCAAAAAAACCTCCAATTGTCCCAACATGGAGGAGGCGGGGAGAGAGGTGGGTAGTGGAGTGGTAGAAACTGCTGTGCTGAGGGCTGGGAAGGTGGGGAGGTGTGAGAAAATCCATGGAAGTATTAATGTATAGGAATCTTCTTCACTTTCCCTGTGAAGGAAGGAAAAAAGCTGCATTTTCAAAGCACTCAGGAAACCGTGGGGACTCTCAGATCTACGAGCAGGGTGAGTGCTGAAGAGGGAGAAGTGTGTACACCAGCCATTCTCAATCAACCATGAATCAAACCTAAAGGGAATGTAAACTTAGTGCGAAGATCACATGTGCATAAATGACCAGTGAAATATTATACAAATTAACAGTCAATTTAAGTGTATAGTTAATGTGGGAATTATCATCTGAAATTGCAGCTGTCCACTTAACATCATACCTTCCCGGTTTTCAATGAGCTCTGATGTTTTTGGTTCATACCTTATAAAGGTTAAAGAATTCTTCCAAGGAAGTATGACTTAACCAAGCTGTTTAGCTTGATCTATACACAATTATATAAAGACGGCTTTCCTGAACAGTTGAGGGATGACTCTCACTACCCACACTGTAAGAAATATTCTTCTACCTTTAGGACACAGTAAATAAATGCCTCTGCTATCATACACCGTGGATGGCCCAGCTGAGGTATGGAAAGGATTGTGTTAGTGGAAGGGATTTGTGCCTTGTTTAATAAAAAGCAACTCTTCATTCAGGTTTTAGTAGTCTTTCTGGAAACAACAATTTGAGTGACTGCTCAAGGAGTGGCAAATTAGTTTTCCAGGCTTTAGAATATTACAAAATGAGCCAAAGAGGATTTGACTTACAAGGAGGTAGCTCACATTGTGCCATTTATGTGATGTCCAAATGTACCTTCAGACATGCTGGAAAAGGTCCAGAGAACAACAACAGCACAAATCATCCCAAAAAGAGGAGGAAGAAAGAAAAAATAAAATACATAAAATCAATTAAAATCAAGCTGCTATTCAAATGAAGAAAATGAGGAGGGATGATTCTAATTTTCGAGTGCAAATGCTACATTAATTTATAATATATTTTAAAACACAGAACATAGTAATTTGGGTAGAGGGTGGAGACAGAAAATGAAGTGAACCCAAAGAGTGGCTGGCAAGCCTATTTCGTTGTGGAGTTTTACAGATTGGTCAAAGAATTTATCTTAGGTTTAGGTTCAATTCAACTTGCTTTCCTTGAAGGGTTGTGAATAAGATGATCTCTCAAGTTCATTCTACAGTTCCACAAAGTTCTTCTTACACAAAATATGTAGGTGCATTGCTAAATATTATTACTGTTATTGTTAATATGAGCATACAATAAGGAGATAAATGCCAGTTACCTTAGAAACCCACAGAGGAGTAATTTTTCTGATTCATATCAGCTGCAGAACCAATGTTTTAAAATTGCACACAGACCTACAAGTTTGGCTGTGTAAGCAAAAGCAGATGTTAGAAGAGAGAAGTCAGAGGAACGTGTACTCCTATGGGTGCATAAAAGAACAGCTAACTTAAGGGGAATATTTCTTTGCTACCTAAACTACCAATCCAAGTTCAGGTTGTGTATATCAGTGCCACAGCTACATGCACCAGACTCTCATTAACCACACAAACAGCTGTGCTACTTTCTCTTTCAAGATGTCAAATCCATTGCTTGATTTGCTTTCATGTCAATGTGCTTTTACATAAACAGCTTCCATGTTCTGTCCATCAGAATTCCTCCCTTCCCTTGGTTTACACTGGGAGTGTATTTTCAGTTAGAGCAATCAAACTGCATACATTGTAGGTATACCCTGCAGACTTCAGGTTATGTCTCTAGAATAAGACATAATCAGTACATAACCATTCTGGAAAATAGACCTTTCTGATTCCTCCCTAATCTGAGATCTATGTAGAAACTGGCTGTGGATGTTACCTAACAAGGGAAAGACAATCTGTACATATTCACCATTCTTCTCCCTGAGCACAGGTAGGAGACAGAGACAGGCCTGCTCCAATCTCATCCATGGTACCCAGTGCTGCTAAGGAGCTTCTAACCACCTGTACTTTATTTTACAATACAGAGAAAGCCATTCCACATTAATTTTTATTTTGAGCAGTACTTGTTACTGCTTCCCATAATGTATGTTTGTTTGTTGTTTATAGTATTTATTGTCACAGGGACTCAAGGCAGATTACTCATAGTGAGTCAGTACAATCAGCAAATGAATTCAATAACTAGTGCATTCAGGGAATAGAAGGAAAGGAAGGGGAGAATGGTTGCCAATTTATGGGGGGTGGAGTCCTCTCAAAATTACATCTGATCTCCAAGACTACAGAGAACAGTTACCTTGGGGGAAATGGAAGCTTTAGAAGGCAGGTGCAATGTCATCAGAGGGTTGCCAGGAAAGGCTGCGGCTCACAACTAGTGGCGGTGGGGATTTACTGGCAATGTCAAACTGTCAGTGACGCTCTAGCACTTAGCCTAAACTGACTGAGGTTCTGACTGAATGCTAGAGCACTGACAGTGACACATTGATATCACTTCTGGTCATTCTGGAAATGACATCAACACACTGGAATGCTGACGATCACCCATTTCACTTCCATATTTCTCCCACTGCTCAATTGAATGGCGGCAGGAAGAGCCTGCTGGAGGTGGGTGATCCGCTACTACCCGCAAAAAAATGGCAATCCTACATGGCATCCCTGCTGAACTGCCCAGTCTAAACATTGCCCTCCCTAGGCACCACCTGAAATGTCCAGGAATTTCTGAAGATGGAGTTGGCAACCCTACCACCATTTAAAATGCACTTTGCCCCTTCTCCTCCCAGCACTTTTTTGATACTGTTCCTTGCATGATGGTATCTGAGATCCGAGTATTGCTATATACCACAAATGTATTCATACTGAGGCATAATGGGGAAATAGTGGCAGTGGGTTCTCTATGCCACATCACAACACATTGCAGAGGAGGGTCTGCATCTTGCCCATAAGCCTTGCCACTGAAGCAGTCACTGGTGATGGTTCTAAGGGCTCAATGTGCTTATGACCATCCTCCATCTAGTAGCTGCTAGTGTAAACCCAGCAAGGGGCTGATAGCAAGGTGTCTTGGAACAAAAAACAACACTTATGCTACTAAACAGGGAGAAGGAACTCTTGAAGAAGAAGAAGAAGAAGAAGAAGAAGAAGAAGAAGAAGAAGAAGAGAAGGAGGAGGAGGAGGAATTTGGATTTATATCCCCCTTTCTCTCCTGTAGGAGACTCAAAGGGGCTAACAATCTCCTTGCCCTTCCCCCCTCACAACAAATACCTGTGAGGTGGGTGGGGCTGAGAGAGCTCAGAAGAACTGTGACTAGCCCAAGGCCATCCAGCTGGCATGTGTGGGAGCGTACAGGCTAATCCGAATTCCCTAGATAAGCCTCCACAGCTCAGGTGGCAGAGCGTGGAATCAAAGATTAGAATGCACCTGCTCTTAACCACTGCGCCACTGCTGTTCACACTGCTTTGAAAAGAAATCTGGGTAAAATATGAGGCATCCAGGGACATGAACAGAGATTATAGTTACCAGAATGCTGGACATTCTGATTAGCAGTCAAACTCAAACTCGACCTTTATTAGGCATCAGTCATACTGCACTATCAGGGCCAGCCTTGGAAAAGAGGCCTTAGGACTGTCTTACCTTGCATTTATTCTCCAGATCTTCCCATGTTATGGATAGATTCTAAAATGAGGGAATAGAACCCTTTGGTTTCCACACCCATCTCCTGTAAGAGGAAGGCACAATATTGTTCTTAATATGCCTGGTCTGGTTTACTGCATGCTTAAAGGTCATACAGAACCCCATGGCTTTTGTCCGGCCTTTCCTTACTTTTCTAAAACATCATAGCTACCATCATACCAACTCCCATTTCATTACTGCTCATAAAAGTAGCAGAAGAGTACCAACATTAAGATAATGTTTAGATGGAAATTTCCTTCCAATCAGCAGCAAAAATGCAGTTTCGTTCTTCTGAAAAATACCACCTTGAACACATTGGACATAACTCATAGTACTGTTCATTATAGAGCAGTGGGACAGACACAGGACAGAAAGACTATTCAAGATAGCAGAATTGAAATAACACTCACATTGGCATGGGGGCATTCTTTCATTTTTTTTCACTCAAATTTCCAAAAAGATAAATAGTATTACATCTGTACAGGGCAATAATGGAACTCTCAGTTCCTATCAACTATTTACTATCAACTGGCCTGAAGAGCTGGGATACTGATGCTTTAATTCATTATTATCTGCACTGTCGAAGGCTTTCACGGCCGGAATCACTTGGGTGCTGTGTGGTTTCCGGGCTGTATGGCCGTGTTCTAGCAGCATTCTCTCCTGACGTTTCGCCTGCATCTCTGGCTGGCATCTGTGATCCTCTGAAGATGCCAGCCACAGATGCAGGCGAAACGTCAGGAGAGAATGCTGCTAGAACACGGCCATACAGCCCGGAAACCACACAGCACCCAAATTATCTGCACTGTTTACTGTCGCTTTCAATGACTTACCAGCCCTTCTCATTGATCGACTTTTATACTGGTGGTTTTTACACATTTTATTTGTTTTTTTGTTTTAATGGATAAGCTGTCTTGGAAGTGTTGTTTATTAAGTACACAGGATATAAATATTTTAAACAAATAAATAAAACTCTCTTTTGAATTCCATCAAAAGGGTTGCACCTGAAATGCAGCTAGGCAAATATGTATATCAGATACACATGGTCTGGGATCATACATGCCAAGTACACTGATATTTAGAAAATATTAGATGTCACAAGATTGTATTGGAGACCATTCACACTTAGATGTCTTAGATGTCACTTAGATGTCACAAGATTGCATTGGAGACCATTCACACTGTCTGCTGTGTGCTTTATTCAGAATAGGCCACTGTCAGAGGCAGAAAACAATGCTGTGTAAACCTAGAAAAATCTCAGTTTAAGCATGAAAAATCTCTCATTCCTCATTAACTGAGAATGAATGCTATTTCCATTTGCAGAGCTGGTTGCAAACTAGATAATGCATTTTTCTGAATCAGTGATGCTAAAAAGACTCAACAGAAACAGTGGAAAAAATTAGCCAGCTTGCACTCTCTCTAAGGAGGATGTTTTGCTTGCAAACTTGGGATGTCTGGCACACTGCCGCCCCCCCCCCCCAGCCCTTGCCAGCCATGCCAAAGCGAAGAAGAGGAACTTTAGCTATAATGTCTAGTTCCCTATTTCAACTCCTTTAAAACTCTCACAGACTTCAACTCTTCTTCATTCTTTTCTTTTGCTCTGTTTTCTAAACAAAGCTGTGGAGGGGCAGAGGAAAAGGCTGGTGCTTATTCAGTGGAAACTCCATTGATTACTCTGTGTGGTACCTTTCTGACATCAAGGACACCTTTGGTACAGGGGAAAATCTGGGTTCTATCAGTTCTTATAAGCAAGTGTTTCGAAAGGTTTACAGAAAAGTAAAGTAAACAGAGCTCTGAGTAACAAAAGAGCCCCGTTTATGCATTCTTTGATTCACTGTAAAGGATGGTGTAAACTGACTTTTTAACCAAGCATTAGGCAAGCATTTGGGCCCACGCCATTCTATAATAAACAGTGACATGGCTATATTAAAATATTTACTTAATGCATGGCCGTGACTTATAGTATGAGTGGCTACTCAATAGAATGTCCTGAGTGCTAAGGCGTCAGGTGCCACTGCCTGTATAAATATTCTGTGTGCACTTGTTTATAGGAAAACCCCATCTGGATTTGGCTAGAAACAGCAGACACCCTGGTGACCCCAGTTTTTGCTATTGGAAAATATAACACAAATGTTCATCCAGAGTAACAGCAGCAGTTAAGTGCCATCTGACAGACTCAAGGGTATTGGCTTTTCTCAATACGGAGCAAGACCTGTGATGGAAACTGGTTCGCAACAACAGCTCTATGGGATTTGCATCCTATGCATTGGGCAACCCCATTATTAGAATGGGATCTCTGGGAATGCAGGGTAATGAATCCCATGAGGAATATCAAAAATACCTTATGGCCAGAACAATTTGGAAATGGAATTAGGCCAAGTTTTTTTAATTCTATTTCCCCCACCTGACCATGGCAAGGGAAGACTAGATCTTACTACCTTCACACCACTAAAGGAACCATGGCTTTTTGGCAGCCACTTATTTTGTCAGTTCCCAATGCATACAATAGCAAGAGAGAAATTATTCAGGTGTCTTTTTGGACAAGAAGCTAACAATCCCCTTAAAGACAAGTACTGGAGAGGTAAAAATCAAAATGAGTGGAAAACAGTAAGCAGTCACAGCTGCTAACCAGAGCTAATACAAAAGGTGGGGAAAGGTAGGGAATCTGTCAACAAAAATATGCAATAGTTTAAGTGGTCACATGTACTAAAAGAGAAGTCAGTAGCAGCAACTTATCATCAGCAACTTATCATGATCAGAAATATATTTCACACCAGGTTTTACCTTGGGCATATGCAAAGTCTAGTCACTGCTAATTTTACCAGTATATGGTACACGGGAACCCAACAAGCTTCATGGCAAAGCAGACATTTGAATAGGTTGCCCTGGTTCTATCCCAAACCCTATCCATGACAACATACATGGATCACATTTGGTCTATTTATTTCCCACATTTCTACACAGACAGTCCTTTATTCTCATCAAACCAACCCTGTCAGGTGAGTTAGTCTGAAAGATGGCAACTTGCCAAAGGCCACCCAAAATCACTGATTTGAACCTGGACTTCTTACATAGAAGCCTAGCATAGTACCTACTACCAAGTAGAAACATGTAAAAATTCAAAATTACCTATGTTCCACTGATATATAAGAGCTTATTGCTACATTAGTTATGACTGTTTACCAGCTGATTATTGGGAATACATGGTAGCTTTGAAACTAAATTTCTCATTAGTAGATACTATGACCTCACTACAACAATTTAAGACAAATGATGGAACCTTTATATGTCAAAATGTTCCCAATTATCAGAAAGTCCTGTGCGTTGAATGATCTTTTTTGAACAGAATGTCTGACGTGCTGTGGGTTTCACAACCACCATCATATTTTGGAAACCCAGTTCTACATAGTTACCATAACATAATAATAACATCCTGCTAATAATAATAATTTAAATTTAGGACACAATTTATTAAAGATTATTACTATTATTATAGTCCCATACAGAGGGGGGCCCTCCAAAAGGCTTTCCTATGGTATAGGAAGGTCCAAAAAGTAACAAGAAGAAAAAAATCCCTGAGAATCTCCCTTAGGCAGGAATAGAGATATGGCATGAAAAGCATGGCACATCTTCGCTGGCAGCTCTGCCAGTGCATGAAGCTGACTAAGACTGGCCCTACTCCCTAGTCCGCCCCCGACCACGCAGCACAGTATCTTGCATTGGCTGGCCTAGGTGCTGGCAGAGGTTTCTGGCCCAGATGCTACAGAATTGTGCAAAGTGCCAAGTCCCAAGTTGGGACATTTGCCTTTGTACCAGTGGGGTGGGCACCCAAATCAGTGCAGGGATGGGCTGGGTCCAGAGAGTGATTCTACCCACCCACCCAAATTGAGATGCCCATTTGCTTCCTGTTGACTTTGATATTTTAATATAGTGTATTAGCAAAATATTGAAAAATCACTCAACATGTACAGGTGCATACACCTCATGTCTACAAATGTATAAAATGACTTCAGTAAAAAGGGTGCATGAGCCAGTGAAACTTCATTCTCCCTGACTCCATTTTATTCACATACAAAAAACATATGTGGTGTTCCAGGCTCTGGAAGAGAATGGTACAGCTTCCTTGGCAGAGCAGATGCAAAGCAGGGTCTCCCCTTTCCTAGTCTGACACCCTCACTACTATTATAAACTATTATAAACCTAAATAAGGAATATTTACATAATGGCCATTGAACCACAGTTGGTAGTGAACAGTGATTTTTTTAAAGGATAATTGAAGCATGACAGTAGGTGAAAAATAGTCAATACTAATTACTGTGTAAACCTATTATTATATTATCAAAAGGAAGTCCTACCATTTTTCATAGGAATTATTTATTTAGTTACTTTATGCATAGTCCACCTTTCTTGCTGTGACTCAAGGCAGATTACATTTAGCAGTGAACTAGGAACAGTATGAGATACCTAACAAACATTACAGTAAAATTTGATTACCATGGTAGAAAACAATGCAGTATAAAACATGTAGCAGAGATACACAAAAACTGGATTAGAGAAATTAGGAAACAATGCAATAATAAAATATTAATACATACAATAAACAGTGCCATAAACAACAGCCTGTGTCTCTTTATAAAAATCATCTTCCTGAGTAATTCCAGAATTTGTTCCTAAGTTAGTGAGCATAGGAGTGCAGGTTCAAGTTCATGGTAGAAAAGGTTACCTTTTTTTTAACTAACAGGTTTCTTACCAATTAATTTTCAAAAGGCCAGTCTACCATGTGATAATTTCAGTTGTCTTTGGAAACAAATGGTTGTGTGAATCAACTCTCTGTGCTTGTTTCTGAAGAGATGATTTTGACTCTTTCATTAAAAAAAAAAAGATGCTTCAAGGGCTGTAGTTCGGGAAAACAACTCCATACAACTGAAGGTCTCTCCCCCCCCCCTTACTATTCCTTTGACTTTACTCTTCAACTCTTTAATTGTATAACAAACCCACAAAGTATAAATACAACCTGACTCTCATATCCTGTCAGACAACTTAATATTGCAAACCTGACTGAAAAATGCTGGCATGCTGGCCACTCATTTTAGCTGTGTGTTGCTCTATCTTTATGAGTAGTATAGTTTAGTCTAGAGTTTTTTTCTGTGAATAACATGAGCACAATCAGGGTCAGGGCACAAATATGATAGCAAGGATTTTTTTTTTTTGCTATGACTATGAATGTATGCAACTGTTGAACACAGAAGATGCTAAATCTCAAGACTCTGGATGTTGCACCACATCAGAGAATGTGGCTTCCGTCACCCTCCAAAATGTTCTGAATTTCTGAGCCAACATTGTTAATGTGGAATTATAAAGGCCTTTCCATTACTGTTACCCTTGATCCATGAAACAAACTGAACAAGGAAAGAGCTGGCATAAACACTGGACACTAAACAGGTCCGGTGAATCATCTGCAGCCAAAGGCCAGGTTGTGGCATTTCGCCACTAGCTCTTGGGATGGGGGTGGGGCAGGATGTGTGTGTATGTCTGTGCTGCAAGCCAGCTCTGCAGTATGTCAGCGTGAAGGCAGAGGGTGCATGGTCATGCTAGCACCATCATAAAAAAAAGTTGTCTCCCTTCCAATCATGTCCATATATTACAACACACCATAAGGCCTCCAAAATGAGTCTGGGTGTTGTGAAGGAAATTGTTTTTTCCTCATGTTCTCTAGCCTTGGGGTCAACTTCTACAGAATAATTCATATGTAATAGCAAACCATGACTAGGTATTGTGGAAATGAACCCTGGAAATTCTTGAGCTGTTAGCAATCCATGCATCCTGTCCTCTGACACTGCTTGGAAATTTACCCCTTTTCACAGGAAACAAGTTTTTCATTTTGCCCAAATCACAAACAATGAGTTGTTCTTCTATCTCCAGACAAGATTTCAAACCTTGGCTTAATCCTGATCTGGAATTCGGGTTTGAGGGAAAAAGAGTAAACCAAAATTTATAGTTTAGATATAATAAAACATGATTTGTTGCAAAAGCCACGCAGGAGGGGAGGAAAATGGCAAGGGAGTATGTAAGGCCTGCATCCACAACTTACCAAAGATTTTCTCAGTGATAAAAACCTGTGTCCTGGAAATGTTTCTGTGAAATCATTCCACATGCCTCTCTTTTCCCTTTGTTTTGGGGGTTTGCCCCCTTTCCTCCTCAGCTGCATTTATTCCACACTCAACTGCTGAAACCATCTTATTGCTGATGGTGGTGGGATATCATCCATGATACAGACGAACAACCTATCCCCCTTTTTCTCTTTTGTGCACTTGTTCTAGCAATAACACACAGTCATTACTGCAGCTGTAATAACTGAGTCTGAAAAAGTGCAAATCAGTCAAAGGCCAGGTTGTTTACATTTCAATGTGGGGAATAAGCTCCCAAGGAACACGCAAAGCAACCTAACTGGATCTGCTAATCTGCACTCTGATTGGTGTAGCAACTGGGTGACTCAGAGAAGGAAGAGGATATCTCTCTGACAAGAAAAAATTGAGAGGCTTTTGGATTCTGATTCCAGATGTGAATATCTCATTGCCTTACTTGTGTTAGACATTTCATCTCCGAGGATGTATTTCAGTCAGTGTGAATAATCTGACTGGTTCTATGATGACAGCCTGAACTGTGAGAGAGCAAAATTATACCCAGACAAGAGAACACCTTGTCCATTTCCTCCTGCAAAAGCAACTTCCCTTGTCAGTTTCATTAGCACCTAATTCCAGACACTATATCGTCACCTTAATGTTATATTGCTAATTCGAGATGAGATTGACAAACTGATACAATGGACCTGGCTTGCACCTATGCCCTAACACTTCATCGTAGTCAAACCCCCTACAAAAATTGTCCCTACTTGTTTGTATCTCTGCTTGAATGTTTAGTTTCAAGTTCTATTTGAAAATAGACGAAGCTGATCCAGTTGACCCTGCTTGTGTGTCTCTCTGCCTGAACATTACATTGCTAGTTTGATATGACAAAGAATTCTTTAAAATGAAATCCTTTTGAAAACAGAGGACAGAGGAAAACAGAGAAAATGGCAAAAGGGGAAGTTGGGTAACTACATGGGGGCATGAATAAGGGCCAGATGTTGGATGGAGCAGAGAAATAAAGACCATTTCAGCATGGAAAGCTGGCTCAGAAATGGAAAGAAAAAAATCACATCTAATGTGCTCAGGAAAACAATGGAGGAAAAATGAAGGAAAAACATTTTCAGAATCAAATAGAGGGAAAAATGTGTGGAATTCAAAACAAAAATTGTAGCATTTGGTGGCAAGATATGTAGCAAGAAACTCTTGCTGAAAAGGCCTAAGACCAAGGATTTGCAAGGGTCAATCCTGTAATTACACAACATGTTTTTATGTTTTACTTGAATTATTTGTAAATTCAGGCTTATCTACAGATATATGTATGTTTGTTTTATCCAAGTTCTGCTGTTTCGGTTTCTCTGCAAAAAGTCTTTAAAAATAGTTTGATTAAGGTGCTGAAAGTTCTTTAATAGAGGTCCTTTGTGCCCTTTATCAAACTACAGAGAGTGATTGTCTATTTAAAACATGCTCCATTTTGTTGTTGGGTAGACATGCCCCCAGACAGCTGAGCTTTTGTGCCTCCTGAAAATCTCTGTTTCTTCCTTTGCAGCTTGTTTCTTTTCTCCTCTGCTGACACCTCTCCAACACTGTTATTCAGTACCACTCAAACCATTCTAGAAAGCAAGGGATGTGTGTAGAAATCAAGTGCTGAGAACTTTTAAGGTTACTTTATAAGATACCTTTCCGCTTAACCACCTTACAATGATCATTTTCTCTCTTATATTTCATAATAGTAACAGACAGCAAGTTTAGGAACACATGCCAAACAGGCAGCTGTTGCTTTTGAAACCAAGTGGTTTGCAACAAAGCCTTGCATGCCCCCGCTGTCAAAGTAAATGCATGTTTATAGAACAATTCAGAATACATAGAACTTGAACAGTATTTATCTAATATTCATAATGTGTAAAGGCAAAATATTAGTAACACTGGCAATGAAAGAATACAGTCTAATGATATATTTAAGAATCGTTATCATCAGCATGTCTGAACTTCATTAAATACTCATGTACTTTGATCATTCCATCCAACTAAATGATGTCTCTGCTGAAGAGTATCCTAAAATATTGCAATGCATTTTGTGCAAGACATTTAGAAAATGTGTATACAGTAGACTGCAATGCAACCTATTGATTTTGTTACCCAGTGAAGAATTTGATATTTTTTGGCACCTTGTACAATTGCCCATACACCTTATTGGTTTATTTTGATGACAATACCCCACTTTTCTCTGCAATGGGATCCCAAAGTAGCTTAATACATTTTTCCATGTCTCCATTTTATCCTCAAAATAACTCATGAGGTAAATTAGGCTGACAGTGTTTGACTGGTCCAAAATCACCAAGCAAGCTTCTATGATGCTTCTATGAGTAAGTAGAGATCTACACCTGTGTCTCCCAGATCCTAGTCCAACACTCCAACTCTACACCACAGTAATATTAATTATATCTAGTGGTTGTAATTGCTTTATAAATGGAAATGCTACTACGTCCTCCCTTGCTGTATATGTATTGTTATCAAGGGAGTGATTACTCCTATTTTATAATGAACTGTATTAGTTCTGGTTATCTTAAAATTCATGCATTCTCTCAAGTAATGATTCTCATGGGGATCTATACTGAAGTCAGTGTGTGTGTGTGTGCGCGCACGCGCGCATGTGTGTGTGTGAAATGCTGTCAAGTCGCTTCTAACTCACGGCAACCCGATAAAAATGTAATCCAAAACATCCTCTCCTGTACAGCTTTGCTCAGGTTTTGCAAACTGAGGGCCATGGCTTCCTTGACTGACTCAATCTATCCCATCTTGGGTCTTATTCTGTTCCTGCTGCCTTCACCCTTTCCTAGCATTATTGCCTTTTCCTGTCACTCTCGTCTTATTGTATGACCGAAGTACGATAATCATTAGCTTCAATTAAATGACTGTTCCAATTAACTGCCTATGGAATTCTAATGGTGGATCAACATGTTAGCAGATAAAATATTTTGTTCTAGATTTTACCAGCCATGCAGAAAGTTCAGTTTCATTATGATTATGAATTTTCTTCCACTTCTGTACTGATGTCTGCAAAAGCACACCTGCACAATCTTTTTTTTTCAGTTTGAACCAATTAGCACTATTACTAAATTATACCAGGAAACAGAAATGACACCAAATGGAGTGATGTAACACAGCCAATTAAAAAAAAATTAAACGAGTTGACCACAGCAAACAGTTCAGAGGTTAACAACAAGAACTATGCTTTCTAGTATGCACCAAAACATATATCATCTTAAGAACACAGCGAAATAGGACACCCACATACTACATTGTACTTTTGGCTTGCACAGAAGCAAAACCAAATCACAACAAATCAGCAAATGACTATAATGGTGAAAGAATGGGATTGATGACTGTCACAAATACAACATAAAAATGTATCCCGGAGGCACAGCAAGCAATCAGAGCTGTGCTTTCAATCAGCCAATAAGAGATGTACAGGAAGAAATTAAGATTTGATGGGGGAGGTTGTCAGAAGTTTCATTTCGAAGACTGAGAGAGAATTAGTCCTAGAGTCTCCAGCCTTTTTGAAACTGTTGGGAAGTTCTGACATTGATTAATGTGCACAGTCACAGAATAATTGCCACAGAAGGTGGAGTCAACCCCAAAATATTAGGAAATAAGTATTGTTAACAGTAACTCAGTGGCATAGCTAGGGCAGCCTGGGCGCACGCCCGATGCTCATATAGGGGGGTGCATTGCCTGTCCCCGCAACTGCACTCCTTCCCCGAACTCCCCACTGAATTTGAGGAAAGAGTGCAGTGGAACACGACCAGTAGGGTTGACACCGTCCCCAAAATACTGTGATTCCCATGATACTGGGAACAGAGACAGCTAGGCTCACCTCCTCTCCCAAAAATCACGTGGAGTTGGGGAGCAGGGAGGGCCCATTCAATGCTAGCTTCAGGTAGCCCGGGTCCAACTTTAAACTGCAGGATTCAAGCCTGCAGTGTAAAGCTCAACAGTAGCCGTGCTGAGGCCAGGATTGAACTGAACCTCTGAGCTCACCAGCTCCAGTTTTATACTGTTGGCTCTCTCCCCCTCACGCCATGTTTTATACCAGTTTTATAAGATACCTTTTAAAATACAGATGTTGTTTTAAAATAAGAACATAAGAACTAGTCTGCTGGATCAGACCAAAGTCCATCTAGTCCAGCACTCTGCTACTTGCAGTGGCCCACCAGGTGCCTTTGGAAGCTCACATGCAGGAGGTAAAAGCAATGGTTTTCTGCTGCTCCTGCTCCTGAGCATCTGGTCTACTAAGGCATTTGAAATCTCAAATCAAGGAGGATCAAGATTGGTAGCCAATAAAAATAAAAGCTGGGAAGATCCAAGCAAATCACTAGATTCAAACTACTGTTACTAAATGCAGTTGTTACAAGAGAATATGTCAGACAAGCTCCATGTTGTTTCCCTGTTTTTGTTTTGTTTTAATCCTTAGGGAAGTAGCCCTCAGGAACATTTGGGAATGCTCTGGAGCAAGAAATGATTCAGCTCTTGCTCTTCCACATGCAAGCATTATCAAAACTCTTCCAGAGTGTAGCTGTCTGTGTTTCATACAGTCTCTAGTTCTAGTCTGACAAGCACAGATGATTTGCTATCCATTTGTGTTTAGACGAATCTGACTTGGCAGCAAGCCTTCGTGTGCTTGTAGGAGTGATGTAATAGCTCACAGGCAGAAGAGCTTTGACCTGGATGTCTCACCTAATGAGCTCTTTATAAGCCAAATTGTTTTTACAAAGCTATGAGTTTGATGATGTTACTCAGAAAGAGGCTGTCAGTCATGCTGATACTAATTAGAACTTACAACTCCCTGATCTTGTGAATTTCTGTAGAACTATAAGTTCTACAACTTTTGATAGGAAGATGCATGAAATTGGTGATGATTTGTGTAATGGTTAAGAGTGGCGGACTCCCATCTGGAGAATCGGGTTTGACTGTCCACTCCTCTACTTGAAGCCTAATGGATGACCTTGGGTCAGTCACAGTTTTCTCAGAACTCTCTCAGCCCACAGGGAAAAGAAGAGTAGAAGAGTTTTGGTCAAATGTAAGGAATCACAAAGCAGTTTATGAATTCCTTCCCTTCCGATCCTTACAACAGACAGCTTGTGAGATGAGTGGGCTGAGAGAGTTCTGAAAGAACTGTGACTATTCCAAGGTCACCTAGCAGGCTTCATATGTAGGAACAGGGAAACAAACCCAGTTCACCAGATAAGAGTATGCCATTCATGTGGAGGAGTTGGAAATCAAACCCTATTCTCTAAATTAGAATCCACTGCTCTTAATCACTACACCACACTGGCAAGCAATGACAAACCACCTCCAAAAGTCTCTTGCCTTGAAAACCCTGTGGGGGTCACCATAAGTCAACTGTAACTTGATGGCACTTTCTAACACCAATAATATGGGCACCTTTTTGGTTTCAGAATCAATCATCTCATTTTATTACTGCTCAAGATATGAAAAGCAAATGTTGATAAATGCTATCATACTGAATCTTGAATTATTCTGGGTCACAGGATTACTCAGAAACATGTGGATTACATTCAGAATTAGTTTGTTTGCTTAAAAGCTAGCATCGAGTAACCTGACTTGGTTTGCCCCAACTGTGAAGGAAAATTGCCACTTTTTAAAAAGCATAAGGAAGATGGTTAGCTTCTATGGCTCAGTTCCGAAGTTAACATATGGCAAATCTAAATGACTTTGGGGTTTGAACTGTACAATATTAAAAATTTATAGTTTTACACAAAACCAAAACAAAATGTTGAAAGGAGGATAAACTTTGTAATGCTCACATTATTGTCATTCAACATTTCATTGCTTTATAGCAACATGGATTCTCCACATAGTTTTCTCAACAATATATAAAAGAATCTTGTTGTCGTTTCATCCCAATAATCTCATTTTTCCTTAAAAGAGTAAATTTCTAAGATGTCTACGTGTGCAGACATCTCTCAGTATTCAGAAATAAGGCCATTTGTGTTAACATTTGTGCCCTTTAGTAGTTGTGGGTTAGAACTTCACTTCCTTGCCACAAGGCAGTTTTTGCATCTGCACAATAGGTGAGACGATTCATCCCACGGTTATGGAAGGTTGGACCAGGTCATTAAATGACATCAAAGGGAAAAATACACTTCCCATAAGGCTATGTGAAAATGCAAATGTGTGAAATAATGTCAACTTAAATGAACACCAAAGGTAATTAAAAAAATTAGTGCTTGTTTCTAATCATTAGGTGGTTGATTTGCTCAATATTTATACATGTGGCTCCAAATAACATGCATCAACAACAGCTCTGTGGGAAGGAAGGGAAGAAGGATTTCAATCATGCTGTACAAAATGCACATGCATGAAACACTGCCAATTTCAAACTATGCTGTTTGAATATGTGAAAAGAAACCTGCCAAAAGGACTCACACTGTTTGTGAACAGCCATACCGACTGATGAAAAATCCTCTCCCTGTTTGTGACAAGTGGACAGACTGCACTGGTGGGTGTTTGAACTCTCCAATATTCACAATTCTACCTAAACTCCACCTACCTATACCACGTCAAAAGGAAACTCTGAATATGGCTCCATTAAAAAAATTGTTAAACATTCATTGGAAGGGGATGTTATAGCTCAAGTGCTGACACACATGGTTTACACGCTGAGTGTGTTTCAGGTTCATTCCCTGGTATCTGTAGTTAAAGCACCTCATGTAGCAGGGCTGCAAAAGGCTTTTCCCTGAGATGTTGGAGGGATGCTGTCAGGCAGTCTGACCCAGATGAATTTATGGCCCAGTTCTGCAGGAGGAAGCATCTTATGCAAGGAGCAGCAGTGGCGTAGGAGGTTAAGAGCTCATGTATCTAATCTGGAAGAACAGGATTTGATTCAATATAATCTGCAGATTATATTTTCAAAAAACACGCGGTCAATCTGGAGCAGTGGGGAAGTTGGGGGAGTGAATCCAGATTCAAACTACCAGCAGTGGGCTGTGCGCAAAGCGTGTGCAGCCCCCCCCCCTTTTAATTTCGAGGAGCTAAGATCCACGTCTATACGAAACAACATGGGGTCAGTTTGAATGCTTCACTGAGTAAAAGGTAATACAAAGTAGTGCTAAACGTCATATCCACGTGTATATGAGGGGACAAAGCAGCACGGAAACAGTGCTTGCCCTTAATCGCCTGTTTCCCCATACAGTTGCACTGCACATGCTCACGTGTCCCTTTTTCATTTCTCGTTCCCGAGATCAATGTGGATATGAGTCAATGCGGGGCCGGTTTTGAATGTTTCACTGAATAAAAGGCAATACAATGTTCTGTGCATGCTTGCAGAGCATCCGTCAGTTTGAAAAAAAAATCCTGCCCCAGCACAAGGCAGCAGCTAATCAGGATAGCCCCTGAGCGGATCACGTGTTTGATCCGCCGACAGTGGGGACTCCTGCATGGCGGCTGCGTTTCTGGGAAGAAGGGGGCGCAGGCTGCAGTGGGAACCATGAAATCGTGTTCAAAAGGTCCCAAATCTACCCAAACTGGTTTGTATCTAGTTTCATTTTTGAAGTGGGGAATCGACCACTGTCAAGGGAAGTCAAAGGGCAACCATGGAATATCTGTAGCTGCTGTCAAGATCTAAATCATGAGAAGAGTTCACTTTAAATCAGTCATAGTAAAATTGGCATTTTCTATGGTATGGAAAATGAATTGTCAAACTAGTTGGTATGAATGATGTAGCATTTTGCCTTTGTTCCATGTCTTCTGCCAATCCCAATTTGAGGGTTGTTGTATTATGCAAAGAAAGCTTTTCTCCAACATTGCAGTGTGTATAGATGATTTTATAACGTCTTTTAATGTAGCTTTCTGTTTAACCTAAAGGATCCAGAAAAGACCTGTGGTGGAATGGACATGGTGATTATTGGTGCAAGCACTGAAATAACCTATCTTTAAAACAGTTATCTCTCCTCTCTACATACAATCTGCAGATTATATGCCAGAAAGTACCTCCTACTAGCTGCCAGCCCATTTATGTGTTTGTACTGCTCAAAATAATTTTTTCCTGTTTTTCTCCCCAAAATACAGATTTGGGGAAGAGGGAGGGATCACAATATATGCACTACATACCATTCTATGATACCTAAATTGTTTACTGTTTTAATAACATAAAATGCATCATTTACTTAGCACATAAAATTGCAATACTGTACATATTTTTGGAATTTAAAAATAAAATTGCAAATATACCAGTATTTCAGGAAAAAAACTGCAAGCTGCAACCTCCTGTCTTAGCATGTGTACCTTAATGTTTTGCTATCTGGCTGTAAAGAGCTTAGTTCTCAGTGACATTTTCAGAGTTCTTTTCTGAGGTCTTGGTGCCATTTCTACCCCACCTCCTTCTGGTCTCCCCCCCTCCCCTGCAAGTTAGGGCTACTTTTTACTAAAGCTGTGGGTATGTGTCACAGTTGTTTTAAGGAGAAGTGAAAAGGTCAAGTACAGGTCAAAAAGAACAACAGGAGGCATGCAACAGCTGAAAATCAATGAAAGCCCTTCATAAGAACATAAGAAAGAGCCTGCTGGATCAGACCAGAGGCCATCTAGTCCAGCACTCTGCTACTCGCAGTGGCCCACCATGCTTCCCTAATGCTGCCTGAACAAACAGTAGGTATTCTTCTAGGTGCAGAAATGCATCTTGGAGTTTTAGGTGGAGCTGCCCAGATATCTGGAAAGATAACCCTTTCCTCCATTTTTTTTTCTTAAGCCTTTTTAATTTGGGGAAAGTACTGAAAAAAATCTTATGAAATACTGGTTGTGGTGGGTTTTCCGGGCTGTGTGGGTGTGGTCTGGTAGATCTTGTTCCTAACATTTCGCCTGCAACTGTGGCTGGCATCTTCAGAGGTGTATCACAGAGGGAAGTCTGTTACACACTGTGTCCAGTGAGAAGGAAATGTTTAGTGGGGTATATATTGTCCATGTCCCAGGGTGGGGAACCAATCAGTAAGTGTTTAGGTGGAACTTACTGATTGGTTCCCCACCAATCAGACCACGGCCACACACCCCGGAAAACCCACAACAACTAGTTGAATCCGGCCGTGAAAGCCTTCGACAATACATCTTATGAAATAATTTCTCTTTCAGAGTGAATGAAATGCTTTCAAAGATGAGGTGGTCATGCTGCAGACCTATACCCTTGCAAACAGCACAGAGGTTTGTAGAACCTCACAATGTTGTTTTATGAAGGTTTCCTTTCTAAAAAGAGGTTCCAAGTCTCAAGCTACGCTATGCTATCGCCATGCTATTTTATTCTGGGATTAGTGTTTCCGAATTGCTAATATGAAGGTAATGCAGTGATTTGAACCACCTTGTTTCCTTTAAAGAAAGAATCTTCAGTGGAATAAAGAAGGAAAAAGAGACACACAGTACTACAAAAGGCCCTGTTCCGATCCATTGTTTCTATTCAAAGCACTCCCCCCCACACACACTTAATCCATGATATATCAAGAGCTGTGGTATTTTAGGGTCACTGTCTTCAGTACGTGTTTAAAGTATTGCAGGAACAAAACACTAATAAATAACTTTTATATTCTCCACTTCTTCAGTTGTGACATCCATAAAAGAGATAAAGGGGATCTCTCTAAGAATCCAGCCTCAGCCGCTTATCTCCTGTTTGAATAGTTAAATGCCAGTTTGGTTATTACTCATGCTTTCAACTATTGCAGTATTCTTCCTTGTGCAAAGACTCCTGCACTGTGAATGAATGCAGCAGTTTTGAAGCCTGGCACGCAAATGCAGGACTCTCACCAAAAAGGTAACTGTGGCAGTCCCTCCCATTTCCATTTTTTAAGTATCTAGATGGACACGGTCATTCATGCTACTTCTATGCAGCTATTCGTATCAGATAACATTTTTGATTTAATTATAAATAGTTCTATCCCACCTCGTACAAAGACTTCAGGCAGCTTACAGCAAAGTTAAAACAATAAAACATCCCAACAAAAACATCATAAATGAAACAGTGGCAATTAAAACAAAATAATAAATACATCATAAAAATTAACCCCAACCCCCAACTCCCTCACATTTACCCCACAATTAACAGTTGTACAGGAGCTTCTAAGGAGGCTAGCCAAATGCCTGGGTGAAGAGAAATGTCTTCACCAGGTGTCTAGCCCCATAAAGGGCAGGCACCTGGTGAATCTCCAAGGGGAGACTATTCCAGAGCCTGGGAGCAATCCCAGAGAAAGCCCTCCCTAATTTATGATACTTCTTGGAATTCCCAGTATTTGAGATTACAATCCACAGTATTGTGAATTGCAGATCTATGATCAACTCCTGAGAAAATTAATTTACGAAATAAAATTCAACATCTAGCTGTGACTTTTAATACTAATAAATGTTTCTATTGCTTTGTCTATCTGTGTATTTTTTTAATGAGCTACCATTGCCTGTGAGATCTAATTTCTACATTCTAAGTGTGAACAAAACACCCTGCAAACAGATGCTTTTCCATGTTGAAAGAAAGCCATGTCCAGGAATTAACAGCTTTTGTACTGGCTTACCTACAGCTTGTGCTATATTAGAAATGAAAAGTGATTAGTGACATGGACCTTGACGGTTAAGTTTTTAAAAATTCATCACAGCCTCAATTGGGCTCATTGTACCAATGTCCAATAACTTCTTGCTGGTACAGTGACTACACATATGATCCATGGGCTAAGAAGCACAAAGATTTCAAGATACTTGGATTTCCTAAACCGAATAGTAAAAGGCATTGTTCAGCATTTTGAGATGCATGGTTTATTATATATGTTACAGAACAGATGCACAGCATAATTTTTTCTTTCACACAATACAAGTTTAACTAATAAAACTAAGCTTTGGAGGGAGGGAGGGGGATGGGAATCCTCCACCTCCTCTTCATTCCTATAAAGCTTCCACAGTATCTACATAAAATCTGGGCCCTGGTCAGGCTCATCTGATCCAGCCAAGCTATTCTTATCACAGGAAACCAACTGTCTGCCGCCATCTTCGTGTTTGGCTCCAGTACAAACTTCTTCTCTTGAAGGAGCACACCTGTGGACGTTACTTTCAAACCTAAACAACCTGCTCAGTCACAATTACTGTTTCTCTCTCTCTCTCTCTCTCTCTCTCTCTCTCTCTCTCTCTTGTTCCAGTTGTATTGTGAAATTATTCAGAAGTTGTGTTTTGAACAACAGACGTGTAATACTGCAAGAAATTTACAGGACAAACGAGTGACCTGTAATTCCTAGTACTCTTATGGGCTTCACAGCTGTAGTTTTGCATGTAATTCTCCTGCATACACGAGATCTACTTCTGTAGATCAAAAGACAAAAACAGTGCAATGGACAGTGGAACTGTTCTGATCTATGATCAGTTCTGGAGATGGCTAAGTAGTTGCTGGAACAAACCAGGCTTGCTATTTTCCTGCCAAAGACAGAGGACCTCTGCCCCAGTTCATGTTACCCAACACCATTCCTAAGGCAGTGGTGTGGCGCCAAGAGGGCGTGGCGGGACATGATGCACCAGGCACGTGCCGGTGTGGGGGTGTGGCATTCCAGGGCAGGCAGGAACTGGCGGGGGCACAGGAAGCAGGCATGCCCCGGGCGCAGTTCCCCCTCGCTCTGCCCCATCCTAAGGTCAGTAGGAGAAAAATAATGACAAAAAATTGCCATCAAGTCACAGTGGGAAACCAGGAAATTATGTCTGTCTAGCACCATACAGTTTCACCATAGAGTTTCACCATAGAGTTTCCTATGATTCTTAAAGAGGCAGAAGAATAGTAGGTTTTCATGCCCCACTTTTCTCTACCTTAGGAAGTCTCAAAGTAGCTTACAATCAAAATCCCTTCTTCTTCTCATAGCAGCCACCTTGTGAGGTAGGTGAGGCTGAAGGAATTCTGAGAGAACTGTGACTGGCTTCATATGAAGGAGTGTCACCAAGCAGGCTTCATATGAAGGAGTGGGGAAACAAACTCAGTTCTCCAGACTAGAGTTTGCTGCTCCTAACAGAGGCGTAGCTAGGGAAAATGGAGCCCCGTGCAAAATCTGGGTTTTGTGCCCCCCACCCCACCTGCCCCCCGCCCCCGGTATGGGTGGCCTCCCCACAACCAAAGGCCGCACTCCCCCACTACGACCAAAGAACAATTTTTCGCACCATGTCATCTCAAAGTCACCATCACATTATAGAGCATGCCCCAACTCACAGATCTGAACACATGCCCCAACTCACAAATCCGAGCTCCCTAGTTTAAACAACATTGAAAGTGATGCTGTTTGGGGGGGAATCCACCCTGAAACAGCATCACTTTTAATGTTATTTAAACTAGAGAGCCCAGATTCTCCTTTTAAATCCACCTTAAAGGGAGAATCTGGGTTCCCTAGTTTAAACAACATTTAAAATGATGCTGTTTCAGGGTAGATTCCCCACCAACCCCCAAACAGCATCACTTTCAATGTTGGTTGCTATGGGTTTTCTGGGCTGCGAGACTGTAGTCTGGTAGATATTGTTACTAATGTTTCACCTGCATCTGTGGCTGGCATCTTCAGAGGTGTATCACAGAGAGAAGTCTGTTATACACTGTATCCATACTTCTCTTATAACAGGTAGCCCCATCTACTATTAGCTTCCATTGGAAACAATGGGGGATGGAAGCACACTCCTTGGGGGTCCATAACTTTGGATCCCCTGAACCAAACATCACCAAACCTGGCTGGTAGCAATAGATTATCCCGATGATACCTCCCAGGTTTAGTGAAGTTTGGTTCAAGGGGTCAAAAGTTATGGAGCCTCAAAAGGGTAGCCCCATCTACTATTAGCTTCCATTGGAAACAATGGGGGATGGGGGCACCACTTTGGGGGGCTCTTAACTTTGGACCCTCTGAACCAAACTTCACCAAATCTGGCTAGTATCAGCAAGAGATTATCCTGATGATACCAACCAGGTTTAGTGAAGTTTGGTTCAAGGGGTCCAAAGTTTCAGACCCTCAAAAAGTAGCTCCATCTACTATTAGCTCCCATTGGAAACAATGAAGGATGGGGGCACCCTCTTTGGGGGTCCTTAACTTTGGACCCTCTGAACCAAACATCACCAAACCTGGCTGGTATCAGAAAGAGATTATCCTGATGATACCAGCCAGGTTTAGTGAAGTGTGGTTCAAGGGGTCCAAAGTTAAGGACCCCCAAAAGGTAGCCCCATCTACTATTAGCTCCCATTGGAAACAATGAAGGATGGGGGCACTCCCTTTGGGGATCCATAACTTTGGACCCCCTGAACCAAACTTCACCAAACCTGGCTAGTATCATTAGGAGTGTCACCTGATGATAGCCTGAAATGTTGGTGCCGCTAGCCTAAAAACTGCGCCCCCTGCCAGCCAACAAAGTAAAAACCCTAAAATATTTTTAAATACATTTTTTATTTTTGGCGACCCCTCAAGTGTGCGCCTGGTACAACGTGCACCCCCCTGCCCCCTGGTAACTACGCAGAACATTAAAAAATATACAAATCAATTTAAAATCAACAATTAAAGACGGGGAATTATCAAATATGCATTGACATTGGTCCCACTGTAAAGCACAGGAAACCCAAAAAAGAAGTAGAGGGAGATATAAAGGAAGTCCCTGTTGTGAGGCACCCAATCTAATCCATCATTTTGCCTGCCTGCTGCTTCCTTTTCATTGCCTGCCACCTTTCTTTTTGTGCTGCCAGCTGGGGTCTAACACAAGAGCGATAGACCGCGTCAATTTCATGTGTCTATTACTCTAGCATTGGACCTGCAGTGTCCTATTAGACTTGTTCCTCCTATGAACAGAAGATCTCCACCCCCAAGAGGAACTAACCACCCACTGGCCAGCAGTGGGGAAATGGCACGAAACAAGGAAGCATGCCAGCATCCTGACACACTGATGTCACTCCTCATGAGTCCAGAAGCAACATCAGTGCATCATGACGCCAGGGATACACTGGCATTTGGGAAAAACTCTATAGTCACATTGTTGGTTAAACTCCCCCCCCCCCTGCAATTCTAGTTCCTATATGTTTATACCAGTATGGCAAAATGTTCCCCTTTATTCCTCAACTTCACTTTTTGCACTCCCCCCCCCCCCCCCATTCCAGCACTTGTAAGGGAAGAGCTCCGGATTCCAGTTGAGGACAGAAATCTGGTGGGCATACCTTTCTGGTGGGTAGTGTGAACACAGTCTTTTTCTAGCTGCTTATGTCCTATCCAAAGTTGCTCCCTAGGAGAAACTGATTAGACAGCCACGTTAATGACACGGGCATGTGCAGGGATGCCTGCTTCCAGTGGAAGGGCTCACACCAATTCTCCACAGCACCTGCTGCTGCTGAAATGAGCAGTGGGAGGGAATAGGGAGGTGAAATAGTGGTGCACACTTCCACAACATTATTTCCGGCAGATTAAGTGATGGTATAAGAATACCTCAAAGATGGGACTCCTGGAGCATCATTAAACGTGGTGATGTCCCTTCCAGAGAAAATAATGTCACACCATTCCATGGAACCATTACTGTCTCTCTACCAGATCCTCTCACTGGTTGCCAGAGACTGGTTAACAGGCTTATCACTGTACCAACTTGCTTTTCAAACAATAAGATTAGCTATACACAGATTTCTATACATATTGTTGCAACATACACAGGGTTTTACTATTGTGTCTCCATCTAATGTTCCCTTAGCTAACTGAAGAAGCCCTCTAGCATACCTTTTCTTATTTGCTTTTTCTCCAGCCTTTCCATTCTCATACCCCTGACGAAATGAAGGTGGGTCTAGCCGACATCATGGTTCATGCTCTGAGAAGGAGGTTTCTTTGACAAATTTTAACTGGCAGAACCCAGACAAGCTTACAGTCTGTTCTTGAAAGACCCCATCCGAACTGTCTTGTCCACAAGCAGAATGAACTGTTTTCCCTTTAGACTTTTCACCCTGCTGTTGTAAATCCCATTGGCATCCAGCCAAGGCCTATGCTAGACACAGCCATAATACAGTCATTTTTCTTCTGCCCTTCCCCAAAGGAAACAGCAGAAACGTTCTCCTTTCAAATAATTTAACGAAGTGCAGATCCCGATAGAAGGTGACTTTGTAACCTCTCCAGCAAAATCCGTGGGCTTCACTGCCCTGTACTCACCCAAAAGGAAGCAGAGGCCAACCCAGACCATTAAAAGGGAAGTGTGAATTAGGAACAGCTTTTATTGTGGCAATAATACACAGAGATTGCTGCTCTTCTGGGCTCCATCATATGAGAAAGGATAGATGAATGTGATAACTGCTGGGGCGGGGAAACGCATCCAATAAGAGTTAAAAAGATCATCTAAAAAATAGATTTGGAGCCATTCCAGATGACAGTAGGTTTGTACAGAAGCTACACAATTGTCACTCATGTTTTATGGGAGCATGCAGATGACATTCTCCCAACTAGTTCATCAACAGGCGTTGACCCTAATACCTGGATACTGCATTCAAACCATGACATACTGAGTAAACTCACTGCTCTTGAAACACATGTAATATTCCGTAGAATTGGGCTGAGGTGGGGAAACCTGATATTCTGCTTTGAGAAGAAATGAATTTTGTTCAATGATTGGCTGGCCATGTGTCAATCAAAACTACTTTTCACAGTTATAGTCAGTGTTTTTGCTGGCCTACTTTGAGTTACAAAACCACATCTCCCTCCCTTTTAGAAAGGATTTCAAAATGTGTAAAACATAAAATGGGTAAAGCACCAAAGTAAATTGCCTGGGACCCTTTTAACTGGATGACCACACAGGAACAACGTCATCATTATAAGTTATTCTCAACACGGTTAATCTGTGGATTCTTAAATATGAAGGCTGGAGTCATTAGCAGATTAGAGAGATCTTTTATAAACCTGAGAAAAGCCCAGGTCTGCAGAAAAATCTGAAATCTAAAAAAAAAAGAAGAGATACATTTGGGAGTTAACCCTCAAAGTAATAGAAACAGTGCCTGTACCACTAGGAACCGAATGCCTTCTGCAGAGGCCCATGTGGTTGTTGCTAGACAACCAAAAGCAATATTGCCAGCAAACAAACCTCGATTTCTGTCAGTAAAAGACAGGGGAAGAAGCAGGGCCCTTTCCAGGCATTTGGCCATTAAGGGAGAAGTCACTGGAGTCAGCCACAGCAGCAACCACTAAGCAGGCCCAGCTGTTGCTACTATTCAGCAGCAATCACTGAATGAAAGCCAGTGTGGTATAGTGGTTAATGTCAAAGTTTCAGAATACAGTCTGGGAGAGCCAGGTTTGAATCTCACCTCTATGTGGACTCTTACTGGATGACCTTGGGCTAATTATACATTCTCAGAACAACCTACTCCATAGGGCTGCTGTGCAGATTAAAATGGAGAATAGGAGAATGATATAAATTGCTTTGTGTCCCCACTGGGGACATCAATAATATGTGCAGAAGTAGATAAAATTATGTTGCATTTTATGCAATGAAAGAAGAAAAGGAAGCAGGAAAAGCTAAGGACACCAGGGCTGCCAGGAATAGCAAAATGATTTTGTTACACATGCTTCTTTTTCCTTCTCCCGTCTATCATGGGACTTTTAAAATATGTTTTACTGAACCAAATAGAGAAATAATTAATAGCGCCCTAGACTCCTCCACATAAAATAGGGCATAAAATAGAAATTTAATTCACTGATTTCTAAAAAGTGGGGTAGGATCCACAATTAAGTCACAGCAGATTGGCAGCACAACAGAAACCCGTTCACAACTAAGTCGGAAGCAGCGACTGAGTGGTAGATCAGTTTGCTGTTTGAGAACTACAAGTGAAGAACTACAAGGACTTGCAGGAGACATCTCATTTCCCTCATATTGTGGTCATATGTTAAATCTAACTAAAACTGGTGCCTTCTTATTTTCATATCTGGCCTTCTGGATACATCAGTTATAACCATGAGCAACTTGTGCAGCAGTTTACTTGGGAGGGGGAGTTCTTGCTCCCCCTCCCAAGTAAACTCCATGGTGCCTCCAAGCACAAGGAATAAAAGAAGAGGTGGCTCCAGCCTATCCCCCGGTAAGTGGGCAAAACTTCACATGCCAAAGCTCAAATCAAAACTGAAATCTTGAATGAAATGGCAGAGAAAGGTTCTCAAGTCTTCATCAAACAATTCATGTGCCAGTCCCTATCTCACCAATCTATCACTATGTGTTCCTACTAGGTTTCTTCAGAGTTAATGAACTCCAAATGGTTTCTTGTTCTGGTGTGGAGTTTGCATTGTCATATATATCTTGCATTTTCTTTCCACTATGCCAAGGAGTGATGACTCACTTGAATTACACATCACTAATTGCTAACAGAAATGTAATGACATCCGCACTAAAATGGCAATTATATCACTGAGGAAGCATGAGGTCTCCTGGAGCTCCAGAAAATAAGCACGCAGTCGTGTTTCTAGTGCATGCTGGGGAAAATTGAACTTGTGGAGTCGTCAATAAGCGAGCATCACTCAAAGAATGCTGCCAGTGCCTGGCAAAGTTCCTAGAGATTGGTTTTGGAGCCAACACTTTTATCAGCAATCATGATAACAACACAGAACACTTACTGATAAAATTTGCAACACGTCTTCATATTTACTAGTCTCTATGACAACAAGGGATAATGGACTGTCCAGAGTAAAGTGTTATAATAAAGCAAAATCTATTTTAACTATACCACTATACATAGGCTGATGTATCTAGCAATTTACATTTATATGACACTTACTGTCTCATGTTCTTTTTGGCCTATTGGTAGTTGCCAAGTGTAGCATCCAAACATGGCAGTGGGGGGAGATGCCTTTTCTAGAAGCTAAAAAGAGTGGAATCTTCTCCCTCTTTCTTTCCACTTCTCCTTGGAGGATTTTTTTAAAGGAAATAAAAATGCCTAGAAATACTCTTTAAACAATATCCAAAAGAAATCCACTAGTTCGTTAATTTTGTGATATATAGTAAAAACAACTCCTTCACTAACAGTTCTACTCTATCAACTCCCAGCTGTTGTTTCAATGGGTACTAGTAGATAATTCTCCTGTGAAACAATTCTTTGAGGGCCCAGCCTGAGGAACTTTAGGTCTTGCATATGGAGTTTTGGGCATAGGAAAGGCAAACTCACAAAGCTGAGTGGTGCTTCCAAATACACATCTTCTAATATCTTAAATCTGCAGTCAGAACAAAGAGAGAATGTGAGCTGGTCAGTCAGACAGCAGAATCAGTGATGTGGTTCAAAAGAGTCTCAGAGATGTAGTTTGGCTGTCCTTCATAGGGGTGCTACTGTCACAATCTTGGGCAGAGACCAAGTAGACCAAGGCTGAAGGTACATAGCTGTTAGCAGGTCTTGTACCAGTGTTTTTGAGCTGATCAACATTGTTGAGAAGATACTAATTAGATCCCTTGATGGACATCTTATACATGTTCTTTTCACATGTCTTACATTTGCCTAGAAATGGCTAGGAGAGACAGAACTGAGGGTGGTCTACATTAAGCTTGCCTAATACTATAGTTATGCCAACCCTCAGTTATTCAGAATAAAATTTTCCATGCCTTAGGATAACTTAGTTTTAATTTGGTTTCTTTATTTTAATTTTTTTATCAGCTTGACCATTTCTAAGGAGGAGATAACAAATCTCAGTGCTGCGGGGCCCATGTTCCTCTCACACAAGCCCATAGCTATGTTGTGAGTAGTATGTTTTCAAATCATAAAGATACATTTCCCCCCTTGAACAACAGGAGTAATGGGAGTGTGTACTTGCTGGCAACAGAAGAATGGCCATACCACAGTGGCAGAGTACGTACTCTGAATGGTAAAAGGCCTAGTTCCACCCCTTGTATTGTAGCTGAATGGGTCTCAGGTAACCCAACTTAGAAAGTCTTTCAATGAGAACTACTGCTAATCAGAGTAGGCACTGCTGCAAATCATGAACGAACAGTCTCCTTCACTATTAGGCAGCTTTCTACATTCATAAAAGAAAAGACCCATAACTTGCACAGTGGGCTTGTATTTGTTTCCCATTCGCAGTATGCATTTCATAAGTTCTTCCCTCTTGGCTATCCTTTTGTTACAGAGATATTGGATGTTTGCTCATTGCATCGGTGCCATACAATATATTAGTGAGGTTTGATAGTCATATACCCTTACTGCAAAGAATAACGGATTGGCAAAGTGAGGTATGCTTCCCTCTGCAGAGCCCATTTATCTCTTTGTTCAGCATCTTTGCTTTTCCAAGACAAAGAAAAGGAGCAGCAGTGGTGTAGTGGTTAAGAGCAGGTGCATTCTAATCTGGAGGAATCGGGTTTGATTCCCCGCTCTGCCGCTTGAGCTGTGGAGGCTTATCTGGGGAATTCAGATTAGCCTGTGCACTCCCACACACACCAGCTGGGTGACCTTGGGCTAGTCACAGCTTTTCGGAGCTCTCTCAGCCCCACCCACTTCACAGGGTATTTGTTGTGAGGGGGGAAGGGCAAGGAGATTGTAAGCCCCTTTGAGTCTCCTACAGGAGAGAAAGGGGGGATATGAATCCAAACTCTTCTTCTTGTTTAGTAAATATGCTCTTATCTCGGCTTATCAACTATGGAAGCCCAGCATAGCAGGTACAAACAACTGCCTAAAAGACCATGAGTTTATGCCCAATATCAGAGCAACCTGTGTCACAGTGATGCAATGATGTCACTTCCAGTGCACACCGGAAGTAATAGCACTGCATTTAATAAATCTAGGCCTCATGCTGCAGTCAATAAATCCCCTGTTCCACCTCCCACTGGTTGCCAGGAGGGACCTGGTGACTCTAGATTTAATGTGTGAAAACAGACACCTGAAACTTTTCATGGCATGGCATGGAGCTAAATAACATCACCTGCCAAATAACATCTCATTAGTTAAAGAGACAAGTCATTTTTCTCCAAGCAGCTGGCATCTCTAATTATAAACTGACTGTCTGAAATCTACAATCAGGCTTTTGGGGCTGAAAAATGAAAGCAGTTGCCCGCTCAAAAAAAAAAAAAAAAGGAACCTTCCTTCAGAGGCAGACTAAAGGAATACATCAAGCTTTCTTAGCAGAGTGGGAGGATACAGGCCAGCTACATTTAACTATATAATTCCCACCCTCTTTAAAATGTCAATTAAGCATGTAAGACTGTGAGTTTTCTAAGGCTGACAAATATTCCTGCTTTGGCTGGCCATATGATATTAGACCCACTTCTCATCTGCACTGAGAAAGGGGCAACTTTAGCCACAGGACATCTGGGACAGCTGCCCACAATCCCATCATCTAACACCAGCCAGTTCAGTGGCCATGCCCCTATGTGTGCCACAAAGGGCGATTTCCCACTGGCGATTAATCCTGGGATTGTCACCCGAAATATCCAAGTTTCCTTGCAATCTCCCCACTGCCGAACTGCAGAACACAGATCAGTCCCATTTCTGCCCCCCCCCCCCCATCACAGGATTTTTCTGGACCTGCTTGAAAAAACACTCCAATGGGAGCTAATAGGATATGGGGGCTACACCTTTGAGGGTCCATAACTTTGCCCCCCATGAACCAAACTTCACCAAACCTGGGTGGTATCATCAGGAGGGTCTCCTAATGATACTCTGAAATTTTGGTGCTGCTTGCTTAACAATTGCACCCCTGACAGGAGGCATCCCCCCCAAGAGGAAGGCTTAGACATCTTCACTAGAAACATGCTGCAGTGAGGATGTTGGAATCTGGATGAAAAGGTGCCGATTCTTTTGAAACTTGGTTGTATCTAGATTAAATGTTCAGTGGGAATTCAGCCTAAGTTTCCAATTTGGGGAGCAGCTGATCAGCTTGGAAACTGCTGCATTGCCTGCTCAGCCAGCCCCTCCAGGGCCCAAGGAAACACTGGCTGGCTCAACCTCTGCCCACCTGCTTTGGGGCTTGGGTGGCAGGAATCGATAGGTTGGTAGCCCCTACTCATGGCCCCACTCCCTCTGTGGCTTGGGTAGCAGCTGCCTGACTCAATGGCTACCATATTCTCTTCTGGGGATTAGGGAGCAGCTGGCTGGTTTATTCTTTCCCTGCTCGCTCTGGTGCTAGGCAGCAGCATACAGATGGCTTGGTAGCTGTCACATACGCCTGCCTTGCACAGGGCAAGGGCTAAGCCTGGGATGGCTCAGGTTGGGGGGGTAGTGTGGGGTGACCAGGGCCATGATTCTGAGGCTCCATGTTCAACTTTTGTCCGAAAGCCCAGAATCAGTAATAATGCCCTTGCGCTGACATTTTCTAAACAAGTTAGAAAAATTAACTTGTATGATCTGGTAGTACTGACCATGATTTGGCAACACATATGAGACTAGAACTTTGATGTACTAAAGGGAATAGGAGAATAGTAAGTCTCTTGGATCAAGTGAGGCAGGCTAGGCTGGTTGGTCAAGAAGCAAGGGTTACTAGAACTGCATCCTGAACACTTTCCTGGGAGTAATCCCTGTTAATTAAAATGGGATTTACTTCTGTTTTCTCAAGATGCCTCAGCCAGGCAGATAGCAGTTGATACCAAAGAAAATGGGCTGTGGAAAGAAGCAGAGAGACCAGAATCAAGGACGGAAAGAAACTGAAAGATGGCCATAGGAAAACACACATGTCAGGGAATGTCAGGGGCTTATTAGGAACCTCATTCTGACTCAGCAGGTTTGCTAAGAAGAGGGAAAGTGCCACTTGAGCCAATTGGGAGCGTGTTATTTTGGTTTCCACTTCTTGATCTCACAGCCGAGTCATACAGTAGTGCCTTTGATTAATGGTCCTGCTGATAGGAGGTCAAATCCTGAGGTAATTTGCAAAACCTACTTTGCAAATCAATTAAGACCACTCTACAAATATTCAGCTGCAAAGCTGAAACAGAAATGTATATACTGAGATAAAATTCAAAGATTACGAGATCTACACTTTTCCCAATTCTGAGATCTCAGGAGTTCCAACATGCTCCTGAGAGCGTGATGGCACAAAGGAAGAGAGTGACCTCACAGAAGGGAATACTCTCTCAAAACAGCTCCACAGGATAGTGCCATGCAGAAGTAATTGCCTGGCACCATCACAGCACAGCAGGTTTTTACATGAGTTATATCATATGACTTTTAAATGTAATTATTTAACTAAGGCTAGAAATTTTTAATTTTTTCCTACACTCTAAAATATTGATCAGGTGGAGACTACTAGAAGATAATAGTAGACATAATTCCTTCAGATGTGAAAATTTATGTCCTTGTGATTGACTTTCACAGTCATTCCGATGTGGCCTAGTTTTTTATATTTTAGTAACCTACTTAAAACTAATAAGTTAAGAAACACTATAAGATAGAAGATAGAGAGAAAGAATGAGTTATATGTGTAGGAGTGGTGATATTTTAGGGCAGCCTTGTTATTATCATGGTAACCATGAAGTTCTTAGCCACCCACACAGAGAAGCTTTGGTACCAGAAGTTCCAAAAAGTTCCAAAAATGCTTTGATACCAGAAGTTCAAAAAAGCTTTCATACCAGAAGTTCTAGAAATTGAAATTTTTACCTACAAGCCTATTGCTTGCATTGTACAAGACTTCTAATAGATAACCAGGTAACTTACTTATATTCCTAATAACCTACTCATTTTGAAATGAGCCAGTACTTAATCCCCAGAAAAGTGGACAAGAACCTTACAACATGCTTTACTAAATGCCTAGATACTAGAATGACATTTATAGCACAATTTAGATCCCTGGACTGCGTTGTGGCGACTGGAAGTGGTGTGGCAAATGTGGCCATGCCACCTTCAATGGGCTCTCCAGAGGCATAGGGAGGTAGAAAAAAGCAGAAACCCCTCCATAGGGGCCAATGGACTTATGCCACCCTTTTGAATGCTGGAGATGTTGCAACTGGCCACAAACCAGAGTGGAAACCAAGTAACATTGGCTCCACCCCCAGAAACGCCCAGCCCTCCCCCCACCCACACCAAGATCCATTCTGGATGCCAGGGCAACTCTGCTGCATCTGAGACTTCCAGCTTTTGTCACAGCTGGGCTGAGGGGCGGCTGGGAGCTGGTGCCTCTGGACCATCCACTGGCACAAGTGCCCGTTGCACTGGCAGAGGTCTGAAATGCAGTGGCACAGCCCTCAACCGGTTCCTGTGACGAATCGCTCCCCCCCCCCCCTGGATTGGGCTGTTAAATACTCAGTTTTATTGCAAATAATGGTATCATTAATGGTATTGCTGATGGTATCCAATGCCTTCTATGAACCAATAACGAAAAAGCAAACAACAATTTCAGCTTTCCCAATTCTGTAAGCAAAAAAAGTACTCCAATAGCAAAAATATGTTTGTTAGTTCAGTCACAGCACAACGTTCTAGACTAGAGACTCTAATCTGACCTTCTTACAATTCTTCCTAACCAATGTACCACTTGAACTGGGCACTGCAATCCGTAATTTTCTCCTTATCCTTAGGTGGAACTGCTTCCTAGTTGTTAAATAACTTGTCCAATCATAAACAGAACCCCCCTTCAAAGCCGGGAGGGGGGTTTCTATAGCTTCAGACCAGACATTATCAGCCCCCACACCTGCCCTGCCAGGAGGCCTTTATTTAGCACTCACATTCATCACCCTGTGCTGAGCACATAAATAATGCCATTAGCCACTCCAAGCTGTGATAAAATTAGCAGTGTAAACAGAGAAAGTAAATGACCTTAGTGGAAAACCATTGTTGATTCTGACCCAACACTTACAAAGAAGATTAGTCAGAGAAGAGCAAGGCAGGATGACAAGGGCTCCTGGGGACTGTTTAAAAACCCGAATCTCCAGAATGTTTATTCTTAGGAAAATATCTAATTGCCTTTTGTGAGCTTCATAAGATTCATGCCTTTCAAAAAGGGAGGTGTTAAGTTTAGTTCTTCCTGACATCTGCCAGCTTAGATATAGTGCTTCCTTAGTGGTCATCAGCTAGAAACTGTTAATACCCCAACCCCTTCTCCCCTGTGCAATTTGCACAGTGCCAACGAGCAGAAAACGTACAGCATATTCTTCCAGCAGAGCAATTTGCACCTGAAATTGCTTCCCACCTCCATGCAAAACTTCAAAACATAAATTGCACATGGAAAATAGAGATCAGTAACAAATTAAGCAAAGTGCCAAGATTGAATTTCAAACTGTTATATTTGGGAAGGCTTCAAGATCCCTCCACCTTGAAGCTAGGGGTTCCTTACATTTTTACAAGCATTTGTTGGAAGCTGCTTCATATAGTTTCCATGTGGCAGCTTAATGTATACAGCAGCTCCACAGAGGTTCTGTCTTATTACATATTTCATCCTACCCTCCCTCCAAGAAGATGTGGGTGGCATACAGGGGTCTCCCTTCTTCCACTTTTTCAATTTAATTTTGTGTGCTGAATGTGAAATCTGTCCCAATCTTACAAAGAGGTGCTGTGATGCTGCTACACATGTCAGTTAAAAACAGACTCCTACAAAATAATTATAGTCTGTATTGGACCTTGTTAAGAAGAACAGTTTATCCAATTCCTTCTCTCCTCTGAAGCCTTCTGACCCATGTGGTTACTAGTCTACATAAGTCCTGTGACCAGGAATGAACTTCCCCAGGGCTGGAAAGTAATGTGGGAGAAGGAGTAAGAAAAGAATACAAGAAAGGGTTGTGATTCTTGTGTGTGCAGATTGCTAGATCCAAGACATAGAGTGGATGGAATTTTTAGCCCATAAGCTGAGTCCTGCACATTGTCATGAGCTTGTAAAGCATTCTTCCTATTCTTCTCAAAGTGCTCATATGCTGGTACACATGCTTGCAGCATCTAAACCTTAACTTGGGAACTTTCTGTGAGTCTTTCCTGAAATTTGTGACTTTGAGAATATGACATGAAAACAGTGTAATTATGCAGATTTAAATGGGCCTGTTTTGAATCTAAGAAAGCACGGCCTGACATCACAACTGAGAATAGAAAAGGGTATTATAAGCGGAAGGAAGAAGACAGAATTGCTAGATGAATACACCCGTTTCAAAGGCTGCAGGACCTATGCAGGGTAATAGCCATGAAACATAACAGGTGAAGAAGGGAATTCTGAGGGAAGTTAAGGCATAGAATGCAAACAGCTGAGAAAAGGAGAAGATGAAAAACAAAAACAAATTGGAATTCCGGACAGTGTGCTGTTAACTTTGGGAGTTCATCTCAGTTGTTTTGTGGATTGGCTTGCTTGCATAAGTCAACTTATGTCATACAGCTACTTTATGCAACACAGTACACTTGCTCTTTGTGGTATTTTGTGGTCTAGCTGGCATAGACTGATGATAGAGAGGTCAATGAATGGCAGTTCCTATCTTGTGATCTTTTCTTCCCTTTCAGTACTATGATGCTACATTATTAAGCTACTCTGCAGACTGTTTCCTTCCACAATTGCCTCAACATCTGCTTTTCTAGTCTTCTCCTGGAACTGACTGCAAACATTTTAGATGGTTAAGATCTGGCTCCTAATTACAAGCACATGAAATGCAGGCTGTACCCAAGAGGATGCGGAGAGCTATCTCAGGAAATGCAAGCAAGCTGTGACGCGTGTACATGTCACATTTGCTTTCCCGATGTGTGGCTGATTGGGATTCTCGATCCAAAACAAACATTACCTAGTCTACAGAATCTGGAGCCTGCATCCCCTGCTTACAAGTGTCAGAGTCTGGAAGGAGCTTTCACTATGTAAACAGTACTCTGAGAGTGTGGCAGCAGAAGCGGCAGCAGGGGAAAGCAAATGATTGTTAATCTCTCCTTACCCACTTCCAGATGATTCTGTGCTTCAGAACCAGAGCCATCCAGCTAACCTGCAATGCAGCTGTGTTGGAAGCTATTGCTATTAAGATTTGGGAAAGACCAAACAGAAACAGTGTTCACTACAAGAAATGAGTAGAAAACCAAGCCTTGAATCTTGACATTTCCCCCTTACCCTAGTTAGATGGCATCTTCAGAGGATCTGAAGATGCCAGCCACAGATGCAGGCGAAACGTCAGGAGAGAATGCTGCTAGAACACAGCCATACAGCCCGGAAACCACACAGCACCCAAGTGATTCCGGCCGTGAAAGCCTTCGACAATACCTAGTTAGATTGATGACCCATTTTTCACCTCTGCAGCATGGGGCTTGGCTAATTTTCTCACACATTGTAGTGGTTTTCTGGGGACATTTTGGTACGGTTCATCTTGTGTGATATACTGTGATCTGGATGATGAGTGTTAGTTGATGGAATGACTTTCTAGACTTGCTGGCAGCGGATCCCTTTCATGTGATTATATGAACTGGCAAAAAGTTCTAAGCCTTGTGAGATGGCAGGCAGAAGCCACATATTATGGAGAAGGGAGGATGCTCTGTTTTGACAGTGAGAACTGACAGCCACCCACCCACAACTTGGTTTGGTCCTTTATGAAACTGCCTGCACTGAGGAGATCAGGAAGGCTTCTATGTTTCTGTTTTCCACGGGATGTATAGAAAGCAATTGTTCAGAAGGACATTTGACTAGGTTTGTAGCTTGTTATCTTGTTTCTACTGCATTAACATTATGGCCGTCTCTGCAGACCTTGTGCTGTCTCGCTGCAGACACTGAACATCACCTCTCTCAGCACTACCTTGCTTACGCTTGGCTCTGAAGCAGCATCTGCATCTGAGGAGTTGACATCCTCCCGGAATGTTTCCAAGCGCTTGTTTCTCCCTCCAGTCTAAATTACCCTGTAGTTAGACACTGATCTGGCTCAGATAAAATAATTGTAAGATTGCTTTGAAGTCTTTGTTCCCAACGAACATTTTGATCCTTCCTGGCTGTCTTGCACTTGGCTATTTGGGATACTGTCTGGAAAAGAAGCAAAACACTTATGCATTCCAAATACTGGTGGGTTTCAGTTTATTGTTAAGGATCTGGAATCCTCCTGGTCTGAAAGGTCAGTGTGATGAGCCTCTACTTCTTTTTCTTGTTACCCAATGCTTAGCTTGGAGGCAAAGAATACAAGCAGCACAGAGTTGACCAATAAGGCTTTCTGCAACCAAACTTCTCATTCTTATTATTTTCATTTATAGTTCACCTTTCTCACTGGGATTCCAGAAGGATTATAATTATGATTTTAAAAAATTTGGTCAGTCTAACTACCATAAAGAATTCTAGTAAACCAAAATAATGCAGTTATCTAAGGAAGATTCTGCATGGGCCAAAACAATGGTGTGAGGACGGTAAAAACACTGTTGGGGAGAACTTCGCACAGCAACCACTGCTGAAGCGGAGCTGCAATGTCCTATTTTCCCCAAAACAGCATATTTGTGAATCACTAAACAGGAGAGTCTTTTCAGAACTGATGCTGAGCGAACGGCTGGGCAGGAGGCACGTCTGCTCCAGCTGTGCTTGCATTTTTAAAAGTTCCAGTTCACGTCTGCGTAGCCACGCAGGCACACAGGGTCGTATCAGGGCCTCAAGGGATGTCAGCGTGGCTGTGGGGGTTCATGTGTGCATTCCTGAGTAGCTATGCAGGAATGGGCGGTCAACAAAAAAAAAACCCTGCCGCGTCTTTGTGCCCAGCCAATTTGCATGCTGTCCACGGGATGCCCAGCCATGCGAATGCCCCGGGGCAGCTGCGTTCCGTTTACACTGACTACACTCCGTTGTTTTCACCCCATGTGGAATCCGCCCCAGTGTTTACCCATCCAAAGCCCTAATTGTATCTGCTTATAAGAATCATGTGCAGCAGAGTGGCTGGTATTGAGTCTGAATACGAGAATCCCAAATCGTTGCTTAATTAACAGGGTGACCTTGGGCCAGTTTGCTGGATGGTTTGGGTGACCTATCTAACATCACTGGGTTGCTTAGAACATAATGGAGACAAGACAGTATAACAATGTGCATTTAGTCTTCAGGAGACCGTAAGTACTGGGTGTTTTTTCTTAGTACCTTGCTCTACATTTGCAGAAATTCAATTAACTTACATGAAAACTGTCATGCTTATGTGTCAGTTTATGATGTTTCAAAATCAATCTAGGAATCAACTAGACTAAATAAAACAAACTCCATTACAAGAGAAGCCAGATTCTCGATGTTAGGTATGAAGTGTAAAATCCTAAAGCCTGAAGGGTTTGCAAGGGACATTAAACTTCCAAATACTAATGAACTATTAGCCTCTATGTTCCTTGCTAATTTTGCACATAATGTTACAGCACCGAGCCCTCTAACTTTACCAGCCAACCATAACAGTCTTGTTTAAGGGAAGAATCCTGCAATTTTCCTTTCATGTTTTGAATTCCAGGGGCTGGGGGTAGAAATAGTCTTATTAATATTATGATATAAGAGGCTTTAGGCTTATAGAACAATGTATTGAGATTGGCCAAGGAGCAAACAAGAAAGCCTGTCAAAACAATAGGTAAGATAACTCTATGTAAACTAGAGTTGCTGATCTTGAATGGGGACCCTTTTAATCAAACATACACCCCCCTGAGGCACCAAGAGCTCCGCTTCACACATTACACTTTGCACTGCCTCAAGAAGGTGAGCTGTTACTTAGCATTGCTTACATTTCATTTGTATCTATTTGTCTGCATTCCCCTTGCTCCTACTTCTACTTTCTTTTTGATAATCATCTGCACATATTATTTGATGTAATACGTCCTTTCAGATGAATAGGCAAAGCTGTAACAAGGGCAAGACAAGTATGGCACTTGCCTCAGATGCACAAATCTAAGGGGTGCAGAAAAAGTACGTTGTGACAAATAAACATATCATTATTACTCTTGTTATTTATGGATCTACCTTTCTACCCAAATAGCTTCTCTGAAAGGATAGTGGGCACAGTTTTATAATTTTGCTTCAGGCATAAAATATCAAAGGAGAATTAGTTCCATGCACAGCTGAAAAAGAAATGTGATCTATTTAATATGTTATTTGTGTCATCTATGATGATGATGATGATGATGATGATGATGATCTTTTTTTAAAAATAGCAAATGCCTCCTATAACACAGAATGCAGGTGAAGACTTTTTTTAAAAAAAAATGGCATTCCTTCCATGATCCCTCCTTCCTGCTCAATGTTTTAAGTGTTTTAATGTTTTTGTATGTATTTTAGCTCTGATATTAATTATTTTTGTTGGTTTTAATGGATTTTAAGATGTGATTTTATTATCTACGTATCAAGTTGTTTAGCTGCCTTGGTGTAGCTGATAAGGGCAGAAAGTCAGGGTACAAATTGTTTTAAATTAAAATTAATACATAAAACTGCCTTTTGGAACCAACTGCCTCCAGAATTATTGCATTTGCTAATGGACCGTTTTGTGCCACAGAATCAGGCACCATTAATAAAAGCAAGCATTTTCAGGGTCAACAGATCAATCCCATTGATTTCTGGGAAAGTATCTTAAACAGCTATAATCATATCTCCAACTCTTTAAAAGCAAAGAGAGGGCACTAATTGTTTTACACTTTTAAATTCAACAAACAGTGCGCACTTGGGGAAGTTGCAGTGTCCAGCGGAAAGTGTCAAGAGGTTTATTTTTGTTGAGACCTGCGAAAGAATCTGAGTTTGAAGCTTTCAGATTCTGCTTCCCCGCCTGGAGCTACAGCATGTAAACAGTTTATTTAACAAGATTTTTTGGCATGTCTTCAATAAACCCCTATAATAATCCCCCTGGCAGACCAAACATATTGCAGATTAGCAGACATGACTGCAGTAAAACACCCAAATGACCCCATCCTTGCTTTCCTGTTTGTGCGCAATGTAAAATCCTGTACTTAGTTATGTTTATGCCTCTGTTCCTAGACATTTTTGCAGGACATGAAACTGCTCATGTTAAAGAATTGTTTTAGACTAATGTTCCTAATGTTTCCTAATGTAGTTATATCTAGTTTATAAAATGTGTTAGGTGTTGACTGTTGTTTAGCTGAAACGGTTCACTGGCTTGAACCACACTGCTGGCAATTCTGAACCAATTCTGAAGTCACCCGTTGCTTACATTTCATTGTAATGTATTCAGCTTCATTAAAAGTTTATCATCTCCATTAAACAAACAAAAAAAGTGCCTAGAGAAACTGATTTAATATCTCTAGTCCTAAAACCACATGAAAGAAGGCAAGCATATTGGTGAAACTGAACATTGCTGAGGTTTTTTTGGAGTATAAATCACCAAAATGCAGCAGCCAGGTCAGTGGCACAAGGTTTGTCACCTGCATTGTTTGCATAGTTAGGCTAGAACACTTTGCTATGTACGGGGCTGGCAGCAGGCCATATCACAGCACACTCGATAGCCTGCCAGACCTAGGAGTCAGTCATGGGCTGTTCTGTGTCATGGCTTCAACACTTCCTTCTAGAGTCCATGAACTGTACAGTATTTGAACAAACACAAGTCAACTATACACTGGCAACAATATTGCAGAGACTTAAACTTTGGTTTTGTGTTTTCTCAGCTGGAAATTGTCAGTCTTCTTTAAGAAACAAAACCACTTTGGCCATTGGCTTAAATCAAGGTTCAATTTGATCCAGTGCTCACTCACCACATTTTAAGGTTGGCACCTGTTTTCAATGCCTAGAAAAATGACAAAGGCAGTATCTGAGCTGAGCACATTACCTTCATTACAGACTAACCAGAAATGGAACTCACACATGTGGAATTAGAGATAATGTCTTCCAAAGCAGTGGAAGTCTAACTTCTACCACAACCAATATAGAAAGAAAAGGGCATGGTGGCAGACAGGTTTGCCAGCAAGTAGCTGGTACCCAGCAGGGAATGGCAACATGATGGTGTGACATCATTTCAGGGCTGAACCTGGAAATGATGTCACACTGTTCTAGGATTCAGCAGAAACTGTATAGATTTACAACAGCATTTACTTCCAGGTTCATCCTGCAAATAATGTCATGATATTGCCACTATGAATTTCTTTTCTTCATTTTTTTGCCCACTGGTCTACGCAACAGTGGGGAGGGGGGGCATTGCCAGCAGGAAGTCTCCTGCTAGAGCAGTAGACCTGGTAGCCCTAGGGGCAACTGGGATGTGTAGAGCCAGAACAGCAGACTAAACAGTATGTGGGAGTTCTCTTGAATCTTAGCTGTGGGTAAGGTGGGTTGGAGCCCAACATCTTGCTGCAGACAGAATTGGGTGTCATTGTGCCAGCCAGGGGAAAATGAACAAATTCAGAGGGAACTTAAAGAGGGATGAGCTGATGGGGAAATGTTTAAAGATAAATATTTATAGTTTGCCCAAGTGACAGCTTTGAAGAGACATGATAACAGTCTGTAAATATTGAAAGGCTGTCTGTAGCACAGATGTAAATTACTTAGGTCCAACCCCAGGGGCGGGGACCTGAGGTACCTGGGATTTCTTTCTCTCTTTCTGCCTCTCTGGGGATATCATTTGGAGGCAGCAGTGAAGCTGCTATGTAGGTATGACTTCTTGTCTTCAGCTATACTCTACTTGTATATTTCTAATAAAAGCAACAATGGCCAAAGCCTACAGTATTCTTTCTAGGATTGCTAAGTGTTGTTAAAGCAGTTCATGTTGAAGGCTTTGCAAGAGATCTGTAGTAGTGTATCATGGTAGAACAATAGTTTTCAGTAATTCCTATAGAGTACTGATGCCACTTCTTGTTTTTCCCAGGCCAGCAATGTAATGGGGGGGGGGGGAGTTCTCCAATGTCCTTCAACTATCGACAGCATAAAAACTGCATCATAAAAGTGAAGCAATCCATCAGGTGCCCTGGCCCCCAAATCATTTATGGTCTTAGTGGTGAGAAGCAGCACTTTGAGCTGTGCTGCTTGAATTAAAATATTGCTTAATAAAACCAGTTTTAATTATAAAACTGTCTGCTCTTGTGAGAGTTTTCACCCAGGACTATCTTGGGTCATTTCTGCATGGTACAAATATCCCTGGCTGAGAAAGGGAAATATCCCTGTTTGGTCAAAAAGTCTGCATGGTTCCCGGTCCTAAAGTAGGTTTGCCCTGCGATATTTCCCTCATCCCAGGATTTTAAAAAATCACGTTCAGTGATTCTTTTCAAAAATCCTGGGTTGAACCTGCTACCATGCAAACACCATGGGAGCAGAAACAGTTTGTTTTTCCCACCCAGCCGCAAGATCTCCCCACCCCACCACTTGTTCTGTTTCTAATGGTGGCAGTCATGGTCTTCCAGCTTGCACGACAGAGTCTGTATTAACAGCGAGGGCACTGATAAGAGCAATGATGGTACTGATGGTGACGACAAGCAAGCAGGTAGCAGATCTGCTATGCCAAAATCTAAGGTCAAATCAATCCAATGACCGCCACAGGTGTTGAGATAGCCATCACAGAGTGATGCACCCTAATTCCACCACCCACTGGCCACCCTGTGGAAAGTGGGTGGGGAGCACGGCCACTGGTCTCCACCCACCAGTCAGCCAAGGGTCGCAGGCATTTTCTAGGAAAATAATGGTGGATATTCAGGCCATTCACGGCCCTCTGCCACCGCTGCCTCGATCTACTGGTGCCTCCTGGTGGTCTTAATAAAATCCACAGTAGTCTGAGCCTCTGATGTTCCTGATGCGTTGAGGGCTCTGTTTAGCATGTACTGGTTGCTTGGAGCACATAGCTAGGGAGATGTAAACTTTGAACCAAATGTTAGTGGGCATATCGGGGGGTGGTTTCTCTCATTTTCTGTATAAATATGAGAACATGAGTGGGAATGTGATGTGATGCTGTGCCCCACTGTTTTTTGCTGTCACTTGCCATGTTGAGGCCTGTGTTGGGCCCTATCCAGAACTGGAAAAAAGGGGGGCTTCGTTTCCCCCTGCTTGCTGTGGGTTGATGAATCAGAAGTGCAGCCTTTTTCTGGGGGTGGCAATGGCCTGAAAAGGACCTTGAGTGGGAAATGGCCTGTTTGAGTTCAGTGTTAAGGAGGGGTCAGCAGCAACTGCTGGTGTGGTTTTGGTGTGCACAATGACGATGGCTAGCACAAGTGGCGATGCTGTTGTTGGGCTCTGCCTTGATGCATGGAAGGATTCCTGATGGGAATATGGAATCCATCCATGGCTCTCACACATTGGGGGAAGCCCAGCTGGGCAAATCCTGCCATGACATGCTGACAGAGCATCACTCCACAGAGCGAAAAGTGACACAGGGGATGGTGGGTGGGCTTGACACATATATGCACAGGGTCTCTGAGGAGGAGCAGCCATGAACATATACAAGGTTACTGACACCAAGAACATAAAGCAAGAAGTGGCTCAATACATGCAGTCTCTGCACAAAGGGGCCGCCCCAGCTAGACACAAGAATCCATGTACCTGTTCCACATTATCCGCGAAACGGACCACCTCCTGAAGAGCGTGACCCTCACGGTCAGGCAGAATTCATACACGGCTTCTGCGACAGTTGCCAGGCCAACACCAAACTGCTGTTTCACCTCACGGAAACTGTTCAGGCTGGCCAGATACCAGATAGCCATGCCAACGATCTCCACCAGGAATGCAGCCCACATGTTCATGTCCTGGTGCTGCAGATAGGGTCAAGGCTGTTCACAGTCCTGATGAAGGTCTTCCTGGTCATGCAGAAGTTTCTGAGCCATTCCTCATCAACAAGCCATGACACAGTTGTGCCACCAGTTTCTGCTCCTGCATGGATAAACCCAGTAGCAAAGGCACTGGGGGGCGGTTTCCAGGGTAAACCATGCCCACCTGTGATGTCTCCTCAGCACAGCAGACTTCAGAGATGCCCTGGCCATCTCTTCCTGGTAGTGGGCACACGCAGCAAGGGCACTGTGCTTGAAGTTGAGGAGGTATGCCACCAGCCCCATAAACACACCCAGCAGCTGCCCCACCTCTGGATCTGGATCCATGCTCAATAGATTCAGATTTCCAGGCTCATAAAACTTGTTCCTACCCGAAAACTGCAGAGAAGGTGTAAAGGCGGGCACCAGCAATTCAAATTCAAAAGACAGGGCAGAGATGTTCATTCAAGTTGCTGCCCCAAAACAACAGCCAATCAGAACGCAGGACACTGGGGATGTTCATGCATGTGCACATACACTTGCAGTGTAAGCCAGAGGCGTAGCTGCAATGGGAACATTGGGGGCGGCTCGCCCTGGGCACTGCATTTGCAGTCACATGTTGGGGCATGGGTGTGGTGTTGCAGGGTGTTTCGGGGCGAGGTGGGGGTGAGAGGGGGCGCACGGGCAGTTTATGCCCCGGGCACAGTTCCCCCTCCCTTTATTCCTGCTGTAAACGCAAAAGACCTAGACTCGTGCGAAACAAACTGGAGCATTTCCTTCCGGTCTTCACTCAATTCCTTCACCGGAACAGGCAGCCATGCGGGATAAAATAGAACCCGATTGTAAGATACTGATTGTAACTGATATAATTGTGCTATGCAGAAATGGCCTTGGTATACATAGGTAATCAATCCCAGTTATCCTCTCACTCTGCCTCTCCAGCTAAATCATTCAACTGAAGTGGACACTGCAAGCCAATATCACAGTATATCCATTTCCCCGACTTTTCATAGGTGATAATATTTCAGGAAAACCACAGCTCTCTCTCTCGCTCTCTCTGCCTATCTGCAGGGTTGCAATCCAGACTGGAGAAAAATGCCCTGACCCTTTAACAGAGTCTTAATATATGATAAAAGGATGAACTATGAGACCTGATTTTAAAGTGATACCAGCTGAGGCCAAAGCAGTTTCTCAGGGATGGAGCCTCTTGTTTAAACCACAGAGCTGCTTTGTCTGGGTAGTAGCTAAGTTTAAATGAAAAGCTGTTCAAGTATAAGACACTAGGTAGAAGTGCTTTGGCCTCCACCAGCATTATGTTTCAATCAAGCGTGAAAGGTCCCTTGTGAAGTGTCAGTTCTGACTATTTGCCTCTCAAAGATATGCTTCAAATTGTGCAAACTGCTAATCAGTTGCACGTGCCTGTATACATGCAACTATCCTATCTAAGTGGAATGGCCATTTGCATCCATTTGCAAGGGTTCAACTGAATGTTCTCCCACGAAGTAGAAACTGCCAGAGAATATACAACTAAGCAGCATGATGACCACAGCAATGGGATGAGGGCTCCACATATATTTTTCTCTATTTCACTGAAGGTTTGATTCAGAAAATAACTACATTAAAAAAAGGTAAGAGGAGGAAATGTGGTACCACAGCCATAACACTGTGGCTTATGCAACCCCTTGCTTAGTTACTCTCTGCATTCCTACAGTAATTAGGCACAAACGTGGCTGCTCCTAATCACACACTAATAAGGTACATATGCCTGATGACAATGAGAATGTAAAGGTAAGCATGGGGATCAATAAGCAATGCTTTCCATAAGTATGAGTGTTGTCCTGATTTTTCTAGTTGTAACACAGTTATAAGAACCCAAGAATTGCTTTGTTGGACAACAAAGGGCCTTTCCCCACTTACCATAAGCCCCGCGCTACTTGAGGAGAGTAGCGCGGGGTTCCTCTTCCCTCCCCACGGCAGGGGCGGCCACAGTGCAGCCGCCCCGACGCTGCCGCTGTCGCGCCTCCTTAGCGCGCGGCATCCCAGGCGCTCTTCCGAACGGCACCTTTTGACGACCCCGCATAGAGCGCGGGGTCGTGGGAACGCCTGGGCGTGCGCCTGGGATGCCGCGCGCTGAGAGCAGCGCGCGGCATAGGGGGGATGGAAGGGAGTGGGGAAAGGCCCAAAGACTAACTGGCTGTTAGTTTTGTTTCCAGCAGCTGCTACCAATGTCTCCAGAGGCTCACAAGCCTTTGCCTGCTATTTGTCCACATTTGGTATTTAATAGTCTATCGCCTTTGCATATGGGTGATCCATTTATTTATCATGGCTAATACCTGGTACAAGGGTTTGTGGACTAAGTGCTCAGGCTTTTGCAAGCATCCTTACATGGTGCCAGTGACCTGCATTTCATTACTCCATTAAGCAAAGACTGAAGCCTTCCTCCAGCCTAAGGAAACTAGTGGATCCTATACTAGTTCCTCTAAACTACCACCAGCCTAAGGAGTCTTCCTCCAACTTAAAATATTTAAATACTGGATGCTAGCCTACAGAATTTGAACTTTCACCTCTCAACCTTTAACTACCCATCTGCTGACTCTCTCAGTCTCTGATCCGGAAGATGCAATGCACTAGCCCATGCTATTAATTACTACATTAACTTTACCTCACATACCACATTCGTAGAGTTGCTAACAGTCTGTAGAAAAAAATGTCTTCTTTTAATAGAGGCTTGATATGCAGAAATGGAAAAATTGAGATTTTCATTGCATGATGGTAAGTAATATCACCTGGAAAATAAGATCATTTTAAGTCCTCCACACTTGTGGCCTGCTCTCTTATCCTGACCTTCTTCTTCTTCATTACATCAATGCAATTATCTTTCATCTTGGAGGAGAAGTCATGTTAGTAGGCCTTCACATTTCTCTAGTGTTCCCATCACTGTTAAAGTCAGGGGGTCTGAACAAGGCAGAGGCTATACAGCTTTCATCTGGTGCTCACATATTTCAGTTTCCCGACTAGAAAGCCCTTCCTTACTGGCATAATCATTCATGTGATAGGAGAAGAAAACATTGTGAGGGTGTTCACCCTTAGCCGGGGGTCTCCTAATATGGAGCTGCAATAGCAAAACTAGAGGAAATTATATTTTAGAAGGATCCCCTTTTTTGAGGAGTTCTGGCAGTTTAACATGTTCTCTTAGCACTTCCGTCAGCTCTGAATCCATGCTTAAAGGATCTTAGAAGATACTTTTGAACAAAGTATGAGGCACCACAAAGGCACCATTATGCTTTGATCGTTAACAACATTTAATCCTTGTGCTGACAAAACACTTTTCAGATGAGAGTCTATAAGCCTCTTTACTCGGGCTTTTAATACTTAAACCCTTCATCAGCGATTGAAATCAATGTCATTATTTGAAACAAAAGTGCAATATTTCTCCCCAAAAAATGCAAAGGGGGCATTATGCCACAAAAGACCTGCACTGACTCCTCCTTTATCAAAGGATGTCCATATCATTCATAGTCCCAAAGAGTCCTGGCAATTACAAGCCAGGAAAATTCACAAAAGGGCTGAAGAAGTTCCTTACCCCTTTCTCAAATGACTGCCTATGTACACCACTTCAGAGAGAAATAATAAGCATGAAATTCAATTATACAGTCACCCACTTTAACATCTGAACCATAACTACTTCTCTTAATCTTTATTTTGAGGACAGACTTGAAGCCACTTCAGTTATGACAGGATTTTATCCCATCTGATGCCAATGAAATTCATTCTGAATTGGGGGGGGGGGGGGGGTTGCTAGCCTAATTATTTTAAGAGTATATATACTTACAGGAAGGAAGCCATTGCCTTCAGTTTGTAACACCTGAGCAAGGATGCTAATAATAGGACATTTTGGCGGTCATCAATTCATAGGGTTGCCAGAAGTTGGAAGCTACTTAACCACACATTACACAAACACACATATTCACAAGACTAGTTTTCCTGTCACAGAGTATAACTCTCCGGTCACCTCATGGTAGAAACTTCTCTAGTTCCATAGGTTTGAATTTATCAGTTAGAATGATTAGGCTGGATGTTGAATAGTAACTGTGAGGTTTCCTGATACTGAGTCGGTTCACAACCTTTCATATAGAATGCATGGAATTTGGGGACACTTTATGGTACAGTAACTATAAAGATATTTTGTAATTCAGTTTTTCTGAAATGGTATCAAACATTTCTAAGTTGCTGAAAACTTCTAATTATTTTGAACTTCTAAAAGATGAACCACATATCCTAATAGATGGGAGTTTCAAATACTAGACAGGCAAATATGTATTAGATAGCAATCGCTAGGCTGTAAAAAGATGAAACAATTAATCAAAGAATCATATAGGGATCCCACAAGGAGTCCTCCACTGAGATTCTTTCTTGAAGCATCTTTTGCCAAACATTTATTTATGAAAACAAATTCTATGCCACCTCTATAGGGTACTTGCTCAAGGAGGCTTACAAAATAAAACAATAAAAACAGAACAAATAAAGTCAGCAATTAAAAATCCAACATTAAAACCCAGCCTATGCATAAAAACGAGATAAAACACTATGTTGTGAAAGCGTTTCAGTTCTTGACTAAAAAGCAGACTACAGAAGTGATATTAAAGATCCACCCCTTAATTAAAAGCATGGGCAAAAAGAGACATCTTGGGCTGGTGCCTAAAAAGAAAGAAGAGGAAGCATCACGCAAGCCTCAAGGAGAAGGGAATCCTCAGGAAAGGTGTCACCACTGAGGACGTCCTGTCTCTGGTCACCCCTTGCCTAACCCGGGGGGGGGGGGGTGCAGAGAGCGCATGGCTTCAGAAAGGGATCTCAATTGATGGGCTGGATCATACAAATGAAGACAGTATCCTGGTCCCAGGCCTTAAAGGTAAGGACCAGCACTTTCAATGGTGTCTAAAACAGAAGGACAGCCAGTACAGATCTTTCAACCCTGGGGGTGATAAGAACCCCCGAATTCTGCTTTTGACAATATCTGGCTCTCACATTTTGAATCAGCTTAAGTTTTTCAGCAGCATTTAAAGGCAAACATGCCTGCATGTTAATTCAGATGACATAGCAGATTATCTGGCATAACAATTCAACAGAACTGGGTACGGCAGCAAAGAAAGATCTGCCTGGACAGCCATTTCAGATCCCTACCAAAAGGAACAGGTGGAATCGGAAGGAATCTAATCGAACGATCCCTTCTGGTTGAGCCAGCAATTTGTGCTGCATATTCAAGTGCTATTCTTTGACATTTGGCAAAGGTGCCAGCCAGTCCGAATTGCTCTGCTATGTTTTGGAAATCAGGAAACTCTTCAAGCTGCCCAAAACGTTTGAAGCTGTTCAGAACAGGCCTTCTGATATGATTTAATACTTCACAGCACCGACGGCAGAAAGGTGCCTCAGTCACAAAGAATTACTTTCCAAGCCACTTTGAACAGCATTGCTGTGAGCACTAATTTGATTAAAATAATACCGTTTTTCCTTTCAGATCTGCTGCTGAACGCAAATCATTGAGGCAGGTCCCAAAATCAAGTGCCAAAATCATTTCAGAAAGCATACTCAAAAGCCGCATGCCTCTGCTCTAATGTCCCCTGCTGGTGGAGAGTACTTTGCAGGAAGCTATTTTATTGCAGCATTCCAACCATATCCCACCCAGTGTTACATTATAGTATTGACAGATATACCCCCAAATCATAGTGTTTGGGTGAGTTCGCTATAATTCCCTCAAAGTTTTCTAGTCGCAATCATGTGAATTAGAATGCCCACCCTGCACGAAAGACAGACATTTACAGCACAAACGGGGGGGGGGGGGGGTCTCTGAGTTCCTGCACCACAGTTGAGGGACAGCACAGCCACAGAGCAGCCGAGCCACCTCCTAAACAGCTTACTGTGCTGCAGCCAATAATCCAACAGGATTGCTCCTCCAACCTCCATAGAACAGCTGCATGCAGTTTCATGGGTTGCGCCTACGTTTTTGCTGGTATAAGTTTGTGTCAACAAAGGTGAAAGGGCTCAGGAAGCTGACTAATGCCACCTCTGGGTATGCCCCCTTTGGCTCCAGCATGACTTCCTGTGCTGGAGGTGTGCCAGTGTGCGCTACAGCTGCACTGGCACCCAGGTATGGCACTATTGTGCTAGTCCCTGGTGCCAGCTTAAGTGCCTCAACACCAGAGGCGTAGCTCCAAGGGGGCGGGGGCGCTCGCGACACACCGGGTGCGGGCCCTGTGGGGGAGAGGCAGAGGAATTCCAAGGCGGGACAGGGGTGGAGGACGCACCAGGTGCTTTTCCGCCTTGCTACGCCTCTGCTCAATACCATTGTATATGCCCCTTAAGTCAGTGCAAGGGGTATTTATGCCACTGCTGGGGACATGCTGCCTCCTCAGTACTCCTTCTCCTTGTGGACAATGCTGCCAAGCACAGGAAAAGTTATTTTTAATTGAAACTTTAACATACCACCTGACACATAAGAGTAAAACATTGGTCAGGAATGCTGGTATAATTACTCTATGTGACATCATTCTATACTTCATGACTATCACTGTACACAAAAAGGAAACAATGGATCCAATAAGACTGGCCAGTTCTCTTATTTAAGGATTTATAGCATTTGCATCTGATTTCTCCACGGGCTTGAGGCAGTTTACTGCAATAATTCAAACTTGAACTTTCCTCCTACATCCTTCATACTTTCTAAGGTTTCTTTCTTGAAAATTATCATTCTTAATTGTGGAGTATGAATTGGACAGTACAATACTTGAAGTGAGGTCTTCCCCAGTGCTAAAACAGGGTAGTCATATTTTTATCCCGAGATTTGGAAATCAAACCAATTCTTTCATGCCATAGCAATTCATTGATACTCTTCCACTAGAACCCCAACATCTTCTTCAGCTATTTTATTTATTCATCCTAGGAGTTCAGGTTGACATACATGCTTCTTCCCTCCCCCTTATCTTCAGAACAATCCTGTCAGGAACGTTAGAATGAGAGACAAAGTCATCCAAGAAGCTCCATAGCTGAGTGGACATTTGAACCCATGTTTTCCCAACACTCAAACCACTATACAAAACTGGCTTGTCCTTTAGCAGCAACCACGTTCCCATGATTATGAAAGCTGCTCTGTCTACATTTTTCAAGTATCCTTGCAATAGTGGCTGATGAAACTAAGGCCTGGTTCACACACACAAAGAATGAAGTGGTAGAATGCTGCAATAGAAGAGTGGGCTGGAGCCATTCAACGGGAGAATTGTGGCTTGTCCCTTTAAGTTAAAATGCCATGAAAATTGAAAATCAGCATGGCGTGCAATGTGAGGGAATAAACTTGTTCTATTAAAGAATGCTATCAGATTGTTTGACCATGTTCTCAGTAAATCAGGACCTTGTGACATACACAGCAACTGCAAAGTGGGGGGGGGGGATAATCTAAGTCAGCATTAGGCAACATTATAAGGACTAATCAGTTGTGAAATTTATGGCCTATCCAAAGCGACCAAATCTACCCATGGGAGCGGTGCATAGCCACCCAGAGAAGGATTTGCCTTCTCTGGGGCACTTGACCCAGCAGAAAGGCAATTTGCTGACATGCAGTCGCTGCAGCCCTCCTCAGAACTAGGACACTGCCCTGGTCAAGGTGTCAGCATCCCAGTAACCCTGCCTCTGCCAGCATAGTGGGGGCAGGCCAGGGGAGAAGCCAACAGTAGTCGGTTTCCTTCCCACCATTTGCTGCTTTATGCCAGTGGCTAAGGCTTTAGAGGTGGCATAAGTCTATTAACCGATATGGAGGCTTCTCAGCAGTAGGGAGGCTTTTTTGGTGTGAAAGCTTCACCATGCCTCCAAGAAGCCCCTATGGGAATGGCAGGGCGCCGCAGTCATGGCACCACAGCTGGCTGGCTGGCCTGTTGGATGGGGCTGTTAGCCTCTGCTGTGTCTGACCCTGCTGTTTATATGCCTGTTAAAACCCTTTTTGCATCCCCCCCACAAAACTCCAGAAGACTCTTTGACGTGATTCCTTATCCAGAGCCTTAGAGACATCATATCAGTACAGAACCATGTAACTATATTACAACAATTAATTGTCAAAGTGTATCCCATAAGTCTATCTAGCTCAACATCCCAGGCCAGGAAAAAATGAAATATGGAAAAGTGTATGTACTGCTATAAAGAATTAATGGCTCAAAGAACGGTTTGAATTTGTGAAACATTTGTGGGTTTCAGGATAAAAGCATGAAATCTGCCACAGTCTTAAGGCATGTCTTAATAAAGATTGTTTTCCAGATAAGAAGCCATCACCAACCAATGTTCTAACAGCAACAGCAAATGATGTATGCAATTTCCCCCCTAACTGATGTTTTGCTGATAGTGATTGTTTACGGTTTAAAGGGTTTCAAGCTTACTGTCAAGAGTTATATTTTAGTACACTTGGTTTTAGGGATCCTAAAAACAATGGCAATCAATTTTGATGCCATTAAATGATACCAAAATAGTTTCAAAAATCCATCACACTGTACTGCACCATTTGGGACTATTTAGTAAAATATCAATTTTAGAAAAAACAATCAATTTCTGTAAATTTTATTGAGGCACATTCCCCTTTCCTAATGGCAATATTGTTTGAATTAACCATGATCTTTTAAAAACAGCAGCAGAGACATGTTACAAAAGCCTAAAATGAAATAAGACAATAAACTGTCAGTAAAATATTGTCATAGTGACAGTTGCATACATCGCAGCAGTACAAGTTGAGTTAAAATCACCCTCTTTTGTTTTCTTCTGCCTCCAACTTCATGCCTTCTGTTCTGTTATGTTGCATCCTATGTCTGAAACAGAACATCTCTTCCTTTATGGTGCAAAACTCCATCATAAAAGTATTCAGAACCTCAAATGTCTAACCAATGGTATCAACCTTCCTGGAAGGGTTACGTGGGAGGGCTGCCAAGACCCTGGCAAGATTGCCAACTTTGGGTTGGGAAACTCTTAGATATTTGAGAGTGGAACTGGGTAGGGGTGGTGTTTGGAGACATGAGGTACTTCAGCAAGGCATAGTAATAAATAATAATTATGAGGTACAGTGACATGTAGTCCAACTTCTGAAGCAGTCATTTTCTCCAAGGGGACTGGTCCCTGTAGTAGGAAATCAGTTGTAATTCCAGGAGATCACTAGACCCCACCTGGAGGTTGGCACCCTAGCCCTGAAGCCTGTTTCTGACTGCCATCTAGATAGATTCCTACAGCTATCCTGTTACTTCCAGGTATTCTCCCAAAGGGATGTAATTGTGCTGGTGAAGCAACTTCACCATTTTCCAGCCCCTCCACATTCCTGTCGGTCAAACCTGGCAACCAGTGATCATTCCACTTAATCTCACAAACCAAAATGACATACCAACAATGCCATTCTAAACAGAGCTACACCCTTCTAAGCTCACTGGAATCCCTGGAAACACAAGAGAACCCTTCCCTACCACTAGTTCAGGCAGTCTAACTACATGATACATTATTTACATGCCTGGGTTCTGCTGATTGGGCATGCTGAGAGTTCTGTCCTCTGGCCACTAACCTGGATAGCTTTAAAAGGGGCTTGGACAGATTTATGGAGAAGTCGATCTATGGCTACCAATCTTGAGCCTCCTTGATCTGAGATTGCAAATGCCTTTGCAGACCAGGTGCGCAGCAGCAGCAGCAGCAGCAGAAGGCCATTGCTCCCAAAGGCATCTGGTGGGCCACTGCGAGTAGCAGAGTGCTGGACTAGATGGACTCTGGTCTGATCCAGCAAGGCTTTTTCTTATGTTCTTAGAACTTAATCCCCAAGAATGGACCCTGATTCCGATCCAGACTGAGGCTCACCAGGAGAAGGGGCTCAAGCCTGTGCCACTGTCCTATCTGAAACAGCCTCAAGGAGCTACTGTTTTCCCATGTAGCCCATCAGTATCCAGGTAGCCAAGTATAATATATAAAGGAAATCTCTGCATATGGAAAACTAACATGTTAAGGAAAGTCTAGGCTTGAGTTCTTCAACCTGAAATTTCATACTCTTTGTATGAAGAATATTTTTGTACAGAAAAGCAGTCAACCATTTGAATCCCTGCCTAAAGTGTGAAAAAGAACAGCCCTGGAAAAGCCTCAGCACCTTAGTGCGAACTGGACCACAGACAAAGGAAAAGCCTGGAAAAGTCTCCGTGAAACATCAGTGTGGCTCCAAAGTGCTTGGGAGGGGTCCATATACACAAAGACATAAAACAACAAAACGTCTAAAGACCTTAAAATGCATTTTCTGTTTTTATTATGCCATGAAACACTTAAGGCGTCAACTGTTTCTAAAAGAAATGCATTAAAAGTTTGCTTTAAAAAAAATCCTACATCTAATCTGCTCCAGATTTATCAGTTCCTGATAAAACCATCCTGTACAACGACAAATGCACACTGTCCACATTCAGACGCTTATGACGAAAGGAGGCCGGTGTCCAGCCACAAAATAGTATTTGCAGTTTGTAATGATGATATTAAAACATCAGCCATTGCCAGCAGAACACGAACTGGCACTGGCTTCTTATCAGGAATATCTTTATTAGATCATTCCCTCACATGCTGGCACATCTCATGCTTTAATCATAAAACACACAATCCCTTAGGAGAAAAAATTAACCCAGGAGACCCCGAAACATCATGGAGCAAATGAGAACCTGAATTTATGTTTTCTTCCATAGGGAAAGAGAACAACAAGGGCCTGACAGATAATGGAATGCCCACTAAAGAGCTTTCAGAGCAAGCTTTTATTAGCTGAATAGTGGAGAAAATGAGCGGTGTGGCAAGCAGAAGACAAGTATCACAGTGCACATACGTAAACTGTGTGTGGAGTAGACTTGTGCAAGGGAGTTTGTTTCATTTCCTTCATTTTTGTCATCAATTGGTTTGATTAATTAATTGTTTCATTACTGGGTTGTTTCCTTGTTTGCTTCGTTATTGTTTCTTCTGTTATTGTTGCTTCATTTTCATAATTCTATTTCCTGTTGGTTTCAACAGAAAAAACACACATACCCGTCCCAGCAGATGGAAAAATGTCATAGTTCCCCACTCAAACTGAACAAAACACAGGGGTATTATTGTAGTATTCCCGGAGGACACCCACACTGGCAAATTTAAGATAATTATTATTAGAATAAAGCCTCCTACCCTGAAGCAATGTAAATCACCAGTGTTTAACATTAATGTCTATGGGGAGAACTGATAGGAAAGAATCCAAACTGTAATGGAGACAGCACTGCAGTCAGCTTGAAGAGCAGTATCACAAGGAAGAGGCATAGCGATAAGATAAAGGCATTTGATAGCAAAAAGAAGGAAAGGCAGGCCAGCTTTGAATTCGATTTCTTGGATAAGGGGATAGGGTCAGGCAAGCAGGGAATGTAGATTGTAAGGCAAAATACGGCACAGTAAGGCAGGTATTGGAAGGAGTGAGGAAGGCAAAGTCCCATCCCACATGTTTTAGGATTGTAATACCTCACACATGCATGTAATCTTAGGTCCCTTCCGCACACGCAGAATAATGCGTTTTCAAACCACTTTCACGACTGTTTGCAAGTGGATTTTGCTATTCAGCACAGCTTCAAAGAGCATTGAAAGCAGTTTGAAAGTGCATTATTCTGCATGTGTGGAAGGAACCTAAGTGACTGAAATAAAATATTGTGCTCTCTCGGTACTCTTTTTAGGAAAATGCCGCCTTCCTTGGAAAAGTGAAACCAATAGAAGCAGAGACAGCAATAACAAAACAACAGAATAAAACTAAACTAAAGAAAATCGTGGGCTTTCATTTTCATTATGCACGGCTCAGATTGGAAATTTTCATTATAGACTGTTTAGACTGGGAATTTGTTTCATCTTTATATTAATGACAATAATTGTGAAACACCCCATTTTGTCATTGTTGTAATTAATAATGGAAGAAAAGCAGAAGTTGAATGAGGATCATCTACGGAAATACCCAGGACTACAAAAAGAAAAAAAAGAAAATTAGTCTTGGATTAAAAATAGTTATTAATGTAGGAGACTGTTATAGAAAAGTATATTTTCCAGTCCGCATAAATTGCAATGCATTGTATGTGGGGCTGCCTTTTAAAAATGTACAGAGATGTCAATTGATCCAGAATGCTGCAGCAACAATGTTCACTGGCATGGGTTGTACGTAGGGTTGCCATCTACAGGTTTGAAAACACCTGGAGATTTGAAGGATGTCAGAGAGTAGGGTCCAGGGAGAGGAAAGAGCTTGGTAGAGTATAATGCCATGCAGCCTACCCTCCAAAGTAGCTGTTTGTTCTAGAGAAATAGAATAAATATGTGGTACAAATAAATAAATATTTTTAAAAGAGATTTTTATCGTCTGAACACCTCCAGCCCGCACCTGGTGGCTAGCAATCTAGCTGAAGGGACAACATCACACCAGTTTTTGTCTACCTACACTGGCTCCAATTCAACATGCTGGTGTTGAACTTTAATGCCTTGTATGTTTTATATGTGCACTTTAGCTTGGTTTTAAGTGTTTTAATGATATCTTTTTGCTTGGTTTTAATGGTTATTAAGATGTGCTTTTATTATGAATGTTTTTGATCTATCAGCCACCTTGGTGGCTATGGTGAGGGAAGAAAGGCAGGGTAGAAATGTTGTAAGTAAATAAATAAAATAGCCTCTTCCATTCCATGTAACAATCTAAACAATACAGCAGTCAACTCCTGCATCAAATAATGGTTGTCCATGTAGCCTTGTTGCTATCCAGAGCTGAGGAAATATATATTGCTGTAGATTGTTACAAGGAATGGAAGAGGCTATTTTTATTTATTTACTTACAACATTTGTACCCTGCCTTTCTTCCCTCACCATAGCCACCAAGGCAGCTAATATATATATTGACTGCAGCCTTCTTTAGAAGTTTGTATACACAATCATGGAACATGACTAGGGGGGAGGGGGGAGCAGGATCACAATTGCTGGCCCTGGCCCCAGCATTTGCCCATTCAACTGAATGCCTGCAGTGACATCCCATGCATGTACCAGTATACAAATGCTAATTCCTCCATCTGACTGAGAACACTGTAAAAAGCAAGGAGTCAACTGCATAGTGATACAAAGGGACTTGCTGGATATGTTCAGCTGAGTGTTCAGATGTCACAGGCAGTGTCAACAGGTACAGTCCTACTACCCCCTACACAGATTCACTGAATGTGCAGTTTCTCCTGATTCAAGAAAAGTGTAGATGGACGGCTGACATCATTAACTCAAGCTTTGCTGTCAAGTTGCACAGCAGGTCAATATGACCAGTGGTGGGATCCAAAAATTTTAGTAACAGGTTCCCCTGGTGGTGGGATTCAAACTGTGGCGTAGTGCCAATGGGGCTGGGCGGGGCACAATGGGGCGTGGCTGGGCATTCCAGGGGTGGGGCATTCCTGGGCGGGGCTGTGGCAAGGATGCAGCCACTGCGCAGGTCCTTGGGCAGGAAACGAATGCACGCAGGCGCAGGCTGCCACGCACGCCGGTGCACCTCCTGCTAGACTGCTTCAAGTTCTGTGCACTACTGTAACTAAGGCAAAAATCACGTGGCAAAGTCACCAATTAGTAACCCCCTCTCAGCACACACAAATAATTAGTAACCTACTCTTGGGAACCTGTGAGAACCTGCTGGATCCCACCTCTGAATATGACCAGTGTGTAGCCAAACACATCTGTCCGGTGTAACAGGATGCATCCAAATACTGGTAAGAAATGGAAACATACTATTGCCTGCTTTCTGAAAGAGAAAAAAATAGCATCAATACTAGTTTCCAGATAACGGTTGTTCTGATCTGACAATATTACTGATTTCATTTTTGAATGCTCATGAGGGATTAAATCTTGAAGGTGTAGCTCATAACACAGTAATATTCTTCACAATGCACACACATTTATACATATAAATGACATGTCCCCCCAGGTATGAGTGAACATCAAATCCCAAAGAAATAGCGCACTGTGTACTTTTCAGGAATGAAAGCAGGAGTTGGGGCAGCAAATTATTCTAAATCTCCATGTACTTCATGAAGGTCAGCGCCACATTGTACAGTGAACAGATGAGATCAGGAATCTGACAGAGCACTGCTGGATTAGCTCAGCATAAGAACAGCCTAGACACCAAGGCAGGGCTTCATCTGGGCTTGGGTGCAGGAACCTTTCTTGAATGCCAGGGCTTAGTGCATCAGTACATGAAATAAGGCTGAATGAGTCATTTCCTCACACTGCCTAATATTTATCATCAACCCATATCTGAGTTCATAAGGAAAGAGTATTATTAAGCAGCCAAATGTACTCGGCAGCGTACAATTTAGGTTTACAGAGCTGTGTGCGATCTGGACTGAAAAACTTGAGTAAAAGTTGAATTCTGCAACATGTATAAATTATGCAATAAAATGCACACACTTGCTTGGTTTGCACAAGTTATTAAGCATTTGCCAGTCAGAGTGAGGAATTGAGGAAAAAGAGTTTGGATTTATACCCTGCTTCTCTCTCCTGTAACGAGTCTCAAAAGCAGATTACAAACTCATTCCCTTTCTTTTCCCACAATAAGCACCTTGTGAGATAGGTGGGGCTGAGAGAGTTCTGAGAGAACTCTGACTAGCCCAAGGTCACTTATCAGACTTCATGTGCAGGACCAGGGAAACAAATTCAATTGATCTCATGTGGAGGAGAGGAGAATCAAACCCAGTTCTCCAGATTAAAGTCCATCATGCTGGAGCATGTGATGCACAAACCTTGGTGAAGCTAAAGAGGACTGATTCGGCTCAGCACCTGAATTGGAGATGTTTGATCCTTCTGATAGGCAAATTTTTGTGGGCATGAAGAAGACACATATTTTCTATGCATAAATAGCCTTGGTGTGTGTGAAAGCATCCTTTCAAAAACACAGAGTTCATTTTTTTCTATATAGCTGTACATGCATGGAAAATACACATTTAGAGGTGGCTAAAATAAATGTGTCAAGAGAATTGTGAGTAGCGCTCACTCCTGTCATGTGCAATTTGAGCACCAAGTCAAACATCTATGCAGGGCTAACTTTCTCGGGTTCTATGGACAGTAGCTTGCAGAGGAATCCGCAATTAAGAATGTGTTACCCCTAATCATTAATAAATCTGAAAAAAATTAAAAGGTGACAAACGATGAAGACAGCCAGAAGAGACACACACAAAAATCCCACAATGAAAAACAAGATGCAAATTTCTTCAAAGCACAAAAAAGGAAAGGTGGAAGAACAAAACAAAACCAATATGAAACCACATAGAACCCAAAACAACAATGAAAATAATACCTCTCTCCTGAGCTTCACACTCGCGATCAAATGTGCCCCCTCTTATTTATTCCCCTGGGAAGCGGTGCCAGCTCCAGGTTGGGAAACACCTGGCAAGTGTGGGGGGATCCTAGGGAGGGTAGGGATTGGGGAGGAAGGGACCTCATTTTTCTCCAGTGGAAACGATCTCTTGCAGGTGATCGCCAGACCCTGTCTGAAAACTAGCAACTCTAGGCCCTTGGGATAAAGGTTAAAGGAAAAGATAACTAATGGTAATATAAATTAATCAGACCAGTTTATAGTAGAATGCTGTCCAAGCAGGATCAATCCGACCAAGATCTAGCATAATCCAAACAAAACTTTCCGAAGGTGAAAGGAACAAAGAGCACAGAAAACATGGAGAACAAAATGGCTGATATCAAGGGCAGCTGCAGTTTAAAATTTCCTTCCCTTCCAAAAAAACACTGCGATTGGCCATGGAAGTTCCCCTGAGTAGTCCCAGGGTTGGCAGGGAGAAATGCTGTTCCCTGGTGAATAGAGAGAAGCATTTTTTTAATGGACAGGTAAGAGTCATCACAATTAATTCACAGTGTTCAGAGATCTCGGGAATTGTTCTGGGAAGCCTTTGACTGCTTGGATAGGGTTGTCAGCTCCAGGATGGGAAATTCCTGAAGATTTGGGAATGGAGCCTGAGCAGGGCAGGGTTTGGGGAGGGAAATAACGCCATACGGCCTATTCTCCAAAGCACCCATTTTCTCCAGCGGGACAGATCTCTGTCATCCGGAGGTCAGTTATGATTCTGGGAGATCACAAGGCCGTACATGAAAGTTGGCAACCCTAGCCACAAATATAGTTTACCCTATCCAATAGTGGGTAAATCAGATGATTTTTCGAGTTGGCACTCTCTGATTGCACACTCTCCTTTTTGCATTGGTATCAGACATATTTCCCTGTATGTTTTTCAGGCCCAGTTTTTACAACCATAAAGCCTTGAGACCTGGGTGCAAGTGAAAGATAACACAGCTTGTCATGCAAGCTCTTGAGCCCACTTTCTAGGGTCAGAAGCAATCTCAAAGTGGAGGGGGCACTGATATGTCTTTTTGTAAGGTTTTGTCAGTAGATAGTACCAGACCATCATAACATATATCTAGCACCCGACAGACTAACAGGTATAGGTTTTAGCTCCTTCATCTGACTTCAGTCCTTACCACAATCGCGCCAATTGCTTCTTGATCACTCTAATCCACGTTGGAATCAAAGATGGTAAAACCAGCTATTTAAACATTCAGATCTAAAGCAACACACTCTAAGGCACTTACAATGGCCATGCCATGTCTGAAAAGTCTCCTCTTCCCCTCTCTTCATGTCTACTTGTATTGTATCTTGTAAAGGAACACTCTGATCTGAAACTTTTCTCTTGAAAAAGTTTAACTTGCTTATTTTAATTACTCATTGCTTGGAAAACCTCAGCAAAGAAATAAACACTGTGATGTATGTTAGCTAAAACAGTCCTGAATAAAACAAAAGGAGCAGACCATACATAAAATTCAATAGTAATAGGTCACAACGAAGGGTGAAGACAGATGTACGATGAAGAGCTGTGATTGCAGGTTTTTCCTCTGGCGTGAGCCCAACCTCCCCCCCTCCCCACACATACACCAGTGTCACAATTTCCAAAACAAATGGGCACAGCAGGAGGTCAGTTATTAGACCAGTCTCCTCCCTTCTATTGCAAACCCAGGCCACCTTTTAAATGGGAACACACACATACATATATGGGTTTTGACTCTATAAAGACACAATTATTTCTTTTTAAAAGCCATAAAACTATTTCAGGGATTGCAAATACCTCATCATTATCAGAGCCACGAGCCATAGATGTTCTCCACAGTTAGATCTTACTTGCTGAAAGACATCAGTTTGCAAAGCAGTAAAAATTCCTCCACTACTCTCACAAGGCCTAAATGTGTATATCTTAATACAAAAACCAGAGAGTTGGGAGGTTTGGCTGATTCCTGTGCAAGCATACAGAACCCTACTGCATTACACTGGAATTATTCTGCAGTTGGTATTTTCTACCCAAATTCTGATCCTAGGTTTTCAGAAGTCTGCCAAACCATATAAATGATCATGCATATGAAAATATGAAAACTTGCCTTTCATATTCCAAAGATGCTGGTTTTGGGTCATTACTGTCATTATGCAGCAATGAATGTGTTATTTGTTATATTAAGAACAAACAGCACACAGAAGTGGCAAAATATAAGAGGATTTTCTAGTTGAGTGATGGAAAAAAGAAAGTGAGGGAAAACACAATTTGGCCTCCATTATTACCAGTTAGGAGCTGCATCCAAGTAGGAATATCAATGGAAGAAAATCAGCCAGACTCAGTTGGGGAAAAAATATTTTAAATAGATTCTGCTCTTGAAACATTTACTCTTTTGTCTTTTTAGTCTACAAGGGCAGGACCTCTCTCTTTTTGCTGTTGTCAACCATTCTGGGAAACAGTTGTCTGAAAAACAGAATATAAAATATATTATTTATTACTATCAATTTATCTAGATTTCAATGTGGCCCCATTCTGGCCTTTTCCACATGCACAGCGTACCAAAGATTTTCCCAGTGGTCAAACTTATATCTTGGAAATGTCTTCTGTGAAAGTATTCCACACGACTTTTTCATCCTCTTGTTTCCCCCTACCTCTATAGTTGTATTTATTTCACATGCTACTACTGAAAATGTATTATTAATGGTGGTGGGATGTCATCCGTGACACAGAAGAACAATCCAATTTTGTGTAGGCATTCTAGCATTGCTGCGCAGTTATATTTTGAAGCAGCAATTCAAAAATGTCTCAGCCTCCATTTCTACTATTGAGAACTACCAACCCAAAATGGAAACCAAAACAACTCCTGTACCAATTATTTGGGCCAAATTACAGCTGCAATAGAACACAACTGTTACTGCAGCTGTCCCCAGTTACATGCAGCAACTGCATCCAGTTTCAAAATCAATTTCTGTCCTAATGTTACATTGATAGTTCGATATGAAATTGACAAAGCTGATCCAATCAACTTTGCTAGTTTCTATCTTTGCCTGAATATTAAGATCACGTTCTACGTGAAATTCACAAGCTGATCCAATCTACCATGCTAATTTGTCTCCCTACTTCAATGTTACATTGCTACTTTGATAAGGCAAAGATAATATTTTTTAAAAATCCTTTTGAAAATGAAGACGATCAACTTAGTGGTGTTCACTTGATGTCAGTGAACAAAGACATGTGCATCTTACAAGAAATGATGCAAGACCAGATGGAGATCAGTTAAAAAACTGAAAATATTAGGTTAGCTCATGAACAGTATGTGAAAAGACCAGGCAGGTGCAGTTTCCCAGAGCAGATCCAGGATTTGCTCCTTTTCCTATTGAGAAACTATGGTGATTTCCTCACTGGTGATTAATCCTGGGATAGTCACCCGAAATATCCAGGTTCCCTCAAGATCTCCTCACAGCTGAACCATGGAACTCATATCAGTCCCATTTCTGGCACTCCCCCCCCCTTATCATGGGATTTTCCTGGACCTGTTTGTATATGCACCTTTTTGAAAAAAACACTCCAATGGGAGCTAATTAGAGATGGGAGCTACACATTTGAGGATCCATAACTTTGGTCCCCATGAACCAAACTTCACCAAACCTGGGTGGTATCATCAGGAGAGTCTCCTACTGATACCACCCAGTTTATGTGAAGTTTGGTCCAGAGGGTCCAAAACTATGGACTCCAAAAGGGGGTGCCCCATCCCCCATTGTTTCCAATGGGAGCTAATAGGAGATGGGGGCTACACATTTGAGGGTCTATAACTTTGGCCCCCATGAACCAAACTTCACCAAACCTGGGTGGTAATATCAGGGGGGTCTCCTAAAGATACTCTGAAATTTTGGTGCTGCTAGCTTAACAATTGCACCCTTTACAGGAGGAACCCCCCCAAGGAGCAGGCCTAGACGTCTTCACTAGAAACATGCTGCAGTGAGGATGTTGGAACCTGGATGAAAAGGTGCCGATTCTTTTGAAACTTGGTTGTATCTAGATTAAATTTTCAGTTGGAATTCGGCCTATGTTGGTAGGACTCATAGCAGCAACAAGTTCTTGGCTTTCAATCACAGCCACTTGGATCACACTATGCTATTGTAAAAGAAAGGGAGGGGTAACCTAGAGTGATTAGGTTGTGCTCCTTTTCTCAACAAGAGGGCCAATAATATTGCCTGTGGAAGGATTCCTAAACAAACCTGTAGATTAATGCCATCCATCAGGACCAACATTTATGATGGTTAGAGGGTGATGTTGCCCCAACTAAACTTTTCAGATGGTTCACAAACATCTATGGGCCTTTCCCCACTTCTCCTGCCGCTGCCGTTGCTGCGCGCTGCTCTGAGCGCGCGGCATCCTTGGCACACGTTCGGGCGGCCCCACTTCTCCATAAAGGCGCCGTTTTCGCCAGCGCCAGGGATGCCGCGCGCTGAGCGGGCGCAAGAGCGGCAGCATCGGGGCAGCTGCGCTGTTGCCGCCCCTGACGTGGGGAATGCAGTGGGACCCCGCGCTACTTGCGGAGAGTAGCACGGGGCTTAAGGTAAGTGGGGAAAGGGCCTATGTATCTGATCATTCTCAGATATTAAAAAGAAACCAAAACAAATGCTGTTAAAATGTGCTGCCTTTTCATTACACACACACACACACACACACACACACACACACACACACACCATTGAATTTTGCTGTTTGCATTCTCCCCATGGTAAGTCTGCTGTCTACTCTCTTTAAGCTAGATAAGAAGAGAAGGCAGGCAGGCACAGATTCAATAGAGTGCATCTGAAAAGCTTCACAGATTCAAGTTAACATGCTTAGGAAAAACTTTGAGTTGCTTGGGTTGCTCCAAGACCTTTGCAGGAATGCTGTCTTCTTCAACTAAAATGCCCTGCCAGCACAACCCCTGTGCATCCATCTCTTTCACTTGTTAGCCTTCCAGGCAGGGACCACACATCACTTGCATGTAATGTACAGTGCTAAGCAAACAGCTGGCCAAGAAATAAATGTTAAACAGCAGTAGTAATGTCAGTCAGATCATTTGTGTATCATCAGCTTCTACACATCTTGTTGGGGGTTTTTTTTTGCATTCAGTTGGGGGCTGGGGGACAGCCCTTAAATATCCTGTTTTGTTCTTGCTTCACATCTATCTTGTTTGAAGGGCTGGTCAAACTGGGAGACCCCTTCAGTGTCATTCAACCCAATAATAAGTTCAGGAGGGAACATATAAAGCTACTAGTTAGAGCAGCACACTTGTTCCAGACAAAAAAATCATGCTACATGTGTCATAAAAAGGCAGAGACGCCTTCCAGATGTTTTATTGTGCTGGGCCGGCACAGATGTTTTCTATGTCTGCCCATAAATGTTAGAAATGTAAAACATTTGTGGTCCCACAGATGCAAAGATTAAATTATGCAAGAGATCAGATAAATCTCTGTGTAATGTGAGAGGACCATGAACTGCTCACATTCACTGTTTTTAGTAAAATCTGGACCACTTTCCAGCATGTGCCTGCGAAAAAGATTTTTACTGTTATTAAAAGTGATTAAACATTATATAGGATATTGAAAAGCAGTACATGCAGGACCATTTAAAAAATCCCCTGATACATCACATATGAGGCCATAAGAGCTCCCATACAGATCTCTGTGTGGCCCTTAAAAAATTAAAAGTAACAACACTTTGCCACCATGGATAGAAATAAACTGCTCCTCCCTGCCACCCCAGTGCTGAGTGATTGACTGATGTGGGTTTGGAGAAGTTTCATGCCTCTAAATGGTATCTTCAATGAAACTGTAATATTTGTAACTTCTTTTATGCCTTTATGTCATGATCCATAGATCTTCTACAAGGTAAGAAATTGCATGCCTGTGGCTGCCTTGATTAATGGAACAACCCCAACCTCTGTTGGTAGAAAGTACCGTCAGGCTGCAGCTAACCCCAATGGTTTTCAAGGCCAGAGAATGGAGAGAGATGGTTTGCCATTTTCTGCCTCTGCTTAGCAACTGTAGATTTCTTTGGTGGTTTCCCACAGAGCTGAGCATCTGGATAAAGCCAAACCGAAAATAAACGTGGAAAAAAACTGAAAATCTCTCTCCCACAAGCCCAAAATTCAGCTCTGGGGCTCAAAATTTTTAATAACTTAAATATTTTAAACTTCAATACTTGGTTGCTGGAACAGTCTGAAAAATTAACACCTTTCCAAGAAAATCTCCAAAGACATATTCATATTCTACATTTAAGACTAATTTAAGACTATTTTCCTTGAACACTCAACTTGAAGAAGGATTCCGGGATGAAAATTTGCCCCTCCAGTATTTCGAACAATCCTTAAGTTACTTGAACTTATATGTTCTGTGGCAGTGCCTTATTTTCCATGTGACTAATAGGCTACTAATATTCTGAAGCAGAATTTTGAATATTTGACATATTTTTTTAAGCCGTTTGTAAGATTTATTTTGGTTCTTAACTAATATCTGCTACCTTTATCCAGATCATTTTGCCCAGCTTTCCTTTTTTCCAACTGGTGTCAGGAAATGAAAGCAAGAAATAAGCAAGGGAATCAATGTATCTCATCCTGTTAACGTCTGTGTCCACCAGAACTCCTGGAACATTATGTATACAGCCACAAGGTCTCCAGGGAAATCCAGCAATCCAGGGAAGCAAGGCTTCTCTCCTTCCCAGGGAGTGCGGCATGGGAGACCCTTAGAATAGATATGGCAGGAAAGCCTGGACACAAACACACACATCAAAAAAAAAGTCTTAAGACAACTTTACTCACTTTTTTATACTCTCTCCTAGCTATAGTATCCTTACATAACCTGTCTCAAGGGAAATTTCTTTGGGATGGGGCTTTGTATTACCAATATGTAATGTAAATGGGGTTTATGTTGAATTACAGATTATTCAGGAACACAATTATGATTGCTGAAGGGAAAAATTGGACCTCACTGAGACATATTTTTCCGAGTAAGAGCAAAGACTTCAGACTACAACTACAACTGAAATAAAGGGAGATTGCTGGGGGGGGGGGGGGGGAATTGGAGATGGTATGTAGGACATCAGGGAACATATCTTGTTTTAAATATTTTAAAGGATCTCTCAATCAAAACAGGAAGTTCCCCTGCCCACTTGCAAGAGAAGGTATTCAAATATAGAACCCCTTTGTATTGTCGAAGGCTTTCATGGCTGGATTCAACTGGTTGTTGTGGGTTTTCAGGACTGTGTGGCTGTGGTCTGGCAGATCTTGTTCCTAACGTTTCGCCTGCATCTGTGGCTGCCATCTTCAGGGGTCAACAGACTTCTCTCTGTGATACCCCTCTGAACAGCCCGGAAAACCCGCAACAACCAAAAGAACCCCTTTGTTTGAACCTCCAGATCACCTCACACCTCATACCTCAAACCTAACATCCCACATTTGAAACACTAACTAGAGCCCTAGAACTCTATTTCAGAATACATCTCCCAAATGATTCAGTCTTACATCCAGGAAGGTCCACCAGCCCATCTCCTAGCTATTGGGGGCAGGATTGCTACCCATTCTAATTCAGTCACCTACAATCAGTGCATTTCCTGTGCATCTTTCTGTTTCAGGAAGAATCAATTATCTTATCACAGCCCAGATCCTGGACCCTCACCAATGGGATGTTGAATTGCAAGACTGCAACAGTAGGAATGCAGCCTGTCCACCAATGGGTTGCTAGGTTTTGAATCTCAGTCCCAATGCTATCACAGAATCGCCAATCCTAGTTTTGTACCCAACCAGGCCAATAGCAGATTTCCTCCACAGGCACCCAGGTATATCCTAAGAAGGCCAACTTTGTAAGTGGTTCCCCTCCAGAACCTTTTCTCACCACCACACACTTGAAATCACCAGAACCCTCCCCCTCAAGACAAGTAGGCTATGTTTTCTTCATTCCTGGTTTGCTCGCGTGGAGCCTGCCCAAGTTTAACATTCTGTGTTTTCACCTGTTCCCCATTCCTTTCTGGTCCCATTTTAGGCAGTCTCTCACCAGTCTGGGTTTGTTTGCTTTAAAGGGGAGAAACATAATTGGGAATAATTTAGAATTGGGTATTTTAATTATTCAAATGATAAAGTAATCACATACTAGAATTGGTCTATAAATAAATTGCTGAGGTGTTACTGCAATTGCTCTCTGTCTGGTCTGGCTGTCCTCAGTGACAGTGAGAGATTTCTCAGCTCTGGCCTGGCCTCGGGAATGCTCTGACAAATGAGACCCAGACCCAGTAGCACTTGCTTCAATTCTGCAGGGTCTGCAAGATGGAGATGTCCACCAGGCCTACGGCTGAGGGCAAACATGGGGTCTATCCCTCCCATCCCCATCCTTTTCCCTTCCCTGGTGGTTTTTTTGGTTGTGCCTTTGATTGTTTGGTTGTGCCTTTGATTGTTCCCTTTCTTGATTGGGCTTACACACCTATTGGTTTGGGAGCACCAAGAAATGTAACGGAATGAATCGATTATTTTATTATTTTACTATTAGATTTTGTAAGCCACTCTGAGCCTGACTTGGTGATGGAAGGTGGGATAAACATCTAATAAATAAAACAAATAAGAATACATTCTACATTCTGCAGGAAACCAGTTCATCATAATCAGGTGGAGAACAATGTGTTAAGCAAAGTATTCTGTGGGCTCCAGCAGCCACTATGTCCCCATCCCCAATAAATTGTTCCTCATCTATGGAATTCTCTCCCCCAACCAACACCTACTGAAAACACACCAGAACAGATCCTGGAATGTAATTATAAACAAATTCATAGGCAGTATGTATATGTATCATGATCCCACACAGACCAAAGGAGGACATATGGACGTGTAACAGATGTTTTTTGTTTTAAGGGGAAATAGTGGGGTACATGACAATGTCTCACCAACACCTTCTCCTGCAAGCTTCCAAATCTGCCTATTTCTCCAGTGCTCACAGATGTAGTATTTGTGCATGGCATGGTGAAGAACATGTCAATCAAACTCACACCAGAATGTGACGTGTTGCAGATGCATAAGGCCAGATGATTTGCACAATTGCCGGCATAATGTGCATTTTTCTTGTCTATTCTTGTCTTATTTCAGGGCAATTTGCAAAGACAAAAAAATCACAAGAATCATAAACTGCAAAAAAAAAAATTAAAAATGGCCTATTGGAGTAAAAGACTGTTTGGGCCTAATGTAGTTCCCATGGCATTTTCCAGCAAAATCATGGCATGACAACTTGCAAAAACTCCAGATACTAGCAGTAAAGAGAGAGGAATGAGGTGACTCCAGCAGGGGCTCAGGGTTTTTAAAGCTGTGCTCTCCAATAGTGTCATCTTGCCCCACAAACCCTAGGAATCCTGTACTCCACTTCCCCGCTGGAGGAGGAGGGTGTTGTGCTTTTGTAGCCTTCTCTGATTTCTGTTTTTATTTCTCTGCCATATTTACTCTTTTCTGTCAGTCACACTGAGATAAGCACAGCCTGCTTTGTTAATAAAGCTCGTCTGTGGAGACAGGCATCTTATTCTAAATGGGAGAACCATGCTGTTAAAAGGGCGAACACAACAATCAGACCAAGAATGGCTCTGTTTTCAGCCACACAGAAAAAACAAAAACAAACCCCAATATCTATATAACCCCAAATATACATTTGGCTTCCTCTAAATAACAACTCATAGCTCTGGATGAGCATAAATCTCATCCACAAAACCGTTAGAGAACTTCAGGGGCTTCATGCTCCTCACAATAATTCATATTGTAAGCCTCAGTGGTGGTAGAAAGTGCCATCAAGTCACATCTGACTTAATGCAACCCTGGTGGGGTTTTCAAGGCAAGAGACATTCAGAGGTGGTTTGCCACATCACGATACCTGACATTTTGGTGTCACTAGCTTTAAAAATGCACCCCTGACAGGCACCCCAAGAAATTTGCCCAGATTCTCTGTTCTGCAGTGCCTTCGCTCCATTGTAGCCAATGGGGAATTTCTGAGTGTGTAAGCAGGCTGCACATTTTTGAAGACAAAGGCAGCAGACTTTCAAGGTGGCTCCAGGAGGCTGTCCTGGAAATAGCATCCAGGCTTGGTGAACTTTGCTTCTGGGGGTTTAATTTTATCCCCCCCCCGGCTTATTTCGTTTTCCCGCTCCTGCACATGAAGCCTGCTGGCTGAGTTCTCTCAGAACTCTCTCAACCGCCACTGCCCCCAGAAGCAAAGTCCATAATTCACAGTAAGGATGGTGTTGATGCACCACAAAAACTCAGCTTGTTCCCAGCCATCAGTGGCACAGGAAGTGACTGAATCCCCTCTTAGCCCTGTACCACCACCAGCTGGTAGCTGTATGAGCAGTGGTGGGATCCAAAAATTTTAGTAACAGGTTCCCATGGTGGTGGGATTCAAACTGCAGCGTAGTGCCAATGGGGCTGGGCGGGGCACAATGGGGGCATAGCCGGGTATTCCGGGGGCAGGGCATTCCTGGGCGGGGCTGTGGCAAGGACGCAGCCGCTGCGCTGGTCCTTGGGTGAGAAACCAATGCACGCAGGCACAGGCTGCCACGCACACCGGTGCACCTCCTGCTAGACTGCTTCAAGTTCTGCACGCTACTGCTGAGAGGAGGGGCATAACTAAGGCAAAAATCACGTGGCAAAATCACCAATTAGTAACCCCCTCTTGGCACACACAAATAATTGGTAACCTACTCTCGGGAACCTGTGAGAACCTGCTGGATCCCACCTCTGTGTATGAGCCCAGGACGGGATGTGTGAAGTGTGAAGTACCTTGCTTGGAACAAGAACAAAATTTGAATCTGCCCACAGGGAACGAAGTATGCTAGCAGCTAGCTGCCTGACATGGGCTGCTTCCGCCTTAAGCACATGGCCTCAGGATGCTTTCTTTCTAGTAGGAGAAGGAAGGGTAGGCAAACAAGAAGTGAACTGGTCATGTAATAGCAAGCAGAGGGATTTCTCTTCCTGCTTGCTAGACATCCCTTTCCTACCAAGACCACCACTGCCTCACCCTTCAGGTGGGAATGGAAACATGTGGCTGACTGGAAGCAGTCCATCAGGCAATCAGTCTCATTCCACAACCGAAAAAAAAAAAAGGCCAGCAAGGACAAGGAGATTGTAGCAGCAACAGAACAGCCAGTGTTTGTAGCACGTATCACCTTTAGATTTGCTCATTTGCTACAGCTGCATCTACAGTAAAAGACGGAGTTCACAATGACAGTATTGTCAAAAACAATGACAATACTGCAAGCTTCTAATGAACTTCTCTATGTAGCATCAATCTTATAAGCTCAACACTGAACTTTCCACCATTATGCAGTGTGAGGGAAAGACAAGGGAACAACATACCATCAAAATTATTCTTCTCCCAGAGTCATTTTTTATCTATGCATCTCTAATCTGATTTGTCTTTCTCCTCCATCCAGATTGTTTAATAAACTGAAAATCCTGAGACGTTCCTCACATAAAATGTATATAATTCCTTCTATTTTAAGCTGAAATCTATAACATGGAGATCTACACTGCAGAAGTTGTAGACAGTGGCACTCCTAGAATTAAGTTGTTTTTAGGGAAGGGCAGAACCACTCAATTCTGCTCCAAAACATTTTGGTGGCCAGCAGAACCAGTCCAAAGTGGACTGAGCTGAAGCTCAGATGCACTTTTGAAATCACCACTTTTGTCAGTCTCTGCTTGCTCTCCCTCATTCTCTGCAGTCATTTTTTTGCCCCCAAATCTGATTTAATGAAACTTCAGCGTGTACAAAGCCAGGGAAATGCTCCAAGCAAGACAATGGAAAACTGTCATATAAAGACAAGATAAATCTTCAAACATTTGTCAAGGAAGGTTTAGGTACAATTAATCCTGACTGAGTGGAGGGGATTTGGGGCAGATGACCCTTGGTTCCACTGAATCCTATGGCTTTCAACATGAAACAAACAGAGGGAAAATATATCCAACTGAAAGAACAGTTCCAGGGAGTTCTGCTGTCACAGGATGGCTGAAAGATCATGAACCCATTGGAATGAGCTTTTAAATAGTTCTTAGCTGATATATGGAACTGCCAGTACAGGACATGTTAACTTGGCTCCCAACCGCTTCAGATACTCCTTGTTATCCACAGTGGATCAGTGTTCCATGCTGTTCAGATAAAAAACGTTGTCCCTCCCAACATCCAGGAAAGAAAGGCTGACCACAGTTCCCAGATCAAACCTGGTGAAATCAAGAGAACAGATGAGTCTCAAACTGAAGAAAAACTCTGCTTTTACTGATGCCTGAGTCCATATTTGGAGTAGAAAGATAATCACTATACACAAAACTGGGTCTCAACATCTTTAGCTTGGATGCTTGTTCACTCAGTATGCGCAGTGCTCAGTATGCGCAGTATACTTGTCCTTGTAAGCATCTATGTAGGAAATTTCCAATATTACCTGTGAACCCTTAACCAAATTTTCTAGAAGTTCACCTTGAGGAGACCTCTGAAAACTGCACTCAGCACCTGCTGTGAACTTTATGCCCAGTCTGAGTTGGTGATAACAAGCCACAAGCAGTGGGGAGTGTTAGATGATAGATCTCTAACACTCACAGTAATTGTGGTCCTAACTAAAATTACATGAGTGTAACAGGCAGTGAGGAAGTACAACACTGCGCTGGAAGGTAGGGAAGTTGGAGATGTGTTGCGGTGTGGTTTTCAGAGCTTGTGCTTATAAACTGGCCCTTTATCTCTAAAAATACAATTGGCCTGTAAAGATTAGGAACATCTGTATTATATAAGTGAACATTATAACCACCTAAGTAGTTTTCTACAATTTTGCTCTTTTCCAGGCACAGATTCTTTTTTTCAATTAGGGTATTTAGTCAGAAAAAACGACTAATCTTGTGATACATTAAAGACTTTTTTCAAAAAATCACAATCTTTTATTAATCTAGACAGACTAGAAATTACATGCATCTGTTTGTTTGTTTTTAATTTCCCAAGGAAGCCTTTTGAAACACATTGGGGATTTTACAACTTTCCAATTGAAAAGAGAAATGTCATAGTACATTTTCACTCTGTTGGGGAGGGAGGCTGGTGACTGTTACTCCTGTGTTTGGTGTAGCACACCCTTTTCTTTTATTCACTGTAACTCAGAATTATCAGCATAACTCAAATTTACTGACAAACCGTGGTTTGTCACTCCAGGCTTAACCCTTGGAAATAATTGGGTTCGTATTCTGCTTTCTCTCCTTCCTTCCTCCTTTTGTTGCTTGATTTGGAAATTATTTCTACTATTATACCAAGCCATGGTTTATAAGTCATCCAAACTACAAAAACTATGTTTTTGATCTTTCCTCCAAGACAAGATTCCAAGCCCAGTTCAATCCTACTTTGGAGGAAAGTGAACAACAAAAACTGGTTGTTGTGGGCTTTCCGGGTTGTGTGGCCGTGGTCTTGTTCCTAACGTTTTGTCTGCATCTGTGGCTGGCATCTGTGTACCACAGAGAAGTGTGCTACAATGTGTGTGAACAACACAAAGTTCATAATTTGGATGTTATAATAACATCTGATTTGCCACCAAAGTGGAAATAACTTGTTTCTAAGCCACATACAAGTGAAGGAGGTATGTGGTACCAGAACACTGGAGGCCAAGGATTCCCAAGCTTCATGCCCATAAAAATAGATTGTGTTATAATGTGCTGTGGCAATAATTTGTTCCCTCCTGCCAAGTCATGACGTCAAACCTGGATTAAACACAGCAGGGCAAGGCTCAGAGCACACAAGAAATCATTACATGATGCTAGCCCCTAACTTTATGTTCATGTTGCTCAAAAGCAAGCTTTTGGTGGCCATAGAGATCTTGTGGACATAGCGTTACCAGCTCCAGGTTAGGAAATGCCTGGTGATTCGGGGGTTGGAGACTGAAGAGGGCAGGATTTGGGGAGGAATGAATTCAATGGGGTATAATGTCATGGAGCCCACCTTCCAAAGCAGTCATTTTCTCAGGTGAACTGATCTCTGTCACCTAGAGATCAGTTGTAATAGTGTGAGATTTCCAGCCACCACCTGGAGGCTGGCAACCCAAGATGGCCATCTTTCTTGGGTTTTGGACATATTCCTCTCACACACACTTTCTTCTATTAAGCTGACAACACAGGCTAGGACAGCTGTTGCTTTCTGTGATGTTTATGGTCTTGCTAACAGCTTCCCTCTCTAATTCACAGACAACTGTTAATAACCACAGTTGGCTTGCCACAGGCATATGTTGCAGATGGATTGCACAGATGTGTGGATCTGGCAAACAGCTGTTTGACACTGCACTTATTAGCAATGAGTAACCCTAAAGAACTTGGAAATTAGGCAAGAAGCACATCCTCTTTGTTTCACCCACAAAAACAGAACTTTTGTCTTTTGGGCAGCACAATCAACATACATAGAGCGATACAAGGAATGGCTCCTGTTCCAAAGAGCCCACAGTATAAGGGCCAACATGCAAGATGAAATTTCCTGTGCATCCATTTGGAAACTGTCCTTGCAGTTGGCCAACCACCCTCCAGGTGTAACCTAAGCTTGAGGCACATGAACAACTCACAGGATTCATGCAACTTCATCCTGGTGCCTTTCTTCTAACTTAAAATTTTAGTTTAGTTAGGTGAACTAGCCCTGAGATCAGATGACTCCAGTCAGTGGTGGGATCCAAAAGTTTTAGTAACAGGTTCCCATGGTGGTGGGATTCAAACTGTGGCGTAGCGCCAATGGGGCTGGGTGGGGCACGACGGGGGCGTGGCCGGGCATTCCGGGGGCAGGGCATTCCTGGGCGGGGCTGTGGCAAGGACACAGCCGCTGCGCCGGTCCTTGGGCGGGAAACGAATGCACGCAGGCTCAGGCTGCCACGCACGCCGGTGCACCTCCAAGTTCTGCGTGCTACTGCTGAGAGGACGGGTGTAACCAAGGCAAAAATCATGTGGCAAAATCACCAATTAGTAACCCCCTCTTGGCACACACAAATAATTAGTAACCTACTCTCGGGAACCTGTGAGAACCTGCTGGATCCCACCTCTGACTCCAGTGTCAAAACCCAAAAGGGAGAAAGAAAAAGCCTACTAATGCCAAACAGTTTGAGGTCCTATTCCATTGCAGAAATGTAAAGTGAATACTTATTTTGCTCTCTTTTCTATACCTTCACTATTTAAAACTCTTCATTGGTACAGATGACAAGCGATCACAGTTACTGCTCCTCTGCCTTCAACGGAATTTCCTCATGGCATGAAGATAAATATAATTACCCCCAAATTATTGTAAGCTGAACTGCTATTGAAGAGGCAGGTTCAAAAGCTGGCAAACCTCAGAGCCATTCTATACAGTATTCAGACTGACCTTGGTAGCTGAAATCACTCTTATGCCATTGTAGTCTACACTACTGACTATAGAAAGGATCATATTTTAATGGAAGGAGGGGTTAACCTGTCATTCCTGCACCATTCTCCAAATCAGCACTCCCCCTCCCACTCGCACAAGTTGCTATTTGTAAAGTGAAGGAGATACAGAAAACGATATAAGTATCTGCATGTCTCCATCCACACACTGCAGCTGAAGGGGGAGCAACTGAAGCAGTGCATGGGATATGCTTTAACTCATATCTCTATCTCTCTATCTTTCTCTCATACACACACACTCACACCCCCTCCCTCCCTCTGACCGATCTTTATACTTTGCAAAAATTGGAGATGATCGTCTGATATTACAGCTTGGGTGGTCCTCTGAGAAGTAATTAGCAGAAATAATCAACTTTGATGAGGGATTTGAGGAACATGAGAGAAGCGAATCAGAAGCTGTGCTCCCAGAAGCCACTTCAGCAATAAAAGAAACAGTAGGAAAGAACGGAGAGAGTACTTTGAGATCTGTAGACAAGATGATGGAGTCCTCAGATAGAAACAGAAGTAATAGATAAAAGTTCACTAAAAGGAGACTTTGATATTCTGAGTCCATCTTTCCAAATGCACGCGTGGTTCCCTGTGTAAAGAGAGTTCTATCCTTTTTGGGGCTCACTGCATGAGACAGAGGGGGACCCTCCCCTTCCACTGGGCATGTGGTTTCCAATGGAATCACAAAATGACCATTCCAAATCTCTGCACTGATTAGCTACAGAGTGTGGCTGTGGCTTTTCTACTAATTGGCCGGACTAGGCCCAGTTGACAGAACATGAGAGGGGTAGCTGAGCAGCACTGAATCAATTTCTGGGACCTCCTCATTTTTTTCATATCCTGAGCTCAGCTGTCACTGATGATGATGCCACAGCTACCATTCCAACCAAAACCTGATGAGGGCAGAAAGGCAGGGTAGAAATGATGTCAAGAAGTATGAGCACACACTCATGCAGCTCTACCTCCCTCCCACTCCTTCCCACTGCATCTCTGCAACCAAGAGCAGGAGCAGTATTAGCATGATGAGTGGGGTTGCCAACTTTCAGGTGGTAGCTGGAGATCTCCTGGGATTACAGTTGATCTCCAGGTGACAGAGATCAGTTCAGTTGGAGAAAATGGCTGCTTTGGAAGGGGAACTCTGCCACAGTAAACCTCATTGAATCCCTTCCCCTTTCCAAACCCCACTTTCTTCAGGCTCCACCCCCAAAATCTCCACGTATTCCCTAGCCCAGAGTTGGCAATCCAAGTGACAGGGCAGGCAGGCAGGCAAACGGGAGCAATGATAGAAGAAGCCACCTGACCAGCTCAGCATCAGAGGGGAGCCCCCCATTGGGGCAGGGACCTTAGCAGATGGCCACCCGTGCCATCCACCAGCACCAGGCCTCACTGAATGAAATGGCCAGCTCAAGCTGGCAGCTGCCCGCTTTCTCCTGGATTAGCCGGTTTCTGACAAATGTGAATCTTTGCACAGCTGTTTAGGTTGAGATGAGTGAGGAATTTATTAATGGGTTGAGAATGCAGCGCTTTCTGTGCTTGCGTCTGCTTCAGTTGTCTGCTCTGCAGAGCAGAACACTTCACTTTTTCCATTCACTTCTAGGCAAGCTCCTGCATTCTCCAGTCACTTGTTGCTGACACAGGGCTGCCCAGCTCAATTACAGCAGTTGCATGGTGTGGGAAGAGACAGGTCCCATTCATTTCCCTCTGCCTTGATGTCACATTTAGATAGACTATGATCCACAGCACGTGCCTTTAAGTCCGTAACACAGTGACCAACTACCAAAACAACAGAGCCCAAGTGAAATCTAACAGTGCAGAACCCAAGGGCCGCTGGAGTCCCCAGGAGCTTGCCCAGTATATCACCCCACTTGCTCCCCTGCTCTTCCATTGATGAAAATCAGGCTCAAAGGATTTGCCAAAGCATCTTGTTTAAGTTACAAAGGCTCCTCTTGCACTGAGGATTGAGCTCCCTGCCAGGATTCTTTCTTTAACACAGCAATTGATTTACAATATAATTAGAAGCAAAGAGGCATCCTGCGGAGCTGCTTATCCATCCTTAATTTTCCATAAGCAAAGGGTCTATTTTTAAATCTGGACTAGTAGAGTCTTTGTTTCCAGAGGAGGGAGAAAGCAAGAGGAGCCCCTGTGGCTGGCAGGCAGGCAGACAGGCTGCACCACCCACCCCATCCCTCAAGGTCAGCCTGGGTGCTCTGCATAGCACTGCAACGTCCCCTTGCCCTTCTCCATTTCAGAAAGACACCTTGTTTAGCTTCCCACATCTGTGCAGTGAATCCACCAGAAAACTACTGGGAGTGACCAGGTATCTCTGCTCCGACCTATCAGAAGGGAAGGCAGGAAGAAGAATGGCCACTCCATGGTCTCATGTTCTTACCCAAATTATCCAACACATATTACTAGGTACAGTTTTAAAGTTAATTCTGACAGAATTCTAGTTGCCAGGCTGCAATCTAAGAAACATGCATATGCTTTCAGAGTCCCCAAGGGGGTCAAGCAGCCACGAGTCCTCCCTTACAGGAAAATCCTGGGGCATGGTGAAAGGGCATAAGATAAATAATATGGTTTTGCTGAAGCTCAGTAGGCCTGGGTTTGGTTAGAGTCCCCAGCCTGGGGGCACAATTGGAATTCTGACACAGGGTGTTGGGTGCAACCAGAAAATGGCTGTACGAAGAGACAGAGTCAACCACGGAATGACAGGGAGAGAGTTCATATGCATAATTGTTAAAGTAACGCTTAAATATTTCAATCAGAAGCTCTGTTCCTTTTTAAATGAGCATACTGTTCAAAAGAGTTTGCACGTATATACCGAAGTTAGCTTCAGTCACTCAGTGAAAATCCTTGTTCTGTGGTAGAAGCTACTTCTAAAGCAATGTTTTTAAATCTGCACAGCCCATCAGAAGTCCTGCTGGCAAAAGCACTATCTAGTCATGCCAACTCTCTAAACTGGCAGATGCCAGGAAATGTGTCACGGGGTGCCATGGTGCCTGGGTTAGGATTTGGATTGGAGAGTCCCTGGAATCCTGTGCAATCTACCGTGAATTCCATGTAGGATTGAAGGCATGATATACATGTTACAGACACACATGACTTTTTCCTTTCCCAGTGCTGTTACGTGTTCTTGCTTGCTTACTGTAACAGACAAGACTCCAGAAGCCCTACACAGCAGTGGGAGGACAAATAACAGAAGCTGGGGGGAGAAACTGCAGCTGCCTCATCGCCCAACACATCAGGGAATTTGCAAAGATATGCCTGTTCTCTGCTCTTACACCAGAAAACCCTATGCATAGTCATGGATAGAGGAGCATCTTTATGTAGTGGCGCAAAATGTTCTAAGAAATCACTTATAAAAACTGAGAACTGGCCATTTGGGGTTTGGCCTTCTTCCAGGACTTTTGTTTGAGAAAAGAATGTCTAACCCAAAGCGAAAGATACTCTTATAGAAGCAAAGATATTCTCATGATAAGGAATGGAGGGAGTGGCTTCTCCTGTTGGGAGAGAATAGTAGAGCTGGGAATTGTCAGTGTGCCTTTCTGGAAGTTAGTAATTTCTATTGAGACATGGAACAAACTTCAGTGGCGCTGTTATTTTGGATGGTCCGTGGATCAGAATATCAGTATCCGTATTTATGTTAGTGTGTGCCTTCAAGTGATTCTCCCTCTGTCGCATTTTTGAAAGTAATACTTCATTCCTTAATTAGTCGGTGATGAAGGGGATCTGGAATGGTATAGCATAGGAATGGTATAGCATAGGCCAATCTCATCAGATCTTGGAAAGTAAGGAGGGTCAGTACTTGGAAGGGAGACCATCAAGGAAAACTCTAGGAACACATTTGCAAACCACCTCGGCTTGATCACTTGCCTTGAAAACTTTATGGGAGTTGCTTGCCATTTGTCGGCCACAACTGGATGGCATGCAAGCGTGTGCGCACACAGACACAGATGCAGACACGTTCTTATTGTCTAGCTGTGGAGTTATAAAGGATGCTGAACTCAGAGATACGAAGGATGTCAGTTGTTCTTTCTGGGAAAAAGGCTGTTTTTATGTTCGTGCCTGACACAATTCTACAGAAGTCACTGAAGTTCCATCTGACGTGAACTTTGCCCATTAGAACTGATTTCCCTGACCCAACGTTCTCATCCTCAAGTGAAACCACCTCCCCCCTCAAGTGATACAAAAATATATTTCCGACTAGCAAACGTTTCCTTTCCAAACCAGCAGATTTTCACACAGACATAGCATCAGCCATTTCCCCCCTGCAGCAGATTCCCAAGCCACTATCCAATTTTAAACCAGGCCAGCAATGGGGATTCCTCTCTGTCCCCTGGGAGATTACTCCAGACTCATTGCTAGGAAGGCAGGATTTCCCTATATCCGTCTGCCATTAGCCAGTTATTTGATTAGCAATTACTCCATTGACTATCATTCCTGTCCCTAACCAGTTCCTACCTCCCCTGCTGCTGCAGTGCTGACATGTTCTTTTGCCTTTGGCTGACATTTGACACAATAGCACTTAAATCCTCACGGGATCTGTTTCTCCTCTGAGTTTTGGCCAATCGATGAGTAACACAGGAGTGCAGCATTTCCTTGGAAATCTCACTGTGCCTGCTGCTATTTAAACGAGAGGTTCTGCAATATATTTTCTCCTGCACTCATTATGAAATGTACTCCCATGCTTAATTCCATTTACCTCCTCTTCATATGGGATATACATATGGCAATGCCCATCTTGAAACCTAGCTAAGCAGGAAATTCCAAGAATTCCCCGAGTGATTCACTATTACAGGAAAGACATTCTGTTAAACTGTTATGTGTGTGAGAGTATGTTTGAAAGAGGCTATATGGCATAGTCCTAAAAGCCAATTTTCAATTAATTTAGAAAAATATAATTCTGCTTAAAATTGCTCCTTTGTGAAGCATGGCTTGGTTTCCTGCCGGGAAAGCACCAGCTGCCTTGCTCTGGACCAGTGCAGACAGACTCTGGACTGCCATGAGTGATACGGATATGAAAATGGTAGTTACTTCATTTGTCACTCCCAACAATGCAATTTGTGCAGACACAAAGCAGCCAGCCCTGCTCCCCTTCTTAATTCTGCTTTCCACAAGGAAGCTCTAGAGGTCGCCAGCCAGCAGGTTATCAATATGTGCTAGTGTCTCCCTGGTGTTTTGCTAGCTACCCATCAGATTAGCTGTGTGTGTATGTGTGTGTGTGTGTGTGTGTGTGTGTGTGTGTGTGTGTGTGTGAGAGAGAGAGAGAGAGAGAGAGAGAGAGAGAGAGAGAGAGAGAGAGAGAGAGAGACTGTGTGTGTGACAAGCACAGTGACTATATAATACCTCAGAGTTGGTGTACAAAAATGGAAAGCATGCAGAACAGAGATATCTTTGGAATGGATGAAGGACACAGAAAGAGAAATACAGGTCATCATAATTATTTTCCAGAAATGCATTTGGGCAACTTTTTGCTGATGGAAAAAAGAAAATCAGGCTATAATGAAAATACAGGCCTAGGAACTTTTAATCATAACATATTTGAGCATGGCATAAATCAACTTAGTTTCTTTGAAGTTTATTTAAACTAGAGTACACCCACAGGTTGGGTGCCTGAACTCACTACATATAACATGATTTCTGAAGGTCAAAACCTTTGTGTCTGGCCCGTGGTGAATTCACATTCCCGTCGGGGCTGACTTTTCATAACGGATGCCTTTTTTCCAGCACTACAGTCACCTCGCAGCAGATGGGAGAAAACCCAGGTCTTCAAAGAGTGGGGAAAGTCCAAGCCTCTCTCTGCCTGCACAGCAAGAGTGAAGTAGCCCAACATCCATAGGGCTTATATCACAACTGCCTGCATTCCCCCACCACAAAATAGGATGAAAAAACAATTTAATTTTTTTTAAAAAAATTGAAGATGCAGAAGAACGTGGCGTCCCCCAACACAAAAAGAACCAATGTGCAGCAAATGAAGCAAGCAGGCAGGGTTTGCATAATCCACCACAGTGTTTGCTTTCTTAAGTGCAAAAGTTCTGGAAATCAGAGGTGAAGTTTTCATTCTTAAATTTCCAAAATAATACAACATTTGTCTTCAGAGTCTAAAACAATCTCCCTGAACTGCCGGCTGTGGGCATCCCTTCTATTCATGCTACTAAATTGCTGCGGTGTTTCCCCCAGCTATGTGGCTATCACAGGCTTTACTTCATGATTAGGCAATAATGAAGAAACTTTGAAGGCAGAAACTCGTACCAAAGGTTAACCCAAGCTGCTTGATTCGCAGGATTCATCATCTCCTTATACCATGGGTTCCCAATGTAGTGTCCATGGGCGCCAGGGCATCTGCCAATTGTTTTTAGGAAATGCATGAGGCCAGGTAGGGCTTTTGCTCAGCAAGGTTTCTGACTGACTACTGGAGATTTGAGTGGCTGTGCAGATTTTAAATGTTGCTTTGGCAGCAGCCGCCACCCCAGTACAAAGATGTGAGCTGCGTTACTGAAGTTGCAGCAATCATTTTATGGCTGGCTCTGCCTCCTGCAGCAGACATTTTGTGACAACCATTTTGTCTTGAAAATATTGTCCATTCCCATTTTGAGTGACAACGATTAACTGTGGCTAAGGTCTGCTCTCTGTATCACATTGCCACCACTTGCCAATCACCCCCTTCCCTGTAGGGACCCTCCCACCCTTTCAAAAGTAAGTGCAGCTCCTATTCTGTTGATTGTGTGGCTATCTGCCCCATGGATCTGTTCAGAGTCAGCCAACGATGTCTAGTTCTGGGCTCACTTTCCTTCACCAAGATTATCATATTTTATTTGTTTGACCATAGGTCATTGCAAACCAGCCCATATGCCCTTGTACAACTAGGGGCCAGAAACTCTTGCCTCCTGCAGTGGATTGGAATTGGCCATAGCATAATGCCCCCCAGGTACAGCTTCCCAATCTCCATAGCGAAGTTGTGGGGAGCCAGAGCACATTGCTACGCTAGGCTGGGGTGACGTAGATGCCTCCCAGGATCAGCCTTGCCAATAAACCATTATGTTCTCCAGATGCTTCTATTCCTCTTCATAAAGGGCAGCAATTGACACAATAAACCAAGTATTTATGAAACTCTTCTGGAGGGGCAAAGCAGCCCAAATTAAATAAAAACATCTTTACCCCCCAGAAAACATGCAACGCAGAGGGAAAGCATTCCCGGGCCCTGATGCTATACCACTGGGCACCAGCATGGAAATGCGCACGAGAATGCATTTTCCAGATGAATATTTTACCCTCAAGCAACCCACTACATGATTTATTCAGAGAACTATAAAATACTGTGGCTATACCACAGGAGGCAGCCTGGTCAGCTGCTAACGTTGTCTATAACCATATCTTGTTATAATCACAGGATAGCAGGACTTGGAAAGGACCCGAAGGCCATTCTGTCCTACTTCAGCACTGATGCCTGATTCTCCATATCTAACCATTCACATCAGCCTGCACGCTTTAACAGAATGCAATAATCATCAATTACTGGAAGGTCAGCACATCTTTCCACAAGTCTCCACTGAATGATGTATATATTTATTTAGTAAAACAGACCACAGGGGTTACTGTGCCACACACACAACAAAAGGAGCCAATCCTGCTCACCTGTTGAGTTTTTCCTCTTTCCCTCCATTTATTCCACTGCTCCAGGTTTTTTCTCTCTCTCTTTGCTCCCCTTTAATTTTTAGAAACTAAAGATTAGTACAGGGCTATCATATATACTTGCTGTAGGTAAAGAAGGTGAGTATGAATGAAATTCAACTCAATGAGTTTTTATACTGTTGTTTCCTATCTTGGTTCCTGGACTGGGCAGGACAAAGGCAGGCAAACAATATTTCAAATTAATAAATAGATCACTTTCCTTTAAAATCTTATCTTGTTCATCAAAGTTAGCAGAACAAATATGCAAAAAGTTTCAATTTGATGTAGAGACTTAGCTTTTGCAAAGCTTATTGGTGGTAGAAAATGCCACCAAGTCACAGCTGCCCATCCTCTTGTAGGAACAGACCCTTTTAATGGGAGTCAAGTTTGTCAACTGACTTATATGGGCTCCACTGAAATACTGAAAACAAAAATTACAATGGGCCTTTCCCCACTCCCTTCCATCCCCCCTATGCCGCGCGCTGCTCTCAGCGCGCGGCATCCCCACAACCCTGTGCTCTGTGCGGGGTCATCAAAAGGCGCCGTTCGGAAGAGCGCCTGGGATGCCGCGCGCTAAGGGGGCGCGACAGCGGCAGCGTCGGGGCGGCTGCGCATTGGCCGCCCCTGCCGTGGGGAGGGAGGAGGAACCCCGCGCTACTCTCCTCAAGTAGCGCGGGGCTTACGGTAAGTGGGGAAAGGCCCAGTGAGTGCAGAATGGATTTAGAATTATGGCCTCTGAGCATGGGTAGATAGCTCTGGGACTGCAATGACTGTGCCCAGAGTGAGGAGACTACTGGGGGATCTGTTGGTGTTCCTGCTTTCCTCCACATCCAAGGATCCCCCAATGGCCCGTCTCCTGCTTTACTGCTGGCTGGAGTGGCTGGGGATTGGCCCAGAGGTGCCCTCAGTAGCAGTAGTGTAGTGCCAAAGGGGCAGGGGGGTGCATAACACACCAGGGGCACGCCGGTGCGGGGGTTTGGGGGACGTTCCAGAGTGGGGGGAGGGGCAGTTCCTCGGTCCCCTGGGTGCAGTTCCTCGCATGCCCTGGGTGCAGTTAGTCCTCGCTCCGGCCCTGCTCAGTAATGTGGCTGGACTGCTGGGACATGTGACTACCGGTGAATGGAGGACTCCCATGGCTGCACAAACTCTCCTCAACATCGCCTTGTGCCCCCTCTGAGGTGAGGGCACCCTTTGCACTGTGTGGTCTGAGGGTCTGCCTGGATGGGAAGTGGGATTGCTGGGGTCTTTGGCAACTCTGTCAGATACTCAGGGACTTGTGACAGGAATTGGTTGCTTCAAGGGGGTTTGTCGCAGACAAGGAGCCTGCATCCCTGGCCATGCCCCTTTCCACCCCTTGCCTGTGATGAGTGCAGGGTCAGGCCCCCAAGCCTGTCAGTCCCTAATTGGTTCTGCCTGTTCTGTCTGTCAGGACCACACTTTTGCAACAAAACTTTTGGTTGGGAAGCTTCAGTGCAATCGCTGTGGATGCTGATGCACTTGCAGCCTCAAAAATCCAGTTACTATTTTTCTGCCGGCTTCTCACTAACCAAACCCTTTAGGAAGCCAACTAGCAGCACCACAGTTAAACTGGCAGTGAGTCACCATAGCACAGACAGTTGTTAGGATTACACGGCTTGATTATCAACCTCCAAGTAGGGCTTGGCATTCTCCAAGAATTATGGCTGGTCTCCATCATACAAACATCAGTTTCCCCTGAAGGAGATACTTTGGAAGGTGGACAGTGGACTCCATGGTATACCACAGAGGTAGGACTTGGAGTTCTCCCAGAATTACAGCTAGTCTCCATCATACAAACATCAGTTTACCCTGGACAAAATAGCTTTGGAAGATGCACTCCAAAATGTACCCAGAAGAGATCCCATCCGACTGGTACAATGCATGGCAGAATCCCAGAGCATCAGACCAGTTTTGCACTGGAAGTGACCATAATGCTGAATAACCCATCCCTGTCCTGTCAGGCAATTCCGGGGGGGGGGGGGAGGGTTTCCAGGAAGACCTGGCCACACTATATTCTCTAAAGACTATGAGAAATCAATTGTTCTCTGTGACAGATTCCAGAACTTTGCTGGAGTGCAACAAAGCAGTTCCAATCTGAACATAAAGAATTAACTATAAAAGCAGAAAAGAGAATGAGAGATTGCTTCTGATTGGCTGGAGGAGAGAGTGCCAGTTAATCAGTGGGTGGTTAATTTGAACAGAAAAGTCAGTTGAAGGAGATTTTTTGGAGAGAAGATGTTGAGTTAGCAATTGTGTAGCCTTGGCTGAAAGCTTTGCTTTCTGAGGGGATTGTCAAACAGATGTGGCTGGTCTCTGTGTTCTCTTGTAGCAATTTAACACAAAGACACACAGGGTTATTGATTATCTTTGAGAAAGATATACTGACGGGGAGAGGCAGCAAGGCTTCTAGTTCACTCAGTACCTGAAGAGGGAAGGAACTCTTTGGAAGGACAGAAGGGAAAATCCTGATCGTAATCCATGTGAAGGAGGAATAATCGTACGGCAGGCTGTCCTTACTCTGGTATTAGGTCAAACTGCTAAGATTTTACCTCAAAGTAAACAAATACTCTCAAGCTATCGAGAGGTGAAGGAGTTCTAACAACTCTAGTGTCAGGAGGTGCACAGACCTAATTGGAATTAAAATTCCTAAGGAAAACTGACAGTATTTAAAACTTGCTGTAAAATAAGTTACTTGTAACCTCTTACCAGGGACTGAAAAACATGCCCAAATCTGGCAACAATGTCTAAACTGAAACAGCAATGTCACTCTGTAAATTACTGTCTGATTTTGAAACTTACCTGTTTTCTCTTTGTGACAATGTCAAACAACTTATTTTTAATAAATTTTTCTAGTTCCTTTTTTAAATTGTTCAAAAGCGTCTGGTGCCAAATCATTTCTGACACTCTACAGCTTCCTGGGAAGGTTTTTAGGACTGAGGCTACCTTCATAAAGTAAAGGCTGCTCAGTTCTAGAGGGGACAAACTGATTATCTTTTGGGAGGAAAAGCTTCCTCAGTTTGTCTGAAAACATAAGGTTGTTGTATCCTCTTTTAGACATTGAAGGTCAGAGGCTGGTTGGCAATTAAAATCAAGGTCGGAATGATATAACATGGGAAATTCAAATGTAAAATGTGACTGTCAGTTGGAGGAAGTGACTTCACAGAAAGGAGAGAAGTTGGAGGAGCTGAGCTTTAATTTGGATGGGGAATCATCGGATGTGACCTCAAAGGATATGACATCACACTCTTAACGAACTGCCTCCCCAAACTCCATCATCCCCAAGCACTGCCCCCAAATTTCCAAGAATTTGCTGTAAGGCATAGTTAGCAATGCTAATTGCGACATATCAGTTTTCTACATTATTATGTGGTAGTATTTAGATATTTATTCCCCCACATACACAATCTGATCCTAGAATGATTTTGCTACATGCTGAATTATTTGTTTAGAACACATTTTTTTAAATGGGAACAAAAGCAAAGTAGGAAAAAAGGGAGAACAAGCTGGTTAGTGCTCTGGGTGTCCCAGAAGATTATAGAATCTTCTAGAGCATTTACAGTACTGCAGAAATTCTGCAGCTTTTCGTCATTTGAAACTAAATCATCTTGCCAGTAGAAAAGAAGAGAAAGAAAGAAAAAGATGCCTCTTCAGCGCACCACAATAATTTGGAAAAGCACAATGTTATTCCTGGATAGTGTTCCATGGCTTGCAATTTACAACCTCTGTGAAAAGTTTCAACTATTTACACAATCCCAGCCTTGAATTGGCAACTGTGATGTGCTTGTTCTTGTTTTCATTGCAGGCTTATGAGGCATAATGCGCAAATGCTGAACTGCTCTCTGCCTTTTGTAGAATGCTGGATTTTAATGGCAATGCCTTGGACAAATGATTTGTGATGAAAATAGTTCCAAAAAGTCTGTTTCATCTTTGCAACCTGTAATGAAAAATCTATTTCTGCTTTGTTTAATGCAAGACAAGGACAAGCATTTTAATTTCCTAAGTAAGGTATGCTTTCTTAGACATTCTTACACAGATTTTTTAAAAGGCTTTCTTGAGCAATCTGCCTACGACAACTTTGAGGCAGTAAGTCTGCCAAACTTTACCATGTGGCTTGATCTTAGGCATTTTGTGTGAAGGATCATCTAGAAATGAAATAATAAGTGAGACAGGTGACCGGTCAGACAGGTAAGAAAGTGCAAAAAGGTTTATCTCAGGGAGGCTCAGCTGACAGGTCTTTCAGGGTCAAAATCTCTGCTGGTAATAACAAAAGTAACTTTCTTCAGCTCAGCTCAGCTGGGAACCAGTGAGGTTTCACTGCCTTCTGTAGTTCATGCATCAGATTGAACTGTACAACATGTGCTCTTGGCACTGAGGAACCTACTTGCTTGCTAGGACTACCACCTGGAAGCTACTTGAAGAGGTTTCTAGGGAGTGACTGCTACAGGTGATATACAGACCAGCTTACATGTAAGTGTTTGCACATCAGGCAGTGCAGGGAAGCACATTCTGATGTACAAACTCTTCATGTAACTTGCACCTCTTTCTGCTTACCTTAAACCACATTTCATGCTAGCGGATGGGCAAAGTGGGCTAAGAACATTGTATGTGTGTGCCATCAAATCACAGATGACTTATGGTGACCCCGTAGGGTTTTCAAGGCAAAAGACTTTCAGAGATGGTTTGCCAGAACCTGCCTTCACATGGGCTTAGAGAGTTCCAAGGTCACTCAGCAGGCTTCGTGTGGACAAGTGGGCGATCGAATCATTTTCCAGATTAGAGATAATTGCTTTCAACCATATATCACACTGTAGAACATTAACCATCATTATTTTTCCTGAACAAAGAGACTTTAAATAAAATACATTCCAGCCTATAAAGGAACAGCACATATTCCTGAACTGAGACATGCATTATTTATGGTATCTGCAAAAACAAATAAAATGCCCATTACAAAACAAGTACTTAGAAGAAAAAGCTCTCAGGAGAACACAGTATTTAAATACAGTCTGTGTACTGTGCATCTCTGCTGGTCTGCTGAAAACTATGTTCTAACAGATCAAAAATGCATCTGCATTCCTTCAGGGGTAAAAATATTCATGTACAGACATCATAGAAAAATTGGAATCATACTTCCTCCTCTTTTTTCCACCCTATGGCCTTTTCAAGTTCTTTTCACTTGTTAAAACTAGTCATTGTTTAAAATACATGCTATTCCAGCTGATATTTAGTATGCTGAACATAAGTTATTGCCCCAACAAAGCTGTCTCCTTCATAGTATGTACAACAGCATTGGTAATCAAAGGTGGGGAAATGTTGAGTTGGTTGTGGAGGAAATAACGAGAAATTCTAGTGCATCGCTTCTGCACTGCAATCTTGAGTCAGCATGTTGGCCGAGAGGTTGAAGAGGGAAGTCAAATTTTATCTCAAGCAGGAGCTCAATGGGAAAGACTCTAGGCAAGCTACAATTCTCAGACGTGGGGACATACAATATGAAAATGCTATTCTACCTTACAGATCAGTTCTGAAAGATAATGTTCATAAGTCATACCATCATCTTTTTGTTTTTCCCTGTTACTCCCAAACCTTTTCCCTCTGCAGCTCCCTGCTAGCATCTCTTTTCTTTTAAATTTGGAATGCCTCTTCAAAAGTCTCACAAAATTTCGCCAATAATCTACATCATTTGACCTCAAGAATCAGGGTCTCTGCTTGGATTCTCAGACTTTGCACCAATTAACAGTGCATTGCTAACCGTGTATATTCAGAGGTACTGTCTATTCAGAATTCAATGGAACTTATTCCCTATTCAAAATTCAATGGAACTTATTCCCTGTGTTTAGGATTACAGCTATTGTGTAGTTTCAGCAAGCATTTCCCAGTGAAATTTCACTTGGATCTCTGTCATAAGGATGAAGTAATTCTGGCTGCTAAACTGACATTTGCCAAACCAACGTGACTGCTGCAAAAATATTTCATGATGTGTGCCCTTGAAGACAGGTTGGAAATGTATCTGTGCACTTAATGATGGGGAAATGGATGAAATTAAATCGACTTTGGTTGACTCATGCTGGCTTCAGGTTTGCTTCCAGGATCAACTCAATTCAACATAGTGGTTCAGTCATGCTATGTAACCTGAGCCTTAAAAGTGTAGGGAATACCTTGTCCTAAATTACCTCTCCATGTGCTAAGCTCATACCAGAAGGTACTGCTGCCCATGGAAGGCGAGTTCTGCAAACATCAGAAACTCGGCCACCTTAAGCAGTGACATCAAAAGTGTGGCTTTCTTCCCTTTGAAGGCTTGGCATCCCAGTTTTATGCCATCTGACTTTTGACATCTAGCCTCCGCATAAATGCTATTCTGTATTCTCAATGTAGACATGTCTACTCTTTTAATGCATTGCTGTATACTTTTATAATTCTGTGACATGTTTACTGTTTTTACTGTAAAACACTTTATGGAAAAGCAGGATGCAAAATTTAAAAATAAATCCCAGAAACAACATGCAAGTTTTAAAACTATGAAGCATGGTTACAATGAAGCACAGAGAACAGAATGTCCAGGCACTTATAGTTTCCATTTCTGTCTAAACCCCATTAATCTCCAAAACCCTATTACGAGTGAATAATAGAGACAATAGTGATATATGATAGGAGACAGGGAACGGGTTGGTATCAAATGGGTTTACCATCTTAAGATTCTTTTAAGATGCTTTTGTGCTACTCTGCCATTTCTTTTCAATAATCAGCAATGAGAAAACATGAAACTAGAGTTTTATACAGCATTATATTCCATGTAAAAGTAGAGCCATGCTGGTCTCTGTGAGCAAGTTTGTTAACTCAAAAGTGAAATCCCAGCAAAGTCTCATTTCTCCAGGAAATTTCCCCTTTTGTTCCTTTGTTTTATAGTCAAATTAATTTCTCTCTGAATTCTTGCAGCTGTTGAATTCCTTAATCATCAGTGAGCGTTTCTTATTTTGTGGTATATGTGAATAAATACTGATTTCATACTGCAGTCAAAGCTCATTGTATTTTATAATAGTACAATTACTAAATTAAATGAGATTTCACTACAAACTGAAAATCAGTTAGTCTCTCTCCACCACACAATTAATTACATATCTTTAACAATTAATTTAGGAATGGCATGGCTGAAAGAGATCAGGAAGTAATTAGCTAACCTGGAAGCAGCAAGTATGAAGAAAAATACTGCAACAGTATTCCAGAAAATAGTAGGATACTAGAGCCAATCACAGTAGCTCAAAAAAAAGAAACCCTTAATGATGCTTTTACTAAACCATACCTGACAACCAGGTGTTATAATTAAATGTAAGTTATTGCCACAAAACCATGTGTGAAAAAAGATAAAAGGTAATAGAGAACTCCCTGGAATGCAGTGGACTATCAGAACATCATCTAAATTCTCAATTAAAACTGAGTGAATTAAGGATATCAATTATTTTGTTTGGCGAGTGTGGAAATAATCTCACAGTAAAATCAGGTGGTATTCAACAAAGCACTTGTAATTGATAGGTTTGTTTCCCTTTGGATGAATGTAAACACTGTGGACCATATTTTTTTTAAAGAAAAAGCATTTACCCTGCTGTTTCAATAATGACAATATCATCTTCTTTTTCCTAAAAACTTTACAAATATGTTTAAAATTTAAATAAGAGCCAATAGAACATCATTTCACAATTCCCATAATATGCCAAGCCAAGAATTAACAAACATTACATAGCAAAGCAGGATACCACAGAGCTAATGTTTTAGAACGCCATAGTGAGCATTTCTATTTAAACAGAAACAGATCCGTGGCATTAACTATGTTGTGAACAAAGGTGGCAGGATAGCTCCCAGTGAAGCCCCTGCTGCTTGCATGTCACCAGAATACAAAATCTCTGGCCCAGCAGACTGAGTTGCACCTTTGGAATTAAAGTCTTTGTAAAGATTTCAAAATGTAATGGACCACACTGAGTAGCAGGACATAACAGGGAACCTTGAAAAAATAAGTATCAAAGGGGTAACCATGTTGTGCAGAAACTAAGTGTCACTTGAAATAAATGATGCTAGTTTTTAAGGTGCTCCTTACAGAAGAAGAAATATTTGGATAACTACAACGCCTTTCTCTCCTGCAAGGGGTCTCAAAGCGGCTTGCAAACTCCTTCCCTTTCTCTGCCCACAACAGACAACTTGTGAGGTAGGTGGGACTGAGAGAGTCCTGAACAAACTGTGACTAACCCAAGGTCATCCAGCAGACTTCATGTGTAGGAGCGGGGAAACAAATTAAGTTCACCAAGCAAAAGTCTGCCACTCATGTGGAAGCATGGGGAATCGAACCCAGCTCTCCAGATTAGAGTCCACCACTCTTAATCACTATACTGCACTGGCTCTCATAAAATGGAATGTGGCAGCATCTATTTTTCATCCTCCTATTCAGCTAGTCTTTGTGTAAATGGAATCTGGGCAGTACTACAGCCTGTTTCAGAGGTGTGGACTATTGTGTTATTAATGCTATGAATTGGAATAAGGAGGCAGAATAGTTTTAAGCAGAAGCGCAGTTTAATAAGTTAGGTTTCTTCTTCTGTGTGGAGCTGAAGCAAGAACAAGATTCCTTTTCCCTCAGTGGTAGCCCACACTAAGGCCTGCATCTATGGCATCCAAAACACTGGCCCAGATTAAAGGAACAGACTTATCACAAACACCACATGGCTTTGCCTTGGCACCTGATCTGGCAGTCCCAATGATACAAAGTGTGCCTATTCTCAACAGATATCAAGCTTCATAGCTGCCTATCACATGGCAGATTGCCAAAGAGCCCTGGCTGGGCAGAAGCAGAGCCCCCGGGTGAAGCAAGGTGATGAGAACGTGACTGAGAGAGTAGCCAGCCAAAGTTGGTTGTCAAGTCTTGCATACAGAACACGGCCATTACAAAACAATTAATGGGAAAACCCATCACATTTATTGCAAGAAAACAAATTTGTGATTCCTGCAGTAATGACATCATTGGCCGTACTGCCAGTATAAATATTATCTGGAGAATTCCGTTTGTTTTGTGCTATTTAAAATTACAGTGTGGGAGTCTGCTTTGAGGGTGTGCGCGCGCAGGCGCATTTGAACCGAGGTAGCAATGTTAATGTTTATCTTAAATGCTTGTTTATAGAATCAGTGTTCCCTGCACCTAAAATGGACATTTTTCTATACCAAAACATCTTTTAATTATGGAAAAATGACTTGATATGATTCAATTTATTTCCTTATTTTTATAAGGTTGTTGATAAACAAGAACATAAATAAGTATTCATCAATAGAAAGGGACTATTTCCTGGTAAATAGCTGAGGCAGGCCTACACAAAATACGCATCTACATTTAAAAAACCCCTAAGAATGAAACATATGCAAGCTAAGTCTGTTCACTCAGGAGTAAACCCTCAGGAGTAAAGAGAGATATCACAGAATGTGGCAAATAGAACCCTTCCACCCTTATGGTCTGGTGTTTGTATCTGATGTACTCTGAGCAAGGATAAATAAAAGATGCATGTTCCTTGGACACCTCTCATGTAAGAACCAGGTATTGTTATGAACTGCACCCTGATGACAAAGACACTTGGCATGCTCCTAGATGAATTCATTTATTGTCATTTATTTTCTATCATATCACATATTCTAGTGAAGAACTCTGGCATTAAAAACAGATTCTAAGATTAAATTCCAAGTCATGACGAGTTCAGATGAAACCCTGAATATACAAAAATTCCCCTCTGCTCAAAGCACCTGCCCAGCAGACACATTGAATTGTTAGAATTGCTCTTCTCCATACTGTACTGGACAACTGTTTTCTCATTCTTTCCTTTCTCTTTAAGGCTCCGAAGTCTCTCTCTGTCTCTCTCTCTCTCTCTCTCTCTCTCTGTTAGTTAGTTAAAAAGTTGTTTACAGTGCTCCTGGTCCAACACAAACAGCTCAAGGACAGCAAACAATTGTGGGAGGGAAAAGGAGTACGCTAGCACACAGACCTACATCAGCTTTTGCTCCTTGGCTGTTCACCTAATCCTGCAGCCACAAGGGACTGGAACACTCCAGCTGCTCTCGTGCCAAGAACATTACCTTGACCCCTGCACAGGCTACAAAGCTGAAGAGCAATACCACAACTGACCTTGTCATAGGCTTCATACTTTCCTGAGCAAGAGAACCTGGGGCAGAAACCTCAACCACAAGGGAACAGATACATCTATTAGAAGTCTAGAGTTCCTGCAACCAACATCTGGGAGGGAAATGCATTTTCCTGTTCAATGGAAAGTATCAAAAATCCTTATGAATGGTATGATTGCACAGACATTTCTGAGGGAATTGGGAATGGTCATTTAGCAGCACATAGCACATCCCTGTGATAGTACTGGTTACCACACACTTATGGAGGCAGTTATATTAAACTTCTTTGAAACCTGTTGTCATAGTGGGAGATTAAACCAAGCATATGAGATCTCATGAGTAGCAGTTTTATTTGCAACAGGACTAAGATATGATAGACACAGCAACTGGAGGAAGCAGGGAAACCGAAAGAGATTTAGACAACAGCAGGAAGTGGGTGATTATCTTATCTTCTGAAATTGCCAGCGCATATATCACACCTGCAAGCCACATGCTCTCTGAATTAAGCCCAGGTTGACAGCTGCATTGCAGAAAGGAACCACAGTAGAGCTAATTTTTTACATCTGGGGAACACAAGGTAAGGTACTGAATTGTGGTGAATCCATAGGTTTCCAATGCCTATAAACTTATAGAATATGATAAGAATGAAAGGAGGGCCCCAGAATATCAGAGAGAAAGGGGAGGCACTTGCTACCAATGCCTTTGATCTACAGGGAGGTTTTCATGGACCAAAGGAATTTCTCACCATAAGGAATGACTCCCTCCCATATACATCACAATCCAAAATGTTTTCTGAAATGCTGCTCCTGGGGGAAGTTTTGGGGGGAGTTGGAGGTCTGCAGTGGGAGAAGGACTCCGTGAACATCCCCATGCCCTTGCAGTTTTGGAAATTCTCTGGTGCCTCTAAGCCAACCAAGAGGGCTGAAAAAAGAAAAAAAAGGAGAATGAGAGGAGGAGAGCAAATGAAAGAACAGTCCATACCAATGGTTGCTTAATAACTTTTTTTTATGGAGAGTGTTAACATCAGCTAATGAAGAACATTGGGCAGAATTATAAAGCATTTAGAGCTTGCTAAGTAATAATAAGCAATGCTAAGTAATCATACGTGGGAGGGAAGGTGGCATGGTATAGCCCAATTTCGTCAGATCTTGGAAGGTAAACAGGGTTAGTACTTGGAAGAGAGACAAGAAAGGCTCTGCAGAGGAAGGCGCTGACAAACCACCTCTGCTTCTCACTTGCCTTGAAATCTCCTTGCTGGAGTTGCACTAAGTCAACTGTGACTTGACAGGACTTTGAACACACACAAGTAATAACAGTAATATTGATTTGGTGGGAATTAAATCATGTGAGCAGTGGGTTAAAATTAATAGCCGGTACCTCAACTAACCCTGAATTGGTTAAAAGTTAGAGTAGCTCTTGTAGTGAGACAAGGGTCTGGTCCAAGGAGGGTCTGAGTACCTTAAAATCATGTAATGGCTCCACACAGCATATATTTCAGTGCTGAAGCTGTGCATGCTACAGCTGGAGCACATCACTAGCAACAGTCTGGCTGGAGCGTGTAGATGAATTTTTCAAACACGAGACAGCTGTATACAGAAGCCCAGGGAGTGGTTCAAACTTGTCCTCTTCCAACACCAGAAAAGAAGAAAGAGCTTGGGTGGCGTAATGACGGCTACAGGAAACCCAGATTCAGATGTCTCATCAGCCATGAACTGCAACTGGGTGGCCTTGGGCCAGTCATACACTGTCTGACTAACCTACCTCAGAGGCCAGATGTGAAGGAAAAAAGAAATAGGCCTGCATGACATTCCCTTTGGCGAAAGGGCAGGATGGATGTGACAACTGAGGTATACACCAAGAACAATGTTACAGGGAAAGCTTAAACGAAGACAGTATGGGTTATATGTCCACATGTTTTATTTTTAAACACTCATGTGCTTTAAGTGTTGTGAAAGCCCACAGAGCATTATGTGCTTAATAGTACCTTCTCTCCTAAAGTATTCAAGATATTTCTGAGATATCTGAAAGTGTGACTGCAGCAGAATAAGGCTCTCTAAAGAACTTCACAACTGGTCCTAACATACTGCAGTCACAGATACAGGGTTGGCTCCAGCACGGCATGGGCACAGAAGTTTCCACTTGTAGAGAGCAACTTTCTCAACTACCCCCCCCCCCCCCCCAGCAGCATAAAATGCCCTTTGTAATACTGTTCCTGGGTGTCAACTTCCCCCGGAAGGATTTCTATGGGAAGAGAGAACTGAGAAAGTCACACTGTGTGGGTGGAACTCCTTGTGTCATTGTGCTGGATCCAACCAATAGAGATTTCACAATACGACACTGTGCAATCTTGATTATACAATCAACATATAGTTGCCATACACTGTACTACTCTTTTTAAGTTTTAAAATTTTTATTTCTAAACACAAAACATAGACATATAACATCGACATTAATATTCTTACAGTTTGTATGGAGCTTACTATCTAAATGTACTTTTTAAAATTACAGTATCTTTTCAATGAATCTTTGAACTTAATAACATATATATTGTGAAACATATATTGCCTAAATCTTTCCTCTTCTGTTTTGGTTAAACTTTAACGATATGACTTTATTCTTGATTTTCAACTATATAATTACAAAGACATTCAATTTTCCTTGAAATGCTGAAATTGACCTATTATGTATAAAGAATGTTAGTTTTGCCATTACCACATATTCACTTAATTTATTCATCCATACATTCTACTTCAGACACAGATTTGCACTTGTACATATACTAAAGGCCATTCAATCACTGAATGGTGGCAAAGAGGGTAATTTTAAGCAGAGAACTGAGGCCAACTGGCATGTCTGTTCTCACTCATATTTTTCATTTCATCAAAGAAAGACTGCTTCCTCCCCCCCTTGTCTTCCATGAATGGCTGGGCACATTAAAAATACAATTGATTTCCCCCATCTCATCTAGATTGGCCCTGAGCATGTTCAAAGCACATTCCTCCACAATAACTTTTAAAATGCTCAGGGAAAAGTACCCAAGACGTTAAATCTTTTGTCTTGTTTGTATTTTCAGAGACCAAACCTTGTCCATTTCAGACAAATGAATAACTGTACCAAAGGAGACAGCAACTATGCGAGAGCAAGCTGCGTCAGAAAGATATGCTGCACAACGTGGCAGTCTTAAAACAAATGATGAGTCTAAAACGGTATTGTCGAAGGCTTTCACGGCTGGATTCAACTGGTTCTGGAGGGTTTTCCGGGCTATGTGACCGTGGTCTGGTGGATTTTGTTCCTAATGTTTCGCCTGCATCTGTGGCTGGCATCTTCAGACGTGTATCACAGAGAAAAGTCTGTTTGCGGGTAGAGGAGTGGCCCTTCCTGCTCAGTGACCTGATACACAGAATAATACGCCAGACAATATGTATGTAGTGTGGGTAAGAAAAATGGCCATAGCCAGGAATTTATTAACCGAAAACACAGGAAAGCAACATTGGCGCAGCATGGGGAGTGATCAAGCATCTGGGCAGCCCGAGTGCTGTCCCCCAGAGGATGACTAGTTCCTCCAGCCCGCCTGCTGGAGGAATGTAACCAAGCAGAAGATTGGAGTGAGACGCTCCAGACCGGCGAGATGCCCATGACTGGAGCCCCCTTTCCATCCTTCGCTAGGGGCACAAGCTCCTTAGCCCCCCGCGGGGCATTCCAACCGTGGGCTTGTTCTACCCCTACCTCTTAAGGAGGTATAATAAACCGGGGAGCTCTCCCAGCTCCCCCTGCCAGCAGATCACCCCCCATGCGCAACCCGCAAACGGCTATGACAAATTATAAAACAGTTAAACATTTCCAAAAACAGGGATCGGGTGGGTGGGAGAATCCCTCGATGTTCTGGCCGGAGTGAGGCCGAAGGCCACGAGGCAGGGCCTTTTATAGGCCCTACCTCTGGCCCCTTCTGATGACGTGCTCCCGCGCAACGCGAGAGCACGCCACCAATCGGCCCAGGCCCTCTGCGCTTGCGCAGACCGGGCCCGGGCCGCCTGGCCCTCTGCGCATGCGCGGAACGGGCCTGGAGCCTTCGCCGGGCCCCTCAGCCCTCCCGCAACGGCGGCTGCGTTTTAGGCGCGGCCGCGCTTTCTCACTGAGTGTTCTCCAGAACCAGTCTAAAATGGGTTCCTTCTTTTTCTAAAGCAAGATAAACTAGGAAATGCAAGAAGATGGCTGGTGGCAGTCTACTTTGCAGATGCAGGGTATTCCAGACGATACAGGGACAGGACAGTCACGCCAAATGCCATGATGATGCTCTCTTTTCATCACCATTTTCAGACTGGTCTCAGCAAAGCTAAGTGCAGTTGCACAGTAAGTCAAAAGCAAGCTCAAGCCCCTTCAAAAGTCTAATATTTCATGTTGTGAACCTTTGCAGCCCTTCTATCTAGCAGGTACTGTTATTTACCTCCAAGCTCATTTCCACAGATTAAGTCTCTATTAAGGGGGGCAAGACATATTGCCCCCAGGTTGTTCGCAAATCTGCTATTTGTAAACATGGAGATTCTATTTAGTTCTCCAGCTAACAGCTCTTGATAATCCTTGCCAATTTCTTCCCCAAGACTTTACTTTGACCTGTACTTTCATCCCTATTGGTGCTGATAAAGCCTTCTACCTGATCTTTCATTGTGATGCTCAGTCAGAGCCAGTGTTCCTACTTCATATTAACCCTTCTTGTTCCACTCATTCAGGTTATCCAAGTTCTCTCCTGTTGATACATCCATTATTCTCATTCATTCCTTCACTAGTTGGCTTTGTTGCACCATTTTTAATTTCCCTGCAAGCACAGAGAAGAGTCTGGATTTTGGGAAATTGCCATGGACTGGGCAGGGCATGGAATAACTTTTCACTAGGGCTTGCCCTGCAAAATACTAACTCCAAGTAGAATTCCTCACCACCAACATTAGGGATTTTATGCAGGCCCTTCCAGATAAACTCAACTTATTTAGCTGATAATGTATAAACAGTTTATCAGCTTTTGAGCATTCTCTGTGCAATGGGATGGCTGTTGTTCTTGGAATCCTGTTTGGTCATAATATTTAGAAGAGGGCTCATGATAGCTGAGATAAGCTGCTCACCCGCAGCAGATGGCTCTGGAGACGCACAGCTGAGCCAACATTCTGCAGGGAATGAACAAAGTTGTAAGTAATGCAAGTTGTTTGTAAGTGGTTTTGGTGAAATGTCACATGTAAGACTACACAGGCGTATTCTGTTCAAGGTGTCTGAATTTATAGGTTTCAATGAAAAAAGGGTCAAGTGTGGTTTTAAAGTTCCTCAAACAACTGTACAGCACTGCAGATGTGTCTCTGCTATTTGATCTGCAAGCAAAAATCACTTTTTCCTAGAGTTGCTTCTCCTGCAAAGATTACCCTGGGCTGGCATGTTGTACTACTAATCCAGTGCTATACCCTGTTCAAGATAAAGATGTCAGGAGATCTGTGAATTCATCCATCATTTCCTGGACCATCTTTGTTCTAGAATGCTCTCCTTGGATCCTAGTGCCTACCTAGTTCTGTCCCCAAGACTCTAGGACCCAAGCAGAGCATTCTAGAAGAAAGATGATCCAGAAAATGGCAGATGAATTCATAAATCTCCTGTCATCTTTATCCTGAACAGGGTATAGGAATGAGAATAAAATGAGATGGACAACATATCTGAAATTTAAATTTCTTTTTAACAACCCAACACTGCTCATATTTAGTCTAAACACTCATCAAATCCAATGCTACTTCATACTAAGTGTTGTAAAAATTAGAACGAAGCCAAATCCAAACCAGCATTCTGTTCCAATAAACCTGGGCCCTACACTTACCTGTGGCCATATTTGCAGGCCCAAAGGAGGAGAGCAAAATACAGATGAGTAGCCATGTGCCACCAGTGGCACAGCTTGAGGCCTTCTGCAGCAGATTGAGACTTTATCATTTATTCCCCCACCTAGATTATGGCCTAGCCAGGCTGAGGGCTGGGACTCCAGTGGGTAGACCTGGGGGAAGGAGTCTTCCCTCTGGTCTGCCTGGCTTTAACATTGAGAAGCCTAGTATATCATCTGCCTGAATTCTGCCTTCAGCTTTTTACCTCTTGCTTTCATTACTCCTTAGTATAGCAAAAAGGGGCATGGAGGGAGCATGCCCATTGGATAAGGAATGGTCACAACAAATGCAAGCTCTTTCATGGGACATGAAAGCAGTGGCGCAGTGGCTAAGAGCAGGTAAACTCTGATCTGGAGGAACCGGGTTTGATTCCCCACTCTGCTGCCTGAGCTGTGGAGGCTTATCTGGGGAATTCAGATTAGCCTGTGCACTCCCACACACGCCAGCTGGCTGACCTTGGGCTAGTCATAGCTTTTCAAAGCTCTCTTAGACCCACCTACCTCATAGGGTGTTTGTTGTGAGGGGGGAAGGGCAAGGAGTTTGTAAGCCCCTTTGAATCTCCTACAGGAGAGAAAGAGGGGATATAAATCCAAACTCTTCTTGGTCTTTCATTACATGTCAAAGAGCAAGCATATCCTAGACCGGGCACCAATTTTTTTTACTTATGTGGTCTATAATTCATTTATTACCTTACAAACTCATTACAAACTGTGATTTGGCCAAATGAGAAGGGCATAGCTGGGGGCTATGAATGTTTACAAAATCCATTTTTTTGGAGGGGAAAGGACAACAGTTCAGGTGGTATAAACTAATACATTTCTAGTATACACAGTGCTTAATCATAGTCTAATACTTATCCATGTGAAGGTAAATAAATTTGGATTCAGGCCTGGCTTTGCAACAGAAACAGTCTTTGCTGGGAGAGGGTCAGGGAAGTGTGTCCCTGTTGATTCTCCTGGATTTCTCAGTGGCTTTCAATACCCTCAACCATGGTGTCCTTCTAGAGAGATTGGCTGCCCTATGAGCAGAGAGAACCATGTTGACTCAGGTGGTTCTGCTGTTATTTGATCAACTAATTCCAGAAGATGGAACTGCAAGACTGCTGCTCGGCACCATGGCATTTATGCTGTGGGGTCCCATAGGATTCCATTTTATCCCCCATGCCATTTAACATGTCCATGAAACCACGGGGAGGGGTCACCCAGTGATGTGAAGTGCCACCAATATGAGGGTGGAACCAAGTCAAAACACATCATTTTATCCAGGCTATTAATTAGGAGTCTGATATTATCAGCTTTTGAATGTTCTTCTATTTTGTGGGTAGTTTTCATGCAGCTTATATCCAATACCTTGCTTTTTAATGGCTGGTTATTTTAATAGTGTGACATGTGTTTAATTGTTGGCTACCTTGAGAAGGATTCTGAAGAGACAGCACAATAATATCATAATTAAATAAATACACCTCTTGCTATGAACTCTGTGACTCTACAATGGATTAGCATTCAAGATCAAGTAAGCTATTCACTGGGCCCTCTCAAGATAGTAAGAACAGATGCAGACATCTGTTGTAGATGTAATTTTTAGCTCAGTTCACTAGGCTAATTCTTGCCAAGCAGTATGTGTCAGCATAATACATTTTCTTTCATGAGTAGGTGATTTGATACCCTCATTTTCCTAGGAAGCAACAAAGTGTGACACCACCTTCCTATAATCACTGATATCATAACTGCTCAAAAGATTATCCAACTATTAGCATTAGTTGAGAAGGGGTTAATTATCCTGCATCTTCCTCCACTTATATTGTCCCTACCCAGCAACCTTTCCTCATGGGCGAAGCATATGTTTCTGGTGATCTTGCCAACTGATTCATTCTAGCCCACATGCCATTTTATCTGCCCTTTCCTTGTATAAAGCCTCAGATCTGTCTAGCAGGCAAAGACACATCAGCCACACTGTTCTAATGTGGCTTTGCTCAAAAGTTCTGAGAAGCTAAGTTTCTCTTGCCTCAGCTTCATATCCAAACACATTTAAGGCTGGGCCTCTTTACTGCATCTCTTAATTGTTTAGATTTATGAGGCATCTACCGTAACTTCTAAGACAGCATTTAAAATCCCTCAGCTCTTGTTCTGTTTAATTCATTCCTTTTTTCCTGGCGTTTATGGTTCCAACTCAGCGAGTGTAACTATGCAATTGCCAACATTCTGTTTCTTCTCCTCAGTGCGAGGCAAGTCTGCATCTCTGCAATTTATTCCTTTTTTGTTTCTTGCTGTCTGTGCTAACCTTCCTGCTTCACGCTCCCTCTTGCCCAGGTAAAGTGAACTCACTGGTTCCCAAAGGGGCTGAGTTCATTCACCTCCCCCTTTGGGTTCTTATCCAATTGTAACCACATTGCTACTGGGATGAAGTGCTCTTTGAAAGGACATAGAAATACTCCCTGGTTTGCCTCTCTGTTAAGAAAGTCTATAATGCTATAATAAATGAAGCACTAGGGAAGTGGAAATCATACAACATAGGTTACACCCCTGTTTGTAAAAACTCAGTAAGGAAGCGAAAAATTTAGTGAATTTTAGTCCCACCCAGTAGCTAAATCATAATCATCAGCACAATACAGGGTCCAAACCCTGTTACAGCCCCTTAGAGACTCTTTTCCACTCAGGCCCTTTCCGTACGGGCCAAATACGGCGTCCCAGGGACAGCAACAATGCCATCCCTGGGAGACTGTTCGCACAGGATGTGTTGCTGCTGTGCAGCAGCGCTGCCTTGGCTTTCCCTGAGCGGTGTGAAGCCGCCCCTGAAAACCTCACTCATGGAGCGAGGTTTTCGAAAAACAGCGTGTACCTGCTGGCGCGATGCGAACCGCACCGTCGGGAAGATGCTGCTTTTCCCGTTGGCTTCACTCACCTTCTTGTGCAGCGTCCCTCTGGAGGGCTGCAGAGACTTGCCCATGGTGCCCTCCGACCTCTGGAGGTCACAGGGCAGCATGGGTGGGTCCCTGCAGTCCTCCAGAGGGATGCTGCACAAGAAGGTGAGTGGAAGGGGACCACTAAGAGGCGGGTCCGCACGGAGCCGTCTCTCCAGCTGCAGGGGAACTCAGGGTCGCTCGTACGCTAGCGTCCGAACGGTCCCCGAGCCTCCACCAGCATAAATTATGCTGGTGGAGGCTTGATTCCGCATGTGTGCAGAAAGGGCCCAAGAGACACAAGATCTGGTAGTGAAGGAAGGATACCTGCCACTCAGAAAAACCTGAGGCCACTGTACAGTGAAGGAAAGGAGCTGATCAAAAAGACTAAAAGTCATCAGCGAGAGCACAAATAAGCAAATCCTCACCATAATCATGAAAGCAGTGAAACAGGCCTGATGAGGCCAAAGAAAAGATGGAAAGCATAAATGAACCTTGTGCAACCTGCAGAGCAATCTGTAAGTAAAACAAAAAAAAGGCTATGGAAAAAAACATAAAAACAAATTACCCTGTGGAGGGATTAGAGGGGCATTTTCCAATTATGACGGTGGGGGGGGGGGGGATAACAAGAGAATAACAAAAAAAAAAAGACAGGACATGAAATGACCCATTTTGGGGCAAGGTCAAATAACCAGGGCCTCCAGTCAGAGTATCTGGAAGTTGGGCCCCGTTAGTTGAAGAAAACATAACTGTAATGTATTTTGTTGCTATGTGGAATGTGCACTGAAATAAAAGACAAAAGTAAGGTCTAGTGCCATGGTGACCAATTAATTTGCAGAAGACCAGGAACCACTGGGAGTCACATGCCCGCAGCAGGGCTTCCGCACTATAAGGAAGGAGGCATCTGGGATGGCACTAACTTCCAGAGGCTTGGAGTCAAAAGGTGGGCCCTGAGGAAAAATGCAGTGCTTAGGTCACCAGAATGAAGGACACTAGCTCTGTCTCAAAAGAAAGAAAAAACAAATCTGGACATCCTTAAAAGTTGAAATACACACCAAAAAACAAAAACAAATTATGTTATGGTGTCATCTATAGGCATATAAAAATGTTATAAACTGTAGCTGTGGAACCCAAAAAAACAACAACACACTAACAAACTTGGAAGAATAAGGACTGAGTAAAGACTGAGAAAGGCAAAACTTAATCCATAGGATAAAAAGAGTTGACCAGGAAAGGATCAACAACTAACCATCAACAGAGTAGGAAAAAAACCATATAGCAGCCTCACATGAGCCACCCTAATCTTCAGGAGTTTTGTAAAACGGCCAAAGCATAATCCCAAATGAAGGGGAATGTTGGATTTCTGCCACTGGCAGATTACCTCTCCAATGGTAGAGGGACTCTCTATAGCAACCAGGTAAAGTTTAAAGACTATAATACATATAACTAGATGATCTTGGCTTGGACCTGAAGTGCCCTAGGCTAGCATCATCACATCAGAATTCAGAAGCCAAAGCAGGGTTGACCCCTGGTCAGAACTTGGACAGGAGCCCACCAGGACAGTGGCACCTCTGATAGTATCTTGCCCTGAAGACCCTATGGTTGCCAATTGGCCATGCTGGTAGGGGCTGATGGGAATTGTAGTTCCTGAACATCTGGAGAGCCGCAGGTTCCCTACCCCTGGGCTATTTGATGGCACTTCACACACACCAAAGACCTGCACCTGAAAGTAGGCATTTTCAGGTGCTTCCTTAGCACGTAAGAATAATTCAAAATAGCATGCCCTTTCTGTTCCAGGAGTAGTATGGAACTGAATAATCTAATTAATGGAAAGACAGGCAACCCCCCTTCAGAGGAAACGTGGGAAAGAACTTGGGTTCGAGCTCACAATGTGACATAGGTGTGCAAAGAACTGTAGGAAACCTGTGCATGGTGGACAATATAGTAGACCACAGAGTTTTTACTGACTCTTGTAGAGTATATCACCATAGAGGATTGATGACTGGATTTAAAGGATTTTTGACAAGTCCGATTACCAGAGACTTTTTTCAGTAGAAGCTGCCAAGGCATCTGGCATCTTGCACAGGATAAAAACATGTGCACAACCCCGAGACACGCTATTTGGAGGCAGGGAAGAAGGATCCGACAACAAGCCTGTTACTCCCTATAGAGTGTTGTCCAACTAGACTAAAGAATTCCTAGCCTCTATGTGGCTACCTACCATAACCAGTTTATTTTCTTACTTTTCTATACTAATTCCTAGCACCGACTAGGGCAGTGTAAAAAAAACAGACCAAGATTAAAGGAACAGATTTGTTATGCACACCACCAGCATACACTGTGAGACATGTGTCAAGCTCCCTTCAAAGGGAACAGTAAAAGGGCCATACTGACCTTTTGATTTACGCCCTGAAAGGGAAAGCACAGCAGAGAAATTCCGCTTTCCACCCACACTAAGAGATTACCACTCTCACACTCCACAGTGACTGAATTAGAAATGAAGTGCTATTTTACCTGCAGGCCATCAACAGTAATAGTGGAATCAAGCATGCATTGGCTACATAGAGACTCCACTATCAGCCAATAACATTTGTGTATCTAAGGCTTTGTCCCATGGGACATCAGTTTTGAGTATAAACATAAGATGTCTGCTAAAAAGATGGGTATGGAGTTTATCTGTACATATCTTGCTCAATAGGGACTCAAAGTGGCTTATAACATTTTACACTTTCCAAGCCCTCTTCACTAGAACCTTGCAACGCAGGTCAGGTTGAGAGAATGCAATGAACACAAGGTCACAAGCAAGTTTTCAGACAAAATGGCATTTGAGCCTGGGTCTCCAACAGTGATAGGATTCAAATAATTTAACAACTGGTTCCGTTGGTGGGATTCAAGTAATTTAACAACTGGTTGTTTACAAGCACCATTTTAACAACCTGTTTTGTCGAAGTGGTGCGAACCTGCTGAATCCCACCACTGTGAGTCCAGAGTCATTCTGAACCCAGTTGAAATATGTGGTCCGTTTCAGAAGCAGAAATGAAATTGAGAACCCTGGGGAGAGTCAGTGCCATTCTTTGATAAGAAGAAAGGAGTGTGGGCATACTTGAAACAGATAGGGAAAATCTGCCTACAAAAGGATTGGGCTTAGAGGTACAGATTTATCATGGGTATTGAAAACAGTGGCAGCTGAGGAGCACCAAACCACTATTAATGGTCACGAAGGTTGCCCTGGAACTGAAAGAGGCAAACTGCTTAGACTTGCCTCCAAAAAGTATTCTTGGTGATCAATTCTGAGCTCCCCTTGAAGGAGGTAAAAGCCTTGCCTCTGCTTGAAACTGTACCTCTGTTGAAAGCCCCTTAGAATTCAGAATCGGTGCAGCAATACTGCAGCAAAATGGTAGACCAAGGCTACTGTGGTGAGTAGTAAAATGAAGCTCAGCAGGCCTTAAGGAAACTCCACCCATTTCAGCAACTCTACAGGTAGCCTCTGGGAACTGGCAGAAGGAAGGTGTGTCAGGTCACACCTCCAAACACCTCCAAAAGTTTCCCTTTGAAATTGTCAGGTCTTCGACTTCAAGACACAGAAAGAGGGGGAGGGAGTCGTTCCCTGTCTTTCAGGCAGCCAGCCAAACCTTAGAAAAGAGCCATTCTGAATTGGAGGCTGTAGTATGCCAAAAGGGAGGGGGAGGTAATTCCTCTTTCACAGGCCCCCAAAATGGAGGAGCCATCTCCTCAGGAATTATTCCCTATTTTCCCCTGAATACCTCTGGAATAATCAGCACCAGAGCCTGTATCGCCGTACAGTACAACAACAAAAGGTTTTAGTCAAATAAAAGGTAAAGCTAAACTTCCCTTAGTAGGGTTGAGGAACACATCATCATATAATGAAAAACAGAAGTACATATTGTCCTTCAAACTAGTATTTAGGCTCTCATATGGTCCTATGCCCAAAGGTGAGTTGGTTGGGTCCCTGCCTAGAAACTCTGTGTCCCCTGGCTTACACCAAGAAGGGTCACAGCTCTCCCCTCAGGAAGCTAGTATTCCACTTCAAAATGAATCAGTCTCCCTCAGGCTGTTCCCTGAAGCCATATCTAGGAGGCCGCCCCTTTATGAAGAGTAAACAAGCCCCAATGACACGCTCCTAGGGTCACCCTAATTTTACTTCTTTGGTACCCCTTTCAGGTTGCCAGGCTCAGACTCCTTTCTGAGTCTCCCTTGCTAGGACTCTCCCCAGAAAACAACTTCCCACAGGACTGTTGCTGCCTCTTTTTCTACCCTCAGGCAATTCCCCACCAGCCAATCAGGACTGGGCAGGAATTAACCATTTCCATGCTGTCTTATCACTTGAAACCACCTCCCCTATGGACGTTTGTCACAGAGGCTCTGTCAGGCAACAATTCCCAGTTTCTCCCTTCACAACTGACGCAGCCAAGCAGGGGGAGGTGCCTTCATTCAGGATGGCATGAAACCAAAGCCTTTCAAAACAGCCAGTGAATCCAAGGCTCTGTCAGATCACCCCTTGCCACAGAGAGGAAAAGTGCCCTCATTCAGGCATGACTGCCTCCCCATGCCCCCCGCCATGCCCCACTTATGGAAGCCAATAGGGAGGGCAGGGTTCGGGGGCAGCTCGAAGGGTGCCACGGTAGCAGGCTGCCTCCTGGGCCGGCCTGTGTGCGGCGCCCGCCTGGGCTGCCCACTGCGACACCCCACCCTCCCGGCCTCCCTGCAGGCCAGCTTCTGCCCTTCCCAGTTGCCTTTTTCAGACGTGCTACTTGTTTATTTGTGTTAAAAATATACACCAAAATGATAAATGTTTCAACCTTACACTAAAGGACCAAACTAGCATATTATAAGTCATATTATAACAAGTCAGACAACTGGTTTGTCTGGCTCAGTATTGTATATTTTGATTAGCCTTTTTTTAGCCATTATGATAATCTGTTAAGGAACCTGCTAAGTGCACATATTGTGTGCCAGTTGCCTGAAAGGAGCGACACATGGATTTTGCACATGCATAAGGCCTCTGCACATGCTACATGAAGCCCTGATCTTTTCATGGTTTATGTAAAAAAGCTGAAAATCTACGTCTTGCCCCATTCAGACAACATGGCATCTACAAATAACTGCAGATTCCCAGTATGCAGACTGTAACATCTGAAAAGGGCTACTAACATATTATGATGTGGGCTACATAAAAGTCTACAGCAGAATGAAAACCTGCTTGTCTTTAAGGTCCCACAAGATTCTTTTCCATTCAGTTGCACTGCAGAATCTCAAGGCAGAGCAAGGTTTCTCCTCATGCTTGCTGTTTGGGCTTTCTGTATTCAAAGGAGATCCTCTACCATTGAATTATAGCCCTTCTACAAGAGGAGGTATTTACATACTATACCCTTCCTCCCAGTAGATTACAGCATCTACTTCAGTGAGAGATGATGAAGGCACAGATGGATTAAGAATAGTGTTGTACTAAATACTCTGCTGTATTCCACCCCATCCTCCCATAACACCCACTGAAATAAATGGAGTCAAACACTCAGAAAAACCTGACTGCCAACCAGTAACAGTGCCATATTTATTTTCCATCTGCCAACACTTGGGAGCCATTTTAATCCTCTGATTATTTTGATTAATTTTTCTCTTCTCTAAGACAAAGTGATCTGAACTGTTCTCAGAAACAAAAGTGTGAGGAACATTATTTATTTACAAGGTGTCGCTGTGATCATTTCTGTAGCACTCTTCTATCCTGCTCCTAAAAGGTTGTGGTGTTAATGCTAGGCTTTTGACAACTGCAGCACACACAGAAATGACATTTTAAAGGAACACTGTGCACAAGAAAGTTCTTCTCCAAAAGACAGGCCATTTTCTACAAACGATCAACGGCACAAAATGCACACTGTTGCGTTCATATGGCCAACAATACCCAAGAAGATGTCTCAGCAGTGACAGCTCTCAGGCAAGGTGACACAACAGTGATGGTAGTATTGCATTTGGGAGGAGTGAGGAAAAGAGGCTTCATTTGGTAATTTTCACTATAAATGGTAAAGACTCCAAACTCCAGCTTTTGTGGGCAGATTTTAGACAACTTCAACTTTTATTCGGCTGAGGAAACATTCTTTTATTTTGACATCACAGCCATCCCCTATTTTTATTATAGGGATAAAAAAGTATCTTTTATCTAGACGGAATGTATCAAGTTGCAGAGTGACTCATCATTGAATCTATCTATAAATTAAGCCAGAAAGCAAGCGTCTCTGAACCCTGGCAGTGTCTAAATGTCAGGCCTAGGGTGCACAGCAATAAACAGTGATCTGCACTTCCTCAGTGTCAGAGCTGCTAACAAAGGAGACGGCAGCAGCATGGGTCCATCCAGCAAGGTTGTCGTGCCATACTCACAGATAGTGCCAACCTTTAACACCAGTGCAGCATTGAAGGAAGACGTACCCAAAGTTTTCTCCTTCCATTCCTTCCCTAGACTGCCCATGCATACATATGATCACGCAAAGCAGCCTTATACTAAGTCAAGCAACCAGGGGCGTAACAAGGCAGCCCTGGGCAAACTGTAGCCCTCGGCAAAACCTGAGTTGGATGCCCCCCCCCCCCCATGGGTGGCCACTCCACCATGACCAATTTTTTTTTTGCACCAGGACATTGGTGCCTGCAGGGGGTGCATTTTTAGACATATCAGCACCAACATTTCAGCATACCAAACTGCACCAAACCTTGGGGGTGCCATCATGACAGTCTCCAGATGATACCCTGAAATTTTGGTGCTGATACGTTCAAGAATGCCCTCCCTGCAAGAACATCCTGAAATTATCCCAAGAATCTTTGTTCTGCATTGAGTTTTCTGCATTGCTGTCAATGGGGGTTGCAGGCTGTGGGGGGCACATTTCTGAAGGCACAGTCTCAAAACTTTCAGGGTCTCATAAGGAGACTGCCCTAATGATACCCCCCAAGTTTTGTGCAGTTTGGTTCAGGGGGGCCAAAGTTATGGACCCTCAAAACTGTAGCCCCCATCTCCTATTAGCTCCCATTGGAAACAATGGGGGATAGGGGCACCCCCTTTGGGAGTCCATAACTTTGGAGTCCCTGAACCAAACCTCACCAAACCTGGGAGGTAGCATAAGGACAGTCTCCTGATGACACGCTGAAATTTTGGTGCCGCTAGCCTAAAAACTGCGCCCCCTGCAGGCCAAAAGTGGAAAACCACTAAAATAGTGGCACGAGCTTTAGAGAATGAGGGGCCTCTTGATACAAACAATATTACTCAGAGTAACTAAATAGCCATTTGTTCCAGTAATGTTGCAAGGCCTTTTAAAATTAACATAGTTAAGGGCCTTAGGATGTCTTAATTTGACCTTTGTCAGTATTGGCTAGTCTGACTAGTAGCGGCAATCCATTACCTGATCCTTTTTAACTAGAGACGGCAGGGACTGAATCTAAGTCCTTCTGTAAACAATGAACATGCTCGACCACTGACTCCCTACCCCTTCCCAGATGAAAGTCTGCCTTAGGCTTGTAACTCTCCAGGTGGAACCTGGAGGTGTCCCAGAATTACAACTTAAATCCAGATTACACAAATCCCTTGTGACAGCTTTGGTGAGTGCATTATTATTACATTTCATTGCTACTGAACTACTCTCACACACACCCATCTCCACCTTCCTAGGCTTGGCCCCCAAACCTCCAGGAATTTCCAAAGCCAGAGTTGGCAACCCTGCCTATCAGAGCCATTTTTCAGGCACTGTATAGGGGAAAGGGGAGAACAGCAAATGCTAATCTGAACTCATGTTTCTTGCTAAATTTCATTTTGGCAGAGCTCTCATAAGAAAAAAAGAAACAACGGCCAATAAAACAGAAAATTGGAGTACATGTTTTAGATTACAGATTCATCTAAGGCAGCACTATCTACTCTGACTGGGCTTGGATGAGTCTTTTACCATACCTGCTAACCTGTGTGGATCAATGTACTTATTACAGAGTACACAAGTTGCATTCAGGGTTCTGTTATAACAATCAGACATGAATTGCACTCACCCAGATCATTTAAGGCCAGGAAACTGGTGTAGAGTGGAAGGGTGAAACCATTCCACATTTGCAACAGTGCTGGCCCAAATCAGGAACTGTGTGCATGGGAACTAAGGAGGACCCATAACTACTGTTATGAAGGGCATTGGGGGAGGGGGCGGTATCCAAAATACAACCTGTGTACTCCACAATAGGTAAATTGGCCACACTCAAAATCCTGTCACAGGAGAATCAAATGTTGAACCTGGGGCCTTCTATGTGAAAAGCTGAGCAACAGCCATATCTCATCTCATCTGATATAGAGTTCCATTTAAGGGGTTATACTAGGATAGCTGTTAGAAATACACACATCCATGTGGCTGTGGCTGATTATGGACAAGATGTCTGCAGCTTCAGGAGCGAATGTCCATCGCAAAAAGATTTCTTGTACAAACATATTTCCTTGAGCCCTGCTTTCACTTTCCATTATTCCCATGGCAAGCGATACCACTTCTAGCATGATTTTAATTTGTTTTGCCGCTAGAATGGGGCAAATTTTCCAGTGAGCACAGCTTTGCCTTGGGTGGAGGGAAGAGCACAGCACAGCTCTTCCCTCCACCCACGGCCAGCCTAACTAGATTCACCCTTCACCCTCCCCCCCTTCCATGTTGCCAGCTCCTTCCTGCTGCCTACTCATCCTGCCAGCATCTTTTGGTAGCTAGGATTTGGAAGTCAAAGAAAAGAAGCTCAACCTCATGGACTTAGCCAAAACACACTGACCTCTAAATTCTTATATTGATATATCAACATCTCAGTGTCATAATAACACGGAGTGATTGGTCCTACCATACACCCAATGTTCCTGTGCACTCACACACACCCCTTTCCCAGGGATCGGGTGAATCCCACCCCCCACGCAGTACAGGAGGGGTAGGGAGTGCATGTAGGGATAGATCTAATGGAGGAAGATCAAAACAAGGAATATTGAAATAACAAGCCTCTCTCTCCTCCCATGGCAGCAGCAGCAGCAGCAGGAAGTATAAATGTGTGTCTGGAGTGGCAGGAGAGAAAATATCAGTTCTTGGACATGGTCTCCTTCTTCAGCAAAGTGTGGTCCAGGGAATTTCTTTGCTTCTTTCGTTTGGGGAGGGATTATTTTTGGAAAGGGGCTAGATTAATATCAACATAATTACAGTGATATCAATAACACAGCAATTTAAATAGCTTTAATAAAGCCAGTAATCTTGTGACAGTGTGCCTTTAAGAATAAGTTGATGGTTGGAGTTAAGAGAACCAGGAAAAGCTGCGAGGCTGGAGATTTCAGCAAGCCAGCTTTCAGGAGACAAGTTGCGCAGCAAGGAGTGAGTTCCTCCTCATATGTAAACAGAAACACAAGGAGACCCCACTAAAAGCCCATTGTGCAGTAAGAAGCCCCAAGGTAAGCATTTCATGCATAATGGGCCTTTGGTAATATAGGCTCATTTACAAGTGGTAAAGCAGACTGAATAATAGAGTGTAGAGAAAAACAGAAAAAGAATGTTAAACTAAGTGGAATTGGGGGAATATCGTGCCAGACACATACTGGACTTTTATCTAGAAGCTGGGGTCTGAAATCTTACATAAACCATGCACCAAGGGCTCAAAATGTAGACATTACAGAGCATAAAAAGTGCGCTACAAAACCAACTGAAAATGGTAGTAATTGGCATGAAGTTTAGAATCGCCTGTCTTGGTTTTTGTTTTTTTAATTAACTAAGACACCATCTAAGCCAACCAGAATCATTAGATGTTGGGACAATCTACACCAGCCCTTTTCTTCATCACTGACACTATTGGTATCTGTTCACTCAGCATCCAGATGATGTTCCTCTCAAAGCACTGCATTTGAGAACTCTCTCTATTTTCAAAGTACTGAGTTACTGTGATTTATTTGCAACATTATCGGAGGTGAAAGAAAATAACTTAAATTTCACACTGTGTCTTTCAAAGCAGAGGACAGAAGGTTCCATTTTGGCCATTTTTTAACTGGTGCTACTTAGGTATAGCACTACTGTCATACCTGCTATGGAGAAATTCTTTCATTACTTCCCTCCTAGTTCTCCACTTTCTCTGATATCCCTTCCACAGCAGCAAACTGGGTCTTTAACTTAACAGGAACATCACTGGCAGACCAGCACTACTGGCACGATGGAGCAAGCTGAGCCCCAGGAACCCCGGCCGTCCTGCAAAGGCCACTCTGCTCAAGCCCAGCCAGAACTGTTATGAGAGAAAGAGATAGATTAACCTACTACATCTATTACCATTACTAATCATCCATCACAAACCAAGAGGCACAGTAAAAGCGCTGATACCTCAAGGGTCATTCAACTTGGCTGTTTTTAACATTCTAATCGGCTCCTGCCCCTCCTGCCCCCTTTTCTGCCACCAAGCTGGAGGGAAAACCTTTGTCAATCTCACCAATGTCTATTTAAATATTGATGTGTATCCTTCAATAGGCTGGAGGAAGTTCATGCTGATGCATGCTGATATTTTAGGAAGGAGGAGCCACTTTAGTTTACAAAGGTCTTCTTGGCCTGAGAGGACACTCCAAATGTTGTTCAGTGGAATGGCAGGATGCATGCTACTAATTTTTTAATAGTAATGATGCACATCACACTATTGTAAAAGAAAAAATACCTCCTTGAAAGCTCCCTCCCACCCTTCTTGTTTTCCCCTCATAGTCTTATTAATACTGTGTTTCCCCAAAAATATGACAGTGTCTTATATTAATTTTTGCTCCCAAAGATGCACTATGTCTTATTTTCAGGGGATGTCTTATTTTTCTGCTCCACAGCTGCATGCTCTGGTGTTCCGTTTGACGGGCATGCTTCCAAACAAAAACTTTGCTACTTTCGGGGGATGCTTTATATTTAGCACTTCAGCAAAACCTCTACTACGTGTTATTTTCAAGGGGTGTCTTATTTTCAGGGAAACAGGGTAACAGTGATTGCAGCAAAGTGTTAGTGAATGATGTTTCCACAATGGGGGAGAGGAGTTGAGTGCTCATTAAAGAGACACTGTGTTGATCAATTGCCTTTTTTAGTTTTGTTCTTTTTTGCAATCAACTTAACATTCTTCCTGGGCTTTTCTTACTATTGCCCACAGCTAACTCACTAACCTGTACTGCTCTCTCTTCCTTTGGGTTATTCTGTCCAGCCCTCTAATCTACTCTGTAGTGCAGTGATTCCCATTGTGGCCCCCCTGGGTACTATGTGCCCACTTGTTTCTTTTCCAAAGCAAAGAGGCAGTCTTGGCCAGGGCCGGAGCGAGTGGGAACTGCGCCTGGGGCACGCATGTGCCCTGCGCCCCTGCCACGCCCCCTTGGCACTACACCACTGGTATTGGCTTTCCTCCAACTTCCTGGAATAGGACATATTTCAGAAGGACCCAGGAAGCATCACAATTATATCTGCAGCCTTCATCATGGGTGGATATTTGTCTTCCAGTCTCCTGATATTTTTGTGACTGGCCTCAGTACCCCATGGCAGTCATTTTGTGATGGTGCCATATCCTGCTCTATACATTTTTAAAGTGTCCACAAATCAAACAATATTTTTAAAATCATCACTTTTTTGTTATGATGTTATGATCAGAGAATGAATATCTGTAATATTAACCCCAAAAAAGTTTTTATCTGGTTGGTCATCTAGATTGTGCTTTTACTTCAAAAGACGGACCTCACCAGAAGGCGGTTATGTGTTCCAGGCAGATAGCTGTGTTAGCCAATAAAATTAAACAGAAATTCACTTAGGAGAATTAATTATCTTCAAAGAATTTGTTCCAGTATAAGCTTTTGTGAGTCAGGGCTCGCTTCATTGTGTACCACAGGTCAGTGAGGCCTGCTGCTTCCATGCTCATTAACTATGTTCTCCTTTTCAGTACTGATTAATCTTTCTTGCAATTAGACTAATTTATTTACTTCATATGTCAACCGCCTTTCTCACTGAGATTCAAGGTGAATTACAGGATTACATGACCACAGAATAAACACTAGTACAACACATCCAATAAACAGTGTCATAAAACCAGATTAAATTGCTAGAGAACTGTGATGGAAAAACAGTGTAATACATCCAATAAACAACATATTAGGCAAAGAAATAAAATGAAAAAAAAAATCCTATTTTTTCACAGACAATTAATTTTCAACTCTTTTCCCTGCATAAAAAATTGCCCTTCTGAACAATTCTGCTTTTTCTACCCCTATTCCCTTTATAAGACTGCACTCCAGAAGAATTCTATTTTATACCTTCTGTAGACTGACAGAAGTAGGGGTGCCTTTCTCCCCTCATTAGCCAGGACATTCCATCAGATAAGAGTCACAGTACAATAATTCCTGAGATAACTAGTTTACAGACCAATACAGGACAGCTCTTGCCTTCCTACTTAGATTCTCATGTCACACATCTGCATGTAGAGAGCTAAGATGTTGGGCAAGGGTGGGGGAGTGGTACAGTGGTTAGCACTTCCCTGCCATCCATCGGTAGGATCAAATTTCCCCTTTATAAGCATTACTATATCCCACCAAGCAGAAATGCACAAATAGGCAATATGCCTCTGTTTCAATTACAATGCCATCTTAAGTAGTTACACCATGGGGCTTTCCCCACTTACCTTCTGCTGCGCGCTACTCCGGGAAAGTAGCACGGGGTCCAGCAGCGCTCCCCACTTGCAAGGGCGGCAACCACGCAGCCGCCCCGACGCTGCCGCTCTTGCACCACGTCAGCGCACGTCATTCCTGGCGCTGAAGAAACGGCACCTTTTGATGACCCCACGTGGAGCGCGGGGTCGTGGGGAACTCCAGGAGCGCGCCAGGAATGACGCGCGCTGAGGGGGCTCAAGAGCGGCGCGCAGCAGAAGGTGAGTGGGGAAAGCCCCCTTGTTGGATTCTACAACACTATTTAGGATGACACCAGTAATGGGCTAAGCATGCAACAGTACCATACACTAAAAGGGAAGGTGAAAAATACCTGGAAGCATCTCCTTTCCCCCCTTGACTACAAAAGTTGATGTAACCTTGAACTTGAAAGCAAAACAAATTAATGCTGTCTGCTTTTAAGATCAAGCCCTAAATACACCCTTCCATTGCTAAATTGAGGAGGAAAAACATCTCTACGATGTACCTTTTCCATCTCTACAATAGAGTACAGGCAGTAGACAGGGAGCCATTTTTTTCCTACGTGACTGATAATCATTGTTCCTTAGATGACTGGTACAGTGGAGTAACTGGGATAGCTGGAGATAAACTGTAGCCCTGTTCTAAAGCAACACTGATGGCTGCAGGTAACAGGAATGTCTGCGCTGACCCTGATAACACACATTCAGAACCACAAATCCTAAGCACTGGAGTCCCCCAGAGACTGCGGCAGACTGTGCCAAACAGACTCCTCCATCAGAGATAACTCCTTTTACCCGCACATCTCGTTGACAAGACTTTGCTGACCAAAGCCTTTGCGCACAGACACGCATATTCCTTGCAGCCCACACTTCCCCAGCCTATCCCAGGGAATTCCTGTAAAGCTAGTGGATTAAGATTCAAAGATGAAGGCCGTGGGGGCAAGGCTTTGATAATGCCTGGTTGGACCAACTGTGGAATGTTATGGACTTTTTCCATCACTGTTTCATCTCAAGCCGGTAGGCTTGCAACAGCTGTATGATGCAACTTAGAAAACCAAAACTCTTCGTTGTGACAAGTTAGGACAGGTAGACCTTCGAGCAGTTACAAAATGCCTGCCTATAAATTGCACTGTGAAACTGTAGATCTCTGCCCCTCGTATCTTCTAAACTGTGCCAACAGAAATCCCTTGCATTGCGGTGGTGGCCATGTATGACAGCGGTGGCCATGTATGACAGCAGAACTCAGACTTCTTGGCTTCGATTGCCACTGCCGTCTGCCCTCCCGACTTCTGATTTCAAAGTCAGGACTTTGCTACAAGTTTACTGTGGGTCACTGCTGAGTGGAAGGTGATTTAGAGTGCAGCTGGCCTGCAGCATCTGCACAAAAAAAGTCCATCTGGGAACTGTCAGCACAATGAGAGCCAGTGTTCAAACAATACCACTTTGAAAGGGGGCATGTTCTTTCTCTGTTACAATTTACCACAACATATAACTGTAAGCAGTCAGAAATCCAAGGATCAGCCTTCAAAGGTGCTTCATGTGGATTGCTCTGTTCTGTCCCTGTGCCCTTAACTGACCTTCCATCCACTAATGTTTTTCATTTGTCTAATGCAAATATTACCCAGGTAAATGTATTTTCCACCCAAGTTTCTCAGTTTTCTAAAAGTACTCCTTGATCAATCTGAAGCATGCATGGGAGCAATTGCTCTGTTTTAAGAATAATGAGAATTCACAATTGCGCACTGTAAATTTCTACAAATGTTCTCGCATGTTAATTCGGCAGCAGAGCCTCCCCAGGAACCGGATTGGGCTTTTAGTATCCCATTATATCTCAGGCCTTTGTCTACAACAAGGGTATGAAAACAATCACCTTCTATTCTCTTTTCCTTTTGCCTTCAACTTTTCCTCGTATTACTGTTTATTCCAGTATCTTGTTTTCTCATGATACAACCAAAGTACAATAATATCAGTTCAGTCATTTTAGCTCCTCAGGACTGTTCAGGCTTTATTTGGTCTAGAACATACTGATTTGTCTTTTTGGCAGCCCATAATATCCATAAAACTGTCCTCCAACACCACATTTCAAATTAATCAACTTTCTTCCTGTCAGCTTCACTGTCCAACTTTCACATCCATACATAAGAACAGGGAATACTATAGTATGAACCAACTTAATCTTGGTCGCCCGTAACACATCCTTATGCTTAAGAATATTCAATAGCTCCTTCATCATTGCCCGTCTCAGTCTCAACCTTTTCAGATTTCTTGGTTGCATTCTCCCTTTCAGTTGATGATGGAGCCACGGTACAGAAAATCTTGAACAATTTCTTCATCATCAACCTTAAAGATGTGTAATTTCCCAGTAGTCATTACTTCTGCCTTCTGGATGTTCAGCTGCAATTCTGCTTTGTCACTTTCTCCTTTAATCTTCAAGAATAGTCATATCAAGGCTGCCAGTAATGTGACACAATCAGTATATCACAAATTGTCAATGTTCCTTCTACCAATTTTCACTACCCCTTCGTCTAAATCTAGTCCATCTTTCCTTATGATATGTTCTCCATACAGACTGAACAGATGGGGGGGGGGTTTAAAATTAATCCTTGTTTTACACCTTTACCAGTTGGAAACCATTCTGTTTTCCATATTCTATGTTAACAGTAGCCTCTTGACTACACTATAGGTTGCACATCAAAACAATCAGATGCTATGGAACATCTATTTCTTTTAAGGCCAGCCTTAGCTTTTCATGATTCACATAGTAGTACACTGCTATATCCTGAACAGCAGCCTGATTTGTAGAAATTTAACAGCTAAAGGTTTTTCATATCTTGTTGAAAAAGTGATGGGAAAAGCTTACTTATCTTTAAAACATTATTGTTTTATTCATCTTATTTATTAAAAACCTTTAGCAACTGCCTTAAGCAGCAAGCATATCTAAGATGGCAATTTGAGCTGTAGTACGACATTCTCAAAAACACAGGGAAGGCAAACCTACAACATTTGAAGTAGGAGATGGGTACACTGGCAATAATAAGTCCAGTGTGTGAATCAGAGAAGAGCAATAGGAACTATGAAGCTCCAGTCCTGCAGCTAGTGAAGTGGATAGAACAAACTCCTGAGCTTCTCATTAGCCAAAAGTACTTGATAGGCTCACAGCTTTACCTTCTACGACTTGATAGGCTCACAGCTTTGCCTTCTACGACTTCTACAATTGGCTATTCTGGCTGCCATATATAGCCGCTCCTTATCACTGAGGAAAGCAGCTAGGCAGCTGTTGTTGTTGATAGGATGTCAGAAACCCTGCTAGATGTGACCTGCGCTTTCTGCATAACAGATCATGCTCAGAGTCCACAATGTCTAACATGGAGAAACTAAGGCATCTTCAGAGGGGCACAAGATGCCCCTGATGTGATGAAGGAGGTTCCAGGGTTTTATGAAATAGTGTGACCAAGAACAAGAGCTTCTGGGCTGTACGGTCACAGATTCTCGTTGGCAAAACTATACTGGTATCTGTCTCTTATAGCTTTTTGTCAAAGCACGGAGGAAATTAAATGCTTGGCTTTTTCTACTGGCAGGCATCTCCTATTTGCAAGCAGAGCAGACAGTGCTGGGGATGCTCAGGTGTTTGCCAAAAACTGTAAGGAAGAAAGATTGGCTCCCAAAAAGACTCCCCTCCCCTGGCAAAAAAAAAAAAAACTTCTTGCCAATTCAAGGCATGCTGGGTATTCCATCATGGCATGACATAATGAGGTGTAAGACATGGGCACACCTTATCTTCACATGATGTCACATTACTGTCACTCACACATCCTTGCTATATGTACATTGGGAAGGGGGAGGGGTACTGTCTAATTAACAATGTCTGGAGTGCAAAAGCCAGAGTTTTCCTGCAGGGAACTCAAAACATTTATTCTGGATGACTCTGGAGGCTGGCGGTTAAAGGCAATAAATACAGATTGAATTTCGTAGTATGGGGAGTAAAATCCTCATTTTTTAATGGTATCACTGCCTGTGATCTGACATTACCAAATGAGATGTTGCAACACAATATCTGAGTAATGGGGGGGGGGGGGAGGCGTGTGTAATGGTATTTTCTTCAGCTTCAACTGGAGGAGAGCTGGATGTATTCATCAGTCTTGGGGATAAAAGACCCAAAAATATGAGATGTTTTCCTGAAGACTCTTCCAATTCTACCCAGCAAGCCCAATAGGCAAAATAATTCTCCATGAGACAAATGGGTGATCAGTCGCTGGCATAAAGATGGACGCACCCTCAGCAATGTGCTTAAATTCCTCAGAGCTTTCAAAGACAGGAAAGCCAGAAACAGCCATTTTCCTCCCTTTTTTTTCTTATCAGTATGGTGCAGCATTATAGCAACAGATGCAAAAAAGGGGGGGTGGGGGGAATCCCCAGAAGAAAAACAACCGCAATTTTGAGAGCTTTATGCTCAAAGGAACGAACAGGGGTAACCCAGCTCTATGGAACATGCAAAGGTGGGTTGTGTCCTAAAGGGGTACATACTACTAGGAAACAAATATGGGATTATCTGTGGTTGCATGGTAAAGGTTACAGTTCTTTCCTTTCCTTGCAGTTCTAAAAACACTCTTTTAGGAGTAAGCCCCATTGAGTAAGATGGAACTTGTATATCTCTTGATATAGTGGAGCTTGAAAAGGACCGGTGGGAAGTAAGGCTGTCAACTGGACATGGGAAATAATGTTCTCCCCTTTAAGGGAAGTTTTTTTAGTGGAAATGAACAGCTGAAGCTTTTCATGACATGAATAACACCATCTGATAATTGCTTGCAGATCAAACTGATATTAAAGGGGCAGCTAGAGGGAACCATTTAAATGTTGGCACCCCTTAGTGGAAACACAGAACAGTTTGAAATACAATGGAAAAGAGCACTTGCACAAGCAGTCGAACAGAATGAGGCGTTCCAGATTATGGATCACTTCTCACTTGGTAAGCATTTAAGAGAATTCCTGCTGAAGCATATAATTGGAAAATACTGATAAAATAGGAGGACAGTTGTCAGTGGGACTGTCAACCTTCGGGGGCGGGGGGGAGTCCTGTTTTGTTAATACAGGCTGAATAGAATGTTATTTACCAGGTGATGTTATTTACCTTCATACCATGAAAAGCTTCAGCACCCTGATTCCACACACTGAGCCTCTATTAAAAGGACTGGACATTTTATTCCAGGCCAATAGACAACCCTAGTTGTCAGTTATCTCCCATTTTTATCTTTACTTCTTCACAAGACAAAAGACTGACATTTCCAATCAAATTATTAAATTTATTGTATCTACACTGACCACAACTCAACGATCCTCAATAAATGGTTGTGATAAATGATAGATTTGTAGTGCCAGCTCAAGAACTGTGACTTCAATGGACTTAGAAGGATGTAATTCTACTTAGGATTGTTTTGTTAGGCCCTGAGTTCCTACACAAAGCTAGTTCTGATACTTACTTCAGCACTTCCTGAGACAATGGTCTGTCTTTCACTAAGGCTGATTCCGCATGGGCCAAAAACAGCGGTGTGAAAACAGTGTGAAAACAGTATAAACCCTTTTACACCGTTTTAAACCCTTTTACACTGTTTTCACACTGCTGTTTTTGGCCCATGCGGAATCAGCCTAAGCATGGACGTCGGTAAGGGGAGGTTTCTCGGGTTTGAACCCCCCACATTCATGTCCAAAGCTCCGCCCCTCCGTTTGTGGGTTTTAAAAACATTTTAGTGCTTTTTCGGTTTTTGGCCTGCAGGGGGCGCATTGTTTGGACTAGCAGCACCAAACTTTCAGGGATTGTTTGGGGGACTCTCCTGATGATACTAACCGGGTTTGGTGAGGTTTGGTTCAGGGGGTCCAAAGTCCAAAGTTATGGACTCCCAAAGGGGGTGCCCCAATCCTCCATTGTTTCCAATAGGAGCTAATAGAAGATGGCTACAACTTTGAGGGTCCATAACTTTGGACACCCTGAACCAAACTTCACCGAACCTGGGATGTATTATCAGGAGAGTCTCTTATTGATACCACCCAGGTTTTGTGAAGTTTGGTCCAGGGAGTCCAAAGCTATGGACTCCCAAACGAGGTGCCCCATCCCCCATTGTTTCCAATGGGAGCTAATAGGAGATGCGGGCTAGACCTTTGAGGGTCCATAACTTTGGATCCCCTGAACCAAACTTCACCAAACCTGGGTGGCATCATTAGGAGAGATTCCTAAAGATACCTTGAAAGTTTGGTGCTGCAAGCTTAATAATTGCACCCCTGACAGCAGGCACCCCCAAATTTCCCGAGATTCTCCTTTCAAATCCACCCCCTTCGGCATGGATTTAAAGGGAGAATCTGAGGTCCTCAGTTTAGAAGAAGAAGAAGAGTTTGGATTTATATCCCCCTTTCTCTCCTGTAGGAGACTCAAAGGGGCTTACAATCTCTTTGCCCTTGCTCCCTCACAACAAACACCCTGTGAGGTGGGTGGGGCTGAGAGAGCTCCGAAAAGCTGTGACTAGCCCAAGGTCACCCAGCTGGCATGTGTGGGAGTGCACAGGCTAATCTGAATTCCCCAGATAAACCTCCACAGCTCAAATGGCAGAGCAGGGAATCAAACCCGGTTCCTCCAGATCCATCTCAAAACAGCATCACTTTCAATGTTGTTTAACTAGGGACCCCAGATTCTCCCTTTAAGGTGGATTTAAAAGGAGAATTTGGGCTCTCTAGTTTAAACACCATTGAAAGTGATGCTGTTTGCGGGGGGGGGGGGGGCCCCCAGCATCACAGTGGCTGCCCGGGGGAGGGGGGAGGCACAAAACTCAGATTTTGCACCAGGCTCCATTTTCCCTCTATGCCTCTGCCCAGAGGGGAGGAGGAGGGCAGGGCAGGGGAGTCTGCCATCCCCGACCTCGGAGAGCTGCTTTTATAAGCGCTAGGCCAGGGGTGGGGCTTGGGGAGGCGTGGCCATGCCCTAGGGGTGGGTGGGGGTGTGGGCCCCCCCGACCCCCCCATAAAAATCTATACCTACATCCCTGAGCCTAAGTCTTGTCCCCCTGAAAGGCTCATCACACTGCAAGAGATGATTCAGAGGCAAGAAAGAAAGAAAATGACAGGCTAGTTGTATTTGGTGCTAGTGTGCTATAGTAGTTAGAGTGGTGGACTAGGATCTAGTAAACCAGTTTTTGAACCAGGATAGTTGTGCTACATCATAAGCTAAAAACTAGATACTACAATCCCTCCTTTTGATTCAGCTTTACCCAAGGCTTCTATATGTCCTGCAGAAAGTTCTTAATTGGCATCTGCCAACTAGGGGGAACTAGGAACAAAAAAGGAATTGCATTAGATACTGCAATAAATGAATTTTTTGTGACGACTGATAAGTCTTCCAAGCTAAAGTAACTTTAGGTTCTTCCACCAGTTTAAATCACTCAATTTCTTTTCAATTGCAGAGCCCTAGTTATGCTATATAATTATATTGGTCTTCCCTTAAACATATTCCCAAATACGTACTTTCCATTTTAAAGGTCTCAATTCTAATCTTTTAATTAAGCTTACTGCCTACATTATACTCATTCTGATTGATTTATACCATATAACCAAGTTATAACCAATAACTTTTAGCGGTGGGAAAATCTATTAACAAACAAGTGATGTCATCTACATAAAGGAATATTTCTCCCCATTCATTAATATAAACATTTACCTCACATGGCATCTTTAAGATTCTTTGCTTTGAATTTATTTCTTTGTGTAGACTGTGTTAATTCTGTACAGGTGTGATAAGCAGTAAGCATGTATAGTTCAAATTGATTGTATCAGAGAAATTTGGGGGGGGTGGGTTTAGATAAAGGATAAATGTCTCAGGACTGACCAGGCTGATTATGAAGAATTAATATTCAAGACAAATTCTTTGCCAGCATGTGCTTGAATATTAATAAGCCTGGATAAAACTACAGCTTATCTAATGAAAGCAGTTTAATTTGTACTGTGTTCAGAGGAGCTGAGTTGTGGGGCTATTAACAGTGAAATGTTTGGGTAAAGAACAAGTGTTGGTGGCAGCAGATGTTTTATTTCATTCTTCTCAGCTTCAATAAACTGAACTAACTTCAACATCTTCAAAAATGACACATACCACAGAGATTAGAAAATCTAAACTGTATGGGTATTGAAAGGTATTATCCCCCAGCGTCAAAGGAAATATTCCTCTTGAGTCCAAGTCCACACTTGATATTGCTCTGTTGTAAAAATCTACCTCCTGTATATTGTTGAAGAGAAATTGTTGCAATAGTGTAATATTCAAGTGTGTGGCAGGACTGTCAGGGCTGCCACTATGGTGGAAGATACCCCACTGGCAACTGGTTCCCTTCACTGCCTTCTGGTAGGCCAGGTTTCCCCCAGAAATGACGCTATGCCAACAATGTGACGGTGTCACTCCCATTTTTCCACATAGTATGTGGATCTAACTCAACATGAACAGGAACAGTGACTGCTCTATTGCTCTTGTCTGCTAATGATTGCTTGTTAATTATATCTCTTTCTTGTTCTTTTTGACTTATTTAGTTTTTGATCAACTGTGCTCCTGCCCCCACATCTCTAAGCAGTACAAAGGCCAAATCAGTTATGCTTAGATAGTAGGGTTTCCAGATTCCAGCTGGTAAGGTGGTTGGAGTTACCAGTTCCAACCTGGAAAACTCCTGGAAATTTGGGGTTGGAGCCTGAGGAGGATAGGGAGCTCAGTGGGGTACAATGCCATAAAGTCATCCCTCCAAAGCATCCATTTTTTTCCAAAGGAACTGGTGTCTGTAATCTGGAGATCAGGTGCAATTCTAGGGGATCCCTAGGTCCCACCTGGAAGCTGGCATTTCTACCAGGTCTTTAGATATTTCATTGGTCCTTACCTGTAATAAAAGTGGGTGTCAAAGAATATAAGAATAGACTAAGTTCTTCACTATTTTTAAGTATGTCATGAGTAGGAATAAAGGTGAAACTCTAGCAGTGGATGTTGATACACTTGATTTAAGATGAGTTCAGTGTGCTAGACTGTCCAGAGGAGTTGCTACAATGGGAAAAAATGAGTAAAGAACTAGCTTTGGTGGCAGCAGATGTTTTCTATCATGTCCTCTCAGTTTCAAACCTCTTTCCTTCCAGAGATCAACCACTGGGAAGACAGCTCACAGGTTGTAACGACACCACCTAGGCAAGCCTTTGTTTAACAGGTTGCAGGCCATTCTATAAAACGCTGCTATGTAAAAGCAGAAAGATTTGCTCGGCGTGCTTTTGTGCCAACTTCCTCCAACTGACCTGCAAAGAATGTGTGTCACCGAATAGGATATACAGCCCTGGAGAGCATAAAATACAGCTGCGTTGTTTAATAATCTCTCATCAGCGAGATTGGCGAGACAAGGGGAAGGTGATCAAAGTGAGATAACTCCATCTAGTGTGTTAAAAGGAACAGCTTTGCTACCTTCACCAGTGGAAGATTCTTATAAATTCACTCGGTCTGTCAGAGTAGTGCACAAGGGGTCAGTCAATGTACCGACAACAGCAATGCGCAAATTCTTCAGCCTCTGGCCACACGCTTAGCAAACTCTCTGGATAGCTTCACAGTCAGATTAGAATGCCAGAGCAAGCCATAGAGGTACTCTTGAAATGCGCTCACTAATTTATTAAGTTTATTCTTAGCAGGCTTGGAGACATCAGAAATCTGAATTTCTCAATGACACTGCTAACAAGATGGAGCTGCACACAATTTCAAACAAGTTAACCCTGCAAGACAACAACTACTGAGAAGAAGCACCAAGCAAGCAAAAAACAAAACAATCCTGTACTAGACATCCATGGAAATAAAAATATCCTAAAGGATCTTCAGGAAAAGTTTGATACTAGACATAATTGTATGACAGATCATCTCCATTCCTGGTATATTGCGTAGCCTATCTTTTTCCTGATTTACAATCATGCATGCAGGATTTAGCTATAGAATGCCATAGAAAGAGCCATAGAACTATAAGGCTGGAAAGGGGTTTCCATGCTGATCCTTTTCATAGATCTATCCACATAATTAGAGGCATAGCACCAACAGGGGCGTTTCGGGGTGGGGGCAGACGCTGCTGTGGCCCCAGCAGAGTTTCCCCTTGCTCTGCCTTTGCACATAATTTATATTATACTATATTGACTTGTTGTAGGGATATTTCTGCATGTCTGTCTGCAAGGAACTGATATCACTTAATGTTTATCGATGTCAACTGCTTAATAAAATTCTCAACCATAGGTCGATTCTTCATTCATCGTTTGATGCGGGCTACTCGCGGCAAGTAACCCAGGGTCCAGCAACACTCCCCACTACACCAGCGGCGACAACACAACCACCCTGATTCTGCTGCTCTCCTTCCCCCTCAGTGCATGTCATCTCTGATCCTGAACGGAAGAGGACCTTTTTGAAAACGCTGTGCAGAGCGCAAGGCAGTGGGGAAGTCCGAGGGGTGACTCCGGGTTTGAATTTCCCACCCCTGGTAGTGACATGGAGCCTTTTGCCCAATAAGAAAGGAGTGGGCTGTGCGTGATGTACACGCAGCTTTTTTTTTAATATCGTGGAGCTGAGATCGACGTCTACTTGTGGCAACGTGGGGTCAGATTAACAATGCAAGGAAGCACTCACTTAAAGCCTAGTATTTCTCCCTTCCTGCCACTAGAGTTTCTGTGGCTTAGAGGGGTAACACAGCCTTTTGCTTGTGCTGCAGTGTGAAAGCTTGGCAGTTCTAGTCCTGCCAGGGATGAATAAAAGAAAATTGTGTATGAAGGAATTGGGGCTGATTTTTGAACAGGACAATTTTTTTCTGTTTGGGCTGAAAGCAGTGTGATTCTGATACACCGGTCCCACTGTCATTCGGGTTTACTCGAAACACACCAACATGAATCCCCACAGTTTCTGTCCCCAGCACAGTTTAAACATCTATTTGTGGCAACGTGAGGTCAGTTAACAATGCAAGGGAGCACTCACTTAAAGCCTAGTATTTCTCCCCTTCTGCCACTAGAGCATCTGTGGTTTAATGGGGTAACGCAGCCTTCTGCTTGTGCTGCAGTGTGAAAGCTTGCCGGTTCTATCCCAGGGGTGAGTAACTTTTCAGTTTGTTTTTATAAGCCATTTCTTCGTCTCCTTGCTTCTATGTTGGTCTGCACATGCTCGTACAGACGTGGAGACATGGATACGACAGGGGAAAAGTTTTAAAAAGGCCCACCCTTCAGCAGCAGCAGCCAATCAGGATTGCCCCTGAACTGAACGTGCGTTCGACAGCTTCAGAATGGGGAATCCTGGTGGCTGCTGCCTGATGATCATTTGTGGGGAAGAAGTTGCAATGGGCACGCTGAAACCGGGCTCAAAAGGTCCCATTTTTTCCCAAAACAGTTTGACTCTACTTCCATTTTTGAAGTGGGGAATTGATCATGGAATGTTTGCAAATACTCCAGCTTGCAGCCAGAATGGTGTAGTGGTTAACCAGAGCAGATTCTAATCTAAAGAACCGGGTTTGATTCCTCACTCTTCCACATGAAGCCTGCCTGGTGACCTTGGGCAAGTCACAGTTCTCTCTGAATTATCTCAGTCGCACCCACCTCATAAGGCGTCTTGTGCAGGAAGGGAAGGTGACTGAGACTCCTTAAAGGTAGAGAAAAAGCAGGGTACAAAAACCAACTCTTCTTCTTCTTCCCTCAAATGCTGCTCTATCAAAATGATGTTAGCCTACTCCAATAATTATGACAATAACGTCCTTTGAGGATTACTGCTGAACAAGAGAGAGTCGATCCAGAAACCTCTATTAATGTTAATCTCTTATTGTCCTTGAAAAGGACATTATTAGAATAATGTCGTACGAACTAGCTGTGTCTGTTCAGAGGTAAATCTGAATAGGAATATACCCCCTTTTTCTTTTTGGAAGGGTAAAGTATTGTTTATTTTAACAACATAAATGTGAAGTTATGAATAATTCAGGCTTGTAACCAATTTGTTTACGTGGCTGGCACCTAAGAATTTCCAGGTAGACTCTCTTAGCAGTTTAGGGACTATTTTTTTCTCATTTTCTTATAGTGCAGCTTCTGCAAACTCCTTTTCTCTGTTGAGGACTGAGATCCCTATTAATAGTATATCCTGAAGTTTTGTTGTCCCATTAATGTCTGGGGTCTCCTCAGATAATCTTTCATGTGCACCTATCCTCAATAAGTAGATCTTTTCATTCTGCAGTACAGAGGCATATATATAGATCAGAGTTAATCCCAAGCAGGAAAAAGGAACTACAGCACTCCCTTGTTTGCTGTGGATGCCTTTTTCTTTGCCCCAGTGGTTCCCTTGCCCCGTATGCAGAACGTCTACCTGCAACAAGTAAGGGGATATGGTTGGGTAGACAACAAAATGAAAGCAGGTTATAAGGTAAGCAAAATGAGCTACGGTTAGGGACTCCAAGCACAGGGGCTATAGGCTTTGCATGCCTCCACTGGTGTGATCAGACTCTGTTGCGCCTAGCTGCAAAGGAGGGAGAGACTCCTGCTGAGATACCAGAGGGCAGCTGCTGCTGCTCAAAGCAGCCAGTTCTGAACATGAGGAATCTGAGTCCATGGGCATGCTTTGCACGCATAAAGTCCCAGATCCAATCTCTGGCATCTCTAATAAATGCATCTTTGGAAGGAGCACTGGGAAAGACTTCAGTCTGAGATCCAAAAGAGCTGCTGCCAGTCACAGTTAGCCTAGCTGCCATAAGCAGGATAGTTGTTTGTGTCAGCCCCAAGGACCAGACTTCAAATGTTAACTTAGACGACAAGATTCCATTCTATGAGAGAAAAAATTCACTAGCTTTCCTGTTCTTCAATTACTGCTTGTTATGATCTCCATTTTTTCGCAAGCTAATTCAAGGTTGCCCTTTGATTTGATATTTGTTTTGGAATGCCTGTATGAAGCTGAGGTGGGGATGGCGAGAGATAACTTGGTTAAAGCAGAGAAACTTGGGAAAGGAACAATATGAACCTTAACCATTCATTTCCTGCCTTTTTAGACGGAGCTGCCAATTCAGATGGGCTGGGGGAAAGAGGAATGGGGAAGGCATTTTTTTTCTCACAACTGCTACTGCAAAAAATCTCATAAAAATCTGTCAGCGAAGCAAAGATGGGGAAGATTTGCCCATTTCCATGTTAACTAGGACAAATACTCTTTCCTGGGGAGCAAGTGCAGAAAACTAGGTGAAGCACTCTAACCCTTCCTGTTTGATGCCATTTTTATGAAAGATAATCAGAAGAAAAGTCTGAAGGTATCCATAGTCAAATTATCTGCAAAGGTTTGTGGTAACACAGAAGGTTACATCAGTATCTTCTGTTGCTGATGCTCCGGTACAGAAGCCAAAGGAAGTGAAAGAAGGAATGCAAGCTAATTTGTGCAAGGGGGTGACCAAGGAAAGCCAGGATCCTCTATTGCGGAAGTGCACAGTGGGGAGTCTTCGACAAGCAGATGTAGCTGACGATGAAACTCGACAGACTGATCCCAGGACAGCATTTTTGGAAAGTGTTGCTGTGTTGAGAACAAGCAAAAGTGCTTGCTGTGAGACTCAAGAGGGACAAAGCATTTGCCAAGATGATAGGGACTGATATCAAACATCAAACTATATAAGATATCAGACATGAGGATGATAGAGACTGATATCAGACATGACACTTTCCGCTAAGGACGTACCCTATGGGAGTTTCCAACACTCAGTTTGTGCTTAACATAAATCCATAATGTAAGATGCAATACTTGATTAAAGAAGCTATAATAGGGAGAGGAACTTCATGTTCTAACACTGCTTCTAACACCCCCCACCCCACCCCACCCCACCCCACGGTTTCTGTTCACCCAAACCTTCCCATCTGGCCAGCTGGGGGAGATTGTATGTTCCACCTTTTGCCTTGGTCTCTCATGGGTGCGGTGGGAGGTGGTGGGTTTGTCGCCATCTGTTTTATCTGAGTAGTTGAATTGTTTTTATCGAGCTGTATTGAGATGTTTATGAATAGTGTTGTGCTTCATAGTATCATTGTTGTATGCCGCCCTGGGCAGGTTATAAATGCAAATAAACAAATGAACGAACGAACGAACGAACGAACGAATGCCACCTGTGAAACTTGGGGGTTGCCCCAAGATGATGATGCAGAGGAGATGAAACCAGGATTTGAACGATCCAGTCAAACCAAGATTTGAACGATTGTCTACAAACAAAATCCTGGTTTCAAAAACTAAGCATAGTTAAAATAAACCATGGTTTGGCATTATGACTGAACCAAGCCAGTGGTTTTGACTCAAGAATGTGGAAAGCAAGATTCCAAGGCTTTGGAAACATGGCATACTTGGCCATAGATTTTTTCTTTTTAAAAAAACTGAACAGAAATCCAATGTTTAATCAAAAGCAGTCCCATAAGTACCTGTGACCTGAGAAGAGCACAGACAGAAGGGCTTGAAGGTCAGATGAGTGGCAGCAGAGTTCTGTTGCAGCAGGGTTACAAATTTGTACATTCAAATTGCTATTTAGGCAGAGACTCCCCTGGCTAAGTAAACACATTTTTTAGCCTCAGCTTCCTTTCATGAACTAGAAATCACAACACTGACTATGAAAATTTACTGGTAAAATGCTTTGCATTGTATGTTTATATTTAATGTGCTCATATGTTTATTTTATTGTTTTAAATATTTAATATATGTATTTGTATTTTAAATGATTTTTGATGCTTGAAATGTTTTAATCTTTTATTTTAATCCTTTAATATTTGCTGACATGGAGACCATGAACTGAGTGAAAAGGAGGCATAGGAATGTTTTTAAGAAAGAAATAATGCCCTCACAGGGTGATTATTGCCATGCAGACATTGTTCTTCCATAAGACAAGTACCTTCCCCCAAAGCCTTTCAGACACATTTTATCTTCTGACTTTAAAAAGTTTTCAAATAACAGAGTAGTTTTTTTAAAAAAAAAGATGATTGGATAGAAGCTGAGACAAAACTGGATTTGAATTAGGTATGTGCTGATCAAAATGCAGGGAATGAACCAATGGATCAATCAACTAATCTCGGAAAAGAATGGATGCATGAGCTCTATGCAGTTGATTTATGTTCTTGATGAACCATGGTTTCTGGGTTTACAGACAATAACTTCTGGGTAAGTTTCCATAAGCTGCTGTGTTCAGCTATTTCCAGATGGGGTCTGGCATCTTGAGTCGCTGCAGAAGTGGTGTGCAGGTCTGTGTATTAGTACCTGTCAGTCTGTCAGTCGATATGGGCACCTACTTGTGGAAGTAGGCATCTCTGAATATGATGACGGCATCCTCTGGCATAGCGCATAGCACAGCCCCAACTTCTAGAACAGTATGTTTTATCCCCATTACATGTTTTATGAAATGTTTTTGGCAAAAATGTGAAATTATTTGGCTGTGTACTCATGGATCTGGCAAACCAAAAACTGCAAGTTTAACAGAGCACTTGAGAGAGTAAATGAAGTCAGATATTTTTAGCTGCTCATTGTTACCAGGAGAACAAAGCCACAACTAAGATATTTACAGTGTAATCCTACGCTCTACATTAAAGTCACTGAGTTTAGAAGGGTATCACTGGGCTGAGGATTGTAATGTTCGTCTCTCAGCATTTCAACTGCCAAATGCCTCCATAGTTAATGTCTGTCTACTTGTTGACCCTTCTAAACCTGGATCAATTAGCTAATCTTGGAAAGGAATGGATGCATGATCCCTGTATAGTTGCTTTGCTTTATGTTCTTGATGAGCCATGGTTTCTGGGTTTGTAGACAGAAACAGCTGGGTGAGTTTCCATAGTCTGCTATGTTCAGCTATGCCCAGATGGGATCTGGCAGAAATGGTTGTGCATATCTTTGTATTCCGGTAACTGCCAAATGCCTCCATAATTTATATTTGTCTACTTGTTAGATCTTCTAACTCTGGACAACAATAACATTTAGCCTCTAGGCAGGCAATCATCACTATTAAAATCCAATGTTTACCAGCTCAGCTTCCATATACAATAACACCTGGGCCAGGTCAGTAGCTATACTTAACCGCCAGTAGATGGCAATCATATAGACTGGCGAACAACAACTACTCTCAGTGTTGCTTTCCAGGTATTAAAATGATGGGGACTTTATTTAACCTAGGACAGAAAAACATCTGATTCTGATAGATCTTTGCACGCAGCCAGGCCCAAGATGATATAAACACTATCAGCTAACTATGCTGAAAGATGCCCTGGAACTAGAATACCCCTAGAAGAAAAAATTCCATGATTTAGGGCACATTTTCATTCCTTAGCACAGATTATTAACCCTTCGGATACCTTAGTGATACTTTTGCTCACCCAGCCACAATAGCTAACACATGTCAAATCACACACAGACTTCAACTGATTTACTTGGTAAGGCTCATTCCGCACATGCAGAATAATGCACTTTCAAACTGCTTCAAACTTTCAGTGCTCTTTAAAGCTGTGCGGAATAGCAAAATCCACTTGCAAACAGTTGTGAAAGTAGTCTGAAAACGCATTATTTTGCGTGTAATATTTGTCAAATTATAAACACAAGCACTCCCTTTGATATCTGAAAATGGCATCTATGTTGTTATTTTGATAATATTCATATTTTAAGATGTAAGTGATTAGTTATGAGGTTCTAGGTAGCCCCAGTGATTTCCCACTCTTCTAAAATATACAGTGGCCCATGTAATGTTTTACAAGGTCACCATAAATTGTAAGCTACCTGATGACACTTTAACACACACATGCAATAATTACGTCATAATTTATAATTTAAACTACAAATTTAAACCATCTTTTATTGTTATATTTTTCTCCAAAGAGACTGTACTGTAGTTTTAAATAGTTGCTGTAAATTCAGTCAGACCCCAAAACCACCACATAAAAACCATTTCCAGGGCTCATTGACTAGAAGGTATGACATCTTACTCAGAAGCAATCCTTACCATTTTCAGTGACATTTACTCTCTGTAAGATATACATAGGAATTGTGAAAACAATGCAGTTGTAAACTGTGAGAGAGCATCCATAAATACATTTGAAGCACTGGCTGCTATCTTTCTTTGATCATTCTCTTCATGAAAAAAGGAAAGATAAAGTATACCTTTACTTTCCCCCTGGGCACTCCGGTCTGTGATAACTGTAAGATGAGAACTGGAGGATGCGGTTGTTCCAAATTAATCAAACGAGAGCGAATGATTTTGAAAAACTATTACCTAAAAATTAAGAACTAAAAAAGATGCTTGTATACTTCTAGCAATATAAAGCAGACATTCCCATAATTTAAATGCAGACAAATATGGCAGTGTACAAACATTTGTCATATTTCATAAAAGCTGCCCTGAAAAAAGGCAGGACAGATCTACAGTGCTAATAGACACTGTGTACTGGACTCTAATCTCAGGGGCACCGCTCCATATCCTGACATTTCCTTATGTGCACAACTGAATAGTTTGTAAAATGTAAATATTTAGCTGAGGTCCAAGTGGTGCTTTCAACATATTAACCCTGCACCACCAAACCCTCCTCCTTCCAGCATTCTCATCTCCACATATGCTTACTCTTAACTAATAAGAGCAAGAAGTTACTCCAAGATGACTTGGGCATAATATAAATTCAGAAGAAAACAACATGGTTTCAGAACACGCAGGATTTGCAAGTAATAGAAGGTGTAGCTTTCCTCCAGTGAATCCTACAAAGAGAGTTTTTGAGGTTATGTGCAACACAGAAATCAACCATGACAAAAATGGCTGTCAGATTCTGACTGTGAGGAAAGAAATGGCAATGCTAGTACCTAGGCAAGACTGATTATGCTCATCCTCTGCAGTGAGATGTTTTTCTAACTGCCTTGTTAGAGAGAAGCTTAATCATTTCTCAGAACAGTCTTAATTGTCTGTGAGAAAAGAAAAGCTCACAAGGGTGTCAATTAAGCATCATTTCCAAGAGAAACTGAAATTACCTTTTACTCTGGAAGGTGCACTTATGCTTGTGAATTCTCTGCAGACTGGGCATCACATTAGCTTAGCACAAAGATTCATTCTGATCAATGTAACATTTTAAGATCAATGTAATATTTTACAAAAATGGGAAATTTGACATTCACTGGCCAAGACATCCTGAGGCCTCATGTTTGAGGTATGGTATGTTTGAGATACATATTGATATTACTCAACAAAATACACTGGTATATGATGTATTTACAACCAATATAAGGTATAAGAACATAACAAATCTATATTTCAGAAATCGGTGCCTAAACATTAATAAATTCTATATCAGGATGTAATTCAAAACCAGAATGGCCAGTATATTTGTACTCAGGTGTCCTAAGTACATGTATTTGTTCTCTACACAGATATTTATCACAAAGTCCATATAAGTACAACCTGTGTATGCATGTGAGAACACACACACAAACAATTCAGTATTCAACAGGTTGTGGGGGTGTTTTCCGGGCTGTGTGGCTGTGGTCTGGTGGATCTTGTTCCTAGCGTTTTGCCTGCATCTGTGGCTGGCTGTGTGTAACAGACTTCCCTGTGATACACCTCTGAAGATGCCAGCCACAGATGCAGGCGCAACGTTAGGAACAAGATCCACCAGACCTTGGCCACACAGCCCGGAAAACCCACCACAACCAGTTGAATCCGGCCGTGAAAGGCTTCAACAATACAAATTCAGTATTCAGATTACACACACATTCTATGAATATGTGTACAACAACTCCTTTGTGTGAGTGTGCAAATAAAACATACAATTTATTAATATCAACATAACTAATCTCTTGGTATAAACTGGCAAAGCACATTCTATTTACATGCATAGGTAAAGAGCATTTTTACTAACACAATGTGCAACTCAACAGGTGGATCCTATATGCAGTGGGAAAGCAAGCAATAAACCTTTGTTATACTTTGAACTGTTATTATTTTCTTTCTGTGGTCTGGTTCGTTTAGAAAAACCAGAATATTTAGGCAAAGGGTAAGCTTATTACAATACCAGTGCCAGGGGGAGAGGGGACTAATGGAACAGATAGACAAGCTATCAGGATGAATAAATTACCTGAGAGGACATTTAGACAAATTACAGATTTTCAGCAGGTCCCTTGGAACTGGCTGAAAAGAGAGTGAAAGTTGCTGGTGCAGATGCCATTAGGATTAGGCAAACTCTAGGCGCTGCTTCCCCAAAACTAGCGTTCACTTCTGGCGACCCAAATTTAAAGGAAAGAAGGGGGGGGGGATAACAGAACATCTTCCTCGCACGCACTCCTTACCTGTGACAGGAGGCGACAGGAGGGGGCTAGCTGATGTGTTTTTTCCCGCCCTCGGCTACGTCACCAAGTGATGGGGAGTGTATCCAAACATGCCAGGAGAAGGGCACGGTCTGTTTATTGCACACTCTGCGCACACGTGCGACACTCAAGAGCCCCACTCTGAACTGGTGTCTCTCCCCGCACCCACAACCCCCCGCTTGGGCACTAGAAAAGAGACGGGGGACTGTTTTGCTGCCCTGCCTGTACAGAAAACCCTACAGCAACATTCAGGAAAACATCCGCAGCTCGTTTCCAGTTAGGAGGGGGGGATGGGGAGGAGGAGCCTCTTCTCCCGGGGCTCAAATAACGGCGCGAGCCTTCATGCTTCACTTCTGTCCTTGCTACCTGCCAGATTACGTGGGCATGATCTTAAAACTAAGGGTGTCCCTGAATTTTGACACCTAAGTGTACTTGGAGAAATATAATTCGAGTAAAACTAAATAGGACTTGCTTCTGGATAAATATGTTCAAGACTGCACTGCATTGCACGTGGACTTAGGGAGCTGGCGAGAGAGATGAAGCGCATATGGACGTGATTGGGATTCACTATGGAACACAAAAAAGTATGCGGGTGGCTGTATAGGCCCATAGCAAAACCTCCAAAAGGAAACCAGCTACTCAGCACAGTGTTCAAGCTTTCAGGTTCTGCAGAACTATTCATCAGGCTTGATGTTAAAAGGGGGAGGTATCTTCCTGGCCATAATTTTAAGGCTCTTTCTCTGTTTCTCTGTATGACTCGTGTCGGATTTGCACCCATGACGTTTAGGAAAGAATGGGCAGAGAAGCCATTTCTTTGGGAACTTTGTGTAACACTCATCTGTTAATAAAATATCTCTTCAGCAATGAACAGAGCATACGCTTTTCTTAAGATGCTCAGAGAGCAAAAGACAATGTAGTAGTCCTTAAATTAATAGGGCTGGAGATTAATTTTGATTGATGCACTAAGTAAATAGTTGAGATTAGCCAAGCTGAGTAGTGTTCCCTAGTGACTCTTTGCAGGTTGTTACTTGTCTAGTTGGAGAGGCCCTTTTTTCTATGGTAAATTAAGATATTTTCAGAGTGGGTTATAGGTGCAACTACATTGGTCTACAGAAAAATCCGAAAGCACAAACCATATCTTTATTAAACCAGCCAAAACAACTTGTGCAAATTTCCAAATTCTCCAGACCTCTGCCAAAAGGGGAGGAGAAAAGATCGTCTGTACCATGATCTTAATGTCCTTTTACCCGCTTCTCGGGTAGAATGCTCAGGTGAATACAACAGGCACAGGGTGTAGTATCACCAGTATCATTTTTATTGGGGTTGGAATGCTGCTATCTTATATTGAGTTGAATTATGAATTTTAATTATTTATTAATTATTTATAGTTCACTATTGTTTTTAGTTGTTCTGTTGTACACCACCCAGAGCCCTTCGGGGGTTATGAAGCGGTTTTAATTAAGTTTAAATAGCCGTAATAAATATTATGTATGTAATAATAATAATAATATGAAATAATAATGTATAATAATAATAAGTAATAATGTAATGGCATTATGTCTTAACAAAAGGACATCATTTATCCCATGTTCTCAGACATTTTGATTAATTCCTGGCTTATTTCCACTGGAGGGCTGCTGGTTTTTGCCCCTTTTCTGACAGAGGACCTTAAGATCAGGACCTTAAATATCTTTCTGTCATTGACCATTGCACCCAAAATCCACACACACACTGTGTTGTGTTGTTTTAGTTGGTCTTAAAAAGAGAGTAGATTGCTTTGGGGGGGTTTTCTAAGAAAGGAAATGATTAGGCAAGAAGGAATCTGCAACATCTTTAGAGGAGGACCATATTTTAATTTATCACTTCTGCCACCAAAATACCTGGGGACTAGGTGGCATCTAATTTTAATGCTGCTATTATTATTTGTTTTTAAGATATTGTTGTAGATAAAACACTCATCTCCCTAGTGTTGTTTGCCCTTGGGAGATTTGCATCCCCTCACTTGGATGTGTAAAGAAAGAGGGGTACAGCTATTCTTAAACAGCTTTTGCAGGACACGGGAGCTAAATCCTGTCCCATTCTATCTTACGAACCAAATGACGAAAAAAGATATCAGGTGATAGCTTGATTGTTATACAAAGCCCTGACACATTATGCTGTGTGTAAAAGCTTAACCAGGGGGTCTATAAAAACATGATTTTACATTCATATATATACCTCACAATAAAAATTATTACACATTATTAAAATTAATTTTGAATTAAAAACAGGATAAAATTAATTGTGCAAAACTTATAATCCCTTCCCTGTTTTATAAAAGGAAAAAGGGATAACTACCAGCAGCCTGAGGTTCCCATGAAAAAAGAGAGAGAGAGACCTTATTTTTTTAGCCTTTCCTGTCAAGATGTGTCTGTTGTAGAAGAAAGAATGTTACAGTGCAAACCTACGCAGTGTTATCCTATTCTTGGTCTACTGAGTTCAGCAGGCTTAGAGTGATGCAATTCTTCTTAGGATCACAGTGTGCATTGCCGATATGGTGATCTATGCCTTTAAGAGTTTGAATTAATGGGCAGAATTAAGTAAACTGGAAAAATCCATTGTAGCTGAGACAAGCAATGCAGAAGTTCCTTCAAGACACGGGCTAAAAAACAGCGAAGCGCAGAGGGCGCATAGCTGGGGCCAGAGTAAGCCCAGTCGCACTCTGAGCTTCCGACCTGTTGGCGGCACCCTCCCCCACTCCCTGGGTCTCCTGAGAAATGTAGTTCCCACCAGAACAGGCAGGCCTATTCTCCAGACTGCTCGGTTTCCTAAAGTAAGTGTGTGGGGGGCGCCGTTGGGGGGGGGAAGGGGATGGGGCCGGGGGGATTTTGCGCCCCTCACATGACCCAATCTGTGCACCGGTGCGTGGCGCACCCCCCGTCCCCTGGGAGCTTCACCGCTGCAGCAGTGTGAAAATGGTGTAAACCCTTTTACACTGTTTTAAACCATTTTACACCGTTTTCACACTGCTGTTTTTGTCCGCCTTAGAGTTGACACTGAGAGCTTCTGTTTGCTGTTCACTGTTCAATTTGTTCATATTGTTAGCCTTAAATAAACCGTGTTCTGCCCATGAGGACTATCCAGTCATCCTTCACAACATGGTGTCAGAAGTTTGAACTTGGCACAGCATAATGACAGGTTACATCGGTTATTTTTGAATCTGAGTCTATTTTATTCTGTTTTTGTCTTCACATGGGTCCCAATTTCAGTGACCCAGCTTTTAATCTTTACATTTATTGGAAAAGAATCTAGCAAAGTAAATATACTTGGGATATTTAACTTGATTTTACTTGTCTGAATCAGATGGAACGGGCTGCCCTTGACTATCCAGAATCTGAGAAACATTTTCTCAGTCAGTAAGGCCCTAGCTTGGTTTAATGGTTCTTCTCTGTGTTGTTCCATACATAAGCAATAATGTTGTGGGAAAGTTCTACATGACAGCCTGAATATGATGTTCTATATACCAAGAGGTCTACCATGAAAATACAAGGAGCTTAATGGCATAAAGTAAGTATGGAATAAGAAAAGAATATTGAGGGAACAGAAATATTTGAAAATGCAGCTTTGAGTCTGGAGCATTGTTTAGAAATTGGAGCAAACTCCCGTCTGGAATTCCTGACCAAGTTTGTGGAGGATACTGTGGGAACCTCCCTTCTTTCTTTTCTTGTGACAAAATGCAGAACCTGCTGAATTTCTAGTATTATCTGATAACATTACCAGGATGGGAGAAGCTCTGGATTATCACAATTTGGAGCAAAATAGCAAAACCAAACAACCATTGCCTGTCTGCTGTTTTTAAAAGTAGGGTCACCAAAAAATATCTCAAACCTTTCCATGCTCTAAAGGATGAACTCATTTGGAGTTAAATGGGGTAGTGGAGGATGGACAATTTCTATAATACATAAGAGGCAACTTTTTTTTTAACCCAACAGGGTCATTTACAATTTTGGCACGCCAATACATACATGAGCTAGTTTCAGATTTTGTTAATGTTGTGCTGTATCTTTAAGATTCCTGACTTCCAAGTATGTTCACTTTGCAGTGAAGGAACACCGGCCATGTAGTTAACTGTTCAAACACATGGTAAATTGTTTTATGGGAATTAAGTCTGAATGTTATTGTTCTTCTAGTCTTTTTATGTTTTGAGATTAATTCAGTTTTTGTTCATTTAAAATTCTGCATGGTCTTTGTATCTTTTTAAAAAATTTAGTATTCAGAACAGAAAGGGAAAGAATAACGTGAATTGAGACTAATCGGGTAACCAGGGTTGACAAAAGGCCTAGTAATAGAGTGTACACTAATGGCTGACTGTGATAAATTATCCAAAACTTTAAGATATTATAAATAGTAAAAATCAAAATCAAATATGCTTTGGCCACAAGGCCTTCCCCACTGATACAAATTGTTAAAATATACACCATTTGTGACAAATTCAAAACACACAATTTCTGACAAAATCTTTAAAACACACAAAAGAAGTAAGGCCAGTTTGTAACCTAGACAATTTAGACAATCAAAATAATTTTAATAATGTTATTCATGTTTCAATATCTACATAAGCTATGTCAGAGTGACTTGTAGCTCTATGGCGTGTACATCTACATTCAGGAAGCAAAATACTGAGTAACTCTGAGATTTTATACTCATTTTTAATAGAATTACCATATTGCCTGGCAACTGGTGGGGGTGAGGCTTACTGGGAGCAAATAAAGGTCTAGGCTGGCATTACCAGTGACTTGACCATGTCACTTCCAGCATGTACGTGAAGTGACATCATCGCATTGCTACCAATTCAGGATGCTCCAGTATTTGGGAAAAATCTCTGAAGGAGAAATCATTTTTACCTGAGAGATTTGTCCAAATAGCAAAGTGGTCCCCACGTTGCCAGTGTCATGATGATGTTAGTTCCAGTGCACACCAGCAGTAACATTACTGCATTGCTGTGAAATGTAAGCCTAGACCAGGGGTAGGGAACCTGCGGCTCTCCAGATGTTCAGGAACTACAATTCCCATCAGCCCCTACCAGCATGGCCAATTGGCCCCCCCCCCCCCCACCCCCCCCCCCGCCCCCCCCCCCCCCCACCACCCCCCCCCCCCCCCCCACACCCCCCCCCCCCCACACCCCCCCCCCCCCCCCCCCCGCCCCACAGCCCCCCCCCCCCCCCGCCCGCGCCCCCCCCCCCCCCCGGCCCCCCCCCCGCCCCCCGCCCCCACGCCCCCCCACCCCCACCTCCCCCCCCCCCCACCCCCCCCCACCCCCACCCCCCCTCCCCCACACCGCCCCCCCCCCCCACCCCCCCCCCCCCCCACCCCCCCCCCCCCCCACCCCCCCCCCCCCCCACCCCCCCCCCCCCCCACCCCCCCCCCCCCCCACCCCCCCCCCCCCCCACCCCCCCCCCCCCCCACCCCCCCCCCCCCCCACCCCCCCCCCCCCCCACCCCCCCCCCCCCCCACCCCCCCCCCCCCCCACCCCCCCCCCCCCCCACCCCCCCCCCCCCCCACCCCCCCCCCCCCCCACCCCCCCCCCCCCCCACCCCCCCCCCCCCCCACCCCCCCCCCCCCCCACCCCCCCCCCCCCCCACCCCCCCCCCCCCCCACCCCCCCCCCCCCCCACCCCCCCCCCCCCCCACCCCCCCCCCCCCCCACCCCCCCCCCCCCCCACCCCCCCCCCCCCCCACCCCCCCCCCCCCCCACCCCCCCCCCCCCCCACCCCCCCCCCCCCCCACCCCCCCCCCCCCCCACCCCCCCCCCCCCCCACCCCCCCCCCCCCCCACCCCCCCCCCCCCCCACCCCCCCCCCCCCCCACCCCCCCCCCCCCCCACCCCCCCCCCCCCCCACCCCCCCCCCCCCCCACCCCCCCCCCCCCCCACCCCCCCCCCCCCCCACCCCCCCCCCCCCCCACCCCCCCCCCCCCCCACCCCCCCCCCCCCCCACCCCCCCCCCCCCCCACCCCCCCCCCCCCCCACCCCCCCCCCCCCCCACCCCCCCCCCCCCCCACCCCCCCCCCCCCCCACCCCCCCCCCCCCCCACCCCCCCCCCCCCCCACCCCCCCCCCCCCCCACCCCCCCCCCCCCCCACCCCCCCCCCCCCCCACCCCCCCCCCCCCCCACCCCCCCCCCCCCCCACCCCCCCCCCCCCCCACCCCCCCCCCCCCCCACCCCCCCCCCCCCCCACCCCCCCCCCCCCCCACCCCCCCCCCCCCCCACCCCCCCCCCCCCCCACCCCCCCCCCCCCCCACCCCCCCCCCCCCCCACCCCCCCCCCCCCCCACCCCCCCCCCCCCCCACCCCCCCCCCCCCCCACCCCCCCCCCCCCCCACCCCCCCCCCCCCCCACCCCCCCCCCCCCCCACCCCCCCCCCCCCCCACCCCCCCCCCCCCCCACCCCCCCCCCCCCCCACCCCCCCCCCCCCCCACCCCCCCCCCCCCCCACCCCCCCCCCCCCCCACCCCCCCCCCCCCCCACCCCCCCCCCCCCCCACCCCCCCCCCCCCCCACCCCCCCCCCCCCCCACCCCCCCCCCCCCCCACCCCCCCCCCCCCCCACCCCCCCCCCCCCCCACCCCCCCCCCCCCCCACCCCCCCCCCCCCCCACCCCCCCCCCCCCCCACCCCCCCCCCCCCCCACCCCCCCCCCCCCCCACCCCCCCCCCCCCCCACCCCCCCCCCCCCCCACCCCCCCCCCCCCCCACCCCCCCCCCCCCCCACCCCCCCCCCCCCCCACCCCCCCCCCCCCCCACCCCCCCCCCCCCCCACCCCCCCCCCCCCCCACCCCCCCCCCCCCCCACCCCCCCCCCCCCCCACCCCCCCCCCCCCCCACCCCCCCCCCCCCCCACCCCCCCCCCCCCCCACCCCCCCCCCCCCCCACCCCCCCCCCCCCCCACCCCCCCCCCCCCCCACCCCCCCCCCCCCCCACCCCCCCCCCCCCCCACCCCCCCCCCCCCCCACCCCCCCCCCCCCCCACCCCCCCCCCCCCCCACCCCCCCCCCCCCCCACCCCCCCCCCCCCCCACCCCCCCCCCCCCCCACCCCCCCCCCCCCCCACCCCCCCCCCCCCCCACCCCCCCCCCCCCCCACCCCCCCCCCCCCCCACCCCCCCCCCCCCCCACCCCCCCCCCCCCCCACCCCCCCCCCCCCCCACCCCCCCCCCCCCCCACCCCCCCCCCCCCCCACCCCCCCCCCCCCCCACCCCCCCCCCCCCCCACCCCCCCCCCCCCCCACCCCCCCCCCCCCCCACCCCCCCCCCCCCCCACCCCCCCCCCCCCCCACCCCCCCCCCCCCCCACCCCCCCCCCCCCCCACCCCCCCCCCCCCCCACCCCCCCCCCCCCCCACCCCCCCCCCCCCCCACCCCCCCCCCCCCCCACCCCCCCCCCCCCCCACCCCCCCCCCCCCCCACCCCCCCCCCCCCCCACCCCCCCCCCCCCCCACCCCCCCCCCCCCCCACCCCCCCCCCCCCCCACCCCCCCCCCCCCCCACCCCCCCCCCCCCCCACCCCCCCCCCCCCCCACCCCCCCCCCCCCCCACCCCCCCCCCCCCCCACCCCCCCCCCCCCCCACCCCCCCCCCCCCCCACCCCCCCCCCCCCCCACCCCCCCCCCCCCCCACCCCCCCCCCCCCCCACCCCCCCCCCCCCCCACCCCCCCCCCCCCCCACCCCCCCCCCCCCCCACCCCCCCCCCCCCCCACCCCCCCCCCCCCCCACCCCCCCCCCCCCCCACCCCCCCCCCCCCCCACCCCCCCCCCCCCCCACCCCCCCCCCCCCCCACCCCCCCCCCCCCCCACCCCCCCCCCCCCCCACCCCCCCCCCCCCCCACCCCCCCCCCCCCCCACCCCCCCCCCCCCCCACCCCCCCCCCCCCCCACCCCCCCCCCCCCCCACCCCCCCCCCCCCCCACCCCCCCCCCCCCCCACCCCCCCCCCCCCCCACCCCCCCCCCCCCCCACCCCCCCCCCCCCCCACCCCCCCCCCCCCCCACCCCCCCCCCCCCCCACCCCCCCCCCCCCCCACCCCCCCCCCCCCCCACCCCCCCCCCCCCCCACCCCCCCCCCCCCCCACCCCCCCCCCCCCCCACCCCCCCCCCCCCCCACCCCCCCCCCCCCCCACCCCCCCCCCCCCCCACCCCCCCCCCCCCCCACCCCCCCCCCCCCCCACCCCCCCCCCCCCCCACCCCCCCCCCCCCCCACCCCCCCCCCCCCCCACCCCCCCCCCCCCCCACCCCCCCCCCCCCCCACCCCCCCCCCCCCCCACCCCCCCCCCCCCCCACCCCCCCCCCCCCCCACCCCCCCCCCCCCCCACCCCCCCCCCCCCCCACCCCCCCCCCCCCCCACCCCCCCCCCCCCCCACCCCCCCCCCCCCCCACCCCCCCCCCCCCCCACCCCCCCCCCCCCCCACCCCCCCCCCCCCCCACCCCCCCCCCCCCCCACCCCCCCCCCCCCCCACCCCCCCCCCCCCCCACCCCCCCCCCCCCCCACCCCCCCCCCCCCCCACCCCCCCCCCCCCCCACCCCCCCCCCCCCCCACCCCCCCCCCCCCCCACCCCCCCCCCCCCCCACCCCCCCCCCCCCCCACCCCCCCCCCCCCCCACCCCCCCCCCCCCCCACCCCCCCCCCCCCCCACCCCCCCCCCCCCCCACCCCCCCCCCCCCCCACCCCCCCCCCCCCCCACCCCCCCCCCCCCCCACCCCCCCCCCCCCCCACCCCCCCCCCCCCCCACCCCCCCCCCCCCCCACCCCCCCCCCCCCCCACCCCCCCCCCCCCCCACCCCCCCCCCCCCCCACCCCCCCCCCCCCCCACCCCCCCCCCCCCCCACCCCCCCCCCCCCCCACCCCCCCCCCCCCCCACCCCCCCCCCCCCCCACCCCCCCCCCCCCCCACCCCCCCCCCCCCCCACCCCCCCCCCCCCCCACCCCCCCCCCCCCCCACCCCCCCCCCCCCCCACCCCCCCCCCCCCCCACCCCCCCCCCCCCCCACCCCCCCCCCCCCCCACCCCCCCCCCCCCCCACCCCCCCCCCCCCCCACCCCCCCCCCCCCCCACCCCCCCCCCCCCCCACCCCCCCCCCCCCCCACCCCCCCCCCCCCCCACCCCCCCCCCCCCCCACCCCCCCCCCCCCCCACCCCCCCCCCCCCCCACCCCCCCCCCCCCCCACCCCCCCCCCCCCCCACCCCCCCCCCCCCCCACCCCCCCCCCCCCCCACCCCCCCCCCCCCCCACCCCCCCCCCCCCCCACCCCCCCCCCCCCCCACCCCCCCCCCCCCCCACCCCCCCCCCCCCCCACCCCCCCCCCCCCCCACCCCCCCCCCCCCCCACCCCCCCCCCCCCCCACCCCCCCCCCCCCCCACCCCCCCCCCCCCCCACCCCCCCCCCCCCCCACCCCCCCCCCCCCCCACCCCCCCCCCCCCCCACCCCCCCCCCCCCCCACCCCCCCCCCCCCCCACCCCCCCCCCCCCCCACCCCCCCCCCCCCCCACCCCCCCCCCCCCCCACCCCCCCCCCCCCCCACCCCCCCCCCCCCCCACCCCCCCCCCCCCCCACCCCCCCCCCCCCCCACCCCCCCCCCCCCCCACCCCCCCCCCCCCCCACCCCCCCCCCCCCCCACCCCCCCCCCCCCCCACCCCCCCCCCCCCCCACCCCCCCCCCCCCCCACCCCCCCCCCCCCCCACCCCCCCCCCCCCCCACCCCCCCCCCCCCCCACCCCCCCCCCCCCCCACCCCCCCCCCCCCCCACCCCCCCCCCCCCCCACCCCCCCCCCCCCCCACCCCCCCCCCCCCCCACCCCCCCCCCCCCCCACCCCCCCCCCCCCCCACCCCCCCCCCCCCCCACCCCCCCCCCCCCCCACCCCCCCCCCCCCCCACCCCCCCCCCCCCCCACCCCCCCCCCCCCCCACCCCCCCCCCCCCCCACCCCCCCCCCCCCCCACCCCCCCCCCCCCCCACCCCCCCCCCCCCCCACCCCCCCCCCCCCCCACCCCCCCCCCCCCCCACCCCCCCCCCCCCCCACCCCCCCCCCCCCCCACCCCCCCCCCCCCCCACCCCCCCCCCCCCCCACCCCCCCCCCCCCCCACCCCCCCCCCCCCCCACCCCCCCCCCCCCCCACCCCCCCCCCCCCCCACCCCCCCCCCCCCCCACCCCCCCCCCCCCCCACCCCCCCCCCCCCCCACCCCCCCCCCCCCCCACCCCCCCCCCCCCCCACCCCCCCCCCCCCCCACCCCCCCCCCCCCCCACCCCCCCCCCCCCCCACCCCCCCCCCCCCCCACCCCCCCCCCCCCCCACCCCCCCCCCCCCCCACCCCCCCCCCCCCCCACCCCCCCCCCCCCCCACCCCCCCCCCCCCCCACCCCCCCCCCCCCCCACCCCCCCCCCCCCCCACCCCCCCCCCCCCCCACCCCCCCCCCCCCCCACCCCCCCCCCCCCCCACCCCCCCCCCCCCCCACCCCCCCCCCCCCCCACCCCCCCCCCCCCCCACCCCCCCCCCCCCCCACCCCCCCCCCCCCCCACCCCCCCCCCCCCCCACCCCCCCCCCCCCCCACCCCCCCCCCCCCCCACCCCCCCCCCCCCCCACCCCCCCCCCCCCCCACCCCCCCCCCCCCCCACCCCCCCCCCCCCCCACCCCCCCCCCCCCCCACCCCCCCCCCCCCCCACCCCCCCCCCCCCCCACCCCCCCCCCCCCCCACCCCCCCCCCCCCCCACCCCCCCCCCCCCCCACCCCCCCCCCCCCCCACCCCCCCCCCCCCCCACCCCCCCCCCCCCCCACCCCCCCCCCCCCCCACCCCCCCCCCCCCCCACCCCCCCCCCCCCCCACCCCCCCCCCCCCCCACCCCCCCCCCCCCCCACCCCCCCCCCCCCCCACCCCCCCCCCCCCCCACCCCCCCCCCCCCCCACCCCCCCCCCCCCCCACCCCCCCCCCCCCCCACCCCCCCCCCCCCCCACCCCCCCCCCCCCCCACCCCCCCCCCCCCCCACCCCCCCCCCCCCCCACCCCCCCCCCCCCCCACCCCCCCCCCCCCCCACCCCCCCCCCCCCCCACCCCCCCCCCCCCCCACCCCCCCCCCCCCCCACCCCCCCCCCCCCCCACCCCCCCCCCCCCCCACCCCCCCCCCCCCCCACCCCCCCCCCCCCCCACCCCCCCCCCCCCCCACCCCCCCCCCCCCCCACCCCCCCCCCCCCCCACCCCCCCCCCCCCCCACCCCCCCCCCCCCCCACCCCCCCCCCCCCCCACCCCCCCCCCCCCCCACCCCCCCCCCCCCCCACCCCCCCCCCCCCCCACCCCCCCCCCCCCCCACCCCCCCCCCCCCCCACCCCCCCCCCCCCCCACCCCCCCCCCCCCCCACCCCCCCCCCCCCCCACCCCCCCCCCCCCCCACCCCCCCCCCCCCCCACCCCCCCCCCCCCCCACCCCCCCCCCCCCCCACCCCCCCCCCCCCCCACCCCCCCCCCCCCCCACCCCCCCCCCCCCCCACCCCCCCCCCCCCCCACCCCCCCCCCCCCCCACCCCCCCCCCCCCCCACCCCCCCCCCCCCCCACCCCCCCCCCCCCCCACCCCCCCCCCCCCCCACCCCCCCCCCCCCCCACCCCCCCCCCCCCCCACCCCCCCCCCCCCCCACCCCCCCCCCCCCCCACCCCCCCCCCCCCCCACCCCCCCCCCCCCCCACCCCCCCCCCCCCCCACCCCCCCCCCCCCCCACCCCCCCCCCCCCCCACCCCCCCCCCCCCCCACCCCCCCCCCCCCCCACCCCCCCCCCCCCCCACCCCCCCCCCCCCCCACCCCCCCCCCCCCCCACCCCCCCCCCCCCCCACCCCCCCCCCCCCCCACCCCCCCCCCCCCCCACCCCCCCCCCCCCCCACCCCCCCCCCCCCCCACCCCCCCCCCCCCCCACCCCCCCCCCCCCCCACCCCCCCCCCCCCCCACCCCCCCCCCCCCCCACCCCCCCCCCCCCCCACCCCCCCCCCCCCCCACCCCCCCCCCCCCCCACCCCCCCCCCCCCCCACCCCCCCCCCCCCCCACCCCCCCCCCCCCCCACCCCCCCCCCCCCCCACCCCCCCCCCCCCCCACCCCCCCCCCCCCCCACCCCCCCCCCCCCCCACCCCCCCCCCCCCCCACCCCCCCCCCCCCCCACCCCCCCCCCCCCCCACCCCCCCCCCCCCCCACCCCCCCCCCCCCCCACCCCCCCCCCCCCCCACCCCCCCCCCCCCCCACCCCCCCCCCCCCCCACCCCCCCCCCCCCCCACCCCCCCCCCCCCCCACCCCCCCCCCCCCCCACCCCCCCCCCCCCCCACCCCCCCCCCCCCCCACCCCCCCCCCCCCCCACCCCCCCCCCCCCCCACCCCCCCCCCCCCCCACCCCCCCCCCCCCCCACCCCCCCCCCCCCCCACCCCCCCCCCCCCCCACCCCCCCCCCCCCCCACCCCCCCCCCCCCCCACCCCCCCCCCCCCCCACCCCCCCCCCCCCCCACCCCCCCCCCCCCCCACCCCCCCCCCCCCCCACCCCCCCCCCCCCCCACCCCCCCCCCCCCCCACCCCCCCCCCCCCCCACCCCCCCCCCCCCCCACCCCCCCCCCCCCCCACCCCCCCCCCCCCCCACCCCCCCCCCCCCCCACCCCCCCCCCCCCCCACCCCCCCCCCCCCCCACCCCCCCCCCCCCCCACCCCCCCCCCCCCCCACCCCCCCCCCCCCCCACCCCCCCCCCCCCCCACCCCCCCCCCCCCCCACCCCCCCCCCCCCCCACCCCCCCCCCCCCCCACCCCCCCCCCCCCCCACCCCCCCCCCCCCCCACCCCCCCCCCCCCCCACCCCCCCCCCCCCCCACCCCCCCCCCCCCCCACCCCCCCCCCCCCCCACCCCCCCCCCCCCCCACCCCCCCCCCCCCCCACCCCCCCCCCCCCCCACCCCCCCCCCCCCCCACCCCCCCCCCCCCCCACCCCCCCCCCCCCCCACCCCCCCCCCCCCCCACCCCCCCCCCCCCCCACCCCCCCCCCCCCCCACCCCCCCCCCCCCCCACCCCCCCCCCCCCCCACCCCCCCCCCCCCCCACCCCCCCCCCCCCCCACCCCCCCCCCCCCCCACCCCCCCCCCCCCCCACCCCCCCCCCCCCCCACCCCCCCCCCCCCCCACCCCCCCCCCCCCCCACCCCCCCCCCCCCCCACCCCCCCCCCCCCCCACCCCCCCCCCCCCCCACCCCCCCCCCCCCCCACCCCCCCCCCCCCCCACCCCCCCCCCCCCCCACCCCCCCCCCCCCCCACCCCCCCCCCCCCCCACCCCCCCCCCCCCCCACCCCCCCCCCCCCCCACCCCCCCCCCCCCCCACCCCCCCCCCCCCCCACCCCCCCCCCCCCCCACCCCCCCCCCCCCCCACCCCCCCCCCCCCCCACCCCCCCCCCCCCCCACCCCCCCCCCCCCCCACCCCCCCCCCCCCCCACCCCCCCCCCCCCCCACCCCCCCCCCCCCCCACCCCCCCCCCCCCCCACCCCCCCCCCCCCCCACCCCCCCCCCCCCCCACCCCCCCCCCCCCCCACCCCCCCCCCCCCCCACCCCCCCCCCCCCCCACCCCCCCCCCCCCCCACCCCCCCCCCCCCCCACCCCCCCCCCCCCCCACCCCCCCCCCCCCCCACCCCCCCCCCCCCCCACCCCCCCCCCCCCCCACCCCCCCCCCCCCCCACCCCCCCCCCCCCCCACCCCCCCCCCCCCCCACCCCCCCCCCCCCCCACCCCCCCCCCCCCCCACCCCCCCCCCCCCCCACCCCCCCCCCCCCCCACCCCCCCCCCCCCCCACCCCCCCCCCCCCCCACCCCCCCCCCCCCCCACCCCCCCCCCCCCCCACCCCCCCCCCCCCCCACCCCCCCCCCCCCCCACCCCCCCCCCCCCCCACCCCCCCCCCCCCCCACCCCCCCCCCCCCCCACCCCCCCCCCCCCCCACCCCCCCCCCCCCCCACCCCCCCCCCCCCCCACCCCCCCCCCCCCCCACCCCCCCCCCCCCCCACCCCCCCCCCCCCCCACCCCCCCCCCCCCCCACCCCCCCCCCCCCCCACCCCCCCCCCCCCCCACCCCCCCCCCCCCCCACCCCCCCCCCCCCCCACCCCCCCCCCCCCCCACCCCCCCCCCCCCCCACCCCCCCCCCCCCCCACCCCCCCCCCCCCCCACCCCCCCCCCCCCCCACCCCCCCCCCCCCCCACCCCCCCCCCCCCCCACCCCCCCCCCCCCCCACCCCCCCCCCCCCCCACCCCCCCCCCCCCCCACCCCCCCCCCCCCCCACCCCCCCCCCCCCCCACCCCCCCCCCCCCCCACCCCCCCCCCCCCCCACCCCCCCCCCCCCCCACCCCCCCCCCCCCCCACCCCCCCCCCCCCCCACCCCCCCCCCCCCCCACCCCCCCCCCCCCCCACCCCCCCCCCCCCCCACCCCCCCCCCCCCCCACCCCCCCCCCCCCCCACCCCCCCCCCCCCCCACCCCCCCCCCCCCCCACCCCCCCCCCCCCCCACCCCCCCCCCCCCCCACCCCCCCCCCCCCCCACCCCCCCCCCCCCCCACCCCCCCCCCCCCCCACCCCCCCCCCCCCCCACCCCCCCCCCCCCCCACCCCCCCCCCCCCCCACCCCCCCCCCCCCCCACCCCCCCCCCCCCCCACCCCCCCCCCCCCCCACCCCCCCCCCCCCCCACCCCCCCCCCCCCCCACCCCCCCCCCCCCCCACCCCCCCCCCCCCCCACCCCCCCCCCCCCCCACCCCCCCCCCCCCCCACCCCCCCCCCCCCCCACCCCCCCCCCCCCCCACCCCCCCCCCCCCCCACCCCCCCCCCCCCCCACCCCCCCCCCCCCCCACCCCCCCCCCCCCCCACCCCCCCCCCCCCCCACCCCCCCCCCCCCCCACCCCCCCCCCCCCCCACCCCCCCCCCCCCCCACCCCCCCCCCCCCCCACCCCCCCCCCCCCCCACCCCCCCCCCCCCCCACCCCCCCCCCCCCCCACCCCCCCCCCCCCCCACCCCCCCCCCCCCCCACCCCCCCCCCCCCCCACCCCCCCCCCCCCCCACCCCCCCCCCCCCCCGCCCCCCCCCCCCCCCCCCCCCCCCCCCCCCACCCAAAAAAAACACATAATAGATAGATAGATGAATAAATAAAAGCTGGTTCTGAGTTGCCTTTTTTCTTGTGCGTAACGTTTCCATTGAGTGCCAGCGTGGTGTGATGGTTAATGTGCTAGATTAGGACCTGAGAAAACCAGGTTCAAATCTCCACTCTGCCATGGAAGCTTTCTAGGTAAGCTTGGGCCAGTCATAAGTTCTCAGCCCTGACCTTGGCTTAGTATTTGGATGGGAAAACCAGGGCGGTGTCAGGGAGGCTGGCAATGGTTAACCAGCTTTGGGCATCTCTTGCCGTGAAAACCCCACCAGGTTCACCACAGGTCGGCTGTGATTATGGCAAAAAAAAAAAGGGGGGGGGGGTTCTGTTAGTTTTCTTTGTCCTTCCCACTCTCATGCATCTCCAGCCCACATTTCAATGATTGGACTGTTGTCACTGTAAAACCACTCCCAACCCCAACCCCCCAAAGGTGAGTGGTTTTGTTTTTAAATTTTTAAAAGAAAAGCACTAAAATATCAATATATCAATATACTGCTGTAATGATAGTTCAAACAAATTATCCCAGTATCTCGGTTACGCACATGTTTTTCCTCTTCAGGACTCATCCTATGGTCAGATCAGAGAATCGCTATGGTTTCTGAAAGTACTATAAGTGTGACTTTTTCTCTCTTTCTGCAGGGAAAGCAAAGGAGATCACCATGGGTTTTTTCAATCCTCTCTCCTTCCCCTGCTCAGACCACAGTAATTCCTTCCACTCATCAGATCACCATTTCAGGAAGATCTGAATGGGTTCTAAAAAAAAAAAAATCTACAGTGAGGGTGTACCACTGGAGCAATGAACAGAGTGAAATTGACAAGACTAGCCCAGTGAAGTAACACTAGACCAGTGGTGGCGAACCTTTGGCACTCCAGATGTTATGGACTACAATTCCCATCAGCCCCTGCCAGCATGGCCAATTGGCCATTCTGGAAGGGGCTGATGGGAATTGTAGTCCATAACATCTGGAGTGCCAAAGGTTCGCCACCACGGCACTAGACCAAAGACAGCAACAACAACAACAGCAACAAAAAGGAGGCAGGCAACCTCCCCAAAATGAAGGTTGCATGGAAACAACAAAGAAGCAGGATAGGCAAAATGGTGGATCGGACTGGCTAGGGACACTTTGCAGGAAGGAAACCTGTGTAAACAAAGAAGTAAAGCAAAGTTAGAGAATCAACCATAGGGTAAGCAGTGCATGCATAAAAGGTCAAAGTCTCTTGCCCCTCCCTTGGTGGAAATACAAGGGGAAAGGCATAGCTCTGCAAGGGAAGGCATGAAATATTTATTTTTTAAAATGAAACCTGGGAAGCCTTCTTGACATAACATTACAGCTAGAATGATATTAATATAGCAATGTAAACAATCACAAAAAAGGGGTGCAATGAAGCCACCAATTATGACAGTTCCCTCCTTTGGAAATCCTGATGATTTACAGCATGTGTGGAATAAAATTAACTGACTCCTCAACAGTGAAAATGCAGAGGTAGGGCAGAGGTACAGAAGAATCATGACCAAACTGATTCCAGTGCTTCTAGATTGACTCACAAGAAAATCAGGAGTAAACAGAGTGTGTGGAAAAGCCTTCTGCTAGAGGGTGTGGCAGGCAGAAAGGAAACTACTTTGAAGAAACCTAGTTTCTAACTCTAGTAAGTCCCTGGCTCTATTTTCCAGCTTGCCAGATTCCATCAGCAGCTGTTTGATTGCTGTGTTCATTGCATTTCCTTGTTGTGGTTTGGAAATTGTATCATAGGTAGCATATCAGCCCACTAAAATTATTGTATAGCAGTTATAATTGCCAGGTGGAAACCCACTCTGTGAAATCTAATGACACAGAAGCCATTAGTGGCCACAGTCTGCTGTTTTCCCTTTAGGAATGATGTCTGCATGCCAGAGATTATGCTAAGTCCTGTCCCAGGAGAGTTTATCTGACACACATTGCTCTTGCTTGTACCCTGTCAGCTCCAAATGTTCAAGCCTGTGCCTTGCCTTCTTCACTCGGGCATATTTTGATCAAATTTGCTCGTTTCTTGATTCCCAGTTGGCAAGGGCAGCAAAGCCTGTTTTTGGAGCCTGAGGTTTACTGCTGGTTCTGGGAGACAGGAATCTTTCCCAGGGTAGCCCTTCATGAGGACTTATCAAGAATCTCAGCTGTTGTCCTAAAGCAATAGTGGGAAGGCAGGTCAAAAATGGGAGGGGTAGATTGATCATGTTGACTGCCAGAGTTTGGGATTATGATGTCTCTGAAATCAAATACTGTCTTCCCATGTAGTTGTGAAAGATCACTTTGAGTTTCACATTTTTCTTTGCAAACAAAAATGTCTATTTCTAGATTTGCTGTCCCTGACTTGGTTGGGATTCAGACTGTGGAATGCAAGGCTCCGTGCCAGCATTAAAGTGCAGCAGATCATTTTAGTTGATATGGCAGAAGTGAGACAGACATTCAGATGCTGCGGCAAAGAGAGGCAGCAGGCAAGACTTGCTGAAAGATCGCTGTGTTTCTAAGCAATACACAGTATTGATGTATTCCTGTGCATTGTGGGAATGCATCCAGTGAACCCCCTGAGATGATCCAGGCATTACACTCAATGTTGCTGAAACAGCATGATTGGACTTGTGTTCTATTTTTGGTGCAGCAATGCCATTTAAATGATATAGTCCCAGATAATTGCCTTGTCCGCCTAAGACTTGGTTTGCATAAGAACTGTATATATAAGCTGAGCTTCTACCTTATGTCACACTGGCTCCAGAGTTTGGGATTATTTGGCAGATGGAAGCCAAGTGTATGATTTCATTAAGGTCAGGTACACATTTGTGTCATCAAGCATGCAGGGAGGCACGTTCAAGGTGAGGCAAATTTAAGGCCTTTAAGAGACTGTTTGCTTTAGATTGGTGAAAAACTGAGTGGGAAAGAGAATAGTTATTGGACTGGCCTTGAGGAGATCCAGGTACAAATCCTTTTTTATTGTGAAATTCACTGGCTAAATATGGCCTGTAATGCTATCTTATCTCACAGTTAGGGATGCCAATTCCAGGATGGGAAATTCAGGGAGATTTGGGAGCACAACCTACAGGGGGAGTTGAACAGGGATGTAATGCCATGGAGTCCACCCTCTAGAGTTGCCATGTTCTCCACAGTAACGAATCCCTAAAGCTTGAACATCATAACTCCAAGAGATTTTCAGGTCCTACCTCAAAGTTGGCAACTGTGCACAATATTTTTCTGGGCATAAAATGCAGGAGAGAGGGTGATGAATGCTGCCTCAGCCTTCTTGAAGGTAGGATGAGTTAAAAATGTACTAAATAAATTAGGGTTCATCACAGTTTTAGTAGGTACGTTACAGAGGCAGATTCTGCATGGGCCAAAAACAGCGGTGTGAAAACAGTGTAAACCCTTTAACACCGTTTTAAACCATTTTACACCGTTTTCACACTGCTGTTTTTGCCCCAGGCAGAATCCGCCAGAGCGAGTATGGTATTCTGTAACGTGTGTGTGTGTTTGTGTGTGTGTGTGTGGGGGGGGGGGGGGTTTAGGAAAATTTATTGCCGCACACATCATGAAAATGTACTCCCAAAGAACCACGTTTCTACATTGTATGTAGTAAACTAAGAGAACTTTCCTAGTAGCAAGTCTCATTAAATGAAATGAGACATGTTTCTGAGTAGACCTGCTTAGACTTGCTCTTCCAATATATGGCTCTGCCTTGTGTATTATTAGAAGTTACACTGCAAGTTATCTGTAATATGTTCCTACTCAGACTAATATGTAAAGCAACCTGCAGGCCTCTTTGGCCTCGGGAATACATAGGCACACAAAATGTACTTTTCACTAAGTTATGTATTAATGTTGAAAAGGCTCCAATGAACCAGTGATAACATAGTCTAATCCAGAGTGGGAGGAAAACTGAAAGAATGTGTCTGGAGAGAAAAGTCTAGACATTCAGTCAAAGCAAAGACCCCGTCCCTGGGTGCCCCCATCTCTCAATGGATATCCTGACGTCTCTGTCTGATGAAACAGACATAACGGGAAGATCAGAAAGCACAAGAACCATAGAGGTAAATGCAAGGAAGTATGGGATTATTACCTGCACCAGGGCACTTTGGATTTTGCTTTATTGTTGTAGTAGTTAAAGAAAAATGAAGACAGGAAGCATGACAACAGCCATGCATCATGTCAGCATGAACACCATTTCTAATACAATTGTACTGCATCAAATTAAAAAGACTAACTTATCTAAATAACTAATGATTGTTGAATAATGTCAGTACCGTCTTTTATTGTTACCTAAATTGTTATGCGTTGTTATCTATATTCATCAAATAATGATTAGATTTCCCATGTTACCATATCAGACAAACCTGGCCTCTGCTCTGAAGTAGTTTCATATACAGGAACAGTAAGAAAAATTGCTTTCAGATCTTAATGGGCCCTGATTCAAAATCCTTGAATTCCAAAACCACAGCTGCATCTGTCACACAGACTCAGCAGTCGTTGAGGATCTGTGTGACATTCATCTTCCTCCATGATAGAGAAGGAATTAAGTTTCAAAGTCTTTATGGAGAGTTTTGCATCACTAATTGAACAAGGCAGATGTGTGGACATGTTGTCAGAGCTTGCATTATAATTAATGCTATTGACTAGAAGTTCACCGACGGGACAGATCTGAGCTAGAAAAGGAGATCTAAACAGTATATTAGCCGTTGGATAGGAAACCTCCTTTTAGCCTTTTCTGTGTTTTCATAGAATACATATTTCTTTGCTGGACCTGCCACATACTATGTAAACAAACCTTTGGGTAATTCTTTACAGCTGACACATTTTTGCTAACAAATGTCAAAGTCCATTTGTCTCACACGAAAGGCTCACTCCATGAAGCAATATATACAGGCATTATAGCTAAGGTGTGTTACTAGTCAGTGGCCTCAAGCAACAGGGTGTCCACAAGAAGACAGAGTACTAAACTCTAACCAATGCTGCATTCCATCCAAGACTGCCCCAGACAGGTCATAAACCAGAGTCATAGCTGTTGCTGGAGTGTTTAAATTATAATTAATATTTAGATAAATTTGGAAATACAAATAAAAATAAATAATAATTTCTGTATGTAAAGTTCAACCATAAACCCAGCACAAATATGAAATACCATGAACTTTGTGTGGTGAATAAATGTCACAAATCCTTAAATTATGGGTAGCCATCTGCCTGTTAATTAGAAGTAACAGGACTACTGACTGGGGGACAAAACTTCCTGGGGTCCAAGTCAGATGGAGAGTCCTTGAAGCTAGTGTCATGTAGCATTCAGAATGAATCTCTATTTAATTTACTTCTAATGTAGTTCTCCATAGTAGCCACTAGGGACACAGGGAAGGCAAAACACAGTGAACAGTGAGCTTTCTGTGAGCTTTCTGCTCACTGTGCCTTTCTACAGTTTACTACAAGGAAGCAAACACTTGTATATCTTGCTAAACCCATGAATGAAGCCAGCCCTGGAGCAAGGGGAGACCAGCCAGCGTATCTCATGTTATTTCTAACAGTTCTAACATAATTTAGTGGGCTCAGCCAAATATTCCCTCTTAGTGTTTGGTAGAAAATAAAACAACCTTTCCTATTGATCTCTTCCTCTTTTCCGTATGTTTCTCCGCCATTTTGTTCTCTTCCTTTCATGATACGCCTTCATTCCCCTGCTTTATTTGTCAGCCTTGGTCTAAACTCCTTCTTATCCCTCATTGGCAACAGAAAACAGGATGTACTAAAGACTGGAATGACTATTGGAAACAATAGGAGAGGTCTAAAAGCCCATTGGATGAAATTGGAGCAGAAAAGCCAACAAACCTGCATGGGCTGCATTGAAATACATTACCACACACAAAAATTGCAATGAAAAATGCAGAGGTTCCCTGGAATGACAGTCTCTGGAGAGGAACTGGGATCCCTGGTCTTAAATATACTACTCTGGGCCTAGAGTAAAAGTCTACAGAGTGAAATGACTGTTCCTGGAAACAGAATTAAAAAGTTCTGGCACAGGAATGACAGCCATCAGAATGAAATTATGGTCTCTGAGGGTTGCAGAAGTGTTCTGGGACTGGGATGACTGTCTCCAAAGTTCAGTGATAGACCTGTGAATTGCATAAGAATTCTGGGACTAGAATGACAGCCCCTGTAAGATACTGGAATCATCCAGGAAGATGCTGATGGTCTCTGTAATAAACATATAGTAACTTAATTCAGAATAAAAGAACACAACCCTTGACAGAGACATTCATAGCAGTTCTTCAAGCCTGCTTATCTCAAGACATGAGTAAAACCTGTACAGAGCCCCTCCAGATACTAGTATTCTGGAATTAAAATAAAATATGAAATGGATTGCTGAACATTTCCACTCCCACAGGGCCCCCCATAAACTGAACTGGGAGTGCAATGACAGCCATCACAGTGGAGTAATGGGTCCTTGAGAGTAGCATAAGTGTTCAAGGTGGGGAAGGGGCAAGGGGAGGAGAGAGGACAATTTCTCCTGAAAAGACTCTTCTCCTGAGAGATGATATGACCCTTACCAGGGAAGCAGGAGACCATATGACGTTTTTCTCTTCCTTATTGCTATCTATATTCTCTTACACTTCACTACTCTCATGCTTTATTAGAATTTAATTTTAGTATTTTGTACTGTTTTTCTCATTCAGTGGGGACACAAATAATTAAATCTGTCTCAGATCATTAAATCACAGTTCAGTGAGTGTTCTTTCACAAAATGTAAGTGACTTCTCTTTAGGGGAAATGCCCCTGGAAAAATGACTAGAGAGACATTTGATCTGATCCAGCTCAACAGTGCTTATCAAGAAGCCAAACTGTTTCTGGACTGTACTACTTCAAGTTGCAGGTGAGGGATAGTGTGCAATCCTTATCCATATTTTTTAAAAACCTGCTGCTTAGAGGGGCGGGGGGGAATGTTAAGAGGACAGACAACCATGCAGGAATGGATTTTTGTTTCTTTTGAGATGGGTGCTATTCCAACGCCCTGACCTAGATAATCCATGCTAGCCTGAACTTGTCAAAAACTAAGTATGGTGATCCCTCGATAGTATTTAAATGGAAGACCACCAAGGAAGTCCAAGGTCATGAGGCAGAGACAGGCAGTGGCAAACCACTTCTGAACTTCTCTTGACTTGAAAACCCTGCAGGGTTTCCATAACTTAGCTAAGACTTGACAGCACTTTCTACCACTGGCATTATTCAAATAATCATGCCTGAAGTAGTATAATCCACAAGAACAGTTATCTCCTGAGACTTATGTTCATGTTATTGGTTGCAGTATCACTTGTCTCTTAAGGAAATTGAAGCTGAAATAGGTAGAGTGTGTGTGTGTGCATGTGGCTGTTTCAAGCAAAATGCCCAGATGTGTGTTTGGGGACAATAGACAGGGATTAAAAACAGAGATTTCCAAGGAACATTTTATTTAGGACAACAGAGCACCATCTGCCTGTTCTGAGTCTTAATTCTTTTTCCTTAGAATTTGCTACTTCAATTAGTCATGATATTAAATGTGGGACTAAGGAAAAAAAGGAAAGGGCCACACTGGTTACTGAGATGAAAAATAAGGCCAAGGCTGAAGGTGCAAGTGTAGTAAAATATATATTTATTTCTCAGCTAAAAATTCTCTATGTATTTTGCCAACTGGCTTCTTTAGGAGAATTTGTTAGTATTTTAGTATTCCTTCAATAAGATTTCAAGATCAGTATTTTTTTTTACTTTATTTGCGCTGTTGGCTTTATTTTTTCATCATTAAGCCTCAGACTACCATAAAAATGAAAGCCATGTGTTTCCTTTGATTCCCTTCCATAATAGCATTTACCTATGCTGTGATGTCACACTGTTCCATGTTACCCTACCCCTGCCAAAGAGATGGTGGGCAGAATTTCATCCTCACAGCCAGGGTTTTGTTTGTGTGTGTATGTGTGTGATGGTACATACTAGTCCTGAGTGCCAGCATGCTTTTGGGGCTCTCCCAAATCCCAAGAGAGAATTAGGAGAAATCAGTGCAACCTTATATATGAGTACTGGCACTTTTTTAAACAAAAAAAAGCACTGCTCACAACAGTCCTCACAAAGGTAAACTAGGCTCATAGGGAAAGGAATTAGGAATGCATGAACAGATCTATAGTTACCAATACTGCATTCCCTTGGCATTTTCTCATGCCATTCTAGTAACATTTGGATCCAGAAATGACATGGGTAGTCCAACACATAGGAGAAAATGCCCTGAATTGGTAACAGAGGCCGCTTCCACACTGACTTTTTTCCCTATGAATTTGTTTCTACACTGGAGTTCTTGGCATATGTGGATTTTTTTGAACATCTGTACAATGTTGTCCTCTAATCATCCACTTTCTATGTTTCCCCCATCATCAGCATTCTGTCCCAACCATCTTTTGGAAAGAATGCATTGCATTGCAAGGAGACCATCTGACCACTACTAAAAAAAATATCCATCCCTTCAGAAAGATAATGTAGGAAATTATGATCCTGCCTCTAATCTGTTCTTGGGCAAAGTGATTGAGAGCAGTAGCAGACCAACTCCAGGTTTCCTTGGATAACTCATCTGTTCTAGATCCTTTCCGTCTGGTTTCAAACCAGATTATGGAATGGAGATGACTCTGCTGGCTTTAGTTTATGACTTTTGTCTAAATTTAGACAAAGGTCAGGCTTCCTTGCTGCTCCCACTGTATTTATCTGCTACCTTCAATGCAGTAGATCATACCATCATGTTGAGGTACTTGGAGGAAGAAGTAGGCATTGAGGTTGTGCATTGGACTGGTTCAAATCATTGTTGATGGACTGGACCCAAACAATTGTAATTGGAGACCAGTTATCTGCAGTGTACAACCTATCCTGTAGGGTTCTACAGTGTGCAGTCTATTCCCCATGCTCTTAAATCTCTCTGTGAAGCCTTGAAGCCAAATCATTCTAGTTTAGGGTTGGCTGTCATCAGTATTCAGATAATACAAAGCTATACATAGTCTTATCCAAATCTACTAGTGAAGCAATAGAGGTTCTAAATCACTGCCTGACAGCTGAGGTTAAATGGCTATGAGTGAACAAATTGAAACTAAATCCAGAGAAGACACAAATAAAGTTGGTTGGAAAGGCAGAGTCTTGAAGGACATTATGCTCCCCACCTTCTTTGGGATTCAGCTGATCTTTGCTGACTCAGGAGCCTTGGGGTTACACTGGAATCAACATTGTTTCTGGAGAAGCAAACTAATGCAGTTGTAAAAAAAAAAGGCTTTCTTGCAACTCATCCTGGTGCAAAAAATGGTCCCTGATCTTGATGCAGCTGATCTGGCCACCTGGCTCAATTCCACAGTGACATTGAGACTGTAATGCACTGTACATTAATCTCTTCTCAAAATCCATTTGGAAACTCCAGTTGGTGCAGAATGCTGCAGCTCAGCTATTATCAGGACAGCTAGGTGGCACGTGCATATTACCACCATTCTACAGTTACTCCACTGGCTGCCCATCTGTTTCCAGGTTCAATTTAAAGTATTGGCTATCATATGCAAATCTATTCAGGACTGTGGACCCTCACACCTGAGAGACTATCTCTCTCCCTAGGCTCCACCACAGCATCTCTCCCATTTCCATCACAGCATGCTAGGGACTCCACTCTGTGGCCTATGGGGCAGAATTCCACCACACACAAATACCCATCACAGGTTAGCGCCATCTGAATTACATTTTCCTGTTCTGTCTTTAAGCACTCAGTGACTACTAATGGTCCAGTCACCACAGTAGCTGCTGCACAAGGCTCTGTTCCTGCTAGGAAATGAGTTCAAGGGTTGTGTGGCAATTTACTCCACTTAAACTGGAGGGGCTCCACCCCCCCCCCACCCCCATGAAATATCCTGTCCAGGAGGTGCAGCCCACTGAAAGAATGATTTCACAACCTAGTGTGGAGATGAAAATATGAGCCCCCTTGCTGCAGCATTTCTCCCGGAGCATTTACAATTAACCAATCCCCCTTTTGCGCATGGCTGATGGAGTCCACACATGATTGCAATGCATAAGGGCTTGGGTATGGGGGGTGGTATGGCCACAATGGCTCTCAGTCACAAGGAGGAAGGAGGTTTGGGCCCCTTTGGATTTAGCCTGGGGATATGGGATATCTATTATGGTTCTGAGTTGAGAAAAGTCAGCCACGGAATGTGGACTTTGCTCTCCCCTTAGGGTGTTTGTGCAAAGAGCTCAGCCAGAAGTGCTAAATTCTCTTTCGGTGCTTTTTCTATTAGCAAAGTGCCTCACCACTTTCTCTGCATGGCAGGGAACTTAGATACATTGTTGAGAAAAGCGGTGGATCATTGTCCCATGATGCATTGTCTACCTCATGAGTTGTGGGGCAACCTGGCCAGGGTTTTTTTAAGGCCTGAGGGGAGGGCAGGATCAGCTGCTGGGAAGGAGGCTTGGCTACCAGAAAGGAGGGAGGCAATTAGTTGTGCCTATAATCACCATCCTAAGCTACACTATCGTTTATGGGTATGACAGTGTCAGTGTGGGGAGCACTTGAATTTTGAGAACAATTGGAATCTATGGAAAGTTTTTGTTGGTGTAATTTTGTGCTCAGACAGGGAGCATTCCCAATCTGAACAGGCTAAGGGAGCTGACTAATTTATACAATTTAATAAATATCATATAAATATATAAATACTACCTCTCAGTTTGCATAACTTACAATAATATACATATCAATGGTTGTCAACTCAATCCATAATGCAAAGTCTCACAGTGCCAGTGGGTCGTCACCCTGCTCTGATGACCCGCCAGCACTGTGAGACTTTGCATTATGGATTGAGTTGATAACCATTGATATGTATATTATTGTAAGTTATGCAAACTGAGAGGTAGTATTTATATATTTATATGATATTTATTAAATTGTATAATGCGGTCGGACGTGCAACGTGCTGTTTTGTTCTAGGTAAACACATAAGTTGCACGGTTTGTTGTATTGTGGTTATATGGAGCTGACTAATTCCCACCATGCCTCCGGAACTGCCCCCAACCATGTCAGCGCAGGTGCCGAGGCTCCAATTGGGCCAATGGGCAGCCACTTCAGAGCTGTGCAGGCGCCCAAGATCAGTGGAGCAGAGATGGGGGCCTGCACTGGCATAACTGGTCCTTATGCCAGTGTATCTCAGATATACACTGGTGTAAAGGTCCATGTGTTCCCTGAATGCTTTTGCTCCCCCTTTGGATAGCACTTTTAGTGGCCCCTTCCACACATGCAGAATAATGCACTTTCAATCCACTTTCACACTTGTTTGAAAGAGGATTTTGATATTCTGCACAGTAAAATCCAGCTGCAAAGTGCATTTAAAGTGGATTGAAAGTGCATTATTCTGCATGTGCAGAAGGGGCCAATGTGTCATGCTGGCAATTTGCTTTGATTCAGTTCTGTTTTTATATATCTGATTGGTTCTAAAACCCACATCTTATTTCATTGTGTCTTGAATGTCTAATTCTGTTGATTGTATTGTCTCATTCTGAGTAATCTGCCTTGAGTCCAGTGAAAAAGTACTATAAAGAATGTAAATATAAACAAACGAACAAAGAACCATGCCATCTGGATAGGAAAGGTGTCAGAGGTGGGATTCAGGGGGTTCCGAAGGTTCTGTAGAACCTGTTGTTAAAAATTAAAATATCACTTTTTTAATGCTTAAAATATTTTTAATTAAGTATTAATATTTTTAATACTTAAAAAAGTGATATTAAAATATATTTTAAATACTTTTTAACAGTCATTATTTGAATCCCACCACCAACGGAACCTGTTGTTAAAATGTTTGAATCCCACCACTGAAAAGTGTGCATTTTTAAAGATTCTACCCACAGTGATGCCAAGTTCCTATTGTCATCCTCTTGTGGTCACTATCTTACCTACTGAACCACCAGAGTGCTTTTTGAGGGCTTTAAAAATATAATCACTGTACTCTATTGATGTAGTAATTACCAATGTTTAAAACCCTCAAAAACCTTCTGGTGGTACAGTGCGGGAAAATTCAGGTAACAATGGCAGCTGATGCGCGAAACTTCAAAAAACTCCTGTATGGACTCAACATTGCTAATATGAATGGGGAAGGGCAGTATATTAAATCCAATAAATCAAATCAGATTCTTAGCAGCAAATGAGTGCAAAACAAAGAATCCTTGCCACTGGATGTAGGCAAAGAAAGGTTACAGAAATGCTAAATGAATAACCTCGCCAATGGGCTCTGCCATGGAGCTCCTGGATTCAAACAATAGCAGAACAGCATGGGAAGAAGCAGTTCCCGTATTGCTGCCAATAACTGGACCTTACTGTCATTTTCTTCCCTGAAGGGAAAAGAACACTTTTATGGTCTTTTCCAGCAATATATTCCTTTGTCACTTTTCTTCTTAGTCTAGTGCTAGATCCCCACACCCGCCCTGTTTCTTTTTCTGCTTAGCCCACTGTCGTGACCAGTTCTTTTCAATGTAATTACAAGCAATTTAGCTGTTTCCTTCCCACACATCTCCTAATCATTTTATATTGTTCTGTATTCCAAATAATCTCCCTTCAAATCTGCTCTGAGTAATGAAACCTTAACTGATATGAGATATTATGTATTGGGATTCATGCAGAACCTTCTAGTTTAGCAAGCCTTTTGCAATATCCGCACCATCTGTGGGGTAATGATGAACGGACTCACAGGGATAGTCAGACTTGTTGCGTACTTTGGTTTACCTAGAGGTATATTACTTTTACATCTTTTCCCAAGATATACCTGATGATATCTCTGAGATTCAATCAGTTAACCAAACTGAGCATTACACTTGTATAAGGTACTGCTGAAACCAGATGTGCCTTATGTCGGATTTCTTTTCTCAAACCTGAACAACATCTGGGATGGTGAATTGAAAATTGCTCTCTAAGCTAGAGCTCATTACCACAATTGATATATAGGAGTTCATAAGATTAGGCATTAAGGGGAAATTCGACTAAAGTTGACCAGTTATCCAGTAATAAAGACAAGCCTGAGAATCTGAAACATGCCCTGTCTAAGAGTTGCCAACAGGGAAGAAACAACCCCTGACTAAGGGTTGCCAACAGACCAGGAGAGGGAGTTCTGCTTAATGGGATGCTATTCAGCAGATTGTTACCTTCATTCCATGAAAAGCTTCACCTGCTCATTTTCACATATTAAGGCTCCAGTCCAAAGGGAGGGGGCTGCAGCCACATTGGAAGTGGTGGGAGGGTCACATTGGTGCCACCAGCATTGCACAAAGTAGCATGGACCCTAGCACAGATGGACTTACCTTGGTGATGGGGCGCAGCACAGCTCTGCAGGGCAGGAACCCAGAGGTTTCCCTCCACAATATTGCTGCTGTTCTGCAGGAGGCCGTACCAGCACTGACAGGGACATTCTGGAGGATTCCTGGGGGTGGAGATGACTTTTGGCGTGGGAATGCCCCCTTTAAGCAGCACAGACTTATGCCACCAAAAAGGATGGCACAAGTCTTGTACACATATGAGTTTCTCCTTTTCTCCAGGTGCCTATGCCACCAATTGCCTCTTTGAAGGCAGTTCTGCAACTTTGTCCCCAGCTGCTGCTCTAACAACACCCCCCCCCTTTGGATTGGGCTGTAAACCTCTATTAAAGGGATGGGACAGTTTTCTCCAGGTCTGTTGGCAACTATAAACTGACCTGTTGACAGCAATAGGCCTAATTTTGTACACAACAAAGGGCACACCCTAATTATGGTGGCTAAAAGTAAAGGCTGACAGTTGCTCTTGTAGAAAAGGTAGAAGAAACTACTGTGTCACACATAGTTTTTCACATTACTGATAACTATCTATCAACACTCTATCATCTTCGGAGCTATTAATGCCTTTCTTTGTATTTGGTCATCCTATTTTTTTAATTAGGCCTCTTAAAAGGTTTCCAAAATAATATGCGGGGGGGGGGGGGGAATAAGAGAGGCAATGACAGCATGCTGAGATTCAGAGTGGTGTAGTGGTTGAAGAGTCAGATTAGGAGAGTCCCAGCTTCAAGTCTCCATTTTTGCCATGGAAACCCACTGAACGACCTTGGGCCAGTCACTCTCTCAGCCCAACCCACGATACATTCTGGTTGCTGTGAGGACAAAATGGAGGATGGAGCACAACAGTATAAGTAGCTTTTGTTCCTCACCGGGGAGAAAAATAAGATACATACACAAATTAAGTAAGTTTCTAGAGCTGTTTATTTCCTTGGGTCACTAGAGGGCAAAAGGAGTATTAGGTGGGCTTTTTGTACAAACCAGTTTGGAACCTGTTGAGGTTCCAAACTAGTTTGTATTGAATAAAGGACAATAACTCCTATGTATTTGTCCAACTCTATCATAGCAAACTCCTAAAAAGAAATAACATTGCTTAGGATCGCACTAGATGAGCATGGGTTCCATTATTTCTTACGGGTGAACATGCTTTCTCTATCGGCAATCATGTACTATGCATGGGCAACTGCTGTCCTTAGTTTTAGTACATCCTATGGAGCTGGCTCAAGGTTGACTCATCTTTCCATCACCTGCAAAACACAGTACCCAGTTTGCTGGGGGGAAAGTGTGGATGATTGGGGAAGGCAATAACAAACCACTTCGTATACATAGTCTACTTAGTTAAAGTCGTGATGTGACCTCATGCCATGGGTAATTTATGATCCAGCGCTTGTCCAGGGCACTGCCTTTACATTTTTGAAAAACTATTCGGTTTCTTGGTTTTGGTCGAAGCGCCCCCCCTAGTGGTACTGTATGAGAATATCATCTATTTATTGCCTATGTAAACACACTAAGGGGGACGTGTTTGCAGAAGGCTCTCCTGAACCGCCTCTTTCCGCAAGCTGCCAGCTGCACCCCCTGTGTGCCAGCCTGCTCTTTTCACGCACAGATAATTCTGAGAGCCGAAGGACGACGTCTGCAGCAATCTGCATGCGACAGCCATGGAAAAACTGCTGAAAACGGAATTGAAAACGTCCCTTCTGAAGGCATTTGGGAGCTCTGGAGGAGGGTGCATAAGCCAAGGGCAGTCCTATGAAACCGACCACGGGCGAGTGTTTGTTAAAATCAACGCCAAACCTCAGGTTAACCACTATAAAGCGAGTCCTCTTTAGCTATATGGCTGCACAAGGGAAGGGGGTGGGTCCGTGGAAATGACTAGGGAGCTCAGCTGTTAGTCTTTGAAATACATCACCCCCCCCCCCCCCCCCCGCGCCAATTTCTCATCTCGCGCTTGACGATGACGGAGGGAGGGAAGAATTTTGAAATATTTTATGCTACCCGAGCAATAACTGCGTTTTTCTTGAGATGATCATAGAGCAACTGCTGATGTCTTCTGACTGTAGAAGGGGCAGCATAATTTCTAAGGGTGCATCATTTTTTTTTACACATTAAAGATGATCCTAAGAATTTGGAATAAGACCCGAATTAGGTCATTGCCTGTTCTGCCAGTAAATTGGATTGGCAATGCCACTCTAAACTGAGTTACAGCCTTCAAAAGCTATGGACTTAAAAGGGTGTCCCTCTGCTTAAGGTATTGGTTTTTTTGAGGCCATCTCTTAGTGTTTGGTCCCTTCTAGCCTGCTGGTCTTACAAACACTTTATGGTATCAATTGATGAGTGAATATAAATCATATCAGCATGTGTAGATTCCATTGTTTTTAAAGCAATAAAATATTGTGATTTGTTTTCCCTATGGCATGTCTGAATAAGGGTGCGTTCCTGTGCAAGGAATTTCTATGGGAGAGCATTAAGTGGATTACTAGTGCACTCAGATTAGGCCAAATGCCTTTATGCACGTCACAATCAACAAGAGGTCAGTAGCCTGCTGACTCAGATGTACGTAGGCTACAGATATAAACATGTTATCTTTCTGAAATGTTACTAATTTTTCCTCTTTTTAAATTTTGAAGAATGGCTACAAAATTCTACAAAAGCAAACATAAAACACTCTGTTGTAATCAGCTTCTCAGCAAAATTACAGTTTTAACCAGATGATTGCTCTCAGTAACATTCTTCTTGTGGACCAGGCTAGGACAATGTTTGAGGGCGAAATGGCGAGCTTAGAGACCATTCAACAAACCAACACTCTGCGGGTTCCAAAACCAATTAAAGTGATTGATCTTCCTGGAGGTGGGGCCGCATTTGCTATGGAGTACATGAAAATGAAGAGCCTCAACAAGTATGTTGGAATATCATACTACTATCCCTGATAAGAGGATACATGATCTTCTTGAATGTGCTTTGTTCTGTTTTCTCAGTGGCAGTTTTGAAAAGGACCTGCTTTGCTCCCTTTAAATAACATCTATCTTAAAATGAAATAATTGCAGGGGGGATTAACAAACTGACATTCATGTCATGTTATGGACTTCAGGGAGGATATGGCATCATGGAACCTCTGTCTTTATGACCTTTAGTAGCATCAGAACAAAACCTGTTACACAAAGGCTACTGGAAAGAAAAGCATGTGAGAATATAATAGTGAGTCAAATGCATAACATATAGTATTAATAGTCCCACAGAAAAGAACCAATTGTACTGTATTCTATGTGGCTATTTGTACTGTATTGTTCTGATGCTGCTAAAGATCATAAAGACAGAGGTTCCGTGATGCCATATCCTCATAGGCTAATTCCCCAGGCTGATTTCCAATGGAAGCAGCTGGGTGGCTCTGGACCAGTCATACTCTCTCAGCCTAAGAGCTACATGGAGAGTCCATGGGTGTGGAACTAACCAGTAGTTAGAGTGTTGGACTATGATCTGGGAGTCCCAAGTTCAAATCCTCACCAGTGGTATGGAAGCTTGCTGGGTTACCTTGGACCAATCACATACTCTTATCCCAACACTTTGGTGAATTATGGGAATAAAATGGAGGTGAGTATAATGCACCACTTTAGGTCCCCCTAGGGAAGAAAGATGGAGTACAAATGTAAATAAATATTTCTATACTTTATTGTAGTCAGCCTTACTCATTGAGACTCAAGAAAGATGACATGCTATAAAACAATGTAATTAAATAACATGAAAGATCAAATTAGCCATGCAATTGGACTAAAATCACAAAAATTAGAAAAAGTGCAAAAAAAAAAGATGAGGCATATGTTCAGTGTGTAGTAATCTATTGTGCTAGAAACAAGTGATGCCTTACACCTCAGCAGACCCACATCAAACAAACATCCATAGATTTAAGATAGTATATGAAGGTAGAATGCTGAGGCCAATCCAGACCAAACTTTCCATGAGGACAGATTAACTGGTATGGACAGTCTCCGATCTTTGACAGATACTTCTAATTGTCCACATAAGGACTACATGTTGCTGTAGGTCATAAAAAATAGCAAGGTAGTGTAGTGGAACAGAAAGCTGTATCAGAACAAAGCCTAGGGAATTAGCCTACGTTAGCATAATACTGTACTTTGTGTATGGGGGTGGGGAGTGGATGACAGTGAGAAGATACTGGAGTCTACCTAACAAGAAGTGGAGGCATTTACTTCAGAAAGGCATGCATAAGCAGTACTTGTTTTATTGTTTAAATACAATCCTTTTATGAATGAGTACTAGATATCTCACAGCCATAAAACCAATTCTTTCTTATCTGAACTGACTTGCAATTTCTCCCTTTTTGAACTTTGGCCATTGGCATCTTTAAGACCAACAAAGTTTTATTTTTGGTATAAGTGTGCATGCACACTTCTTCTGAGGCAATTTTGTCATTCGTCTTAGAATGGGTGAGGCTGTCAATACATAGTAAGACTACCCAGGTTTTTCTCTGAATCTAGATTTGTGCTGTAGCCAGTAAGAAGAAAACTGGAAAGGAAATGTGGCTGTGTTCAAATTATGTGAATTTGACACATTTCCATGTGACAAAATGCTCTGTAAAGTTCCAAGGTTTAAAAACTAATGTCAGAAATTGGGGATTTAATACTTCAGGGAGCCAAGCAGGAAATGCTAAATATTTGTATCACAAAGCTAATTTTGATTTTTACTGGTAAATAATGGCAGTTACAAAGATGATACTATTTTGGAGACTTTGGGGATTGTTATTTACTATTATATTTGAACAGGTGGTTTTTTTTGTCAAATAAGGCATTACTTTACTTGCTTTGTATCAATTAATTTTTATTAACAGACACACCTGGCTTGGTGGCATACATTTCTTCTTATGTTATTTCCATGTTATTTCCGAATTCAGCTGTTCCATATCCTTCCCATTTTTAATTATACATATATTTCATCTGGGGTGCCTGTGTATGTTATGTTTAAGTAATCCTTCTTTTCTGCATAAGTCTGAGCTGCCATTTTGACTAGTTTTGACTAGTCTGACTAGTTTGGAAAGGTGGTAGGTCTTCTTTCTTTGATCTTCCAGATACTCAGCAAAACTTGGAGAGCAAGTAGCAGATCTTCACCTTCACAACCAAAAACTTGGAGAGAAATTAAAGAATGAAGAAAACACAGTTGGTAAAGTATTGGTAGAGGATAGTGGTTACAAATTTGTATCAGCCTGCCCTCCATGAGATAATTGCTCCAATGCAGAGGAAGTTACTTGCAGTTAAATCTGATTCGAAATTAACAGGACTCAGCACAACCAGAAAATAATTTGTTGCCTACAGTTTAGTCCTAACAAATAGACACTGAGTGCTTCTATATGGAGATGATTCTCCATGTAGCTCAGGTTGCTGCTGTGAACAAGAGAATGAGTTTCTGTACATTTTCCTTGCTTGAGGTCTCTGTGGCTCCTATTTCCCAATTGCTACTGGGAGACTCTTCAGGCTTTTAAAAACTGAAAATACTGCAAGACTATAGCATAACAATTTATTGCAACAATATGCTTGTATCTAATAGAGTTGTTACTGATTTTTTTAAAAAATAACCCTGATGAAAGCTTTCAGGGTGCATGTGTGTGAGGGGAAGAGAACAGTAACCCAGGTGCCAACATAGACAGATGTAAAAAAAGTGCTCTTTCCTGTCCATTTGGTGTCTAATGGCACATTTTGATCTGAAAGCCAATGTGGCACAATGAATAGACAGAGGCGTATGGCCTACAGGGACATGGAGTCACCCATGTTCCTGGGTGCATGCCTTTTGGTCACGTGGGTGGGGGACGCCAGCTACCCCCACATAACCAAAAGGCATGAGCCCCACCCAGCTGCATGCCACCGAGCCCCACCCCCCATCTCCCTGCAGGCCAGCTAGGAGCTGGCCTGCAGGTAGGAGGGCTTGGCAGTGGGTGGACATGGCACCCACCTGGCCTTGACCTGCACGGGGCGGGGCTTGGCGGGACTGCAGATGCCAAGGTAGGACTTGGGCTGCAATGGAGGTGGGGCCCGGCTCGGTGGTGGGAGGCCCCACCCTCCAAGCCCCACCCCTGGCTTCTGTGTGGGCCAGCGGGGGCGGGTAGAAACAGCCATTGTTACTGATGATGATGCAGCCCCCATAAACAACTGTTTAGAATCAATTGAAGGAACATCTGTTCTGTGCCTTTGCATTTTGCTCTCTTATTTTGAGAAGTTTTATTTGACAGGAAAGGGAGCAGGCATGAATGAATCACATTATGTGGATAAGTTTGGATTTCATACAGTCACCTGCTGTGGCTATATTGCTCAGGTATCTACGCTGTTTATAATGTTTGATATAGAAATGACCAACTGTTAACCAAATGTGGTTTATAAAGATTGCAGTTTATAATTCTTACATCAGTAGTTTTATTTTTTGCTGCTTAATCTGTTGACCCTTCTGCTTTCTCTAAGTTAAAAAATATTTATTCCAAACAAAGATTTCAGAAGACATGAGTCTTCTATGAATCACTTCCATGTTTGCCAGTACTTGAGGCATCTATTGCCATGGGACATTAATGAAAAGTAACCCCTGAAAAGGATTAGCCAAGTGGATTAAGGATAGTCTCTGTTTAGCCATCAGTTGAAATGAAGCATCTTTCCTGCTCTAAAGACTCTATAGAGGAATCAGCAAATCCTGATTGTTTATTTTGTAGGTGAATGAATGGCAAAGTGACTGGCCCACTTTCTTTGTACAAAATCGTCTTCAAGCCCAAATGGATTTGATTGAGAGAGATTACGGAGACAGAGAAGCAAGAGATCTGTGGTCACGACTAAAGGTAGGAGGGAAAAGCCAGAAGGCCCCATTAGAAGAGAAAGAAGAGTTCAGTGTACCAGTCCCCCACAGGCTGTTTCCAGTTTCACCTCTTCTTCACATCACCCATGTTACATTTTACTACAGGCTTTGTGTCTTCCTTCCATATTGCCCACTTGCAAGAGTGGCGTAGTGGTTCAGAGCAGTGGACTCTAATCTGGACAACCATGCTTGATTCCCCACTCTTCCCACCCTCCCACCATGAGCAGTGGATTCTAATCTGGTGAACCTGGTTTGTTTCCCCACACCTCCATGTGAAGGCTGCTTTGTGACTTTGATCTAGTCACAGTTCTTTCAGAATTCCCTCAACTCCACCTACCTCACAAGGTGACTGTTGTGGGAGGGGGAAGGGATGGCAGTTGAGACACCTTATGGTAGAGAAAAGTGGGGTATAGAAATCAACTTTTTTTCTCCTTTCTAAAGTAAAGTACAATATGGCAACACAAGCCAAAGCTGAGACTAGTTTCATGCTTTGCCTGACTCTCATCCCTGTGATGGATAGAGCTGCGGTCTCCATTTCATTGTTCTACACATCTCATTGCCTACTTTTCCTGCTGCTCTCATCATTTAGTATTCATATCCCAGACAAGAGTAGAATGGCAGAGTTCTCTTTGGGTACATAATATTATATTGTTTTACAAACATGCAAGTGGAGCATAGTAGAAGCCAGAGTCCTCCAGCAGGCAGCAAGACCAGTGATTTTTGCATTACATTCCCAGACTGAGGCCCTTTCCGCACAGGCCATTTACAGCGCCCTAGGCCCTAGGGACGGCAAAAACGCCGTCCCTAGTGGCAGAAGCTGGAAATTCGCATGGGGGCTTAGGCTGAAGGCATCGCGAAAGCCGCCAGCCTCTCACTTCTCCAGCGACGCGAAGCCGCCATTTTCCCACCTCACTTCCCGAGCGAGGTTTTTGGAAAACAACGGCTTCCAGCCGCTGCCGTGCAAATGGCAGCGGCTGGAAGGCGCCACCCCTCTCCTTTCCTGATCGACATACCTTCCCTGTGACCTTCCGGCGCGTTGCCCAGGCCTGGGGACACGCCCCCCCTGCCCTGCTACTCCAGAGCGGTCACGCAGGGCAGGGGGGCGTGTCCCCTAGCCTGGGTGATGCGCCGGAAGGTCACAGGGAAGGTACGTCGATCTGGTTGCATGGCGCAGCTGCAACCGGGCCTTCCTCTGTTTCTTACCAGGACCGCTTTGTGCGAACGTGGTCTCGAGGGGGTGTGTAAGCATGGCTTGTATAATGCCGCATTACTACATCTACTCCCAGCGTACGTGGCAGAAACGGCCACAGTAACTGCTTTGATCCAAGTAGTTCCACATATGCCACTGCTTTTAAACAGGCTCAGTCCATCTTTGAATTCAAATTTGCTTTGAACTTCACCTCTCCTAATTCTCTAAGGAGGAGAAATATCTTGGCTATTAAGAAACGTTAACTTTTGTTTTTTGGTCAAGTCCTTGCTTTGGTTTATCAGAGGAAATTATAGCAATGGGCCCAAACATGATAATCAAAAAAGCAGAACTCATAGGGTTGGATCTGCTGGAGAAAAAATGAGGAGGGAGTCCCCTTACTCTTCATGGACCAAAGGCAGACAGGACAGAATCTGTAATAAGGGGAGTAGGGTGAACTTAAGCAAAAACATTGGTGGCATCCAACCCATTTGGATCCAATAATTCCATTCCATGAAGTTGTATACCTTATATTCCCTTCCATGAAGTCAAGAATAAAATTTGAGGTGTGAAGTCTTGCCAAGACAAAGACCTTTTCTATTGGTGATTTCAGTAGATATCTGAGTTGAAGAGAGTTGCTGGATCCAACTTGGGAAAATAAAATAATATCCAACCTGTAATACACAAAACATACAAACTGAGATTAAAACTGATAAAAATGTAACAACGTGCAGAACTTGATATGCATTTGCTTTATGTGTTTTGAGGGCTTATTTTTTTTGCAGATTCTGCTTCTTCTGATTGGGCAATTTTCTGATGTTTAAAAACTTGTTATGCTTTTTACAGCCAAAGATTCCAGAAATGTTTTGTGACCTGGAGATTATTCCTGCCCTCATTCATGGGGACTTGTGGGCAGGAAATGTAGCTGAAGATGACTCTGGCCCTATTCTTTTTGACCCTGCTTGTTTTTATGGCCATTCAGAATTTGAACTTGCAATTGCTATGATGTTTGGGGGCTTCAGCAGCTCTTTCTTCTCCGCTTATCACAGCAAAATCCCCAAAGCTCCAGGTTTTGAGAAACGCAATAAGCTTTACCAGTTATTCAACTACATTAACCACTGGAATCATTTTGGAACAGGGTATCGAGGATCTACTCTTAATGTAATGCGGAAACTTTTAAAATAATTCTCAAACATGCTTCAGAAATGGTTAACCTGTATAATGGGTTCCCCTGCATGAAAATGCAATAACTGTTTCAAAGAATGTGGGAGGGTACCTGGAAGTTGCAGAAGTCAAGGAATAAGACAGCATTTGCGTATGGTGGAGTTGTCACAGAATGCTTACCTCTTGTAATTTCTGCATTCTAATTTTTGTTGCCAACATATTAACCACTTTAGTAAGGCAGAAAAACAGTATACGCTCTGTTATTTCAGAGTATGAATTCTATGACAAATTTGTCAGTATAAGCACTGTCCACCAGAAAACCAAATGTTTCATTATGGTTCTGTCCATTGCTAGCAGTCCAGTTCCATTACAGAATGTCAGTGTTAAGCAATCCAGTTTGGGGAGTTTAAGAGAAACACGCTCATTCCAGAAGACTTAGAGGCAAAAAAATGCTGCCATCAAATTCTTTGGAATTGCTTGCATGAGTGCAGTCATGCAGGGGTTCCTAACTTTGCCTCTCACTAACAGCAGCTCCTTGTGTTATATCACAAACTGATTTTAAATTTCCCTGCCTTTCAGAAGTATCCTGTCTAATATAGCTGGCTCCCTAAGGCAAGGAATCCCTGTTTTTACTCATACAGTTCATCCTATGGACATGAGAATTACAACCACAATGTAAAGTCCAAAGCTGATTTATTTTGGAATGAGCATATATCAAAATTTTCTCCTGTTTGTCTAAACAAGCTTGAATGATGGCTTGTAATAGCTGAGCAACAGTGAGAGAAGCAGAAAAAAATCTCTTGCAGGGAGTTGGTCTAGTAAACAGTCTACTCTTCTTTTGATCATACTTGGTCATACCCTTTCTCACTTATACTCAAGATTTTTGGCCTGTATTCTGGTCAGTAAGGTTTGAAGCTTTCCAACATAAGCAGAACCAGTGAAAGCTCCGCAGGTTGATTGAAGTTTGCTGAATGCAGCTATAGGATATTCTTTACAGATATGAAACAATATTCTACAACTGGATTCATATATAAGGATCTTTCCCTTACCAAATGGAAATTCCCACATACTTTGAATTAAAGAGCAGAGTGGCTGCCTGACCACAGAGACTCCGCATTTGAAAATTAAGGCTGCCCTCTTCTTTTGATAGTATTCTGAGAAAACAGTAAAACCAGTCTGAAACATTTGAAAGCTTTTAGAACATGTTTGTGTTCCCAAATAACTGTCAACCCTTATTGCAATACTCTGTATCTGATTGGCATTAGAAATAGGACGGCAAATGTAAAGCCTGAGACTTGCTGTTGGAACATACTAGGACTTAATAAGGGGTATCCTAACAGGTATATTGACCTACCATCATTATGTAAATAAGCAATTAAGTGTGCATTGCAACAATATTGCTTCAGAATCAAATGCAGATATTCCAGTGCAAAAACATTAGGGCTGGATTATGTAGGTCTTAAGTGGAGTAGGCAGTGCTACTAACACACCTTTACTAATTCTAATGCTGTTCTCCAAATAATATTCATTCCAGAGAAACAGGGTTGCTAAGCTCCAGATGGCCAAAATGTTAGGAGCAAAAACTACCAGACCCTGGCCATCCAGCCCAGAAAACCCAATGACCAATTGACTAAATGATCAATTGACTAATCAGCAAGAGGGATTGTCGGAAACTGTACCTGGAGACAAAGTACAATGAATAAATAAACAACTCTAATGTATAATTCTCACCTTGAAAACTTTCAACAATACATTTGGTCATTCTGGTTTTTATGAATATTTGCCTTTTATAAAAATTCTGTCTTTTCATTTCCATAGATTAAATATTATGTTCAAATTATACTTTGTAGCAGTAGATCAATGCACTTGGGTTAGGTTCCTTTTCTCTAACAGAAAACAGAAATATTGATAAAAATTAAAGTAATATATATCTTTGAATCTTCTCTCATTTGTTAAACCATATAAGAGATAATGAAGTATATGGAGAAATTCACAAATATTTCAAGGATCAGGCCAGTATTCCATGCCTCTCAAAGGTATGCAATTAGTGGCTGAAACATGTTGGAACTATTGTAAAATGAACTCACTGTGGGTGTCAAATCAGTAAAAATAATATCATTATATCATAACTATATAAAATAAGTTAAGAAATAAAATTTGAGGTTTGAAGTATTTCTTTTCATAGTGTGTGACATGTAATGTGAGACTGTAATATTTCTTTGTACAAATTAAAATTCCCTGTTTTCAGTTAATCACTGCTGTAATCACAAATTGTCATCTTTGTGTCTTAAATGGAATGTTGCAATAATCTTTGTGAATGCCAAGAAAACTGGTATTAGAGCAATCACAATTCATCTCATAACAAGCTTGAAAGAAAGTTGCCATGCCATACCTACTTTGTATACAATATGAAATTAAAGTGTGCGGTGGAATGTGAATAAAGTGCTGTAGCTGCTTAGACTATTTGTAATTGTGGAATTTCTGTACTGATCTCAGCAAGGTTAGAATCATACAACTGCTTCCTTTTCATAGATATATAATTCAAATTTGTGAAAAAAAAGTTGCTAAAGTAAAAGCCATTGCCCTGAAAAATCTTGAAGAACAAAAGGAAATAACCTTGCACATGAATAAGAATTGCCTAACTGGATCCAACCTTGACAGTAACATAAGAGAGAAAAATCTATTACCTGCCCTCTTGTATTTCAGCTGTCCCCATGGATAGGTTGCCAATCTCCACGTTGAACCTTGAGATCTCCCAGAATTATCACAGAGCTTAGTTCCCCTGGACAAATGGTTGCTTTGGAACAGGGGTGTCAAATTCAATTGCACAGGGGGCCAAAACTCAAAGCACACTTTAAGTTGGGGGCCGAACAGGATAACCATTTATTGCCAGGCATGCAAACCCCCTCTGCCCATGGAGAAGGCAGCTGCCTGCTCTGTTGGGCAGAGGGGACAGCAGCGGTGGCCTACCTGGTGCTGCCAGCAGCACTGGGCATGCAAACCCCCTCTGCCCCATGGAGAAGGCAGCTGCCTGCTCTGTTGGGCAGAGGGGATGGCGGCGGCGGCCTGCCTGGTGCTGCCGCTCTTGCGTCGCACAAGCTGGCGATACCATGCTTGCAAAACCTCTCTGCCCCATGGAAAAGGCCGCTTCCTGCTCCATTGGGCAGAGAGGGGACTTGCCTGCCTGCTGCTGCTCTTGCGCCACACAAGCCGGGAACACTGGCCATGCAAACCCCCTTTGCCCAACGGAGAAGGCAGCTGCCTGCTCCATTGGGCAGAGGGGGCGGCGATGCCAGGCATGTAAACCCTCTGCCCTACAGAGAGGGCAGCTGTTCCACCTGCTCCGTTGTGCAGAGGGGACGGCAGCACCAGGTATGCAAACCCCCTCGGCCGTATGGGGAAGGGAGCAGAGGGGACGGCGGCGGCCTGCCTGGTGCTGCCGCTCTCGCGCCGTGCAAGCTGGCGACACCATGCTTGCAAACCCTCTCTGCCCCATGGAAAAGGCCGCTTCCTGCTCCATTGGGCAGAGAGGGGACTTGCCTGCCTGCTGCTGCTGTTGTGCTGCGCGAGCCGGGAACACCGGGCATGCAAACCCTCTCTCCCCCATGGAGAAGGCAGCTGAGCCAACTGCTCCATTGGGCAGAGAGGGGACAGCAGCAGTGGCGTGCCTGCAGCTGCTGCTTTTGCATCGCATGAGCCGGCAATACCGGGCATGCAAACCCTGTCTTCCCCATGGAGAAGGCAGCTGCTTGTTTCATTGGGCAGAGAGGGGGTGGCGGCGGCAGCCTTCAATGCTGCCGGCTCTTGTGCTGTGTGAGCCAGTTGCACCAGGCATTCAAACCCTCTCTGCCCCACAGAGAAGGCAGCTGCCTGCTCCGTGGGGCGGAGAGGGGACGGCAGCAGCAGCCTGACTGGTGCTGCCAGCAGCACTAGGCATGCAAACCCCCTCTGCCCTACGGAGAGCAGCAGCTTCTGTTCATCCCACATGGCAGCCTACCCTGCAGGTATGCATAGAAGTCAGAGCAGGACTCCCCTGGCGCAAAGCTGAATCTGGACCTCCCATCCGCCCCTTCCACTCGGCCGCCTTACCCAAAGCATGACCCAGAGATGGGGCAGCTCTTGCAAAAACTCATGCAAAGCACCTGGCAAAAAAACACACACCAACTTCTGCCCGCAAGGAGATGCCACAGGACTTGGAGGTGAGGAGTTTGCAAGTTTGGGTGGAGTGAAAGAGGAGGGCTTGCCCTTCTTTTGGCTTGGAGTTCTGTATCTCATGGCCCCCTTTTTTGCATGGATTACCGGGCTGGGGGGCATGTGTTTGCAATGGGTCAGCTCTCTTGCAAGGAGAGGAGATTATTTTCCTTCTCCTTTTGGCTCTGCAACTTTGGGGAGGGGTGAGCATTACTTACAAAGGATTGCAAAGTTTGCATGCAAATACGGTTCCCTGGGAGGGAATCTCTCAGCTGGCTGGCCTTTTGCAAATGTGGGGTTAAAAACAAAAAGCTGCAGAAGGAAAGGGAAACTAGAGGCAGCTGATACTTGCCTCCTCCTTCATTCCTCACTGCAGGCTGCAAGCTTCAGGCTCCTGCTGTTGGTTTGGGTGGGTACAAGAGGCTCCCTTAGCTACAGCCTTTCCTCGAATGCTCTTCCCCAAGTCCTACACTGCCCTTCCCCCACGGCTCCAGGCCTGTGGGCCAGACAATGGGGTGTTAAGTGTGTGTTAACGAGGGCCTGATTTGGCCTGCGGGCCTTGAATTTGACACATGTGTTTTAATCTAAATAAACGATACAAACTTTGTGTAGTCGAAGGGGAGGAGTGATAAAAAAGAGAACCCCTTCCGGGGGAAGAAAAAGGGGGGGGATCCCCTTCCGGCCACAGGCAACCAGCAACCCAGGCAGCCACAGCTTTCTTTCCGAGCTTCCGGCTAATCCTGTCGCTCCCTTTCCTTTTCGGTCCGGCTCCACCTACTCTCAGAAGCGGAACTCAGACGGCGCGGGTCTTTTGTCCCATGTAAGGAGCCGTAGCACAGAGTTCGGCCCAGGCGGGCGGTAAGAAGAAGCGAGGTTGCCAAGGTAATGGGGAGTCTGAAGAAAGATGCAGAGCCCGTTGTGTTTCCCTGAGGGATGCTAGGGTTTAGGGGAGGAGGAGAATAGGGCGGGTGGGGACGGAGGGGTTGGGTCTCTTCGAAGTCGGGAAAGGGAGAGGCGTGGTTCATTGAGGATCCTTTCGGAAGACTGCATGGAAATGATGGGGATGCTGGCGCATGCGTGACCAGCTAGGATAGAGTTGGAAAAGGATGCGAGGTGTCCCTAGGACAGTGGTGGCGAACCTTTGGCAATCCAGATGTTATGGACTACAATTCCCATCAGCCCCTACCAGCTTGGCCAATTGGCCAGGCTGGCAGGGGCTGATGGGAATTGTAGACCATAACATCTGGAGTGCCAAAGGTTCGCCACCACGGCCCTAGGAAGTGCATTGCATGTGGGTCTAAATTTGCAAACCCGGCGTGCTGCAACCCTTGTGTATTGAATACTTACCCAGGGTTTTCTATGCCAAGTCAGCTTTAAGTAGCCCAGTACATTTCTCTTTAGAAAGTGCATGTAATTTTGGCCATGGGACATGGAAAGAATGGAAGGAGGAAGACTGTACGAGTCTGTGCTGAATGTCGAGTTTTTATTAATGGCAACCAGTCCCCAGATGATGAGAGGAAATGATTCTCCCCAGCCTGATTTGCCCCAGTTTTGGCTCAAGCTCCTCAGAGTTTGGGAGCTAAACAGAGTCAGCAGCCATGGTCAGTACATGGATGGAAGACCTTTAAGGAAGACTATATTATTCAGAGGAAGCAAACAATATCTGCTCATCTCATGCTGGAAGAGGTTGCTCTGAATTGGTTATGACTTGATGGCACATTCCTCTTCTTCTTCTTCTTCCAGGTCACATCTGTGTAGCTTCCATTAAGTTTGAGTCCAGGTCAGCATTAAGCGGTCCACTAAATTTCTGTTTAGAAAGTGCAGGATATACATCTTGTATTTTACAATCAATGATGATATACATCTTGCAGTGATGATATACATCTTGCATATTACATTCAGTGCATGATATACATCTTGCATATTACATTCAGTGATTGTTCGTTTAATGATTGTTTCATTTTTTAAAAAGTCATCAAATTAAGAGAACATATTTTTATTAGATAATTCTTACAGAGATAGGGGAAATATTTTCCTAGAGTTTAATTGCGTCTCTGCTATGCGTGTATGTAAAGTGTCATCAGGTCTCATCTGACTTATGGCAACCCAGTTGGGTTTTCAAGGTAAGGGTGGTTTGTCATCGCTTTCCTCTGCATAATAGCCTTGGTATTCCTTGTTGGTCTCCAATTGAAATATTAACCAGGGCCAACCCTGCTTAGCTTCGGAGATCTGTTGAAATCAGGCTATTTCTTGTCTTTGCGTACCTCAAATACTGAGGCATTCACAATACCATCAGGGTATCAAGAATAGCTATATTACTGTAGCGTTATAACAGTCTATTCCTGTAGTCTGCCAGGTCTCTGAATTATCAACTTTCATACAAAAAGGTATAAGTTTCTAGTCCTTTTCATTATGGAGATATAGTTCTGTGCAAAAAAACCAGCTTTTAAAAAAAATGCAAGGGGGCATCTGGAGGAACTAGTAGATGTTGATAATAGATCATTATAATACTTTACTGAACTAGCAGTTACTGATTTAAGCCTTCCAGTGATACTGGGGGAAATGGCAGCTGTGAAAATGGTGTGTGTGAGTAAAGGAACATGATGCTGATGTAGGTGGGACTGAAAATGCTTACTTTCCCAACCACATAAAAGTACTATGTGTTAATCTAAATTTAGAAAAAATGGAACATGTCAGGAGAAAACTTGGAAAGTGAGTAATCAGGGGACATCATATGGATGCACCAAAAAAACTGCTACAGTTATGAGAGCAGAGTAAAATCTATATATAGAAGCAGCCAGAATTGGGGACAGATGGGCTTTTGACAGTGCACATACCACACATGGGACACAGTGAGAGAAAAAGTTTCCTTTTGTACTGTCAGGGATATTTGGGGAGTTAAAGTGCACGGGTATATCTATAGAAAATGGCACCTAGAAGAAGCACTGAAATTGTGTCTGCCCCCCCCCCCCCACATTGCACCCTCCTCATGCAAGTCACGTTTGAAATTATAGAGGGCTGGACATGAACTGGCCTAGCACAGCATCCCCTGTACACAACACGGGAAGGGGGGGAGCAGAGAAGTCCTCACAACAAGTGGCCCATTGACCCAGGCTTGCCTTCACTTTCCCAGCCTTTCCAAACCACCTGATTGCCCAGACTTCATTACACCCCACCCCACTTTGCACCCCCATCCTCCAAATCATCTCCCCTTACCCGTGAGGGGAGATACAACATCTTTTTCTTCTCCTCCTCCATTTTTCTCTCGGACTCCTCATAGCCCAGGCCTGGCCCCAGCTTCCCCCTTCTCCAGCCCCCAAATCTCCAACTGTTTCCTTCTCTCCCCCTTTCCAACCTGGCCCTGGTCCAGAGCATGACACCCCTTGTTGGGGGGAGGATGAGGAAGAAGAGCTGGCAGGGAGAGAGGGAGACCCTGAGGGAGAGAGGGGCACACCCCGCCTGGCTGCCCATCCACAGGGGACATGCCACGTCCCAGCCTGTGATGTGCCACCTGCCCCAAGCCCTTCAACAGTAGCCCACCTAGCTGCTGCTCCCGTCACCCTCATCTGTTTACCCAGCCCCGGTTGCCTCAGGGCCCAGGGAAGAGGTGGATGGGTGGCCAGCAGCGACAGCACTGCGGCCCGAGTGGCAGCAGGAGGCATAGGCTGGCTTAAAACAGATGGAGGGAGCCTGGTGCTTGGCTGTGGTGGCTGAGTGAGATCCTGGCGTTCTGGCAGCCCTCGTCCTTCTCTTTTCTCAATGACCCAGACTTCCTGCTTTGGAAAGGTGCAGCCAGGGTGCCCCCAGTCAAGTGGTTCCTGAGGCATGTGCTCTGGCTTACCCAGCCTTAGATATACCGCTGCTAAAGTGCGTTTCAGTCCAGAACTTCTGCATTGAACTGTAGCTATTGTGTATGAGCGTTGAGACAGATTTAATACTTTAACAGCCTTAATAAATGCTGATTTGCCATGCTGATTTTTCCAAACAGGAAATCATTGTTGGAATTGGAGATGGTTTTAAACAAGATGAATGGTGATGAGCCTGAACAAGAGGACTATCGGAGTTTGGAGCCTGATGTTATTGCCAGGGGTAACATACTTGAGAGTTTTACGGAAAGTAAAGAAGCACAGGAGTTGATTAACAATCTCAGGTTAGATCATGAGGACTTGATATTGCAAGAAACAGCAATTCAGAAATTTAAAGGTATGTATTGTCACTTCTGATAATGTACATCTGATATTGCAACATTGCTTTTAGATTTAGATAAATGCCTCAGTGGGACGAGAAAATCCTGGTTCAAATCTTGCCTCATTCAGGAAATTAGTCTTAGTGGTCTCAGGCAAACTACTGTGTTTCCCTGAAAATAAGACCTACCCCGAAAATAAGCCCTATCATGATTTTTCAGGATTTTTGGAGGAGGCTTAAAATATAAGCCCTACTCCAAAAATAAGCCCTACCGGTAGTCCAAAAATAAGCCCTACCGGTAGTCACAGATCAGGATGGTGTGATCCAGCAGGGTGCTCCCTGCCAATGAGGATGCAGCTTGCATCACACGTGATGGGGAAGCAAGGGGCTGCCGAGAGCCCGCCTTAATGAATTGTGAAAGTACTGTATTTCTCCTAAAATAAGCCCTACCCCGAAAATAAGCCCTAATGCATCTTTTGGTGCAAAATTTAATATAAGACACTGTCTTATTTTCAGGGAAACATGGTAGTTATCATTCTGTCTGAGCCCTCTGCAGTATGGAAGTAATAATCTGTTTTTTATTTTAATTTCAGGGTCTTGAAACTATGATTAGTTTGTCAAAATCAATTACTACTTAAATCTTTTTATTGCCAATATGAACCATGAACTTTTCACTGAAGTTTTCTAAAATGTCAGCAAAGTCTTTCATTATCATTTCTGTTATCATAATCAGCATTAAGCACATTTGCCTCAAAGTGTCTTGTCATAGAGACCTGACCTTTTGCCTGAATATTTTGCTCATTGTTTTGCAAATGCATCATAAGTCCCTTTCCAAAGATTCTCTGCTCATGCATTTTTTCCTCTTGATGTAGGTGATTAATATATAATTACGTGATAGTATTTGAAAATATTGAGGTGATATTGTTTGTTCATAGCCTTCATAATTCATGGAGAAAAAGTTAAACATGAGAGCTGATCCACATGTGCTAAGAGATGTATTTGATATGCACCAAAAGAAGTTTTATAGCATGTTGTATCAGGGTTTGACCAGTTCCAGGCACCAGGTCACTATAATGCCTAGAAATTTAATTGTAGAGCCTAGTATTTTTGATATGGATTTTATTTTAATGATTCATAGGGATCATCAGGAGAAGTGCAAACTTATCATTTCACTTCAGAATATGTTTCATTGTAAGGCATAAAAATACATGTGCATGAAATTCACATCATTGCTTGTTGATACCTTAATTATATTATTCAGTGATGGCAATTCATTTGTTAACTAGATGCTTTCTAGACTGGCTTTTAAAAGCAATAATGGAATTATGAGAAGATAAGGAGAAATTAGGTTACTGTTAGATGTTAGCTTTTTGTTCTAGAAGAAGAGTCTTTATATCATTTTTTTCTCTACCATAAGAAGTCTCAAAGCGGCTTAGAACCCCCCCCCCCCCACACACACACAAACAACAGACACTTTGGAAGGTAAGTGTCTGTTGTTTGTGTATAGGTGACTAGCCCATAGTCACCCAGCAGGTTTGACTGTTAGCCCATGGTCACCCAGCTGTGACTAACCCATGGTCACCCAGCAGGCTTCATATGGAAGAGTGAGGTATCAAACCTGGTTCTCTAGATTGGAGTCTGCCACTTGACAAGAAAATTTGTCAAGGCTAGCAGGTTTACAGTAGAATGCTAAGCATGGCTATTGGGCAGGACTCCCAGGAAGATGTCCTTAAAATAGCACTGTTCTTGTAGAATAAGAGTTACATGTATAGAGGTGCATAGTGAAACTTCAGTTAGCATGCATGCACACAAACATATATAGTAGGAAAACCTGAGCAGTGAGATTGGAAGGCTAGGAAATGCAAAAAGTTTGCTTTGCGACACTAACATGAAAAAACCCAAGTATACCATATGAGCATAATAACTATTCCCAATACATGTAATTTGGTATTACCAGTCTTCCTAATTATGCTATCTTAAACACCTGGGATTAGTGAGAAATTGATTGTCTCTATTTAAGCCCTGGCTAATAGTACTAAACATTCTGATGAATTTTCATTGAGTAACTGATGAATGTTCAGGAACAGAGTGTTGTGGTAAACTGAGCTGTTCTTCCACTAGTTTCTCACAGCGTATCCTTAACTATCAGGGTTTTTCAAATGTTTTGTTGACCTTGGACTGCCACCTAGTGATTGTTCCGTTTTGTACAATGAAAATACATTGGTGAAAACAGCAGTAACCTTTGCCATCCATGTCATAGGCTTATCATTTTGTTGTTAGCTTTTTACTCTGTATAGGGAAGAACAGGGAAATACAAGTATGGGCTCCTTCTGGAAACTTGAATGGTTTAGTGCATGGGTATAGGTAGAGCAAAATGAGGAGGGTTTGTCTTTTCGGTTTGGATTTGTTCTGCAGTTGTAGCCCTGGATTGCTGTAAAATTATCTTGTGTGGTGGGTTAGTGAAACTTAGTGCCAGGGAGAGGCTGTCATGGAGCTTAAAAACTCCCTAGATGTTACATGGGGTTACCTCTGAGACACCGTGTCTGGTTCCAGTAATGGACTAAGGTCCAGAAAGAAAAGTGAATTTATTTCCCTCCCCTTCCGGCAGCATTCATTACCTGAGTCCAAGGCACTTTAGCAGTGGGTTGGGCCTGAAGAGTGAGGTGGTTGAGAGGGAGTCACTCCTCCTTGTCTTGGAACCCACCCAAGTGTTTTTTCCCCCTTTAAATTGAAGGAAGTCAAGTTTTAATCTTGATTTAATCTTTGGGTTTCAGTTTAAATTGTGATGTCGTATTGATGTAACTATTAAATGCTGTTCAGAACCAGAAAGCTACTGTAGTTTCAGTGTGGTGGTGTATAAAGCTGATTTAATCATTTTGGTTTTTAAAGAGTTGTTGTTGTTATTTAACAACATTAGTGAATATACCATTTACCCTGAGCGTGCTTTTGTATTCCAGTTATAATGAACACATATCAGGAACAACCTCATCTTTTGGACCCACATTTAGGTAGGTTCGATTTTGTTCTCTCATATGAACTATTATCCAATGTCACACTTGTAGTCCTCGTTGACAATGACTAAAGAATTGTTTCAGTAGAGGTTTTGTAGTGGTATTGTAGTGAGAAATGGCCAGCAACTTCAGCCTGGGGCATTTGACTCTCTGACCATGCTACTTGGGATTCCTCCTTGCTTCCTAGCAATTTTGCGAGGAGTGTTTTTGCCATGCACATCCAATCTCAAAGAGATGGTTCCCTTAAAAAGTAAGAATCTTGATGCATCTTGTTTTCCAGTATCACCTGACCTCAGAGCCTACTGCCTTGGCTTGTCATCCTTTCCATAAGTCTCTCCTTTCTCAACGGACAGCCTTCTTTTGTGCTACTTGCCTCCAGGGGTAGTGTCAAGAGACCATCTCTGTACTAGCATAAAAGCAATCAGCACAAACAAGTCTTATGTGGTTCTTTCAATACAACGTTCATCCTCCTTTTTGGGAAATGTAGAGATCACGCCATAACTTTGAGTCATGGATTGTCTCACTTCCCAAAAAGGGTGTCTTAATGTTATCCAGCATCTTGGATATGTTAAGCCATTTCTTAATTCTCAGACAACCCACCTGATAATAGATCAGCCTGCTATAACAAGATGGCGTGAACTGCAGCTGATGCTGTTTCTGAGAGATGAGAGGCATCACTGCTAATGAGACACCTCCTGCGTGATCTGATTAGGGCAGTGTCAGAAGGGGCCAGGAGAAATCAAAACGTCCGAATCTGGATAGGTCTCATACATGCGAAAACAAAATACTCTGAAAGATTTGAGTGTTACATTTAAGATAATTTTTGTGCCACGTTTTGGGTTACTGTGTTCTTCATCTTAAGGTGACAGGGCTGTGGTTGTACATTGTAAATGCTTTCATTTAAAAACAAATAATAAAACGTTTCCATATTTACCGGTTGAAGATGACTTTTTCAGACTGTCTTCCCGTGCAGTAAGCTAGAACTAATTTGTATATATGCATCATGACCCTGTACAAGGAGAGCCAAGGGTCGTGTGTGTGTGTGTGGGGTGGGGTGGGGGGACTGATTGGGCCAAGCCACACCAGGAGATCCAGGGCTTTCTGAAGTGAAGGAATGGGTGCTGGGATCAAACCTCTGGCTGTTCTTCTTTTACAATAGGCATGCCACATAAAGACCCATTGAGATCTTGGTGTTTTTTTTTACACACTCATTTTGAGAGCAAGATTATAGGTATCCAGTTCGTTCATAGAAAAATTCTGAAAACAATATTAGTTAATATTATTTTTATTAGGGCCAATCACACCATCACAGAATGGAAAATAAGTTTTCGTGTTTCCCAGAATTCTTCATTAAGGCTAGACATTTGGTACAAAAAAAAAGAGGAGGAGGAGGGTGGGTAAGCTTAGTCCATGACGGAGAAAGACCTGCTCAGCTGTTTGCGTATTTTTAAAGTTGAAGGCTGCAGATCTAAGCGAATTAGGTGGTATTGAATGCAGGACAGGTTTCAAGATGGATGAAAAACTACTGGGGCAGACATTCAAAATATCTTTTATAGTATATGGCAGAGCCACTTAGAGAGGCTTGCATGTGTCCCGGTTTTACTGTAAAGATGTCTTCTAAAATTGTCCTCATAATTAATATTTGCAAGCCTCCTAGGACTTTGCCTTAAGATTCATGTATGTTAAAAATAGATGTGTCTTTAAATATTTTGCAGACTGAGTCTCCCCCCCCTCCCCCTTTCTCTCATTTCTTTAGAGTGGATGTTGACTTCACTACTAGATATTATCCGGGATGAGGCATCTCCACCTTCTCTTGTTCATCTGGCTTTCAAGTTCCTCTACATCATTTCAAAGGTACAGTAAATTGCAGTATATTAGAATACATATATACACAATCAAAGAGGAAAAAATTGAAAAAAGTGCAACCAATTGGAAAAAGATGAGAAAAGAGCACTGATTTTGGAAGTGAATGTTGGAGTTGCTTTTATGATGATGGCTGCAAGGAATGGTTAAGTGATTTTGTTCAAATTGGTTGATTATTTTGTTTGTGGTCTGAAGGGATACCATATAGCCGCCTCCCTGGGGCGATATAGGACAATCTTTTTAGGTGGGAAAATTCTTGAAAAACTCATGACCTCTGTGGTGGAAGAAAGGCAGGGTATAAATTCCACTTAGCTTAGCGGACATTCTTATTTTAGCTTAGTCTTCGCCTATTTTTCTTGTACTGCATGGAATCAAAACAGCTTGAAGATACGAAGGCAGTCAAAACATAAAACTATTGGGTTCCTTTAGGGAGGAAAGCTGACCACTTCATGTGCCTTGTTGATAATATATCTATAAACTGTCTATGCCTCTGGGTTTCCCAGCATATGTGCTGGTAGCCCTGCTATTACTTCTGGTCTGTTCACTTAGGTTGAGAGATGAAGTAATGTGGGGAGAAAGAAATATGTAAGTGTTAGGAAGGTGGAAGTGGTGACAGAGAAGTGGCAAAGCTGCTCAGGTATGTCAGAAGTAGATGGACCAGTTGATTACTAAGTGAGACTTAGAAGTTTGATGTTTGGCGAATTACTAATTCATTTATTCACCAGTATCATTTAGCATCTGATAAATGGGATCCCACTTGCAAAGGGCTATAAATCTGATTAATGTTTAAGGTGCTGCTGTATTTCCCTTACGTTAGAAGGGGCTGTGATTTTTGTTTGTTTGGTAACTACTCCCATAAAGCACAAGAATATCATGATTTTTCCCAAATCCTATCTTCTAGAGTTCACTGATGACTGTATTCAACCCATTTAATTCAAACTATTTTGAAATTTTGTTATTATAATTGATAAATAATTATTGAAAACTTTATTATTAGGTGCGAGGGTACAAAACTTTTCTGCGACTGTTTCCTCATGAAGTAGTTGATTTACATCCTGTCTTAGATATGCTCGTGTGGCAGAATCCAAAAGACTATGAGGTGAGTACTTTGTCTTTCATGCACTTAAGCATCTAACAGCCCAATCCTGAATGGGCCAGTGGGCAACGATGGCACAGCTCTGGTGCTGCCCCGCCCACTCCAAAGGGCTTTTCCGCAGCATGGGAAGCCCCAAAAAGTGGGAAAAAAATCTAATTGGAAAATCTCATAGGGGAGAATGGAGATATGCCACAAAAATTGGGGTGTATCTTTGCTGGCAGCTCCACTGGTGCATGAGGACCAACTAGGCATTGGAGGCTGACTAAGCCTGGCTCATTCGCCCCCCCCCCCCCCCCCCCCGGCATATTCTGGCGCAGCTTTTGTGCCGGTGTGCCTGGGCCACGGGGGCAGCTTCCTGGTTTGGCGCCATGGAGCTTCATGATGCTTGGCTGCCCAGGTAAGTTGCCCCTCCACTGGCACATTTGCCCCTTGCGCCAGTGGAATGGGCACACATGCCAGTGCAGGGGTGTTCCTGCTCCAAAGGGGGATACTCCCCCCTCCCCCTGTGTTGGGCTGCAAGGTAGTTAAATAAAAGCTGTACAACTGTACATTAAGGTAAGCTTGAATGGTTAAATGGGACTGAGTATTAACATATATTTGGCTAGAAGGTGGCATTGTACATTCTTGTGATTTGCACTTGTTTCTAAATATTTGAATAAATATCATTTCAAACCTCTAGCAGGCGTTCTTTTTATATTTTTTAATATGTTTATTTAATTTAAGCAAGGCAATTTCTACCTTTTTATTGGGACGTGTCTTCAGAAACCACCAGATCTGTTTAGCAGAAATCACTGAGATCAGGTTTAGGTTTATTGTCATGGCCAGCAACCCTTCATCAGATTTATTTCAGTGATGTCCTTCCAAGTTTTAAAAGATCATGGTGGAATTGCCATTCAAAGGTTTTAATTTTGCCTAATGACTGTCCTATTTTAAATAGTCTTGGGGTTTTTTGAATTTGGAGGTAGCTTTCTCGTATTGATGTTACCATCATTGAGGGAACGTGGACTATAGATTTATCGTTTTATTACATATTTGCATAAAAAGAAAAAAATATTTTTGTTTGCCCTTTGCAGACCTGGGAGACTCGCTACATGCTCCTGTTGTGGCTGTCTGTGACGTGCTTGATCCCTTTTGATTTGTCACGACTAGATGGAGATCTTTCCTCCCTGGAAGGATGTACTCGAGTGCCCACAATGGATCGTATTCTCTCAGTGGCAAAAGCGAGTATTTGATTTAATCTATAATGATTTTCTTGTGCTGTGAATGTTGAATGCATATTGTGTTTTGCTGAAGCTCTCTGAGAGCCAATTAATTTACAGTGTAATCCAAAGCAGAGTTACATGCTGACTTCAGTGAACTTGCAGATGTGTTGGAACTGGGCCCTGGAGACATAGGCCGAAGCTTCACAGTATCTCTGACCTTGTTTGCCTTTTGACAAATCACTTTTAAAATCTGAATACTTCCTTTGTAAGATGGGAGCATTAATATCTTACAACACAAGATAAAGGAACGTTTTTAAAATATACTTTTTTAAAAATGAAAAAGTTTAGCTGTCTCTTTTGGAAAGTAGTACACACACTTTTATAGCTAGGTCCAATAACCCTTCTACCTAAAGTTCTCTATGTGGCTTAGAATTGTTTTTCCAGTGTTGCAGGATTAATTTTGGGGCATTGCTGGGCCCTGAGATATCCTTTTATATTCTGGGTGTCCTCACCCCATCTCCACTTCATTAGCTGCTGTTTGTTTGGGAATAGGAAAACGAGACCTGATGCTTTACTTTCTTTGTCACTGAGAAAATAGTTGTCCTGATGTTCATGGCATAGAAACATGTTAGTGACAATGAGAGGCAGACGACTACTTGGTTACCGAAGTTCCTTTGTAGCTCTGCTGTGGTAATCAGGCTCGCACTTTGCCTATATGCTAGCTTAACTCTTCTTAGAGAGTGTACCCCTAAGTACCTGTTCTGGTTTTCACTCATTCACTTGGATGCAAAGATGAAGAATCTACCTAAAAACATTGTGTATACACAGAGTTCTTCCCCAGTAGTGGTAAGGTCTTCTAATTAAGTTTTTATTTTTATTTTTAGTCTTATCTAGTTGTCAGTGACAAAGCTCGAGATGCAGCCGCAGTCTTGATATCCAAGTAAGTCTCTTATAGCGCTTACTATCTTTTTTAGTCTCTGAAATATTATGTTCAACAGCTCCAGGATGCTGCAGATTTGACATCTAAACAGAGGCCTTATGGTGTTAAGGCCATTGCTGATTTCATGTTTGGGTGATAGTAACAGTTGCTGTTTTCAAAATATTTTGCCATATGCACTGACTATTTTTTTAAAAGCTTCCATGTTGCCTTAATGCTGGGACCTTATACATTCATTTTAAAAATTAAAGAAGGGTGACTACAAAAGTGAAGACAAAAGCTCCGGCAGTCAGCACCAACATTCCTGTTGCAGTACCAGTTAAAATATTCAAATGTCATTATTAGCACCTCCACCAGAAAGGTGGTGGAGGGCGGGAGCCAAAGCCATTCCTAGAATTAACCCCAAAGGCATGACTAAATAGGACAGACTTTGCCTTGCAGGTAAAGGATGACAAATAGTGCTGTGAACTTCTTTGGGAAATGTATTTTGTAGCAACATGAAAATACACCATTTCTGGTAGATACCTACCTATCTTTGAAAGATTTGATTGCATGGAGGAGAATGTGTCATGATAATCTCAGCTAGTGGGTACGTTGGTATGGGAGTAGGACAGTGCTGGCGAACCTATGGCACTCCAGATGTTCATGGTCTACAATTCCCATCAGCCCCTGCCAGAATGGCCAATTGGCCGTGCCAGCAGTGGCTGATGGGAATTGTAGTCCATGAACATCTGGAGTACCATAGGTTCGCCACCATTGGAGTAGGAAATCCTTCAGAAATCTTGGTCCCAGTTTTTTAGGATGCTATAGGTAACCAACAATATTTTTAATTCCCGGAAACAAAAAAGGAGCCATTAAAATCTCTGAGTTCTTGAGACATGTGCTAATTTATTTTATTTTAATATTAAATTTTATAGACCGCCCAATCCCTGAATGGCTCTGGGCGGTGTACAGTAACAGGCAGTGCACAATAAAATACAAATTATAAACATTGAACATTAAAATCCCTTAAAAACACAATAGCAGCAGTATCATAAAACCCATATTAATCTATCAATGGCGTCCAATCCTGAGGCCGGGAGGGGACCAGCAATGCCAAAAATAAAGATGTAGTACAGGGCAGTGCCGGAGATGATATAAAATCTAGTGCGTGGGCATCAAAAGGGGCATTGAGCTCTTAACCTCTTCTCCACATTCTGTGCTGGTTTTCAAAGACTTTTCCAATACTTCCTCATATACCTGCTTTATTAAATCATGGTTATCCGTGGCAAAATTATCCTTTCATGGGAAGGTTCATAGCAATCATACCAGCCACAGTTGGTAGCAATTGCTGTGTGCGGTGGATACCACTTCTGTACAAGCAATGCAGGCCGGAGAACCTGATCTGAATAGAGACCCCAGTGGCATCAGTTGAGTATCACCCTCTGTGGTGTAGTAAAACATTTAATCAGCAATACTTTATCCTTAGTATATTGTCTCCAAATGTGCCTAAAGGTGAAGAAATGTTAAAACAAAGGACAAAAGAGTCCTTACCTTTATGGAAAGTAGATGTTGTAACTGGCTGCAGTATCGTGGAGTAAGGAAGATGTTGGTTTCTAGTGACATCTAGTGGAAAATGTTGGAAGTCTGTTACATGAATCGACCAGCATTCGTTTTGACTTGAAGAACTGATTCTTGAGTTAATGGTTGTATGGAAGAACAGTGTGAGTTGTGCGTTGCTTCTGCTGCCATCTTGTTTGTGGGGCATGTTTGCCTACAAATTCCTGAGTAAAGATAGAAAACATTTTTCTTTACCTTTGCAATTTGCCACCATCATTTAAGACAGGGTTCCCAAAGTTGGCACCGTGGATGCCATGGTGCCCATCGCTATTTCCTGTGGTATCAGTCGAGTTTTCCAGAAAGTCGCTGGAGCAGTTGTAAGGCATGACTTATTATTAGCTACCCTCATTTAAATGAACTGGTTTTGCGCAGCTGCAATTGCTGATCAGGAGGGCTGGCAAGCACCCTGGACTTTCCTTTGCCAGTGTGTAGTTCTGTTCCTCTTTCAGGCCTGACTGTTGCCATGAGCTTCTGTTGCAAAGCAGAGGGGGAGCTTTTGTGTAGCCTTAGAGTCCATGGTGCTGGGTTATCCTATGAGGGGACACAAGTGTTCATGAGTCGAAGCGTCCACACCCTTTCCACAGACTTGCTGTTCTCCTAGGGGCTGGACCAGTCAAAGAACAGATAATATGAACCTTGACTAAGCAGTCTCTGAATTAAGGCAGCTTCTTGTGTTCAGTGTGATTGTCACGCAGTTCTTTTGCATGGGCGGAGATATTGCTTTTGGCTCTGCCTCTTGGGCAGCCATTTTGTGTTTGGTTTCACCTCCTGTGGCAGCCCTCTCAAAATTCCAGAGGTGCCCACAGGCTTAAATGAGTTAGGGACTCCTTTTTTAAGCAAATAAGAGAGCAAAAGATATATAACATTACTGTCAGTCTATAAGCAAACTTCTGTGGAATGATAATGAACACCTTAAAAAAGTCAGATAATATTTTTGCACTGCATTTTACCTCCCAGCTGTAAAAAAAATAATAATTGTGGACTCTGAGCAAAGAGTTTACTTTGCTTAAATACGAGCAATGCAACACAATGCCCCTGGAAATAAAAAAAACACAACCCTTCTGTTATGTTAAGATAAATTTAACAATTGTGATAGCAAATAAAGTGCACAAAAAAGTCCAGTGACTTCAGAATATCAGCTGTTTTGCTATTCCATACACTGCCTAAACCCAGTTCTTAAATAATTCTCAGGCGGTATTTAAAAGCATGTGCTGAAATCTGTTCTGTAATAATTTAAAATTTGCAATGCCATGTGTGCCTGTACCTGGGAAAACAGGATCAAACATGTTCAAAATGTGTAACAAGAAAAATGGCTTGGAGACTTGACTGGTCAGCTTGACAGCTGAGCAGGAACATGAACGTGGGTGTCTCCACTTAAAGTCCAGCATTCTAATCACCACACCATACTGTTCCAAGTGATTTAATATTGCAGGGTGTATATATTACAGCTATAGTTTGGTTGGGAAAATTATGACCCTGTCTTTTGATGAAAGAGTTGTGCGTATGTCTCCTGAGCCTTTCCGAATGGATGGAAGGTTACTGCCCTCTGTTGATTTTAAAGCAGGTCCATGATAAATGTTCTGCTCTAGCCCCATCATATATCTATGTAGAGTTGGTCTTCGACATTCAGATGTAAGTATTCTCCAACCCCGGGAGGGGGGAGAACTCCAAAGTTACATGGACCAGAATCAGTCTTGATTTGTAACTAAGTAGAGCGCATTGTGAAAGTATATGATATCGTCAGGGTTCGGGATGCTGAAATTTGACAAGTCTTATACCTGAACTTTTATCACCACAGTGCATTGAAGCAATCATAAGGATTGGTACATTGCAGCCAGAGTCCGAATCGGAATAAAAGACCAGCACTTCCCAGCCCTTGGGCCTTCATTGTCCTTGCTTCTTCCCACCCCATGCTACCACCTTCATCTCTGTTCCCCTCCTCTGCCTCATAGCAAGAGAACTTGGTGACACCTCCCAGGACTCTTCTTTGGGTAACAAAGCAACCTAACCACAAGTGATACATGTTTAATTGGAGATCCCATGCTCTCATGATAATTAGAGTTCTTGTGAGAAAGTTTGCCGTCTCTGAAATCTGCACCTCCACACAGGCATGGAATCCAGAAACAACGGCTCAGTGGCTGGAATTGGCAGCAGGGGCTGTGGGTCATACAACACATGTGTTGGCAGGTGGCATGTAGTCTCCACATCATATGTGTGCACCCTTGCCCCAACCCAACAGGGCCATCTACTTCCCAGAGGAGGATTGCCCTGTCTTGGCCAACTGGCAGAGGATGCCATAGCCAGGTGCGGGTCTTGTTAACTGAAGCATAGCCTCAGTTCCAGTTGGCAGCGATAGCTAAAGTTTTGTGCCTTGGCTTGAGGCTTCGGCTTCTCAGCATTGCAGAATGTAACCTGCAGAGCCGCCTGGCAAAAGCTCTGTGGCTTATGGGCACAGACTGTTTCAAGCTTAACATTTCCACTGCACCTCTTTAGACGGTGTTTGTGCAGCTGCTTACTGTCTGCTGTTCCCTGTGACTGGCTTCAGTGCTATCCCCCTTCATCCCTTTAGGGTTTCCGGGAAGGGCAGGCGGCTAGAAGAGGTGACAATACTACTGCCAAAGGTGCTATTATTTAGGGACTGGCAATGGACACGTAATAGTGGTGGGCTCTGGCCACCAGCAACCTTTGCCTATTAAATGCCCCCTCCCTGCAATTCCAGACACTTTTAGTGTAAGCTGTAACCGTGTACATTCCTGGATTATGGCCTTGTGTGGAAAAGGTAGTGCTAAAGATCTGGCAGTTGGAATGTTCCCAAACAAAAATATGCTGGAAAGCATCCATTGGATAATCGCCTTTAGGAACAGAAACCAGTTTGAGTAACAGGAAAAATGAGTTCCCAACTGAAGTGCCCTGAATAGATAACTTGCAGTGTTTTTTTTCTATGACAGGTTTATTACCCGCCCTGATGTCAAACAAAAAAGAATGGCAGACTTCCTGGACTGGACCCTTTCAACATTATCTAAATCCTCCTTTCAGACTATTGAGGGGACTATTGTCATGGATGGCATGCTTCAAGCCTTGGTAAACAACACTATTACTTTCAAAGATAATCCATTTTCTTTCTTTTAAATGCTCTTGCTGGCAATAACTCAGTAGCTGGCACTTAGTTATTTTTGTATTCCTTTTCCTTTGGAGACGTGAATAAGTGTTGTTGTCTGAATTATATGCGACTGCCAGATGCAATCTGGAACAAAATTCCTAGGCTATTAATAGTCACAGAGGATGGAAGATTTCAACAGGGTCAGGTTTTCTTATCTCCACAATACTATGGCAGGAGAAGCTACACCTGCCAACATTATCTGCTCCATGTAGTAGTAACAAGCCTTTATTGGCATAAAATAAACATACAAAATAAGCATACAAAATTTGCCCATTATTGCTCACAATTATAGACACTGGTACTAAAATACTAAATACTAAAATATATACATGGTCCTTCTGTAACTATAGGACATTCCTTCAGCTAAGTTGACTCACTTAAACGTCCTCGGATGCTGACAGAAGCTAGAAAAATTACTGCTGGCTATATGTGGTCATAATACATAGACGTTGATTGGTATTCATCTAGACTTACGTCTATTATCGTTAGCAGAAATTTTGCTACATTCTCGCACACTGTGGGATCCATGTTGTTCAAAAGCATAGGTATCTTAAGAGCATCGGTTAGATTGTTATACAGAAATGGGATAAGTGCAGATTGCGACATTCTGATTTTTGCAAACTTTACACAATGAAAGAGGGTATGATCGAGTGTCTCCACCTGACCCATATTGCATGGACATAGCCTCCTCTGTTTATCAATTTGTTGATATCTGCCATAGAGCAGCATAGAAGGCATTAGATTGAATCTGGCCAGTGTTAAAGCTCTTCTTAATTTAGGGTTGGTGATCCAATGTAAATCTGCTCCATGTAACTATTAAACAAACTGAGTAGTACTAAAGTTCAGTATTAAATTGGCCATCCTTAGGGAAAACTTGCCTCAGCTGACCTTGCTATTATGAATTGTGGGGCTTGCCCTGCGCAGGTGAAGAACTTGTACTTCTTTCTGCTGAAAATGAACTCGTTTAGGGTATTTTCATACTTGTGTATTTGACATCCTTTCTTATTAGTTTAGTTGTGAGTGATGTGAGACTGGTAATTGTATCAAAGTTCCTGACAAGATTACTGAGAAATCCTGTTTATTGCAATGCAATTTACTTTTCATAAGTATTCTTACAGGTTCAAATAAAGCAGGTCATGCACTCTTTTTATATAAAATCCATTTATACCTGTTGTTGGCTTTGAAAGCACTTGCCTGTGTTATACATTAACTGCTTAATATTTGATATTTGAACTTGATCATAGCTTTGGAAGACTTAACCAAAGAACTTCTGAACAACCCCAAGCTTGTCCAAATTCCACATTTTTCTTCACAGTAGAGTGTACCACGAGAGATTACAGGCTTTTATTATTAGTTGCAGAAAAAAAATCGTACGTGTTTTTCTTTATCCTGGTTTAGAACAGGAGAAGAGAACAGTATTGCATTTCTGGCTCATAAGAGTTAAGGCTTAAAAGTCTTCCGCTTGTCAAAGACTGCTCATTGCTGCTGGTACATGATGAAACCTGTAGGATGCATATTACTTCGATGCTTGACATAATTCCTTCGAGTGTGGTTTTACCACACTTGTTATTAGTTTGTGTCCGGTGAAACAGGTGAAAAATTTACAAGCTGAGTCGAAACTAGGAGGAGATATAATTCCCTTGAAACTAGAAGTCTTCTATCAGCACCTGTGTTTTTCTTATGCTTGCAGGAGTGGTACAAGTTTTTAACTACTTTGCTGGTTTTGTGGTGCTTTCTGCTGTTGATAAACTGGTTAGATTCATGGAGCTAATATTGATTATTCTGAGTTGTCAGGGATTCTCTTTTTTTGAAATCTAAAGTGAAATTACAATGGCAGAAAATGGCACTAAGTGACTGAATGTTTTCAAAAAAGAAATGAACAGTATATTTCAAATGTTAACAGGCAGCTGGGTACATAATGTTCAATTTGATTGATCTGCCCAAATGGCATTTTGCATAATTTGTGCAATTTACATTAGGTTATCTGCTCTTGTAAGACATGTTTTGCTTATCAGGTTTATTTCTGCTTAAGGTTACTCCCTAAATAAATTAGTCTACTCAGCAGCAAGCTGCTCCTTGCATTTCAGGCACGTTTGGGTGTTCGTTGTTTTGCTGTGTCAAAGGGCTGTAGAAATGAAATTGTTTGATAGGCGAGCCATGTGGGCCCTTTTCTCCTTTTCTCTCACTGTTTCCTTTCCCTTATCTTTTGGGGCTGGCTGTTCTCTGGTGCTGTGGGGTTAGTGTTTGATGCTGGTACACCTGGACATAGTGGAGAAGGCAGGCACTGTCTCCTGTTAGTGGTAAACTCTTGTCCCAATTGTGACTTGGTCTGAGATATCTGCTGCTGGCATAGTTGCTAATATACCGTATATAAAAGAGTATAAACCGACTTTTTCAGCACATTTTTAATGCTGAAAAAGCCCCCCTCGGCTTATACTCAAGTATATACAGTAATTCCAAGATGGTAGCCGGAGCTGGGGCTGCTGTGGGTATCCGGTAAGCATGTTGCTGCTTATTTTTCTAACTCACCAGAGAGCCGTAAAAACAAGCTGTAAGGACAGCCTGCATAGCATTACCACTAGGTTGTGTGTGTGTGTTAAAAGAAACCGAGGCATTTCTCTTCTAAGGGTTATTGGTGCGTTGCGTTCTAGATGAATACAATTCTTCATACATAGTTTACTGCCAAATACTGATGTTGCTGAAGACAAAGACTTTCTTTGGAGCAAAGTTTAGGCTGGCATGGCTATGAATCCCGGAATTATTCTACATTAGGAGGAAAACAGTGGTTCATTTGTGTTCCTAAAGTACTGGAAAGCTGCTCATCCCTAATGCAAACTCTGTTAAGCAACTCTATCTCATCTTGCTCCCAAATCTTCCGTTTTTAGCTGCTACTGAGTCGAGTTCGAAGGCTTATACTCGAGTTAATAAGTTTCCCAGGGTTTTTTTGGCAAAATTAGGTGCCTCGGCTCATATTCGGGTCGGCTTTTACTCAAGTATATACGGTAATAATAAAAAGACAGATATGATGTGAAGTGAGAATTTGTGAAGCTGAAAGAGGAGATTTTCTAGAGCCCCCCCCCCCGCCCCAGAAACTTTAGACGTCTCACTAGTAATCATGCTTTTTTTCTGTTAAGATTTCCTCTGTACTAAAACAGTCCTGCAACAGAAGCCAAAATTATTCGTATGTTAGAGTTTTGAGGGTGATAGGACTGATTCTGAGAAACCAGCGGTTGGATCTTATGACCAACAAGTCGAAAGTGCTGATGATTTCTGATTTTTCTGACATTACTCTTTCCCTAGCAGTCTTTGGAAAGTTTATTCCTGGGACTGCAGGAAGAGGAAGAAGGAGCAATATTACTCCCCCCTTCTGCCAAGAGTATCATGCCACTGTTCTTCCACACTGGTTCCTGTATCAGACAGGACTGCTGCAAGTCAGGATGGAATATATATACAGGCTTTGTGTGCATTTTGCACTGAATTCAAATAAGTGGCTTGTCTCAGTCTGTTCTGCTAGTCTGGGTTTGGTCCTTGGCATCTCCTGCAAAAAAGAATCCCAGGTGTCAGGTCTGGGAAAATCTTTTCCCTCAGAGGGGAAATTTTGAACAGCAGACTTCTGGCTCCTTGCTTGTGCCTTTAAAAAAATAAAGCATTTGAAGCCTTGTAAAAAGTATGTGGCTGAGGGCATTCCCAGCAATCTGTTCACATTTGGGAATGCAATTCTTACTCCAGAAATGTTTAAGACAGTCTTTACCACATACCAAAGAAGGCTAAGAAGCAGAATAAAAGTGTATTCATTTAGGTATTTATTTAACTTCTATACCACCCCTCCTTTTTCAGGCTTGGGGCCGTTTCCAACAAATGATGTAAAGAATATAAAAAACGATATACATTCTTATATAACAATAGCTATACTCTATTTACAAAAAAACCCCCTTAAATAGGCTAACACCATAAAACACAGTTATCTGATGGTGATAAAAATTCAGGCTTGTCGAGGACTACTTTAATGGATCCGATGGATGGGGAGGCCAAAGATATTTCTGCCTCAACCATATGCCTGGTGGAACATCTCTGCAGGCCCTGTGGAACTGCATCAAATCCCACAGGCCCTTGGTCTCAGTTGACAGAACATTCCACCAGGTTGGAGCCAGGGCCAAAACAAGACCCTGGCTCTTGTTGAGGCAAGCCAGACTTCCTTTGGGGCAGGGACTTCAATCACATTTCCCCTTGTAGATTGAAACGTCCTTTGAGAGATATAATGGAGAGACAGTCCCCTAAGTACACTGGTCTCAGACAGTTTAGGCCTTGTACATTAGTACTAAAACCTGACTGAGTACTCCACTCAGAGCCAGTGCAGCTGATGGAGCGCAGGTTGAATGTGTGCCCTTGCTGCTGCATTCTGAACCAGCTGAAAAAGACCCAAGGGTAGCCCTGCATAGAGTGAGTTGCAGTAATCCAATCTAGAGACAGCTGTTGCTTGGATCCCTGTGACTAAGTTGATGTGGAACAGGTAGAATGCCAGTTGTTTTGGCTGGAAACTGGAAGATGGAAAAATGCCATGCAAGTAGTGTGATTCACTTCAGCTTCCATGGTCAGTGAGTCATCAAGAAACTTGACTAAGTTTTTGATAGTGCAGCAACTAGCTGCACCTTGATAAGGTTTGGCAGCTGACACTCTCCAGCCTGTCTCCTTCATCTTAGCCACAGGACCTCTGTCATTGCTGGATTTAATTTAAGCTGTGGTCTTTCATCCATGCCATCACAGCTCCCAAACAGATGGCCAAGACACTTGGGGTGGCATCTGAATGGCCATCCATCATCAGATACAACTGCGTGTTATCAGTATATTGATGACAACCCAGCCCAAACTTCCTTGATCAAACTGGCTAGAGGTTGTATGTCAATATTGAATAATATTGGCGAGAAAATTGCCCCTTGTGGGATGCCACACACCAACCTGCGGCAGGCGGATGTTCTCTCACCAACTGTAACCCTCAGTCCTCAGTCTTGAAGGTCAGGTTGGTCAGGATGTCTAACAACAATAACAGTGCCAACCTGCCCCAGTCCAGGTGTCTCTAGATGTCATCCTTGAGGGCAGCCAGAATTATCTCCACCCCACGACCAGTGCAGAAGCCAGACTGGAATGGGTCTAGGACCAGTGTCTCCTCCAGATAGGCTTGGAGCTGTTTAGTGACCACTCTCTCAATTACCTTACCCAGGAAGGGTAGATTCTTACATACTAAACTTTTATTTAATTTCTATTCCGCCCAATGCCAGCCAGGGTCCAGACTTGGCCAGATCAGATGGATCTGGACATGGGTTTTTTTAAAGGAGCAATCTCACGACAGTCCCTTTAAGCTACTGGGGGGGGGGGGGGAAGATTGATAATTTTCCTCAGGGGAGCTTGTACCTCATTCACACTGTCTTTTACCAGCCAAGATGGTCATGGGATCCAGGAGACAAGTGGTAGGTTTAGCTGCTCTCAGGGTTCTGGGCGAGTCGACTGAATTGATCCAATGAAGGACCCAAAGGTGGCCCACAGGCCTCTAGTTCGCTTGGTTTACCAAAGTGATAGTATGCCTTAGCCTGAAAGTTGATGGCCTTGTAACAGAGTGATAGGCAAACAATACCAGTGATTTTGTTTGAACCATAGAGGTCAGAAATCTAATGGCCAAGGTAGTTAGGAGATCAGTTTATTTTCAAATAATAATTCTTGTCATCCTTTCTCCACAAATGGGCTCAGGGTAACTTAATTTTTGAAGCCTGTCTAGATGAAAGTGAACGTGTATCCTGGACTTGTGAGCTCCTCCCTACTTCCAGTAGAGCTTTGAGTGGTGGAGAAATAAAGTTGAACAGACTCAGTTTCTTCCTGAATTTGATTGAGTAAACTGGTAAGCTACTGTTGAACTCATCTCTTTATGCGGAGCCTTCAGTGTTGTCATAGTTCTTGTTGAAACACGCTCTGTACGTTGCACAACCTGATTCCTCTTACGGGCTTGTTTTTCTGCACCTGTTGATGGCAACACATCATTTCATAACAGGTGTGCTAACAGGTAGCACAGCTTGATCCCTTTCAGTTGGAAGCTTGAAACACGGCATGTCTATATTGTAACTAAAAGGCAACATTTGTCGCTGCTTGTGTGTGCCTTGTATTGGCAATTGAAGCTATTTATACTAAATGGCTGGTTAGGACTGGGCGTACTGAGAGTGCAGTACATTGATCTGTAGCATAGATATTTGGAACAATATTGCATAAGAACGCAGCTTTTTTTTCCCCTCCACGGAGTAATTTCTAGCCAAAAACCACACTTCTGGGCTGGAACCTCTTTCATTAGAATTTGAGACTGTGGTATAAATAGTGTGTATGGGGCTTTATGTTGATAATTTGAAATACAATTAGCACACAATTGGTGGGAAACTGCCGTTTATCCAAAACTGCATAATCCTCTTAAACTCTGTATTATAAAACTCTCCTATTCTGAAGGCCTTCTTTTCAACCTACCCCAACATAGCCAGCACATTTTTGTGAGCCCTGCAGGGCGTAGCACATCTTGCATGACAGCGATGTCCTCATCTTGGAGTAGCCTGGGGCATAGAAACTTATTAAACTGTGCTAAATTTCTTTTATAAGAGAGACAGCATACTAATGTCTGTAATGAGTTTAAAGTAAAGCACCCTAGCTAGTAAGTCAGTTAATCTGGAAAGCTTAAGAATTGTTTTTATTTGTGCCTAAGAAAAGGGCATTTATTTGAGAATGGTTGATGCTTCCAGGATTGTTTGGTAATAGTTCTGTAGAACTGTGCCCCAAGTAAGGGAGAACTCAGCTTCCAGGTTTTTTAGACTCACAGGTACAAAAACAGAGATGTAGCTCTAGATGTTGCCATGTGCTTATCTGTGTAATTGTGAGAAGCAGCTGTCTGTTGTAAAAAAACAAACATTCAAAAAAGGTTTTGAGAAAAATTGAGCTAAAGCTTTGCTCCATGGCTTTACCTTTAACTAATCCTACAGATATTGTGTACAGTTTTAATATTCTTCCCTTCTTTTCCCCTTTCTGTTCTCCTGACCTTGGATAGGAAAGGTGAGGAGTACAATGGTTTTCCCTTCTCCGCTTTGAAGGTTCAATTGCCATTTGGGTTTCACCCTTCAGACAACTTTTTACATTGGGTTTGTTAATTATTAACTCAAAATGTGAAAACTTTTTAAGTAAGTCACATAAAGGATTTCAGAAGTGGCTAGTGTAGTCCATTGAAGCCAAAACAGCCAAGTGTCATGGTGTGGGTATGAAAGCTTATGTGTTAATCTTTGGGGAGCCATGAGACCCATTGTTTTCATTTGAAGTTTCCATTTTCCATTGGATTTCTGGCCTCTCTTTGTAGTAACAGCATCTTGCAACATCTTAATGACTAACAAACTTATTGTAACATAAAGCCTCTCTGGGATAGAACCGCTTCATCAGATGCATGAAATATCTGATGAAGTGGTTCTGGCTTGAGAAAGCTTTATGTCACGACAGGTTTGGTAGTCTTTAAGGTGCTGAAAGACTTTTGTTGTTTCCACCAAATGAAAGTATGTGAGATTTCTCTTCCTCCCCCTATGTTCTTTAACTTTAGTGTACTTTACCATTCTACGGTAAGACGTCTGTTAAAACTCATGATGAAAGCAGGGAACTTTTTTTAAATAGGTACAAGTCAGGATCCTTATTATTGTCAGATAAACTGATGTACTTTGGGAACCCCCTGCATTCTTCTAGTGAGTGGGTTATATGCTTTCTATCCTAATTGCGATATTTATTCTTTTTGATACAAATAATTTTATTAAATAATTCCTCTGTAGATAGAAACATAGAGTTGGAAGGGATGTCAAGGGTCATTTTGTGCAACTCCCAGGGCAAATGGAGAGCCAACCACCTCCTGAGGAAGCCTGTTACACTGAGGAACTGGTCTACCTGCTTATAAGCTACTGTCTTATCATTTGTGGTGCATTTCCATTATAAAGTGGGCAAGCTATCCTAGCTACAATGAATTGCCTTTCTGGCCTCTGAGGGGTGCTGCAGAGCAGCTGTGTTCAGTCTTTCCTCAAGGCTGGGTTATCCCACTGCTTCTAGTTTATTAGAGCCTCAGGGTAACTGCATATTCCCATCTACTTGGCAGCGAGATGTGGCTGCTGCCAAGCAGTCATGCCAGTCTTAATAGGGATGATTTGTATAGCTTCAGGAAGATGTCCCAGAGGTAATGCTGATTCCTACATCTTACAAAGGCGAAGCCTAAGTGGGTTATGCAGACAATTAGGAGGTGTGTCAGGTTTTTCCCTGATTACTAAGAAACTAGTTTTGTTTGTTCCTTGCACCATATTATTTCTAAAGCAACAAAACCAGATCTGACATTTCCATTGCTAGGATACACCAATGGTTTTCTCTAATTTGTAGGTGGTGTAATTATTTAAAGGAGCGGTAGATACATTCCTTGCAATAGGTTGGTTAGTTTGGCACACATTAGGTGACCCTATTAATATGAAAAGAAGGTGGTGGAACAGTAGTCCCTGAGGCATAAAAAAGATACCTCTCCCAATTTTATCGTGATATACCATGGACCTTACAGAGTTCTAAAGAGAAAACAAAGCAAGCATATTATTGGGTTCCTAATTAAAAATAAATGTCTTCAGTTTTAGGGCTTGCATTCTTTTTCTTGCTTCAGGATATAGGCAGTTGGAAAAATATCCTCTTATTATCTATTATACAAAGAGTTCTGTCTTGGTTACTTGAAAATGTAATTGTAATATGTTCTGAAACCTCGCAAAGAAGAGAAATTTTAAATTCATTGCCTTCAAAAACTCTGTTTCTCATTACATTTTATTTGAAAGATATACTTCTTGGTTTTTAGCAATTGGGTTTAATAGTTTTAGAATATTGTTGAATGTTTATATGACCATTGTGGTTTGTGGTTTGGCATTCATAATGGTTGTGATGGTATGAGTCAAAACAAGCAAAATATTTGATATCCACTCTTATAAAAGTTTTTGTTCTGTCTGTTAAAAAATGGCTCCCATCCCTGCCCCTCACTTTTGAGGTTTGAAGAGAACATTTGAAACATTTTTTTCTCATTTCTCTGGGCAGGAGACTTCTATCCCTGCCAAGACCCCTGATAGAAATGTTATTACAGATAGTGAGAGACAGTGGGATGAGTTAGACCCCCTCCCCTTTGCAAGTAGGTATCACAATTTTGAAGGACTTAATATAATAGTAGGGCATCAGGAGGAGGACTCCTGTAGCTAACAGGAAAAGCTTCCTTAACCCAGGCTGACTAGATCAAGAGGGAACTTGAAGGGGACAGAGCCCTTGCTGGAGTTCTGGAGGCAGCAGCCATTTTGAACATGTTCTTGCTCAAGGAGCTGAAGGACTTCCTCCAGGTGATGGAGAATGTATAGGCCGCTGAAATAGCCTAAGCTTAAGAGCCCACTCTAGTTTAACAATTGCTAGGGTATTCATAGAGAAGGGGACAGAGGAATTGCGTTTATCCCTAGTATCTTTTGAATCCCTTGGTCAATCTGTGCTGTGCTGAAGTTAACGTGTTCTTGTTAATACATACCTTTCAATGTTGGATGGTGAAGGCAGTTCTCTGTACCACATAGACCTTCCAGGTCTTGAACAGGCTATTGTAAATGGAGGGCGCCAGGAGGGAGGGAGGCTGGCAGTTGGCAAGTAGCTGTTCCTCCAGGGGCATAGTACGCTGTAAATAATCCCTGTAGTATCCAGAGGTGAGGGACCCAGAGGCAAGACCTCAGAGCTGGACATGAAGCGGGGGTGTGTGTGTGTGTGTGTGTGTGTGTGAATGGGACTGATCATCCCCAGTGGGAAATTCCTTCAAAGGTCTGGGTGGTGACGGCAGTTACCATGGAGAGAAAGGAAGCCCCTTCCAGCAGAAGTTGACAACCCGTGGGAGAGGGCTGGGTGGAATAGGGCCTGCAGGTCAAAGTAGGCCTGTTCGGCCACACTATCCTTTGATGCTGAATAATTAGCCGTTCCTGTTTTAATATTACCATTTACCTAAACACTTTAAAGTAAATTTGTGCTGATGGTGAGATGTGGTATGCCATACATTTTTTAAGAATAACAAGTTCATGGTTTAAGTTTGAATGCTTTTGCAGTCTTTACAGTGTCTTCATTCTGTTGACATTGTACAGATGGGGAGCAGAGGCAGTGGGTTAGTGGTTTGGCTAATGCATTCATGGCCAGATTCTACACACATTCTCAGGGATTTGTTGACTTTTAAAAAACTGATAGTGCTTTACCTGCTTGCCTTTCTTTAAAATGAAATGTTTAAGCCAGGGGTTTACTAAGCTTTGGTGATAATGAAAGTGGGCACTTTTCTGTGTTTGCCCTCTCACTCTTCCCACTGATTTGGTTCACGGCAGTGAAAAAAGGATGAGAATGGTAGATTTAATTTGGGACTATAGTCAGCAGTTTTTAATGACGTGAAATACACCATGAAGCAGAATTAAGCCACTAATTAAAGCACTTCTGGTACCTTTTGTAGTTTCTAGTCCAGCAAAAAGTCCTCACCCAACAGATGGCTAGAGGCCATGCCCATGTTTTTTGCATGGAGAAAAGTAGACCAACCAGTACTTACCACCATCCATGTTCTGACGAGCTGTGTTGCCCTCTCCTGTAGGCTCCCTGACACCCAGAAGGTAATGGATGGTGGGGTCAGGTCGTTAATACAAAGAGTGTATGGTTTCTCGAGGATCATTTAGACATTTGCATGGGGTATGAATAAGATGCTATGGGCTGCACTGGGAACTACTCAAGAGCCTGATCTGCCTTCTGGGCCTTTTGTCTGACAGAGCCCTGAGGCCAATGCGCACAGCGTAAGAACATGTAGAACCAGTCCTTATCTTCTTAGATGACACTTTAGATACTGACTGACAACCATCCACCGTGTATTTGTTTATGTCCAGTCATATTCCAGAGAGCATATTGAGCTGTCTTCTACCATTTTCTGAGAGCATTTTCCCCTATTCAGCTTCATCAATTGTCAATTTAATTCCTTGCTGATTTATTTTCCTGTGACAATCCAAAACTCTGCATGGAAGGTAGCACTAGTCTGTGGATTAAATAATTGTGTTTGTCATGTAAACATTTTTCCTGGAGGTCAGTGGATACTCTGAAAAATGTGTCTCAGAAAGCATAGAGTTTTATGAATTATTTCTTTGACAGTTTAAAAACACTTTTTATCTGTTGCAAGTATATTTAGATTGGAATATTCTGCTTTGATTTGAATGCCATTTTAAGCAGGAAAGAATCAAGGCTCCTCTATTACTAGCATACATTTTAATTTTAATAAAACAGACCCAACCTAACCCTCAAAGTACTCTGTGTAGGCTGTAGTGTAGTGTTCATTAATGCTACATTTAAGATCATGCAATGGTATTCATTAGAGCTTTAAAAAAAAACTAGGTGCGTAGCCTTAGGCATTTGGTTGCATTTACACTGTAGGTGAAATTACTTAAATCTGTAAATAGCTGTTACATATGTTGAAATATTTCTAGGGCTGGGCTATGTTCCTCTGACTTTAACTCCTGGCCATATTTATCTGTAAGTCTTCCTTCCTGTGGAGTGACAAAATGTTAGGTAGAAAAGAAGCTCAGTCTGGAGTTTGACTAGATAATTAAGTGAACACGTATAGTATAAATATATTGTAGGGCTATTTGTTGAGTAACCGTAGTAATTTCTCTTCTGTCTTAAGAAACTTCTGGCATGAACCATCCCAAGTTAAGCACTTTCATTGGTTTCAGTGAGAAAGATTACAATTTATACTTCAACACTGAAGATTTCAGTCTCTTTTTATGAAATATAGCCCGTAGTACATAGGTATTTATATTGAACCATGGATAGAAAAGGTACCTGGAATGGCTGTGCCAAGGTAGGGCTCATTTGTGTGCACCTGTGTAGTAGGTGGGTGGGGGAGATAATTCTTGACTCTCCTCTGTATTGCAAATATTGTTGCATGTTGACTGTAGCTTAAGATACGTTCAGTCTCATAGAAATAAACAAAAATAACCTATTTTGCTTCTATAGTATGTAATCTATGGATCTGAGAAAATGTTTCCAAATAAATTATTATAGAAGGTTGGGGTTTTTTGGTAAAAGGGTTCATTCTAACCCAAGTTCATATTATACAACAATTGATTGTATTGTCAATGGGATTGGATTAAAATTGGTTTAAACTGCTACCAGTTCAAAGCCCCAGATAAGTTATTATTTTGCTTCTGGGTAGGTGCTTGTTGTGCAAGAGCATTGGGCGTAACTAGAAATGTGCAGTTTGGGTGGACGCTGGCTAGTGTTTCTCATAGCCTCGCAATCATAAGACAATAGTTACACTTGATGACAGGTTTGCTAGATAAAACGGGAAGGTTGCTAAATAACTTTTAAATCATAACAATGTATTGTGTTGCTCAGATTGCATCTTGCCCTTGAGCTGTAAGGAATAAAACCCAAGGGAGAGTCATCTAAACGTTTAGACTCACCTTTTAGCATTTTCCTTGGTATCTTGAGAGTTTACATCCTATCACAAAGTATTCTACTATATTCTCTCCTCCACTTTGATTTGCATGTCAGTGATTTTCATTCTATAATGCTGGTTGCCTGTACGTTGGATTGAAGATAGATGTATTTTATAAGACTGTATGAAGTCATTTGCTGCCTGAAATCCTTTAACCAGCATTGCAACAAACCTGGGGGATATCAGACTGAATATGAGATTGAACATGCGCAAAACCATATCGCTTCTCCGAAGATACAAGATATTGTCTTCTAATGCCAGAAGGTGTTGGCATCAGATTTAGTCTCTTCAGCATACCAAGTGCCAGTCGTACCTGGCAGCCAAGCAGTTGCTGTATGAAACTTCCTTTGCAATCATCCCTTTTGTATAGGGAGATCCCATAAAGGTCCACTGATATCTTCTTATGAAATCATCAGTGTATTGATGCTGCCTACACCGTTTGCGAAGAAAGGAAATCAAGGTAGCTGATTCATCGCAAGTGAAGTCCTGCTAGAAGAAAGAATACTTTTAAATTATTGAGCAAAAATATCATCCCAATCTTTCAAGCACAGAACTGCTTCCGAAAGGAAATCAATTTAAAATAATTTTACATTCTTAAAGCAGTTTAGCTGTTTTGTAGTCAGGGATGCTGTATGTTTGCGTAACATGTCTTCTGTTTGCAGAACTCTGTTGTTCTCTCAGAGTGTTACACTATACCTTGAAGACTTGGACTTTGTCCTCATGCTTCAAAGAATTCTTGACATTTAGACTAAGCTGGACTTGACATGGTGAACAACCTGCTGTGTTATATTCACCTGTTAAATAAGTAAAAGGCTTGATTAGAATGTACATAGGCTTCTGTGAGCAACTTTGGCCTTTTCTTGTACGCTTGACTATGAAAACTAAATGCATAAACTTGATCAAGATGTGATTCTGACTTGCGCTTCATAATGTGATATGAGTCATATCCTGGAATCTGATATTAGAAATATTTTTATACACACACCCCTTTCAGAGTGTAAATTCACAATCAAGCATGCAAGATTATTTTGAAGTTGGTACTGAATCAGACCATATTATAGTGCTGGTTTTAACTCAGGAGAAAAAGAAAAGACAGCAACTTTGCATTAGCAATATATAATTAATGACAAAGAACTTGGATCAAACACAACTATAAATTGCCCCCCTCCCAATTTCTACTCTGGCTTCTGCAAAGAGATAATTTTATAGGGTCAGATTTCATGGTCTGTCAGTGGAAGGCGTAGAGCAGTGGTGGCGAACCTTTGGCACTCCAGATGTTATGGACTACAATTCACATCAACCCCTGCCAGCATGGCCAATTGGGGCTGATGGGAATTGTAGTCCATAACATCTGGAGTGCCAAAGGTGCGCCACCACGGGCGTAGAGGGTTGCCAATGTTTCCGACTTTCTCTTCCCCCCCATTTAGCAGTTTCCAAGCAGTTTCCAATTCATTCCTCGGGTTATAGTACTTACATGGAGTAATAGTCACACAGGCTGGAAGTCTGCAGTGAGAAGGAGGAGAAGCAGAGGTGTATTGGGAGAAATGGCACCCAGAGACAAATTGTCTCCAGGTACCCCACCCCACTGTGCTTGGGGGTGGGGCTCTGCCCCCACATCGCACCCCCCTCCCCTGGGCTCCCGGCAGCCCGGCTGCTGCTCTCTGGGGAGAGCAGAAGAGACTGCCATTCTCTACCCTCCATCCTCCGTGAGGCGTTTTTATAAATGCTGAGGCTGGGGCGGAACTTGAGGCCCCCGCCCCACCCCCTGGGGGCATGGCCATGCCACCAAGTCCTGCCCCAAGCCTCATTGCTTATAAAAGCACATCTCCGAGGATGGAAGATTGCAGTGTCCTCTGTTCTCCCCAGAGGGGAGGGCAGAAGCCGGGAGCCTGGGGGAGGGGGGTGGGGGCGTCGTCCTTTGGCGGCCCTGTCCACGTTAATGACGTTGTGGTTGAGGGAGCCCAAAGACAACAAAGCAGCAGGACTTCGTGCCTGACCTAGTTATGTGGGGGGCCAATATTGCACCCCCACGTGACCAGATTAGGGGTGCCCGGGGGACAAGGGGTACCCCCCCCATCCTCAGGCAGATACGCCACTGAGGAGGAGGAGAGTAAACCTGCTCCTTTCTGCCTCTTCTATGAATAGCCTTCCATTGACATATGGAGAAGGAAGAAGGGAACAGTTTTCCCCCCTTCCCTCTCTCCATTGCACCCCCCCAGCCCATGTGATTATTATTCCTCATGGATCTGTGATGAGTCAGAAATATATGCTAGGGCTATGCCTGAGAAGATCATTGTCCTTTGTGATGATCCTTGCATAGTGCTTGTTCTCACTTTGCCCCACCATTAATGCACTTCTGAGCTTTTGGGAGAAATGCAGCAATTAATTATTACATACAACATTTCCCCTCTGGCTTTGGTGTATTAAGGAAGATTTTAAAGGTAGTTAGACTGACACCTGAATCAGTGGGAAAAAATGAGATCTCTTATTAAGATTTAGTACTGTTATCTTTTACAGTGAACTGATGTTGAAAATATATTCCCTTTTCTTAGCATTTGTGAATTCAGAGTTCGCTGAAGGAGAAAAGGTATGGTTTTAAGATATCTGAGTTAATATAAAAAGGATACTGGAGGTTAAAATAAAAACTGTTTCAATGACCGATTTAAAATAGAACTTATTTTTAAAAACTGTGAAAGAGCCAAATGATAAAATATTACAAAAACAGATGTCCTGTTTGCTGAAAAGAGTGTTGTTATTAGCACCCAGATTTGAGTGGACTGCCTGAAAATGGCAACCCGGTTGGTATTAAACACTCTGGAAAATATTTACAATTTGTAACATAGAAGCTCCAGTACATTGGCATTGAGATCAGAGGAAACCTGTTTCTTCTGCATGTGTTGGGATTGTAGTAGAACAATTATTTTGGGGATACAAGTTAGATGAGCTATTCAGGAAATAATCAGAATTCAACTGCTTTTTATCTCAATTTTTCCTTATCTTGAAGATAGTTTTAAAATATTGCATATTCTTGCGGCAAAGTTTGTTTTTGCTAGGTGTTGAGAGTTACAAATAAATAACAAGGGTTAAAGAAAGTATGTGTTTCTGTGGCAAAATTGACTGTCCAGACAATTTATGTGCCTATGTTGGTGTAAAATGTCTTGTATGTTTGTATTTCATTTAATAATGCAGACGTTAAAAACCCGTTTTCAAAACTCATTCTGATATTATGAGAAATGCATGAATACTTGAAGTAAACAGGTCTATTCTGGCTTAAACTGGAGTACTTCAATTTGAGTATGTTAGATGCAGTTTTTAAATACGTTCTTTTAAAACAACTTTTTATTTATTAAATGTTTTGTTTTAACAAACGCTTTATTCATATGTCATAATAGCTGGTTTGAGTCACACTTTGTTTTGTATCTCTTGGTTAATCTGCCAGATGTGCATTACAGACCACCATTTCTTCATAAACCCGTTAGTCTGTTTCTGTGCTTCCAGGCAGAATCACAGGATATTCTGCTGGGGTCTTTTGCATTCCCTGGTTGCCAATAAACCTTCGCTCTTGCTTTTGGTTACAGCCGTAAATGGGAGGGGAATGAAACCCAGGGAAAGCTGAAATAGTGCTACCCTAAACTATACCCTTATATCCACTGACTTCAGTAGATTCAGAAGAGTATAACTTTGCTCAGGATTGCATTCCTCAACTTTTTTTGGGGTGGGTGGGTAGCCGCTTCTCTGAATTTCTGAATTGTGTGACTATGAAATAAAACAAAAGTGCTTACAACTGGCCTTCTGTCTACTTCACTGCAGTCCTTAAACTGTTCTCCCAAGCAGAATAGATATTGACAGTCCTTCCTTCTCGTCCTGCCTTTTCCCTTCTGAAGAGGCTGAGGTCCTGTACATTCCTACTGGGTCATCAATAGCAGTGAGTGTGTGTAAAGAGAAGACTAAAGGAGGGCAGGAGAGTTCTTAGAGAGCTCGATTGATTGCCAAATGCGAATAGAAATGCAAGGGGTTATTTTGGTTGGTCTGTGCTTCCCTGCCTCTATGCAAGGAACTGAGAGGAGAGCCTCTCAATAAATTGGGGCTCCTGCATTCAGATGTCACAGCAAGCCACAGTTAATAGATTGTCATTCATCACTTGTTGGTGACCCTGTTAACAAGCTGCCTAATAAACTATGATTGGGAGCCCCACTTTAGTACCCACTGACAGTTGAGCAGCCTACAGTATAGTCTCTGTTCAATCGAACCATGGTTTATAGATTGTGGTTTATCATGGGCTCTGAGTGCAGCCAAAGGGATCAGAAACAAAAACTATTAACCAAAAGAAATGGGGATAAATTAGAAAACAATAGTCTTTTAAAAATAAACCATCGCTTGCCTATTTAATGGATTAGAAGTTGTGATTGTTCAGGTGGAACTGTAGCCTGGCAAGAGTCATCAGCAGTTCCAGAAAGCATTTTGATACACATTTCTAGATCTCTGGGAGGTTCTGAGTATTCAGTTGCTGAAGCAAAAGCTTTCCACACAGATGGTCCCAGGTTTAATCCTGGACATCTGTGAGGAGATCTTTAACTGTCCTCAGGTGTGGAGCTGTTTTTGAAGAGTCTTCCTGGCCCTTGCTGTTGCTGTGAGGGTTTAACATTATGGATGTCATAACTTTCGATGACCATATAGAAACACATTTTATGCTTAAACTATTTTGGTATGAATAAAAATAGTTTTTATTACAACCTGTATATTAATTAATTACAACCTGCCATTCTTTAATGATTCTGTTGGACTGAGAGACAATTCTGTGTTGATCTGACTATTTCAAGACCCTGTTTCTCTTTTGCAGGCTCAGCTTTTTAAGCATGGCAAAAGAGAAGACTGTTTGCCATATGGTAAGATTCTACTTCATAGTTTAAATAGTTATTTAAAATACAGTGGACAGAATCCAGCCAAAGTTAACTACTCAACGTTCTCTTAGTTATTTTGGGAAACAGTTAAGCTTTTGCCCTTTGTCCCTACCCCAAAATGCCAATATTGTTATGCCCTGATATAGAGCCATGGTCAGCCTCATTTGGAATAGTTCATAAAGTCCTGGTTGCCATACCTCAACAAAGATATCGGAGAGCTGGAAAAAGTGTGGAACAGGACAACCAAGACAATCAAGGGGTTGGATAACCTTTCCTATTAGAAAGGGTGAAGAGTCTCAGAGCTTTTAGATTAGAAAAAAGATAGTTAAGGGTGGACAGCAGAGAGATGTATATAATTATGGAAAGAATGGAGTGTGTGGGGTAGAGGGAATTTTTTTCTTCCTCTCCCGTAATACAAGAATACAAGAGCATGCAGCGAAATTGATGGGGAATAGGTTCAGCAAAGACAAAAGGAAATACTTCTTACCCAATGAGAAATTAAATTGTGGAATTTACTCCTGAGGTAGTAGTGATGGCCACAAGAATAAGTAACGTTAAAAGATTTGAAAGATTTATGGAGGATTGGTGTACCAGTGGCTACTAGTCATGGTGAGTAAAGGAAACCTTCATGTTCAGAGACAGTAAATCCCTGAAACTTAGGCTCATTCCGCACATGCAGAATAATGCATTTTCAAACTGCTTTCAGTGCTCTTTGAAGCTGTACGGAATGGCAAAATCCACTTGCAAACAGTTGTGAAAGTGGTTTGAAAATGAATTATTTTGCGTGTGTGGAAGAGGCCTCTGTTCTATGAGGCAATGTCAGGGGAAGGCCTTGGCCTCTATGCCCTGTTTGTATGCCCACCAGGGCAACTGCTTAGCCACTATATGAAATAGGATGCTGGACCAGGTCGAGAACTGATCTGATCCAGTAAGGCTCTTTTTATGCTCTTATGTGTATGTCTCCCTCCTCCTTACAGTCCAATCCAGGTGAGAGGACCAAATGGGCTGTAAAAACTATGGCAGGCTGTGCCCATGCATTTGCCCCCTCAACCGGCTCAAGTGGAACCCCAGGTGGTGTGGAGGAGAAAGGCGCCAGCAGCCAGGTGCCCCTCACCTCCATGGTGCCGAAACCCTTAATAATACCCTTAATAATCTAACTTTTAAAATTTTCTTTGATTTCCATTTTGTATCACTTTCATACTGCTGGAGCAGTTGCTTTGCACTGGCAAATTTGAAATAATGCTAGAATTTTTCTGTCTTTTCAATTCCTGACTTGAAAGTAGAAAAAGAACAAGAAAAATATGCTGAGCACTTTTTTTTGTTACAGGTTTCAGTATTGTACCATGTATTTCATTTTTATCCTGCCTTTTCTCCAAGAGCTCGGAGTGGCATATATGGTACCTTCTCCTTCAGTTTGTCCCAGAACAACCCTGTGAGGGTGTTAGGCTTAAAGAAAATTGACTAGCCCAAGATCATCCAGTGAGTTTTGTGGCTGAATGTGACTTGGAACTTGGGTCTCCCAGCTTTTTGTCCTGACACTCTGATTACTACACTATAGTTTGGGAGTCATTTATTGCTTAGGGAGGCTGCAAGAATTCATATTTGAAAATTAAAGTACATTTAAGGTCCAGTATAATTGTTCTGTGAGAACAAGCCTCGCAGCAACTTTTACAATGTTCACTCCATGTGCAAACTATGCAGGATTACTGGTTCTTCTATTAATATGATAGCCTTAGGGACATTTTTCTAAATGTTCAAGCATTGCTTCAGGTGACAAATATAAGCAGTCTTTTGCCTGCTCCTTTGGCCATTAGAACTATTTTTCCTATGTCAATTCTTTGATTTTAATCAAGGACTACTTTTTATCTAGTAGACTGCCCTTTAGTATTCATTTTAACTATAGCACATTCGCTATGAGGTTATAAACCACAGAATGTTTCTGGTAATGTATAGCCTTAAGATAATCATTTTAACAGAAGGTGGGCAATAACTGAGTATCCTCAGCTGTTTCTGAGAAAGGTGTGATACAACAAAGGTGTAATGCAACAAAAAAAGTAAAGATATTGTTTAATTAGATTGTCCTCAAACTACTGGACAAATAAATATTAAACTCTTCAGAGCTGTTCACCTTACAGATAACACAAGCAAGTGACAGAAAGGTTACTGGCATTACGAAGCAGAATTACTAACATTTAAGCTCTCTGAAATCAGAAGACTTAGACTGAAGTAACTGCTTGTGATTACGCTGTGGAAGTCAGTTTGTGGCTCAAACAGGAAGTTTATTGAAACTCAGTTTGTGGCTTAGACTGCTGTAAATCATGTGAATTCATTCCACTGAAATTCAGACTACTTAGTGTAGTAAGGTTTTCAAGAAAGTAATAATTAAATATACCCTTTTCACAATGTTCATGGGATTTGACTAAAAAGTATTTCAGACCATTGCAAGTGGAAGAAACACATCTGAATTAGGAACACACGTGGAAATTGCTGTGAGTTGTGGTTAAGTATCCTGGAAAAATGACAATTTCTGAAGCATCATAAACCGTTTTCTTTCTTCATAACTAAAGAGGGAAACTATTGATAAGGATTTAAAAATTGAGCATGTGTTTTACAGTGTAGCTTTCAAAATCTTTTTAATATACTACCTTCTGCCTGTTCAAAACAAGTTGGCAAATGCATGTACTCGAAAACCAATTCAAGAGGGAATTTTGTGCAGTGTGTCTTATTTCTTTACAGCTTCTACTGTGCTTGAATGCCTTGATAACTGCAAACTCTCCGAAAGCAACCAAACACTTCTTCGCAAACTGGGGGTAAAACTTGTTCAGCGACTTGGTCTGACATTTCTGAAGCCAAAAGTGGCAAAGTGGAGGTTTGTTCTTTTGGGATCATGTTGTTACTTGTCTTTTTTCTATTTTATTGAGCTAACCTGGGCAGTAAAATCTATTATTGTTAGAGCTGGATGAGTAATTAAGCACCGCACATTAATTTGGTGACAAGAAATTCTGGTTTGAACCCATTGGCTTACAAACTCTTTATTCCTCGGGTATAACCAACTTCCTCCTTCCTGTACTTCCTGTATTACATTATGAGTTAAGCATTTTCCATATTCTGTTCTGTCTTTAAAATACATTTTCCGTGGATGAATTCAAGTTCATATGGAAGGCAAAATACAAGACTTTCTCCCCTTCAAAAGAAACACTTGAACCACTGGAAAATACAGTGGTATAAATATGGGAGCTCAGAGACATGCATTTGAATCCTCTGAAAAGATTTATTTAAGGGAGGGTGGAATTTTCAGCAATTCTCCCATCCCATGGCAGCCCTCCTACTCCCCCTTCAGCCTTAAGGGGGGGGGAGGGCATTTCATGCTGCAGTTGGAGCAAGGAGGCAGAGAAGTTGTACATCTGTGCACAGAAGTTTAGATGGGATCTAAATCTCCCTCTAAATGGACTGGTTCCTGCCGCTATCCTGAAGGGCCCACATGGCTGCAACTTGCCAGGGATCCCCATAATCTGCAACATGACCCCAGATTATAATAAACAAACTGGGAACATAAGAAGAACCATTATAAATCAGGGCAAAAGCCCATAAAGTCTAACATTTTGTTCACACAGTGGCTAAGCAGCTGCTTGTAGGAAGCCCACAAGCAGGATGATTGCAGGTTGTGTGGGGCACTTATTATTTGGGGAAACAACATTTGAGATATTTGTGGAGATATTTCTTGCTCAGTGCTGTTGTTGTTGTTGTTTATTTATGGCTTTTTCATACACCGGTAAACAATCTGATCCAAAACTCCAGATTTACAGAACAAAAGCTTTTGAAATTTACGCCAGAAAACTATCTGTGCTTGTGTGTATGACTTAGATAAATATGCAGTCATGCTTTGGAAATAAACAGATGTTTAGTTCATTATTGAGCTTAGGCACTTTCCTTAAGGAAACTTGCTGTGACCCATGATCACAAAGCATCATTCCGTATGAAGTACTTCTCTGCATAGAAGAAAAACACTTTAAAAGAAACAAAAATGCTTAGTTCAAAAGTAGTTTTCCAGAATGATTAGAAGAGTGTACGTTATAATGGGATGTAGTAAAAATCTATTTTTCTTGTTTTAGGTATCAGCGGGGCTTCCGCTCTTTAGCTGCAAACTTGCAGTTTTCTGCTGGCGGTCCCATGGCACTGAAAACCAAACATGCCACTGCTGTGACTGAACAGGAAGATGATGAAGAGGAATATGATATCCCAGGACAGGTGGAAAATGTTGTAGGTGTGTTGGCTCCCGATCTGCTGCCATAGCTGCTGTGAATATAGTGTCCTCATTCACTTACAAGATTCTACTTCTTCTTTATTACAAATTAATAGAAGCAAGAATGTAAATAGTTTCAGGAAATGAACTGGGTTGTTTTTTGTGGGGGGAGCGGAGGTTAAAGAACATTCAAACATATGAGTTGCGCAAGACTTGTGAGAATTTAAAACTTGTTTGAATAACTGCAGGTTCTGTCAAATGTAAGCTAGACTTGTGTGCCTTTTGTGAGTGTACAGAAATGCTCTGTAGTACATTTCCTGGGTTGCCATGAGGCATGTTTTAAGTTTGTATTGCAGAAGTGCCCATCCTTGAATTTTAAAGCTGTAGTCCTCAGAACAGTTTTTCTGTGGGCATTCCGTGGAAGTTGTAAAGGGGCTTCTCTCATCAGGAGCTTATTTCTGATACTCCCAAATACAGGAGGAGAAAAAGTCCTCGCTCAATCTTTCTGATCCAGGGAAGTCTCAGCAGTAGAATGCAGACATCCATGTCTGCTTGGAATTCAGTGAAACAGGAAGCAAATTCACACATGCTTAATTAAATGCAAATAGCAAGAACTTAAGTGTCTGCTGGAACTGAGGTGACTGGATCCACCGCTTAAGGCTAAGTATCAAGTATAAATACATCTTTGGTGTCTGATTATTTAACCCACATGGTTTATATAGGATAGGGATAGTAACAAGGCAACTTGGTTTGCAAACTGCTGGGTGGAGTAGGAGCAGAGAGGCAAGCTGTCCAGCTGTTGTGAGAGAATGCTTCGCCAGCTCGATGGCCTTGCTGATTCTTGCCCCAGCAAGCATGAGCGATAAGAGTCTTTTAAACTCTTTTGAATGTGATTCTATCTGTTAGTTGTTGCCTGTGAGTTGAGCTGGATTAGAAGTCCCTCCCTGCACCGTGATGAATATCTTGATGTTCTGATATCTTGATGTTCTGACCTTGGTCTCCTTTTAAACAAAAAAAGTGAATTTGCTCTCTGCACTTAAAACCAAACTAGTCTGTGTTCCATTATTAAAAAACAGAACAAAATAGAAGTATAGTGGCACCTTAAAGACCAACAACATTTTTCCAGAATGAGCTTGTGGGAAATAACTTCTGTTTTGTTTTGCTACAATAGACTACGAGGGCAACCCATCAGGAATTACTCTCCTTATCTCCACCCCCACCCCCCATGAGCAAGTCATTTTTGTTAGATAGCGATGAAGATAACTTTTGATGCAGCTATAGCTAGTAACAGCTGCTTTTCCCCACAGGTAGAGACCTCAGCTATCTTTGACAAAGATAAATTCAAGGTTAATAATCCGGATGTTTTGTAGTCTTGAAGTCATATTCTGACTTATGTTTTAAAATATATGTTTTATAGAACAATTGCTGATCGGATTGAAAGATAAAGACACCATTGTCAGATGGTCTGCAGCCAAAGGGTAGGTGACCTCAGATTAAATGACGTTTACCCAGTTTAATTTATAAATATCTCCGAATGAAGACCTGCAGCCAAACTGTTGATTGGTTATCTTGAGTCAGTATATGGAATCCAGCGCTACTTCTATCTCACAGATCTGCTTTCTCACCCACATTCTTTCTCCCTCCTTTGCCAAAGATTTGGCTAGCTATTTTCAGACGGGCCTGACAAGGAAAATTCGGATTGGGTAGCATATTCCATTGAGGGGTACGATTTGATTTCTTCGTTACCAATTTGTGTTTTTAAATGAATATTGGTTCCTGTTAAGAGCAGGAAAGAGTCATTATGATTCTTTAATCCTACAATGACAGCACAAGGTTGTAGTGATTCAGTAAGAGCAATTTGAGAATTTAGCATTCAGTGTTGATGTACTTCTAAATTTTCCACTTTCTTTTACTCCTTTGTCATTAACATTCCTGGGTTAGCAGCGGTTTCTCTGTTAAGTTCTACTGCTTTTTCAGTTTTTAAATGTAATGCAAGTGGTCTTATTGACTGAGCTAGAACTGGAAGCAGCCAGTCATTTGAAGAGAGCTTTAAAATGTACTTAATACGTTTGCCCTAGATGGTGGGGTTATAGAATGATGTACTGATGCGCATCGTTGAATCTAAATCTCTATGAACTGTTTTTTTCATTTTGCAGGATCGGTCGGCTGACTGGAAGGTTACCGAAGGAGCTAGCTGATGATGTGGTTGGATCTGTTTTAGATTGCTTCAGGTAGTTTTTATTACTTTGTATGAAACATTGCTGAGACTTTGCATAAACTTGGCATTATCTTCTCCATTTGTGGAAGGCGTACTTCTCCTGCGTTCATTAGTATTGCTACAGTTTTATCTAACAGCAGAAATTATCAGTCCCAGAGTCACAGAACCTATAAGAAGGAATAGCCTTGTGAGTTTGGTGGGAGTGGGGAATTGGAACAAAGAAAGACAAGTAGTTGAGGTAATTACTTCAGTTTCTTCCACTTGTACCTCCTCACTTCAGGCTTTTGACCATCATGGCACTCTTCTTCAGGGATCCTGTGACCCCCAAAGTGATATTTCCAGGAACATGAGAAATGCATGTGTACATGAGAAATCTGCAGCAGTGCAGAGGAACATAGGAAAACTCTGTGGTACCTCCTGTACATAGATGGCAGAATATTGCCCACTATATTGCTGAAATCCAGCTCTCTGATAGGTTGGCAGATGTCATCTTTTTAAAAGTTAATATATTTCTTGTGGGAAACTATTTAAATAATGGAAACTTTCCTTTAAAATGAGACATGTAGGAGTACCATGTGTTCCATGAGATAGTATGGAAATATTACCATTTTTGTAATATTTGTGAAGGTTGCATAAAAGAATAAAATAATCGATATTAAAATCCTCATAATAATTAACTAGGGTAGGGAAATATTTTTTTCTGATTTCATTATAATGAATTAAAACATTAAGGAGAAAATAAAATGTGTCTTTGTTATTTGATATGAAGTAAATTTGGAATATCAGTATGATGTAGTTTTGATCCCAGAATATACTTAGAGAATTATTCCTTAATTATTCCTTAATTATGCATTTTCAACTTAACTAGATATAGGATTCTGTGTATAGTTCTTGGCTGTCTTGTGAACAGAAGGATAGGCTGTGAATCATGTAACAAAATGAAATGGGTATTTTACAAACTGTTACCTTCTTTCTGAAAAAAAGGATAAAATATTGGGGAATTTTTAGTTTTGGAAAAAAGAGTAAGGGAGGAATGATACACATTTATTAAAATAAATACAATTGAAAAGAGAAAAAGAGAAAAAATATCTTGAAATATTAGAACTTGGGGTCACTCAACAAAGTTTTTCAGCAAGAGATTGAAGGCAGACCAAAGCCAGTGTTTCTTCATACAGAGTATGGTGAACTTTTGGCATTCTCTGGCACAAGATCTGAAGACAGGCATGGACCTTAAAAGTGAGTTAGACATGTTTGTGAAGGGCATGCCTTACCAATGGGGATTAGCCACTGTTACTTGAATGGAACCTCTAAACTCAGAAGTACAGTGTTCAGTATCAGTTACTGGAGGATGCTGTTGCTGTTACTTGGGCTTTCTGAGATTGGTGGTTGGTAACTTTGAAAAGCAGGATCCTGAACTTAATTGATCTTAGTTCTGATCCAGCAGAGTCGGGAACAGTAAAGCACATAATGTTGCTTTACTGGATTATGGGCCACCATATGGACCACCATACTCTTGCTTTTTCGGTGTAACCTGTTAACCCTCACCTGTCATTGGTGATCCCTCATGAAATTTAGTCTATCCAGACGGTCATCTTTGTCCTGTTTAAGTCATTGAATAGGCAGAAGAGAAATGTTGCATCTGTTTTCTCTACATTTTCTGAAACTTTTAGGCATGAAATCATGAAGCACATACATTGTTGCAGTAGTAGAGAGGGTGATCCTAAGAAAGGTATGAGAGTAACAAAGGACAAGAGACAATGGCTCTCTTGTGTTGGGGGAGCTGTCAAGTCACACCTGATTTATAATGACCCAGTAGGGTTTTCAAGGCAAGAGATGTTTGGAAAAGGTTTGTCATTGCCTGACTTCACATCGCAATCCTGGCAGTCCTTGGAAGTCCTTGGCAGTTGCCCATACAAAATTCTAACCAGGATCAACTGTGCTTAACTTCTGAGATTTGACAATATCCAGGTAGCCTGAGGGTATCCAGGTCAGGTTTCTCTTGGGTACCGCGTACTTTGCAAAAAGTACAGGAACTATGTAAAATACACTGTCTTGGAGATCATATAGTTCCTGTGCTTTTTACAAACAGCATATGCTATTAATAAAGTTTTACAGATCTTCGGAACAGCTCTATACATTACTGCTGGTGATTCACCTGTTACTCCACAGTTCAAGTTGTGTGTCAGCCAGTGTGTAAATCATGAAACATAAACCTCGTGACATTATTCTTCTTTCAAATAAGGGAATTAAGACTTCAGATGCACACAGGGATTTATTTATTCACTATTGGCACTTAATTCAAACAAAATTAAGGTTTTTTTGTGTTGTCATGTTTTGAAAGACTGTGTAGTCAATGTAGAAGAACCATCGTATATTATGCAAGCTTTTTGTGTCTGCCAGTACCTCTCTAGTTTGAACTTGCTATTCCTCTTATGAATTGTTTGCAATCCTTAAGTCTGTGATGCGTTCCTACTTCTTTGTGGATGAAGCTGACTGCTTCAGATTTGATCAATGCTTGTTGCATTTATGAGTAAATAAATGAGTACATTTCAAGAACCACACACTCCTTGGAAAAAATAAGAGGGGGAAAGGACCAGTACACTGTTTCCCCGAAAATAAGACCTTCCCCTTAAATAAGCCCTACAGATCACGATGGTGTGATCCAGCAGGATGCTCCCTGCCAATGAGGATGCATCTTGTATCACACTGACAGGGAAGCAATGGGGCTCCCGAGAGCCCACCTTAATGAATTGTGAAGGTACCGTATTTCCCCGAAAATAAGCCCTACCCCGAAAATAAGCCCTAGTGCATCTTTTGGTGCAAAAATTAATATAAGACCCTGTCTTATTTTCAGGGAAACACGGTAGCATGGGGATATGGCTGAGATATTTCCTGCTAGCTGCTTTTACTTTACTTCCACGCACTTTACTTCCACGCACTTGAAGAAACTTCGAGATCCTTGAACCTTGTACTTAGCTGCCCAGGAGCTCAGGCTAGCATAAAATGTCCTAAGAGAGCATGTTGACAATAATGGAGAGAACATATGTTGAAAATAAAATCTGAGTGTCAGCTTGAACACAATCTTTCTGTTTTCTAAACTTGTAGTTTCCAGGAAACGGACAGTTCTTGGCATGGCGGATGTTTGGCTTTAGCTGAATTAGGAAGAAGAGGGTTGTTGCTACCCTCCCGTCTTTCAGATGGTAAGTTTCCTGTAATTTGGTTAGGTCCTGTATGTGTTTCAAAATATACAGTAAATAATCTGTTCAATGATGAAGTGAATTCATAAAAGACTTTAAATGTTTCTGGCAGCTCTTGGGAATGTCTTGCATGTTAATTAACTGCACATTTCTGCTTTTCTTTCACTTTTATGTCTTGCTTACATTTGTTACTGGGTATATCCAGGATAACGTGCCATGCTAGCTCATCTAATATTTCTATCAAAACTTCTTTACGTCCCATAAATTGCTATTACTGTTTTTGTAGGCTTGCAAACTTGCCATACCCTTTGATTTTGCAGTTTCCTGTCTTCTTATTCTAATAGTTGCAAGATCTGCTGCTGCTTCCTTTTCAACACCTTCATTATCCCATTGATAGTAATCCTATACATGTGATAAATATCCAGGATTAGTCTCGAAGCCATTCTCACTATGCTAGTTCTGGTCTTTTTTCTGTGTACGAGTGACTAAAACAGATGGATATGATGAGATAAACCTTGAAGACTACTGCTTCCTTGTTCGCCTTCCCTCTTGCCATCTTCCTCATCTTGCAATTACCAGAATACTTCTAAAATCATATGTTGCTTCAGTGACATCATATGTACCCATACATATTTAAATTTCAGCATCCTCTTGAAGGTTTATATGTTTCTCCTTTCACCTTACCCCAGAAACTTTCTTGCATCTCTTTTGTAGCAGTAATTGATCCAGAACATCCCTTCCACATTTTTCTCAAAATACTACTTTATGAGCTACTTTCTTTCAAGCTATTCTAGCTTCACTTCATGTACTGCTTCTACTACCTACCTTACATTTAACTAGTCCTCTGTGTTTCATGACATACTGTTTTGCTGTAATATGCTTGTGACACTGCTGATTCAGAAGGAGGAAAGGTCCCCTTTGTGTACTAAAAAGGTTATGCTGAGGGTCATGGGACCTGCATGGACAAAAGAAGAAGAAGAGTTTGGATTTATATTCCCCCTTTCTCTCCTGTAAGGAGACTCAAAGGGGCTGACAATCTCCTTCCCCTTCCCCTCCTCCCTCCTTCCACAACAAACACCCTGTATTGGTTGTATCCTTCTCAGTGTTTGCAGATTATTCACAACCCTGTCGCTTTCTATGATTAATAGGTGTTTGACTCAAGTATGCTAGTTTTGTCCTTGTAGTCAAATTTGGATTTTATTTTTCTTTGCAAGACACATAAGAAGACGAAAGCAGTATAAACACTTTTATTTATACTGTAATGAGTGTTTTGTATAATACAAGCATTTATTGCAAAATGAAATAGAAAAAATCAACTTTGCCACAGAAAAAAAGCACACCACTGCTTAGTGCTTTAAAATTCATATGGATGCCAACAATACCAACAAAACCTTCACTAGCATGCTATTTATAAGTAGGGAATAAATAAATAACTGTCTGGGTGCCCGATTCCAAAGATGCTGTCCAACAAGCAAGAGAGCATTTGTGTGGAAGCATTGCTCTCAGACTTTAACAACTGGAACTCCTTCAAAAATCCCACCCCCAGGATTTTAAATAAAACTTGTTGAATTGTAGTTTAAATAATCCTTTTGTGAGGAATGTGCAAAGACAGTTGAGCCCCATTTAGATAACTGTTTATTGATGATGATGATGATGATGTATTATCAGTGCGGAAAGTGGAATCCCACCACTGCAAGTGTTTATTGTGTTGTTGTAAGTCTTGCTAAACTCATAAATTGCTTTGGTCCTGCTGCTGTACACAGTGCTACCCCTTACGCTTTTCACCCTGTGTCCGTGTTTAAAATTAGAATGTTAAAGCAATTTCATATTTGTTTATCTTGATTGATTTGAAATAAAGCAAGACATGCTTCAACCACAGAGGAGGTTTGTGGAATTCTTTTGCTGTTTGTCTTCACATAAAATTGATGCAAATCAGAGTGTTAGCCAGAATTAATACAAGTTCTCCCCATCCCAGATATCAAAGCATACTGTCTTTCAGAACACCTGTTGAAGAACTTATGAAATTTTCACACTCAGTTAAGTTATAGAGAAATCAACAACCTTACTGAACAATAACTTCCCCCCAAAAAGGCATGACTGAAATAAGTCACAGACATATTTTGACCTAGTATGTTGTGAATAAGATCATATTTTTCTAAAGGTTACATTTGTACATTTTTTACATTTTTGTAATGTAAAAAAAACAGATACAAGTCATCTTACCATAGTGCACTTAAGAAACATAAAATTAAACTTGTTTTACATTTGTACAGTCAGAGAAAATCAGGTTCTACTCAGGATGCGTGGGTTATTTTACAACATAAATACAAAAATAAGGACAGCTTATACTTGCATGGTATATTTTGAATCTTTAAACAAATCAGCCATATTGAAAGATGGGAATCAGCGCCAGAAATGTTGGTGCTCTGATCAGTAGAGTGGTTGGAAGCTGCTTAATAGTACATTGGAATGTGAAATATTATGATACTCGGTTTCTCTTCCTCAGAGTAAACACTCTACTGCAATCATTTGTTTTTACTTTTTTTGTACCTTGCTGTAGTTTTGCCCCTTCTCTTTGGCTGGTCCTTTTTTGTCCTTTTGCTTTTTGGTTGCAGTGGTTGTCCTGTGTATGCGAAGTTTCAGCATTACATTGAGAATTGCTGTCCTGATTACTTTGTTCTGCACTTTCCATTTGGACTTTATTAGGACTATAGGCAGCTAATTGACAGAGAGCAACAGCTGCAGTTTGTTTCTGCTCATCACAATTGTCAATGGTCCTTATTTCCTGAACTTCTTTCCCTTGCATCATAATGAGAGTCTTATTGCAGGAGCTGTTATCCATGTGATTTTTAAGGCTGCACGCCTCAGTTTCCAAACTTTGATGTTCCGTTTTTGGAGGTTCTCGGTTTTCAACTTCATACAGTGAGTTCTGGTGCGCTGATTTCATGTTGCAGCTGTCTTTTACAGAGAGATTCAGAGGCATTTCCTGCAGTTCTACAAAGTTCTGTGTTTCCATGTGGAGAGTGCTGTTGAACATGTGCTTGTGAGCGCCGTTTGCATCCGGCTTCTTGGAAAGATTAAGTGGCGCTACTCCTATATCGTCGTCAGAATTGGACAGAGCGTCCTCGTTGTCATCACTTGAATGCTCTGGATTTTCATTTTCACTTGTGACATCACCACTGGAAAGAAGAAAAAAAACACAATTTCAATTGTGAAATTGGACACAATAATAGTTTAGAGTAGAATTCATCTGCTATTCACTTTCACGATACCAAGGCTGCATGATGTTACAACGAATGCTACACAATGGCCTGATTTGATTGGAAATAAGGATATCCAGAAGAAAGTGCTGTGAGGTGTTTTGTAGAATAGGTATGCAAATGTATTAATGCACATACAGGATACATGTGCTGCTATGAGTAATGTTGATTTGAATATATGACAGATTTGAGTTTAATTCATGGTAAGCCATTGGATTCACTGCCTGTTTCTTTAATCTTCATTGTGGGGACAATAAAATACATGTTTGTTTTGTAACTCACCCTAACCTCTTGGGATAGAATGGAAAGTAAACGAGAAGACTGAGGGCTATGATGGTTTATGTGTTTCAATTAAAAATGTGAACACCTATTGACACCAGCACATCAGATATTGAGATGATATCAGCATTTCTAACTATGTGTTTGTGTTCATGTGTACACACACATATTCACAGAAACACAGTAATGCTGATATCAGATATAAATACTTTTAACACATAACAATATACAGCCAAATGTTTGTTAGAAGATGAGCAATTTTGCATGGCCATCTGATCTTTCCACACAGATATTTCTGTATAACACTTGCTTATCTTGCCTCTGGAGAACAGAATAATTTTACAATTTTACAAAAAATATAACAGCTTTGTGCACCATGGAATCTGTCTGTCTATGATACACTTACAATGCAGCCCTGAGGAGAGTTACTCCTGTTTCAGCCCATTGATTTCAATGTGCTTTGACAGAAGTAACTCTGCATCGCATAGCCCTGTTAATCTACACTCTGTTTTAATGTAGTAAGATTTCAGATAAACATTTTCAGTTCAGGCTGCAAATCAAATAGTATTATACATATAAGAGAGGCAAAATACCATCCTAACAAGTATATTTACAACTAGCTGCTAACTTTTACCCTTCCTCTCCATTAATTTCGGCTTGCCCTAATTTCGCTAAATCTAGTCAGCTACATAGTTTTTGTGGGGGGGGGGGAGGGGGTTACCTTCTGAGTGTGTTTTCTTCCTCTTTGTTTGGCGAAGGCTGAGTGGATTGGTCGGTACTGTTCTTCACAGGTCTGAATGCTGTGAAACTTTCTTCCGTTTGAGGTTTTTCATGCTTGCTCATACTAATGGAAGCTGACTTGTTGGAAAGATCAAACAGACCTTCACAAGCATGACTTGTCTGAGTGAAGTTTGTTGGGCTGGGTCTTCCAGGGGATCCTGTTGCTGCACTTCCAGCGCGAGGGCTCATTTTGGCATTTTCTCTTTCAGCGTGGTCTTCTTTGGAATGGCTTTTGTTAGGCAGCAAAGGATTTTCTTTTTCATAATCAGCTGGTTTTTTATGAGAATTCAACAGGTGCAGCCTGGTGGGGCTTGGAGAAACTGGGTACAGCAAGGTTGTTTCCTCTGTTAAGTGAGAGCTTGGTTCTCTATTGATATTTGCAATATGCGGAAGCCTGTAAAATGCTGATTCTGTTGGCCTACAAAATCCATATGGTACTGGGGGATTGGGATGATACTGCTGGAATAATCTGTAGTGTTCATAAGATGCTGGATTTATTGGTTTAGGGAGTGGTCCAGAGTGAGGAAGAAAATGTCTTTGATCTTGAGGGCCATAGACAGAGAGTACTGAACTTTCACACTCATGAGAGTTGCCTGGAAGGAAGTAAGGTGCATAGATAGCCAGTCCATGCTCATACAGTGAAGGAGAATATTCTGGAATAATAGGCTGCATATAAGATGGAATAGAAGCAAAACCTTTTGCAGATGGGATTTTATGGGTAAAATCTGGTGTGATAAGACTTGAACCTGTTTTCCATGGGTGGTTTGGAGCATGAAATGCTGACTTGGTGTGGAAAGGAGAACTTTTGTTTGAATCAGAGAGAGATGTCAACTGAGAGATATCGTTACTGTCTTTACTGTGTCGATGCTCTCCTACAGGCACAAAAGCAGAGGGTCTCACAATGCCTTCAAGGCTGGGCTGTACATTGGTTGTACTTGCAACTTCAGGAATTAATTCCTTCTGAATCAATGGTTTTTGCCCATTTACTGATTTACTTGTTGCTTGATTTTGAATGTCCATGTTTTCCTTAGCATCATCTTTGGCAAAAGCATATTGAGGCTTAGAGTCGAGATTTTGGATGGCTTTAGTGGAAGTTTGTTTGGCAGCAGGGTCTGTCTGATTGATCTGCTTAGGTTCCAAAGAAGATGATTTTGAACATTTGATGCTTTGGACGCGATCTTGTTCAGATACTAAAGTAATCGAGTTTTTGCAGAGGCCATACTTCATGTGATTGAAAAGGTGGGATTTCTCATTGCAAGTAAACGGGCACTGAAAACACTTGTATTTAAATGGTTTTCCTGGAGGCCTTGGAATATAATGAGGTTTTTTTGGTTTACGCTCTTTCATAAGGCTCATCTTTATCCTTCAATTATTAGGTTAAGCTTTTTGCTTTTTTGTTTGAATTGATTGATATTTTAAGTTTTCCAGGCTTCCTTCTAACCCAAGTAAGGAGTTCCTGAAATACTGATATGAAGTCAGGAGAGATGTGTCAGGAGAGAACAGCTCTTGCAACGGAAACTGCAACACAAAAATAAATATAAACATGTTAGAAGTAGTGTAATGTGAGAATGGAAACAATACTTATGTTCTTGCAAATGTTGCCCTGTGGAATTCCCAGGAGAGCTGGCTAGCCACCCTTGGAATAGGCCGAGTATTGGACTGTGGAAAATACAAGATCTGCCCTCCCAGATCAAATTGACAGTCTGCTATCCTCTTTCCAATAGTGGCTAGGAAGGTGCCTCTACAAGCTTGATATCTCACTAGCCTTTAAAGTAAAGGATTCCATCTCACCATTCACCTTGAAAGTCAAGGATATGGAAGGTGAACCTAACACAGAAGAACTCTACATCTTGCAAACATTAGTGCCTTAAGGGAAAAATCCAAGTCTGGAGATGCATTCCTAATTAACTGACCTGAAGTTCAGGGGTGCCTATTACCTGCTATTCCAGTTGACTTAATTAAAGAGAGCTTGACTAAACAACAGTGGAGGAACAGCCACTAAGGATATGACTGGGAAAAGATGAAAGCTGAGGAAGAGAGAGCTGTAGGTGGATGACAGGGAGGAGAGAGGCAGGGCCTGGCAATAGCAGAGGCTTGAGGGCAATCCGGTCCAGCCAGTTGGGGAAAGAGGAAGAGATTCCTTGCTGGGGAGAAGTAGGGTGGAGTGGGATTTACACCATCCCAGAGAGCTGACCCAGCTCCACTAGAGAGCAAACCGGCTTTTAAAGCAGCCTAAGCAAATATTTAATACCAACCTGTGTGAATGACTCGTAACACCCCATAATGATCCAGGATTTAAGTGCTTAAAGTAGCACACCCTACCCCCAATTTCTTATTTTGCCTAGATTAATAAGTTTAGCTATCAGGGCAAATAGCTATAAAAAGTAGCCTATAACTAGCTGCACAACTTTTTGTGGTATAATTAGTTTTAGCACGTGTCCCTACCGTATTGCGACATTAGCTGTAAATCTCAGGTTTAAAAAAATCAATTGATTTTATAGGAACTTGCAATCCACTTGCTTTCACCGAAAGAAATGAAACAAGTGGATACTTTTTAAATACAGGTTTGGTGATTTTTTTCTTGGCAGATAAGTCAGATGGGCTTGTGTTGACTTGTCCCATTATGTTCCCTGATTCTGAAGGCGTGAGAATCTCTCAGAGTCATGTTCTCATGATTTTCCAGGATGTGTTATGGCAGAGATCTAAAAAGTGATGATTTCATCATGAACTGTAAGCACCATTATCAAAACGATGACTGTTGCAAAACCACATACTGTATCTGAGTTACCCGAAACTACAGTAATACCACTTGTTATATTACCATTATTGAAGGGATATACCCGTGGTGGCGAACCTTTGGTGCTCCAGATGTTATGGACTACAATTCCCATCACCCCCTGCCAGCATGGTCAATTGTAGTCCATAACATCTGGAGTGCCAAAAGTTTGCCACCACTGGGATATACCTATATATATTACCAGTCTAGAAGGGATATCTATATATCTATATGGAGAGATATGCCTATACTTATCAACCTTCTGCCTTTAAAATGGGAATGTTAGCATATTTAGATTGGTAAGATTGTAAATGATAAAATAATAGAGATCTGGGGCATTTGAATACTAATATTTATTGTAGGGTGACTTTTCTTAGGTGTCTCTGTTTGATCAAATACACTTATGCTCATATTTTAGTTAACTTCGTAGTCTTTAAATACTACACAGCTCTAGTTGATTTGTTTCTGTGTTACAGCAGACTAAATAGGGTTGTTTTCTGCAATTTACTGTAAGCAGTTAAGATTTTGCTTAAAACATCAAGATATATGGTTGTTTTGTTTAGTGTTTTCTTAGAATGTCTTTAACTAATTATGTTTGAATTAATTAGTGATGTAAACCAGTAGAAACAAAAAACACCACTTGTTTTCAGTTGAGCATGAAGAAGCTAGTTCTGGTGGTTTCTGATGTAGGTTATGACCCAAATAACCCCCAGTGGAATTTCACTTTCCCCTTGTTTTTAGCAAACCCTTCAAACTGCTTTTGCAACTCCTCTTAGTTTCAAAAGCAATCTGCCAAGTAGTTCACTTGGAGATGGTTGTTTGAGGAAGCCCAGGTGGCCCTTCATTGTGTGATTCCTTTCATCCGAGCCTTAAAAATGATTTAAAATAGAATTGTAGCTTGGAATATCTATTTATAAAGTAATTTTAGTTGCTTAGTTTTTTCAAATATTGTTGGGATATTACTGCATGCATATAATCACAAATTTAGTCAGGAAGCATCATTGCAAAAGAATTATGTAGCTTGTGGTAAAATTGTCTTTTAAAACAAGAATTCTCAAACACGTACAGTTAGGATTTTGGGGGTAATGGCGTATAACCAAAATGGAAAGCCTGTAAATGTTGGTTAGCTCAGTTTGTACCTATTGTACCTTTGTACATGGCTGGTAAGATTCAATGCAATAATGATTGAAGTTGTTGTTGTCACAACAAACTGTCCTCTAGTTTATCCAGTTCCTACTGTGTTTACCAACAGTTTGAATTTGTATTCAGACACAAAATGCAATAAAGAACATTTGGCTATTATTTAATATATATTGTAATTTGTCCTGTTAATGTGCTATACATTTATTGCTTTAGTATGTGGAGACAGATTCACATTTTTTAAAAGTTAAAATTTGTACTACTGAATTTCCTCTCAAGGAACGGTGATTACTGAGCTGTGTGTGTTTTTGGTGCATTTAAGTATCAAAAGTAAAACTGATTTTCTATGCCTTACTCATAGGCTTGTGTCAATTTGTTGAGGAAGTGTTTCCTTCCTTATAGCTCAGTTTTCCAGATTTGATTGATATCTTTCCAGCTAGCAGAGAATCCTCAGTAATCAAACCATTTCGTAAGTTTTCAAATCGTGAAAGGCAAGCATTACATGGAAAATAGCTCTTCAGCTGTAACGCTGTGCACATTTACTTTATAGTAACCACCATTGTAGTAACCACCACGGGTAAAGCAGTGGCAGATTACTGCACAAAAATGACTTGCCTATGAAATCACTGCTTGCAGGGTGAACACGACTGAAGGGGAAACTTTACCTTTAACAACCATTGCATTAAGTGAGATGTATTGTTCAGTTAGGAACAGACCACTCTAGAATCTGGATTGTGCTTCTAGATTTATTATAAGGAATTAGAATTGTGTGTGGAAGCTTTTGCAGTAAAAGGCACATTTTCTTTTGTAAAGAAAACCTGTGTGAGCTGAGCATGATGTAGAATGAGTTTAGGATGAACTGGAGTAAACAGATTTTTTCTGGTAACCCCCTCCACCAACCCCATGTTTTTACTCATTGTGAGTTATGCTAAGGGTGGTTATACTTCTGCTCAGTAACATATACAAATTCGCACCTCTTCAATGTAAGGTGCAGTTTCATTTGACAGCAATTCTTTTTTATCTTAAAAAACTGCACTAGTTTTCTATTATTTATGGAGATAAGCATGTTGCAGAGAAACATTCTTCATTTGTTGTAGTGGAAAGTATTAATTGTTACACTGGTTTTCTAAGCAGTGTCTTTTATTACATTTAAAGGGACTGTTTCAAAAATAATTTTTACTGCAGACAATGGTATAATTATCTTGCTTAATAGGTCATTGCTGTGGATGGCTACGCAACAATTTCTACAAGCATATTTATACACACATGCTTAGTTGCTGTTGCAGCATTCTTTTTGGCGATATTGATCTGGCTGACAGGGAGTCCTCACTGGGGTGGAGCATATTTTGAAGGGCAAGCTGTGATTAAAATATTGTGATGTGGCATTATTGCATAACTCTAAATCATGCCATTGTCACCTATCCAGCATTTTGCAAGAACAAGACTTGTCAGTTTTACTCCAGCTTGGATTTTCCAGTGATTAACGCTCCTCCCTACCGGATTTTTTAATCCTTAAAACTTTGATTTTATACATAATACAGAGGAAGGAGGTGAAATGAGCAAAAGGATAAATATCCATAGGCATTTAGAGCAGGTGATCGAAAAAGAAATTAAGGTTCGCAGCCCCCTTCCAGTTTCTATGAAATTTTTGTTCAAAATATCTTCCAACCCTTTTGAGTTTATAAGAATGTTTGTTAACCTAATCTTTTTGGAAGAGTACATTAATATTGAAACTATCCCTTTGCCTGCCCATAAGTACAATAGGGATTTTTTTCATCAACTGAAAAACATAATTTTGACAAATATAATAACTAAAGATTAGAGAGCTTTCCCCATCTTGTGTAAAGTTTAGAAAGCCTTGAAAGTTTTTGGTATCATTTACATATAAAACCTTAAGGAGAGTGAAATAATCCAGTGGAACAAAACATGAGATAAATAAACAACATACCATACAAATATTTAAATAAAAATAAGGTTACAGATTCTTAATAGAGTTTTAATCTGGAAAATACCAATAGTAATATTTTGAAAAGTGAACCAGTGAACTGAAATAACCCAGAGTTTTTTGTACAGGTTAAAAGTGTTTTATTTTTTAAAAAAATTGTTGTGAAATCTCTGGTAATAAGAATTATGCCTTGCAAGGGTAGTGAAGTGCAAGGGAAGCCAGATAAATAAACCTAATTGGCATACACTCACTTCACTGATTTATTTTACTTTTAAATCTTTTTTTTAAGTTGCTGGTTTTTAAAGTCCACTTACCTGTGAGCCTAACAGCTGAAGTCCAAGGTGTTCAAGGCTGTTAAACTGTTGCTGTCAGTGTTGAGAGAGAAGTACCTGTTCGCTGTTTGATTGCTAAGTGAAACTAAAGGAGGCTGTTTCAATGGGAGGGACTTAAAAGTGTAGGAGTTGAGCCCTGAGGGTGTAGAGATGCACCTGATATTACTTCAGCCTGAAGCTACAGTTCATGTGTTTCCATCCCCTGCCTTCTATTTGATGTTACCTCAGCATCTGAGTTGTGGAGCAGAACACTTGTTGTGTTTGTGCCCTCTAACAAGCAAGTTTTTGTTTCTCCCACTGAGTTGTTAAGCTTCTGTCAAGGGGAATGGGACACAGTACAGGCATGTTTCTTGGTTTTAAGTCCTCTTAAATCATTTCTAAGTGAGACACTGATCATAATGATGACTTGAAGCAGCGGAAGAAATTGCAGGCTGTAACATATGACACGACTTGATTCGATTTTTCTGACCTCGATTGTTCTGTGAGACTGAGAATACCTGTGTGCTTTAATCGTCCCGCCCCCCCCCCCCCCCGCTACTCACTTTCCTGCCAGAGTTTTTGTCCTCATGATAACTTCTGTGTGGGAACGACAGGACTGAATTAACCCAAGAGTACTTGCTGTGAAAACGTGCCAAAGCTTGCCAAAAGTGAGCAGTCAAATACTTAGTAACTGGAAAAGAGTTGGAAATTGATTATTATTTATGTAATTTCTCCCTTCACAGTTTGACTTTCCAGGTACTGAGCACCCTGCATGACAATAAATTGCTAGTATTTTTGATAACTTTGCATCCTGTGTCTGAGTGGGTGGTAGTTTAGTCTTGTAAGTAATTACTTAGAGATTGAGTATCAACCCCCTGCTCTACTTGACCAGGCTTCTCTCTCTTCCTCCTCCACATTGCTGCCGCCACCACCAATTTTTCTTGTTCTCTGTGCTGTAATGGAGCTAACCCAGCGAGCTGATTTTATTTCAGCATGGATAGAGCCACAAGCACAGTCTCCAAAGTGTAATATTGAGGTGCTCTTTTCCTGTTTTCTAATCTAAAAGTCACAAGGCATTTTTTCAGGCTAGAAGGGAGAATGTGAGCTATATAATGCCATTTTCAAAGTACAGAATATTTTGGCTGCTATGCCTATGGTTCTGTCCCTTGATCGCTGGTGATATGCTTGGTTTCTTGGATGTAATTATAGCTGGACACAGCTGATCCAGTGAGTACTATATAATTGCTGGACAATGGAGGACAGACAGGAGTGTTTGTGTTGACTTTTGGTAGTTCCAGTGGTTTTCAGCTTAACCTAGCCGAAGTGGAGGTAAAACAGTCTTCCTCTATACTGAGTGCAGATTTTTAAGGTGAAATTATTTTAAACGTTTGTTTCCAAAAGTAAGTTTCTCAATGATACAATATTTATTTACTTATTTATCTTTCTTTTCGATTTATAAACCGCCCCATCCCCAAGGGGCTCTGGGCAGTGTTATTGCTAGATGAAGGAGATGCTGACCTTAGCAGTGTTTTTTGGGACCCAGAACAGTAGCCATAATTAACATGCTTTGCCTTGAGGCAAAGGGGATCTAGATCTCTACAAAACAGAGGAGACATTTGAAAGGAGGTAGGTGTGGGAAAGAACATGGAATACACCTGTGCTACTAAAGCAGTTTGGTTGATGCTCTCTCACCAAGATCCAGCATGTGGTTGACTAACTTGTATCAGACTGGTGGGTGGGAGTCCTCTTCTGGAAGCACATGCCATTGAATGTAATGGATGAAATCTGTAGCTAGATATGCATCTGGATGTCACCTGTGTGCATTGGATTACTTTTCGTAGGAAGGGCATCTAAATGTCCATCCCACTCTGCATTCTGCTGCCGCTAGTCATGTAGAACTTGTCACGACTAGAGCTGGATCAGGATGAAAGTCTTACCATGCCGCTTTGAAACTGCCAGTGTACTGTGGCAAGCTGGGAAATGTGGACGAAGTGATGGAACTCATTCCTCCCCCTGCCTCAGAAGGTCAGTTGATGGCTTCACTTGCCTTCTAACTGTCATCAAACCTCCTGCCACTGTGAACTAACCCCTTCTGCATGGTGGGATCTGCTTTACTCCCACACTGGTCTGAGGAGGAGGTGCTTCCTGAAAAAGCTTGTTCTTTGTGCCTGCCCCAGTGGCACATGTCCACTGGCACTTCTGGCATGGATATCAGGTTTACGGCAAGTGAGCCTATTTGTTTTAGCATGAGAGATCTACATGTCCTTACTGAGGCTATAAACATCTCTGTTTGAACTTATTTGTAAGGCAACTTTCCTAATGGGAAAGAGAGAGATGCATCTTTAAAATGAAAAGACTGTCTGAATAATGTATTTTAACTAAGCCCTCAAACATACAGCTTTTGAAAACAAAACTAGAGTGTTGGCGAACTGAAGGAATCCTATAGTTCAAGATTAGCATCCAGTCCTGAGGCAGGGTATTTATATTTTATGCCTCTTTGTTGAATTAGAGTTCCATAAAACATGCTGTCCACTACCATTGATGGGAGAAATAGGTACATTTCCACTAGTGCATCTTTCCTGCTGTCTTCTACGTTACTGATAGTTAATAAATAGACCTTCCATCATCTTTGGCTTTTGCGTATGACTTGCGGTCATCACTCACACACATTCTGTCTGTCTTTCTCTTTTGCACATGCGCCCACACATGCTTTAAAAAATCATTGATTTTTATCCTCTTTGGTTTTGCCTCCAGTTATATGAGACTATTGCCATTTCCTATCCTACAAGCCTTAAATATCTTTGTTTTTCAGGTGTCCTTTTCTATTGACTAGAACCACCACTTGTCTATCCCCTTAGCTTCTAGTGTTAGTAAATTACAAATTCTACATTCCATGACATCAGTGTTGCTAATTTTAAATGGACTCCAGGGGAGGCTGTTTAGGGAAATTCTATCAGGTACTGTTAGAGCAGCCCCTTAGATTTATTAAGGTATTGCTTTCTAGCCCTGAAGATGGACCAGTAATATTTTATGGTGTCTGGTGCAGGGGTGCCATGGGCTATATTTGGGAGCCTTGTGTTTACCAGCCCTTCTCCCAGGTCTATGAAAGTGGCCTACTTTAGTTTTCTGTTCTTGCCCTGGTGAATCTGAGGGAAGCTGTGGCAGTGATGTTGGCCCCTGGGCATGATCCTAGTGTAGCAAAGAGCTTATTAAAACCCAACCACTCCCTGGAAATGGTTGCTGCTGGGCAGACCTGCTCAACTGGGATGCAACTGAAGTAGAGCAGAACGTGCAAGTGCAGCAGGCGTATTATTAAACTGGAGGCAGTGGAATAAAATACCTGGATCTGCAAGATGAGGGAACAGAGCCTTGGAGACAGGATGCTGCTCGTTTTCGTTATTAATGGATGTAGCTGGTCAAATTGACCTCGCAAAACTGGTACCTGTTTATCATTGTTTAGGTAAATCTGTTGTACTCCTGTTGTGTAATTATTTCTTGCATGTAGACCAGTCACCTGATGGTTGATATACCTTTCAAAGGGGGCAAAACACAATATACACATTGGAGGTAATGTAATTCCTGGGTTGATCCAGCTCTGACATGACAACCAGGCTAGCCCAGTTGTCATCAGATCTTAAAAACTAAGCACAGTCAGCCCTGGTTGGTAAACTCCAGAGCTGCTGTTTAGAGGAAGGCAATGTCAAACCACCTCTGTTCATCTCTTGAAAACTCAATGGGATCAACATAAGCCAGCTGGCACTTTACACACACTTGCTTATTGATTGAAAGGACCGATGCCAATATATTCTGGAATGGAGTTTCATTCGAGAAGTGATCTCATAGAATCCCCCCCCCCCCCCGGCTCTTATGTTAAATCTCAAATTATATACCAAGTACTCTGACCTGTATGTTTTACCACTCAAATGGTAAATAGCTGTCTTTGCTTCTACTTTTGGGGGGGCAGGTGGCAATAGGCCCTATGCCAAATCACAGCTACAGTGAAGTATTGGATTTCTTTGTAAGCACTTGTCACCTTTTACTCACCTTTCATTGAAAAAGGTGCTGAAAACAAGCAGGAAGACTTATGCACAGGAATTAGTTGAATGCTTTGTGTGAGATCTGTAGCCAGAACTATTTTAAGATCAGGTACAGCTATGAATTTGCAAGAATGTCATGCCATTCTGCAGGGCCTGTAAGACTGACCTGTTCCACTAGGCACCTGGTTGAGGCAGCAACAATTACCATCTGGCATCCCCCGGCCCCCAACCACCCATATTAGATTATAGGTTTATTTTATCTGTCCTTCGTTTAAGATGTAGTAGGGCTCAATGGAAGTGGATATTTTTGGCAACTTGTTTTTAGTAGATCTATGGATAGTTTCATTTAAAATTTTTATAGTAGTTAATTATAATTGTTGTACTTATTGCGTGTATGTAATGTTGGATACCACTCTGAGCTCAAGGGGGGTGGTGGTATGTAAATTTAATAAAACAGAAATAAGATTTCTGTCCTGTCTTTTCTTAAATGGCCTCTTTCAGTAGTACTTGCACAACTGTTGATTTATATTTAACACCTTTCCAGGCATCCTTTTGTTCTTCTAAATTACTTCTAATCCTTGCTTTAATAATACATTACAAGTCTGGGCAAGTTGTCTGAGCAATATTCTATGGGGGGTTTTACAGAGCAGGAGGGGTTTCTTTATGGGGGAAACTGGTACAATCTGAAGTTTCATACATCTTAAACATCTGACTCACTGAAGATAGGAGTTAACAGCAATGGATGGAGCACTCCTGCATTTTCCTAAGGCTTCCTGCTGGCTAATTTAGGAATTAGCATGTTGACCCAGCCTACTATTTATTGCTACTACTATTTCATATTCACTGTATGTTGCAGGGATCTAAAATGGTCATAGGGTTCTTTTTACCATTTGTACATGTACTGATATGAATTTATTTCAGTGGCCAAATAACAGCTCCATGGGGCCAGTTGCATTGGAAAAACACAGGGGGTCTTAAATCTTTATTTTTCTGCACTACAGTCTAAATCCAAATTGAGCCTCTGTATATCTTTCTTTTTCCATTTTAAGAAGAAAATAATTGTGAGTTCCATTGAAGTATCAATTTGATCTCTTACCTGCTAATGAGGAATTTATGTTCCAAACTCAATTTCTTCTATTAGTATGGTTCAGTAAATATCCAGGCACTGTGTATGCGTGTGTGTCCTCTCTCCACAGCTCCTACCAGGTAATTAAATTCATTTGTATGTCCATGCAAGACAAAGAAATACAAGAAAGCATTTCTAAATTATTCTTTGTCTCCCTCTGGTTCCGTATCTTTTGCTGAAGGGTCCTTGTGACTTTTCAGTGTCAGTTTTAGAAGAATTAACACCAGACTTCATCCCTTTTGTTTCAGACAAGACATAATAGGAAGGAATCATTCCTAACTCCTATTTGCTTTTCTCTGTTGCCTCTTCTAAGGTCTAAGGCTTTGAGGTGGATTCTTCTATTGAGTTGTTTTTCAGCTATTCTGCATCACCTGGGGCTTGTTCCAAGTTTGATGCACCTATGGCTATGTCAAGGAATTATGTAAAACTATGGGTTAATTAAGCTAAGACTATAGTTAATATGTGAGGGAAGGCAGCATGGTATATAGCCTGATCTTTTCAGATCTTGGAAACTGAGCAGAGTCAGTATTTGAAAGGGAGACCTCCAAGGAAGTCTGCAGAGGAAGGCAATGGCATGCCACCTTTGCTTCTCCCTTGCTTTGAAAGCCCCTTGTTGGGGTTGCAGTAGGTCAGCTGCAACGTGACAACATATCAAAAACATACACACACACTCACTTAATATGGTCCTGACTTAGGTAGTCCAGGCTAGTCTGATCTTATCATATCTTGGGAGGTCAGTCTTGATTAGCATTTGGATTGGAGACCACCAAGGAAGTCCAGGGTTGCAATGCAGAGGCAGGCAATGGCAAACCACCTCTGAACATCTCGTGCCTTGAAAATCCTACAGGATCCCTATAAGTCAGCAGCAATTTAATGGCACTTTCTACTGCCATTCCATTAACTGATTATTTAGGATATGTGAGACTGGGATCTGAACTTAGTTTATCACCCACAATCGCAACTGTGATTTTGTGTGATGGTCCAAATGTCATATTCCCTGGTGCTTCCCTCACTGTGTTGCAGGCTGAGGTAACATCTTACTGTCAGTGGGGGAGAGGGAAATATGGTGAAATCTACCTTTGCTCATGCAAGTCTGGATTTGAATGATTATAACTGGTGGCGAACCTTTGGCACTCCAGATGTTATGGACTACAGTTCCCATCAGCCCCTGCCAGCATGGCCAATTCGCCAATTGGCCATGCTGGCAGGGGCTGATGGGAATTGTAGTCCATAACATCTGGAGTGCCACAGGTTCGTCACCACGAATCTATAAGCAGAATCCTAGTTTTATAAACTAATTAAAGTTTTAAGTTGTGTCTGAGCATTAGTCTTCTAGAATGGCTCCCTTTACCAGATTCTGCAATCTTTGTGCCTTTGTCCTTAAATGTCTATCTAACTGACTAACACCATGACAGAGAGGGTATCCTGTTGATGAAAATCATGATTACTGTATATACTCATGTATAAGTCGAATTTTTCAGCACATTTTTAATGCTGAAAAAGCTCCCCTCGACTTATATGCAGGTCATTAAAATTTTTTGTGTGTTTTACTCTTTGCTGGGCCAAAGCAGGGGCCCAGTTTTTACAAGCATGCTATGCAACTTTAGAATTTCAGGGTACCCCCTCAGAAGACACTCCTGGATGATACCAGCCAAGTTTGGTAAAGTTTGGTTTAGGGGAGTCCCAAAGTTATGGACCCCCCCAAATGAGGTGCCCCATCTCCCCATTTTGATGTTTTCAATAGAGAAGCTATTAGTAGATGCAGGGCCACTCTTTTGAGGGTCCATAACTTTGGATTCTCTGAACCAACTTTACCAAACCTAGGCTGGTCTCCATCGGGAGAGTCTCTTTACAAATACCAGCCAGGTTTGGTGAAGGTTTGGGTCAGGGGATCCAAAGTTATTGACTCCCAAAGTGGGGATGCCCCATCCCCCATTGTTTACAATGGAAGCTAATAGTAGATTTTCCATTTCGATGATAATATCCCTCTTAAAAAATCTAAAGTTGGGTTACATTTTGGACATACAGATGATGATGAGGAATCCAGTCTTTTGGATGATTTTAACTCTTGTGTTTTAGCTTGGTTGCTGGGCTTGAGCTAAGGTTTTTGTACTTTGTAAAGTTATTGTTGATACCCATATTGTTCTTGTTGACCCTCTTTTCCACTTACAGAGCCAGTTTACTGTTTTTCTTTGAAATAAATATTCAAAAACATTTAACCTACTGATGCCTCAATTGATGTAATTTTATTGGCATCTATTTTTATTTTTGAAATTTACCAGCAGCTGCTGCATTTCCCACCCTCGACTTATACGCGAGTCAATAAGTTTTCCCAGTTTTTTGTGGTAAAATTAGGTGCCTCAACTTATATGCGGGTCGACTTATACGCGAGTATATACGGTAAGTGCCTTCAGGTAGTTTCTAAATTTTTCAATCTTTAAATTGGACAATACAATGGATGGTTCTGTTCATTGAGCCTTTCAGCAGGGATGTGAATTTTGTTATAAAAAGCAAATGTGAGCTTAATATCTTAAACAGACTCTAAAGGAGTCTGACTCAAGTTGTCAGGCCCATGCTGAGATAGACTCAAAGCTGGAGACCCTCGAAGCGGGTGACAGAGCTCTGGAACCAGACACCAGGCTGGCAACTAGCTGTGATCAGTGGGTGCGCATGAAGAAGATGCGTATCGACATGATGGATTTGATATATTTCCAGATTAATGTGGAAGAGATACAATGCATATCTAGCATTCTGTTTTATTTCTTGCTGTTTTTGCCATTCATTGAAATAAGAAAGCAAGAGAGTGATTCTAAACTGAAAAGAAGCGTCCAGAGAGGATTTTTAGGAGTAAATTGAAGGGCCAACGTGGAAGGACTTGTCAGAAAACAAACTTAAATAATCACAAAAAGACTTTTGCCGTAGTGAAGTTCTTACAGTACTAAAGTAAAACTTATGAGAAAGAAAATAAAAGAGGAATATATTTTTTTGGATAGGAATTTGAACTTACGTAGAGAGACACTGGCTAGCCAAACTGAATTCCTTCAGGGAAAGCCAAATTACAGTTGTGGGGAAAGGAATGATTCTTAGTAGTTTTTCATGGTGTCAGACAGTTAGATGGAGGCATTTAACACAACTTTTTTTTAAAATGCTGAAGATGTGGTCCTAAACATGTTAGATACCACTCTTTGAGAAATTCTAACTAGATTATACATCCCAAGTAGAAACAGCTGCCAAGTCAGCACCCTTGGAAATGAGGGTGGTTTATTTAGGTACTTCAATAAGGATTTGATTCCTCTTAGACTATGGCTCAAGATGAATCACAATCCTAGAAAATTCCAGTGACTTAGTTAGCGCAAGTAATATTTCCTTAAATGTTTGTGTTTGTATAATAATTCAGGATAATGGTTTATGTATGCTTTTGTGTCATTATAACCAGTGCCTATGTATAGTGTATTAATATCTAAAAGAAGAATATTTTCTCCTTTCTGTTTACTGCATATCTGTGAGCTAAGTAACTTGGCAAATCTAGATTAGCCTATCCCATTTTTACAACTTTTTAAGTTACTGTACCTGTGGTGTACAAAGTGTTCTTTTTAAACTGAATAAGTAGCAATATTTGACTAGGGTAATTGCAAAATCTTCTGACTTTTTCATGCATGTCTTTTACACAAAACAATTTTTGGCCATTCATCTGGCATATTTTAGATACGAAAGGATGCTTCTTTAAAACTTTTAGTGTAGCCTAGTTCCTAGTGAGATGGGCTCCCCAAAGTGGCGCCTGCAGACACCTTTCCTCGCCTCTTCCAAGTATTTTTTTGAAAGTGGTCAGGGACTGGTGCTCTTCTGCCTGGCAGGGTTTCTGATTAGCCAGGTGGAATAAAGATGACTGAAGTGGCTTATATAAGATTAAAAAAGAGATGAGTATTGCTGATTTACAATTGCAAGTTTAAATAGTGTCCATTCACTATCCCTATGTATTGCAGGATTGGAGCAGTAGATGAAATAATTAGTAGATTGGTAACAATCAGTTACAGCTCCAGCACTCTAGATGTTTGTTTATTTGAGCCATTTACTGACCTTTTTTAATCCTATAAATCACAGGTGTCAAACTTGCGGCCCTCCAGATATTATGGACTACAGTTCCCATCATCCCCTGCCAGCATCATGATGGGAGCTGTAGTCCATAACATCTGAAGGGCCACAAGTTTAACACCTATGCTATAAATCATTCACAGTAGCTAACCAGAATAAAACCAGTTTATAAGCAAAACGAAGTACGCAGGTGAAAGCTACCGTCTGTTTGTTGAAACTTAGCTTTCACGGTGATAGTGGTGGTAGACAGTCCTTGATAAAAGTGCAATAATTTCCCCCTCCCTTTCAGATCCAAAAAAGATGATTGAGGACATTTCCATCTATTTTTAGACATATGTAGTTAGAGGGGCAGACGTATTGCTAGTATTTTTCTTTCTGCTATTTTATAATATTGATTATCACTCCATGTGTTGGGGATTGTTGTTCTACTCCATGGACTCTTTATTATAATGTGGAATTGCTCAGTGTGAGATCTGAGTCTTCCTTGAGATTAGGAATGCAGCTGCAGTTTGACACTTCTCATTTTTGTTTCCCAAGGCAAAGAATTCTGCCATGATGGATACAGCATTTTTCTCCACGCTTTATAAAAAAATCCGACTTTCTCCCTAGTGTTCTTAAGTGTAAGGTAGAACAAACAGTATAAATGGTAATATCAGGAGCAGGAATGTTTAATCTTCACAAGACAAAATTTATGGCAGATTTTCAAGTAGTGCCCCAGGGGCTGTTTTGATGTTCCTGTATAACCAGTTAAATCCATTTTTTCACCAGTTTATTCAACACGCTTGAAAACAAGTTAAACTGCATTTTTCAAGACTGCACTGCTGCTGTTAGGGTTTATTTTCTTCTTTTCCTTAGTAGAATAAACTCTCAGTTCTGCCTTGTGACTTTCCCATGAAGAAGAGTTTTGCACATCTTTCATTTCTGTGCAGTTTATGTATTTTAAGTTCACTTAAGATTTTAGAGCAGGTGTCTCCCCGTGATTTCTTCTGCTAATGCTGTACCAGCACCTGTTCTTTGTTATCTTTATCTAGTTCCCACACAAACAACGCTCTGGTTGAAGAAACTCCTCATAACTATCCTTCTGCTGTTAAATAGAGACCAATAACAGCTGGCAGAATTTCACCTTACCACTTCTTTCATTTTCTTTTACGAGCGTTGCTGCTCTAAAGAGTATACTATAGTATTTTTAGTTTTTAAACAATCCTTTGTAGATAGTCCTTAAATCCACCTTCTTGCTAAGCTGGCTCCCCCTGTTTACTAAGTGAAGGCAACCCTATTCACTGTGAGTGGCACCTGCCCTGTCCACCATTACTGCAGCTTCCTTCTTCTGTGGAGGAGCTTGTGTGCATTTTTAAAGGAAACTGACAAAACTTCACCCACCTATTCAGCTCCTCTTCCCTGTGGAGATTAAACTCTGTAGCAGAGGAGAGCTGGTGTAGTAATGGTGGAGAGGCAGGCAAGTAGGTAAGACATGCAGGCACTTAACACACCACTAAGCTGCATCAGGTGAGAAAGTTGAATGATCTAGAATGTTTAAGGACTTTTAAAGAGTAGTATGGTGGGTTATAAAAACCTTAAATATGTCCTACACTAGAGGCTGCTGCTTTTATGATGACATCTCAAAAAATTACTGCTTTTATGATGACATCTCTAAAAATTACTGCAAAAATTACATTAAGCGGCTAGGCAAAGGAAAGATTGCAGCAGTACAGTGGTTCAGGAGGAACATTGTCTGAATTTTTAGACACATTATTGATACTAAGGGTAGCAGGGCTGCCAAGAGGAGGGGATGAGGTGGGGGTTCTGGCCACACTGGGGACTAATGGAACTGGGAAAGTCATGTAATTTGTTTTCATATTATGGTGATGTTGGTTTCGGGTGGTGTTCAGAGGTGCCATGGTGGTTAATACAGAACTTTCCATGTTCAATGGAAGAGACTACAGACCTGTGTTGTGTACCTTTATGGTGTGCACCTGTCATGACTGCTTTTTGTTACATTTATTTCTAACTTTGTAATCCTAGTCCCACTGTATGGTTTTTTGGACATCTTATTTATTTATCAGGTTAGATTGTACTTTGTCCTTCCCCTCACGTGCTCAGGGCGACTAACATCATTTAAACTAACAGTTAAAATCCATAAAATAAGACAATAAGATTATACCAACACCTGCCACACTAACTGTACAATTTTTCAGGCACTGAGGGGAAGAGGTGGCAGATGTCCCCTTCCAAATGGGGATGAAGATAGGGAGCAGGAGGCCAAGGTGGAAAACTGTAGCTGCCTCAACTGTTTGCCTACTGGAACAGCTCCATCTTACAGATCCCGTGGCATTGTTCTAATTCCTGCAGGGCCTGGATCACACCAGGCAGAGCATTCCGCGAGGCAGAAAATGCCCTTACTCTGGTTGAGGCTAGCCAGATATAGGCCAGGGACCATCAGTAGATTTCTACTTGTTGAGCGAAGTGCTCTTTGAGGGACATAGTATGTATATTTAGTATTCAGGCTGTCTGATTGGGTGGCTTTGCATGTTGTAATCTGCCTGGAGTCTCATCAAGGAGGGTGGGCTATAAATAAAGTAAATAAATATATATGTACTTCTCTTTTTTATCACCTGGCATTTATCAAAGAAATGAAATTTGGACTGCAGAAGTTAACAAAGAGAAAAGTGGAAGGGTTAAGTGAATTCCCTTTCCCCTGAAGGCTGTTGTTTCTGTAGGCTAGAGCACTTGATTAAATGGCATGCAGTTCAGTAAGCCGCAGTGTGTTTAAACTATATTACTGGACTAACTGATGCCAAAAGGAAGCAGTCTAGGGAAACTTATGCAGCTGGTAGGTTTGGTCATCGCGTCTCTGGAACGGTGTGAAAGATTGTATTCAGAACCTTTATCAGCCTTTTAAGCGATAAGACTGCAAAGCTGTTCTATCATGTTGCTGAAACCCTATCTCTTGCATGATACAAAGTTAACAAGTTTTAGAAAAAAGCATTCATCTTCAGATTAGGGCTGTGCTGAAGCTAACATGCCCTAAATCCTTTGAAACCATTTCATTTGTTAGCTACATTTATGGGATCTAGTTGGCAAATTAAATCTGTAACTGTTGTTTCTGTCTGAAGGGCCTAATTATGATTTGGCCTGTGTTATCAAGTTTTGTCAAAATTGCACATGAGCTGTTATAGTTGTAGAGAGGAAGTCAGGAAGGCAGCAGAAGACGGCCTCTTTTCTTGAAGAGTCAGTGCTTACAGCTGCTGACATCTGACTATCCTCTTTAACAAAAAACCCCTGCATTTTGAGGGTACCAGATATTTTATTAGCATTGCCTTGCACACTTTCTGCATTTTTATATTGCTTACATCTTTTATATAACTTTAACCTCATACATATTCTTTATTCACATTTTTTTAAGTTGGATTTGTAAACACAGTTTACCCTGTTAACTATTTAAAGGGACAGTACTTTTTATTCAGCCATAAAATGGCCACTATGTAAAATGGATCAAACCTCCGTCTTTAAGCCTTCTGTAGAGTGGAAATACCCTCATTGCTGAAGTCCTGTGAGAGTGAGGATACAAAAGATACAGAGTTTTAGCTTGATCTGATAAAGGTCCATTTGTTTTGTTTTGTCTTTCAGGGTCATTAGCGCCAGTAGAATGTCCTGCTAATGAAAATGAGCAAGCTTGATGAATCAGTCTGGCTACGGCCCCTTTCGCACATGCAGGATAATGCACATTCAGTCCACTTTCACGATGGTTTGAAAGTGGATTTTGGTGTCCCGCACAGTAAAATCCAGCTTCATAGTACATTGAAAGTGGATAGAAAGTGCATTATTCTGCATGTGCGGAAGGGGCCATAGCTATTGTTATGAGTGTTACAAAAATATCACCTCCCATCTTAAAGTCCAAGGGACTAATGCACTTATTATTCTTGTTCACATATTACAATGAACACATGTACATCCTGTCTATACAGTAGGATACATCTGCTTATAAGAAAGACCCAACATGTGTTCACTCTGTTGATGAAACCAGGACCAGTACTTGAATAAACAATGTTGAATTATGCATTGGGCAGACATGCATTTAATGTAAAAATCAAGTGTATGCTATACATAGTTTATACATGTGAACAGGACCAATTTAAGTGGCTTGTGTCCAAATGGTTGTGTGTGCCATAATCAGAGAGCAAAATGTACTTTGCTTGAGGGTACTGAGAAGAAAACTGTGACTGCAGTCTTAAAACTACTTTCTTGGGAGGAAGCACTACTGAATAAATTAAGATTTACTTCTAAGTAGATTGGCTTAGGCTACTTCCTAGGATCTCTTGCTCAAGAAAATTATGCGATATGCTGCAGGAAAGGTGTAAAATGTGCAAGTTTTTCAGTAAAGTCTTACCTCAATTTTATTGTTTTGTCAAAATGCGTTGTGTACTGAGATCCTCTAAAATTTATTTTAAACAGTGAGCTGAATAATCGGTAAACACATGGCAAGGAATCAGCTGAAAGATTCTTAATTCATGTGTGGGCAGTTTGTTCTGTACTCAAATATGTTTTGGCAGTGGATGAGGAACCAGGAGTTGAATTTAATTAAGCTAATTTTTATGCTATCTTTGTAAACTTTGCAATCTTCCAAGTTAGTGGGCAGTGAGCATCTAGAGTCAGTTCTTGGACCAGTGTGGTGTAGTGGTTGGGAGTAGGATTGGGAGACCCACGTTTGAACCCCCACTCTGCCTCAGAAGCTTGCTAGGTGCTTTTGGGTCAGTCCTATGATCTTCATAACCTGCCTCATAGGGGTATTTTGAGGATAAAATGGAGGAGATCAAAGTGTAAGAGGCTTTGGGCCTCCATTAAGCTTCCATAAAGTAACAGGTGTTGCCTTTCTAGGACCTACCAATGTTAGAGAAAGTCCTGCTATCCAATCACAGTATGGTAATACTGGCTAAGGACACCCTTTATTTTTATGCTAGTATTTTTATATTGTATTTATGAGATCTAGCTTTTACTGTTTTATCGCTGCTTTTAAAGATTTAGCCATTTTATGTTATATTATGTTTATTGTTGTACACCGCCCGGAGCCCCTCGGGGATAGGGCGGTATAAAAATCTTAATAATAATAATAATAATAATAATAATAATAATAATAATAATAATAATAATAATAATAATTGCTTCTCGGCTAATGTATCCCTAAACTAGAGAAAGTGGTGAGGATGGCTGCCCCTAATCATAGCAGCACTTGGCTGTACACTTTCCCCCCTTCAGCACTGGACTATGTGTGATGTTCTTGTTAGATTACTTTAGCTTTTCTCCCTACAGCAAGTCTGTTCCCCTGAAGCAACCTTTCTCTTTCTTTCGTTGTACTATTTCATATTCTGATACAGGGAGAAAACATAGGATTGTGGTTGGAACTGTTCCCATTTTCCCCAAGTAATTAATAACTGTACAAACTTTTAATACTTTTTTTATTTCCCCCCAAATGTCCCATCCTGTTCATATATTTCCTCCTTTGAAATTCTCCACAGTTGTTCCTGTGATTTTGAAAGGGCTGACCTATGATGAAAAGCGAGGGGCCTGCAGCGTTGGCTCCAATGTCAGGGATGCTGCCTGCTATGTTTGCTGGGCATTTGCTCGTGCCTACGACCCGTTAGAATTGAGGCCGTTTGTTAATCAGATTTCAAGGTAAGTTCTTACAGCGAGGCTTTAAAAATATTACTATGCCTTGGACATATTTTAGAAAATGATCAAATGGAATAACATTGCATTTTTGTCATCTGTACAAATGACTGTTCACTCGGGGGGGGGGGACTTCCTGTAAAGTTGTATGGTATAGCATTTTCCAGTAGTTGAACCTGTTATTAATGATGGATAGTCTGTTCCAGAGATAATGTTGCTGTTCAGAAACTCAGTTTCTAAAACACTGCTTGATATTCATTTTCTTTAAGAAACTTAGATGAGTTTCACTTAAAGAGAAGGAAAAATCATACCATCTTCTAGAAAACTATTTTGCCATGTCTTTACAGTTCTACATTGGGAACTGCGCATTAATAGGCCAGCTGACAGTTCTGGCATTGAGTTTTAGAGTATACCCAAAATCAATGAGGGCAATAGAAGTATTTGAAAGGCAGTCAAAAGCAGTGTCAATTCTGAGAATTCAGTCAAAGGACTTTCCTGATGAGCAAAGTAATTATATCTTATCCTGTTGTTGGGTTTAGGAGGAAAATTGCATCACTGTAGTCAGTCAGAATTCCCGATTAAGCAAAACTCGAGCAAAGACAAAACTGGTAAATGTACTAACTGGTAAATGTACAATTAAAGAAAAGACTTGGTTAAACCATGCAGGCAGAGAAGGAGCTGAAAAATCAGAGTTACAGAAAATTAAAGAAAAATACTGGTTCCTATGACTTTGATATCTGATTTGCATGATGTTATAGAAATTGAAATTATTGCCTATAGAATATGTGGCTCAAGTAGAACCAAGGAGAATCATCTGATGAAATAAGCAATCCTGGGCATGTGAGAAGGATTTGGGGGTCCTGTGTGGGACATGCAGTGCCTGTAACAAAGATCTTCATCGAAGTTCAGAGCAAAGTGAGAGATTCCTTATTTATTGGGGTTGGGATCAGTTTTTGATGGTAAGCAGCAATGATAGAAGGTTTTCCAGGGGTCGATTTCCTACATGGCATTCAGAATACAAGGAAGGGAACATGTTGGACACAGTAGACAAGAGATCCACAGCGTGGTTCCCATGGGCACAGTGGCAGCCCCTTTTCTTGGTGCCACTCAAGTGTTCTTAGAAAGTGGGTGGAGCTAGATAGGGCTCCTGCCTAGCAGGGCTTTCAGTTGGCCATTGGAGATCTGATTAGCTGTGCAGATTTAAGATGGCAACCAAACAGCCACCACAGTGCTGGTTTTAGTTGCTGATTAGTTGTCAAGGTTCAAAATTCTCAGGAAAAAGAGGTGTGAGTGTCTTGGTTCTGGACAAGTTGTGAAAAGACAGTAATAAAGGTCCTGTTTATTCACAGTCTGCAGTACCTTCAGAACTGTTGCTGGACGATATAGTAGGAGCTCCTAACCCAATATATCTGAGTAAGAATTTGAGGCTACATATGACCAATTGTTGATGATATTGAAGCTTGTTTTTAAAATGACTTGAACAGTTTCAAAGGCATCTGATCCAATATTTAGGGTATTGCATTCAGAACAGACAGATTTGAGTCCAGTATCACCTTAGGAACGAACAAGATTTCTCTGCCCCAAAAATCTTGTTGGTCTCTAAGATGCTACTGGACTTAATGACTACTCTGTGGAACTATCTCACATTCTGAAGAAATTGTTGAGTCAGTTGCATTTTTTGTTAAAGCAGAGCTTCTTAGATTTAATAATGACCATGATTGAAACTGATTCTTGCCTCTGTTCAGAGGATAAAACCTATGAGTCAAATCGGGCAGCAGAAATGTTCTTTCTTGTTTATTCATCCATCTGCTAATACAGCAGCAGTGGTGTAGTAGAAGCTATGCAAGAAAAGCAGAGGAATTGTTCTTCTGTTTATAAAGAGAGGAAAAAAAATGTCTGTAATAGTAAAGAAAGTTTACTCTTTTAAGATTTGGTAACTGTTAGGCAGTTACGGGGAGATACCAGTTCATTTGGTAGGAGTGGGTTACTGGGTTGGATCCTACCAACTTTTCTACTGGTAAGAGAAAGAGGAAGGACCCTTTTTAAAACAAAGGCTACACTGGGGATTGAGACAAAAGTCGCACAAGACAGAAACGGAAGTGGGAAGGGATATTGGGTGAAATTGAGAATAAAAGCTGCTATCCAATTCATTCTTTAGATATAATCTTTTTGAGAAGAGGAAAAATTAGCAAAAGTCTTAGAGACAGGGGCTTTTAAGTTGTCTAAGCAGCAAAACTAATACAGCAAAACATGTCCCTGTCCTATAGAAATCTACCAAGAGTTTGTTTGTCAAATTCAAGAAATGTGCATTTCCAAAGGAAGTTCCCTCTTTTTGAAGGTCTGATCCTGGGGCCCAGAGAGGCCACAGATTGCATACACCCTGCAGAACCTATGTTGTATATTCTGTGCCAATAACCTTTTTTCACTGGACTATAATAAATTCCACGGTACTCCCTAAAGGCACTTCAAATCATTGCCGTACATCTTTAGGTGGTGTGATTTCTTATTTTCTACACTGTTCATCTCTTTCTTTGCAACTTCAAAGTAGACTTCAAGTTCAAATTGCAGTAGCTACCAAAATGATCTGGAAGAACTTGAAACAGCATGAATAAACTGACATTTCTATGGATAGATGTGGCTAAACATTTTAATGTTTGGATTAATGGAAACTGATTAGCTGAAACACTGTCAGATGAAAGAAGCTTGGTAGATTTCTGTGGTATTGCCCTGGGACTTTCATATGGTAAGATAAGGGCACCTTAATGACTTTCTCTTAATACATAGCTCATAAAGTTGAGGCATTTTCCTAGTTTTGGTGCAGCTGGCGTTTCCGTCCCCCAAAGTTACAGGCTCAGGAAGAATGTCCTTCTGAAGCACTGTACAGTCAGCACTGATTCCATCACCTCCTGATAATAAGCCATCCTTGTACTATGTAATTAGGAGAAATGAGACAGCAAAGACTGCCTTAGCTTCTGAGTGAAGAAAGAATTCTTTTCTGTCCTTATGGGACACCTTTCTGATTATGCACTGAAATTGATAAGAGATATTTTTCTAATCAGGTGAACACAGCATATGTTCATTTGTTGAAGCAGCCATATTTAAAATTGTACTTTACTTGGTTTTTGTGTCCTCAAAAGACTCTCTATGCAAAGAAAGTTGCTTATGAAATAAGGTTTGGTCGAAAAGAGGATGCACTGTTGAAAATATATACAGAATGTGAGGCTGAGTTACAGTTTCCTTTCTGCCTTAGCAGAATGTACAGATTTGTTCTGCTTCATTTCTGCTTCATTCACTCTTAAGCAAGAATGTTTTAGTTAGGTGACCCACAGACTCCTGTGATTTGGGAGGGAACTAGATTTGTTTTAAACTATAAATCTTCCCCTCAGTTACCAGATGTTCTTAAGGTACCCAATGTAGAGGAATGGACTTTTTGCTGTGAGGTAAGTTTTGTGGTGTGCAAGTAGAATGTGAAGATCACTGATTCAGAACTTGTATATAAACAATGCAGAAGATTTATTTTGTTGGTTTCAAAGAACAGATGAGCAGTACATGTCTCCAGATAGTCAGAGGAGAAACATGACTGAGGCACAAAAAATTAAGCTAGTTATGGCTTCAGTATGATTTGAATTTATTTTCATGCTTTTAGGCACACACCAGCTTTAAGTGATTAGCTGCTAGTTGGATCGTTTCACCTACCCAGGATTCCACCTACACCAGCCTGCCCTGTCCCAGTAGTCAGAATAAATAGTACTAGTGGTTGTGGTGGGTTTTCCATGCTGTGTGGCCATGGTCTGGTAGATCTTGTTCCTAACGTTTCGCCTGCAACTGTGGCTGGCATCTTCAGAGGTGTATCACAGAGAGAAGTCTGTTACACACTGTGTCTAGATGCAGATACAGGCGAAGCGTTAGGAACAAGATCTACTAGATACAGGTGAAACGTTAGGAACGAGATCTACCAGACCATGGCCGCAAGCTTGGAAAACCCACCACAACCAGTTGAATCCGGCCGTGAAAGCCTTTGTCAATAAATAGTACAAGGTTTGCTCATTACCAGAGACAGGCCTAACATTTGGGTTGTGCTGGTGGGATGACCAGTTAACAGATGGCTAAGGCAGCCAGGGAGTAGTTGCACAGGTTGAGCAACTTAGGTGCCTAGGCAGGGGGAAGTAAGACAACACAAGTCAGGCAGAGGTCTAGGCAGGTAAGCATGAGACAGGCAGTCCAGGGATCAAGATAGGAGGCATTTCATAGGTGGAGGCCAGGCAGTCCAGGGTTGAGACAAGTGGCATTCTGAGGCAGTCAGGCAGTCCAGATCAACCCAATGTAATTTACACTGAACAAGGCTCATAGCAATTACTGTCTACTTTCAAATTAAGTTTTGTTATAAGTATAATATGTGTCCAACACCACAAACCATACAACAGTAGCACAAGGTATCTGAAATACAGACCCTAATAACACTGATAAAAAAATCCGGTGTAGAACAAAACAAAGGTCCTATGTAATACAATAAAACTCCACTAAGCTAACCAGAACCCAGATGTGTACTGGTCTCGTCTAAGCTTCAAGGCTAGTGGAACATAAATTCCATATGTCTGTGCCTCCAAAATGTACAAAAGTTTGTTTGAACAGCAATAATTTGAAACCATCATTATATAGTGGGAGACCCTATAAAAACTGACTCCAAATTCTTAGTTGCACCCATGTATTTAATCACTTCTATAGCAATGTAGAAATGTAGTAGATTTTAATAACAGCTGTTAGTGTAACATCATGGTCACGTTGGGTAATTATCTTGCCTGAAAACAAAGAGTTCTTCCGTCAATGAAAGTGAAAAAAGTAGAGGGTGCACTTCACTCTCCCTAGGTCTCTGGGCCTTTGTTACAGTTTCAGGGTGGTTGTTGTTGTTTTTGATGGGTACTTTTCTGGGTCCTGAAAACTCACCACATTTTCCCAGTTCCCCCAATCCCTCCCTCCCTCCCAAGCTGGCAGGAGCCAGGAAGGAGAGAGAGGAAGCGGGCTCCTACCAAGCCGTTGATAGTGTCTCCTGTCCCTTTACATTTTAAATGGACTAGAATTCCTGCCTACCAGCTGATGCCAACTATACTCTGTTTCACATAAAATGTTAGTTTGGTCAGTTGAGGTGCAGCGGTTGAGAAAACTGTATGCTTCCATATTAGAATATAGTTTCTGCCACCCACCTGGCCCATCTGACTTCATTGCCCACTGGCACAACAGGCCAGATGTGGCCTGCTAGATGTTGTTTGTAGACCCCTAATGTGTCCCTTCCCCTATTTATTTCAGCAGAGGCAAAACTGGTTAGATTCAAACCAGTGTCACCCAAACAAAAAAAAAACTTACTTAAAAAAAATAGAAGCTATTGTTGGCAATTTCAGATTTGACCACAAAGTTTCAAATAGCTCTTCTAATGGATTTCTTAAGTTGCATGTTTGACAGTTTTTGGCAGCTGTAATGACTTAGTGTGGGAGCTTAATATTAAAGCTCCACTGACAATCAGCAACTTGTGTAGCGTGACACACAGTTTCACCTGTGTTAGCACACCTTGGTTTACAGCTTGTATCGTGGTCACCCCCCCCCCCCCTTCCATCTAGTTCTAGCTTAAAGTGATTCACTCTGTTTGTCTAAGAAGAATGATCAGTCACAGAGTTCCTTTTTGGAAATGAATAATTCAATATTGTGGAATAATTTGCTAGCAGTTCATAGTGATTTAGACAGAAATTTCTCTCTTTTGGAAATGCAAACCAATAGGTACAAACATAGAAATGGGCAAAAATTTTGCAGTTTTGAAGTTATTGTAGGTAACAGCAGTGAAAGCCTTTAGAGGATGAATCCTGGAAAATTAGGGGGGAGGGGGTTCACCTGAATTGGTTCAACACATTTTTTATTTTTATTTTTTAAATGTCTAAGGATTACTTTTTTAAGGCAAGGTTTTACTCAAGTCCCTGTCCCCCAGGAGTGGCATTTCAGAGAGCAATTTGGGTTGCATTTGGAAGGTGATGGCCAGAAAGTAGCACTCCACAGATGAACATTCTCCTGTCTGTTGAAATGTTTTGATGGATCCAGGACAAAATGTATAATATGACATTTTTATGTAAGAGTCTACCGCATTGGAGAATGATAACTTTGGTGAATCCTGTACAGCCCCATCCAGAGTAGTAGGGGTGGTCTGGAGGCATGGCCAGGGGAGGAGCCAGTGCTAGTCAGCTTCCACCCGGCCATTGCCTCTTCTATGCCAGCATCCAGGGGGCTTTGGACTTACATCACCTTTTAGGTGGCACAAATCCATTAAGCCCAATTGAGGGGGGGGGGGTTTCAAGCAGTGGGAAGGGGGTTTTGTGTGTGTATGTTTTGCCTTCCCACACCAATGGAAAGCCCTCTTGGGAATGGCAGAGCTGAGCAACTGTGGTGCTGTGTCTGAGCTCCCAGCCCTTTGGATGGGACTGCCTGGCATAATAATTTAAAGATATTTTAAAATGTAAATAATTTGTCCCCAACTTTGCTTCAGTGTTTATGTTAATGATAAAGTATTGAATGTTTTTGGTATTAAAAGTTAATTTCCAAATATGATTCCAGTACTATTGAGACTGTTTCTATCCAAATAGTACATTTTGTTTTGTTTACTTCAAAATTTGTGTGTGATATTTTCTACTTGCTTTTACCTCTCAGATGGCAAAACCCAAAATACATGTGCTAAGGTAGCAGAGTGTGGCCATTTATAGCACACTCTTACACTATCATTCATATATTTGCAGTTTTGCTTACAGAAAACTTAGACATTTATCCTTTCGCATTTCATGTATGCCAAACAGTACAATTTTATATGTTAAATAATTTATAATGTTTGTGTTAAAGCAGAAGAGAATGTAAACATTGCATATATTTCAGTTTCGCTCAAAATTTTCCCATTTTTTCTGAGGAATTCAAAGTTTTTTAACATTTTACATTTCTTCTTAAAGTACCCTGTTTCCCCGAATATAAGACATCCCCTAAAAATAAGACATAGTAGAGGTTTTGCTGAAGTGCGAAATATAAGGCATCCCCCGAAAGTAAGACACAGCAAAGTTTTTGTTTGGAAGCATGCCCGACGAACAGAACAAGGAAAAATAAGACATCCCCTGAAAATAAGACATAGCGCATCTTTGGGAGCAAAAATTAATATAAGACACTGTCTTATATTCGGGGAAACACGGTACTACTATGGTTTTTTTTATCCCTCTGAGATTCTTGAGATTCTGCATACACCATTACTTTCCTGTGTATATGTTACGAAGACTGTTGTTTGTCTGAAATAATGCTATGTATGAGACAGAGAGTGTGGTGTAGTGGTTAAGATAGCACAGTAGGACTAGGGTAACCCTGGTTTAAATACCTGCTTGCGCAGTGTAAGCTTGCTGGTGAACTTTGGTTCCAGTCACACACATTCAGCCCTGATTCTGGCTAGTATTTGGTAGGAGATCTCCAAGGAATACCAGGGTCATGATGCGGAGGCAGGCAATGGCCAACCACCTCCAAAGGTCTCTTAGCTTGAAAACCTCGCTAGGTGGTCACCATAAATCAACTGTGATTTGATGACATCGTTACTCTGTGCAGTAACATTACCAATACCATTCTTGTGTGTTGCTGAGGTATAATATACAGCTTTTGATAGCTGTTCTTGAAAACAAGTAGAAGTTAAAAATGCTAGCCAACTGGCTAACTGAACAATTAACAGTGATTCAGCACTATCAATCTGTTTTCACTTCATAAATTCCTAGTTTCTCCAGTGTCATGGGAAAAGTGTTTGTAGCCCTTTCCATGCCATTGCATGCCTTTTGTTTTGAGAGGAGTTCTTTAAATACATTTGTAGCTTTCTTTCCTCTTGGGAGTCATGCATGGAATGTTTGCCTCAACTTGCCATTAGTTTTCTTCTTGTATTTCCAGGGTTATTTGACATCTCTAGTCATGTAACAGCAATATTTTTTAACCCTAGCCTGTATTTTTAAGATTTTTCAACCATTTTTCAATAACTGTAACTGATACTTCTGAGTAACTGGATATTGTCAATTAATTCATAAGTACAAGCAGTAGTTTCCTCATCTAATTTGTGAGACTGCCCCTACAAATTAGACCTTCTTGAGGTAACAGCTAATTACTACTGGTGTGAAAACACAGTTCTGACCTGTAAATTAAGTTGCTTTCATCCCTGCTTGAAAAGCATATTAATGGAATATGTTTTGCTTTGTCTCTCATCTAGTCTTTAACAGCAAATTAGTTGAAAGTTTTGATCAAATTGATAAGACCTCCCCAGTAGAAGAAATGCTGATACATCTGGCCTCCAAAAGGCAGGATAGATTTGCTTCACTAGTAAGAAAGCAAAGGAATGAATATTTAAATTAGAATATCTTAAAAGCTGCTTTCACTTTAGGACCTGTGGGTTTCTAAATCTACTGGGGAAAAGATGTATTTTCTCTTGGAGTTTCCGTCCTTACCCAGTTTTAATCTACTTTGCTGTGACACTGAGTTGTGCTTCCTAGATCTCCTTAACTTTGGGGCATAGTTATTTGTTTTGCTCAATTAAAATTGGGGATTCAGGAAGCTCCAGCCATTCACATTCAAGAAATCTTGACTTAAAAATTTCAGACGTGTTTTCACAGAATGCGAAGGTATTGATGCAACTTCCATTTACTTAAAAAAAATCAGGAAAGCCATCTTATGATAAATGGGTTTCCTATTCAAGTTTAGTTGTAAAGCACGAGACCACTTCTGGCCTGCTTCAACACAACAGGAACTACCTCTGGCATATTTCAACCCAGGAAGCACACGTTCTTCCTCAGCTATTCAGTACAGGGCTGATGAGAATTCTACTGACTTTGGATCTTCTGAAAACTGAATGATCAAGGAAGATGAAAGAGGATATCAGTCTCACTCTCTTCTTTTCTAGTGATTTTCTGATTCTAACCCCCCCCCCGCCCCCCCACCGGAGGCTCTTTAAGCTATCTTCTCCATTGCGAGGAAGCATTCGGTTTGGCCCTCTTCCGTGCTGAATAATTTCTATATGAATATGGACATTAGCATCCTGTGTGACTTCTTAAATACATAGGTTTTGAACTTCTGTCACAGATGCTTGATGGTGGGTTTCACAAACTTTGAATCATAATTCCAATGTTGAGTATGCTGGAAATGTCTGTGCTTCCTAGTAGACAGGATGGCTTTTGACAACCTTTGAGACTGACCCCTTCCAATCTGGTGGGGAGGCAGGGCCTAGTTCATAGACACCTCTTTCCACAGCAAGACTCTTCTCATACTTGCATACCTGCCGCAGCAGGTAACCTTAAACCCTTATCCCATATAAGTCCACCCTGTCCTGTGTTGTATTTCTTTGTCATGTCCTAGTTACAGGACATGAAACCCACCGAGTTAGAAGTGGAGGTGGGCATAAAGGAAGCTTCAGGTCTGATTGGGCTTCTTTCTCTGCATCCCAGGCTAGGATCATACTTAAAGCTAGGTATGTGTGACTGGGTGAACCGAAGTGGATGCATTCTGACTTCAGGAATTCATCTCTATTTGGTAGGGGAAGGGAATATTGAGTCTCCCAAGCCAGGATTGAAGCCCCCCAATTTTCCAAGGAGTTCTTTCTATATTTGGCAACAGCATACTTATTGGAGTTGGAACACCAGAAATCAGTATTGCCCAAGGTACTCTAGAGCCTGTAGCTGGGGCTCTAAATTCTATAACCTTTCTTTCTCTAAATAGTCTTCTGTTTTTTCCCTATTTTTAAGGATTTAACAAACATAGCTGGGCCTTGGTGTTTTGGTTTGTTCTTCAGCCCAGTTGTACTAATTTTTAAAAGAGCATGATTCTAATCCATCCAAATTGCAAGTCCAAACAAAGCCAACCTGCATCACTGAGAAAACTTTGCAAGACTAGCTTACTTCCCGAATGTATATGTGTTGAAAATATTGTATTGTTCCTTAGGGTGTTATCACTTCTTTCAGTAGTGTTTTACAATATTTTTTTTGAAATGGTTTATATTTGAAGAATACAATTGTACACAGCTGCTAATTCTCTTTGTATTCTTCTGTGCCCACAAATGAAGTTCAAGCTTCACAAAATAGTACCTACTTGTGACATTTTATTGAAAAGCTCACGTACAGAAAGCAAGAATGAGATTTGTTTTTTTCTGTTTTACTCGAGGCTTCTCCGGTTCTTAAAGACAGCGTTAGTTATTCCTTGCTAAAAAGTTCTGCTTAGTTGAATTGTGTTACCGATTTTACTGCTTTGCTACGGCTGTGGGAAATGATGGGTGACAAATACAGTGAAAACCTGATGCGTGCTTTTGCAAAGGCTGGAAAACTCCTCCTTTACCTGTACTTCAGCACAATCCTGTCTTTTGACTCAGAACAAATGGATGTCAGTGTGGGAGTGTAGGCAGTTTAGTCTTCCCTGGAGTACTGCGTGGTGAGAAAAGAATAGAGGTGTTGCTCTCATGTAAATAGAGCCATATAGCTCTAGGGTAAGATTAGCCTGCAGAATCAGGAAATATGAATATTGCTCAGAGCTACATCTTGTGCTCTGATGAAATGCTGAGAATAATTTCCACATGAAGAATATGTTTGTTCTCTGACTACTTTATTCAGAAGAACAACTTCTGTCTGTTACATGTTGGGTAATGTTTGCACTCCTTAATTTTTGTCTTGGAGAAGAGCACTCTCGGCGTAATGATTAGGAGGTCGTAGCTGGTCTGGGGAGATCCTGATTTAAATCCCCACTTTGCCATAGAGCTCACTGGCTGACTTTGGACCAGTTGATTCCCTTTCAGCTTAATTTATCACACAGGTTTGTTGTGGGGATAAAATAGAGAAGGAGAGGACCAGGTGTGCCCCCCTGAGCCCTTGGAAGATGGGTGGAAAAGTGTATAGATAAAATCCATTTTAGGTGAGCTTTTTCATAATTATTTGTTGAAACTGCTTCTGATCCAAGTAGCTCAATTCCATGACTAAATCGTTAGAAACACTTTTGGTAACGAAACAGCTCAGTTTTTCTTTCTTTCATTATCTTGTTGAAGAGCCAATTACCTGACACACTAGGAAGTCACTTACGTTTTTACATAACCTAATTATCAAAAGGAATAAATAAAAATTCAAGAATTGATACCAAATTGTTACAGTAGAATTCATGGTGATTATGGTGGGGTTTCCCTACCATTAGTGGTATAGGGGCTGGAGATACATGAGAAATGATACTTCTCCCTGCATCATCTCCCCTACTCCTGCTTCATATGATCACCTGCCCTTCACTCTGTTTCCTTTGACCCCGACCCCACCACCACTCCATGTTCCTCCCTCCATAATCTACAGTTTTGATCTGCTTTTCTTTCTTTTCCCAGTCCCTCTAATCAACCCCTTCAGGGTATTTCTTCCTCTGGGACCTTTCTCTTGTTCTCCCTTCACTTTCCCTTTCTATTTCCATTACCCATCCTCCTGGTCCTTTCCCCCTCCCAGTCACCAGTGCCTATGTGCTTATCCCTCCTCAGTCGTTCTCCCTCTTCCCCTTGCATCTCCTATGGTTTCTGTTTTCTTTTCTCTTCCCCTCACTCCTGCTCTATCCCTGTGTTCTTGTCTTCCGTGCCACCCTATGATAACCAAAAAATGCTTCCTGTCCATGATATCTGCTTATATTCTGCTGTTATTTTTGGAGGGGGGATTAGGCTCCCTTTTCAGATTTTTTTTTTTTGGCAAACATGGGGTTCTTCTAACTTGGCAGAAATGTATGTCTTAGTCATATGTTGGCACAGTGTGCAGACCCACATGGTAGGAGTCACACCCAGGAATTAGATATATTTATTGAAGCTATTTACTGTCTACCTTTCTCACTTACATTCAAGGTGGATTATATAGAGTGAGTCAATACAATCAACAGGATGAACTTTCAGTAAACAATGCAGTTGAATAAGGGTCATAGAACCAACCAGAAATCTTGAGCTGAGTATAGGGGTTCACACTTATGGCTGTGCCTCAGTAAAATATGAAGGTACCTTTGGGATGCAGAAAATATATCCAAAGCCTACTTTTAAAAATGCTCACAATCTCCTCGCGCCGTTGAAAGATATTATAGGGGCCCTTTTTTGCACAAGAACTCATGAATTTGTAAAAGTACTTCTAAATTTAAAAATTTCGTCATTTGTCAAGTTTTCATATCTCTCTCCTTAATTAAATGTATTTTCTATCTTTAGTGCCCTGGTGATAACGGCACTATTTGACCGTGATATTAACTGCAGAAGAGCTGCCTCGGTAAGATACAATTTTACAATTTTTTAAAGTTTGTGATACTTGTAAAAGCCTATAATAATACAGCCAGTGGAGTTCTTGGCAGTGTGTTCTAATTGATAAATTACCCTTAAAGAAGGGAGGCTTTTCTTAATGTGCAAACTTGCTAAAGCTTTTAATAAAATGAGCAGCCCGATCCTGAGAGCTGCTGTAATGGCAGCACCATTGGTCGATTCACGATGGATGTTCCATGGATAAAAGAACAAAACATGCCCCTCCACAAGGCACAATCCTTATAGCAAGCACATCAGAGTCTTGCCTATCTCAGCAACAGCCACCAATCAGGCAGTGGTGCCTTATGGCAACCCTCTGAATAGCATATATTGCAGCCATCCACATCTCATGGAATCAGCCAGGAGCCCTCATTGCCATGCCTGCTTCCCTTCCCTGCAGTAGTCCACCATAGGACAGGAAGGAAAGACTTAGGAACAGCACAACCCCAACAGGGGCACATGCAGGAGTCATGGAGCCAGTGCACTCCAATGTGCCCCACAAACAAATGCCTCAGTCCCAGTGTAGCTGACTTGCCATTTTCCAGGTAATAGGACAGCAAGCATCAAAAAGAGAATACACAACAGTGCCTCCAGCAAAGTATTTCACATTCCTGCCCGCTCCCCCACACTGCCTAGGCCACAGCAGAAGGTTGTTCACACAATAGACAGGATACATGGACCCAAGCTGCAGGAGACTGGAAACAAAAGACAAAAATGCACCCATTTCCCTGCTCTGTATAGCTCTCACTGATAGTCAAGCTGCAGCATTTTAGAACTGTCAGAGTGTCTGAGTTGATTTTTAGGGGATCCCAAGTAGGATCCAGAAAGAACTGGACTATAGTATAAGTATTAGCAGAACACATTAAGCAGTACAGAAATTACATATTAGGATCCTACTTTCAGTAATATGCAACAGTAGAGACTACAGTCTCAATCATTTATCCAAGTAAGTTTGCAAACCCTTTTGGACTGTGCAGCTCTATTACCTGTGCAGGAAAGCCCTCATGCATAGTTTGCAGAAGGCCAGGAGAGTTGCAGCTTTCCTGATCTCCTCAGGCTGGCAGTTCCAAAAAGTGGGAGTCACCATGGAGAAAGCATGTACATGATCAGCAGTTGATTTTGCCCATTTGCAGTTTGGCGCCTGCAGAAGACTTTGCTGACATAAGTGAAATTGTCATGCTGGAGCACAGGGGGAGAGGTGGTGCCGCAAGTAAGAGGGGCTAAGGAGGAGGAGGAGGAGGAGTTTGTGTTTTTTAGTCTGTAAGATGCCACTGGCATTCTGTCATGTTTTGCAGCAAAATAAAACAGGTCCTATCTCACCATGAAGACTGGTATTGGTCTCAGCATGAGCTTCCCTGAATCTTTCACCCTCTTGGATATATGAAGGGTAGACCTACTGGGAAGCTCTTTGGTGAACCTGCAAAGGAGGTGGTGGTGTTGGGGAAGACAGGGTTGTATGTGTGGTGTGGGAGGGAACAGGGAACAAGTCTCATCTGCCTAACAACAAACAAGATAGGGACGCTGTTCAACGTAACTTCAGATGTTATTGAGCAGCAGCAGGGATTGCATTCTAAATCCTTTGTTACTTTTCTGTGTTCAGAGGTCAGAGTTAGTCATGGCTGTCTGTTTTCTGCCTCTCAGCCTTAACTTGGCTACTACCCTACTACTCTGTTTTTTTGGTGTGGCTATCTCAAGGATATATGCAAAAGAGGAGAACAGTCATAGTTGTATATTCCCTTAGGCTGTACCTTTACAGCTTCAGAATGGGAAAGTTTACTTGAAGAAATCACAGTCTTTGGTGTTTTAATCATACTGATACTTTCATGATGGGCTGTGTTGTAATCATAGCTGCAGGCCAACATTGCTTGCAGTCTACCTTTTGAGTCCAACCCTGTTGACACTCCTCATTGCAATGAAGAACTGAAAAATATTGGAAAATGACAACAGCTTGGAAGGAAGTCTGTGGAAACAGGACATTCATTGCTACAACGAAAACTTAGGACAATATCTCTTAAAATGCTTAATTATACCGAATATATTAATAGTTCATACAGGACTTGTGTAAGTCTTAAACTACCTTATGAGAGAGCTCATTGTTGCCCAAGGAACTAAAATTGAGAGAGAGTGAGCATGTCTGGAACTGAAACTTTTGTCTAAATCTCCCCAAGCCAAATATTGGTTGCCGTAAGCTTAAATAAATGCCAAGTGTTTATCTATAACTTTAATTATGAAAAGTCAGTGGTAGATTAGATATTTTATCATCTGGATGGAACTGGCCAGATCCCTCTGTCCTTCCCATCTCACCCCCCCCCCCAACCCCCTGCCCGCTACTGTGCATTGTAATGGTAAACATATTTAAAATAAATATTTTATTTATTTACAAAACTTATACCCTACCTTTCTACCCTTATCAGGGCCAACAGGGTTGCTAACAAATCTTCATAATAATAATCATAATCAAGGACAAGGTGCACAATGAAAAGACCTGGCTGTGGTTAACAACTGGAACTCTGAAAAAGGAAAATGAATCCCTGATTTTAGCCACTCAAGAGCAAGCCATTAGAACAAATTTAATCAAGGCCAGAATCGAGAGACCATATCAACTCCTGACCCAAAGACCAAATCCAAAGTGTGACCGGCCTCATGAGTGGGACCAGAATTTATCAAGGAGAGGCCTAGCGTCGTCATGGTGTTGGATGACACTAGATCCACATCTGCTGAACATGAGGCGGTGTCAACATGGACGTTAAAATCCCCCAAGACAATAAGCCTGGGAAACCACAGCGTCCAGTCAGCCACCACCTCCAGCAGCTGTGACAGGCCGTCCCCCTAAGCGCTAGGCAACCGGTACACTAGGAAGACAGCCAACCTCTCTGAGGCCGCCCACTCTAGGCCAGCACACTCCATACCGGTGATCCTTGGGACAGGGAGAGCCCTGAAGGGGATAGAATCTCGGATGAACATTGCCATGGCGCCCTCCCAGCCCTGGGTTCGAGATTGGTGGATACACCAAGGCAACCGTCTCACCACTGCACACCCAGGTTTCGGTGATACAAGCCAGGTCCATTTGCTGAGCCCCGAGATAGTCTTGGAATGTCATGGTCTTGTTATTAATGGATCTGGCATTGATCAACACCAAGGACAAAGCAGGGAGTACCTGAACCCTGCAGCCCTCATTCCTCGAGTTAGGTCAGAAGGGGGGCGAGCATGACTGCCTCTTGCCCACCTTCTCTCATACGGCCTCCGCCTATTATCATATTTACCCTGTCCCGTCAGAACCAGAATCCCCTGCCCCAAGAATTCCGCTCTATACCACCACAATCCCCTCCCATCACAAAACCTGGGACAAATCCAACTTAATAGTTTGTAAATTGCCCAACCCAACCACTAAAACAACTACACTAATACATGCCTAATCCTAGAAGCTAAAGCCACAGCTATAGTAATAACCTTCCCAACCTAGCTACTAATACAACTTAAAAACATGCATAATAAAAACACATTGTAAAAGCCATTAAAACTAAACAAAACACATCATTAACATAGTTAAAACAAGCTGAAATACATATATAAAAATATAAACAGCAACTTTGGTTCACATAAAGAGCGGTTGATGCAGTTCAGATTTTCTTGTATTGTGACCCCTATCCCTTCCTATCCCTCACTAGTGGCCGGGGTAGACCGGCAATCTTAACTCAAGCTGTTGTTTAGGTTGACCTATTGTGCTAGGAAATTTCTGGACATTTTGGGGCAGATTGTGAGAATAGCAGATTTGGGGGAGCAGAGGAGCCTTAGCACGGTATAATGACATAAAGTTGATCCTTCAAAGCTGCCATTTTCTCCAGGGAAACTGATCTCTATGGTCTGGGAATCAGTTGTAATTCTAGGAAAGTTGAGTGTGTTGCACATTTTAATTTAGAAAGCAAAATTTTGCTTCATATTAATGAAGATTAAATAATTAAATCAAGAATTAGTAACTAGAATAGTTAATTTATTTCATTATTTTACATGAATGTAGAATTTTCCCATGACATAACAGAAGGTAATATGCAGAAATAAGTAGCCACTAGCATTTTGGATACCTACCAGCATTTCAAGCTAAGGCAGATTGAACATGACTCAACACCAAAAAGAGAGATTAATTTAGTTCCTTCCCTCCCCTTCCCAACAAAGTCATAGTTTCATTCTCATCAAATCTGCATATTGGAATTGTTTTACATGCCTATTGAATTCATTTTCTTCCAAATGGTTATTTTCAACGTTTTGGACAAATGGAAGAGCATAATTTAAAGCATGTTAATTTGATTTGATGGGCATGTATTATAAAAATTTAAAAATACAAGGAACTGCTGCAAGATATGTAGTCTGTTTTGTTTTGAAGTTTGTGGGAATTGTTCTTATTCAGTTGAACATTTGAAATGATCTGCCATGCTTGCCGTTCCATTGTAGGAAGATATTTGTTAAAAGAATTAGTCTTAATAGTCATGATTGTAGTATGACATTATTGAGATGTGATTTTTAAAAGGGAAAAAACCAAGACAATGAATACTTCTGCAGTGCTGAACATTTCTGTCTTCCGAGCAGCTCACTGTGGATGCATATGGTTGTTCCACTTCCTACTTTCATTTTCCTCCTCATACAGGAGGTAAATGCATCCAATTTGTGACCTGAATGTGCAATTTTCCCAGATTCCCCTGCACTCCTGCAGACCCTTCCAATCACCAGCATTTTCATTCCTGAAACTGAGTGACCTACAAGGAAGGATAGATGCTTGAGGAAGAAGTCACAAAGGGACTGAAATTGATCCTCTTCCCTTTCCACAAGGACAATTCCACATCTATGATTTTCAATTCCACTGAAGGGTGACGGTGATTTAATCCCCTTTAAACCCCCTTTAAACAACTGTTCCTCCACACAATTCGTTCAGACCTGTAAATGATATTTCCAGGGGTTGGGAGGAATTGCAGGAACCAAGAGACATGGTGGGGGGGGGGGGGAGTACCTTTTGTGCATAGAAGATTGTATGCAAACCAATATGTTTTGAAACCTTAAGACAGAGGTGGTGAACCTATGGCACTCCAGATGTTCATGAACTACAATTCTCATCAGCCCCTGCCAGCATGGCCAATAACCATGCTGGCAGGGGCTGATGGGAATTGTAGTCCATGAACATCTGGAGTGCCATAGGTTCACCACCATGGCCTTAGGATATTCACCACAAAAATCATGCCATATCTCTGCTGGTGATTCCGCTGGATCACGGGGGCTAACTGGGCACAGGAGGCTGACTAAGGTTTGCCATGCCCCCCGCCCCCCAGAATGCCTCACCATGCTGATGCATCATAGGGGCACCAATGCGAGCCCAAGAGCTACAGCTGGCTGCCACACTGGCTGGGCGCCAACAGATTTGCCCCTCCACCAGGGTAAGTGTCCTGGGAGGGCATTTCTTTCAGTGTAAGCCCTCACCACCTCCCTCTGGATTGGGCTGCCTGTATGAAACTAACACAAATTTTAGATGAGTTTGAGCATTTAAAGTTTGTTTAACTCCCATGTACTTATGAATACTGTGGTTCTCTATAATATATGCAAAGTATGGAAGTAAATGATTTGTACATGCACTTGTAGTGGTGAGGAGCTAGGAAAGGGCATACTGATAGTGATGACAATAGAATCTTGCTAAGCCAACACGGTGCTCTGTAGCATGTCATTGACCTATGGCAATATATAGCACCTTTGGCTAATAAAGCTTTGGGTCCCTTTTATGGCAGTTGTTATCTAGGGCTGCTCCTCCTCCTCAGTTAACGCTACATGAACTTAAGGTGCTGAGACTTGCCTGACTTGGACACAGGGAGCGAGGTTTTTCAAAAGCAGCGTCTTCACCTGCTGCCGTGGAAGGAGGCGTTTTCCCCGTGCCAGTCCCAAACACCTCCTTACCTCCTCCTGACTTCCGTTGCTCTGTGGAGGGCAGGGGACACGCCTTCTGGCCTCTGTCCCTTCAGTTGTTGCTCTGGCCATGGAGACATGTCCCCTGGCCTCCACAGAGCGACGGAAGCCAGGAGGAGGTAAGGAGGCGTTTGTGGGACTGCGTGGTCATGCAGAGCCTGCTCTGCCAGCTACGCAGCCAGCGGGGCCGTTCGTGTGAACGGCCTCGGGGCTTGCATCGGCATGAACCATGCCGATGCATCCCCGCTGCTCTGGCTGTGCAGAAACAGCCAAAGATTAGTACTGTATATTCTTCCTTTGTGTGTATGTGTGTGTGGCTTTTGAAAAAAATAACTATTTGATAGACTTCCTATTTCAAAAATTCCTCTGTTTTTAGTGGAACAAACAAACTTCAACTATCAAACTGAAGTGCTTTCGGGGGGGGGGGGGTGTGCTACACAGTATCATAGTCTAATGATTCTGATTGTCCTTGGTATGTTTTTCCCTGTCATGTTTTTCTCCAGTCTCTTCCTGAGGAGCACAGTCCAAGTGCATTATCATGTTATCTGTACTGGGAAGTGCACATTTTCTAAGATCCCACAAACATTGCTTCCATTTGGCTTCTGTCTCTTGCCAAATAAATTGTGCAAAATAATACACAGTAGGACACATATATCTAATACTGAGTACAAATGTTCTGTAACAGTGTGTCTTTTTATGCCTTTGATACTATGTACAATCACCTCCATTCTGGAATCTTTAATGGTAAAATTTCTGATAAAGTTTATGATATATTTTGGCTCATGGTTGAGGAATAACCTGTGAAAGACTGTTCTAGACTTCTTACCACTTGGTAAAATGAGGATAGGTTAATGTTATGATGATATATCATTAAATCTGTGGAGGATTAAAAAAAAACACAGCTTGTGGTACTCAGTCACTCCCTTCCCCTTCAGATATTTAGGTGTATGATGGACTTTGCTGCCAAGTATTGAAAAGCATAAAATAAATTAAAATACAGTGCAGCATCCCCAGAAAAAGGTTCAACATCTATGATTTACTTTTGTCCTATTCTTCCTTTTATTACATGTCTCCTGCTCTCTCTAATGTTTTGATGAAAATTAAAGACACACGTTCTGAATTGAAAACATGTGAACTTCAGAGCTGGATATTTTAACGTGTTTAAATACAAATGTGTTGAGTAATGGAATGTATTATGGAAGTGGTGTCTATGAAGCAGAAAACCTCTGACAGAGCTACTGTCTTCTCATGAAGTTTATGAAAGGAGGAGGAGTACTTGAGAGTCATTACTATAGAAATCTAAAAACTTTACAGTACCACACACAAGCTTTCCGGAAGCAAGTGGAAAAACCACCCTGTCTCAGTACTTATATTCTTAGGGTATTGCCTTTTCATTTCTAGTGGGAAGCCCTGTGTCAGCAGTGAAAGGCCAGTTTTGTGGGTGTGTCTGTTTTTAATGAATGTGCATTCTTAAAACTGTTGGCATGAAACGTACAGATTTAAAAGAACATTAGCACATAAAGCAACAACTCCTTGAGGGTACATTCAACCAACAAACCCAACTATATTTCCAAAAAGCAAAGCCCATGGGTCATTTATATTGCTGCATGTTTGTTTTGAATTCATGAGCTGGTGTTTATCTGCAAGCAAACCTGACTCATTTTTGTATGCTTGTTCTCTCTTTGTTCCTAGGCTGCCTTCCAGGAGAATGTTGGTAGGCAGGTATGACAACTTTAAGAGAAAAAAAATCCTTTCATTTAATTCTTTGTAATTCTACTGCAGAATAAAATTATGTGTAGGGTGTTTGGTTTTTTTTGTCATTTGTCGAACTGAGGGGAAGGTTTGGTGATTCTGGATAAATATCAAAATGGTCACAGTAATGTTTCTTGTGTACTTATTCAAATTGTGATGTTTTGTATGCATTTTGGGAAAGAGCCTTTGGCTTTGTGCAAGGCGTTATATTAAGTAGCACTGACCTATATATAAGTACAATGTTAAAAGTAACTGAGGGTGAGATCAAATTTAGTAGGTTTCCTCAAGAACTGAACATCACTTCTTCTTAACTGCTACTTTGGCACTCTCCCTGATCCAGCAGGAATAACCTGAAAACTACATAAATATTATACAACTGGAGGGAACCATTAATTTATAACAGGGGGATTAGGATTAGACTTGCCCTACTTCCTTACTGCTGTTGTGTCTCAGTCTCCAATAAGTCAGTGGCACTGTGCATTTTTTAGTCTGAAATGCAAGCATCTCATGGGCTAACTAAAACTCTTAATGGAAATGTCATTAAATGTTATTGAATGCACTGTAGAAGAGGAGGGGCACCATTAAAATGATTTTTTTAAACATAAGGAACCTTTGAAATAGGTTGTTGTAGAGAAGCAGAGGACCTTTCACATCTTTTTACCCTACTCTTTGTTTCTGAGTAAAATACATACACCTAATGGACAAATGTTGGCCCATGGATTCACAGCCGCATGAACTCAGAGACCTCCAACTGTCAGGCAGTCTAGTAGGGGTATCTTTGGATCTTTCTCTGTATATGGGTAAATGTGATGCCCTCCTCACAGCAGATTCTTTGAAAGAACAAGTTAACATTGTGAAGGTTGAATCTAGAAGTTTTTTCTGGGTTTGTCCAAAACTTGATATATTTGATTAGACTAACCGACTGGTGCAGATAAAATAAGAAACAACTTTAGACTAATAGACTAATAGAATGGACTAATAGAATGTTCCTTCAGACTAAGAGAGAATTTATTGAAGCATACTATCAAAATGTCAAAGGGAAAACAAGGAGGATGGGGTAGTGGCGGTGTTGAAAGATATGTCTTGATATTTTATTTGGACGAATGGCCATGCAAATTAGCGATTAGCAATAATTGGCTCTAGGAAGCATAATCTTCTGAAATTGCATGAGTGACTTTAGCAAAAGACTGTATTTTCCTGCCCTTTAACCAGTTGTTTTAATTCTAGTTTTTTCTCTAGTTTCCTATGATACTTAGCAAATTATAACAATGCACTTTATGGAATAATCCCTTGTGGCAATGTATCATCAAACACTCCACCCCTATAATGAAGCAAGGACAGCTGAAATGCTGTCATGTACTCTTCTCTAGCACCTGCTCTTCTGTGAATCATTTACTGGCATTAAAAGTTTCACTCTTTTAGCATACAAGTGCCCGTGTGCCTATAGTTCTTCAATGAAAAAGTAAATGAATGTTTTGGGGGGATTAGTTCCAGACTAACACCTTTTAAAATTTGTTCCCCTGGTATTCTGTCATCTTTCAGAGTGCACTTTGAAAACTTCTGTAAGAATTGGTAGTGTTTTTAGTTCTCATTTTTATGTGAGAAAGCCAAAGAGGTTTTGCTTTATTTGTTTTAGATAACTTTTTAAATGCCTGGAATTGTGTTGTTTTTTCTTCTGATGGCCAGAAGACAGAATAGAGACAGATCAAAATACCTCATTTCAGAAAGTAAATATACCTGGACAGACTATCTGTCAAAGACAATGTGAGGGTCCAGGTAAGAAGTTCTACAGCACCTTTAGGTATTCAAGTATGAGGTTTCTTGGAAGGTCCTTCTGTCATTTCAGTTGTTGTGCCAATAAAAGTGAAGTATGAAAAATAATTTCATGTCCAGGATCACTTAAAACCCTTTTTGATATCCATTTGACACCACATGGTTCTTGTTTTCCTGTCTGATTGTTCTTGGAATATTCAATCCTTGTTGCCTTTGGATTTTACCGACTTTTTCTTGTAATATCAACTCTGACTTGCACTGGGTCTGAAACTCCATGGCATCTCTACACTCTGGGGTGGCTTTTACCATACCTTCCATTGACTGTTTCTTACTGAGGTGACAAAACAGTTTGGTTCACCTGCTCACCATGCTAGTGCTGGTTATGATGTTGCATTGTAAGAGAGGGTTGCTTAAGTGTACAGTTTAACATAGTTCTTCCTTCTACCAATAAAACCCTTGGATATTTTTGATCAACATGGCTTAACCTGTTTAGCCTACTTTGGCAGGCCTGCCCAACTATTTGTTAGGCGTGAATGTTCCAAATAGTCTTTTACAAAATTCGGCAATGCATTGTAGCAGCGTCAGCTTTCTATCCCAGGTGGTAGTACCTTTCAACAAGACTCTCATCTTTGTTCAAGTGCTGATACTTAGCATTGAAATAGTACTTCTAAAATGCCCTGGACCTCTATTTATAAATAATTACCAAGAAATAAAAAAAGTTTTATTACATCTTCAAAGAGTGACTTAAAAGTGTACAATAGATGAAGTGAAGGACATGCATGACTTGGTGGGGAGAAGTGAAGGCGAAGCGTGGCCTGAGGTAGAACTTTGAGAAAGCTTTATGAAATTCAGATTGCTGTCAGTGTGTGTTGTCACCTTGGAGATTTTATTACTCATACCTGATCTTGCAGTGTTGATATGAATAAACCACCACTCTGCCTTCATTTGTTTTTGATTATTGTGGACAGTGCTTCCTTTGCTAGAACTACTGATGTTTATTGTAGAGGTTCAAATGTGCTGCATCTCAGTTCAAAAAAGTATCTCCTAAGTAAATAGTCCTTTTAAACTTGCACTAATTTGCTGCTTCAAAATATAAAAATATCTCCTTTTCATCCAACAGCCAACTTACCTTTAGCTGCCCCTCTGTCTTCAGCTTTCCCTCTCCTCAGCCCCCATTCCCCTCCCCCAGGAGCCTCTACCTGGGCAACCCATGGCCCAGTTGTGAGGTGGTGGTTACTGGACCAGGAACCCTTGTGGGGTGGCACCTCACTTTACCCTCTGTCTCCCTCCTCACACTATTTCCTCTTACTACTTCTCTTGCAATTCTTGTATTTTTTCTCCTTTCCTGCTCATTTTCTCTTTCTCAGCCATTCATCAATCTACCTTTTATCTTCTCCCACCTTCAGCTATTTTTGTTATACATTTACTTCATTTATACCCTGCCTTTCTCTGCAGTGGGGACCAAAGCAGCTTACATGATTCTCCTCTCTTTCTCCTTATAAAAACCAGGTGTTGTATATTAGTCTGAAAGTATGTGAGTAGCTTGGAATCACCCAGTGAAGATGGGAATTTAGATCTGGATCTTCCATACCCTACTCTGAAGCTCTAACTGCTATATCACACTGTCTTTCATTAAGTGACTGCTGCTGAACAATAGGAAATAGCCAGGCCTGGTTGAGCCATGCAGATTGGATCATATCAAGTCACCCAGAGATTGCTTCGAGGCCTAGGGTTGTGAGTTTCCATATTGAACCTGCAGATCTCCCAGAATTACAACTGAACTCCAGAAAACAGAGATCTTGATCCCCTGGAGAAAATGGCTGCTTTTGATGGTAACTCCATGGCATTACATTCCAAAACCCTTCCTTCCTCAAACTCCACCACAAAATCTCCAGCAATTTCCCAGCCTAAAGTTGGGGTATAACTACAGAAAATGGTGCCCAGGACCAGCATTGAAATTGAGCTCCCTCCCCAACATCTGACTCCCATCTTTTGGATAACTGTTCAACTGATGAAGGACTGTGGAGGATTCACTGGGGTGATGGATCCCAGGCGTGGAGGATGGGCACCAAGCAACCCTGGTTATTAACTAAAAAGAATTACTGCAAGAAAGGACTGTGGAGGCCACACTGGAGTGATGGATTCTGGCCTGGCTTCTGTGAGCCCTACCTTAAAGGCCAAAATAGCTCTGGAAAGGCCTCTGTGCTTTCTCTCTTGCTTTTCTGATAGAACCAGGCCTTGGAATACCATGGTTGTCTAGCAACAGGGGCTGTAGAATCCATTGTTTAAAGCTTTAGGTACTCCTTTTATCATTGGGGGGGGGGGTTAACTTCATCCCAATGTAGTTTTTTTTTAATATTTCACTCCCCTACCCCAAGTCTGGGCTCCTTTTCAGGTTTGTAGAAAAATCTGTGTTGCCCATTTACAGCTCAAAGTCACTGGATTTAAGTATCCAAAGATTTGGCCAACTTTGCTATCAGAGCATCAGATTAAGATGATAGCTGCCTGCCAGTTTCCTTTTTCCCCCTGTATGTGCTTTGTGCCCCATTGAGTAAGGTGTCCTCTCTTTCCGGGCATTCCCACCAACATTTGCTATAGGCATTTGGACACTTAGTTCTTAGTACTGGGTATGTGAGATGTTCTCTGAACTTTTTGATGTGCTGCAGTTCAAAGTCATTTAAGGGAAAGACCACCCTGAAAATGACTCAGAACAGTAGCATTCAGGGAGTTGTCAACGATGTTGGAGCACTGGAGGTGAAAATAATGCAATTGATTTCTTGGGTGGTGAGGCAGAAAAAAAATTAGTTAATGAAATGGAGTATTGGAGTATCAACTGATTCCAAGGGGGAGGACAGTAAATGGGGGGTTGGGGGGGGGCGTGCAAAGAGAATTTATGATTAATGAGTATGTAAAGAGAGGAACAACAGATTTCTTGATGAGGAGGATTCAGTTTATTGATAAAGTGGGCAAGTATGTTCTGCAAATATTTCCCCCTCTTAATTTAATCTGCCAGAGGGAGTAGGCAGAGTGTGTTTATATGTAGTTTGAAAACCAGAGTCAATAAGAGGAGCAAAAATCAAAGGGCAGTCTGTACCTTTTGGCTGTCAGGTCCAATATGTATTTACTCAGAAACAGTAAAATGGGGGAGGGGGACAATGTATGCTACCTTGTGCTTGCTTCATACATATGTTACCCTTTGGGAGAGACCATGGCAAGCAGAAAGTTCTAGGTTCTGATGTCAGATGCAAAAGCTGGGAAAGAATGATGCATGCCATCACAGTCCTCCTAGATTGCCACAGTTGCCCATCAGATTAGTCAACAGTAAGTAAGATGGATCAATAATGTGACTTGCAGCTTCATATATGTGTTCACAGAAACATATGTCCTGCATGGGCCTGCATAGGATTGAACTCATGCAGCCTGTTCCAATTCTTGTTTTCCTGGAAGTAGGTTATGCTTGTTAACTGGAACTTGTTATTTTGTAAGCATGTGTAGGATTTTCAGCCTTTTGAAATACTATTTTCTTGTGGTCTATGAAAATTTCTTTTTCTCAGTGATAAAAGTGGCAGATTGGCTTATGCAGGTTGGTTAGAAAAGCATGCTGCCTACTTAAGGACAGTTATGTTCACATTTTCCAGAGAAAAAAGCTGTAGTCTCTGTCTCTTGCTTCAAAAGGGAGAAAATTATCCTTGGATGTCATTTCACAAGTCAGAAGGAGGTAGCAATTTGTGAAGGTTGAAAAGTAATGTCATGTTTCATTCTTACTTATGCAGAGTGACATGAGATGCATTTATTTCTCCTTACACACCTTTTGTGTGATGGTGCTGAGAGGGAATTTTAAAAGAATATAGTTTGGACAGAGTTTGGAGAAATGGCAAAAATGGAAGAGACTTAGCTGGTAAAAACTTGATACAGGACAGTGAACAGAGGTGGAGGTAGGACTTTGATTATTAGTGTTTCCCTTCCCATGGCAGAAAAATTGTTAGCAAGAAAAAGATGAGATAAAATGGCCAGACAGGTGAAGAGATCAGTAAAAATTGTGCATTCATGGCAGTGGGAAGGGGAGGCAGAGTAGGATGAAAAAATTCTTGCATAATCTTCATATTAAGTAGATGGCTGGTTGTAGGAAAAAGTCAGGAGAGTCAGGGTTTTGCAAGCAGAAATGGATTGTGCATTATGGATTATTTGATGAACAGATTCAATGTGTCATAAAAAGAGCCTGTGTGTTGGAATGGCTTTTATATTGCAAGAAAATGCTTTGATAACATTTGATAAAACTTGACAGTGAGAGAAAACCAAGTATGTTATTGTGGGTTAAAATGCAGACCTCAAGAGTAACAAACAAGGGGCTTGTAGGATGATTAAATTGTGTTATGATTGGATTGTAGCTGTACCCTAGATGGTGGAATTGATTGGTTTTAACTTAGAGAATTTGTTCAGTGCGTGTGGGAAGAGTTCAGTGGGTGAAGAATGTGATGTGTGAGAGAAAGCTATGTTCTTTGTAGCAGTAATTAGCTTCAGTGGATTTGCACCATACAGCAGACTAACTGGTCTTTAGAATTCTTCTTCCTGGAAGACATATCCCTCTCACTGGTTATATATCTGCCTCTCAGCCTGGGTCCTCAATAACCTAACCATCAGTTCTCCTAGTCTGTGTATATTTGCTTTCTACCACAATAGGTCACACAATTGGTCAGGCCAAAATCACACTGACTGCCACTACTTTCCTTAGAGTTGTTATTTTAAGAGCTTATGTAAGGCAGATAGCTCTTCAGGAATTTCACAATCCAAAAAGCCTGTCAAATTTTTCTCTTCAGGAAGATATCCTCCTCCCTCTGAGTGACATCAATATACTTCACCCAATCAGAATGCAGGGTTGCCTCAGCCAGTTAGGTGGATTTCCTGTCCCAAGGCCTCTATGCCTCATTCTGCATGTAAACAATAATGGCTCCTGACAGACCTGCTCTTATTAAAATTACGCTGCAGTCTGTGACACTTGGTAAATGAACAAGCTTTCTATTTTGCCTCTAATTGGTGCCTCTAAAATTGATAAATTTTTCTTGCTTCAGTTTATGTTGTAATGCATCAGATACACTTTTTCTAACTGATTAATGATGATTAATAATTATTAATTATAAAATATTTGTCCATTGTGGATTTTCCTGGTTTTCCAGGCTGAGTGGCCGTGGCCCAGGAGTTTTTGCTCCTAATGTTTCACTCGCATCTATGGCTGGCCTCTTCAGAGGCATGTTATGGTGAGATGTGTTTCTCATTGTGGCACAGTGTGGAGTGATTGTGTAGTGGGGTATATATTTTGTCCACCTCATGGGGGGAAGGTCAGAGCTGGAGTGAGGGGGAACTGCGCCTGGGGCACACGTGCGCCCTGCACCCCCGTCATGCCCCCACACCGGCACCCCCCCGGTGTGTTGCGCACCCCCCATCCCCTTGGCGCTATGCCACTGGGGTATGCACATTTGCATGTGTATGAGTAAAGTTCATTTACAATTGCATTTGCATTTACCCTGTTTCCCCGAATATAAGACATTCCCGAAAAATAAGACATAGTAGAGGTTTTGCTGAAGTGCGAAATATAAGGCATCCCCCGAAAGTAAGACATAGCAAAGTTTTTGTTTGGAAGCATGCCCGACGAACAGAACACAGAAAAATAAGACATCCCCTGAAAATAAGACATAGCGCATCTTTGGGAGCAAAAATTAATATAAGACACTGTCTTATATTCGGGGAAACACGGTACAATCACATTTACATATGCAGTTGCAAATAGCTGCATTTTCTGGTCTTTTTGCAGCTCACTTTTTCACAGCAAAGGGGTGGGACTATGTGGATCTCAGTGTTTTCTCTGAAATGGCAGCGACCACTGTTTCCCCCCCACTTCTTGTTACATTTTGTAACTGACAAGTGAAAAACACTTGCCAAAAGAGTTGAAGGGATTACCCCTGTGCATACATGGCTGCCACAGTCTCTGTAAATGGAGCAATTTGCAGCACTTCATTTTTATTAACAAGGTGCACTTTAGTGTTCAGGCAAGGCAATAAAATTGCTCCTGTGCAGATCCCCTGTATTCAGATTCTTCCTACAGTAGGTAATACTTCACTGCGGTCAAATGTTAGTGTCAGGATTAAGTTTCACTTTCCCTTGTAAGTTTCATTTCCCTGAACCCCCTGGCTTCCGCCAGGATGGGAGACCCGCCCACACACACACCTTATATATACTGGGACTGAGGGCAAGAACCCTCAGTTCCAGCACCCTGTAGCTAGGGCGACACAAATCAATAAAGTTCATTTCTTTTTTATAAAGTCGACTTTTTTTGAGTGTGTTCAGCCTTGCAGTTAGGTCTATGGTATACTATCATGGAACAACTGTACTGTAAACATTTCAGTAATTTGTTTAAGGAATAATATTTCGAAGTAATTTATGCTTTTGGATGGACTATAATAAGAGGAATGTTTACAGATAAATTATAAAATAACAACAACCTGTAGTATTCATTCACAAACCAGTATATAGCTTTCCATAACATGACCCTGTCACAACTCAGGGTCAACTGATCAGAATGCCAGCTATTTGACCTACATAACACTAATTAGGAGTCTCGTGAATTCTCAAGCAATGATTACGTGACGTTGGAGGTGTGTAAGGAGACTGTGGGTTGAAAAGTCAAATGATCAATGCGGAGAGGAGTAATAAGACACATGACTGCAGCAAGGAAAGGTATTCCTGCAGTTTGCAACTATGGAAATCTGGGTGTCCAAAGGCGGCATGAGGGGGAGGCGGGATCCCTGGACACCACTCATGTGGGGAGTGCATTCGGCCACCCCTCCCTCCCTCCCTGCAGGAGTGAGGCAAGTTCAGGCCACCACTCCTAGACCAAGGCTCATGCCAGACCAGAAGGCAGAAATGGCAGAGCACCCCCAGATGACTGGGCATGCCAACCCTTTGCAAAGCAGCTGGTGAGCGAAGGCGCAGAGCTTGGCCGGGACCCAAGCAGCAAGAGTCCCCATAGCATTCTGGAAAGAGGGTGTGATGAGGCCAGAAGTGCTCGTAGCAGTGGCCTGCCCCTAGCCCTTCCCTCCTCTCTCCTGGCAGGCTCACCCCACCCCTGGTCCTAGGTCTGCCAGTGCAGAGCGGGCTGCTGTCGAAGTCACAATGTGGGACGGGTTTGCTATGGATCCATGCTGTCTGGGCAGCAGCATCGCAGCTCCTGCTGGCTGTGGTGGAGAAGGAGAGGAGCACACTACAGTTGAGCCTGGGCTACATTTAGACAGTGAGTGCGGGCAGATGAGCGAGGAGTGAAGGGGTGGGGCTGAGGAGGGCGATAGCGAGTGGTTGGGCTGGACTGACTGTTGTGGCAAGCCAGGGAGGAGGGGACCAGTGCTCTGCTGGGGACCTGTTTTGCTACTTGGGGCAGACTTTGATTGATACCCCTCCTCAATCCCTAAGCGGCTAGCATTGCTCTTTTCTCCTCCATGTTATCCTACAACAAACTCTGTGAAATAGGTTAGGGTGAGTAGATGTAACTGGCCTAAGAGCACCTGGCAAGCTGAGTCACCCCAATACTCATCCTGCTTTTCTTTTCAATGGGGATTCAAAGCTATTGCAACATAGTTCCTTCCTCCTCAATTTTAGCATGGCAGCAACCACTCTGTGAGGTAGGCCAAGCTGATCTTAGGGGCACCCAGGGAGCTTCCTTGCCAGAGTGGGGAGCAGAACCTGCATTTCCAAGCTGTCTTCAAGCTGCAAGGGTGACATTCCCAGCTTCTCTCCAGTCTGAGTTGTTTCTCCTCATCTTTCTCTCCTTCCTTCCTTCCTTCCTTCCTTCCTTCCTTCCTTCCTTCCTTCCTTCCTTCCTTCCTTCCTTCCTTCCTTCCTTCCTTCCTTCCTTCCTTCCTTCCTTCCTTCCTTCCTTCCTTCCTTCCTTCCTTCCTTCCTTCCTTCCTTCCTTCCTTTGAATTTGGCCTGCAAGATAATGAATATGGTTACGGCTACTAACTCCTGTTTGGAAATTCTTGGGGATTTAGGAGTGAAGCTTAGGGTGTGTAGGTTTGGGGGAGGCGAGCAACCTTAACAGTGTATAATGCCATGGAATTCACCTTCTGAAGGTGTCATTTTCTTCAGGAGAATTTATCTCTCTAGTCTGGAAATCAGTTGCTCATGTGGACAATCTAGAGGTTAGCAACCTTAGCAGTGGTACTTGCAATTTTTGCTGTTTGGGGGGTGTTAGAGAATAAGTTATTCAGATTTGCTGGTACTTTCATTTATTATTTTGTTTTTGGCACCAGGGTGGCATCTAAATATGACATATGGTCTGAAAAAATTGGTGATTCAGTGTGGAGCATGAAATCTTCACGTGACATCGTCATAGCATCCCTGAAAGACTTATGTTATTTTGGACTGTGTGATACTGCATTGACTCACCATCCCCATCACAATCATTTATTTACTGAAGAGATGTGAAGTCTTAAGGTCAGGCTGTTAGAGAATTCTTGCTAGAGAAGCTATTTGTTATACAAGAATAAAATTATTCCCCCTTTCCTGCTTTCCCCCTTTCCTGCTTTCCTCCGGAAAAGTGCATGTAGTTCAATTAGAAAATGTAATATTTGGGTTTGTTGCTTTCTAACCTGGGCAGTCACTTTTGTAAGTATTAGCAAATGGAATTTCCTAAGTGAGCTGACTGCTTTTTAGAAGGGTTGATTAATGATAATGTAAACTTTAAAAAGCCAGATAACATCCTTCCTCACTGCAGATAGAAGACCAAGTTCTACCAGTAGCTTTTCGTTAGAACAAATGCTCATTCTATAGTTTCACTTGGAAATAAAAAGTTACAATAAACATCCTAATGAAATTATGGAGCAGATTTCCTTCACTGTGTGTGGATTCTGGGAGGTGGGTGGGTGGTGGTGCATTTAAAAAGTGACTGTGGGATGATGTGTTGTATGATAGAATGGCGCATGAAGGTGGATGTGCCTGAAGAAGGAAGGAGAAAGTGTAGATAGAGTAATGGATGCAGAAATGGTATCACAAAATGAACATAATCACTGCTTGAGGGGGCCTTGCTTTTCCTGACTTGCTATATCTTGGGGTGGGGGGAAAACTAGGCCAGAAGACAGTAAATGCTTTTTGTGCCTTGAAGTGGGCATTGATGCCCTGCTCTGGAGAGCTGAATAACTGCCATACAGTCTCAAATGTACCATATTTGAGCAAGATAATTGAGCGAGTGATGCCTTAACGAAACAGGCTGTTTAGATCTGTCCTGTCCCAGTCTCGCTTCAGACTTTACTATGGGTCTGAAGCAGCCTTGGTTGATGTGGCGGATGACCAGCTCTAGGAGCTGAATAGGGAGAGTATAATTACCCTGTTAATTCTGCTGAACCTCTTGGTGGCTTTTGATATCATCAGTTATGGTATCCTTCCAGGCAGGCTTTTAGGGTTGGGGGGTGGGGGGCACTGATCTGCAGTGGTTTCTGTCCTCCTTCAGAAGTAGGTTTCAGAGTATAGTGCTGGGAGACTGCTTCTCTGCATCTTGGCTCTGCCTCTTGGCCTCTTGACTGTGGAATCTCAGAAGGCTCTATCTTGTCCCCCATGATATTCAAAATTGACATAAAGCTGCTGGGAGAGGGCATCTGAAGATTTGATCTGAGTTGTGCAGATGACACTCAGTTCTATCTCACTGATATCAGTGAGGCTGTGGAAGCCGTGGGTAAGAGCTAACAAAGTGAAATTTAATCCCAATAAAATGGAGGTACTAAAGGAGGGGGAAATTGGAATATGTCTTATTCTGGATTGGTGGCATGCTCCCTAAAGCAGCATCTTTGTAGCTTGTAGCTGGGTCTGTTGGATATGATGGCAGTGGTGACCAGGAGTGCCTTTCACCAGCTTCAGCCCTTCCTGGGTGGGAAAGTTCTTGCCATTGCGGTGTGTGCCTTGGTAACATCTAAATCAGATTATTACCATGTGCTATGTATAGTTGCTGCAGAATACTATGACTAAAACACTGACTGGAGTGGGTCATAGGGATTATATCACTCCAGTTTTGTTCCATCTATACTGGCTCTCAGTTTGTCTTCCAGTGAAGACAAAATGGGGATTCAAAGCTATTGTACTGGTACTGGTATTGACTTTAAAGCCCTGTAGACTTTAAAACCAGCACACCTAAAGGTTTTAAATAAAATAGTTAAATAATGAATATATTAATTGTAAAAGTTATTTGCTCTCATTTGTTTCTTCTGTCACTTTTTATTAAGCAGGTTATCTTTTATCAGAAGTTCATTTTAATTTTTTCATTTCCAAAGGAGTAGTGAAATGCTACTTTGTCTGTGGGAGCCACTTTTCAACTAGTATTTATCATTTGTGTGGAATTATGCATGATGTGTAATTTATTTTCTCTCTTAAATTTGATTAGGGTACTTTCCCACATGGAATTGACATTTTGACCGCAGCGGATTACTTTGCTGTTGGTAAAATAGCTAATTGTTTTCTCAATATAAGGTAAGATTATCTTAAATGTAACATAAAGAACCTGTTTTGCTTGAATTTTATGGATGATTTAAAAACACTTTCCTAGCTTTACTTGTGTTTTATGGAATACCTTAGAAAATTGTGAACAGTAATTGTGTTTCTGCTGTGTTGTTTTTATGAAAATGGAATAAAGTTTGAAGTGTCAATGTCTTCATTTTTTTTTATTGAAATAGCTAGCTATGAACCATTTTAATCTGGAGGTCATCACTATGTGAACCCATAGGTTAATTAATTATAATCATTTATGATAATGATTCACTCAAGATGCACAGGGGCAGCTATAGAGTTAGACAAATATATTCAAATAATCATGAACAAAATATTTTAATAGTAGATTAATGCAGGTTGATGGTAAGAGTCAATCTGCATAATTTGCAGCACAAAATAAGACTGAAGCCCCTTCCACAAGTTACAGTGAATGTACATAGAGTTCATGTACAGTGTATCAGTGGCAAAGCCATCAGGGGGCGGGGGGTGCGTGATGCACCGGGCACACCATTTCTAGTCACGTGGGGGGCGGAAAAATCCCCCTCCCCTCTCCCTCCCCCCCGCGGCATCCCCCCACGGCAACCCCCTGCAGCGCACCACCCCACTTACTTTTAGGAATGGAACAGGCTTCCGGCCTTCTTCTCCGGCCTGCTCCCACGGGGGGGGGGGGGCGCAAAAGCCAGAGTGTGCACTGGGCGCACTTTGGTCTAGTTACGCCTCTGCGGTGTATATTTTTTAATGGTGGTTGAGTAATTCTCATGTTATATTGAACACATGTGCAACTGAACATGTGATACAAGTCCTACATTTTCCAGACATGGGTCCTTGGTATCATTTGCAAAGTGAACATATGTTGGCTCTTTCTTACAAACAAATACATGCATGAAGAGGCAGAACATATGTGCTTTCACTGTAAAATGTGGACAGGGCTCCTGTTAGCTGAATTTTGGACTGTGCCATTGCAGATTGTGTATATGTAGAATGAGGATCTGTGTTGTTTTTCTTTTTTTCAATGTTCATGGTAAAAGATCCTGCATTTAGTATAGTAGTAGTAGAGAGAGAGCGCAGTTTAGCAAAATTCTTGCCCTGGTGTTCTAGTCTGCTACATCAGGGAATCATAACAATGATTTATTGCAAGGTCAACAAATCTTTTAAATACAAGTATTAAAACAGTATATAGAAATTATTATGATTTTGATTAACATAGTTATTTCACCATCTGGGACTAATTTTCAAAGGCTACATTTTAAAACAATGCCACATTTTTTATGGTGTGCACATTCTGCCCAGCTGCAAGAAGGGTAAGCAGCTATTCTGCTGATCAGACTGGTGCACTAGTCAGAAGTTCAACAATTACATCATCCCTAATTTGCTTGTAATAATTGCAAGCTAACAATGCATCCAATGCAGTCTTCAACGCCCCTTTCCCACAAGGACATAATCAGTCATTTAAAGGGATGTGATTATAATAGCCTGCAAGCATTGCAGATAGCTAAAGTTAAAGTTGGGAGCCTGCATAGTGTAGTGGTCAAGGTGTCAGACTAGGACCCAGGAAACCCAGGTACAAATCCCCATTGGCACCTGGAAGCTTGCTGGGTGACCTTGGACCAGTCACACACTCTCAGCCCTGATCCTGACTAATATTTGGATCAGACACCTCCAAGGAATGCCAGGCTTGTGATGTGGAGGCAGGCAATAGCAAACCACTTCTGATAGTCTCTTGCCTTAAACTGTACAGGGTTTCCATAAGTCAAGTAAGCCCTTCGGGGGAGGGCGGTATACAAATCGAATGAATGAATGAATGAATGAATGAATGAATGAATGAATGAATGAATGAATGAATGAATGAATGAATGAATGAACTGTAATTGAAAGGCAAAAAGAGAGAGTATGAGTTCTATATTATGAGATACTAAAGTTGGTAAATAACTTGCCTATTTCTTAAATACTGCAAAATTTACTTGTGAATATAAATGGGGAACATGGTTTATATGCCAGGAAGTGAATATTCTGGTAGTCTATATCATAAAACCTTTGCTACTTGAGCTTCATCCAGGTGGTGAAACAGTATGGCTGGGAGAGAAAATTCTACCCTGTCAATTTATTTGATTATAACTTTTCCCCATGTACTCATAAATTAGCCTCATAAAATCCAGGCTAAAGATGCAAAACCAGAGGATGGATCTCTATGGCAAATAGTCATTCAAAAGTTTGGCTGTTTATGATAATGATTCACTCAAGAGGCACAGAGGCAGCTATACAGTCGGACACATATATTTAAGTCATCACAAAACAAGTATTTTAACAGTAGATTTTAATGATAGAAAGCCTTTGGCAGTACATTAATTAATTGATGTTATTTATAGTTTGCCTTTCTCACTGGAATTCAGGGTGGATTACATGGAATAAATCAGTACAACCAACATCCAGTCTTTGTAATAGCAGTGAACATAAGCCCACTTCAGGGATCATACACTGCCCAGAGCCCCTCGGGGAGTGGGCGGTATAAAAATCCAAATAATAAATAAATAAATAAATAAATAAATAAATAAATAAATAAATAACTGCAGTTGTTATATATTTAAGAAGTCCCAGAAATCATTTGATGAATTGAGCCTGAATTCTCTGTATGTTTAGATTGCATCCTTCAAACCAAATAGGTGCCCCATGTAGTAGTTAAGGCGTTACTTTGGCCTAGTATGTACGAACCAAGAGCTAGCATGGTGTAGTGGTTAAGAGCGGGAGACTCTAGTCTGGCGAACTGGGTTTGATTTCCTATTCCTCCAGCTGAAGCCTGCTGGTTGGCCTTGGGCCTGTCATAGGCCTCTCAGAATTCTCTCAGCCCATGCGAAGGCAGGCAGTGACAAACCACCTCTTTGCCTTGAAAACCTTTCCTTTGCAGTCTTCAGTGGTATAGTCCAGAATTCTGTTCCTTATCATTTTGCATAATGTGCTAAATTCAGATGTATTCTTGAAAATGTTTTTAAAACTCCTAGAACAATATTATGAACTTACAAAAATGCAAGTCAAGTCCTAATAGCCATTGGATTTATGTATCAAAGGTTTGTAGATCTTGGAAAAACTGCCAGGATTTAAATGTTTATTAAGTGAGCTTGTTTCTCTTTGGGGTTATTTTATCTTTTGTTTCTTTTACTTTGTTCTTAAATTATATTATTTCTGATTGTCTCTTTCATCTATAAGCTGCTCCGCCCACGCTCGTCTATGGTACTCCACCCTCCCTGTACTCTTAGCTTTTCTTTGTACATACCTTCCTGTTACACTCAGCAAGTTTCTTAACTCATTGTTTCGTAGCTAACAAAAACAAAGAAATGTGATGGGTTAGGAAGAGAGTTCTTTCCCATTTGAGGGTTTGGATTTTTTTCCCCTCTTATCCCTTGAGATACTATAAGTTAGAAATGATCATAGGTAGAATATCAGTTATGTTCAGCCTATGCTGAAGACCAGTGTTTCCTTTTCCTTGGAAGGGTGTATAATGAAGAATTTCCTCCTCTCACTCCTGATCGTAATGGGTGTGATTTTAGAGGGCTTTGGCTTTTGTAATGTAGCATTTGTGTTGCTTCAGTAACCTGCCTGTTTCCATGGTGTGATAGTGTGATGGAACATCTGGGATAGGACTCCATGGGTACATGTTTGTTATACATGTGCCTGTGCAGGTGATCCAATCTACATATTTTAGAGGAAGACCTAGCCATTTAAAAATCACTGTGAGAGCCCAGTCCTGATGGGGTGCATGGTGTGGCGGCACCAGGTAATCTTGTCCCTCCTCCCTTTTCAAGTACAGTAATAGCCTCCCCACATGAGCGAAGGACATGATCATCTGGTGTTGCTGCAGACTCTTATGGCAATTTTTGAACAACTTAAATGTTGCTATAACGTGTAATTTGGCTCTTTAAGCATGTGTGTTAAAGTGAATAGCAGCCATGGGGCAGACGAGGGTTAACCCTTGTTCTTTGTACTGTTTTTTAGAAAATCACCCATCCCCCCTGCTGCTTTCCCCATGGGAGAGACTATGGGGATAACTGTGTAGTACCACTGTGCTTTCTCCCCAAGAAGGGTATATGTAATTTAAATTGGAAATCCAGCATGGTATACCTGCCAACAAGGCTGCAGTCTCAATCCAGTTAACAAAATTCCCCCTGCAGCTGCAGTAGGTTTTAAAAAAATCTTTGTGTGGTCCAATCACAAATCTACCATCTCATCTAGTTGTATCCTTTTTTAAAACATTCACGTATTTGTTCTAGAGGGAGTCCTGTCAAGGTGCCTTTTGCTAATTTAGATTATATAGGCTTTATCTCATAGGGATGTTAGTTTATACAAAGTCATGCTTCAAGTCCATAATTCTAGACTGAAAGATCTTAAGGTGTTTTCCATTCATACACTATGCTTTTAAAACAGTTTTTCCCTGTGTAGTGCTATGCTGCCAAATGATGGAATTATTCTTAGTACACCATTATTATTTAATTTCATAACAGTTGAAATGGAATGATAAATGTATGTATTTGGGTTTGTAGTTTTATCCAATAACATTAAATTTATCTTTGTATTTCTTCTTTTGTCTTACACTTTCATAATACTGAATATTTTGGTTGAATGACCATCTTTTTTACCAAATAGTAGTATGCTATCAAGAAACAAATTAAAAAACATACGAAGGGCTGCCTTGAATAGTTGTGTGTCTAAGCAAATCCAGGGGGACTGAGAATTTTAGGTACTCATTGAAAGCAGCACTCAAGACATCGGTTTCCATGATACAAAATGTTCATTCAGCAAAGAACCTTTTAAAATTATAATATAATGTCAGTTCTCTCTATGATATATTTGAACAGTTGTACAATTGAATCAGTAATTCACATTGAACCTGTGAAATAATATTCCATTTACAGAATTGACAATGTAATAGATCAAAGTGAAGTATTAGTGTATTTATAGATTTAGATGGCTAATGTAAGTGAAAAGTTTTTGATTTCTCAGTTTATCAAGTGTTAAAGACATAGTTTCTCATTGCTATGCATATGAAGATCTCTACAGTTAATTTTTTCAATTCTAACATATTAGCTGCAAATTATTACCGTTGTGACACACTTACACACTTATACACACACTTATACACTGAAAAACCACGAATAGAGGAAGTCTGTAGAAGGATCTTCCCCACGCTTCTTCCTTTGCATTTCAAGTTTTGGTGTCCCCCTGAAGAGCAGATTCTGAGAGTCAGGGGATTCTATTGAATGATATGGAATATCCCCCATCCTACTTTAGCAAAAAGCCCTTTTTGAGCTTATTTTGCTTATTCTGTAGTTTTCGCACCCATATTATTATCTGAATGCTCTTTCCTAGTACCTTGTCCTGTGCTGTGTCATACACGCAGTAGCAAAAGAGTACAGGGATGGTGACCCAGTTCCCTATCCAAAGCAGTTTGTCCCTTGATCCAGTGCTGAGAACCAATTTTCCCTTGAACCGTCAAAAGTTCAAGCTGAGTGAATAGGAATGTGGGAAGAATTGCTAATTGCCTCTGGATTGGTATCCTGGGTGTTGTAGAGTGGCCCTACCACCAGTTGCAAGTACCCTTAAGTCTCTTATGCCTTGGATTGTTTGGGGGGGGGGATTAATACCACAAATAAACAAAGAATGTTCTGTTTTAAGAACAGTTAAACATTTGGAGAAACTATCCATTCTCTCTGTGATTTTTCCCTTTCCTATCAGTGTGTATATTGCAGGTTTTCCTGAGTATACAGAGCCAATCATTGATCATCTGGTTAATATGAAGATCAACCACTGGGATGGGTAAGTTTAATTATGTTAATATTGAAGAATTCAATACTTTGACCAAAGCTTAGAGCCAGTCCCTGAATCACATAGTGAATAGTGCTATTTTTATTTCAGTTATTCAAAGTTGAAGTTAAATCTAGAGGCCTTATTTAAATTGGTTGTGCTAGTGGACAAACAGATATCCAGTATTTATGGCTTGAATTGCTAGAAGCATATAAACTATGCTCCCCTTCGATGTTTAAATTATGAACCCCTATTAGTAACTTTATTCCTATATTTCAAAAGTTAGATTAATTAAGTTGTGCCAGTGTGATGTCATCATTAGATTGAGACTGTAATTTAGCATGCCTAGGATCCACGTTTCCACTGTTTTATCATGCTCACTTGTGATCATGAGCCAGTCAATTTCTCAGGGATATTATTGTGAGGATAAGATTGGCAGGTGAGGTAGATGCTTTGATTGTAAAGAAAGTGGAACTAGAATCATGCTATAATTATTAGTCTATATTGACAGTTCTCTCCCCCCCCCCCCCCCCCCCCCCATTAACGTTACAGTGTTATTCGGGAGTTTTCAGCCAAAGCATTGCATAATCTTACACCACAGGCCCCTGATTATATGACATGTACAGGTGAGTATGAACAATCTTGTGCCAGTGATGCTTTGAGAGACCTAGAACTAGTGTGGTAAGAATCCAGGCTGTGTTGCTAAAAAAGCTCCAAGTAGCTATGTCCACCAAACACAGTAACAAAATGCAAGTAATTCATCGATCACTGTTCCAGGGTTTATAGGATATGGGATTTTGTAACTCTTAGTATGTGCAGCATTGATAGTAAAATAAATTTCAGGACTGCCAAATACAGATAGTCAGAAGAAACTATTTTTTAAATTAAATATTAAATCCATTTTCCATACTTTACACTGGACAGTTAATGATTTCATTGGAAATTATTTGTTTAATCACTTACAGTTTTACCAAAACTGTTGCCCTTGGCAGTGGGCACAGATTTGCACACTCGTCATGGAGCAATTCTGGCTTGTGCGGAGATCACCCATGCCTTAAGTAAACTAGCGAAAGAAAATAAGAGGTAAAAAGACAAAATTAAATATGCTGAATGATTTATGTTTCATTTGTGTATCTGTTTGCATTGTACTTAAGCAAATTTAGAGGTCTAATTCATTGCAACTTTATTTTCGCAGATTGCAAAAGGTTTTTAAAATTTGTATTTAATAAAGTCATACAATTAATCTCAGTATCATTCGTTACTTGGACAACTAACCACATTTTCATCTTAATTTGAAATGCATGTATCTTCACACATGGAGTATTGGAGGTATCAGTTTGAGTTAACCAGAACTTGGGGAAACATGCAAGTTATAACTCAGGGATACGACTTGCATGTTTTCCCAAGTTCTTGTTAAATTAGACCCCAATATTTTTTCATCGTTTATGTTCAAAGGAAACACACTAATGAATATCAAGTTCAGCTGACACATTAATATAAATTGGTTATTGAAAGTGTGCAACATTTCTTCAATTTTTTGGGCCTGTTGAAAATATTTGATGATATTTGCCTGATAAATATGAAATTGCGATGAATTTTTGACCTATTAATGCATGCTTCTACATTGGCTTCCAACCCTAAATGTGAGCTTCAGTATGTAGTTTGCCTTTCTAAGAGCTGAAAAGCCAGTAAGGTGTTTTATCCCTAACTGGCCATCTCTCAGTATATCATAGAAAACCATATAATGAAGAATTATTTCAGGGGCTGCAGTGGTCAGAAGGAACACAATGAGTAGGCAAGACGAAAAAGCATCATACCATTATGTATATTAGTGGTTGCCATCTTTCTTTTTAAGCTTTATTAAGAAGTTTCTGAAAGGGTATTGCAAAGCAGCTGTGTCATTAAAATATGCACACTGTATTGAAGTAGTAGAGAAATTAATTGGGTAAGTGAATTAAAAGATTATGATTGTTGAAAGAGTATGGGAATGGCTATAAATGTGTGGAATTCAGCTGCTTCCGATGTGAAGCAAGTAATACCAAATGACTCTCCCTGGTTATGCTAACCTCAGATATTTTTCCTTAAGGCTATGTCCATTATTACTTTAAACATGTCAGAAGATGTTTAAAACTAACATAAGGAACAGGACACATTCTTTTTTGGTAGCACATTGGAATATATATTTCCCATGGAAGAGGTATACTAGGTGTTGAATGTAGGTCTTCGTTCATTTTCTTCCCCTAGTGCAATGGTTCCCAATCTTTTTTTATTTGCATACTCCTTGGCAACCCATTTGCCTAAAATTGAACCCCCATATTAGCAAAGCCATTGCATAATTTTTTTTCGCATACTCCCAAATGCCCTGGTGTGCCCCAGGTTGGATCTAGTGGATTGTGATATTCCTCAGGAACATTCACTGTGTCAAGGAACTTGTCTGATGCCTTGACCTTTGGAAGGAAAAGCCAAAACATGTTCTTCTGGCAGTCAAGCACCTGTAGGTCACACAGCTTCTGAAAGTGGGTTGCAGGTCAGCCCCATTAAGAGCTGCTTCTACCCTTTTCATTCTTCTCTTTCTATCCTTCTTGCTAACTTCTCACATTATCCTCTCCCCCTCTTCTTGATGACCATAAGGTGAGGGGAAAGTTGCCACGGTATTAGTAACTTCAAGGTAGTAGCCGTAAAAAAGGGGGATAAAGGTGGAGAATAGTTGTTCAGCCCGCAATGGAAAAACCAGAGGAAGAAAGAAAAAGCCATGTGTGGGCTTTGTTTTGGTGCTACTCTTTCCGCAGCACAACCACTTGCCTAGCCCCCTACATTGGTTCACTGCCCTCTACCTTCTGTGGTAGCTGTACTGCACTGAGCCCCTTGCTGCCAATCTCTTCACTACCATTTTCCATCTACACATCTCTTCTTAACCCAAAGACTCCCAGGTGTACCTCTTCAAACTCCAGCTCTGGCTCTGTTGGCAGAGGAGAAGGAGATGAACTTCCACTTGCTTGAGGTTTATTGTGGGCTATCTGCACCCTTTGTGCGATGTTTGTTGATTTTTCAAAAACACCTGGTTGGCCACTGTAGAAAATAGAAAGCTGGAATAGATGGATGCCGAGGTCATATTTTGCCTAGGGCCCTGATGGCGAACCCATGGCATGGGTGCCCAAGGTGGCACTTAAAACCATCATCTTCCCCTTGCCCCCTCGCCCAGCCAGAGGCGGCTGCCAGCAGACCCTTTAGGAGTCACGCTACACAGGCTGGCCGTGCACAAGGCGCTCTGCCGGCTGGGGCTGAGCTTCAGGGAGGTCCTCTTGAGTCAACCTGATTTGCTGTAAGTACCATCTACCGCCCCACAAGTGCCCCCCCCCCCCACCACAAAGCTTGAGAGGCTGGAGGCTGTAACTTTTGGGACCAAACTAAAACTTTTCTTGGCATGTAACTTTTGGGACCAAACTAAAACTTTGGGGGTAGGATTAAAAAGCAGCAGTCCGGGTGAGGGGCTTCCATTGGGAGGAGTACGTCTGTCAAGAGCAGGGCAGGCTCAGTGGTGAGATTCAGGCGCTTGCCCTGATTGGAGTAAACTGTTTGTTAAGGGCCCCCCTCCCCTGGGAGAGAGAGTGATGGGGCTTTTAGTGCCTCGGAGCTCAGGGCGGGGAGGAGAGATCTTGCAAGGTCCCTAAGCTCACAAAGCCAATCCTGTTCCCACATGATCAAAGCAAAAGTACAAAAGACAAAAGGCATTTCACACAGATAAATAATTGAGCGAAACCAGGCTCCGACCAACTGGCAGGAAAAGGAGAGGAACATCCCTTACCGCCCTGAGCATCCCTTCCCCACCCCCCTTGTCAGAATTAGGGCCATTCTGACAGAGGCAAATGTGGGACAGAGGGGTCCATTTCAAAATATTCTCCATGCTTTTATTTTTCTGTTCCTGTTGCATTTTTGTGGGAAGTCAAGTGCTGTGATAACATGTGAAGGAAAACCCCAGATCAGATGGTTGCTCCACAAATTTAGCTTTCCTGAAGTTATCACACCCCTCGCACAGTATTCTTGCTTAGGATTGCCTTCCTTGACTGCCTTTTTACTTCTATTTTGTGGTGGTGGAGTTATTGGGTTTCAGAAAGCAAATGTTTTACTTCCCTCTCCCCCCGCACCCCTCCCCCTTCACCTGCCAGGCCCCCAGTGTGAATAGTGTAATTATTTCAGGGAGATTATTAGCATTAAACTTCAGACCTAGTTTTGGGGAAGCAATGTAGGTAACCCTGTTAAACGCTGTTAAACCCCACTGATTTTCATGGGAAGAACTAAAGTGTGATCCTTTACCTGGGAGTAAGCTCGGTTGCTGGCAATGGGGCTTGCTTCTGAGCAAACCCTTCTAAGGTCGTGATTTACCCATTCGAAGTGTTGCACAGTTGCTTCAAAGCAAAGCCACCGACTACCACCAAGCTTACTCCCGAGTAACGCGCACCTTGGAGCCAACCTTTTTTCTAAACTAAAACCTCAGTATTCAGGCTAAATTGCCGTGTTGGCACTTTGCGATAAATAAGTGAGTTTTGGGTTGCAGTTTGGGCACTCAGTCTCGAAAAGGTTTGTCATCACTGGCCTAGGGCATCAAAAAACCTTGGCCCAACCCTGGATGGGTCACTGAACAAAGTCAATTTAAATTTGTGGGTCATCATACCAAAAGGATTGTGATCAACTGACCTGGGGGGACTCCCTCCTAAATGACAGAAATATTCATTTTCTGTGCTAAACTATTTCATTCCTTTAATCTGCTTTCTGCAGTAGCTTCCAATCCCATTTTTCAAAATAAAAAAAAAGGTCTTCAGAATTAAGACTTCTTTTATCTTGGGTTGCCAAAGCTGTGTCCAGATGATATGTTAGTCTTAATTGCATGCATAATGTGATTAAGGTTCCCTTCAAGATGCCTATTCATAATTAAGAAGTAAATGGTTAAATTACAGACAGCTTCACTAATTGCTTAGAATCTGAACAATCTAATATTAAAGATTTCAAACTCTGTTTAACTTTGCAGGTTGGTTACATCTTTCCTGAATGAGAAAATCTTGGAAGGACTTAAGCACATACATGTTGAGGTAGGTGCCAGTTATATTTGCTGGAAACCTTAGCTGGGTTTCTGTAGAACTCACTATATTTGGGAGTTGAGGACTTAAAACCCACAGCTGGTGGTGGTGGGGGGGGGGGGGGGGGTTAAGATGAAGAAGGCAATGGGAGAGCATCTTAATCTACTTTGTCTTTTGTCCATCTGACTAGAATCTCCTTTTCTTTCTTTTATTTAAAACATATCTGAGTGTTATGTGGTGGTTTCAGCCATCACAGTGATTTCTGTGTACAGTGATGTATGTGCATAGTGCCTCATTTAGACACCTGTAACAATTTTCTTAATTGTTTTTTGTATACGAATAAAAAATGAGGTAAAGGAGATGTTTACATACCATTTTAAAAAATTGTATTTACTGGAACCTGACTTCATTTTACAGACGTGTTCTTAACATTGCAAAAACCCTCTTCTGTTAAAATGGGTTATGTAAGTAATACTAAAGATTACAGACTTGGTGTAAGCTCAGCATTAGAGTAGGCTATGTAAAACCCTATGTAGTCTGGAAAACATTTTCTGAACTCAAGTTCAGCATGATTCTCATTAATAGATAAGTGTTCGCTACTAAATTTTATTAACATAATTACATCTGTGTTGGGGTCCCCAGCCTTTATGATCTTGTCAGCACTTTTGGTAATTCTGATTCAGGGTGGTGGGCACAACTGCAAAATGGCTGCTGCAGGAGGTGGTCAGTCTAAAATGGCTGCCACAAGAGGTGGAGCCAACCGTAAAATGTCTACAAGTAAGATTATGCACAACTATTAACTCTTCAACATTTCAAACAGAAACCCTGTTTAACAGGATGCGTGTCAAAATGAACGTATTGTTCAAAAATATTTTCTTGTATAAACACAGTTTACCTCCAGTCACAGAATAAAGATCCTGGTGCTACGATGGCAGCTGCTGCTGAAGCAACCATTCCCCATAGAGTGGCATTTTGGGGAGGGTACTTTAGGCTGCTGTGGCTTGAGGAGGTAGGGGCAGCCCTGTCGCATAGATTTATATCCCTTTCATGCCTGGTGGATCCAAGCTGTTACTATGATAACATGTTATTTTGATAGCTGTGGGTATTATTAAACCCATTGCAATGTGTTTTGTAAGTCCTTCTATACCTACAGGAGTAGATTGAAAAAAGTCAAGTGGAGCTTGGCTTAAATGAAAATTCTTCTTGACCAATTCACTGTCAATTTTCACTTCCAGCTTTGTCGTCGACAGCTGTACCGGTAAGAGAGTCAGTGCCATGTAGATAGTTTCATCTGTCATAATGAATGGTGTGTGATCATGTGTGAAAAGTCTCTCAAAATATGTAGCCAAATACTCAGACAATCTCAGCAGAAGAGCTGAAGTGCCTAGGGTTGCTAGCTCTGGGTGGCCAAATACCTTGTGATTTTGGGCGGTGGAGCCTTGGGAGGGTGAGGTTTTGAGAGGGGAGGAACTTCAGAAGGGTACAGTGCCATAGAATCTATTTTCCAAAGCAGGCATTTTCTCCATGGGAACTGTTCTCTTTTGCTTGGAGATCAATTGTAATAGCGGGAGATCTTCAGGTCTCACATGGAGGTTGGCTACCCTAGCGTTCATTCATATCAACTCTATGAAAAGGCATCCTGTATTCATTAGGGGTGGATATAGTATATACTGCATGTAGTCATAGCAGAACTTCTGTCAGAGTAGGTAGCATAGCTTCTATGCCCAGAGGTGAATGTGTTCATCAGGATTGATAGTATAGCTCAGCTCTAGAGATTAACTCACACTATATATACGGTACAAGGTGTCTTTTCAGTGAAAAGTATGGCCAGTCTTTTTATAGGATCCTATTAGTACCTTTTGCCTACATTCCTCAGCTTCCTGTATGAACTATGTTCAAAAGCCATAAATTCAAACATTTAACGTTTTAGATTAACACAAATCAGTGTGTCGTTTTACACCATTCAGAATTCAGAGCATTGGTCCAAGAAATTTAACGATGAAAGACTGAAGTCCAAATCAATCTTTGTATTGGGATATCTGTGACTAGTCCTTCCTAAGTCTTTTTAAGGGCAATAGTTGCTATGTTAAGCTCCACTTTGAGGAAGGGAGAGAAGGGATCTACCTTTTTCACCGCTCAAGATTCTACCCATCAGAGCTCCTTTTGTGTTGTTACTGATAGAAAATAAAAGGAAAAAAAGAACATGCAAAAATAAGATGTTTGTAGCATGATAATTTAATCAGGTTTCACTCCGAGAAATTGCTGCATTTTAAGTCATGCTTGCAGAACAGAACTTAAAAGCTCACATACACTCTGGAGCACATTTTCTTTCCTTTGACACCTTTGTATGCACGATCATGCTGATTTGCAGATGATCCCATCTTTGGTCCTGGGATGCTAGGAAGAAAAGCAGTTATAAAAATATTATGAATAAATTATTTATCCAAAATAAAAACGGCTACATTTGCATCACTATAATAATTCCATGGAATGTACTCTGTATTAAATCACTATCAGCTACCGTTGCCTGGTTCTGATTTCTCATTTGCTAAATTGGATCTGAATGCCCACTTTATCCATAAGAAGCATGCACATGAAGAGTTGGGCAAAGTTCATTCTTTAAAACCTAGGAAAGATACAATAAAACACCATTGGCTGAGCTCTCCTGACATATTCTTCTGGAATGACGGCCCTACATTACTCAGTGGGCAAAATGCACTATGCCCTCCATTGTTGCATTAACTTGCCACAGGATGGAGTGGGTTTGAGAAAAATGAAATGCCTGGCACCAGCAACCCAGTAAGCATTTATGCTTGTATGATGATGGCTATGCATTTTTTACTTGTGCGCCCCAGATAGTGGTTTGTGTTGAGAGGCAGCGTGGATTCTAATCTGGAGAACTGGGTTTGATTCCTCATTCCTCCACCTGAATGGCAGAGGCTTATCTAGTGATTCAGATGTGTTTCCACACTCCTACATTCCAGCTGGGTTACCTTGACTAGTCACAGTTCTTCAGAACTCTCTCAGTCCCACCTACCTCACAAGGTGTCTGTTGTGGGGAGAGGAAGGAAAAGGAGTTTGTAAGCCACCTTGAGTCTCCTTACAGGAGAGAAAGATGAGATAAGCTCTTCTTCTTCTTCTTCTTCTTCTTCTTCTTCTTCTTCTTCTTCTTCTTCTTCTTCTTCTTCTTCTTCTTCTTCTTCTTCTTCTTCTTCTTCTTCTTCTTCTTCTTCTTCTTCTTCTTCTTCTTCTTCTTCTTCTTCTTCTTCTTCTGCCAGTACTGAAGTAAAACACAAAAGTATGCATGCTTTGAACCCTAGAAATTAATTTCATAAGAAGTGTAATGACTCATGTTTTTATCTTACTTTCTGTGGCCAGTACAGCCTCTGTAATTTAGGATCCCATATCATTTTAATTCATTGTTACTCTTTCATGATTTCAATAATGAGAAGGAAGTATGGGTACATAAAAGCAGATATGACATTGCTTTAGGGTTTGGACCTTCGTTACAATGGTATGTAGATACTAGAAACCACTGATACTGCTTTAAACCTTAGTGTTTTTGCTCTTGGTGGTGATGCCTGCAGTTACGGTTCAACATCTGTGGGAACAAAGAACTGAACTGAACCTTTGAGTACAAAACGAACCTTTTACATATGAACCATTCATTCAGGAAAAAAACAGGCTTTGGCATATTAGTTAATGTGCCCGAGTACCTGAGCTAATGCACCTGTGTGTGTGTGTGTGCCCTCAAGTCACAGCTTACTTATAACGACCCTGCAGGTTTTCAAAACAAGACTCTTGGAGGTGATTTGTCATTGGCTGCCTCCACGTCACACCCCTGGTATTCCTTGAAGATGTCCCACCCACATTCTAACCAGGGCCGACCCTGCTGAGGTTTTGAGATCTGAGGAGATCAGGCTAGCCTAAGGCTATCTGGGTCAGGGAAAATGTACCTAATAATAATAAACACTCATTTTATAGAGCTTTACAAAGGCTGCTGTAAACTCTTTTAATGTCAAGATAGAGGATCGGTATAATGTTAGCTTTTTGTAAAAAAAGTGCATTTATATCTGTCACAAGATACTTAATAAAACCTGTTTCTTATCAATAAGGCTTCAAGTGCACATCATGCTTTCTCTCAAATTACTACTTTATGTATTAATAAAGACTTTAAAATTATATGATTGTTTCAGGATATTAAAATTCCTTTAAATGGCATATGAAATGCATTTAAAATGTATGATTTGCTTTTCAGCGTGGCATCTTAAAGCAAAAGTATTAAAATGGTCCAAATATTAATTTAAAAATAATCTGCTACAGCCCTAAACTAAACATCAAATTTTGTAGCTGCTCCCCATGGTCCAGGGAGAGCATAATAAATAACAAATAATTGTTTATGGATCTTAGTGAAAAGGTAGGAAGAGATGGAAGAAAGCACTCTCTCAATTATTTCCCTTTGGATTATTTTGTAACAGCCCATCCACTTAGTTTTAGTATGCCAGCACTCTAAACTAGCTCAGCTGGTTTTCTGAGGAGCCATCAATGTGTTGTGCCCTGAAGGGTTCCAGCTGAGAAGTGTTTCTTGGAATTTTGAGAAAATAGCTGCAGCCATTTGTCCAGGAACACTGTCAAACTAATTATAATGTTTCCATTGTTCCATTTACTAGTTTCTGATGGGAAGATTTCTGGTATAGAAATAAGCATAAGAGGAAATATATTATCGGAAGACCAAGGGATTACTGGTCCTGCCTTCTATTGTGGAAATAAAGAATAACTCTGGCAAAAACGCTGAAGTTGTATCATAATGTGATACATCATAGATCCTGTACAGTGAATGTTTGGTGACAGTAATAGAAATATAATTTTTCTGTCTAATTGCAGGTAGTAGAATGCAGTAATCCAATTAAATTGATTTGCAGTACATACAGGACAAAGCAAAGAGTTACTTCTTGCAATGGTTGGATTTTTAATGGGTTTAAAAAGTTGGAACAGATATGTACTGTCAAAGGCTTTCATGGCTGGAATCAACTGGCTGTTGTGGGTTTTCCAGACTGTGGCCATGTTTTTCTGGGCTGTGTGAACATGGCCACAACCCAAAAGAACCCCCACAAAAGCCAGTTGGGGACAGATAAAGCCCAATCCAGAGGCCTGGGTGGGTGGGGATGGTACTGCTGCCATGCTGTGCTGCCGCCTCCAGAGGGCTGTTCAGTGACATGGGGAAGATAAAAAGGTAAAATAACCTTCCCGCCTCCGGAAAGCCCTCCATGGACCTATGCCAGCTCTATGGACCTGTGCCAGCTCAGTACCATGTCTAGAAGGCCACAGAGGACATCCACTGGTGAAATTACCCCTCTGCTGGAGTACATACCCTGGTGAAGGCATTTCCACTGGCATAGGGCTGTGCCACCTCCAGGAATCCCTTCAGCCCCTCCACTCTGGATTGGGCTTCAAGTCTCTAAAAGTTTACTCCAGCATTTTAAAAAATGTATTGGGAAGCACTAATGTGATTGTTTTTATGTTATAACTCCATTGGAGGCAAGTTACATTGAATTAGGCCATTGTTTCGAATAGCTTATGATTAAAGTGTCCTTTAGCACTGTGGCTATATTCCTGAAAACAAAGTGCTAAGAGATGTCAGAAACACTGGTTGTCATATGACGTGTTCACAATCTCTGTTTCTGTTGTTTAGGAAGGTGACTTTTCTCATTTTTTGTTTATTCCTTCAACCCTTAATTAGTTCCTGTTGGCAGAATAATTAACACTGCAAAGGTACATAACTTGATTCAAGTGTAGATAAAGCTTTATTCAGGAACTAACATACTTCATAGGAAAGAGGAGAGACCGAGATAGTGTCTTAACTACATCTTGTGACTGAAAGAGACTTACAGTGCCATCCTAAAGGAAATTAGGACACCGCTATAATGTTTTCCATGCCTTCCAAAGACCGGGACAGTAAAAGTCCTTTGGTTTCTAGCATCGATGATAGGCACAGAACACCATGTTGGACCTAATCATTTCCCCAATGTTACTTCTCATTATTGTCCCATTTCTTAATGGATGCCTGTAGTTAAAACTCAGATGCTAGTGCCTGTTCTTGCCATGTCTTTATCTTCACCCTGAATTTTGGTGCATTCCTGGCTATTTATACCACACTCAAAATATTAAGGCCCTTTCTGGGATGTAATGTTACCTTAGAAGTGAGGTTTTCCAATTGTTTCCTATGGGGGAAACTGTTGATACTAAACCTTTTTCTCCTTCACACGTTCCTCATACCTCTGCTTGTCTAGAACCTCATACAGTATGTCTCAGCATTTAGCCCTTACTTTCTGTCCTTGGTATTTGCATAGTCAAGATCAAGGACAGAATTGGCTCAGAGGCCACTGGTATGAGTGTTCCTTTTATTTTCTTACTTTTCATAGGATTTATTTTTTGCTGTTTTATATGGACTCTTAAGGTGCTTGACAGAAACACAGGGATATAAAACAAAGTATTTAAGATTGTTTCCATTTGCATCTAATGACTCATCCAGCCAGACCCCTTCTCTGCCATGCTTGTGGGATGTGGGAATGATTTGCAGCTCAGTAAAGTGATCAACATAATGGACCTCTGCTGTTAGTAGACTAATATGCTCGCCTTGCTAATCCATTTAGGAAGAATTCTAGGGTATGGGTAATTAATATCCTGCTTCTCCAGACCTAACTTGGGTAACAACAAAGATTAACAGATTCTCACACATGTGCTCCAAAGCTATATCTGTCCCCTGGGACTCTGCTGTACCTAGGGGCCTGTCAATTCTGTTAAATTGTTCAGCAGAATAACTTTTTCTTTTACTGAGCCTTGTAGTGTATGATTCAGGGCTGAGATGTTTGCTAGGGTGATTGTGTAGTGATCTCCAAAAAACAGCCTCCAGGCCTGGTGTGTGAGCATGTGTGTACTTTCTCTCTCCATTTCACTTACTTGAGATGCAGCTGCCATGTTGCGCATTTCTCTGCCTCTTAATATTGCATGCTATTTTCCTCAAAACAATTAACATATTCTCTAAAGCTGTTCAGGAAGAGGCTTTATATAAAGCATGAAGTGAAGTGAGGCAAGAGTTAATTCACTGGTGTTTTAGGGTCTTACCAAAGCATGAAGAGTTAGCACTGTGCATTGGTGATTAGGTCTTCAATCAATATATTTTTCTTTTCTTTTCAGCGGTTTAGGTGGAGAACTAATGAGACTTGCTGGTATGTTACATGGGACATATTAATTGGCCTTTTAAAAAGCCTGCATGCTTATTGAATTTTTATTCATTCTGTGGTGTTTTGTATTTGTGTTTTTGATCTAAAGTTTTGGTGTACTATCTGTAACTGTACTCCTGTAATTTGAACATACCGGTAGTTCTTCACAGTGGAGTTCTGTCTTCCTTGAACCTGTACTGATGATGCTCTTAAATCTGTAGTCTTCCCCAAAACACTTATCTTCACTTTTCATAACAAAAAAAGCTTTTTACTTAATAGAATATGCTTCTCCTGATTCAAAATTAAATGAATAAAATACAAATGAGCCCCAAACTGGCTGTGCTGTTTGGCATCGCTTTGGCAGCTATTAGCAAATTATTTGTCTTCCCTAAAAGTGCAATGCAAAGGGCAAGAGCAGTGGAGTGACTGAAGCAGAGATAACTGAAACTTCCTCTCCTCTTGGGCAAGTCAAAGGCACACTGTTCTGTCTCTAGCACTTTAGGTTAATGTTTTAATATACCCTGCAAACCCACATTGCTATTCTCATCCATGGGATCTCTGTATGTGTTGCATTTTTGAGAAGTCCACACTTTGAAACAGCTCTGTCAGATTGTTTTAGTCTCTGGCCTCATTGGTGTCAAGCTGCACAGACTCTTCCTCCATAGCAGCTTTTGGGATCTAGTGCATACATGGAGTCCAATTTGGAAAGTACCTCTGTTTGATTAGCAGCTCCATCTCTGACTTATTGTCAAGTAATGCATGGTGGTATCAGTGCAGATACCGATGGTGGTAACTTGGCTGTATACTTCCCAAAATGTCTTATAGAATATAAGCACCTGGATATAGAACCTGGATATACTTGCAGGGACATCTCATTTTACGCTCCTCCACTGTTTTCTCTTTCTCTTCCCTGAAAGCTTCTATCACAGTTCCCCTTTTCTTGCTCTCCTTTCCAATCACCAGTAAACCTATCTTTATTTGCCTCCCTCTTCACTTTTGTGCCCTTCTTTCCAGTGGTGGGATTCAAATAATTTAACAACCGGTTCCGGTGGTGGGATTCAAATAATTTAGCAAGTGGTTGTTTACAAGCACCATTTTAACAACTGGTTCTGCCGAAGTGGTACGAACCTGCTGAATCCCACCACTGCTTCTCTCCCCCTGGCATCCTCTACCCCAGATAACTATGGCCAAATTGTGTGGTACTGGATACTGGGGTAAGCTTAGCCTCATAGTGAGAGACCCTCAGGGACTTCCATAGGGCACCTTATTTCCACTGTATCCCTCTCCTCATGCTATTTCCTGTTTCCTTCCTCCTGGCAGTCCCCATATCTTGCCTTCTGCTTCCTTCTCTCCTACCCATCCACCAACTTTTTATCTGCCCCCAGTCTTCAGCTCCACAACGGGAACCCAAAACAGTTGATGTCATTCTCAGAGATGTCATTGTGGCCTCACAACAACTCTGTGACATGTGTTAGGCTGCAAATGTATGACTGGCCCAAAGTCACCTGGTGAACTTCCATGGCAGGTTGGGGTCTTGATTCTGGGTCTCCCATATATGTACCTGAAACTCTAACCATTTCTCCATGCTTGCTTTCATGTGGTGGTTGCTGATCAGTAACAAGCAGCATGTCAAGTCATGCAGATAGGGTGGTATCAAGCCGTTTAATGGTTGTTGGTAGGTTTGGCTCCCTCAAAAGTTAAAATAACCCTGGACAGGGCCCTGTGTCCTCCTCCTGACTTTTACTGACAGAAACCAAGGCTCGAAGACTGGCAATACTGTTGTGGCTGCCTAGCAACCCCTGCAGTAACTATTGAGAGGCCATTCATTTTTAATGGTGTTGAGGGCAGGGTGGGGGAGGGGTGTTAATCTCCCAATGCATTTTTAAAATACATTTCAGATTGTTTTGACTAACCTGGGTTTTTCCAGGTTTGTTCATGGCTCCAGCCTCTGGATTTAACAATTCACAGATTTGACCATGTTGAGAATTAGATCTATTGATTTGTTAAAATGTTTCTTGTAATGACTGATCAACATATTTTTGATACAGTATACCATCCGTGTAATGATATCAATACAAAGGTTTATTCTGACTGCATTTCCTTGAGTTGTGATTCTGTGTGAGTGCAGGTCCCACTGAAGTCAGCGGACCATACTGATGCAGGATTATAATTACTTATTGTTTTCTAGCAATTATGTCATTTCTTTTGTTTTCCAGTCTGCACGTTAATTGAAAAGTTGTCAGTTTCAAAAATGCCTTTTAGAGGAGATCCCATAATTGGTAGGTTATGTTTTAAATATATCCATTTTTGTCTGACTGTTTTATTCAGCGCATAGCCCTGTTGTGTTCACTTTCCTGGCCCGTGGCTAGTATTTGCATCCTATTCTTTGCAGTTGTTCATGTTCTGATATACCCATAACTCGCCCCCTCTGTCTGCTTCCTTCTGCTGTCATGAACATCATGAAGATATGGCTCTCCTCCCCATATTGAATTTAATGCATTTGAAATACAGAATAAGAACATAAGAACAAGCCAGCTGGATCAGACCAGAGTCCATCTAGTCCAGCTCTCTGCTACTCGCAGTGGCCCACCAGGTGCCTTTGGGAGCTCACATGCAGGATGTGAAAGCAAGGGCCTTCTGCTGCTGCTGCTGCTCCCGAGCACCTGGTCTGCTAAGGCATTTGCAATCTCAGATCAAGGAGGATCAAGATTAGTAGCCATAGATCGACTTCTCCTCCATAAATCTGTCCAAGCCCCTTTTTTGAAGCTATCCAGGTTAGTGGCCATCACCACCTCCTGTGGCAGCATATTCCAAACACCAATCACACGTTGCGTGAAGAAGTGTTTCCTTTTATTAGTCCTAATTCTTCCCCCCAGCATTTTCAATGAATGCCCCCTGCCTCTAGTCTTGTGAGTAAGAGAGAAAATTTTCTCTCTTTCAATATTTTCTACTCCCATGCATAATTTTATAGGGGACTTCCAAATCATATCCCCCTCAGACATCTCCCTCTCCAAACTAAAGAGTCTCCAAACGCTGCAGCCTCTCCTCATAGGGAAGGTGCTCCAGTCCTCAACACCATCCTTGTTGCCCTTCCCTCAATCATCCTTGTTGCCCTTCTGCACCTCTTTTTCTATCTCCTACATATCCTTTTGATGATGGGCGTCTGGAAACAGTAAATCCGGCGCGGCTTCAGCATCTTCACTGCTTTTATATAAGGGCATGACAATCTTTGCAGTTTTATTCTCAATTCCTTCCTAATGATCCCCAGCATAGAGTTTGCCTTTTTCACAGCTGCCATGCATTGAGTTGACATTCCCATGGAACTATCAACTAAGACGCCCAAATCCCTTTCCTGGTCTGTGACTGATAGCACTGACCCTTGTAGCTTGTATGTGAAGTGTGGATTTTTTGCCCCTATGTGCATCACTTTGCATTTTGCTACATTGAACTGCATTTGCTGAATACTAGCAGCTACAGCATCTTTCACATACAGGTAACAATTAAAAGGGCAAATGTATGGGATAGCAGTGGTAGCATATTGGGCAGAAATATATTTCTAAGTATATGTACTTACTTTGGAAGAGAGAGCAGTTTTTAAACACAATTTGGAATTGTATAATGCATTAGAAATTGTGGATTACTGAATACAGATGACAAATGTTGAATCTTGAATAACTAGTATTCTACTAAATATGTTTTAAATCCTTCCAGATGGCTGGCAATGGTTAATAAATGACAGTTTACAAAGTCTTCATCTTGTTTCAAGCAATACAAGACAGCAAATAAAAGTATGGATGTTGCATGTTTATTGTTGTTGCTTGTTTTTATTGATTCAGAATTTTATTAATCAGAGTATTATTTAACTTGTAAAAAAAATTCTCACAAAACATGGGACATAGTTTAGGATTCTAAATTAGGGCAGGAATTATGGGAAGCCACTTCCTTTTTTTAATCTGTGAATTAATTTTATATTTTAAAAAGAACATCAGGAGAAAAACTTAATATAAATTGTGCTAGTATTGAACATTGTGGGGAACTGATGTGAGACTTGATAGAGGTCTCACAGCAAGTTATGGGAAATGATGAACCAAAGCATTCCAACTGATTGTATGATCACTACAAAGATCTTGCTCCATAACTTCCGGGAAAAGGCTGCTATCAGGTATCGCCCTACCCTCATTAATGGGAAGCAGTTTTCAATCCATCATTGCTGCTCCCTCCAAGCAAAGGTGACCCGAGACTGACTACACTGAGCATCACCATGACATTTGCAGCCTTGAATGTGGACTCACCAATAGCTCCAAAACCTTAGCCTGATCTCACAAATAAAATTCTGACCGCTTAAGATCCACTTCTTAGATCCAAGGATGACCCACATTACCGCACACCTACTCAAATATAATCACGTCTCCAACTGGCCGAAGCCAATTACCAACAAAATTAGGAGCATTGGAATGGGGATCTAACTAGCCTTCAAACCAGCAATGATAAACTTATTTTCAGCCAAATCAAAGACAGACTGAAAGACCATGAACGCCAGGCTTTCTACCCATCAAAAATTCCAGTCTGTTCTCCCTCGGGCTTTGGGGCATCCCTTCCCAAGCACGGAGTTATAGCCAACCACTCAGCATCTACTCCTACCGTTTGCCAATCAAGGCATTTATGCTAGCCAGATTCAATAGTTTCCCTTCAGCCTCTACCAATGGAAGGTATCACCAAACTCCAAAAACAACAAAGACATTGTCGCTTGTGGCTCCATTGACTCCTCTTACCCATGTCCTCCTAGAGTGCCAATAAAATGCAGATGTTGCGTCTCAGATTAATCCACCCTTTATTAGTATGGCGTAGGAAAATTTCTAACACTCATCATGCCATACGTTTTCTTCTTGGAGACTACAATGTCTCATACAACACGTATGGTAGCTCTATACCTGACAAACCATTTTAAAGTGTTAATCCTATTCCCTCATTTTATCAAGTTTAACTGTTTTTAACTGATATACACTGTCTAATATTTAGGCAGGGTAGGATACTTGTTGTTTATTATTATGTTTTTAACTTGCTAATCAGATCTATTTATACTGCAATTTTATATTAGACTGTATTTTTACATTGATGTGTAGGGGTATTTACTGTGATTTGTTCTGGCTATTTCAAAAAAAAAAATCTGAAGTGATCTGACCCCTCAAAGTCAACCATCCAGTTATGTGGACTATTTCCTTGCCATTGAACTATATTTGAGACTGCAGAGTGTGTCTGTGTAAATCCTGATCTGTCTATGCCTATTAAAGGTTAATAAATAAGATTGTATGATCATGAACATAGCCAGAGATGTAGCTCCAAGGGGACGGGGGGTGCGCAACGCACCAGGCGCGCCCCCCGGTGGGGGTGTGGTGAGGGCGGGGACGTTCCTGGGCATTCCGGGGGCAGAGGATCCATTGGTGCACCAGGCGCTTTTTTCCCTTGCTGTGCCTCTGAACATAGCTAGGGTGTATGGAGCGAAAGTGTATTCTAGTTAGGATTAGTTTATCCAGTGGCCTATCCTGAAATATAGCTGTTTAATAGTGTAATGTCCTGGAATGTAATGAAAAGGTAAGAAGATATGTGCTTACAGTGTTTTGTTTTAGGAATCAGCTGTCTCTGCATTAGCTGCCCTTTGTAATGAATATTACTGCCTGAAAGAGGGAGGAGCCCATCCAGTTCAACAAGGTAATGATTCACAAGGTTTGTCTCCATCTTCATTAAGGGATAACCTATGATGATTTTGTAGGCTAGAAAATTCCAGCATAGGCAAAATTAGCCCTTAAATCAGCACCTCAGCAATTAGCAACTTTTCAGGACCCAGCCCAGTTATGTAGGCATTTAAGAAGCACTTAATTGGAAATAGCTGCACTTAATATGCATTGCTTGGCCCTTTTGTAGAAATGCCTTGGAGAAATGAAAGAATACTGATTTGCACATGTGTGGGACAATGCCATCTGAAATGTCCCTAGCAAATTACCACTCCCAAAAATTGTTACAGTGATAATTACGTGGGTCTTTCTGAATCAGCTCTCTTCCCTACCTTTTTAATTCAGTGTAGTGTGAAGATTAAACCTCTGAAGGGAATGCTATTTGAGATATTCCCATGAATATTTATTTGTAGGAATACAAGGTCTAAATAAGACAGAACTTTAATAAAAAAAAAACCAATAAGATCAAGAAAACAAAGGCTGTTTCCACACAATGCAAATAAAATTCCTGAGAACGGAAATAGAAGTATTGGGGGAAGGAGTTCTCTGCTTTTCCCTCAAAATGTTATGAAATGTTTTATTTCATCCCGAAAGTTTTATTTGGAAAGCTAAACTAGTGATCTTTTTTCTTGAAACATTTTCAGAATGTTTCCTACTTGCTGTGCAGAGATCAGGAAACGTTTTATTTCTCTTGTCCAATTTTGAAGCTCTCACTTTCATTTCTCCTCCACCTGCCATTTTTACTACTTCTCTGTGCTGACTGTCATTTGCTGCAGTGTCCTATGGACATTTCCTCATCTAGCATCGTGGCTGCCTACCATTTCCACCATTGCTGTGCACTAAAAAGTCAGTATTGCCTGCTGATTTACGCGAATGTGTCATTTTTCCATTTTTAAAAATTTTGTGTGAGTTATCTTCACAGCTAAGCAGACATGATGTGAGAATTGGCAAGGCTGGGCACTCTCCATATGACATCTTTTCAAGTTTCCATATGACATCTTTTTTTAAAAAGAAAGAACCATTTTTGCTTGAAATGCTTTATTTTTTCCATGCTATACAAACAAACCACCCTCCCTGAAATGGTTCTTTTCAAAACATGTGCACGTTTTAAATGTTCCTTGTGGAAAGAACCAAAGTCAGGAATGATCTAACAGCATCCAGAAAAAGCGGTCCATACTTCTTTTAATTCAATTATTGTGCTCAAATACAAATCTACTGGTTTTGATGGTCAAAGCAGTGTTTTTTAACAGAAGTAATTCCTGTGTTAAAAGGAGAATGGCAAAGATGCTTCTTGGTGTAAATACTTTTTGCACTCAATTTAAATAACCTGAGGCCCTTTTTTGTCAAAAGTGAATGTAATGGCTCCATCGTTAGGAGATCATTATGCTGTATTCTGATCTTGTTATATCATTGACTAGACAAGGCTTAAGAAATCAAATTAAACCATTTATCAATGAATGTGAAATGGATTAAATCTAAAATACTGGCGTTCAGAGATAGTGGGAAGACAAGGGATCCTTAGAGAATGCTGGGAATGGATTTTGAGCACATCTATTATAAATATCTGAGTATCCTTTTTGATGCATTTATGACATGGAAAATCCATTTAAAATATATAAGTAGCTTTCGGCTTCAACCTACATTTTTGAGGAAATTTTATTTTACATCCGGTAGGCAGTCTGTTTCAGCACTGATCGAGTTATGAAACATTACCTCAAATCTTGTACATGGCTTCTTCATGGGTACATGGCACATGATTGCTCCAGACCTTGAGAGATTGTAAATGAGGGGTTTTGTTGTTGTTGTTGTTGTTGTTTTAAATGTATTGGGCATTCCCAATTGTGTCTCCAGTTTGGTAATTAGATTTGAAATTGGATTGTGTTCCCTACAGTCAAAAACATTTTAAGATGTGGTTACGAGTATTATTGCTAGAACATTCTAGTGCAGCGGTTGCCAATCTTGTTTCACTTGACAATTCATTTCCCTAAAATCGTATACCCGAATTAGTAAACGCATTATGTAATTTTTTTCACGTACCCCCAAGCCCTGTGGTGCATATCCTGGGAGTACGCATTCCCCCCAGTTGGAACCACTGTTCTAGTGTACGTCTTATGAATCAGACCTAATTCTTATTATCAAGCCTTACTTCACTTATCAGTAAATTGCGTGAGTTTGGATTTTCAACAGATGATAATTTAATTATTACTCTGCTTACCGAACACAGTAAGCAAAGCAATTTTATTTGCAGAATTGGTCTGGGCTGCTTACTGGCTTGCATAGGAAGTGTTCTTCTCTGTATTATGGGTATATTTCCACTACTTGTTTTACAGTTGCCAACTATTTGATCACTGTGCAAAACTCTAAATATAATTTACTTTTATTAACAACAGTTCATTCCCAACAGTTGACTATATTGGAAGACTTTAAGCATTCTCTGAATGGAAAGAAAGTGTTCTTCTGCTTTTGGAGCAATAAAAACTGTCTGACATATGTTGTTACATTGTCCTTTGTTAAAGCCAGATACAGTACAGTAGAGCCTCGGTTTTCATTGCCTTTGGTTTTCATCGGTTTCGGTTTTCATCGATTTTTTCAGTGAAAAATTTGTCTCGGTTTTCATCGATTTGCCTCAGTTTTCATCGATTTGCAGGAAGGTGCAGGGGTTTGTGGAGAAAAATCACCCGGACAAAGCTGTTGCAGGCCGTGTCTGCAACTTGTTTAATGACAATGTCTTGCCCCATTTCAGACAAATCTTAAAGAGGCGTCAGAAACAGACCTCTTTGGACAGCTTTCTGGATCGCGACGTTGAGATCCACTCAGGCTCTGAAGCTGGTCCTAGATGTTATTGTTTGTTACTGTTTTTTTTCAGCGATTTTCAAACTTTTCCTATGTTTATTCACCAAAAAAAATGTGTTTTTGGTATGTTTTTTTGGAGTGCCTAGAACGGATTAATTGGATTAACATTGATTCCTATGGAAAAGTTTGCCTTGGTTTTCATCAGTTTCGGTTTTCATCTATTTTTTTCCGACGGATTACCAACGAAAACCGAGGTTCCATTGTATATTGGGAGCTTTTCTTAATTCTGACATTCAGTGTTCTAGTAATTGTATTATCTTGAAATTATTGGGTTCTAATTATTTGGACCAATTGCAAGCCACTGCTAAATTTCTTGCACATTTTTCTTTAAATAGTTGTAATATTGAATGATTCGTTGATCTGTTTTTCTCCCCCCTTCCCCCATCCTACCATCATATAGTTGAAAGGATAAGAAATAATAAAATAAACACAATAACAGAGGTCCAAAAGCCAGCAGATGTCAGCAGCAAGATGACTTCCAGCCATCCCATGTGTGTTCCACATGATTTCGAGCTCTTTCTCTCTGTTCTGCCTCTCTCCCTTTCCTTTCACAGTGATTCACACGAGTTGGAGAAGGACATGTTTGGTTGCAGTGAGCTTGGGCTGGCTGGTAGCATCCTACTCCTGTTGTCTAATTTGGAAAAATGTACATATTTTCCTCTCGCTGTTAAAAGGCTGATTCAGTTTCCTAGCAAGTAGAGTGGCAGCCAGTCATGATAGCTCAGCTCGCGATATACTGAAGACCTGCTTTGCCCTTTCTGCACTGAATCAAGCTTCACACCTGAATGAAATCCCCCTCCTCCCACAAATTGCCCATCATCATATTCCTAATTTATATTTAATAAACGTTCCCATTGTTTTATAGTTTGGTTCTCCCTACAGATGTTAAAGCTTCTTATTTTTTTTCCTTCGTTTTAGGATTTTTTTTATCTCTTGTTTTTAGCTCGTAGCCATTTATTATGTTAAATTAACATTGTAGACTCCATGCATTTTATTTTGTTGTTATGCTTAAATTCTCAAGAGTGCTTGCCATATTATGCTCCCCTAAGCATTGACAGGTCCTTATCAAGAAATAGCCTGTGGTTGGATTTCTGGCACCTTTTAATTTGACGCCTTGTTACTAAGATCATGTCTTTGAAATTAATATCAGTCCTGGTGCAATCTCATTATCCAGGGTGTTCTCATGAAATGTTTAGGGAAGAATAGGGTGTTTCTGTGGCTTCAGGCCCCTGTGTTGTATATGCCCCAGTGGTTCAGAAATTTTTAAAATACTTACATTGGGAGTTCTCTGATGCCATCAAGCAGAATCTGAGGGTGAAAAGGCTACCCAAACCTGTCTAAACTTATATTTGTAGAGTTGATTTACAATGGCTTGTGGAAATACGGTGGCCATCTAAACTACTGCATGTGTAGGCCAGTTATGTCTGGCTGCTATCACCAACAGGTTTGCAACCCACCTGGATGTGGGGTGTGTAATAGTAAGATTAACAGCCACATTCTAAACATAGTATAATTGTATTTGAGGGTTGTCTTCTGGTAGGGAGCTGGTATGTTCATAATAACCCTCTGATGATCTTACTTCAGTGATTAAATGAATGTACCTTCCAGACAGATATGATAGTCCCATGATGGCACCATTTTTCTGCTGTGAATATGTTTTAGACTTCGTTATCCTTTCATTTTTACTTTCTTCTGCTTCATTCTAAACCTTTTCTCAGTTATGTATTAAACGCTACTTCAGTCCAGACCTTTTCTCAGTTCTGTATTAAACGCTTTTGACCAAGAACTGGCGAAATCATATTGTTTAGAATTTACTGAATGCTGACAGATAAAGAGTTATGATTTCTGCTTATTTTTTCTGCTGCACACTAATCAGTTTTTCTTTAGCATGTTGCTGCTTTTGAGATTAAAATGTTTAAATATGTATGAATGTCCAGGCTTATTTTGATCAGTTTTAAATATTGTGTTTCCATTGTCAGTGGGTTCTTTAGAACACATCCTGTAATGCATTTACTTTGAAGCAAAAGAAGTGTTTGCTGTCTCATTGAGTATGGTGCTTTACTAACAAAAGTTACTTCATACATGTAACCATATACAATTATTTTTTCTCTGATAATACGTAGACACTTTTAAAATGCTGTGGAGTCAGCATTTCTTCCCTCTGGGAAGAATTTATAGTTATGCAAATAGTCTCCTGTCTTCCCACAATATGCCAGGTTCTAACAATGACTATTGTGCGTTTCTAGATGAGCTAGTGAAGCAATACATGTCAAATCTTCAAAGCCCTGAGGAAATGATTCGGTGTGGCTTTTCATTAGCCTTGGGTGCCCTTCCAAGGTTTCTTCTGAAAGGCAAGCTCCAGGAGGTGAGCACAACGTTCTAATTAAATCTGAATGCTTAAACGAATATGTGGTGTCAGGATAAAATCACTGTTGAACAATGGTGTTTTCTAACCAAAGCCCTAATAGTGATGGTGCCATCAGTTTTTATGGACATAGTAGCAGAGTAGATTAGCCACCTTGGAGGCATTCTCATCTCACTTTCGTAACTGGATATCTGTAGGCATGCTTACACATACATACTTGGCTCATAGGCAAACACTATGTTAATGGAGGAGTAAAGTTCAAAGAGGTATTGCATCATGGAGGACCATTTCCGCTTCGTTTGGTTGAGGAGAGCAGAAGTCTTCCTTTCCGCAAGAGATTTTCAGAGGTGGTTTGCCATTGCCTGCCTCTGCATAGCAGCCCGGGACTTCCTTGATGTTGCTCTATCCATGTACTAGCTAGAGCTGACTCTGCTTAGCTTACAAGATTGGGGCTAGCCTGGTTATCCAGGTGAGGGCTTCTTACATATTGTTGTGCAGAAAAAAATGTCTGTTCCATACTGCATCACAAGGGGGAGCTCTTCATGAATGGGTGCACAGGAGGAGGGCAGATGTGCATCTTTCCTCAAGGAAATGTCTTTACTACGGTACTAAAGTATTAAACATGGACAGTGTCCAATAGCTTGTTACGGATAATCTGTGAATCCTAACCTTGTTATACAGTTGAATGATGGATTTAGGCTGGAACTAGAGCAGGAGGTGAGTGTGGGTAGATGGTTTATTTTTCTTACGTCCACCGTTCCCCCCACCCCGTCACTTTAGATCTTACTTGTTTGAATTAACTCATCACAAGTGGATTTAGCAAAATACTTCTGTGCTTTTATTTTGCTTCGTTCCAGGTTTTAGAAAGTTTGAAGAAGGTCACTTGCATTTCTTCTAAAGATGCAAGCTTTGCTGAATCCAGAAAAGATGGTCTAAAAGCTATTGCAAAGTATGTTTGATTATTTGCTTTTCATATGGTTATGAAAATGACAGTAGCAAGTGGTAATCAAAAAGAAACGGAGATTGCTTTATTTTAAGGGGGAGGAGGGAATATGGAAGGACTTCTGGAGGTGGGGGGAAACATTGTTTGGGTAATTGAAGTTTTTAGGTCATATTTTGTAGAAGGTCATGGAGTTTGAAAGTGAAAATGCACTTTTCATGTCATCTATAGACAATAAAAGGGTAATTTGAATTCTCCCTCTTAAGAGATGACTCATCAGGGTTATTAGGTGATAGTGTTTGCATGACTGAGTATGTCATATTTGAATAATGAAAATACCTCTATCACACAGACAGAGTTTCATTATATCTTTTGGAAAGGTAGAAACCACAGGTTGATTCCATCTTCATTAGTTTTTTTTAAATTTGTATATCAACTATAATAAAGTACATCATTCTTTATATTCAGTTGAAGCTGCATGCTCACATCTCTCTTCATTTCACTCTGAGTTTTCTGTCCTGTTCAGTTGCATGAACTTTAGTGTTCTATCTACCTTCCCCTACCCTTTTTCTGCATAATTGTATTATTCATTTATCCCCTACTCTAACCGCTACATCACACTGGCTCTCGGTGTGTTACATTCAGGAAGACAGGAGTGTGTTTTGACTACCACCAAACTCTTGGGCGTTGGAATAAGAGGGGCCAAGTGTTTCCTATGAATTATTTAACATGGATTACAGTACTTGGAATGGAAAAGGGTCAGAGATTTCTGATTCAGATCATCAAATCAAGTAACACTATATGGCATAATCAGAAAGACAGTGGTAATATAGGGTTGGTAAAGCACAGGGGAGCTCTCAAACCAGCAGCAGAATTTAGGTGTTCCACCCCATAAAGAGCCAGTGGTCACTGTGTTGGACTAGGATCTGGGAGACTCAATTTCAAATCTTCATTCGGTCATGAAAGATCACTGGGTGACCTTGGACCAGTTATGCCCTCTCAGTCTAACCTACCTCACAGGGTTGCTGTGACGATAAAATTGAGGAGAGGCAAATGATGTAAACCTCTTTCAGATCCCATTGTGAGGAACAGTGAAATATAAATGAAGCAAATAAACCAGTGTAGGAATTCCCAAGTGGAAAGAATGCCAGATCTCTGTTGTAGTATGGTGTCATTACTTCAGAAGGTGGTCAGAAGATGTATTGAAGCTTTAAGCTTCGTGGAGTTCTAAAAACTTGAAGACCTTCTTTGTCTAACCTGCCAAGTCCATCACTAACCCTGTAATTTTAGTGTCCCATTGGTAAAAGCGGCACTTTCTGTTTCAGCTAATAGATTTTGATAGTTTTTATTATTCAGAAATGTTTCAGCTGTATGTATTTTTTCCCCACAAATGTTGTGACCTAAGCTGTATCGACATCTTAGTCATATATGTTGTTCCTGCAGGATTTGCCTGACAGTAGGAGTGAAAGGTGAAGGGTTGCCAACTGAATACATCAGCAAAGATAATGTTGCACAAATATACAACACATTGCTGGATGGTCTGAATGATTACACAACAGACAGTCGAGGTGATGTTGGAGCATGGTAAGGCACTTGATCTATAGATATTAATGTCCTAGTTACTGTGGTTAGCAGGGCAAGGATGCAAAAGGAGGGTTATGCTGACAGGAATTCCCTAGTGTACATCACAAGTGCTTGATTGTTGTGCCAGAACATCGTACTTCTCCACTGCAGCGTTGCAAAAAAATAGTGATGGGCGTAGATGAAATTATTTGAATCATGATTAAATTGAATCATATCCACATTCAGTCCCCAACATGCAGGTATAATCTTGCACGTATAAAGCATGAACATTAACTGTGAGGCATGAGGACCAAGAGGCATGGCTGAAAGTGCCAGCCTGACAGACAACACACTGTTTCCTTGCACAGTGGGACACTGCTGGAGGCTTCCTGCCACATAGTACTTGACAAGTCATAGATCAATCAATGCCATCTCTAAGCACCCAATTGGTACCAGTGTGTACGTGAGGATGCTTATGGATAGGGGTTCCAGTAATTGGACGCTGTTTAAATTCCATTCTTCAAAATGCAAATTGTATAACAACATATTAAAACTGTAAGGCTTGTTAGCTCTGCTGTTACTGCATTTCTGTGTAGCAAGTGCCACTTGTTGGCGTGAGACTCTTCATGATGAGGACATTTTGCGGGAAGGGGAAGGAAAAATAATACAATACAATAAACCTTTATTGAGCAGTTATACATTCCAGCGTCAAAGTTCATTTATGAAAAGAATAATGTGGATTAGAAATTTAACAGTTAGTTCAATTATAAAACGAAAAGTTTATAAAACAAAAGGTATGATTCAGTTGATATTAAAATCCAAATTTCTAGTAGATCCCGAGTCTCAGCATATTTACTAAAAAGGTGTAACCTTCCCCATGATCTATCTAAGGTGGTATATAAAAATTAATAATACAGAGTAATTGCATTTTGATATAGAAATTGCAATGGATAACAGTGAGCTCCTTAAATCCAAATTCTGCAATGTAACAGGGGTACCAAAAGATGAAAAATATTCCACAATTAGATATGGTTTTATATTTATTTGAAGATTGTTTACCATTTGAATTTGAATTCAGTGACTTTTGGTAGAGATATTTATGTCAGGTTGCATTTCGAGACAAGAAGAGCTGCTGAGAAGGAAAAATAATCAACAGCTCTTATGTATTTTTTCACCCTTCACTTCCAATACCTTTGGGTTTCATTTGGAATTACTGAGCAGTACTTCTGTTCCCGAGGATAGGTTGGCTTGTTTTCTGTCACATGTTTGTAAGTGGACAGCAGAGGGTGCAGTTGCATAAATCACTTGACTTACCGTATTTCATGCCAAGTGAGCATTTGCAAACATTATTCAAAAAGGCAAATGAGCTGTATTAGCTTTTTAGTTGTATCATGAGGATTATTGCGCTGTACATGCTATGGCCATTGTCCTTTTGTCAAGTACATGCACCATGTCTTTCTTAGAGACTGATGCTGGTAGATGAAACCTCTGTAACTCTGCTAAGTCAGAGAAGAACTGTGGATTAGAATATATCATTTATTTCTCCCCAGGGGAACCCACGTGGTACCCTTCTTGATGGTATTTTATCATCAGCTCTTAAGGAGAAGACTTTGTCTTCCCACCTAAAGATATGCTAGTGATTTCCAGTTTGTTTGTTCTCTCTGGTTTTTTTGTTTTGGTTAACTGAGATAACTGTTTTTTAAAAAATTCCTCTGTATGTTTTTCTACCAAGCATTAATAATTACATTGGCTTTAGCCATTTTTATAAGCCCAGAGGCAGAATATAAGCATATAAAATAAAATAAAATTATTTATTGATATGCAGACATGGGAAGAGTCCAAATGGTAGGAGGAGAAATCTGCTGGTAAAGATCCCCACCCTTGGCAACATCCCCAGATGCTATGGACTGAGGGGTGTGCATGTGTGCTTCCTTGGTAGCCAGACAAAATTCCTAGCAGCAAAGAGTAGCATGCAGATTCAGTCCGTTGGCCACATAGGGGATGAGGTTGCTTCAGCCTAGCAGAAATCCCAGTCATGAATTTAGTATCAAAGGGAAGTAATGCTTTCCTCCATATTTTAGAAGCTGAAACCTATCTTGGTGGCTAGAGCTTTATGGACTCAGGAAATCAATGTGGCAAGCTGCATTCATCCAGAATCTCAGACAGCCCCCTTCAGTTTCTTGACGAAAGTGTAGAATAATCCAACTCATTGTAGGGACTCTCTAGGTCTGGTCTTGAGAATCTTTTTAGCTCACAGCTTTCCCTTGGTCCTCTCATTCTTCCTTTGAGGAGTTTATCAAGGAGAGGCTAACTTAAGTTCTCTTTCTCAATTTCCCCTAGCTGTGACCACCCACAGGTCCTTACTTTTGGTATTTCCCATCAGTTATGATTGACTCTCATTACTGAAACACAGGAGAACATCTATATTACCTGGGGTACAGAAATCAACAACATAAGAAGCAATCTTGAGAGATGTTTGGCCATCGAAAGCACTGTAAGGAATCCTTGAATTTGCAGTTTAAAAATACCTAGAGCTATTAGCCAGTAAATATAAATATAGCCACTGAAAATCCTTTTAGATTTCACTTAAAGAAAAATCTTTAGCAAGAAAATTAAAATTGAGAAAAAATATTTGAAATAGGGATTGGATGCCTGAGGAATTCTTGGAAAACGGCTTATGTAATGCTACTTATTTTTTTGTGGGTATCTTCCTCAAGAAGAAAAGTAACAATTGCATTTCTATAGGAAGAAATCTTCAGTTTTTAGAAAAGATTCGTGGGAAAGCTAACTGACTGCATTTTCCATATGCAAACTTAGCATTCCTTTTGACACATTGGACAAGTCCCAGCAAACAATCTGTCTACAGATGTTAAATGTGAACATCTACATAGCAAGATGCCACATAAAGAGAGGAAAAAGTGTTCCTTGGTGAAAGATTGCCAGATTGTTATGATGCAGCTTAGGTGTTTTCGTTGTCTCATTTTCGGTTGAAACCCTTGTCCATCCATCTTAAGACTTCATATGCATTCACCTTCTTTTGACCTCCGGAAAAGTACACAGGACATGTTACTGTGGTTAGACATAGGTGGATCACGCAATGAATTATGTAACTGTCCCGTAAAGGAGCATATTGTTCTGATGACCTTAGTATAACAATATTTCAGTATAAGACTTCTTTTGTATATTAATCTTTGCATTCATCGACCCATTAAAAAGTTCCCCCTTTTCTCATTTTTGGTACACGTTTGAGAGCGTTATTGCAATTATATATTCCGTGTATGAAATAAATAAACCTCATTTGGGCTTACAGTTGACAGTGCAGTTTTGTGTATCCTTTTAATTGCCTTTGAAGACTTCTTGGAAAGGTGCAAAAATGTACCTCCATGCCAAACTGTACCATAAATATGTAGACAAATTGATGGTTATTCGTCATGAAGCAGAAATCAAGCCCTCAACTGGGTACCCTTGTCTAAACTAAATCTCTGTAGGAATATTTTCCTTGGGTTGTCCACCACTCCCCATTTGGGTTTGGAACAAGCTGCCTTGGGCCCCTTTGGACTATTAGAGTGACTTGTATGGTTGTCAGTCTCCCAGATTTACAACATTTTTTCCCCTTGAGAAAATGGCTGCTTTGGAGGGCAGACTGTATGGCATTATGCCTTATTGGGATCCCTCCCTAAACTCTGCCCTCTTCATTATTTATCCTCAAATCTCCAGGTGATTCTCAATCCACAGTTGGCAACCCTGGTGATGTGAGAGTTAAAGGTGGTGGCGAGTGCTTTTCTGCTCACTCACAGCAGCAAGTATATTCTCCCTATGGCTATTCAACAAAAAGATTCATAGTTCCTAAGGTAGCCTGTTAAGATAGCTTATTTGCCCACACACATTTATTTCAAGTATGTAGGGGCCCACATATTTTTGTGCTTGGTTCTTTTAAATCTGTGCTTGCACTTTCATAATACTTCTAGTTGTGGCAGTGGCCAGGCAGATGGAAAAATAGATAGTGTTCTAGTTAGGGTTATAAGTGAGGAAAAGTACCGTATATATCCGAAAGTACAACACCTGTAGAGAAAGGTTAACTTACTGTCAAATGAGGTATGTTTCCTCTTAGATTCTTCCTAATCAGCAGTGGCGTAGTGGTTAACAGCAGGTGCATTCTAATCGGGAGGAACCAGGTTTGATTCCCCGCTCTGCCGCCTGAGCTGTGGAGGCTTATCTGGGGAATTCAGATTAGCCTGTGCACTCTCCCACACATGCCAGCTGGGTGACCTTGGGCTGGGTGACCTTGGGGTGACCACAGCTTTTCGGGGCTCTCTCAGCCCTACCCACCTCACAGGGTGTTTGTTGTGAGGGGGGAACGGCAAGGAGATTGTAAGCCCCTTTGAGTCTCCTACAGGAGAGAAAGGGGGATATAAATCCAAACTCTTCTTCTTCCTCCTCCTCCTCCTCCTGCTCACTCCACAACAGAAATACTGCTGATTTCCTTCTTTTTCTTTTCGGCATGTGTTGATGGCCGCTCTGTATTTACTACAAAATCTAGCCAAACTATAATGATTCCATCTGGTGATCAAGTGGGGCTGGAGGGCCTGCAGAAGGTAATATAGTATAGCTCACTACTTTCCCCTGGAGAATACTGCAGTGTCCTGGACTGTTCATTGCACAGTAGCCAGAATAAATTAATTATTATTTTGCAGTGTGAAAAGGGACATCCAGTGTAATTTAAGAAAAATGGGATTATGTGTTCTGAAGAAGGTCCCTTTATCCCTGAATACAGGAGTCTGCAGCCTAAGAATGCTCCCGGGCCCAAGTATGCTTTTAGGTGACTGTGGGACCTGTTACCAGTTGTAACTTTGATCATCCTGGTCCCAAACTGTTTAGGGCTTTAATTGTAATAGCCAGCATAGAAGGAAATTAGTAGCCAGTGAAGCTCTTTCAGTACAGGAGTGATGTGAGTTCTGTAACCAGGAGCAATCTGACTGCTACATTTTGTACCAGTTGAGTCTTTTGAACAGTCTTCCAGGGTAGCCCTAGTAGAATATGTTACAATGTGTCACAGTAATCTGATCTAGATGGAACCAGATTATTATGGTCAAGTCTTGTTTCTCAAGGAAGGCCTCCACTATACCAGCTGAAGCTAGAAAAGGATGTTATGTGCTATATAATTATGATTAGCTGATATTTAAAGTCAATATTTTAGAGGGGTGTATGTGTGCGTGAAGTGCTATTAAATTGCTTCCAATTTATAGCAATCCTATGAATTATTGACCTCCAAAATGTCCTTTCATTAACAGCCGTGCCCAGGTCCTGCATACGGAAGACTGTGGCTTCCTTGATTGAGTCAGTCCATCTCATGTTAGGTCTTCCTCTTTTTCTGTTGTCTTCAACTTTTCTAGCATTATTGTTTTTTTCCACCAGGTCTTGTTTTCTCATGATGTGACCTCAGTAGTCTCAATTTTGGTTCTAGGGAGAGTACAGGATTGATTTGATTTAGAATCCACTTGTCTTTTTGTGGCAGTCTATATAATCCATAAAACTCTCCTCCCGCATCACACTTCAAATGAAATGAATACCTTCTTCCAAAGCTGTAAAATGTGGTAAATGATTATAGTAACTTCATGTTTACATTATACTTTGAAAAATGTGGTATATATTAAGTCAGTTCTTCATTTTTTATTTGCACTAAAAGAAATAGATTGCTCACAGAATTCTGACAATGTGGTTGAATTGTTGTTGTTTTTTAAAATCACTTATATTGTCCAAGAAACTGTTCTTGGTACATTACCTTCAAAATACCTTCTGTACTGACTAAACAGTCTGGTTAATTGAGTAGATTTGTAAGCCAAGTTTATCCATGTTGTAAACCTCATAGGTTCATTGGATCTTACTCCCAGCAGTATGTACATAATACTGCAATCTTAGTTAAAATTGGTGACAAACCAGCATGGTGTAGTGATTAAGGTGTTGGACTAGGGCCTGGAAAACCCAGGTTCAAATCCCCACTCTGCCATGGAAACTTGCTGGATAACTTTGGGGCAGTCACACACTCTCAGCCTTGACCTTGGCAAATATTTGGATGGGAAACTTCCAAGGATCACCAGGGTTGTAACATGGAGGCAGGCAACAGCATACCATCTCCAAATGGTTCTTGCCTTGAAAACTCTGCAGGGTCACCATGTCAGCTATGACTTGAGGGTAAAACAAATAGGAGTTGAAAGAAGTAGGTATGTAATACTGCAGTTTTAGTTAAAGTGGGCAAGAAAACCAGCAATTGACAGATGTCATGGGTTTGCTTTTTTAATGTTTTTAAACCTGCAGAAAGAAAGAAAGAAAGAAAGAAAGAAAGAAAGAAAGAAAGAAAGAAAGAAAGAAAGAAAGAAAGAAAGAAAGAAAGACGTGTTGGTACATATTTGAAGGCTAATTCCAAGGAGAGTCAAGGACTGGTTTCCAGGACTAGAAGGGAACCCATGTCCCTATTAGTGCTGCACTGAGGGTTCCTTATCTCAGATCCCTTTGCCAGTTTGAGGTTCTGTCACTGCATATATCCATGTGTATAAATAAGCGATATAGATTTGTATGAAGCTTATCTATATGAGGTTGAGAATTAACCATGGAAACCTGGGTTTATGCTTATTTCTGCAGGGTGAGGGAAGCTGCTATGTCCAGTTTAATGGAAGTGACCTTGCTGCTAACACAGAATGAGCCAGCATTAATCGACGCTAACGTGTATGTAGTTCACAAATGGATTGCTAATGACTGTTCTGTTGTGAGATGACCAGCAATTTCACCTCCTGCTTTCTCCTTAGTGATTAATGAATTCCTGCTTCTGTTGAAAGCACAGAGAATGCAAATCCAGATTCCAGTTATTATTTTGCTAGTGAAAGTTCTTTACATTAATGCTCTTTTTTAGAATACATACATTTCCTTTTATGTGCCTAGAAATATAGTCTTTCTTTCTTTCTTTCTTTCTTTCTTTCTTTCTTTCTTTCTTTCTTTCTTTCTTTCTTTCTTTCTTTCTTTCTTTCTTTCTTTCTTTCTTTCTTTCTTTCTTTCTTTCTTTCTTTCTTTCTTTCTTTCTTTCTTTTGATTTTTTAAAAAAATTGATGGGCCACATTTTCTAAGATTTAAGCAAACAGTCAGCGTGGAACAATCAAACAAACAATTGAAACCTTAATATCACCATACCAAAAACAGTACTATGAAGAGTCATCATAATAAAACCAGTGGGAGCAGTTTTTCTGGTTAGTGTGCAAGAGACATCACGTCAAATGTGCTTTGTGTTTCTTCCCGTAAGCCTGGAGGAACACAAACTGGCTGGCTAGTAAATCAGACCTTTATTGCACAGGTTATTTGCCCCAGGTTTATTGTGGTGGTTTTTTCCTGCTTCCACATAGCACTGAAGTGCACTGATGTACCTCAGGGAGTTTTTCCATCTTTCTGCTTTGATATGAAGCTTTGGGAAAGATTAGAGTAAAATGTGGGTGTGCTGGCTGTGTGGGCAGGACTGGACAGATTTTCCTGGTTGCCTTCACATGGCAGCCATTGTTTTCTTCCCTAGTCCTTATGATAGATATTCTAACCCTTTAACTTGGACATTGACATATAAATACACTGATAGGGTGGTATACCACTGAGTCAGTTACTGGTTTAAAAAAATTGAAAAGCCCCCTGGTGCCTGCTGGGGGGATGGTCACTGCAGAGCCTAGGGGACATGTGGGAAAACCACTCTCTGAAAAAGCAAACCTGGGGTTTCTAAAGGTGAGGGCTATGTGGAAACCTCTCGTTCTGTAATCTCAGGGAAGCCAAAGTAACAGCGTTTCTTCTGCCTGCAGCTGTTCTTATTTCATTTGTTAAAGGAATATTGGCTATGTCTGATAAGTAGATCTTTATAGCTGGGGATGGGGACCAAGAACAGTCATTCTTCAAGAGGTCCTAATGATTGAGTTTTCTATGTTCTGACTTTCAGCTCTAAGAAAATTATGTGCTGTTTAGCCCAACAGTCAGCTGAAAAAATTGATCGATTTCGAGCCCACGCAGGATCCATGTTCCTGTCACTTCTGTACTTTGACAGCCCTCCAGTTCCACACATACCCCACCGAGAGGACTTAGAAGATATTTCCAAGGTACCCCATATCAGTAGGATTATTTGATGAACTTACAGAGATTTATTTATTTATTTATTGGACTTGCATCAGTCTTGGGCTTTCATCATTTTAAAGTTTGTGTTCATGACTAAAATGAGAAATATAAACTCTTATTTAAACTGTTCTGCTTGAATCCACACATTATTAAGCAATTTCAGTCGAGGACAATTTTCTGTTTTAGATTGCTTCCCTAGTCCAGTTTTCAAATAGACTGTAAATGTAGTAGAAGTTGAATAGTTGGTTATCGCTTGGAATGGGGAGCTATTTAAACAGGAAAGCACATGTGTCGTGAAAGGGTACCCACTCTTGCTGCATTCTTAATGCAATTTGCCCTCCCTTCTTCCTCCCTGATGCAGTTGCTGTTAAAAACATGGTAAGCGTATCAGCTATTTTACGCTTTTTTTATAACAAGGGCCATCAATTTGTGCCTGCAGCATTAAAAGTCTTTAACACCAAGGTGGCCCAGCAGTTGTTACATGGAGTCCCACTTTGGATAGGCTCCTGGTCCAACACAGCTGAGCGAGTACAATCTCATAAGAACATAAGAACATAAGAACAAGCCAGCTGGATCAGACCAAAGTCCATCTAGTCCAGCTCTCTGCTACTCGCAGTGGCCCACCAGGTGCCTTGGGGAGCTCACTTTTTATTTCTTTTAAAATCTCGCTTTTTATTTAAACTTTTGGGCATGCCTCACTGCGTGCCTTATTCCATCCTGTGCCTTGAAACTGGGCAACATCTCTTAGAGACAAGAGCATGGCTTGCCACGCTCAAATTTTGGCTGCGCATCTGTTTCAACCGTGATGCTGCCTCCTTGTCATATAAAGCTCTCAAGACTTCTTGTCATTCGGAATGGTGGGGCACTATAGAAACAAAAATTAACAAACTAGGTTATTCTTTGGACTATCTGGCCATGCTGCCATCTAAAGAGACTTTTCAAATTCTGAAGAGTAGGCTGTTTGACCAGGAACATCAGATCCTATTTGAAAAGGTTTCCAGGACCTGTTCTCCTTTAGCTCTGGGTATCACTTACGTTGGCAATAAGGGGGCTCAATACCTGTACCAGATAACCATGCTCAGTCTCCGTACAGCAATGATGTTGGCCCGTTGCAATGCCCTTCCATCAGCCGTATCAACAGGGAGATTCACTAAAGCCCCTTACCACCAAAGGCTATGCATATGCAATGGGAACTGTGTAGACTCTATAGGTCCGTGGTGGGGAACCTTTGGCACTCCAGATGTTATGGACTACAACTCCCATCAGCCCCTTCCAGCATGGTTAATTGGCCATGCTGGCAGGAAAATTGTAATCCATAGCTCTGGAAATTAAAATTCGCCACCACTACTCGGTCATATTTTACTCTATTATCCACTTTATGCTGTACCCAGAGTCAGATATTTGTCATCCTTGCTACTCAAAAAAGAGTATGCATCTGACTTGCAAAAGATTGCCTTTCTGTTGGACAGCCCCAGTAGTGATGCAAACGATGCAGTCGCCAAATTTTTAGATTTGTATATGAAACAGCGCTCTAGGAGCAAATCCTGAACATCAGTCTTCTTTTCCTGTATATTTATTTTTGTTTCCCTCTAGTGGACTTGTGTATATAATATTGCTATGCCAATAAAGGTTCTTTGTTTGTTTGTTTGTTTGTTTGTTTGTTTGTTTGTTTGTTGAAATATACTCTTTTCCACATAAAGATTAAAGTAGAATTTTAACTTCATACACCAGATGCTGGGCCTTCTTTGTGTGAGGATGCTCTACTTAGGTTGTTGCACTTACCAAGTTCTGTCCCCCCGTACCGTCCCCACCATTTGAACGCAAAAATTAAAAAAAAACCCCTCATCCTATTGACTTTGTAGGTGATTGAGGATTAGGCCAGAGACAGGAACACACAGTTATGTTTCATTTTTCCTCTCCCCGCCCCCAACCTTAGAGCTCTTATTTACCTTTTTCTAGCATCCACCATTTTTTGCCAGCTTCAGGAGCCTGCATTCTTGCGGAGGCCAGGTCCACCCATTGCTTCTTAATGGAAACTGCTGTGATTCTCATATCGACTCTACAAAGCTTTGAAGATATCTCATTCAAAACAAAAAAAGGAAAAAACAACACATGCAATATTTCCAGGAAAAACAAATGTTATTCATCTCCTTTTTAAAGTGAAATGGCCAATGGATGATCTGCCCTCTGCAACTAGTTTTGAAATAACCCTCTGCAACTAGTTTTGAAATCACTTCAGAGATAGACATGCTCGCTCCCACTCCTGTTGGCCATTTTGCAAAGGAAACGTATGGCTCTGTTTCAAAAAGGCAAGATTTGCTGATAGTCAACAATGTACTATAAATGCTCTTTTACCAAAGTTACCCTGTTTAATTCTGAACAGAATAATGGTTTTGACAAAGACTGCGCTTAAAAATGAATTCTTATGCTCGTAGTTATTCAGTACTATCTTTCCACTGCAGAAACATGCTACTTTCTCTTTCACTGTACCACAACTGGCAGTACTTTAATCTTTATGTGGAAAAGATTATAGTTGATTTAAACCAACAGGCAGTATTTCTGTGTACATAAGATATTGTATCTCAAGCATGATCTGTTTTGTTTTAAAATAAACATTTTAAAATAATCAGAAATATGTGTAACGTGGTGAATATTGTCTTGTAAGATTGTGTCACACACCCCTCCTTAAATAGTACAAAATAGTGTAATGATTATTTAAAATGCTGTTCAGTCTTCTGTTTGGCACATCAAATTCTGAATTTCACTACTAAGAACATAAGAACATAAGAACAAGCCAGCTGGATCAGACTAGAGTCCATCTAGTCCAGCTCTCTGCTACTCACAGTGGCCCACCAGGTGCCTTTGGGAGTTCACATGCAGGATGTGAAAGCAATGGCCTTCTGCTGCTGTTGCTCCCGAGCACCTGGTCTGTTAAGGCATTTGCAATCTCAGATCAAAGAGGATCAAGATTGGTAGCCATAAATCGACTTCTCCTCCATAAATCTGACCAAGCCCCTTTTAAAGCTATCCAGGTTAGTGGCCATCACCACCTCCTGTGGCAGCATATTCCAAACACCAATCACACGTTGCGTGAAGAAGTGTTTCCTTTTATTAGTCCCTAATACTTCCCCAGCATTTTTCAATGAATGCCCCTGGTTCTAGTATTGTGAAAGAGAAAATTTCTCTCTGTCAACTTTACCCCATGCATAATTTTATAGACTTCAATCATATCCCCCCTCAGGCGTCCTCCTCTTCAAACTAAAGAGTCCCAAGCGGCTGCAGCCTCTCCTCATAGGGAAGGTGCTCCAGTCCCTCAATCATCCTTGTTGCCCTTCTCTGCACTTTTTCTATCTCCTCAATATCCTTTTTGAGATGCGGCGACCAGAACTGGACACAGTACTCCAAGTGCGGTCGCACCACTGCTTTATATAAGGGCATGACAATCTTTGCAGTTTTATTCTCAGTTCCTTTCCTAATGATCCCCAGCATAGAGTTTGCCTTTTTCACAGCTGCCATGCATTGAGTTGACATTCCCATGGAACTGTCAACTAAGACGCCCAAATCCCTTTCCTGGTCTGAAGGTTCCCAACTTCGATTTCAGTGGCCGTCAGCTTGAAAAAATATGGGGTGTAGACAAATGCCCAGGGTGGTCATGCTTACATTACATGCTTTCTGCTGGTTTTTGGCTTTGATCTAGACATCTGTCTGTTCGCAGGTCAGAGGCAGTTACTTTCAACTGGAATGCACCATCACAAGCTTTTCCCAGAATCACACAGCTTCTGGGGTTACCAACCTATCGATACGTCCTGACAGGTCTAACGGTGTCTGTTGGTGGATTAACTGAATCGACAGTAAGTGAATCTTTATTCCGTTTGTTTGGTGAGACTCTGAAGACAGGAAAAGTGTCTTCAGAGTCTGTCCATTTTAGGAAGTAGGTTGCTACTGTTTCTGTTCTGAACTTTTTTCAAAGGATGAATGTGTGGGAAGCTGGGAATTCATATTTAGCTTATTACTCTTTATTGTGACTGCACAGGGGTGAATTTTCCCTTATCTACATCCCTCCTTATTTCCCTCAAAAAAGTTGTACCCATCCATTGGAGTTTCATAGTTGTGTGTTTGGGTGATTCAGCATGGTACTTGTCCACACTGGTCTGTAAGAAGCCATGTACCATGCTGCTTCTTATGCTGGCATTTTCCTTCCTGGAATTGGAGCACTGCTCATATGGGAGATGCTGGAACATGACATCACTTGCATAGCACAAGTTAACTTCCTATACCCCTGTTTCCTTCACTTTACCAATACACTGCTTTTGGCAGGGTGAGCATTCTTTTAATTACTGATTACTGACCCCACACATTTAGCAGGGCACACACTGGATCTATTATACTGATGGGAAGGGTGATCTGGGGTGGGAGGGTTAAAACTTATTCCCTTAACATGGATAGATTGTTACCTGATAAGAGTTTAGACATACTGCTTCCTACACAGCACCCCTTTCTAGGCGTGCTAGACCTATGAAGACAGTTTGTGTCAGGCACCTGTTGGATCTAAATGGTTTCCTGTTGGTGCTTGGGAATTTTCCCATTTTGGCTCTAACAATTCTGTCAAGGCCCTAATGGCTCTCTGAAATAGGGAAATGGCCCAGGCTGTTGATGCAATTGTCCCTAATTGCCTTCTCGCCCTCAACAGGGCCAAACGATCTCCCTGGTTTACAGGGGAACTAATAGTGATGAAATTGGAGGGACGATGGTTAGAGCAACACTGGTGAAAAACTCAAAAGTGATGCTGACCAAATACAGCATGGAGTCCACATTAGAGCCTTTCTGTGGTGCTGATGGTAGTGAAAAGGCAGTATTTCTCTATTACCATTACATCTATATGCAATTGTCCAGCTGAGTTGTTTCATGTGGTTTAGGGGGCTTTCATATTGCAGTCCCATGGGATTGGACTCTGACCCCTCCACAGCTCGCTGTGATCAATTTGCCATTTACCTTGCAGACAAAATCGCCCAGGTCTGCTCTGAGTTAGATACTGGCATGGTTGCATGTTCAGATGATGATGCACCTTTGGCTTTTTTTTTACAGCATACCCATGAGCCTTTGCTGAATATGCACATATGAATATGCAGAGGGTCCTTCAAAGCCTCCCCTCTCTCACTGCCATGGTGGGAAGAGAGGGGGCTGTCAGGGCTGTCAAAGCCTTGACTCAAGTATAAGTCGAGGTGGGGGTTTTCAGCACAAAAAATTGTCCTGAAAAAGTCAACTTATATTCGAGTATATACGGTATATACGGTAGATAGGGTTACATAATTATTGGGTGCTGTGTGGTTTCCGGGCTGTATGGCCGTGTTCTAGCAGCATTCTCTCCTGACGTTTCGCCTGCATCTGTGGCTGGCATCTTCAGAGGATCCTCTGAAGATGCAATACAAACCTGAAATCGAGGAAAATACTTTTTTCTTCATACAGCCCGAACAGCACCCAAGTGATTCCGGCCGTGAAAGCCTTCGACATTACATAATTATTTTTGGAATAAAGGTATAATATATGTTACATATTATTTTGAGAGGAGGTGTTTGAATCAGAGAAGTAATTGGTAGCAAGCAAAATAATTCTTAATGGAGTCTACCAGGTTCAGTTCCACTGTCAAGGACTAAAGATATTCTGCACCAAGAAAGTTTAAAGTTTGCTCTTCAAATAATTAGCAAATTTCATTCTTATGGTGAGATCTGTGCTTTTGAGCATGGTTACAAACAGGTGAAGATCAGGGTGTGAGAAAGCCAGGGGAAAAGACAACTAATGGAATCCCTGCCTAAGCTCCCTCTGGTTCATAACCTGCAACTGGTATTTTCAGACTTCTGATTCGACTTCTAAACAGAATAGAAAAGATAAAAGCTACAGTGAGGAGCAAATGACTGGTGTATTTGCAGTTTTTGAGGAACTGCATTTGAGGAGCCAGAGTGGTGTAGTGGTTTAGAGAAGTGGACTCTAACCTAGAGAACCAAGTTTGATTCCCCACTCTTTGATATGAGAGGGGAACTCCTATCTAGTGAACTGATTTGTTTTCTGGCTTCTACATACAAAGCCTGCTGGACGACCTTAGGCTGGTCACAATCCTCTGAGAACCCTCTCAGCCCCACCTACCTCACAAGGTGTCTGTTGTGGGGGGAGGAAGGGAAGGGTTTTATAAACTGCTCTGAGACTCCTTACAAGAGAGAAAGGCAGGGTATAAATCCAAACTCCTCTTCTTCTAACCACTTACTGAGATCCAGTGATGCATGAGCAATAACTTAAATGGACTTAATGTGGTTCTACCAGGGCAAGCTCCAGTGCAATACCTTGTCTCGTTCCAGAATATTTGTAAATATCAATGCTTTTCCAATGGTAAAAGTATCTTAATTGGGATTTTCCTCACCTGCAGGTGCGGTGCTCATCACAAAGCTTGTTTGACTACCTGAAGGGAATACAGAACAACCTGAATGCCTTGAGCAGCTTTTGTGACACACTGCTACAGGTCTTTGAGGACAACCTACTGAATGACAGGTAATCTTTCTCTGTCTCTAGAGTGACTTTATTAGACACATGTCACTCACTAAGATGCCCTTGATAGTCACGTTGTGGAGTACTTTACCTGTAGTCATGTACATTTGGTAGAGTTACATTTTCTGTGGTCTGATCTTGGCTGGGAACCCATGGTTATAAAAATATTTAATGATGCTCTGAAATACTCCCTGATTCCCCAGTCATGAGAAAGAGGGTGATGTGCACAGTGAGTGACACAGCAAGCTACAGTTTGGGGAATATTTTGCAAACAGCTCAAAAGAGCTATTATTTGCATCCCAAATCAGACAATGCCAAGATCTTTAAAAAGAATTAAACACACTTATGAACATGTAGGCTCAATTGTGTGAACTTGTATTCATAAGGTAAAAAGGCTCAGCTGAATTGTTAATGAAGCTGCTGAACAGCAACTTTTATTTATTTATTTTTTGCCTCGTGGATGGACTTATATTTCACTGTTGTTGTTTGTTTGAATGACATTAGCATTACTTCTAACCCTAGGGAACAATTATCAGCAGCAGCTGACTTTCACTTCACTCACAGAGAAATCAGTGTTAAGACTGATTTTACTTAAACTTCTCAGCAGTAACTAATTTTAAAGTGTTTTTAAAAATGATCAGAAGAAAATGAAACAAACATCCTTCATGGATAACATTAGTGTTAACTGGATAAATTAATTCCGCTGCCAATTTAATTTTTGTTTTGTAGGAATTAATTTTCCAGGCTCGAACAGTGAAATACTCACTTTTGTGCTGAACTGGATTTTAAAAAGAATACAAAAGTTCAAGCTGCAGCCAATTTAACTCCAGGGAATGGTCAGATAAGAGTCTGAAACATAGTTTGGCAGAGCTCCTAGATTCCTCTCTGTCTTTTACACATGTCAGATAGCCATCTGAGCATTCCCATGTTACAAATGTGTGTGCGCCTCCAGCCATTTTCTGGCTGTTGCCCTACAAGCAGTTTTCAGAATTTGGAATAATAGTAATACTGGAACAATCCTGAGCCACTGGGACTGTGGAGAGTGGTACTGTGTCATTTCTCTGTACCAAAACATGTATGTCTTGGTTCACAATAAAATTTCATTTGTGATTGTTCAGATAATGTTCCATGAGTTAGGGGCTGGTAAAATTGGTCCGTCCATGGCGACTGTTGGATCTGACTGCTTTCCAGAATGTCTGAGGAGATTTTCAAATTGCAATGAGAGCATGGGACGAGAAGCTCCTGAAAGCTCTTGACAAGGTTGCCCCTCATTGCTCACACCCACTGTCTGCCCATGGTGTGAATAAAATCCAGTGCCTTGTTTGAGTGAGTAGAAGAGGCCTGGAAAACACCTGGAATAATATTGGCAAAAAAAATTGAACCACGTTGCATATAGTGGCCTATAGAGCTCACTAGGAGATGTTTAAGGCTGTAGTGAAGGCTGCAAAGAAACCCTACTTCACTGCTTTGTTGGCATCAGTCAATTCGCACCCAGCTCAATTGTTCAATGTAGCTCGGCACATGCAGACTCCAAACTCTGAACTTCTGCATTCACAAGAACTAGGAGTTCATGCCTTTGCAAAGTTCTGAGCTGACAAAATCTCTCAAATATATTCTGATTTGGATGCTGGTTGTAATATAGTGGCAATGCTTTTAAAAAATCTGGTCCATTTATGAATCATTTTGATCCTTTAGCTGGACGCTGACAGGATCTTAAGGGATTGTGATATATAGGGATCCCTCAATCATCCTCGTTGCCCTTCTCTACACTTTTTCTATCTCTTCGATATCCTTTTTGAGATGTGGCGACCAGAACTGAACACAGTACTCCAAGTGTGGTTGCACCACTGCTTTATATAAGGGCATGACATTTTTCTATCTATGCCCTTCCTGCTTGTTGAAATCATGTAGGAAAATTTAAAAAATGAGACCAAGGCGGATGGTGCAAAATAAAGTAAAAATATATTTTATTAGTTGGTTAAAATCCCCAAAATTCTCTGTGCATTTCTCCAGTAGGTTTCTTCAGGGGAATGTTGATCTTGCATTGATTCTCCAATAAGAGTATAAGATCAGTAGATACTCATAAGAATTTATTTCTGATTCTTTGATAGCTTCAACCAGCTGCTACCTGACACATTTCCTGGTGCTGGGTGTTTGGATCCTGATCTATGTACAAAATGATGCATCTTGATATATGCTTAATGTGTATCTGCGAATGCATGGTCATGGAATTACAGGGAGCACTTGGGAGGATTGGTGGAGTGATAGGAGGGGTGCTAAATTTATGGCACATCTGCCAGTTCTTTCCTGAAAAGGCTTCATTCCCCCCCCCCCAAAAAAATCCAAGTTTACTTCTGAGCCCAGATCACAGGGTTCCCAACCCTCTGTCATAATACTGATGTGATTAGTGATTAAGCTTTTCTGCCCAGCACATCTCCCTGTAAGCACCCTTTTCTTTCTTGACAGAAGTTTATAATTTCCTCCCATTAACCTTGCAACATCTTGTGCTCTGCAGGTGCTCAATAGAAGTATGTCAGGGGATGAGAAGGTTCATGTGGATGCTCTGTTACTAGCTCATCTATTGCCATCAGTCTGCTATCATGATTGTACCCTACTATATAGCTAGGATGTGGAAGCAGCCCTGGGGAGTCCTGTGTTGAACTGATCTTATTCCAGTTGGATCATTTGACAATACATAAGAATGTAAGAAAGAGCCTGCTGGATCAGACCAGAGTCCATCTAGTTCAGCACTCTGCTACTCGCAGTGGCCCACCAGGTGCCTTTGGCAGCTCACATGCAGGAGGTGAAAGCAATGGCCTCCTGCTGCTGCTGCTGCTCCCGAGCATCTGCTAAGGTCTTCTAAGGCATTTGCAATCTCAAGGAGGCATTTGCAAGGAGGTTTGGTAGCCATAGATCACCTTCTCCTCCATAGATCTGTCCAAGCCCCTTTTAAATCCATCCAGGTTAGTGGCCATCATCACCTCCTGTGACAGCATATTCCAAATACCAATCATGCATTAGTTGAAGAGATGTTTCCTTTTATTAGTCCTAATTCTTCCCCCCAGCATTTTCACTGTCCTGGTTTTAGTATTGTGAGAAAAAGAGAAAAATTTCTCTCTGTCAACATTTTCTACCCCGTGCATAATTTTATAGACTTCAATCATATCCCCCCTCAGACATCTCCTCTCCAAACTAAAGAGTCCCAAACGCTGCAGCCTCTCCTCATAAGGAAGGTGTTCCAATCCCTCAATCATCCTCGTTGCCCTTCTCTGCACTTTTTCTATCTCTTTGATATCCTTTTTGAGATGTGGCGAACAGAACTGAACACAGTACTCCAAGTGTGGTCGCACCACTGCTTTATATAAGGGCATGACAATCTTTGCAGTTTTATTATCAATTCCTTTTCTAATGATCCCCAGCATAGAGTTTGCCTTCTTCACAGCTGCCATGCATTGAATTGACATTCCCATGGAACTATCAACTAAGATGCCCAAATCCCTTTCCTGGTCTATGATTGATAGCACTGATCCCTGTAGCGTGTATGTGAAGTTTGGATTTTTTGACCCTATGTGCATCACTTTGCATTTTGCTACATTGAACTGTATTTGCCATTTCTTAGCCCACTCACCTAATTTGTAAAGGTCCGCTTGGAGCTCTTTGCAATCCTTTGCGGTTCTCACCACCCTACATGATTTGGTATCATCCGCAAACAGTTAGTATGTGAAATTGATCAAGAGTTCTTTATTTAAATCTGCCCCTTATGCGACCCAATGAAAGCTGTGCTGAACATTGTACTATATTTTATTCCATTCGTTTACATAGTGCTCATAGACCAAAAAGTCTTGAGTAGAAGAAAAAGAGTGCTTACCTGGCAGGGGAGACAGCATGATCATGATATTTTATGTGGTTTTCTTACTAGGGTGTCAGTACCGCTACTGAAGATGCTGGACCAGCTGTTGGCAAATGGATGCTTTGACATCTTTGTAGCTGAAGAAAAGTAGGTGTTTATAAATCCAAATTCTGCTTCTTCTAGTAACAAAATCTGCTTCTTCTAGTAACAAAATCTTGGTGTGATTTTACAATGTTGTCATGTAGAAGTTACAAAGGGGCTAATCCTCAGTTACTAGTTGGATGTTCTTATGGCAATCTGTTGAGAGGATAATTGTTTTATAAGAGTAATCTCAGTAAACTAGTTGAACTGAGTAAAACCTCCCATTAGTTTTTCCTGTATGCTACTTGAGGACTCTAGATCATGCTGAAACAAAAATAACACATGTGCTCCTAATAGTGAGCAGAACAGTCTTTTCATTCTTTGTCTTCTTTTCTTTAGTATAAAAAATATTTATGCAGATCAGTGGCCTCCCTTGATTATACACATTAACTGAAGTTTTGGTAATGTGCCATAATATGTGGCTTACAGATCTTAAACAACAAATCAAGGGCTTTTTATACATGGATAGGTGACTTCTTAACATTGGTAATTTATTTCTTTTGTTGACTGTGCAAGGGGTGTGTGTGTGTGCCTTGTCCCTGAATTAAGGACCACCCCAGTGGTGTTGTGATTCATCTAGTTAAAGTACAGATCACTTTTTTAAGTTCTGTTTTTAGAAACAGTGTGCCCAATTTGCATAACACAGAGCTTTTAGACAGATCCATTTTCCCCAGGGACTGATCCGGTTTCTGCTGGAGCACTGCCCATACAGGAGAAGGAATTTTCTCAATTTCCTTTGGAGAGGCTGTGCTATTTGAGATCACCCATAGGTTAGAGCTAGTTATTGCAAATGTGGAATTGGCAGATGACAGAAAGCAAAACAGGTCTATTTCAAATTCAGAATCCTGCACATGCACTAAATTCTTTCCAGATGCTCCGATGCAGTTGGCCTGTTTGCTGAATGCCGATATTTGTCATTTCCTTTGGAAATCACACCTCATTCTCCATATTGCCATTGTCCTGTGCTGAAAAAGCAGCTAGCACTCCTGTTAACTGAATTAATCTCCAATAAAATCCATCCAGTCTTGTGAACAACCTTGCATAAATGTGAAGAAAGTTATCCAGACTACAAACAAATAATGCAAAAGACATTCTCCCCCCTATCCCTTATGGTCATGTATATACTATACCTTTTTCCTAGGGATAGTTTGCACATGCAAGTTTGTGCTCCTTTTGCTTTGTCATTTCACCTCTCTTTGGCCTTTGCATACATGTGCAAGCTAACACTCATTTCATTGCACCTGCTTTTGTTGGGGAAACCCAAAACTTTGTTGGGGAAACCCAAAAGTTTGAGTTACATAGAAGTGTGCTTTAGAAAGCATGGAAACATGACAGGTTCTCAATTATGTACAGAGCTATGGTATAGTTCTTCACACTGTACCAACCAATGTAGGATTTCTTGATGGCCTAATACACACTACCCTTGTCACTCATAAAGAAGTGTCCTCTGTACTGTGAGTTTCCTGGGGAAGTCAAGGGCAATATTGCTGAACTGTGCCGTTGTGGTGATTAGTGGCTTCTTTTATAATGCCCAATACATTTCTTAACACTCAAAGAATTTATAAAGGACCTTTTCTCATTTTTTTTCCAGCCATCCATTTCCCATGAAATTACTTGCACTTTGTAAAGAAGAAAGCAGAAGATCTAAAGACACTCAGAAACTTCGCTCAAGCATTGCAGTGTATGTTGGTTCAAAACTATAAGAAAATGAGGGGATGTTTAAATAGTGGGCTGTAAAAATGAACGGGTCTGTTAAGGAAGTCACTTTTCTTCTGTTTGTAGGCATGTGGTTCTCTAGGGGGAAACAATGAGATGCACTAAAATTATGATTTCCATAGTAGTGTTTTCTGCAGAGAAATGGTAAAAAGCATAAGAATTTCACTATGTGTGACCTTGTAAAAATGCTGTGCTGATAGATAACTGGCATTACTGTCTCTCTGAAGCCATTGAAAAGATTGCTCCTCCACGTGTTCTTTGCCTGCCCTCTAAATGAGCCTCTTGATATACTATGGGGCTCTGGATGGAAAAGCGAGAGCTAAGGCAATTAGAGTGAGCATGGTGGCATACTCATAACAAAGCTACAAGAACATCTTATAGGAGATTTATGAGATCCGATGATTTGACAGTGAAAGCTGCGAGAAGACTTACGCAGCCTCTGTTGCATCCACTGGTTCATACTCGGATCAATTGTTTAGAGTGATTTGGTCCCTCTCTGAGAGATCTCAAAATGGGGTAATCAGCTGTGAGGCTTTTGTGAGCCATTTGATAAAACCTTGTTGCTCTGCCAGGGCCTTTGCCCCAGTGTTGAACTGGAGACATCTTGGCCGTCTTTGGGTCCCATATTAGACTAATTCAGCTGATTCTCATGGTCCAATGTTGCCAGGATTCTGTCAGCTATGAAGCCAACCATTTGCCTTTTGGACCTGTGAGCATCCTGGCTGGTTAAGGCCAGTGTGGGTGTGGTGTGGGGGCCCCTGGAAGGTAGTATCAACCTGTCTTTGGGTTCAGGGATTTTCCTAGGAAGAGAGAGAGAGAGCGAGAAAGCTGCTGTTAAAGAAACCAGTTCTGGATCCTGCTGATCCATCCAACTACCTCTTAGTGTCGAATCTTCCATTCCTAGGTAAGATAGTTGAGGGAGTGGCAGCAGAACAGCTCCAGGCATTCATGGAGGATGCATTGGCTCTGAGCCCATTTCAGTCCGGTTTCTGATCTGGCCATGGGACAAAGACAGTGCTGGTTTCCCTCAGAGATTATTTCTATAGGCAGCTGGATTGAGGTGGATCAATGTTGCTGTTATTACTCAGTCTTTCAGCAGAGTTTGACACTATCGATTGTGATCTGTTGAACCATCACCTTGCTGATATTGGTTTGTGTAGGACAGTTCTTAATGGCTGATCTCATTTCTTCAGGATCGGAAACAGAGTGGCACTAGGGGAATAGGTCTCATCATAACACCCACTGGTATGTGGAGTTGCTTGCCCAGGTAGTCCAGAGTTTTGGGCTGAGTTGTCATCAATATGCAGGTGACACTAACTGAATATGTTGATGGATGGCAATCTGGGCACTATTCCAAATACGCTGGCTAGGTGCCTGGAGGCTGTGGTAAACTGGTTGAAACACAGTCAACTGAAACAGAATCCATCAAAGACCAAGGCTTTGTGGCTGGCCAGGGGTATCCAGGTCAGGAACATCAGTTTCCAACCCTTGACACTGTTAAATAGACACCTGTCACCACCATCAGGAGTCTGTCTGGGAGTGATTCTGGATTCCTCCCTTTCTTTGGAGGTTCAGATCGCAAACACCTTTGCCAGGCCAGGAGGCTGATACCCTACCTGTTCTGCTATGATCTAGCCACATTGAACCATGCAATGGACATCTCCAGATGGGACTATGGTAACTCTCTCTATGTAGGGCTACCCTTGAAGTTGCTTAGAAAACTTCAGTTGGTCCAGAACGCAACAGCATGGGTCCTTACAGGGACCCCAGAGCTTTGACCAAAGCTCTGCCAGCTTTACTGGCTCCCAGGTTCAATGTTTTGGTGTTGGCTGCTGGGCTGTCCGTTGAGCTTGCCAGCTCAGGATTGGCCTGTCAGGGCTCTAGGCCCTCCTTTCTGACTGCAGCCTGTTTTGGGATGTTCTGGCTCTACCCCACCCTGTGGAAATGCTGAGGTCTGTTGATTGTAGTTGGTTGGGGCTATGCCAGCCCCACCCTTCTCAGTAGAACAGCTGAGACCTGCTTCTGCTGCCCAGGTAATCCAGCCAGTTTCCTGCAGTTTCTCCTGCCTTCTGGCTTCCAGGAGGTTCCAGTGTTTGCTGGTAAGTCCACGGGTGGGGTTGCCAGTTGCAAGGCATCCTGTGGTCCTCAGGCAGCCATCTGGGTAAGGAAGTTGGGAGGGGAGCCTGCGGAGCAGTTGGAGGAAACCTTGTCCCTGTACAATTATTATTAGCATTAGTTCTGTAGGGGGCGCTATCTTGAATTTTAGCACTGTTGATGATTTTAATGTCTGTATAATATTTTTTATTTAACTGTATATTTCATTGGTTATCAGCCGCCCTGAGCTTTACTTTGGTTGGGAAAGGGTGGGATAAAAATCAAATTAATTGAACTATGTGAGATCTAAACAACAGTTCCTACACTTTTGTTCCTACTAGTCCACTTGATTTGGCCAAATGGTTCTCTAAATCTTTTTTTTAAAATTCCTGTTTATAACAGATCTAAAATAGTAGCATAGTGGTCAGCATTTGGAACATTTAGTTCTAGAGCTTAGCAACACTTCCCTTTTTTTGAAAATGTGTAAAAATGCTGTAATCTTTCAAAGTGTCTCCTATGGAAATCAATGTTAGTTTTTATGTCTTTTTTAAATAGTTGCTGGAATTTGCTGTAGTTGCTGGAACTGAGATACAAGAAAGAGGGAAGGATGAGAATGGACAGATGTGTTACAGATGTGTTAAGGCACATAAATTCAATGTTTGTCCACTTTGGGGTTTTTTTAGGAATGAAAATAAATAATAATACCGACAGCAATCTTTACATGCTTTGCAAACACTGATCTTTACTTTAGAAAGCCTCTTTGTTGAGAGTGACAAAATTTGGATACTGGCTACCATTTAAGTTTTAAAGCCTTTTTCATAGAGCATCCATTCCTATGAGAGATTCCAAACTCTTAATAGTTTTTTGTAAACGTATTTCATCAAAATTTACTTGGCCACACTTCTCAGGTATTGTAGAATACATCTATAAAAACTATAAAATCTGGGATAATGTTACAAAAGAAAGTTATGGATGAAACAAAAATACTTTTTCCCCCCTAGGTTTTGTGGCCTGATTCAATTTCCAGGTGACACAAGAAAGAAAGTTTTATTTCAGCTCTTCCTCCTTCTTTGCCATCCATTTCCTATTGTAAGTACAGAAGATGTTGGCTAGATTTTCCAAGGAATGCTCTACTTGGATAAACTTTATCCCATATTCTTTTTGATGGTGTGTTGACAGCCCCTTTGAGAGATCTGTGGATACAGCCTGTGATAATGTCCAACGTTTCCCTTGTTTCTAAATCTTTCCTGCTAGCTGATACTGATCCTGGTATTATTTTGGCTGTGACTAAATTCCTGGCAGTAGTGGCTTCTATCTGAAGATGGAAATAGGGGATGATATTGTAGGAGTAGTTCTGGTGGGTCATCAGATTTGTCAAATAAAGAAAGAAATATAACAGTAACACCCAGATAATGCTGTCAGTTTTTAACCTTAAAATCTAAATAAAAGCCACTTGATTGTACTGAATTTAGTGACACCCTTGGCTGCAATTTTTGTAGCTTGTAAGGATGTCACTTGCAACGATGTCACCCTGATTCCGGTCAGTGCTAATGGTGACATCTCTCCCAAAAGGAGAGACTCCCCCTCAGTTTATTTGGGCCAGAATGTGACCCTGGGGTGAGACCAGCTTTGTAGAATTTACGAGGCTGGAAGAGGAAGCAATTTTGCTCTGTTAAGGTGGGTAGGAGGATGAGTGAGGGCACTGGAAGTTTGCCAGCTGCCCCATCTACTTCTTTTACTGGAGCCTGCTTCATGTCATCTTGACACAGGAAGAAGGAAGAGGCAGCCCCAGCTGTCGAAAGCCTTAGCGATCAAATAAGAAACACACTGTAATGGGCTCGTAGCGTTAGCCGTCTAATTTCAACAAAGTTTTTCAACAACGAACCAGATGACTCTCTGGTGTTATTTTTTATACGTCTCAACAAAACAGAAGAATGATGAGTTCAAATGCAGTCACTGAAATTCAAACGCTGCATACAGAAACATTTTTAATAGGCAATAAAATAATCAAAATATGCCCACTGACTAACCAGAACCCGGATGTAAACTGGTCTCTTTCTTACTTCCATCCGTCTACACATCCAAAGCTTTATAACTGAATTAGTATATGTCAGAAACAATTCAGCGATCGTCTGGTTCTGCAGTCTGCTCATGAAGCTCTAGCTGCCACAAATGTCCTTCAACAGATTTTGTGAGCAGACTGCAGTCCCGGACGGTTGCTGAATTGTTTCCGACACATAGATACTGATTCAGCTATAAAGCTTTGGATGTGTAGACGGATGGATCATATGGTGTTGAATTGTTTCCATCATATAGAAAGTTAAAGTGAAAGATTATATATTTTTGTTGGTTGATACATATATTGGTTCTATACAAATAAGATGATATTAGCGAAACTAACTTTAAAAAAGGTGGGAATAACAATAATATAAGCTGCTATAGAAATTAAAGGATTTTGATTGAAATATTATGCATAATGTCAAGGCAGGATGGGGAACCAGTTAAAATTCTTTTTCTCTTTGTATCCTTGTATGCTGATCTTTTCTTTTTTAAATGGCACTGAATGGGTTAATGGTTATTTTTGGGGGGCAGAGGTTGACGCTTTGTATTTCATATCCGTTTTTTCTTTTATTTTTCTATGTAGGGTGGCTGGTACATCATGCACGTGTATAAAAAATAAAACATTATTTTAAAAAATTACAACCACTCTCTAAAACTATTTTCATTTTTTCTCACATCATATTTATGTGAAAAGCTTACAAAACTTTCGAAAGTACAGCCCTGGCCCTAGGTAAGAAGACTGCCACTGGCCCAGCCCTTGGTTCACTGGAGCAGGTGCTTTCCTCATCTCCAGCCCAAGTCCTTTGCAGTACGGGAGGATGTTGCTTCCCACCTTTTCCTTAGATAGGGAAGGCACTCTCCTGCTGTACTGGCCAGGTCATAATATGTTCAATCATTTTCTTCTTTTCCATAGCAGCACCTCCTGCTGAGATCTTTTGAAAATATTTTTTCTTATATATGTGCCTGCAAAAATGAAATCCATTCTGGTTTTTTGGCCAGTTCTCCTCCAGTTGCTGGAATGGCTTTCCAGAGGCTCTCAAAGTCTGTATGCCTCATTTTTAATGTGATTGCTTTCAGATTGTTTCCGGTACTGTTCACTGACATTTAAGGCACTTCTATCTTGCCTTTCATTCAGCATAGAATTCAGCATGGTTTATATAGGGTAAGAGGTCCCTCATTCCGGCAAGGAGCAAATCACAAAACCTGCAAGGCGAACCTATGGCACTCCAGATGTTCATGGACTACAATTCCCATTATCCCCTACCAGGGGCTGGCAGGGGCTGATGGGAATTGTAGTTCATGAACATCTGGAGTGCCATAGGTTCGCCACCACTCCCCTAGAGTCTCAGACAGAGATCTTTTACAACATCTGTTACCTGCCCTTTTAATTGTAGTTGCCAGGGATTGAACATGTAGCCTTCTGCATGCAAAGCATTAGTGAGACGCACACTCTCACCCATGTCGGAGATGTTAGGTTTATGCAGCCTGGCTCCTTGACCTGTATCATTCTAAAACTGATTTTATAAATCCCATGCTGTCATTCATACCTGCACATTCCAAGTTGAGCAACTATTTGCCTACAGATCTGTGGTTGTAGCCTACCGCATAAAAATCTCAGAATTTCTGAATACAATTATCAAGCTATTTGAACAACTGATATTTTGTTTTACATCTCCAGATAAGGAAGACAACAGCTAGTCAAATTTATGAAATGCTAATAACCTATAGTGACATAATCGACCCCGACATTACAGAGGAAGTTATGACAATTCTAAGTGATACTAACTGGTGAGTTAACCATACTTAAAACTTTAAGCTGATCCCAACCTTCCACTTTTGTGCTGAGCCCAATCTAATTTATTCTAGAGTGCAGATTATACCAGAGAGATGCAGGTTATGCCGGAGTACTAGAAAGTTTTGGAATGGTCTTGAATCAAATACATTAAACCTCAAGATTGCAAAAGGATAAATTTAAATTGTAACCCTCTGTTTGCCTACTTTGTGGATCACAGCCATAGCAATTTGCAAATTATGGCTTAGATCCAGCAATCCAGAGATGCAAGGATTACTGGTTACTCCCTTGTTCCTGTTCCTCTAGTCGTCCTTTCTAACCCGATACATTTATTACTGGTATTGTTGAACCCATTTGAACTAATAGCTAGAGGCTCCAGTGGGGAGGGGGTTGCTCTCTCCTCCTTCTATCAGCAAGCTGCCCTCACAGACTAGGGAGGGCAATTTCACTGCTTCCTTAGTGCAGCCTCCCAAGCTGTACAGCTTTTACTCTGTGTAGGTCCTGCGACTCATTGAATAAACTTTCCTGGAGGTAGAAACAATTGCTTGGGGAAAGGGAATCTGGGAAAGATCTGCAACTAAGACTTCCATTGACTGACTGCTGGGCTGATTGTCCTTATGAATCTGTCCCTGAAGTTAATACATTGGCCCTCCAGGTTCTTTGTTTAAGGGATAATGGCTTCCATGCTGAAATGGGGATATAAATACATTATGCTAACTTTATATGATGTTTCCCTTCTCAAAACAGGGATGCAGAATTGCCATTTCTGAGGGAGCAACGTAACTACATATGCGATTTAATGAAAGTGCCCAAACCACAGCTAGTAGCCAAGGTAATGTTTTTAAAGATCCTTTTAACTTGTCTGATATAGTGGGGGTGGGGGGAATTGTTTCAAGAGGATGTACTATACCCTTAGTGAAGTGCAAGATTTCAGCCTGAGGCATTCAGAGTTGTGCTGCAAGCCCAATCCTCTTGAGGCTTGTGTTTGTGTGGAGCTGCCAAAAAGTAAGTGCTTTATATTATAATCTTCTCCTATGCCATTCCTTGAAAGCCTTCCAGACTCTTACTGATCAACTACAAGGCAGTGAGCACAAATTAATACAGTTCAGCTGATCTAAAGCTGCTTAGTGGGAAGGAGTGGTTATAGTTTCCACTGTGAATTTTATTAGAGACTATAGATTCCATAGTATCTTTCTTAGGTTCCAGCTTTATATTTATATAAAGTATGTTGATAGACTAAGTAACTATTTATTCCTACTTAATTTCTGTAATTTTTTTTAAAAAAGCAAAAAAGTGACTGTGGTAATTGGCTTTAGTCAACTTTCAGCAGCACGCTGCACATTGCTCAATTTAGACTTTTAATCAGCTGCGACAGACATTCTACAAGGAGTCCTACCACCTTGATCAAAAGGTGTCCTTTATCTTATTCAGAAGTGCTTCTCACATCTGGGGATTGGAAGGCATTTCTCACAATCTGGCTAGGATGAGATTTTTCCTAGAGGTTTTTTTTTTGGGGGGGGGGGAGGGTACTTGGGATACTAGCTGAACATAGCTTTACCACACTTCTGTAATCACTTCTGGTAGAGTAGTATAGGGTTTGTCTGTAACCAGCTGCATTTTGTGTGGTATGATGCAGCCTGTGTTGCCAACAGCCAGGGTAAGGAGTTCCTGCACCTGAGACATGCCCCTGAAGTACACTGCACTATAAAGAAACCGAGAAATAGTTTGTAGTGGTTTGTACTACTTTCAAGAGTCACTAATGTCCAGACAGGTACAGTGGCAGGCACAGTAACTAGTCAGAAAATGTCCTACGCTCCTACTTTACAGCCTCTTGCTGTTTTATGGAAACAGTGCAAGAATGCATTAGTTGTATTGGTTCTTGAATGTGTAAAGGGGCCGGTAGTTATGCAGCAGTGTGTCAGAAATGGGTCCAAGTCCAGGCACAAAGTTCACACAGCCAGTTACATGATCCTCTGAGGAAGAAATGGTGAGGATGGTTTTAAAAATCATCAGCCAGGATCAGGCTTAAACAACAGTGGCATTGCACAACTCTTTTTCTCCCTGTCAAGTGAGGATGAGATAACAATTTCAAAGGAGAATGCTGAATCCTGAATGCCGTTTTGCGTTTCCTTGGTATTAAAACACTTGAAACCGGCCTCATGGCTCTCTGATCCGAGAGTGACAGCCACATCTGCCTCTCTGTGTGCTCCAGTTGGAAGACTTTGCTCGCTACAAGCTGGGAAGAATTTTCACAGCAGTTTGATTCCCTAACTCATTTTTCAGAGGGGATACATGAAAATATGCAGCACTGCCCAGCTTGTAGAGCTCATGTTTCATAAGGGCACAAAGGGGGGCGGGGACCCCAAGCCTTGTTAAAGCCAGGAAAAAACTTTTGAAGTGTGTTTATTTTACCAACCTTCTTGAACTTGATTCACCTGGGGGGAGGGGGGAAGGGTGCTTACACATGAATCTGTAAAACAAGCTTTTATTTTGAAAGTAATTCCTGTCTCTGTTTAATAGTAAAAATGGTCAGAATGAATGGCAAAAATTTATAGCTAGTGAAAAAACATCAGGTTCTGTACATCTGAATTGAAGAAGCCCTCCAGAGGGGGGGGGGAGCACTTCCTCCAATAAGCCCAAGCATTGTCCAAGTTACATCTCTGGACAAAAACTGTGTACAAAAGTCTGCCTACTCACCATGGTAAAAGCCAAGAACTCTTTGTCAAGGCAAGAGATCACTTATAAAATGCTGTCATTGGAACCCATTCACAGAGAAACTAGTTTATAGATTTAAAATGTTTAAGCATCATCATCAACAACAACAACAACAACAATAAACCGCCCTACCCCCCGAAGGGCTCATAATGAATACATTGTCCACATATTCATACAGCCCAAGAGATTATGATTGCTTACATTTTGTTTTACAAAGGAACTCTTAACCCATCCCATAAACTAGATCACCAGCTGACTTCTTTTTTCTTCTTTTATGCAGAGCACATAATTGGAAACCCGTTAATGCAGAAAAGGAAAATTCTCGGGATGTGGTGACACAAAAGTGGAAGCAGCCACTGGCACAGCAATTTGAGATAATATGTTCTGAAGAAATGAAAAGTAAAACTGAGTACAAGGCTGTTTTTCAGAATCTCTTGAAGAGAAAGGAAGGTTTTAAGTCATGCTGATGTTTTTTTTTTAAAAGTACTTGTGCCTCAACCCTTAATCTGTAACCACAAGATGGCAGTTTGGCACACATGATCTTCTCTTGTTTCGAGTTCAGTATAAATGTTGATATTTTGTGTTCCTTTAAAAAAACCGAATTAAAGAATTGCCAAAAAAAATATCAACCCACCTCACTTTTTTGGGGGGTATACTCCACTTTTCTCAGCTTTTAACTTTCACAATGAAAATAGTGAACATATGAATGAAAAAATTTGGATATGGTAAAGAAGGTCACTTTAGGAAGTGAAAACACGCATCATTTAGCTCACTATCCCATCAGAAGAATCAATCCTTTACTCCAGGTGGTAGTCACAGACTGGTTGCTGTTTTGTTCTTTAGCAAAAAGAGAAATTGGGGGGGGGGGGGTTCAGTCATCCAGTTGACATGGCACATTCTCACTGATGTCCAGGAAAGGGACTGTTGATGTTCTTGGCATGTGCAAAGGGCACCAAAACAATGGGATCATAACCTGGATTGTTTGATTTCAACTGGAAATCTGAAAATATGCCACATCTATAAACAGGAAGTGCAACTGGGCTCTCTTTCCATCCTCCCCACCCTTAGATATGAAACATTTAAACCTGGCCTTTTGCTAGCGTCTTCTGTTGTAGTTTAAATACTGACAGTATGCACTTTTATACATGTATGGGATGATGCTCAGCAAATGCAGACATTATTTAAGAAGAAAATACGTTTTAGATCAGGGGTCTGCAAACTGTGGCTCTCCAGATATTCATGGGCTACAATTCCCATCAGCTCCTGCCAGCATGGCCATGTTTTAGATAAATAAGGTATATTTTTTTCTGTCAGAGTCCCACTGTATATTAGGCCCCTTCTGCACATGCAGAACAATGCACTTTCAATCCACTTTCAATGGACTTTGCAGCTGTGCAGAATAGCAAAATCCACTTGCAAACAATTGTGAAAGTGGATTGAAAGTGCATCATTCTGCATGTGCAGAAGGGGCCTCAGTGAACCGTATACTTCACAGTCAAGTGTTCGTAGCTTTGGACTTTTGATGGAGGTAAACTGCTGGTGAATTGTATAGCGATTCTTCATGTTATGACAACTGATCTCAACAGTATGGCAGAGGAAAGTCTTCAATGACAGGGTAGACTCTGATAATGGATATTGATTTCAGACATTGCTAGAATAAGCCTTATTCTCATCTAAAATTGCAATCCCATGTCCTGCACTTTCTAACCTGTCTCAGGCTGTTAAAAAGCGGGGCCTCTTTAATCCCTGCTTTTGAACCGCTTGCATCACAAAGCATAAAAGAAAGATCTTGCGTTAGGACAGCCAGCTGTTCCTGCCAATGACGGGGCATTAGTCAATGCTGAGAGAATTGCAGGGCCTCACCATTTCTTGATTCATAAAAATGTACACTTCACTTATAGCTTTGTTTTAAGTTAATGTTTTTTTTCTAGAAAACCAGGTAAAGAGAATCAGCTGTATGTCCTCTACAAATTCAGCTGCTTAAAGGGTTTAAGGCTGATGAAATGTAGTTCAAACTGTTTGTATGTGGAGGAAGCACAGCTGCTGAATCAGGCTACTGTGTGTTAGGTCCTGTTTTCATCCCATGCACAGGGGATTGTGAATCTGGTAGTCCTGGTCTTCTTCTCCAATATTTATTTGATGTATCTATGCCCTTTTTTTCAACCAGAATGGCTCTAAAAGCAGCTTACATTAAAAATCCCATCATACTATAAAATGCAAATCTGTAATTGCAAAAAGGTCCAGTGGTACCTTAAAGCTTGACAAAATCTGTTGCAGCATAAATAAGCTTTGTGAGTCACAGTGTCCTTTGATGCAGGATGTGTTCAGCCATGTAGATATCAGTTTATACTAGAAGAAATGCTCTCTGGTCTGCCTGAAAGGAGCCTCTCTAAACCACCTAGATACACTGAGATTGTACTCTAAATTCTGCTATTCTTGATCTAGTTTATCTCTTCCCAATTTATTCCTCTTTATTTCTGAAACATGAAAACACAAAAAATGTGTAATACTTGAGTTTATTAATAGTTCCTTTGAAGGAAGAGCTCACGAGTAAAGCAGAGGTTATGCAGTAACACTGCAACCACTGCTGGATAAAAACAAAAACCTTTGCAAATCATCTCTCTTTTGACTTGTTTCACAAACTACAACTTTTTAGTATACCATAAACATCAGTTAAAATGGTGGTAATCCACACCTTCCTTCAGGTTTAACTGGTTCAAGTTTTCTTCAAGCTGTCCACCTGTCAGATCCTGTGGGAAGAGAAGCAGTCGGGTTGTATTACCATTGTGCCACTGAGATTTAAATGTCTTTGTAGCTATAGTCCTTTCTCCTGTTTATACAAAAAATGAACCAAATATCGATGGTAGAACACTTCCCATGTACGTGGCATACCCAAAACCTCAATTATTACTGTGCTTTCCACAATATGGTAATGTACAGGGTTTTTTGCAAGTTGTAAAAAAATTGTATTTAAAGATAAAATTTACACTTCCACTGTCATCGCATCCTGCTTTAGATGTTCAGATCCACATTTCCTCTGCTCCACGGCAGAAGTCACTAGGTTCTGCAGTGTACTGTAGTAGTAGTAGTCTTTATTTATGGTCAGTGACCAATTACCTGCAGTGTACTGATGACAGAATAATGGCAGACAACAGGCAGATACAGTTGGAAGTATAGAAAAAAGAGGCTTAGTCAAAAGAGGAATAACAGCGAGAATTAATTCTGAGGGCAACAACACGCTCAATAATGTCAAAGGTCAAGGAAAATGTGCGTTGAAGAGGCCTTTTGTTTGGCCAGAAAGGATAGTGCTTTTCAGTAGAGTGGACTGTATAAAAACCAGGTTAAAGCATGTCAAAATAGGAACTGAGGAATAAAAAAGATGTGGGTATAAAAGTTGCTATAGGAGTTGTAACATGGAAGGGCTACAATACAGGATGAAAGGAAATATTTTACTTCGGGGCAGGTCACATTTATCACTGGCTACCCAACATCTAGTTTAGTAGCACTGGTGTTATTCAGCCCTCCTTGAAGAAAAGCCTGGTAGTTAAATTACATTTTGGGAGACACAGACTTCACAGTTCAAGCAAGTTACACAGACGGAACGGAATACTGATGATAGTTCAGAGCATTAGTGACTTGGTGTATTTCATATAATGAATGGTTTCTTCACTGAGAGAAATCTTTCATCATCAAGTAAGTGGAATATTAACTGTGCTTAGAGGGGCTTTCTGTAAATCCTATTTATGGTATAAAGAGGAGCTTTGTATCTTCTCACTCATTCTGCAGCATATAAGGCAATGAGACATCTCTTCCCCATTGCTCCCTCCTCCCTCTTTGTGATCGCCAATGATGTCATGTGTTTCACTTGCCAACTTCAGAATTCCTTCTGAGCCTTTAATTTAGGGCATCCTTAAGTCATGTTTCCAGTGGGATTGGCTTCAAACAACCCCCTGCAACAAGAAAGAAGCCATTGCCTTTGTGCAGGAACAGCAAAGCAGATATGACATAACTCTTAGAATACAGGTGAACTGTTTTGAAGACAGTACATGAATACTGTCAGTAATCCTGACAGCCACAAACAGAAACGGAGGCATAGAAAGTGAGAAGTGACTTCATGATTGTACTGACATTTGTTGACTGATCGCTCATGCTCTCTCTTACCACATCATATACAGATAGCAGTTAACTGTGATTATGGGAGAATGCTTTACAACAAAGAATGCTATTGCAGTGTAGAATTTTTAAAGAAAAATTTAAACATGGCCTGAGCATTTAGCTTCATACCTCCTAAGAGAAAGTGGATGCTTGGGAACTGACTGTTATATTTCAACCAACTGATGATACTGCTAGCACCTGATCATCTTTTGTGATGAAATTATAAACATGAAATGCACCCATTTATCCACTCCCCCTATGGACGTACTATATCGCCAAAATTCAACTCCTCAGAATCCCTTGAAGTTTCTCTTTTGTTAAAGCAGCTGTCCATCTTATGACTGCAGATAGCAGTTGTGTGTGTGTGACCTTACTACCCCTGCCCCAACTAGTATCCAAGAGAAACTGAGTCACTTTTTACATTACGGAGGAAAGAGAAGTGGGCTTGACAGGCTTATTTTGACAAAGCAGCAGGGGATGCAGTAAAAAACTAAGCCAGAGAGGGCAGAAGAGATCTCTAAGGAGGCTGTACCTTTCCTACCTATTTTTTGTAGCAGACTGGTGGCAGGCTAGATACTTACATAGTGACATTATGTGATAGTGATGTAAAAATGATCAAGCTCACACATGAGTTTTCTATGATGGGATGGGCAGAAGGTCATTCAGGAGTGAGTTAGTAACTTTCCAATGATTTAAAGTAGTTCTCTGCTCTTCTTCAATAACTTTCTTAGTCTCTTCTTTAATGCTACCTAATTAAAACTCCTACCATAGCAGCTCCTCTCGTCTTTCATGAGAAGGCTGATAAAACAGCCTCTTTCCTATCTGTCTGTTCCCCCTTCCTCACACACCCTTATTCTGGGCAGGAAAGGCACATGCTATTGACTCTCTCCAGACATCAAAGCAGTTAGTTGCCTCTTCCAAGGAAAACAGCTAACTTTCTCCTTCAGGTCACATTACAATTGGGGTCGTGGTGGTTTGGGAAAACAGAGGAAGAACTTCTGCACAGGAGCACGGTGTAATTTTTGTACAAACCACCATTTTGTGACTGGTTGTATCCACCAAGATGCCACTTTACTGGTAGCTCACAAAGCTCTTAGGCGGGAGGTGGGGTGGAGGTACTCTCAGAAGCAAAGTCTACCTTCCCCTGTCTTACAAGGCAGGAAAGGAGGGCAGCAGCTGATAGACAAAGCCAAGATTTCCAAATCATACAGTTATGGATAGCTGGCGGACTAAGAATGATTTGTGCCACACAAAAATCCTTGGCAGTATAATCTCAGTCCAGATTAAAGGTCATCCACAGCAAGGGGCAAAGGCTTCAAAGAATAAGAGTCACATTCTTTGTTTGATCCTATTATTGCCTTTTTCTGCCACATGCTGGAAACTTAAAAAATATGCAGTAGGAAGCACAGCAGGTAATTACTTATTCCTACCAAGTATAACTTTAAGGAGAATGCCAAAACAAGCCAGCCATGAGCGGCTTGTGGGTTGGAAGATGCACTGCAGAGCTGACAAGTTCAGAAATTCCACCCATAGGTTTAAACACTTTCCAAAGAAAATAGCCAAGCTCTTCCAGGCTTGCAAGGTTAAAGAATATGTCTTTCTTTCTTCTCATACCTCTGATGATGGACCAACCATTCTGGAAGGGATGGGAAAATTCTTTCAGCACAAGTCTCCAACTCAGAGACAGCAGCTCCCAGAGGGTAATGCCACAATAGGCAGGCTCTTCAAACCAGGTGCTGGGTGAAATTGGTGCTGTTTCTTACATCAATTGCAATGATGTAGGTAAGGGGGGTTCACGGGTTCAAACCCCCCCATTAACCCAACCCCCCCATTACATGTCCAAAGCTCCTGCTGGCTGCCGGCTGGGCTCCCAGCTGGTGGGGGTGGGGTGGGGGGCAGGGCAGAGGAGACTGCCGTCCCTGGCCTCAGAGCACTGAGGCAGGGGGCAGAGCTTGGGGAGGTGTGGCCATGCCCCCAGGCCATGCCCCCAAACCCACCCCATAAAAAATCTAGCTACATCACTGATCAGTTGCATCCTTAGCTGGCTGATTAACATGGCACTCACATTCTTGCTCCAAAAGTGGTAAGCAGCAAGATTTTTTCTTATGAGTTTGTAGCCTTAGCTGCAAGAAACCAACTCCTGGCACTTCATACTGTAGGTATGCTAATGTAATGAAGATATTACATTAGCATAGCTATGTACTAGCAAACCGAATTCAAATCTTAACACACACACACACACACACACCCATCTGTGAAACACTGACGTACAAACATTTATTTTCTTCTTTGGATTCCATATTGTGGGGCATGATGATTGAACTGACCCTGGTTGTTGAAGGTCCAGTTACATATTCATTACTGCACTGTTAGACAATCTCCCTATTGTTCTTAGTTCATTTGGCATTAAGTATTTATAAATCATCACTTCCATTACCTACCTAATTCATACCCTTATTATGATTTGATTCAGATTAGGAAATGGTATGCTAAATGGTCACTAAGTGTACAGTCACCTTACTGGCTACTACATTAATGCAGGTGTATAACAAGAACAGAATCTGGCCTTCTGAAACATGCCTCGATGTTTCAAGTTCAACCTCCGCCATCTCTAACTAAAAAGGAATTTCACACAGCACAATGGAGAACGACTTCTCTAGTTGAGGCTGTCAAAATTGAGATGGGGACCAATGTTCTCACTGCTAAGACATATTTGCAAGGAGAAATGTCATCATTTTTTCAGCATTCTTGGATTTGGGTTAAATAGCCACAATTTTTTTCTAAATTTCCATACCAATATGGGGTTTTCCCCTTTCCCCCCCTTCAAATATTGAAATATTTTGGGGTCCATTAATCCCTGTGGGAATCTTTGCAGGGCTCTGTGTGTGTTTTAAAAGTAGAGCCACCAAATTTGCAGTGTAACTGCTGGTGACTCTCCTTACAAGAACCCCCAAGTTTGGTGAAGAATGGGTCAGGGGGTCCAATTTTACAGGGACCCTCTTTGGGGGCCCATAAAATTGGTCCCACTGACCCAATCTTCACCAAACTTGGGAGTTCCCGTAAGGAGATTCACCTGCAGCTACACTGCCAATGTGGTGGCTCTATCTCAAAAAACTGCACCCCCAAAAGCCCGACAAAGATAATGAATCTGAGAAAGCTAAAAATATATAATAAAAATGGCTTTTTCAGCATTGCCTTTTTGCCTCTTTTTTCAGTTCAGCATATCAAATGCACACAACTATTTGCATGCATAAATCTCTGGGCCATGCTGGTACTTCACAGAGCCATCTGGCATGCATAAGACTGCCACAGAGATACGGCCTTTCCCCACTTACCTTAAGCCCCGCGCTACTCTCCTCAAGTAGCGTGGGGTCCCCGGCACTCCCCACGACAGGGGCGGCGACAGCGCAGCCACCCCGACGCTGCCGCTGTGTGCCCCTCAGCGTGTGGCATCCCTGGCGCTCTTGTAAACGGTGCCTTTTGATGAGAGCAGCGCGCGGCATAGGGGGGATCGTGGAGAGTGGGGAAACGCCCACAGATTCCTTCTTCAGATTCTTTCAGTGAAAAGCTGCAGCAGTCAAGTTTCCTATAAAGAGGACTGTAGGGGTGGCTCTAGTCTAGTTGGACTAGAGCTGTAGTTTGAGAGTTTAAACTGTCACAGAATATTGCTGCTATTTACATGGCAAGGTTATACTCTATCCGGTTTTCGGTTCTGATTCACTACTGTAGGGTTCAGTGAGGAAAGTTCAACTATTCCCTTAAAATGACGTTTACACATGGCTTCTTTCAGGCTCTACAAGGATAAGTTCATTTTTGGAGCTAATAGCACCTAAATGGGATTCCTAATGCCCTCAGGGAGTTTCCTGGTTGATCTCTGCCACTAATCCAAGAAACTGACACAGAATTGTTCCTTAGCACCTATCCACAAAGCTCATTTGGTCACTTTACTGAGGATCCTGAGGCAAAACTAGACCATAAATGCAAGAAAAACAAATGATGAATAAGACTGGATGGAGGATTGCACACTCTTTGTGACTATTCTGTGAGGATGGCAACAGTGAAGCATGATTGCTTAGATTGCTGCCCCAGAGCAATCCCTGTCCTGCAGAGTTTTCCCAGTGCCACAGGAGTTTCTCCATCTGACCCCTAATAACGTGACTTATTTATTAGTCATTTTGAGATTAATGTGCTCCTATTTATCAGGAGTTGAACTCTGCGGTTACTGCTGGTTAATATCAAGACCTTATCAGAACACAGTGTAGGTGCACCGGCTTGAATGAGCTCCAGGTGCTGAGGATGTGGAATAGTTACATGGAGATGTGGTGCTGGCTCTGTGGCAGCATACAATGGGACACGGCACTGCAAATGACCTGTTCTTGGTGCCTTTGTTTCGCCATCTCCTGAAAAAGTTGCTGATGTATAAAGCACCAGTGGCCTTTATGTCACAACTTCACAGGGCTGACCAGGCTTCCTGCTTTTCATTTAATAAGAGCTGCCAGTGGGGAATTTCCCTCCTCTGCCTCCCCCCTCCTCACTCTAAGCACTGGCTGTCATCAGTCTTCTGCAGGTTTTAATACAATATGTCTCCCTGATAATCACCTCTGTCCTCTTCAGGACTGCAGCAGAGACTGGAGGGGGTGGGGGAGCTCATATTTGAGGGAAATGAAAAACAATCCTACCAAGCTGCTGTGTATTTAATCTCCTCTTTCACATGAGCCTGTGCAGAAAAGAAAGTTCAAGGGGCCCAGAAATACATCTGAGTCAGAATCTGCAGATTTAGCCTTAGTCTGCATTATATCACCACAGAGCAACAAAAGTTCAGTTCCTCTAAGCAAGTTTTAACCAGATTAGAAACCATTTTCTCTGCCATCAGGCCTTCAAGATGAAGCCTTGCCCACGGTTGCTTTCTGTTGGGGGTGGAAGGTTGCTAGAAGGAAGGCTGGGTGACCAAAGGTGACACCAAACCATCGAAACTCGTCTGCTTCATGCAAGGTGGGAATAGAGAAAAGCATTTCAAGTGGGCAAGTCATCTCACTACACCTAAGTTGCTTTCTCTGCTACTTAAAGGAAATGAACTGATTCTTGGTATGAAATGCAAAGAGTAACTTTATGGAGATTTAGAAATGTGATTCATCTGCTCCTATTTTTGTGCCCTTTCTAAACTGTCCTATGTTAACATCTCAGGCTATGTCTGTTAACTATTTGCGCTAGTTAAATCATATTCTCCATAAAATCATTATCTCACCCAAAGCAGTTCACAAGAAAGAATAATACATAAAATCACTCAGTGCAATGTTCAGTAGAATACTCCTATTCAATTGCTGCCCAGACTGCCAACATGACAATGCCATCTCTAGATAGCTTCGAAGCCTTTTATTTATTTATTTATTTATTTATTTATTTATTTATTTATTTATTTATATTTTGACTTTTATACCGCCTGTATTACAACTGTAATAATAACCTGGAAAATAAGTGATACATGTATTACAGATGCCTAGGGAAAGAGTTTATCGTTTTTTAGACACCAATTTGGGCATTTGGGGGTCATAAGGAAAGGAAAAATATAAAATGCCATCATGTTGCAGCTGACTTATAGCAAACCCCATAAGGCAAACGATTAAGCAAAGGTGGTTTGCCATCACCTTCCTCTGCAGAGTCTTCCTTGATGGTCTCCCATCCAAACACCAATTCCACTTATGAGATCGAATGAGATCAGGCTGAACTATTCCAGTTCGCATCCCACAAAGGAACATAGGACTGATAAAATTAAAGCGAAGAGTACTTTATATGCAGAACTCATTAGGGAGTGGGGGGAAAGTGGGATAAAAATGTGGCATGGATTTTTGCAGGCTTCTGGAGTCATCATTTGTCCCCTTTCTACTTTTGAACCTCAATTAAAGGGGTCTATAACAAATATCACTACTCATCATATTTATATAGTGATTTGAACCATCACAAGCATTCTTCTTTTGAAGGTGGGTTAGTGTCCCTCTACTAGAAATAGGAGGCAGTGGCTTGCTTAAGGCCAACCAGTGAGTTTAATGACAGAGGGAAGATGTGAAACAGGGATTCCCCAGCCTTCCCAGGTCAGCCAACACTGGGGCATTTGGGTTTTATTTACTAACCACATGCTGGCAATGCCGAAGAAGTCACATGCTGCAATACCAAACAGAAAACAAGCTGCTTTATGTTAGGTTATCTTATCTACAAACAATGGAACAATGGCACCGCTACCATGTATAGGCAGGCGGCTGCCAAGGAAATCATGACAAAGGCTAGACTAGATGGCTGGTGAGATCTTTTCTCTTCTGAATTTACAAAGACAAAGCAGATACTGAAACAGCGCCAGCTGAATAGAATTCTGTAATTAAGAATTATTTTTATGTCTCTGAGAAACTCAGGTAGCCTCCCCCTACCTTAGTATTACTAAAACTTGAGGGAACTTTTCCCAAAGATCTGGCTGTTCAAAGGAAGTCAGTTTGATGATTGGGGAATTTTTTCAACGGGAGAAAGTCTCTCGCACGGACAAAACCATTACCTCCAAATCAAAAACCATTTCCCAGCCATCCCAAAACAAACAAGATGCTATCCTTTGCTGTTCTGAAAATCTGAAGCAGTCATGGTTTCAATTTACTGCGCAGATAAGCTGCCCTGGGAACTCTACCAATGGATGTATTATGAAAAACCCTGCCGCATGTAGCAGCTAACAAAAAGACAACACCAGTACTTTGATTAATTCCCCAATGCCTGCAGTGAGGTGCCCTGAGGCAATGGCAGTTGTGATTTAAGGTTCTTTAGTGGACTTACGTATAGGCTTGAGCAAGACTAGTTTCTATTGGTAAATTTTGGGTACTTTTGATTCGGTAAAGCCGAACAGAGCCAATACCAACTGGCTTTATTTGACTCCTACAAAATAGTTGAGTTGAACCCCCCCCCCCCCAAAAAAAAACCAACCTTGAAATTGTGTCAGTTCTCCCACTCATTTCTGAAACCCCAGGGGGACTGGAAACTGACAGGGGGGAGAGAATGGCTGTCACCAGTGCTTTGCAAGCCCCAGAAAGTGAAAAGCAGGGACTGATCCTGTAAGTTGCCTCCCTCCCCTCCCCCCACTTTCCAAGGCCCACAAGCCATAATCCTGCTTGTGGGGGGCGGGGGGAGAAGGATTGTGCTGCCTTCTCCCCCTACCTTGCTTTCCAAGCTCTGCAAACCTTGGAAAGAAGAAGAAGAAGAAGAAGAAGAATAGGAGTAGGAGTTTGGATTTATATCCCCCTTTTCTCTCCTGTAGGAGACTCAAAGGGGCTTACAATCTCCTTGCCCTTCCCCCCTCACAACAAACACCCTGTGAGGTAGGTGGGGCTGAGAGAGCTCTGAGAAGCTGTGACTAGCCCAAGGTCATCCAGCTGGCATGTGTGGGAGTGCGCAGGCTAATCTGAATTCCCCAGATAAGCCTCCACAGCTCAAACGGCAGAGCGGGGAATCAAACCCGGTTCCTCCAGATTAGAACGCACCTGCTCTTAACCACTACGCCACTGCTGCTCCTGATCTGGGTCCAGCATAAGCTCCAGAATCACCTGCCCTGCACCATGGGCAGCAACACAAATGGGAGGAGGCGCCAGATGTTTTTTCCACCCTGTTAAAAAGTTCACTACCCCAGCAGTTCTTCAATGTTAACACGTCATCTTCCAGGCTTCCTACCCCAGTCAATTCACTAGCATGTTCACTATCCCACTGGGTACTGGTATCACTGCCCTACACTTTGCCATCATAGGACAGGGGTTGGCCAAATGGCTTGAGTTGGCCCCACAGCAAGTAGTAGTTCTTCAGTGTTAACATGTCATCTTTCAAATTAAGGACAAAAATTGGCCTGAGTACCTCAAAACATTTTTGTTGCAAATGAAACACATTATTATATGTTGCTGTGGATATCAAATTATACTCACCAGTTTCACACAAATTATGAAAGGTGGGGAAGCATCTCTGAAATGTATGATGGGTATTCTGGGTTTGGGTTTTTCCTATAAGAAGACCAGCAAATTTCTTTGTTAGCTTGTACTCTAAAGCCGGAGTCCAGAGTCCAATAAGAAAAGTAAGTATAACACATTAAACTATTTATAGCACACCTTTCTATCCCAAAACAACATGTACCAATCATGGCTTCCGTGGCTGCACATTCACCTGAGTGCTGCAATGGGGTTAGGGCTGACATATGTTTATGGCTCTTCTGCAGCTTACACACAATTCAATGTAGCTCACCTTGGTCCAGTGTTTGCCGGAAGTAGTAGAAATGCCATGGCTTCAGCAATGCCACTTCGAGAGCAAAGGGTCATAAAGGGCTGCTAGTCTCCCACACAGACAAGGAGATATAAATTAAACCCCTGTAGATTTCCCACTTCCCTTTAAATGTTGTTTTGCCCTCTGCATATAATGACAACAAATCCTTGTCCCTCATAAGCAAGTAGAAAAATTCCCACTGACGTCAGCATGGGTTGAATCCAGCCCCAGAGGCACCATCCTTTTTTTTAAAAATAGACGTAATTTATGGACATAAGAGAAGCTAATTCACAAAATCCCACACCATTTGGTTTTTCCTTTTCTATTGTATTAATTTTACAGGGTCTCATTCAGGATCTTTGTTCTGCAGGAGGAGGAGAAACAGCATGAGTTGAATTTCCTGGTGGGAAATGTTCTGTTTGGACGTGTCGTTTCATTCACTCTTTCTATTTTGTATTTCTAAACAATCTTTCTGAAAAGAGAATTTGCAAGCTCTTTCTCGTTTGCCTGTTCACTTCCACCCAAAATGACAGCCATTCATAAAGAAACGAAAGAGTGCCAGCGAGTGCCCAGGAATGGGACACAGCTTTGCTGTCCGACTTGGAGCTACTGATTTGGTCACAAACCAAAACCTCAGTGCCACTGTGGAACTTTTTATTGCACAGCAAACCAGTCCCCTGACTACAAAGATGAACATATCAGTGGCCATGAATGCTATTCCTGCTACACTGCAATGGTGCTCAGGTTTTCAGTCAGGCATTTTCATGGTATCTCCTTGGCTTAGAACCCTGAGAATCACAATGCTTTTTTAATGAGGAAATGAACACCCAACAGTTTTCTAGCTCTCAAGATTCAAAAGACAAACCTGGAGAAAAATGAACCGTATCTGGTAGTTTCACTAAAGCCCTTTCCGCACAGGACAAAACATGAACCTGCCCTCGCCCCGGCCCCTTTGCATGGCTGGTTGTCCCAAGCATGTGCCTTTGCATGAAGGCACATCTTTTTTTCCCCTTCCCTGGCTGCCTTTTTTTCCTTCCCTGCCTGTCAGTGAAGCAGGCAGGACCAACATCCCCCACCCCCTGGCCATGATATGTCCCATATTCCCTGTGTGGCTCCGCAGATGGGAACCAGGGAAGGGTCTTTTGAGAATCATGACATTTACAATTCTCTTGTTAGAATGAGCTTTGCAGTTGTGACCGTTTGCTTGGTTGGGGTTGCAAGGCGAGTTAAAACAAAATCATTGCACATAACACGATTCTTGAAAAACCTAGGTTGGGGGGGAAACATGGAGTGGATCTGCATTAGGATCAGGATCTGTGCAAAGTTCCCCCCAACCTGGGTTTTTAACTGGTGTTATCCCAATTTAATTGGCCCGTGCGGAAAGGGCCCCAGTGAATGGATGGATCTTTTAGATTTTCTACAAGGAGACCTGGAAGCTAAAATGATCAAACTGAGGCTATTGTACGTTGGTCACATTATGAGAAGACAAGACTCACTAGAAAAGACAGTAACACTAGAAAAAGTTGAGGACAGCAGGAAAAGAGGAAGACCTCACATGACAAGGATTGACTCAATCAAGGAAGCCACAGCCTTCAACTTGCAAGACTTGAGTAAAGCTGTTAGCCAACAGGACATTTGGGAGGTCATTAATTCATAGGCTTGCCATAAGTTGGAAGCAACTTGATGGCACTTAACACACACATAGCCAAGATATGGGATTTCTGCACTCTGTAGTGTTTGAAAACCACCCTACACGTCTCCATTCCTTTTCCTCCAGGAGCTAAGGCAATAACAAATTAAACCAAATTCAACAGTACTACAAAGCCTCTTTTCTCAAAGAGTCTTTGTGATTTGTTTCCCGCTCTCTGATTATTACAACCTCGTATGATATTAATTCTGTATTAAGGGTAGTGGGGAGTGTAAGCTGTGAATAAGGGCTAGCACAGCGATGCAGAGATGGACTTGCATAACTATCCTCTCAATTGCTGGCAGAGATAAGAGCTACAAAGTGTGGACAGTATCTGGCTGGCCTCTCACTCTCATTGCTGGCTTGGTGTTTGGCCTTGTAATGTAAAGCAACTTGTCATTTTGGTGGGAGAGGGAGGCCTGGGAATTTGGCCCGGGAATTTACCTAGTCAGGGGGAGGAGGGGGACCTCCCAAAGACATGTCATTAGTACCTTTACCTAGATTGGGCAGTGACCTGATTGGCCTGGGGGTCTCACCCCAAGAGGGTTTTCTTGATAAAAGTAGGGGTTCTACCTGTCTGTGGTGTGCTCTGTGAGGCCTTACAACAGGATCCAGAGTTACTAGGATTCTCTTGAATGACAGGATTGGGGCCTTTCCAGGACTGGATCAGGGCTACAAGCTGCATGAAACCAACCAAAGGAGCTCATGAAGAGCTGAGGGATAACTATTGAGAAAAATACTTGCCTTGGCTGTCTGTACTGTATGTTAGACAAATTCTCCTGTTGAGACAAGCTAGGATCTTTGTTTTCTTGCTGTTCTATCTAGGATCCTTGAACTCTACTTAAATAAATTTATCACCAATATTCTTGTGCTCTTGAGTGGCTTTGATACAAATTCAACATATCCCTTAGAGTCCACACTACAAGAGACAAATTGAGTTCTTACTAGCCTTACAGGGCTAGTTGGTGGCTTTGTACCCAAGTTTGGGACAGAGCCAGAGAAGACAAGAGTTCCTTAAATTTAAAGAAACTTCTTGACAAATAGTAATTTTGAATTTTTCTACCCAAACAGAGCAACTATAGTTGACTTGCATTTTATTCTAACACAGTGGTTTTTTTTCTCAACCTGGGGGTCGGGACCCCTTTGGTGGTCGAACTACCCTTTCAGAGGGGTCACCTAAGACTCTCTGCATCAGCGTTCTCCATCTGTAAAATGGATAAATGTTAGGGTTGGGGGTCACCACAACATGAGGAACTGTATTAAAGGGTTGCCGCATTAGGAAGGTTGAGAACCACTGTTCTAACACATGTTTCTAGCTACAAAATCCAACAATCTTCTACCCAGAATTCACAACCCCCTTCACAAATTCAACCTCACTATTTTGAGTTAGTCAACTAGCGATATACATTCTCCACAATGGATATCATAACACATTGCAGAAATAGCATTTCAAATCATCTTGTTTCATACATTAGGCACCCACCTTAGATTCTTCATAAACATAAAATCCTTTTGTGATCTTATTTTTGTCTACATCACAAAATGCAATCACCTAGGGAAGGCAGAAAGAAAAATATTAGTTAAATGATGAATAAATGCTATTTGTTGATGGCACTGAACCTATTACCCTAACTTTATCAACATTACACCTCCACTGGATGGAATCTCTCTCCATGTGTGTATGTTTAATCCTTCAGCTTGAGAAGGCCACTCTGTCCAGAACATCAGTAAGGCAGCAGTTCTAGCCCTTAAGTCACAAAGTCTCAATGTGTCAAGGACCAATGTTAGAAGGTATCAAGAGTAGGCTTCTCAAGGGGCAAATGGTGGATCAAGGAACTACTGCTAGGTCCAAGGATCACACTTGTTAGGCTGAAAATCCTAAATCTTATGGGCAGAGGACTTGAGGTGGTCAGAGCCCACTGACCAATCGAATCTATGCCTGGTGATCTAAGACAATCACACAACTCAGTTGCTAACCAGGTGATCTAAAGGGTCGAAGTGAGATAGCAAGGTAGAATTTATCTGCAGTCATAAACTCTCACCTTACACAGAAATAATTTCATCAGCTTAATTAATTGGAATGTGGCACTTTAGTTTTGTGACCTTGAATGCCCTAGGGCACAGGTGTCAAACTCACGCCCCTCCAGATGTTGTGGACTACAGTTCCCAACATCCCCTGCCAGCATGATGCTGGCAGGGGATGATGGGAACTGTAGTCCACAACATCTGGAGGGCTGCGAGTTTGACACCTATGCCCTAGGGCACCCATTCTCAACCAGGGGTGCCATGAGCATGTCCCAGGGGTACCACGGCAACACTACCACCACCCCCTCATTTTTGTGGTGTCTCCCACCGGCGCCAGCAAGGACATGGAGCTGGCCCATGGGGCAGGGCCTGCCACAAGGTCAGCAGCCCCCCCCCCAGTGCTTTTCTTCACCCTGGGAGGGGAAGGTGGGGTGTGTGGCAAGCAGGGGCAATGGGAGGAGAAGGTGGAGGGTGGCGGCAGGGGTACCGTGAGATATGAAGAGTGAGGTCAAGGGTACCCTGACCTCGAAAAGGTTGGGAAACACTGCCCTAGGGAGTCAAGCTTGAAACCATGTTTCAGTCCCAGCACCTAGTCTGTTACCTCAATTTCAAAGGGTTGAGGTTTTGCTGCATTGGACGGCCAGGACTGTTAAGTTCCACTTATTGTTTTACTGAAGGCCTTAAAGCCTGAACTATTGTTTGAAGGAACAACAAACTGCCTTGTGGAACTACTGACATTCCTCGAGTCTTAAGTTTGGGGACCTCCTGTAATGTGAGTTGGAGCACGCAGCCTTGTTTCCTACAAGTTGCCACCCTAAGTTCTCCTTCGGGTGACAGTTTGCCTAATAGACACCACATCAAGCAATTTCCCCTTAAGATGGTGAGAGGCTTGGGACCCACCTTCCCACAGCATACCCCACCCCCCAATGTATTTATAACCAGCTTAAAAGTGATTGCACTCAAATTCCCTCTCTTAGCAGATGAGAGAACTGAGGAGCACCCGCCCCAACGCAAACCCTAGACAGCAGGAAAATTCAGTAGCAAATGCACTTTTGAAGGGGGCTTATAATTATCAAATCTCTGATGAATGGCCTCTAATCCATGAAAGCTTATGTTAGAATTAAAATGTATTAGTCTTTTGGCTTATGCAAGATTCCTGTCTCTTTTTGCTGCATCAGGATATCTATCCACTTAATACATCTGTGTGTGTGTGTGTGTGTGTGTGTGTGTGTGTGTGCGTGTGTGCGTGCGCCTCAAAAAGTTTACTTAAAACGGGGGTCACTGCTTTCTAGTTCTCAATTGTCCTCATCTAGGCTAAAAAAACTCTTTGGAAAATACAAAGAACGTAAGTACTTTGTCTGATCTTAGGTATTCAACAGCTGCCGATATGCTAAAGTTGAACACTCCTATCTTAGAAACACTGCCTATCTTAGAAAAGGCAAAGTGTTTAGATGTCATTCCATAAAAGATAACCGAGTGCTGCACATTAATTTCCTGCTTCATTCTAGAACAGTCAGAATGGGTAAGGAGGAGAGCAACAAAAGTATCCACCAGAAAATGGTATTTGCAATGCTCATTCTGAAAAGAGTGCAAAACTAAAAATCTGGCGAGTTATTTGGCAAGGCTGAATTCATAAAAATGCTACATTAACAAGCAAGAATTTTCTGAGTTGATTTATAACATTACTGTCAACAAGATAAACGCTGAACTTTGCAGTTTAAAAACATTGCCTTATTTGTGTTGAATGGTTGCTTTCAAAAAGTACAGAGAAATTAAGAGAAGCATACTGCACAGGTAGAAATACTTAACTCCCCCCCTCCAGTCAACTCAAAGGGATAGCATAAAGAGTTTTTCTATGTTAAGATAATCTCTGTGAAACTAGTCTATGTTTCAATGGCACACCAACAGACCTACATAGTATGATGCTTTCTAGAATTACACAAGATTAAAGTTAGAGCATGAATGTCTACATAAAAATGTGGCAAAATGTGGCAGTGGCGAAGCTCCCAGGGGCCGAGTGACTTGCTTTTAGACACACCTGGCACTGCAATTTGGAGTCACGTGGGGGACACCACAAAGATCCCCGGCCCCTCCCCCTTTCCCCTAGGAAATGTAGCTCCCACCAGAACAGGAAGACCTGTTCTCCAGCCGCAAGCCTGAGATTGGTTTTCTAAAAGAGTGGAGTGGGGTGGGAGGGCTGGCTGCCACAGGGGAGTGCATTGAATTCCCCACACAGCAGCCCTGAGAAGCCTCGACCCCCACACTTACTTTAGGAAACTGAGCAGGCCGCAGAACAGGTCTTCCTGTTCTGGTGGGAACTACATTTCCAGGAGACCCTGGGAAATGTAGTGCACCACTGGAGAACAGGAAGGCCTGTTCTCTCAGCCTACTCGGTTTTCTAAAAGTAGAGTGGAGAATGAGAGGTGGGGGGGAATCCGAGTGGGGGATAGGACCCCGCTGCTGCAGCTTGAGGCGCAAAAAAGTCAGAGTGCGCACCAGGTGCACTCTGGCCCAACTACACCTCTGCCTGAATGTTTCTGGAACCACATTTTTAGAGTCTTAGACATTGTAAGAATGTTTCTGCAGGAAAAAGATCATTGTGACAAGGTTTTCACCATCTGAAGAGTGAATGTCTTACAATAAAGTCTCTGTGCATAATTTTCATGTATCTTCTTTCTACCTTAAACCCTTTACAGCACACTGCAGAAACAAGCTTGGAATAGGTATTTCCCACACTAACCAATATCTGCATGGGTGGTCTAGTCTTACATTGCTTATTTTTGTGCCATCACTATTTACCTTAAAAAAAATAATAAGAGGTATACATCCAAAAGCTGGAGAGAGAATTTATGAGTAATTGTTTATGAGAGAAACAGAACTCTGAGTAAGAGGCTTACTGAACTGCTTACTTTAGAATATCAGGATTAATCTGTATCCTTTATTTATTTCCCTCACATCAATAGGCCCCAACGCCTGGGTCTCTTAGGAAGATTTTATGAAACACTGTATAGTACTTGGGGGTGGGGGTAGGGACTGTTTTAATTAATAACTGGAAAAATACTTTAGGAAGTATTGCCAGTTAACTACCTATATACCACTTCATTTATTGATAGATATCTTGAAAGAGAAACATGTAGAAAAAGATGTGTCTCAACAGATACACACGGAGGAAGATGTTTGGGGAAATCAGGAAGACAAAAATACCATCCCCATAACATAAAACAAGATAACACCTAGGAGAGATAGTGTAAACAATGAGGTAAATGGGATATTAAGGACTACCTCACATTTGGTGCATGTTCAAAAGGAAAAGAACAAATGAGAAAAGAACATGTTTGAAAATACAGAATGTACACATACTGTTGTTAGGAAGCCAGAGTTGGCTGCTGCCCCATACTGGATCGAGAAGGGGGGGGGGGGGGGAGGAACTATCTATGGCAAAAATACTGGTAAAATACTGTGTCTTTTCCTGAAAATACACTATTTCAGGAGATTATTTATATAATCAGACTAGGTGTTAATATATCTTAGTGTTGTCTTTCATTATTAACAGTGGCTGTTCGCAAAGTTAGAACCCTTTCTCAAAATTCTTACCTTCAATCCTTTAAAATGGGGATTCTGGAGATTGAACCAAAGCTGTCAAATCAAATTACTTGGCCAGCTTTTCCTACCACCCTACCCTATCCCTTTTTGAGGTGTGTAACTTTGCGGAGATGCATATGCATATGCTTGGCTCAGCAACTCTGTTCACATGTTACAGTGAACCCATGTACATCCTGTTTGTATGTATATCTATCGATCTATTTGTAAGAAAAAGCCAACTTGCTTTCATTTTATGAATGAAACCAGAGACCTTGATAAATGTGAAGTATCACTTTCCAGTTGTATATGTGTTGACTGCAACATGAGAATTACTCGATGCACGCACAAAGAACAATCAAGTGTACAGTGTTAGACGGACTGTTTGAGAATCCACTGTAACTTGAGAAAAGGACTAATGTGAGTACAGTATTTCCAGTTTTCAAATGCTGCCAGCCTGTACTCCCCGCAGACACTCAGAATGTCTGAAAAAGGTCTGGTTGCATGTTATCTGCTGCAGAAAACCTTTATGGACTTGCACATTCCCAGATGTACATTCTCTGTTGCTGTAGCAGCACCATTAGTTTGGCTAACATTGGGTTTATTTTGTACTTTGCTCATTCAAACTGTTTGAACTAGATTGATAAGGGAATAAACTCATAAAAGCAACCCTAAACATTCATACTGCTGAGGCTGGACTGACAAGTATAAAGTAGACAAAACAGACCCTCTAAGCCTCCTATAAAAGTTTTGGTTTCTGTCTACAGCTGCAAGCTTGAGGTGAATCGGATGTTTTTTAAACAAAAAAGGTCTGTTCAGCTTCAGTCTTGCAGAAATGCTACCACCGTGCCCTGTCAATCCCTTGAATCTGAGAAAAACGCAGTTAGGAAACAGGGGTTCTTTAAAACTATTCAGAGTGACAATTTTAAAACTGTTGTTTCAACAAAAGAGAGGTCCCTGAAAGGTCGCCAATTTTCTAGCAAAATCCATAAATTTGGAAATCTTTCCCAAACTCCCCCAAGGCAAAACACTTGAAATCTTTCCCAAATTTCCCCAAGCCAAAATGCTCCAAGGATCAATTCTGACTAAAGTGTCGAGCAAATGTCAAGATCAAGGCCAGAGAATGAGATATTGTGTTGCATCCAGCCAACTTTTTTTGCTCAACATTTCCCAGTTCCCCTGCATATTACAGCCCCCATTGCCCATGGCTTTTGTTCTTGCAGTTCTCATGATCCTCAGCATATTCTTTTTGGTGGTCAAAGGGGATCCCCTCCTTTCTTTTTCACCAATGGAGAAACTGGTTGGATCCAACCCACTCTAGTATGAAAGACCACAGGAGTGCCGCAGCCTCTTCTTTTTTGGCTCTAGTCTGCTGAACTGAGAGGCATGCAACATGCTCGAAAAGATCATAATGAGGACCACCAGCTCATGTCCACTGAGTCCTACAGACTCCTGCTGCTCATAGAATGCCTGTAGAAATAAAAACACATTCTATCCACAAAGTCCTTCGGATCCCTATGATCGGAATTTTAAAAATGACTCAAATCTCACTTTGTGGGAACAGTATGGTTTTGTATACATGCAGTAATTTCTGGGTTGATGATTTTTTAAACTGCTAACAATTTAAAGCAGCTGCACTAAATTAATGCACAACAATAAGAACAGAGTCATCTGGTAACATGCCATTGTGTAATCTTATAGGAAAAGGAGGACTTCCATCGGCTGAAACCATTAAGGCTTAGTGCCCTGCAGAAGGAACAGAGAAGGAAAGGTTGCCCTGGTTTGTTTGGCCTTTTCTGTAGGCATCTATTTTTCTTGGGCCAGCAGGTGAGATGGTAAATGGAGGGTTGGCATTAACTACCTGTCTGATTATTCTTTCATCAGAGCTTTAAACAGGTTCCCATGATTGTATAAATGTGAGATGATCCATTGCCGGGGGATGGGGGGGGGGAACCCTACTACAACTTACAGGAATTATGCTTTTGATGTGAATATCAATCATTTTTGAGCAAACACCTGAATCTGAAATCAGACTACTGCAGTCAGTATTCCATAAATCTGTAATGAGTGTGTTAAGTGCTATCAAGTTACTTCCAACACATGGCAGCCCTATGAATCAAAATCTATGGCTGAGGTTTTGCTGCATAGTGGAGGCCAGTGTTTACCACAGCAAGATTTCTTGTACATATTTTCTGGAGCTCCACTTTCACTTTCACTTGTACATATTTTCTGGAGCTCCACTTTCACTTTCACTTAGCACTCTCTTCATGGCAAGTGAAACCATGTATAACATGAATAAAATCTTGCTTTGCCACCAGAGCGGGACAGATTTGCCAGTGGGCGTAGCTTTGTCCTAGACATCTTCTCTCTGCCCATGACCAGCCTTCCCCTTTGTATTCCTTTGCATGCCTTCCTCCTTCTCTCCCCCATTCTGTTGGCTCCTCCCTGCTTCCCTAAGTACACTGACCGAGAGATCGAGAGATTGATCTCTCATATGAATAGTGGGGCAGGGGAGGAAAGACTCCCCCCCCCTCTGTCTAACGTCTGTGTTCAGTCTCTCCTCGACCAGCAAGCTGGCTTCTAGCAGAGGTTCAGAAAAAGTGTGCAGGACAGTGATGGCAATGATGGAAGGAGGAAGGATCTTGTGCAAGGGAACACTTGTTTGTTCCAGGCATACTGAACGGGAGACAGCGAGCCATCCAAGTAGAAACATATGTGGAATTTCACAAACGACAAACAGAAGCCAGACGAGTGGGCCAAAAGATAAGATGGATGAGAGAAAGTTATGGCAGCAGGGGAAAGCGGAATGCTGTAGTAGTTTGGAGGCAAAGGGGAAACTGCAAAGGAGCTGGACAGGGAGGGTGTGTCAAGGGTTGGCTTTAGAGCATAGGGGAAACAGTGGTGCCTTTGATTCAGCAGAAAAAGAGTCAAAGGGAGGGGTATGTTGATTATGCAGTGAAAACGAGGGAGAATCACCTACACATGCAGTAGGACAGAGCAGTAATGATGTGTAAGAATGAAAGGTACCATTTCAAACTGCAGGCTGTGCTTTCCATCTTTGAATGTTCTTTCACACTCAAAAAAACCCAACAGCACCTAGCCAGGCGAGGAGAACATTTCTACTCCTTCTCTTTGTTTGCTGTGCTGTTTTTCTATTTCAGGGAACTTTTTTTATCAGAAGGGGGAATTCAGAAATGTGATTCTCTATGGTTCTCCACCCACAGTCTGTACTATTATAGTGCAATCTTCCCCTTCAATACTTTGCTACTCCATTCTCTCACACAAGTAGATGTGGCCTCAGGCCAGACTTTTGAGATGGCTAATGCAACATAAAACAAACAGAAAAATGGAATATAGCAGCCAACAAAAAATAATTCCCATGGATCCAACAGAATTGATAACACATCTGAATAAACAGGAACGTTTTCATTTGGCACTTAAAACTACAAAAACTAGGTGCCAGGCCAGCAGCTGGGGGTGAGACAGATATTACAGGTGAAGTTCTCCAACAGAAAGAGCTCTCTCTTTCTCTAATGCTACACCTCTGAGGGTGTAGGAGGGTTACTGCTGATATAACTGATAGATGGACTCACGTGGAAGCAAGAGGTCTTTGAAGGAGCTTGGGTCAAAAAATGTTCAGGAACTTAAAGACTGTCAATAGGAACTAAAGTCTGATTAGAAACAGCAAAGCAGTTAATACAGATCTTTTGTATGTGCCCCTAATCATTTGTGTTGGTCAACAACTTTGCTATAACATTTTGCACTATTTGAAGCATCTGGACAGTCTTTAAAGAGAGATGCATGTAGAATGTTCTAGTTTACTGAAATCTGGAGGGAGAATGAGCATGGCCAACTGGTAGGTAGGGTGGGATGTCAACTCAAAATAAAGTAAACCAGCAGAAGTTGAGCAAAGGCACTATGTGCCACAGAGACCTTTACATTTATCTTTACACCTGTCCTAAAACTTCCGCCAGCCACAACCTGCTCCTTCTGGTTGAAAGCAACATCATGGAGAACGGACTGATTCCCAAATCTCTGGAAGGTCAGCCAACGGCACTTCTATGATACCTCAGACTCATTTGAACTTATGTTTCAATTGGTGGAGGTAAAGAAAAGTGGGAGAAAATGGCAAAAAGAGATGAATGGAAACAAAAAGAGGTTAAGAGATGGATGGAAACACATGCTTAGTTTGGTAAGGGAAGGAATCATGAGCTAAAGAAAAGGCCCAACATACTGAGAACGAAGCTCCAGCTAGCTGTGGTAGAACATCATTTCTAAAATGTGCTAGATCTTCCTAAGAACAAAGTTTTCTCACAGATTTTTTTTACAAAATAATCTTACAGAGAGAAAAATAAGTAGATTTCAATCATGAAGAAGAAGAAGAGGAGGAGCAGCAGCAGCAGCAGCAGCAGCAGCTTGGATTTATATCCCACCATTCTCTCCTGAAAGGTGACTCAAGGTGGCTTAAAAGCTCCTTTCCCTTCCTCTCCCCGCAACAGACTCCTTGAGAGGTAGGTAGGGCTGATATAGGGCACTTTCCGTTTAAAGAAGCTTCCACTTGTGATGCTGGGTCCTCCCCAGATTTTCTGCTAGCTAGAGACCCCCCCCCCCCCAAAAAAAAGGCTATGCTGGGAATTGTGGGACATGTTTAGACACACACAAAAAGTCACACAGGATAAAAATCAGGCCAAATACCCACTCCCCTTGAGAATCCAACCCATGATAAGGGAACAGAAGCTGCAAAAGCTATTACCAGCACAATATTCTGTACTGAATTAGGTTAATCCTTCCAGTTGTTTTCAATACTCCTTAAAGAAGAAAGAAAGAAAGAAAGAAAGAAAGAAAAGAAAGAAAGAAAGAAAGAAAGAAAGAAAGAAAGAAAGAAAGAAAGAAAGAAAGAAAGAAAGAAAGAAAGAAAGAAAGAAAGAAAGAAAGAAAGAAAGAAAGAAAGAAAGAAAGAAAGAAAGAAGCCTAATTACAACCTTGTTATAAGCAAAATAATATTCTGGTCTGCAGTGTTTCTAAAATAAATGTTACGCAAAGGTCAGCCTGGAAGAATGTCGGCATCTTAGCACACCAGATCCACTCCAGCAATGAGGAGCTCTTCTTCTTGCTGCAATAAAGGAAAGGAAAAGCTGACGCCCAATGGTGAAACACCCATGGGCAGACAGCTGCAGTAATCTGCTCTTGCTTCATAGTTTCTCTCTGGGGTCACATCATTGGCTTTCCAGACGACACAAATATTTACCAGAGATGACTGTATCAATTGCAAGCCAGGTTTAGAAAGTTAGATCTTTCTTGCACTAGGAAGCAGTTTCAACAGATAACAGAAATGTTAAGCAAACAAGGGCTGCCACAGAGGTCGCCTGAACTGATTACTGTGCATCATTTCATAGACCTTTCCTTGCGTGAGGTCAACCCCCGCCCCCACCATCATCTCCTTATTTATGCATCATCATCAGCTGGCATTTGGAAATTAAAGGAACCCAAGGGATTTCACAGAACTTATTGCAACACAATAGAGAAAAAAAATAATGACATCTCCATAGCAACGTCAAACAATGTTGAAAACTGCCCTCAAGTGACAAAGATGATTCAACAGTTTGGAGTGTACAAGTTAGGCAGCTTTACAAAGAAATAATGATTCACATGTGACTGTCTTCTCCTCTTTGCAGCACTTCTTCCATTGCTACATTGACAAATAAGGGAGGTGGCTTTGGAGATAATGCATTAGACAAGCTTCCAACTACTTTCCTGGAATTCAAGCCAGATGCTGGTCAGACCCCAATATGTTTCCCTCAGCAACATGAAACCATTTACTTTATCATGTTCAGAGATCCAGTTTGCATTCACAGATAAGCCACAACAGTCTCTTGCAATTTAGCTTGTGTACTGGATTCTGGACATTGCCACAATATGTTGGCAGAGGCAGACTCAAAATGTCCTTAAACAAGCACATAAGATACTGTTATACAACTGCTGTTTCCCTCAAGCACTGCCTTGGAGCACATCAGTGCTGGAGGTTTCTATTTCTGATTTTATTTATTTTATTTTATTAAATTTATATCCTGCCCTTCCTGACCAAGGCCGGCCTCAGGGAGGCCTACATGCATATTCAAAAACATTTCATAAATAATAATTTATAAAAACTAACTAATTAACATCTTATCAATAAAAACCCAGACAGCAACCAACAATGTAAACCTACGAAAGACCAAGCATCCCATCTCGACACAGACTCCTTCCTCACAAGGACTGTCTGAGAGTGAGACAAAGTTCATAAGGGGGCCACACAGGATGACAATAGGGTGTTGGTGGTTATGTGATTTAATACAATTAATGATGATGTGACCGGCTATTTCACATACTTTTAACATGTTTTACAGATTGGTATTGAAGTAACTGAGGAATTCCAAAGTAAAGGTGTCCTGATTCATAAAATACTTGCGTCTTTAGTTTTTAAAATTTATGCTATCTAGATTTTCTAAAATCTAGAGAGTCGAGAAAATTACCTTACATTAATGGGACAGTTAGCAGCAGGTGAAATAGCATTTAAAGATCAGATTTTGGTAGGTGCTTCACTAACACCCAAAGCTAAAGTGGCCCACGTCTAATGTTAAGGATGGGGAAAGGACAGGCAGTGGAAATTACTACCGTTGTAGCTCAAGTGATGATTCACAAAGGGCTTCCCTATAGAGAAGAAATGTGAAAGAGGAAAGGGAGATAACTCCGCCTGTCATGAGTGTGATGGAAGAAGTCACAGGCAAGAACAGATACAAATTTATAGCGCATGCGCTTGTATGGAGGAAGGTGCAATGAGATATGAGAATTGATACAAGACTTCTTGTCAGAGTGCCAAATTCACATGGTTTTTGCCAGAAAAAGATTATTATCAGGAATCACGATTCAGGAAAAGATTATTATCTAGTCTCCTGTTGATATATCTTTCCTAAAAAAATTCATACACAATTTAACTTTTAAATTCATATTATTTATTAAATGTGTTGTGTACTGGAAGTGGAGGATAAAAGAACAGAATAATTCTATTCAAAAGGGCTTAAAATATCAAACAGTAAAAAGAAACCTGAACACAAAAACAGCAGGAACAAAAATTAAATTCAACCAACAAGTGGGAAAACTAACACAATTCTGTGTTAATTTCAATGCAACAGACTAACAGGGCTACCATAATGAATGTGACAAAGTGTTCTTGTCAGCAGAAGGAAATCAAGCATATTTTGGTCACTTTCCTTGGGGAAAGAGTTCCACAAAGTAGCTGCTATCACAATGCAGGTCTTGCTGTTCTTTCCAATCAATAGAATTTGACAGCTACCCTCCCAAATGAGAAAAACCCTCCCATGTCACCCTCCCAAATATTCAGGCTGATGCTGAAACCTTCAATAAGCAATGCAAAAACAAAAAAGGTGTAGAATGATATGGAGAATGATAGATGGTTTCACAGTAGAAGCATTCTGAATAAGACCAAGGAGTGTCTAAAATCACTCTTGTACAAAACATATGTTCAGATACAAAGGAAGTGAGAGGAAGAATCTCCCAACAAGGTGGAAAGAATGTCCTCAGCGAATTAGGATCCCAAGGAGTCTAAACCTGCAATTAAGAGATTTTGTCTTTATATGTAGGGAATAGCTTCAGAAACCACACCATGGCCACCCAACAGCATCTTTCATGACATATTTAGAACTTATTCTGCTATTCAAAGAAATTATAGAATGCAGGGTAGGTCACCCTATCCTTTAGGGGCCTGGTGCCCACTGAATTTAACTCAAATGATACCTCATAAGAAAGATAAGCTTTTGTTCAATAAATGTCTACAAGAAATGCGCAGTGCAGCATTTAGTGGGCTGTCTGTTTTATGACTGTGGATCTACTTTTGCTTTTCTGTTTGGGTGGTCTGAAAAATACTGACTAAACAGGTTACTGTTTCTCCTCCTTCATGTTTTCTCCTTACATTTGTTCCCAACAGGAAAACATGTTTGGAAAACACAGGAATGTTTCAAGTCTTGTTATAGGAGACAGTTATTTCACGTTAACCTTTGATCCTTTAATTTGAAAAACTATAAGGAAAAACAAAAGTGGCAACAAAAGGAGTTAGACTTCCCCAGATGGTCTTTGCCTGCACAGGACCCAAACAACATGTTAATGATTACATTTAGGAAGAAATTGGTTGCAGATCAGATTATGAGACATTTGTGTTCCACCCTGCCTTTTTCATGCCTAACAGCCATTGTTTCTACTAGAGATTGAAGATAAATTTGTTCAGGGCATCCTGACAAAAGACTCAAGAGGCTGATGGAAAATAGGGTTCTAGATTTTTCAACACGGGCCTGATATGTAAAAAAGATTGAAGAATGGTTCACTTAATCACAAGGAATATATTTTTGCAATTTGCTATACCTGTCTTGCAGCAGCTCATGGTGTACCTTATGCCAATCTATATCTCCTTTGGTTCATTTGCTTACTATTATTGTGCTCACTAGCATTATTTTGGAATAGCCAATATAAATGTGTGCTTTGTGTTATAAACTCACCATGTATTCTATAGAACCATGCCATAGCTTTGTTGGGTGCTTGAACAGGTAGAATACCAGCAAGCTTTATATAAAACAAACCAACATGCCACTTCATGGCCACTTGGTAGCTACATGAACTGGGTAGAGCTTGTTCCAGTGGTGGGATTCAGCAGGTTTGCACCGCTTCGGCAGAACTGGCTGTTAAAATGGTGCTTTTGAACAACCAGTTGTTAAATCATTTGAATCCCACCACTGGCTTGTTCCCTTGCTTTATTTCACTTAAATCCATAGGTTTTAAACAACTAGTATTATTATTTAATTTATACTGCATTCAAGACATCACTTTTAGCCTCTTCTCCACTGGTCCAACTTTTCCCTATTTATAGCCATAGGAATTTAATTATTTAACACTGTATTTTAGTTACCATTACGTTTTTAAAAATTTTAGAATTATTATTATTGTGAAAGGGATTGGTAGGTTTTTAACTCCTGTTTTATTGTTATTTACATCATTATTATATTTCTGTAAATTGTTGGAAGCCAAACTGAGTCCGAAAGAGGAAGGGTGGCCGACAAATGTAATAAATGAAATGAAATGAAAAATATTGCCAGGCCAGATTCACACATGTGCTTCTCCCTTTCCCCCATTCCTTCTTGTGCAGAGAATTCCAGTTAGAAGCTACCGTAATTTAGTTTACCCATTACGTATGAATGCAGGTATACAGATTAATTTTAAACCAGCACTCAGAGCATAGATTATATTCCAGTTTAGAATTCTGATATATTTGAGGAGAAGAGAAAATGAACTGTGGCTAACTGTATACACCTGTATTTGAAAGGTAACCAGAGTTAGTTTGTAACTGAGGTTCCTATCGCGCTTCACATAAGAAACGATGCAGAAGGAGATAAGAAAAGCAAGCTATGCATATCAGCATAAAAAGTCAGGTTCATATATGTTGGTTCAAAGTACCTGAATACTTGATGTTTAAAGGGTGCTTATATTTTCTCTAAACCACAGATAATATATGGAAAGTTCTCTTCAAAACATTAGCAAGTGAATATTAAAACATATTGAAGGGAGATTAAGCATTCACTAAGGTGGCCCCCACCTTTGCATTTTGCCTTGCACTTACTTTTTTTTGGTTTGTGAGAGATAAACTTCTAAAGAGCTTCCTGCCCTGTTTACCAGCATTCCAAATGGTGAAAGATGCCCATTGACTGAGAACTCTCTCTTCCAGAAACAGGAGACGGTGCGTCCAGATGGTCTCCCTGAAAAATTGCGAAAGATGTGAGTCAGCAAAGGTCAGTTTCAGTTAGACATTATTTCAAAAACACCCCAAAAACTCACATCTACAAATATTAGAGTGGACATCTCTGGAATCTTAAGACTCCTACCCTGTAGCTGTTAGGATATTTTCAACTTAATACTGATATAGTCACAAACACGCACACACATATACACGTACACACACACTAGGGACCATGGGACCAAAAAGCTCTGGCCCAGACAAGGATCTCAAGGCAAATGATAGGATTCTGCTGTTGAAGCTAAGGAGATCTGGCTCAGAGTAGCATTTCTATGGTAGGACATCTGGAAATTGTATGGTAGGACATCTGGAAACTGTTTATAAGGTGCTCAGCATTCCTTGGAATAGGAATCAGTTATAAAACGTAAGAATAAACATAAATATGTGTCATGTACAGGTTCTAAAATACATGTGTCATATTTCAGGGCCCTTCCAGAACATAATTATACTGTGCAATAAATGCATAGTTGTTACTCATCTGTGTGCTAGGTGGATAGGGGGATAGAGCAAAATATTCTCCTAACAGGGGCATGGGCTTGAAGAAAGATGCTTAGACCCCACTGGAACATTTTTTCAAGTAATATTGTGTCTCCTTGCACAGCTTGTGCACTATGGCTTACAGAACTGCATACAATGGGATTGGGCATGTTTTGTGAACCCTTATGCACTAGACCAGTGATTTTCAAACTTTCCAGAACCATGAACCATTTCCATGATCCTGCCATCCCTGTGGCAGGATAGAACCTACAGAGTTGCAAGCATGTGACAAGAAGTCAAGTAACACAGGCTCATTCCACACATGCAGAATAATGCACTTTCAAACTGCTCTTTGAAGCTGTGCGGAATGGCAAAATCCACTTGCAAACAGTTGTGAAAGTGGTTTGAAAACGCATTATTTTGCGTGTGCGGAAGGGGCCACAGAGAGGGGGAATCAGAGCTATGATCTCCCCAGATTAGAAGAGAATCTGTGTAGCAAGATCATGCAGAGCATCAAAAAGGAGCCTTGGGATGACAGGGACCTCAGTGAGGTAAATATCATAGAATTCACAGAATCCATTTTCTCCAGAGGAATTGATCTTTGTAATCTGAAGATGACAAGAGATCCCCAAGTCCTACCTGGAGGCTGGCATCCCTAAAACACATTAACAGCTGGTCTTTCTTAAAAAAAGGAAAAAATGGCAACTCCAAAAGGACTTGTCCTCCAGCATATGGGGTTCTCTGAGCCACCTGAAAGTCCCAATGCAAGGCATGAAGACTAGTGAGCAACAGCACAGGTGTTGAGCAACACAAACACTATAATATTGTCTTTTTAAGGTATCCCTTCCATTTTGTTATTCCCCCTTTCTCTTCCTGGCTTTTCATTTAAACAAGAAATCACATCATGAGTTACATTCTCTCTTGTAAAGTGCTTACCTGACTTATTTTTAAAAAATAGCAAAAATGCTCTCTTTAGCCTTGCCTTGACAAGACTACCTCAAGAAACGTAATAAATTGTAATGGAGTGGGACAAATACTAATGCCTCAGTAAGTTAGTAATGTTTGTAAGGGAGGTTACAGATCAGATTGAAGGACGCAGTGGAGGGAAACAGACCAAAGGCAGGAGATGAACTTTTCTTTTTCTGCTTAAGTGCTACAGGGTCAATTTGAGTATTAGTAAACTTATTTGTTTTCTAGAAAAAATGTAAAAGATCTTGTATTGTAGGTTCCTTCTATTCTATTTTTTTGCAGATTAATGTATTAGCGGTTTGGATGTGTGGAAATACTTCCTTAATGTTAAAATGACTGGATGAAATTAGGTTTGAACAGATTCTAGTTCTGAAATGTTGTGATTCATAAAACTACATGATGAGATGTGATGTTAATTCTCCAAGGTCATGTAACTGTTTGCAAACTTTTAATGCAGTTCCTGAATGTCACCATTTCTCAGACCTGCAGTTAGACTTTATAGAAAGTCCAGGGATTAGCACTTAGGACCTGAGATTATTTCTCAGATGTTCCTCTGAGACTATTACTCAACAATAACACATATTGCCACCTTTAAAAACAACAACAAACTAACAAGAGAATTGAGTGTTTAGAGACAGAAAGCTGCCCAGTGCTTTTGAATTTTCTTACATAATATTAATTTTATACACACATGCAGAGGGAGAAAGTCAGTTTGTGATTGTACACTGAAGAACTTCATACCAGGAAAGAAAGAAAAATGCCACACAGCTGACAATTGGAACAACTGAGAAACTCATACTGTTGACTTGAACCAAGGTACCAGAAACAGCTTGTGAGATACATGTTCCTAGAAATAATACGGCCTGCAAACCGCTACTTTACAATTGCCTACATTTTATTTATCACATAGTTTGTTCCAATTAAAGAGCTGACAGAACTGCCAGATGTAGCTGATCTCACACCATTTTTTTTAAATCATTAGACTGGGCGGCATGCCACTAAGTATTTAGAAAGAAAGGAGAAGCAAGATAAACAACACATATCCAGGCTAGAAATGCCCATCTTGAAGTGTTGTGTAATTGTTCATTCCTTAAATGCTTAAATTTGGCATAACTAATTGGACCATGTGTAATTGCACTATCTTTCCAAAGTCTGTTTTCCCACAAGAAAATATTTTGCACATTTTCCGGAGATTTTAATGGATTTTCATTTTACAGATGACCATCTAAATGTGTTTGGAGTGCAACTTTTAACACTTTATATTTCTTCCTATGTCTGGTTTTACTTTCCTCGTAAACTGCAAAGTTATTACTGCAGGATTATTATCAAAACAAGGCAAAACAAAAGCAAACCACACCCACTCACACAGAAAGACACTAAGATTCTTTAAAAAATCAAATCTGTCCACTGTGGCAGAATATATGAACAGGAAACATAAAACGCACAAGATCTCAGTTCTTCTCATCAGAAAACATACATAATTCAGCTGAAGTCCTGTTCTTAATCTGGGCTATAAAAATTATAGCAGTACACAAAAATATAGACTCTGGTTAGAGTCCAAACATGCATTCATTCTTTATTTTTGTATCTTTTCCACACTACCAAAATAAATCTTTTTGGAAAAGCACACATGCAAATTTACCTCTCTACACATGGATTTTGAGACACAACTGACAAGACTTATAAGGGACACAGGCCTGACAGATCAAGATGATACGAAACATCTTTCACTAGTTTCACGCCCACTCATCACATACAGTTGACAAGCATGAACACAAAACCTTGCTGCCTTTTTTCCCAGGCACTAAAATCCTGAAACCTCATCTGTTTCAGAATATTACCCTATATTTCACATCATCTTACTCCACCCTTCCAGTACGTTTGTAGGATACACAAAACAAACCCTAAGGTATGCCGCTAAAAATGCTGAGGGCCAATAAACATGCATAAAGAGATATGCAGCCTCAGAACATGCAAGATGCATATGGGTTGAAGCTGAAATGGAAATCATGGTCAAGCCTTGACAGTAATGTCTGTGAGGAGAAACCATACTCTGGAAGAGGCTATGATACCTGTCATCAAGAAGGTCTTCGTTACCTTATTGGGAAAAAATGCACAGCTTGGGCAAAGTGTACATTCTTGGGTCCAGCTTTGCTAATAAATGGTGGAATGGTAGAATAGCAATGGTGGACTTTTTTAAACTATCAGCTGCAGCTTTTCCTGGGGAGCAAATATCTATACATGCTAGCAATCCATGCCTTTGCAATGGCCTTTTATGCATGTACTGCTTACTGTGTGGTTGAAAAGAAACTGATTCACAGTTTTGGCTTTGCAATGTGCTTTTGTGCACTCCCCCCCTCCCGCCCAAGTTTTTGTTTAATCAGCTGCAAAGGTTTGTATTTTTCATATCTGCCCAGGTGTTGGGGTGTGACTTGTGATGTGATGAAAGGGGGTGTTTGTTTTATCTTATTTTGGTGAGAAAGGTCTATCGCAGTTGCACCAACATTCCTCATTCATTGCCTTCCAGCATCCATTTAACATGGTCTGCTTCCCTTTCCCCAGAGTGTCCAAGTCACCATTTTGCCCACCTTCTTTGTTGTGTCCTTCCCTCCCTGTTTTTTCCCCCAGCAGCCGGAATTAGGAATAGAACTTTGGTCTAATCAGTAAGGGCTCACTCCATGGATCTAGTGGGGGGAAGTGGGGAGACTAGCCAACCAGCTTTGAAGTCCCTTCATTCCATCTCATATGTACTTACCTCACATATGTGCTCTCCCCAGATGAATACATGAGGGGAGGGAGGGAATATCAATAAACAACACACATGCGACAGCCCAGAGGCAGAGTTTGGACAGATCCACCAAGGCAGGCAGATCTCCCAAGACTTTGCAGGCTGGTGAGTTGAACCAACTCAAAGAAGTCAATGCGCTGAGCTTTGGATCTGCTTCCAAGTAAATGGGTTCACTTAAAACAGCTTTGAACGCCCCCCCCCCTTTTTTTTTTATGAAAGCAGGAAAAGTAGGACTTTAAAATGCTTCCTATTCAAAGCTGCACTTTTGGAAAAACACAAAAGCTGCTGAAAATAAGTTGAAGCCTCCTGCAGACCTCCCCACCCCACCTTACTCCACATTACTTGCAACAAAATTCATTTGTTTGGTGACTGGAATTTGTTGTCAAGAGTAATCAGCTGTCTTTGTAAAGGCCAAAATTGAGTTTATGTCTTTATATTTTACTTTCTCTGTAATATGGTGTTTTGATGTGTACATATGAGTGAGGGGAAGGGGGAAGAGAATAGTGGGATAAGACTATGGAGTGGTGAAAATAACCAAAGCTCCTGATCAACCATGCAATAAATACAGACACAGTTTTTGAATGCATAGTTCCCAGAAACTGCACAGTGTCTTAAGATTAAAATCAAACCAAATACACATACCCACTTTCATTAATAGAACACTGAGGGTATATAAGTCACAGGAAGACATCATGGTAGAAAGCAAGCCTTTTCAGAAAAGTTGTAAACCTGACAACATAGCTATATAATGTATAGCAGTATTCAACAAGCTGGCAAATGTCTGTGTGTTTCAAGTGAATTTTTGGTCTGCACTTTTAGAGTAAATTCCTGAGTGTCATTTATATGAATCAAATAACATAAGCAACTACTAGATCTACTTGAAATGCTGAATCCATATGGCTATGGAACCATAACAGGGAAACATCTGCAAAGGTAAAGAATAGGTTAGATTTATCAATACCAAGCAAACTCAACTAAGCAAGGGCAGGCAAACTGCTCCCGCACTTGGTCCCTTCTTTACAATTGGTAAAATCAGCTTTATTTGTCGTGGAGCAATTTATGCTCATTTTGTTTGAGGTCATTTTTCACTATCTTCCATCATTTCGTGCATGTGTTCTTAAGTAATCATTCCCACCATAAAAGTAATATTTCAGAATGTTATGGCTTACCGTAGCATAAAGAAAAAGGATTACAGCAGAGAACACCAGTTTACATTGTGCGTTATTTCACTACATTTCAAATAAAAGTCCAAGTCACGTTTAAAGAAACCATGCCACTGCAAGTTAATATGAACTGATTTCCAGTTAGTTTAAGGCTCATGTACTGAAAGGCAAGTTTTAGTATGGGTTTTGTGAACATGCACATCACCAATTTAATAGTCTTCAACACTATTAAAATTTACATCCCAGAAAAAATGCACTAACTTCGATTGTATGGATCAAGGCCACAGCAGGATTCATGCAAGGAATCTTTACTGTCATCCCTATCCCCACTGGAGTCCCTTGACCATCTCCAAAACTGCTTCCTGAGGGTCAGAAGAATCTCAAGGGATACTAGATACAACAAGGTGGAGAAACTGCAGCGGGAGGGGAAATCAGGATAAATTCCCCTTCCTCCTTTTGTTTGAGCTCATGTGCAGCCAGCACAAAACAGACCAAACATCCTATGCCATTCCTGACGGTCTCTAACCCTCACAGGAGGCAGGGGGTGGGGTGGGGTGGGGTGGAATGACTGGAACGCAAAGTAAGAAGAAGAAGAAGAAGAAGAAGAAGAAGAAGAAGAAGAAGAAGAAGAAGAAGAAGAAGAAGAAGAAGAAGAAGAAGAAGAAGAAGAAGAAGAAGAAGAAGAAGAGGAGGAGGAGTTTGGATTTATATCCCCCCTTCTCTCCTGCAGGAGACTCAAAGGGGCTTACAATCTCCTTGCCCTTCCCCCCTCTCGCTCTAAAACACCCTGTGAAGTGGGGGGGTGGGGGGCTAGAGCTCAAGAGGCACCAAGCAGCCCAAGCCCAAAGGTCACTTGTAGCTGAGGTGTGTGGGAGTGCACAGGCTAATCTGAATTCCCCAGATAAGCCTCCACAGCTCAGGCGGCAGAGTGGGGAATCAAACCCGGTTCCTCCTTAACCTCCTACGCCACTGCTGCTCCTGAGTGGCAGATATGCCAACGAGAGTGATTTAGTGTATAGTATAAACCCGGACTTTTAAAAAACTTTTCACCCAAGCTCTTCAGTGTTCAAAAGTGAACTCAGCAGTAGTTCCCTCTTCCTCATTAGTAATTGTATGTGTGGTTTCAAGCTGGTGGGTAGGGGTTAATGCCCACCCCTTCATGACCTCAGAACCAACTTCTGGCTGGCTCACTCTGGAATAATCTGTGGTAAGAGGCCAAATATATTCCTCATCAGCCCTCCTACTAGTCCCTTTTGAGAGCAGTGCAACAGGTGATTCATGTTCCCTGAATGATTTCACATTCTTCTGAGGGAAAAGATCCTTCTGAGAGACTGGAAGCCATTCAAGTCATCTCAGTGGTTCTGTCCTCCCTCAGAGTCACCAGTTGAGGTGGTAGTATCACTTTAAAGGCCGCAACCCTTTCTTCTCCAGCAATGGCACCTAATATTTCTGGGTATTGTCCTGCTGCTGGATGCAGAGTCAGAAATACATTACCAGTTTTCACAACAGACAGAAGTAAGCAGTAAGGAACCGTTTTAGATATTGGTGGTATTTAACATCCACAAATAATCTGGAACTAGGGTAACAAGGGAGGCAGCCATGATAGTGAGATTTCAACTGGACTACATATCTGGTTACACACATACAAATACACTAAAAGGCTTTTGCATTGGATGTGACTACTCAAAGACGGGATTGTAGTAGGTCGTATAGGGGATCATGGTGACTACCTCACTGAAAATCTACTGTGCACAGTTCTATTTTATTTAAAATCATTATATGCATGTCTTTTTCCTAAGCATCTAAATATTGTCTTTTTGCTAAGACATGTAACAACAATATAGAAAGAGTACAAAGCAACTGGATAAACAATGGATATTAGAAGACAAATACAATACATTAACATCAATTTTTTAAACAATACTTAATGCCCCAGTAGCAAGGTCAGGCTGCCCCAAAATCTCTCTGGAATAACGTTGAGAGGCAAACTGCATGAGACATTTCTTCACTTGTTCATAATAATTTGCCTGTGTTTCCTGCAGCCTTGCAGAAGCTGTGGGGAACTGCTTTCATTAAAAAAGGAGAGCCCAAACATTTGCAACAGCACCACAGGGGTAGAACACCCCCCCCCCCCTCCAGCAATCTTCTTACATTAAAACTGCGCTTTGGGGAGGTGGGCCATTTCTCTGATTTTAGCGGCCCCATGTGCACAGAAATTATGGTAGAAGCCATTTTCCCTCTCCTCCACACACACACACACACTGTGCTTTTTAGAGTCTGTTTGGGGATCTCCTTTTTTAAAAGAAGCAGCTCCCTGCAGCTGCCATGTGGGTGCAGGGGGATCATGGGCAAACTAATGTAAATAGGCAAAACAATGTAACCTAGATTGCCAAAAAAAACCAGGAGAGTAGAGGTTCCCCATACCTCCTCCAGAAGGCTGTTACACAAGCATGGGGCAGCTACTGAAAACAAAAACAGAACAACCAAGGCCAGGCATTGCTGGACAGAATCAAGCTGCTGAATGGAAGCATTAAGGGAAGAGGCAGTCCTGCAGTTCACTCTGTATCTAAAGGATATTATAGAGCTAGAAAATATATGGTACAGAAAATGAGCTTAGTGATTGATTGGGGCCCTCTGCTATGAAGGCCATTGCTTTCACCTCCTGCATGTGAGCTCTCAAAGGCATGTGGTGGGCCACTGCGAGTAGCAGAGAGCTGGACTAGATGGACTCTGGTCTGATCCAGCAGGCTCTTTCTTATGTTCTTACATTCTTATGAGGAAAAGCAAAAGAATGCTAGATGGAACCTCCACGTTCAGAGGCATCATAACTCTAAATAGCAGGAGCAAGGGACTAACAACAAGGAAGGTGGCTGCTTTCGGGCCCTGCTTGACAGCTTCTCAAACACATCTGGCTGGCCAGAGCTGGAATGCTGGCTAGATGGACTTTGAATTGATCCTGCACATCTCTTAAGTTCTAAAGACTAATCCTTGCTGGGATAAAAAATGTTGTTCTATTGGCAGCATATGCTGAGGCTGGAGAGTTTTGCATGATTTAGAACCGTATTTTTGTCACTATGAGATTAGTAGAGCTAGTCAGATTTGGAAATGACACTTCTAAGCTAGCACGCTTCCCAATGTCAGGATACTTTGATTCTGAACAGAAATTGTCTTGAGTAATTTAAATGTGGGCCTCCCGTAACAAAAGATTGTGTCTGTGCCAAATTTTTCAATGTGGGAAAATGGGAGCTGGGATGAGACCAACTAATCAAATTCTTCAACTTTTCACCTAAAGCAAGATTTGTAGTTGCCTGGTCTCTAGAGATGAAAGATTGATTACTGCATTAAGTTGCTTAGCCAAGCCTTTTAATATGACTTATCTAGAGTTGAAACGCCAGTGTGGTCGTAACTAAAACAGAAACCCTTGTTTCTATTTCACATTTCAGAATAGGCCCTGCTTTACATTGGATCTTAATTTGCCAGAACAGAAAGTTCAAGTAATTAATCACTCATTCTGATAAACCTCCATTACAACTACAGGCCTTGTATATAATGGCATTAAAGAAAGTATAGATTATTTGAGGTTATTAATGACTTGGTAAAAATCAAACCACGGAAAAATAAATTCCAGTGATGTTTGTGCAGTCAAGTGAATGTATATATGATTAATCAAATATCTATTTAACATGAAATTACTTCTAGGATGCTTTTACATCATACAGTAAAATGACAATTGAGCAGAAGACAACAATAAATAATATTTGATGAGCAATCATTCTCCATCATGCTGGCAAAGCTTAAACAGAGACTCACTATTCTGCAGTTTCCAGCTGCCACTGCTAAGGCCATTAGGAGAGGAAGAGGATGCCCAGGTCAACACCTCTGCACAAAGCAAGAAGTCTTCATAAAAGACAAATAATATCTGACTGTTCATTGTAAACCTGGCAGCTGTTCCTGGAAGGATTGTATTTTTGACCACACCATGCCTCCAAGATACAGACTGATTAGTAAGCCAAATCGTTTGAAGACTGCCTTGCTTAGCTTATCACTGCTCCAATTGTCAGAATAGAATAAGGCTGAACTCACTCAGTAATTGTTCTCTTACCAGAAGATGAAATCCACAGGTAACTTGAATACATAAAGCAGTATCACCTTTGCCCCAGAGAAGGCTACCTGAACATTTTACACTGTGTGCTGGGCAACAAAGTCCTATCAAATAACATCTTGCTACATATAGAATCATAGATTGGAAGAGACCCTGAGGGCCATCAAGTCCATCCCCCTGCAATGTAGGAACACAAAATCAAAGCACTCCTGTCAGATGGCCATCCAGCCTCTTTTTAAAAACCTCCAAAGAAGGAGACTCTACCACACTCCGAGGTAATGCATGCTGCATGCCACTGTCAAATGGCCCTTACTGGCAGGAAGTTTTTCCTGATGTTTAGATTGAATCTCTTTTCCTTCACCTTGAACCCATTACTCCTGGGCCGTTTCCGCACGGCCACGCTGGGGGTTGGGTCGGCGTACATGATGCCGACCCAACCCCCCCAGGACCATTTGCACGAACGGTCCCGGTAACGAAAGGGAAGATAGCGCCGCGGAGCGCCGTCGTCCAATCGACCTACCTTCTCTGCGACTGTCCAGCACGTCGCCAAGGCCAGGGGACACGCCCCCCTGCCCTGCGCGACTGCTCCGGAGTCACAGGGAAGGGGGGCGTGTCCCCAGGCCTCGGCAATGCGCTGGACGGTCGCATTTTTGCCGTCCCCAGGGTGCTGTATTTGGCCCGTGCGGAAAGGGCCCTGGTTTTAGTCTCTGGAGAAGCAGAAAACAAGCTTGCTCCCTCACCAACATGACATCCCTTCAAATATCTAAAAATGGCTATCCTGTCACCTCTTAACCTTCTCTTCACTAAACTAAACATACCCAGCTTCCTACGTCTCTCCTTGTAGGGCATGGATTTCAGACCTTTTACCATTCTGGTAGCCCTCCTCTGAACCTGTTCCAGCTTGTCAATATCCTTCTTGAATTGCAGTGCCCAGAACTGTACACAATATTCCAGATGAGATCTAACCAATGCAGAATAGAGAGGTACAATGACATCCCTCAATATAGACACTATACTCCTATTGATACAGCATATGATTTTTCTTACTCAGGAACAAGAAGGCCTGGGATATGAAAGCCTTTCAGATGTTTGCATCAACAACTATTGTAAATTCAGCAAACTTCAACAATCATTTGTGAATTTAGAAAAACAACTACTAGCAAGCTAGGTGTGTAGTGACCAGATGAAAGGCAGAACAATATTAGAAGTCATGTTTTTAAAAAAATAATCAATCAACCTTTATTCTCAAATGTTGAGTTTTGAGTATACATGTAAATAAGTCATTCCTAGTTGGTACTTGGGTTGCACTCCTGCACACACCATCCTTAAGATCTTTTTGATTTCAGGGTGCTCTATAACCAGTCACAGGAATACCAGCAGAATGTAAGGTACCTTTGATGCATAGCACTACACATTTTTCTGCTATGATTCACCCTGGAAGTGCTCACATAAGCCATGTAAGGAATACTTTCATCCAAAGAATCCAGATTTTTTATTGTCTGCAGATAGCACCTTCCGTATGATGCTTTTGCAACCTCTGGAAATGCCCTAACAGACATAAATTGCCTATTTTAAACAAAACAGTCTTATAACCTAAACCACTGAAGAAGCATATAATTTTTATACATCATGATTTCAAATTCCCCCTAATTATGGTAGAAAAATGGTAAAGGCAGGAAATATAAGTGGACCATGAAGGTGTGATGATTGCGGGTGGGAATTATTAAATGGATCTCAGGAGCTGAATGAACTTTTGTTTCTTCAGGTCTGCCAGTGCAACTAGTCCCTTTTATGGCAGTTAGGCACTTCATCACCAATGTGAATGTCACAGCTTGGACACTTTTACTAAAAATGCAGCCAGTTGGAACCACCATTCCATATGAAATTCTGACAATATCGAGAAGTCAAGGGCTGTAAAGTTTATTGCTCCTCCAGCTAACAATGGAATCTTGGATCTGATGCAAAAATCTTTTAATAAAACCACAAAGTTACTAGATAGTCTGATTTGGAGCTCAGCTGTTGCTGACATCTTTTGACATATGTCTGGTAGCCTTTATAGGATATAGTATTCACAGAAGTAAAAGTTAATGCAGAAAGGTACAAACTTTGCACTGCATTCCAAGGTTAGACAGTTGTTGAAACTCTAGCTGCCTTACAAGACACCAGATCCATCTTTACAAAAAATAGAAACATATACGTACATATAACAGTACTTTATTCCAAGGTAAAAGAGATCATTATGATATTATTAGAAACATTGTTGTAGAATTTAATGCCAATAATATTCATGTGAGGAATATGTTTACTTCTAATAACCTACTCCACAGATCAGCTTCCTATCTGGCAGCCAAGCTTAATGAGTACTAGTTGCTCTCCCTGTGAGTACTAGTTGCTCTCCTTGTGCCTGGAAATTAATGAGGCAATGCCATAGTTCAGGATGCCACCTTTGATCCGGGTGAATGATGAATAGCCATTTACCATATCAGTGAGCAAGAAAATCAGTAGGTTAGCTAAGCTTATTTTGATGACATGTGTATCAAAGATACACCTGACAAACATTTACTGGTCATTATAATTCCTTTATTATTACAGCAGTTTGAGTTTTTAGAATGAGTATGGTAAATAAAACTACATTACATGTTACATGTGGGGATCTTAAAGACTTTTGGGGAGGTACCATCCCCCCCCCCCATACTTTATTCACTGGTATGTTTATCTTTGGGTTCCCACTCTCCTCCCACTTGGACTTTCATGAAAATTGCCACTGTGCCCACCTTCCTGCCTACTCCCCCATTGCTCTACCTGTAAGTCCTCATCTACTTTATTCCTTCCATTTTGTCCACTCAGCCATCTCCCTCCCTGCCATTCTGCCTGCTCCTCCCCCTCCCCATTGCCATATGGTCAGGGGCAGTCAGAGCCATATTAATCTGTGGCCGGGCTCCTAGGCTTTTAGGTACTTATGCCATCATTTACCCTTTCAGTATTCACATGGACACCGATATCCAGTTGAAATAATGCCTGCTGACCTCTTCTCTCACAGAGCAATAGTTCTTCCTTTTCTTTTCTCTTTTGGAATCCCGACTTGTGCTTGTACATGTTGGCTGCCATTTGTTCTTTGAAAAAATATATAAATAATAACTTGGTGGCAACAGGTTGTGCTTTCCCCTTTCTTCTGCAACACCACTACCTCCACCTGTTCTCATGTGGTTCAGGTAATATACTCTCCCCTTCTCCACCATATTCCATGGCAGGCTGATGGAGATGCATTGGCACTCATCCATTTTGGGGATTTAACTTCCCCTCCACTCCATTTTTGTGTTAGGTTTATGGAATCAGCTACCTTGTTTCTACATGGTTCCAACCTATGGATTTAAGTATCCCCAGATGAGGCCATGCTGAGAATTAGACATATTACAAGTGGGTGCCCATGAAACATTTACAGAAGAATCCTGCTGGGGGAGAAATTTCAGACAAGGCATATTCAAGTTTATATGGACACAAAAATCTGCTATCACAGCATATGTTTTATACATATTATGGACTGAGTCCCCAAACTATGAACAATCTGGAGAGAAAATGAGTGGGTGACAAAAAACTGTTTATATGAGGTGAAATCCACAGCTCCAAGGAAGAGATACTGTATGTTTCACAGGATGCACCCCCACTCCTTGGTTGAGCCTGGAAACGCTATGAAGGAGAGAATTCCATAGTGTTGGAACCACTGAAAAAATATGTTTAATATGGTTAGAATCCTAAATTTCCTTTCTACTTCTGGTAGGCAGTTCTGCTTGTAAAAGAGAGGGTCAGGAATTTTCATACTTCCACCAGCACTCACTATAGCCCCTATTTGGAACTACTGTCATTCCTGCGGGGTGCAATATCAGATAGTATAAATTACTGCAGAGGGAAGGGAAAGGAAAGTCAATGTATACAGCACAGCTCCAATTGCTACGTAAGCTCCAAGCCTGTATATTGAGAGTTTTACACTGTCAGATCTGTCAGATTTTCAGAGTATTTGAAATGTAGACTATTCAGAGATTTAACTATTTAGAGATTTAACTATTTAGAGAGATTTATAAATACTTGTAGCCAATAAAGTTCACAGAGCACAGATGTAATGCATTCTCTCCAATTTAGGTCTGATAGTAAACAATATTTTGGACTAACTGACCTTTCTAAACAGAAAATGGTGCTCAAATTTCTAAAGAATAAAAGCTAAGCAGTAATTCAAAAATATTTTTGTGAACTTCAGTAAAGTCTCTTTTGAACTCTTACATCTTTATATTACATCTTTATATTAGCACTAAACTCTGATTCATCAAAGCCTGGATTTCTACAGCCATGACATAAGCCAAGGTCTAGGATGATAGAACCATTCATGGCCTAGAATTCTGCCAATGCTCTGGCAATTATACTTTTATTAAAAGATGTCATTAAATGCTGATACTTTATATTTAAATCCAGTATATTCTCCACACACATGTTCTCCACATTTTTCAATCACTCAACTTAATAAAAATATGACTGATTCAAGAAGACTTGTTGAAACCATTTACTACACTAAATGAGCACAGAAACAGACCTCAAAAGTTGAATGCCAATTGTTAATGTTCCTATAAAACTCTTGCAAGTCAAAATTCAAGAACAACAAAAAATACTACTGAATTTTAGGCAAGTAAATGCAATGACTCCATTTCTTGGAATGGAAGAAAGCACACACACAATATAAAATAACAAAATATAATTAGTCACTAGAATTACATTTCAGGTATTCATATTCATGGGTGCAATATGTTAGAAAAAAAAATTAAGGAGAATCTAAAATTATAATTTGATGAGATCAATCACATTAGCACACATACTATGAATGTGTGCATATATATATATCCATCCATCGGTACCACACATTTAGTTTTTAACAATTACAATGAACAGTGAGATATGTGAAACTGAGACCATCTCATGAACTGAAAACACAACTCTTATGAATAACACAGCATGACTTATTCAATTTTGTCTCAGAACTGCTTACAGTATTTGTTCCGACAGAGCCTGTTAAAATTCATATTTTATTTTTCACTTTGGCTACAATCTCATGAAACTTTCAGAGGCTGAAGATGTGAGTCTGGTTTGGCATTACAATAAATTACTTCCATTACCCTGCTGTTAGTGGTTTTTGGAGCTACTGGGTAGGAGAACTTACCCCGACAAGGCATGGCACAGATTAGGAATGAGCCCATACTTGGTTTGCCTGACATCTCCTGCTGAGCAGTTCTGCTCTCTTTGCCAAATGTAGGGAATAGTCCTCATAAATAACAGCTGGGGTAGGAAAACAGTACCTGGGCTATACTATTTCATGCTGCAGGAGTTGAATTACATAGCTGACTACTTCCCCATGGAGAAAAAAAATGTGGCATGTCCAAAACTAACACATTCTGGTGAGGCCAGCTCTCTAGTTTTCAATGTGATGTGCGCTGTTTTTATAGGAAGGAATAGTCACAGTGCAACCCTATGCAGGCTTACTGAAGTCTAAGCTTACTCATTTCAATGAACTTGAATAACTCTGCACAGGTTTGCATTGTCAAATACATGATCTACAGTCTGAAATTGACCATTCCAGGAACAGTTTTATCACATCATCTTTTTTGTATGTGTACTAGTCTCTACAAAGTCGTCTACATGGGGAAGCAGTGATATGGGAGGAACATGGTCAGAGTATCCAGGAACTAAAGGAATGGAAGAACTGGAGATGCCTGAGGAAAGCTCAAGGGGTCATCATTGTCCAGCCCACCAGTTAAATTCTCTTCTTCAGGTCCTCCTCTGGACCCCTACCTGCAGAGCTGAAGCTGACTGTGACCTGAGACAAACCTATTCTGATGGTGGCTGTGATGACACTCCATCTCCAGACCTAAAAACTAGAGACTTAGATTTCACAATCCATGAACTCTTTATTTATTTATTTATTTATTTATTTATTTATTTATTTATTTATTTATTTATTTATTTATTTTGTTTGTTTGTTTGTTTCTTCGTTCCACTTTTATACCACCCTCCCCTGGAGGGCTCAGGGCGGTTTACAACATAAATACAGACAAGTGGATAAACAAGATAAAATACTAAAATTGGTACCAGTTAAAATGCAGCGCACAAGGTTCATAACCATTTATAACAGATGGCGTTCAACCATTAAAACTCCTCTAACTCCTCCAGGAGGGGAACAGCGGGTCTCAGTTGTTAACGGGCACATCAGCAGCCGGCCTCCCCAAAAGCCCGGCGGAATAACTCAGTCTTACAGGCCCTGCGGAACTCATTCAGGTCCCGCAGGGCCTGGACAGCTGGAGGAAGAGCATAGTGGAGGCCAGCCGCATCATGGAGGGGGCGGGGATCTCCAGTAAATTGGCCTCCGCCAAGCGCAGAGACCGACGTGGGACATATGGGGCCAGACGGTCCCTAAGGTACGAGGTCCCGGACCACGTAAGGCCTTAAAGGTTAACACCAATACCTTGAAGACGATTCAGAATTCAACCGGGAGCCAGTGCAAGCGGTGCAACACGGGCATGATGTGATCTCTAAAGGCACCTCCCGTGAGCAAAAGAGCCGCCGCATGCTGGACCAGTTTAAGTTTCCGGATCAGCCTCAAAGGCAGGCCTGCGTAGAGCGAGTTGCAATAGTCTAATCTGGAGGTGACCGTTGCATGAATCACTGTGGCCAGATCCGCCCAGGAGAGGAAGGGGGCCAGCCGCCGGGCCTGGCGGAGATGGAAAAACGCAACCCGGGTTAAATGGGCCACCTGGGTCTCCATAGAAAGAGACGCAATCCAGGTGGGACCCCCAGGCTGCGAACCGAGGGGTCGGGTGCCAATGAGACCCCCTCCCACACCGGGCGAAGCTGAAAATGCCCTCGCTCCCCACGGCCTAGCCAAAGGATCTCCCTGTCTTTGCTGGATTCAGCTTTAACTCTGCTCTGGCGGTCAACCAGCCAGCAACCGCCTCCAAACAATGCTGTAGAGCTGCAGGGGCGGTGACGGCTCGCCCTCCATCGACAGAGATGAGCTGGGTATCATCAGCATATTGATGACACACCAGCGTTTCAAAAGCTCCGATACGCAGCTAGCGCTAAAGCAACATATAGATGTTAAATAAACAGTGGGGACAACAGCGCTCCCTGAGTGCTATCACCTGCAGGCAATGAAGCTGGGGCACCCTCCGGGAAGCTTGGTCCCTCGCACCACGCTTAAAGCTGACTCCGGGTCCCGGAGAAACGAGGCAATCCACTGAAGGACAGTACCACCGACCCCGGAAACGGCCAAGTCGATTATGGGTCAAAAGATGCGTGATCGACCATATCCAAAGCGCTCGCGGTGAGATCCAACAACACCAGCAGCGCCGATCCGCCTCGGTGAAGCTGCATACGGAGCGTATCTGTGACGGCGACAAGAACAGTCTCCGTCCCATGCCCAGCATGGAAGCCGGACTGGAAGGGATCGAAGGCCGATTCGTCCTCCAGAAAACCCTGAAGCTGCTCCAACACCACTCTCTCAATTACCTTCCCCAGAAACGAAAGATTCGAGACGGGGCGGTAATTGGCAGGATCACTAGGATCTAACGACGGTCTTTTTATTTTTTTTTATTTTTTTATTTATTTGTTAGATTTATAGGCCGCCTCACCCCCAAAGGGCTCGAGGCGGCTCACAATATAGCTGTTCTCAATGACAGCAAATCAGTACAAAATTATAACTTAAACCCATTAAAACCTAAGCAGCAATTACTAGGAATAAATACAAATTAAGACAACAGAAGTTGTTAAAAACAGGCGCCCGATCTAAAGGCCAAAAAGGGGAGGGGGTAGGCAAGATGGAATCAGGGCCCAACCAAGATGGAAAACAGGCAGCCTCAGTGGGGGGCGGTAGAACCGCGGCCAGCCCCCCCAAAAGCTTCCGTCTTACAGGCCCTGCAGAACTCACCAAGGTCCCACAGGGCCCGGACAGCTGGAGGTAGAGCAGTCCACCAGGCAGTCCACCATTTTAAGAGTGGGCCTCCTTCAACCCACCCGGACAAACTCCTTGCTCAAGGGAGCTATTGATGATAGTCAACAGGTGGGGTCGTAGCTCCTCCCGGCATGCTTTAATAAGCCAGGAGGGGCCCGGATCCAGAGGACAGGTAGTAGGTCTAGGACTCTGTCAACATCGGCTTCAGAGAGCAGGGAAAACTGGGCCAAACAAGGGCCAAAAGAGGGAGGGAGCCTCCAGTTTGCTAATAGTCTCCAAGGTGGCAGGAAGGTCCTGGCGGAGCGACGCAATTTTATCTGCAAAATAGCTCATAAATGCCTCACAGCTAATGGCCAATTGATCATTTTTGAGCCCTCTGATAATGTGGTAAGAGATCGAATAATGCAGAACAATTGTGCTGGGCGAGAGCTAGCAGACGCAAGAGAGGAGGAGAAGAATACTCTCTTCGCCTCCTTCGTCGCCATCTCATAGGCCTTCATAAGCATCCTATAAGATGTTCGCACAGCCTCGTCACGAGACTTTTAATACTTTTATTTTTATAATTGAGACTTTCCCATTTAGTCTGCTAGTCTCAGTGAGAATAATGCCTCCCTGAGGATTCACTTGGCCCATTATGAGAGGACTAACACTAAAGTCCATTTCAAACTGCCATGAAATAGGCTGTAGACGGGGTGGGGGGAGAGTGTTCATGGGGGACTGGGCAGGCTGGTGGCAGATTGTCCTGGCCACCACCTTCTCCGCCCGGCACTTATCCCAACTCACTGCTGGGTTGCTCTGGTGCTCTGCTGCTGCTCTGCCATTGCTCTGTGCTGTCACGGCCCTTCAGGTCTCACAGGTGAGAGTCCAAGGCCAGGACCCTGGAGAGGAAGGCAGGGTTGATTTTTGGGGACTGGGAGGGTAGCTGTGGGAATTGGGAGGCAGGCCGGAGACCTGGCAGGCAGGCAGCTTGGCGCTGCTTCTCAGATGGGCCGGGGTTGGTTGGTGGGGTGGGGTAGGCAGATGAGAGGCCTGGAGGGAAGGTGGCTTGGTGGTGCTTCTCTGCTGGACCCTTTTGAACACAACCACAAACCCTCAGCCAATGGGTGCGCAGGAGAGCCTCCTGAGTGCCCAGTGGCTGACAGTTCATCAACACAATGATAGAAAATTATGTAGGATAAGATTACAGGATGGAAGGAAGGACACAGTAGGTTTAGTGAAAACAACTAAGAAACAAGTTTATTTCAGTGGTGGGGGAAGGGTTAGGGTTAGTTGGGAACCCCAATTGCATGCCATCATTACCCTCCTGTCACTTCCCACCATAAAATACCATCAGGGATCGGACAAAGTGTAAAGATACCTCATTCAAGACATTCCTGTAATAGTTCACCTTTTTTATATTGATACATCCATACATTGATGGAATTTTAAAATTTTATTAAAAATTAAAGCATACATGCACAATAGAGAACCCACAATACATCCCCCTCCCAACCATACACAAGCAAAAAGCCAGTAATACCTGCCCCGCTGCAAACAGGGTGGTGGGTAAAAATGACGAATATGCCACGAAACAAAGACTCCATGGCCAGTTCTCTTTGAGGTCACGGGAACCTCGCCATATTGGCCACTATGATATTATGGCTTAGTGCATTCACTCAAAATAGCCAGGTCAGTGAGAAAGAGAGCATGTGAATTGAAGCTCTAGCTCTAACATGCCTCTTTGCTGAAGACTTAAGTTAAAAAAAACCTGTACTGTAGAACTCTACCTTGGGAATATTTTCATAGCTTCAGGTTGTGTCATAAGGACAAACAGTGGGTGGATGTTGGGTTCATGCAGACAAGCGTGTGACTGTGCCTTCTAGCTAATTATGTGATTTTACAGATGTGGGCTTTGTGAAAACCTGTAATGAACACAATTTAACGTTACTAATATGGGTAAGAAATATGTAGCTTAAGGAGTGTCAAAAGGGAGATGATTTTTAGTTTTCCCTTTGGGTTTCCGGTTCACCTAGGCTGCCTTGTATGTTGAGATGTTCTCAGAGCCAGTAGCTGGGATTCCTGCCTTGGGGGATCAGGAATGCCATATTCCCAGACTCCCAGTGCCAAGGCAGGTGCAAGGGAATGGAACTGTAGCAACTTGCAAACGGCAATTAAAGAAACTGCCTAAGACAAATGAAACTAAAAGCAGTTCTTAAAAGTTACATAAGCTGCCTCCCACAAAAGATTCTCACTGGTTTATTTCATTCGCTATGTTAACTACAAGTTCACACCCCGAAGCAACTCCAATGTATCATGGTGCAGGGAGTGCCAAGTTGGGGCTCCATGCCATACATTGTTGTTTAAATAGAATTTAAATCTCAACTAAAGAACATGATGCATTTTCCCATACTCTTTACGCTTCTTGAGTGTTAGGTTAATTTGCACTAAAAGGGGCATGTGTGTGGGTAGAGTTTTTTATTACACAGTTCAATTAACAAATACAGGCAGAGTTGAGTTTTGCGTCTTCAGTCTAGGGGCTGGCATAATATTAATTGATACCAGTAACTCGGGTAATGTAGGCAGAATGTTAGACAATTAGCATGTTGCATTTTTTATTTATTAAAAATTATCAATCACTTTTTTGCCACAAGGGAGAATGGAAGACATTAAAATATATCTAAATAAACATGGGCACATTTTATATAATGGGAAAAATTAAACAGTGTTTTTCAAATTGAATCTGATGCTGTGGCAAATATAGGACAATATACTCTTCTTGCATTCTTTTGTAGCAAAGCAGTGTAGTTACGATAAAGTAACAAAAGCATTCTGTCTTCTCTGTCCACTTCTTTTCTCATTCCACTAGCATAACTAAAAGAGAAGAGATATGTATGATTCATGAAACCTCATGGGTAATCAGATTTTCTGCCCAACGAGGGAGTTTGGGAAGAAGGCATAAAGCTGTAATATAGCAATTGCTATATGGTATTTTCCTCAAATACCTCCAACCTCACATGTGTTTACATGATTACCATTGTGAAGAGCAGACTCATGTCTACAAGTCAACAAATAGGTACACATGAGGTAACAGGGGACAGTGGCCACTAAGGCTACTGGGAAAAAAAAACCCTGGTGGGCTAATAACCACTAGCCTGGCTTGGTGAAGGATGGACTCAACCTGCTTGCCCTGCATGGTGAATGACAGCGTGGGCTGGCCTGGCAAAGTAACGATGCACCCAGCCTGGGCTCGCTTGCCTGGTATGGTGAAGGACTGGCCTAGACCTGTGCAACAGTTGCTTGTCCACGCTGTGTGGGTCTCACTGGCAGGCTAGTTTTCCCTCCAAGCCAGAGCAGATGGGGCAGTAGCAGGAAATACTAACGAGTGCATTTCCAGGTCCATTCCCCCCCTTTATCAGGTATCCAAGGCTAATTTTTTGTTTTCAACAAAGTTCCTTCAGCCTTTACACGGTCCCTGCATGTTTTACAGTGTTCATTAAAGGACACCAGTGTACGGATCGATTCCAGCATCACAGTCTAAAAAGTATTCAGCTAAGTGAATGTATGCATCTTTATTTTTTGTTCTTATTTCAGAACAGACACCATATAACTAATGATTCTATGGGCATAACTTTTACAAACTTTTTGATATATCTAGGATTGATTAAACATACAAGTTCCACACATTCAGGTTTTATGGTTTGTAGTCTGTCTGAGCACTGTTTAATGGTTTTGTAAGACCTTGCTGAAATTGTTACGATGCTGTTTTTATGTTTCTTTATGGTGGTTGCTAGTTCTCTTACTTTTGGGTTTTTAGGTTTATTATTTTATTGGTATGCACGCCAATATATTTAATTCTCAGCACAGCCAAATCTGTGGATATTTGAATCCAGAGACTGAAACTGTGAACAGACAAGACAGATCTTTTTACAACCTAAAAGAAGACTCAGGCTTGCAGAATAGTTTGAAATCTTTAAAAAAACAACAACACCCTCCCCCATCAATCTCTAGCTGGGAGAACTATGCCCCAGTTTTGCAGTGCTGTCTGGCCAAGGCCCAATTGTGAAATAGGGAATCTGACAGAACTACATCCCCACTATGACACTATTTCCTCTGTCCCTCCTCTGGGCACCCCCTATATCCTCACCTTTCCCTGTTTTCTTCTCCCCTTCCCACCTACCAACCAATCATTCTTTTATCTGCCTCCCATTTTCAGCAATATTTATTATTTATCCTCCTGCTAAACAGGAGTCCAGTAGCACCCTGAAGACTGAATTGATTCCAGCATAAGCTTCCGCAAGGCTGTGTACTTCATCAGATACAGTGAAGAATGATTAGGTTGATGTTTTTCAGCGAATCTGACCAAGAGGGCTCTGGCTCACAGAGCCTTCTGCTGGAATAAATTCTGTTCATCTTGAAGGTGCCACAAGACACCTGTTTTATTTCACTGCAACATATTGGCACAGCTACTGTCACTGATGTGTTTCAGGTGCCCCAGCTTGTTGGTTAACTTAGCTCCAAACTGATTTTAATTGAAAGGAAGACTACGTTTCTGAAATTTCATTCTTTTAATTCCCACTCGAGAAGTTCAACAATTTCTGGTTTGTCGATTTTTAATTTTGTTTTCTGTGTTGAATGTTTAAATCCATTATAATTAACTCAGAACTTCTTGCTTGAATTCCAATTCCATAAGTACATTTTCCACATCTTCAGGTGACAACTCAAAAGCATTTGTGAACAGGCTGATAAAGGCCATTATCATCAAAACTGTTCCTATTGGAGATATGTACATTATTCAGATTCTATCATCACACAGAACTAACCACTTAATAATATATTCCCATGCCTCCAGAGCAGGAGACGATGGGAGTGAGACTGTTTCCTTCTTCACAGAATCCTTTTGCCTTCCAGCAACCTATTCTGTTGAGTAAATTAATCGTGGGAATTACCCAGGAGGGGGGGGGGAGCAATAATTAATTCCTACTTTAAAATGTCACCAAAACATATAGAACCAACTCCTACTAGCCAATCATATGAGAAGTAAACTTTTTTTTCCATATGAGAGTTGCAAAATTAGGTGAACACTTCTTAGTTTCTGCCTGCAGGGTATGTGAGCTCTGACAAACTGTGATCGGCATAGCTGAGGATTTAGAGTGATTGCTACCTTTGCTGAAAAGATTAGTTGACACACCTTTCTCTAAACAAACCGTGTTCTTTAGCTTCATGAAGATTTACTTCTTACTGGCACTAAGCTACGAAACATTTAAAATCGTATGCATTGCCTTCCTTGTGCTTTCAGATAAATTATATGTCTATACTGCTATCTTCCTATTCGACGATCAACGTTAGGCTGTTTCTGTATGTTTGCATGATTTCTTGAAACATTTTGTAAATTATTACTTCCCCAAAATAGTCAGAATAGCATCTTAATTATCTACAAGGCAATATAACTTACACTGGAAATATGTGGTGTCAAACGGACAGCCTGCAGTGCTGCCGCTGAGATTTTTGGACTTTGAGGCAAGGCACATTATTGCCTCTTCTTGAACTCTGCCATCCATCTTTTGCACATACATTACTTTTTTGCAAATACATTATTTAAAATTGTGTCAAAGTTTAATTATGTACAAAACTTTTCCTGCCCTCCCTCTCCTGCTTCACCTTTCCTTGGTTTTATCTGGTACCCACTTTTTAGACATGCAGCGCCTAACAGTGATGAAAAACAAATGTTGGGGAAACGTCTTTTCAGCAAAGTTTATCATACTATACGCTATAGAGTGTGAACAGTAGTATGTTCATAAATAGATCCTATACTTTCTGACATTTGGGCCAAAAAAGTTTGCCTCTCCCTTTTCTAGCCACTGAGTCATGGCAGTTTTTACCATAAACAAAATGGAACAAACCCTTTTGGTAAGCAACTTTCCTTCTGCAATCCAGGCTGGTTCTTGGAACCCCAACATGGAGACACAGCCCTGGATAAACCATTTGTCTGAACCAAATAAACCTTCCCAAGGTTGGAAAAGAGCGGCTGGAGGAAGCAGAATGCACAAAAGATTCATGATCCTTGTGCCTGCACACCAATGGATGCAGCTCATAGGATGGTCAGATCTGGTTTTCCTTTGAAAGGCCATACTCTTTTCCACAAAAAGATGACAGTGGAATTGTATATTAATCCACCACTTCCTGGATCTTCTTTGTTCTAGAATGCTCTGCTTGGGTCCTAGTGCTTACCTAATTCTGTCCCCAAGGCACTAGGACCCAAGTGGCGCATTCTAGAACAAAGAAGATCCAGGAAATGGCAGATTCATATATCATTGTACTTTCGTCTTTTGGTGGAAAAGGGTATAATTGTCTTTGGCAGTGTGTTATTGTATCTTCTCTAGTCAACAGGAGTACCAGAATTCTAAGAACCTTAAAATAGTTGGGGAAACAGGCACTGCTGTCCAGGCATAGTCTGTGCTTCTGAGAGTATCTCTTCCAAGACTGAGGATTCTAGAAAAAAAGTCTTCAGAGTGAGCTATGGAACACTGTCCTTTCTACAATAAATAGACACTCTGACAGGAAGAGCAGGGAAATCTGCAGCCTTAGGTTTATTTATTTAGAGAATGTTACCACATGTTATTTAGAGAATGTTACCACATGCTGGACTATCTTTGTTTTAGAATGCTCTGTTTGGTGCCTACCAAAGAGAACTGAGTAGGCACTGGGACCCAACCGAAGCATTCTAAAACAAACATGGTCCAGCATGTGGTGAATGAAGTTACAATTTTGGGCTTTTTCTTTTGGTGAGACAGTGTACCTTTCAAGAGACCTGCTTGAGATGGCTCACAAAGTAAAAACAAATACCATAAAACCACAAACATGCCATGAATTGTAAGATTAAACAGCCCTCAGCCTACAAGTAGAGCATATAAACAGATTTAAAAGATAGCATGCTTCAATTGAAAGCATGGATAATGGGAAATTATTTGGTGAGTGCCTAATCTGGCTAGATGAACTGGCTAGATGCCAAGCAAGCCTCAAGGGGGAGGGGCATTCCAACTTCAAGGTATCAAAAAAAAAATCCCTCCATTTCTGGTTGCAAACCACCTTGCCTCTCCTGGCAGAAGCACAGAGAGGATTTTTACAAGGGCCTGGATGATCTGGAAGGAGGTGGTTCTTAAAGTACACTGACCTCAACCCATTTACAGTCTTAATGATCAACTTAATCCTCTGGAGTCTCTTCCTTATTAACAATTTTCAACCAAACTTTCTCTTACATGAGAATTCCTAAAAGACTGGAATACAGAATGGGGTTTCCAACCACTATCTTTCAAGTGTCACTAAAATCCAACTCCTGATCTTATTAGACACCCTTGGGGAAAACAGCTGCTCAGCAAACTTCTGGAAGGAGACTTCTAATGAACTGGATACACTTCCTCAGATTTTGGGGTCAGGATACTCCAGGCTAGCCCAACCTTGTCAGATCTCAGAAGCTAATCAGGATTGGCCTTGATTATTTGAATGAGAGACCATCAAGGAAGTCCAGGATTGTAATTCAGAGGCAAGCAATGGCAAATCACCTCCAAACATCTCTGGAAATCTCATGGAGTCACCAAAAGTCAGTTGTGACTTGATGGCTAAAAAAGAAAGAAATTTTTTTTCAATTCTATCTAAGAATTGAATGGCTGTGAAGAAATGCTCGCCACACTAGAATTCATCCAGCTACTTCAACCATAGGGACTAAACTCTGTTTGTGAATTGGAACTCAGTTGCCAACTCACAGGTGGCAGAAAATAATAGGCCAGGGCTTCAGCCAACAAGTCCAAGCAAAAGAATACTTATGGGCTAAATATGCTAATAGATTCAACTGATACGGGACAATAATATACCATCTAACCCTTTGCTAAAACATCACACCTAATAGGGCAGACAGGAAGACAGCCAAATTGATAGAAAAGTTTCTCCTTTGCTGCAGGAAAACAGAAGGACACCAGGGGAGAATGGAGTCCCCAGGAAGAAATTATAAAGTCCTGGGACACAGAAAAGAAGTTCTGTTTTATCTGATGAGTTCTGATCAGAGAGGCACAAACTATACAGGACTATACGATTGGCCCCATGCTAGCTTGTGTTAGGTCTCAACCCTTGAATCAATAAATGAACTCTGGATTGTTGATCAGCAGCATTTATTGGAGGGTAATGAAGCACCCAGCTTGCAAAAGTCAGTTCTGATGAACTCGGCTTTTACTGTCCTATTTATTCAGAAAAAAAACCTCCTCCCATTTCCCCAAAGAATGTGAGAAAGAGTTACTGTGGAGCTGAAGCGCCGCAAGGTTGGCAACAGCTAGAGACAAAGCCACCTGGCCTGTTACTCCCACCAAGCAACAGCAACATTCCGTTTCCTATGGGATCAGAAGGTGTCGGGGTAGCCTAGTTATCTACAAAGCATGTGAAACCATAAAGAATAGTTCAAGGAAAGAATGTCCCATTACAACAGTGGTAACATATACCAGTGGTAACATTACAGCAGGCTGAATACATATTTGTTTTAGCGATTACATTGAAACAGGAATACATCTTAATAACTAGATACAATCACCATTCATAGATTCTGTACCAACTCCATTAAGCTAGGAATGCATTTCAGTCAACTAGCTGCAACCCCTGACAGCTTGCGGGAGTGAAGAAAAGGATGTGGCAACAAGGTGGAGCCTCTAAATGGCAGTGCAGAGTGCTGGATGTACTGATCCATACAGCAGGAGATACTCTTTGACTTTCTGGTGGTAGCAGTTACTACTTGGTTTGATTTTGGTACCCCCTCCCCCAGAAATGGGGAAAGGGATGGCGTTGCAGGTTCAGGATGGCTGTGAGGGCTTTCTGACCTCCCACGGACTTGGAGGGTTTGCAAGCCCATGCCTTCACAAAGGTGCACAGAATCTCTTGATAAATTGAAAGGTGACCCTTCCCTATCTTTGGAAAGGGGCTTGTTAACCCTCTCTGGCTAAAGATGATTTCTGAATCTTTTTCTCTTCACAGCTTAGCATGTCATTTTCACCACATTTTAAAACTGAACAGTCAACCTTGTTTGAAAAGATATTTGCTACAGCCATTGTTTATCTCTATGAATCCTGAGCATGCTACAGATTGGCAATAAAGTACACAGCTGCTGTGGTCCCAATATCACTCTTCCACATAGTACTCACATTTCAGGGGCCATGTGGGCAAAAAGAGGATGGGAAAGAGACAACTTCTAAAGGCAGAAATGTGAGTGAGCTGCCAAACTTCCTGAATGTTAAAGTGGGATATTCTAATTAGCAAGGACATGGATATGTCTGTAACAACTTCACCCCCCTCTCAGGGTCAAATGCCTTTCTTTAATTTTGGCATGACCGTGTGGGCTGGGGGTTCACTACAAGCTTTTACTATACCATTGCTGGAAATGCTAGCTGTACAGACAAGAGAAATGGAAAGAAAATGAAAATATTAAAGCACAACAGTAGAAGCACTCCCTGAAAGAGTTTGCCTGGAACTGTAGTGCTTGTACAGCAAACAGCCAGTTTGGAAGGGCAAGAACTATTTTTCCTAGCCATTTCATCAACTCTAAACTCTGGCTTTCACCAGAAGGAGGTGCTTTCCTCTCAGTTTTCAGAATGCCCTACTGACATCATCTCAAAATAAATTAACCTCAATTTTAGAGACAGAACAAGATTGAATCTTCCTGACTGTCCAATCGGCTCATCTGAAACTGCTTCATGGCACTTCCACATTCCAAAGTATGCTGTAATCTAAGGGGTTTGTGCCACACAACCTTGCAAGCTGGAATCAGCAACAGCTTGCTGTTAATTCAGAATGAATTCTCTTCCAAGAATATGTTTTCCCACAGCAACAAACAGCGCTCTTTCAAAACGTTTGGCACATCATACGCAATGGTTGGAAGAATTCTAATAAACCGATCAAACTGTCAAATACATCACTCTATTCAACTACTAATATAAAACAAGTACCATTCTAATCTTAAAATGAATGGTTTATTATTTGTTTCCAATGCCTTCACAAAAAGTATGGAATTAAAAAAAAAACCCAAAAAACAAACCTGCCACCTTTCTCTCTCTCTCCATTTGACAATGTAACCCGTCACCAGCCAGTCACCTCTAAGACGAACACAACTGTTAACTGTTCTCAGAATTATTGTCATGAGGCAATAGATGTTCTAGGAAAAACACCATTTTTTCACCCTTTCCCCTTTTTTCATGTAAAATGCTAGCAATTAGACAAGCTGCTCAAAGCCTTTCAGATGAAGAGTATCATTTGGATCTTCCAGTTAGTATATGTTCAGTTACCATACAGTGAAACCCTGTGCAACCTCCACATTAATGGAATCATAATAAGTCTCAGCTATGTTTTATATATTTCTATTTTCACCTTACGCTTACACTGAAGTCAGTTCTACAGCTCTACGAATGACATGCACTGAAAGTTTAGCTCTGAATACTGTTCACAGGAAACTACACAAAAGTCTCAAAAAGTTTATTTGTAAGTCCCTGAATAAGTCTAAATATACCCGGAGAAGCTTCAAGCCTTGAGAGGAAGGAAGATGTGCTATTCTTGAGTTTGTGAGATCACGCTTACAGAAACTCCTTGGTTCAATTAAGTTTCAGTTTTAGCAGACTACTTTTATTAATGACAGGTGGACTTGCATTCAACAACAAGCATGTTTGTCATTATGAGATCAAGCCTTAAGAGTCTGCTGATTCATGCACTACCACCCCTTAGTTTGGATGGTGAAGTCTTCCTGGATCCCAAAGAACCATAGATAGCTATGATGTCTGAATTAGATTTAAACAACAAAATGATAGTTTGTTCTCTTGACTACAACCCAGTTTTCTAAGTTATAAATAAAATGTGGTTTAGAATCCTGGTTTGGAGTTAAGAGAACTCATAAGTCTTTTCCGAATGAGTTGTTTACAACAAATATTGGTGCCAAATGCTATGTTTTTTCTTTGAATTCCACACTTTCCCCCCTCCCCTTGGTTCCAGAAACGTTTTCCTTCATTTTCCCTCTGCTGTTTTCCAGAACACTTTCACAACAATTTTTCTATTCATTTCTGAGCCAGCTTCATTCCCTTAAGCGTGTGTTCATGTTGAAACAGTCTTTATTTCTCCACCCCACTAAACACCTGGCCCTTATACATATCCCCATGTAGTCACTGAACCTCCCCTTCAGCCATTTTTCTCCTCACCCTCATCCTCTACTTTTGAAAGGAATTTAATTTTTTTCCTCTGTCATATCAAAATAGCAATGAGGCTTTGTCAATTCTGCATAGAGTTTGTGATGCTTCAGGCACAGAAACAAAAGACTGGATTGATTGGATAAGTTTTGTCAATTTCACCTACAGCTTGAATGTTAACATTCAGGCAAAGATACAAAAAAACAAGACTGATTAGATCAGCTTTGTCAATTTCAGACAGAACTTGCAATATTAACTTTCAGGCAGAGATAGAAAAAAGGAAGGACAATTGGATCAGCTTTGTTAATTTCATGTGTTAAGGCAATGATAAACTGTGTCTGAAATTAGGAGCAAGTAAAATTGACAAGGGACTGCAGCAGCAATGATTGTGTGTTACTGAAGCTCAAATTTGGCTGAAAAGGTCTTTTGGGGGATGAGTGGGTCACATGTTTCTGTTCCTTCAGGTGCCAGCTCCAGAGGGTTTTTTTGGGGGGGAGGGGAGGTTTTTGTGTAAATTTGCTACTCCGCTTGCGTAGCACATGCGCAAACAGCGTAGCTTCAGTTTTCGCGAGTTTCAGTTTTCGCTGAGCATTGCCAGACAGATTACCGGCGAAAACCGAGGTTCCACTGTAATACATTTTCAGCAGCAGTGTGTGGAAAGTCAAGAAGAATGGAGTTGTGTGGAATGATTTCACATAAAATGTTTCAAAGACCCAAGGTCTGACTAGGAAAATCTATGATAAGGTGTGCATGTGGAAAAGGCCATAGTTAGTTTTTTCCCCATTCAGCTGTCCCAAAAGTGGTTTGCTGGGAGCCAGGAAGTCTTAAATATCCAACCTAGGGGAAAGGGAGCACACATAGTAAAGCCATGGTTAGCCTTTCTCATCCCAACCCATGAGACTAGACACACAACTTTCATCTACCTACATCCTCAAGTTATATTTACTTCATTCATATCCTGCCTTTCTCCACAATGGGGACCTAAAGCAGTTTACATCACTCTGAGATTGTGTAGCTGGCCCAAAGATACTCAGTGAATTTTGACAGCAGAGCAATTATTTGAACTTGGGTCTCCCAGATCCTAGTAGTCTGAAACTCTGAGCATTACACTACACTGGCTTTTGTAGAAGGAGTAGCAGCTGTTTAGCAAGCAGCGAGTCCTAGGTGAATCAAGGATATCATGTGGTAGCAAGTAATCAAGTGGTTGATTCTGGGCTTGGCCATGATGAGTCTTCCCTCAAAGGCTAAAACAGCCATGGAAAAGTCTGACCACTCCACTTGCCTTTTACTAACAGAAACCAATTATTGAAAGCTGGTAATTCTGTTACCTAGGAACAGTCAATTGAGAGCATTTGTTTTTTAAAGCTACAGGCACTGCTTCTATTATTTTATGTGGTTGCAACCCCCACCCCCAATGTATTTGTTTTCACATTTTTCTGCAAATGTTGGTGTGTTTCTGGTTTGCAGAAAGACCTGCCTTCTCTATTCATAGTTTCAATTTCTGGATTTAAGTATTCGCAGATTTGGTCTTGTTGAGAATTAGATATATTGATGATCTGAAGCCATAGCCTTCATATCACCCATGCCTGAAAGCAGATTGCAACAGTAAGTCTTGGGAAAGCTAACAACATCAATATCCCAAATAGGGTTGCCAAACACTAGGTAGGGCTGGAGATCTCCCAAAATTAAAACTGCTCTCTAGATGATGAAGATCAGTTCACCAGGAGAAAATGGATGCTTTGAAAGGTGGACTCCATGGCATTATATCCCACTGAGATCCCTCTCTTCCTCAAGGCCTGCCTTCCCCCAGGGTCTACCTGCAGATCTCCAAGAACAGTTCCATCCAGAGTAGTCATAATTCCAAGAAGTTTCATGCAAACATGTCTTACTCTCGAACTGAATGAGTTGCTGCCTGTGGGTGATAACGGTACTGGAGAAGACACTGGTCAACTCGAAAGACGTCACCACCTTTTCGGAGATGTTCATAAAAATATAGCAGATCTTCTGGAGTGCCCTAGAACAAAGCACAATATGTTAATTCAAAGGTAACTAACAAATTGAACTAATGTATTCAACGGAATTAAAAAGCCACTGGAATTCACATACAATCCTACTGAGTGGATATTGGGAGACATTTCCTGTAGAAAATATACAGCTGTTTGAAATTGGAACATGTCTACATTACTGAAGAGAGTGAGGATGATGAAGCAGCTGTCACGTTTTTGCAAAATGCATTTAAAATATTTACACATTGATTCACACCCCCAAATGCCATATACAACTTATCTTCCATAGTTCTACCTACATTCTATAGGATTTCTAAACAGCAGATGATATACCCCAATTTAGCACTGCGATAGCCAAATCTTTCTCAGCTCCTCACCCAGCTTATCACACCTTCCAGTAGCAGTGACCAAGCTGATTTTTGTTATGGGTTGGAAGTGGTCAATAAGGCAATATTAACAAATAACTGTGTCGGATTATGTGGGGTTATTACAGAGGAAGCCTGGGGAGGCCAAGCAGGAATCTGAGGTAATTTCTACTATTCCTCCTTCCCATTCTCCTGGAGTGATTCACACCAATACCTTCTTTTCAAAACACAAAAAGTAAGTTTCTTCTTTTGAAGGACTCAGTTCTTAGTCATTTGGTGAACAAGGCAAGGCCTGTAACAAGTTATTAGTTATTGTGGTGAGGGATGGAAGAACTCTACTTTAAAAGAGTTACAAATGCACATGCCTGCAGCTTTACTGAACTGACAGGCTATTTCTGTCAGACAGTGAAAAAAAATGATTTTATTTCAAACTCTTCTTAAACCCAAGAATCATAGCCTCTTGAAATAGGGTTATCTTGACTCTTGTCCCTCAGTTTCCTCACAAGTCCCTAACCTATTTCCCTAAGGTAGCACAGAATACTGGCACTAGACCTGCCTCTTTATTGGCTACTAAGCCCTATGTACCTATATTATATATGTCTAAGTTTTTTTGCTTCACCAGGCAAAGTCTACCTACATAACAACTGTTCTGGTTTCCCCTGTTTCTCTGTTACTTTCCCAAGCTCTATCTGAGGCAGTGATGATTATTTGACTGGAATACCAAGTTAGTGCATGATTATTCGACTGGAATACTAAATCAGAAATAAAGCCTTGAGGCTGAAGAGAATACCAAAGGATCAAGTTCCTTCAAAAGAGAATGTTAAAAAGAAAATATTTGGCTTTGACCAAATTTTTGAAAATGGAAGAAAAAATGTAATTAAAGATGGAAAAGATCTATACAATGAACTCAAAAAGTCTAAAATTAAAGAAAGGACTGTCCAGAGACATTGTTATATTCTTCTATAAAATTGAAATTTCAGATCAAATCTTAGAAGCTCACATAAAATAAATATTTAAGATGGAAGACAAGGACATCATTGTGATGAAAGAAATATCATTAAAAGTCTTACAGAGGAGAAAGGACTATTCATTTCTGGTTGACATTTTAAGAAAGAAGCAGATATGGTTTACATGGCTCAAATGGGAGGGAACTTCTCACTTATAAAGGTTAAAAGCAGAGGATTACTTCAATAACAAGTGCTAAGGAGTTTCTCAAGAAGAACAATAAGACTTAAGAGCATTTATTTGTACAACTAAGTATACTATGAAAATGGTGAAGTGAGTTAGATTAGTAGATACTAAAGGTATTAAGATATTAAGGAAAACAAGATGATGCTTAGATAGTAAGTTCAGATATAATGATATTGGAAGGGGGATGAGGGATGGATTGTCTAAAGTTAAATAAAATTTAGAAATTGAGATATGAGCCTTCTATTCTAGGAATTAAGTTAGGGAGATAAGTAAACAGTCAAAGAATCTATATTTGTTGGGCTTGAGGTTAATAAAAAGGTATAAATAGTACCCCATTTCCCCGAAAATAAGACATCCCCTGAGAATAAGATGTAGTAGAGGTTTTACTGAAGTGCTAAATACAAAGCATCCCCTGAAAGTAAGACGTAGCAAAGTTTTTGTTTGGAAGCATGCCCGTCGAACAGAACACCAGAGCAGGCAGTTGTGGAGCAGAAAAATAAGACATCTCCTTAAAATAGCGCATCTTTGGGAGCAAAAATTAATATAAGACACTGTCATTTTCGGGGAAACACGGTATGAACAAGGTCAACAGTGGGATCTGGGTGGGAAATCATATATGTGTGTATACCTTTGTTATATATGTAAATTACAGCGACTGGTTCACCTATGTCTTTTCTCTTCAATTATAATTTAGTTGTAGTTGTTTAAAAAGGTTATTTTAAAAATCACCTGCTTTATACCTTTTTTAAAAAGACATTAAGCTCTACAACAGTTTAACAATCCACTTAAAATTGTGTATCCTTATTTCATGCAACTAGTGCTGATGACTGAACATCTGCTTGAATTTAGTAACACTGTAAATGCTAGAGAATTTAAAACATCCCATATAATCATCCCATAATCTTAAAAATATCATTTGTTTTTCATCCCAATCTCTGTTACCAAGATGTCATTTGATAGAACTACGTAAATACATGATTACACAACAGGATATATTTATTCAAGCATGGTGGTATCATGTTTGAAATTAACTGCACAACAAAAGCACAGGTCAGGTAATCTAAAAAGAGTTATTTCAGTGGACAGGGGCATGTGGTTTCTTACAAGCTAGTTTACATATGCAGAACATACAAATACCAGATTAAAACACACTGCCATTTAGCTGATTTTCCTTAGGCTGCACATTAAGGCAAAATACATATATTGAATGAGCCTGCCTTTCCTCATCTTTTTCCTCTTTCACCACTTGGGTCTTTTATTCTTAGAACTATATATGGGAGATGAGCAGCAGTAATTAGGACTTTGCTGAACTTGTCAAATACTGGTCTCCATGACAGCATATGCTAGCTTTGGAATACTGAGACCCATCACCACCAAAATATTTTATTGTTGCCTGTTAGCCATTGTAATACTCTAAGGCTGAAGAAAGGTGTTTAACATAGTTTTTTGTAATCTATATTAACAGATGTATTAAGGAATTTAGCAGGTAAAGGATCTGTGCAGTGGGAGAATGAAAGAAGTCGTAGGCACCAGAAAAGGAAACACAAATTCCTTCCACATAACCATCCAGCTAGATTTATACCTCCCCTGTGCCCAACTCTGTACTGTTGCTCTGTCAGTGGTGAAATTAAAACCTGCTTCTGTTCCTCATGTCATGCTCCAAGTTGGCCACATGGTTCTAATTACCAAGAGGTCTGCTGCCGCCCAGGGTCACTTGCCTATTCCAAGATCTCACTGTGGTATTATAGTGCCCTCAATGCTCAGGGATTTATTTTTTCCATCATTCCATAATTAAGTTCCATCATTCCATAATTAAGAATACTACAGTTGAAATATTCGAATGCTAATTTCAGAACCAATGGATTTTCCAAATGTTACTTTAAAGTATGAATTGTCACTCCAAAATGGTTGAATGAGTACTTTAACATGGGGGTGGGGGGAGGGTTCAAAAAGCAGAGTTGCCTAGTTCTTACAACTGAAATACTTCTGTGTATTGCTTAGTACCCATATTCAGTGTTCAGAAACTATACTGCCAGTTTTACACCTAATTCTCTGTTGGTGAGCTGAGTCTTGTAAGGAATAAACATATGGATTTGGAAAATAGGTCAGAAAATAGGATAATGCATGTAGTGTCCACATGCACATGGGAAAAAGCAGAAAAATATATATGTTTCTTAAGATCAGACAAAGTACAGTTGCCACATCTAATGTGAACTAACTGGAGGTTTGGGGGGAGGGGGAGCTGGGGATGGTGGGGTTTGGGGAGGGGCAGGAATTCTGTGTAGTATAATGCCAGATAGGCTAGCTTCCAAAGCAGCCATTTTCTCCAGGAGAAATAATTGCTGTTGTCTAAAGATAAACAGTATTGCACTTACCTGTAACTGTTTGTTCATTGAGTGGTCCTGTGTGCAGGAACTCATAGGACTGCCCAGGTCAGCTATGGAGATTTCTTCTTAGCTTTCTTAGAAGCCCTAGGCTACTAGTGACTGCTTCCCTCCCCAGGTCATGTACTCGAGCAATGTTTTTTCCAGCTCAGAGACATGTGAGTGGGGGTGGGGCAGCAATGTCCCTTCAGTTCTCCCTTTGCCACTGCAGGGAGTCCTCAACTTATATCAGACAGCCCACAACAGGAAAGGAGGAAGGGATGTGTGTATGCACAGAGGACCACTCGATGAACGAACAGTTACAGATCAGTGCCACACTGTTTTTCATCACTGTGGCCTCTGTGCAGTCCCACGTGGGAAAGTGACCAGCCTCATATGCTATGGAGCTGGGTGTGGACCTGTCTACAAAATCAAGAATTTAAAACAGCTGTACTCACCGCAGTCTCTGCCCTGGCATCGACATCCACAGTATAATGCTTAATAAACATTAATGAATTAGACCAGGTGGCCACCTTACAAATATCCAGTAATGCCACTTTGACCCTATAGAAGTTGAGGCTGCTTGAGCTCTGGAAAGAGTGAGTTTTTATTTTTAAGGGGCATGGTACTCTAGCATTTTCGTAAGCCAGTCTAATGGCCCAAGTAACCCAGCGTGACAATGTTTGAGCTGCGACATTTTATCCATTATGGGGACCTTTGAAACATATGAATATGGAATTATTCTATCTGAAGTTCTCGGTCCTGTGCAGATAGAATGATAGCACTCTCTTCACATCCAAGAAGTGCAGGGCCTTATCTGCAGGGGACTAGGGATTCTGAAAGAACACAGGCATATATGGGAGACATGACATTTAGATACCACCTTAGGAATGTGACCCAAGCTGGGTTGCAACACCACCCTGAATGGGTAGAATTTAGTAAATTGGGGGGGGGGGGTGTCAGAGCTCAAGTCCCGCAGATTGTTGACTTTCCTAGCTGATGTAATAGCAATCAAGAATGCAGTTTTATATGAAATTAATGGGCATGAAGCCATCAGTTCAAATGGCTTCCTAGTCAGATAAGACAGGACCAAGGTAAGACTTCACTGCTTCACCAGTAGGGTGACAGGAGGGAAATAAGCCCCAGGATCCCATTATGGACATTCTGAATGACTCAGACACTGCTCAGGTTAAACCGCCCCTGCTTAAGGGCATATTGGGGATTGTGACAGAGATTTTGGAACACAAGGCTACAGGCTCACGTTCAACTCGCTGTACTGAAAACTTACATAAGATTGATGAATCCCAGGTCCAATTATGTTGCCTCCGCCCAGCTTCTAATTCCCTGGTGAAAATGGTTACAAGGAAAAGCAGGTCAGGGCTCCCCAAGACAAGGAGAGCCAGAAACTGGATGCCATGAGGGGCAACTCCTATTCCTCAGCCTTCGGTCTCTGGGTGTCCAACTATGCTGTTATGGGAACAGGTCAAGATGTTAATTGACTTATTACCCAATTATCGAAACAAATTACAGACCAGGCACTTGTAAAGTAACTTAAATGGTTGAGAAACAACAATGAACTTGAACTTTGGGTAGGTGAAGGGATGGTCAGTCATCCAGATTGAATCTGTCAGGACATCTCTTCCCCTTATTCTAGTATCTATTTGCTGCTGGCTCTGAGGGGGCAATATTGCTGGGGATGATAATTATTTTAATTGGAGTACCTACAGGGTCTGTTGGGAAAATATCTCTCGGAAGGTTTGTACGTGTTCTTATATGGTAGACAAAGTTGTTGTACTTGCCTGGGTAATGCCTAGTGATTTTCAGTGAGTTTATCCATCCAGACATTATGAAGGCTGTCATCTGCTGTTTCATCAAATAACTGTTCACAGTCAAATGGGAGAATCTTGACTTTTGACATCTTGTGTCAGGGCAGAGGTTCTTAACCATTCTGAGGTCTATCCCTGAGGCAATTACCCTGCAGCTGCTATCTGCCATGTGCTTTGCAGCAGACATTTGGTTTTTGGTCAGTTTGAGGCATTTAGCTTGGAAGAGCCTCACTTTGTCCTCAGCCCTATAGGGAATTCTGACAGCTTCTGTCATCTAAATGAGTTGTTCCAGATATCTCTTTTGGTCCTCCAAGGAGGGAGTGCAGAGAAAGTCCCCCAAAGTGTTAGGATCTGAGTCCTTATCCATGTCTGAGCCATTTCCATGGTCTGGGTTCAATCTAACGGTGACACCCGATTGTCCTGTCAGCGTCAAAGGCCCCCCATGTGATGGACAGTGTATGAGGGCTCCTTCAGTGGAGGGGTATCCGTTCCCTTATTGGGATGCTGATGAAAGAGCTGCAGCTTACTTTTCTGCACCATGGGGCTCTTGGTTAAAACCAATTACACCATTACTAGGTGTATGTTTCCACTGACTCCAGGATAATAGAGATGGCCATTACACATTGGGAAAAATTCTTCCAACTAGAAGCCTACATTATAATTCTAAACAGAGTCATAGCATAGGTGTAACTCTCTTCAGATCTGCACAGCTAGTTAGCTTGTAAAAATACCTACACTGCCACTAGCAGCCTGCTAAATTTAATTTGGTTGACAATGAACACACATGAACCTACAAAAAGAGGGCCAGCATATAAATATAATAAAATAAACTGAAGCTCCCTTATAATGAACCAGATCATTGGTCAATCAAGTACTGTCTACTCCAAAGTGGCAGCAGCCCTCCAGATCTCAGGCAGAGGTATTTCACATCACCTTCTACTTCTTCCTTTCAACTGGAGACGCTGGGGATTGAACCTAGGATTTTCTGCATGCACAGCAAATTCTTTAGCCTGAGCCACAGGTGGGATTCAGCCGGTTCACACCACTTTGGCAGAACTGGTTGTTAAAATGGTGCTTATAAACAACCAGTTATTAAATTATTTGAATTCCACCACCGGAACTGGTTGTTAAATTATTTGAATCCCACCATTGGCCACAGCCCCTTCCCATTGGTATAGATCAGCGGTAGGGAACCTGCGGCTCTCCAGATGTTCAGGAACTACAATTCCCATCAGCCCCTACCAGCATGGCCAATTGGCCATGGGAATTGTAGTTCCTGAACATCTGGAGAGCTGCAGGTTCCCTACCCCTGGTATAGATTTAGACAACTGAGAAGCCTGCACTTTGATATTTGTAGGCTCTACAAATATCAACTCTTCCAAGGCCCTTCAGTGAGTGTAGCACAAGAGCTCTTGTCTGTTTCATAGCTGTTATCAATTTTTTAAAAATCAAGCCTACAAGTGACTTATAAAATGCTTGTCTCAATAACTGTCTATAGTGTCAAAGAAAGAATGTCAGCACATTATCTCTATATAACATATTAGAAAAACAGAGATTTTCTCAGCTTTGAAGTCACAAGAGCTCAGCATATGTGGACACACCATGATGTCTGGGTATATAGCTCTGAGGATCATGTCTGGTGGATATAATGGAGGCAGGAACAGTAATAAAAGGCACTGTAGAAAGCAAATCTGTTAAAAATTCCTAGGCCTTTGCCGATAGTGCTCAAACATATGAAGCTTTTTTAACCCATCAAAGTAATAATAAAGAAGTGAAAAAATTGTTTTAACTAGAGATAAAGGCAGAACCCACATTACTTTCTGTTCTGGCATATTGTTTAAAGATAGAGCATCCAGAAGTAACAGTTTAAGACTTAATTCCCACTTGCCCAGCTTATTTCAACTGACTCGCAAACAGACATCATCCTGGGCATCTGCAAAATGCAGACTTTTTCCTGCTTTTTGGTATGTCAGAATGGAAAAAGGTACAGGAATATATTTATCTGCAGCACTAGAAATTGTAACATTGCATATATTCAACACATAACCAGAGAATTTCAGGGGATTTGCAGTTTCAACCCTTACATGCACTTATTTGAGAGATTTTTACTGCTGAGTAAATATGCACAGAATCAGACTGTCAGAATTAAATGCTAACTCTAACACCCAAAAGTTTCAAAAGTGTTTTAAAGAGAGCTAAGGCCTCGGAAAATCATAACAGCATGCAAAAAAAGGAAATTGGTCAATGTATATCTGGCAGAACTCATCCAACCTTAAAAAGGCTACAACAAAAGATTGGCTCATGCTGAAGCAAAATGCAAATGGCACGTTTTAGTGACGATAAGCATGAGTGCACCTCTTTCAATAACTGGCTGCCATTATCAGCAGTGAATCGTTTCTAGATGCTGACCAGAAGCCTGGTCAGGATGGCCCTTGTGACAGCTTCATACATCTTTTCTCCAGTCACTGAATCACAGCAGACATTTGGAGCTACCTGTTCTGCCTCTAAACAAATCAGGCCTAACACGAGACATGTTTTGCTTTCTGAAGTAGTCACCAGAGATATGTTTCAGGACTTATTAGAACGTAATCTGTTTAGATCATTTTAAAAACAGCTTTTCCCAGAATTACTCAAATCCTGTTAAGCCTCTTGCTAGCTATGTGACTGAACTCCATGGTATGTTCTGATAGGCTTTCAAATCGTTTTGACCCAGTTCTAACACAGGAAATCTGCAATGAAGTTATAATTGTTCCATTGTTTGAGAAATAAAGGATTACACTCCTTAAACAGAAGTATGGAAGCAACACCAGCAAACAGCAATCTAATTAAACTTAGAAGGGTGGAAAACTCAGTGATGGAATTGGGGTGGCTTTCTCGGTACGCCTGATAACATGCTTAAAGGCATATTGCTAAGAAGGCTTGTTTTAAAGAGATTTTACAGCCTAATTTATCATTGGTTACAGCACTCTCTTTCTTGGATGCTTCTCAAGTACTGATGTCTGTTCAATTTTACCCATAATGTGCCAAGAATATCAGAGTCTGTGTTTTGTCTTTATTTTTCCCCAGAGCACCTTGACAAATGATTTGACAATCTCACTTCTTAAAAAGCAAAGCTGGACCTAATGTTTTCCATTCTAAAGCCTCTCGTAGAAAAGAGTGGAAACATTCATTTTTCTAACTTAATTATTCCAGTGTTCCTTCCTGATACGCGTCCTGTTTCTCAGCACCATTAAATTCTCTTCCTTGATTCCTTGTCAAAGAGTATGCAAAAATATGGACAAAACCACTTCATTGGCAGGTTGTGTTTGAGGAACATGCAACCTATCTTCTGCGTGTGATTCATCAATATATCTTCCCTGAATTTATTTTAAAATGGATGTATCTAAAAGTTCTGGAATGGATCCAGACTTAATTTTCTGACAAGGGAAGAAGTAAGGTAATTCCTTCTTTCTTCTCCAGCCCTCAATTTGCCTTTCATGCTGTTGCTGGGGGTTCTCAGTCCCTTGGGAACAGTATTCTTGGAAGATCAGTGGACTGCAGTTGTGGAAAGGAGACAGAAATGTTCCATTGCACTGACAGATGTGAGCAGAAAATTCTGTCTGGATCTAACCTCCAGTCTGGAAATACTAAAACAAAGCATGAGCCAGTGACAGAGCCGTAAATATTACACATCTGGTGAATATTAGAAAGTTGGGGCAGAAGTCATGTCAAGTGATCCCCAATTTCTGACTTGCTTTTTGAAATAAAATTAGAGGCACCCTTCACCCTTATACCTGAAACAGTTACATTTTACCTGTTGCACTCACCTTTCTTCCAAATAGTTCAGGATGGTATTTGTGGGTCTCTCTTCCTCCATTTTATCTTTGCAACAAAGCAGTGAAATAGATTTGGCAGAAAGGGAATGATTTGGCTTAAAGTGACTCAGTGAGTTTTATGACTAAGTAGGAATTTGAATCCAGGTCTCACAAGTACCGTATATACTCATGTATAAGTTGAGTTTTTCAGCACATTTTTTGTGCTGAAAAAGTCTTCCTCAACTTACACACGAGTCAGGTGTATCTAAAAATATTTTAGGGTTTCTACTTTGTTGGCCACCAGGGGGTGCAGTTTTTAAGCTAGCAGCACCACAATTTCAGGGTATCATCAGGTGACACTCCTGATGATACCAGCCAAGTTTGGTAAAGTTTGGTTCAGGGGGTCCAAAGTTATGGACCCCCAAAGGGGGTGCCCCATCCCCCATTGTTTCCAATGGGAGCTAATAGTAGATTGGGCTACATTTTGAGCGTCCATAACTTTGGACCCCTTGAACCAAACTTCTCTAAACCTGGGTGGTATCATCAGGAGGGTCTCCTAAAGATACTCTGAAATGTTGGTACTGCTAACACAAACATTCCTCCCCTGACAGGTTGTGTGAATGTTCCTTCTAAAATGACACCTGCCATGTGCAATTTTAAAAATATGTACACTAAAAATAATGAACTATTCTTTTAAAAAAGCAGGGTAGTTTTGAGTCACAGTGAACAGACATGTTCATTCCAGTTTTTATTGCAAGATCCATTGTTAAAAACCCTTCTTTACAAAAAAGCTAAGGTTTTTGTACTTTTAAAGTTATTGTTGATACCATATTGTTCTTGTTGACCCTCTTTTCCACTTACAGAGCTAGTTTACTGTTTCTCTTTGAAATAAATATTCAAAAACATTTAACCTACTGATGCCTCAATTAATGTGTAATTTTATTGGCATCTATTTTTATTTTTGAAATTTACCAGTAGCTGCTGCATTTCCCACCCTCGACTTATATGCGAGTCAATAAGTTTTCCCAGTTTTTTTGTGGTAAAATTAGCTGTCTCGACTTATATGCGAGTCGACTTATACACGAGTATATACGGGGTACTAGTCCAGCAATCTAACCACTTGAAAGGAATCAAGCCCCGAACAATGATCCCTGTAAAGACCCTTAGGACAGCCTCTTTTTAGTATGGTTAATTCTGCTGCAACTTTGCAATAAGAGTTTTTATACAGAACTGCTCCAGTCTAAGCCCACTGATTTCAAAGGGGCTGGATTGCAGTAATTCTACACAGGACTGCACTGTGAATGACCTGTTCCTCAAATGAAGGCTGATGTGAAGGAAAGAAGACAGGCCAGAGTAGAAGCAAAGCAGGCAGCCTCCATTATATTTTGGATTCTTCGTGGACTTTAATGATGTGATGAATGGATTAGACAGATCTCTCTTCATTTCTATCCAGTTTTGTTTTCCTATATTATGATGGCAGAAGCTCAGAAATGTGCTCGCCCACTGAACATGGGTTTTGGTTCATTGTGGCAAAAATCCTTTGTCTTTCTTTTGAATGAGGATAAGGGCTGAGAAGTCTCCTAGACTTCACTCTATAATTAGAAAATATAGAAAACCTATGAGACGAAATTTCTAGTCTCTGAAGATCAGAGTTTCCTCTTCCGCTCTCCAGGCTCAGGAGAAGAGCCGAGGAGTTAATACATGTTGTGCTAATCCCCAGAAACTACCAAGTTATCAATGTTTGCTTCTCTGAGGCTCAGGGCAAAAGGGGGTAAACCTGTAAAATGAGACTGAGATCAGAACTTCAGGTGCAAAGGCAAAGTGTGTGCCTGGCTGCTGCAGGCTGACAGTGAAGATGAGTTTTTGTAAGATCACTCCTGATAGGCAGGCTATATGCATGAGTTCTTTGTGAGTGGCTATAAAGCCTCCTGGGAAGGAGGCTTTATAGTGGCCTAGGCGGATGGTGCAAGGTAATGCAGGTCCAACAGTGCAGAAGTCAGGCAGGTAATGTCTGTAGGTAAAGTCAGACAGTTCAGGGGTCAAGGCATGAACCAGAGTCAATGGCTAAGAAGGAGCCCAGGCACACAGTACTTTTTAGGGAATCACACTTGTTTCACCCAGCCAAGCCCAAGACAGGGCTTAAGGAAGACGTCCTGCTAAGGGGGTTAGGCTCCTGCAAAGACTCAGTCCTCATCAGAAGCAGATGCCTCTAACTCTCAGAGCCTTTTGCCATACCAAGCAGAGAGATGAGCACTTCTCCTTTTACTGTGTAGCTGCAGCCCCTTTCTTGGTCTCCTTCATGCAGCTGGCTCATTACTCAGTTGGTCTGAACTTTCTGATGACTCTCCCAGGTGCACCGCATCAGGTTGGCAAGGAAGACCTTGGAGCTGATTCTGTTGTCTGCATCTTCTCATGAGGACCCAGCTCTGGATCCATTCTACGTCAAAGTCCTCATCACCCAGGGACTGGCTCACAACAGTAGCGGCCACAGTTGAAAAGATCCAAAGTAGATAATTAAAGGCACAGGTGGTAGTAGTTGAAGAAGAGGTGGTTTGTATACCCCACTTTTCTACACCTTTGTCTCAAAGTGGTTTTCAATTGCCTTCCCTTCCCCTCTTCACAACCTCTTAGGTGAGGCAGAGACAGGTAGGTGGGGTTGAGAGAGTTTTAAGAGAACTATGACTAGCCCAAGGTCACCCAACAGGCTTCATGAGGAGGAGTGGGGAATCAAGCTCAGTTCTCCAGGTTAGAGTCTGCTGTTCTTACCACTACGCTACTCTGGAGTGGACTCAAATATTCACCTACAAAGGAAGAATGAGATGTCTTAAAAACTGCTTACTACCATGGAAATCTGCCCCATCATTCAAGATCTTCTTTAGAGGTCATTTCCTCCCAAATGCTTCTGCTTTCTGAAAAGGAGTGGCAATCAAGCAAGGCATCTCAACATGGCCTACCCACCCTAGAGGAGGGACGGAAGGGAGGGGGAGGGGGAGGGGTGGCATGCAAGGGGAGGGAAGGGAGGGAGGGAAGGGAAGGGAAGGGAGGGAGGGAAGAGTGGCATACAAGGAAGGGGAGGGAAGGCGCCCGACATCTGGACATGGCCCACCCACCCTAGTGGAGGGAACGGGAGGGGAGGAAGAGGGAGGGGTGGCGTGCAAGAGAAATGGAGTACGGGAGGGGAGGGAGTAAGGGGAGAGAGGGGGCCCAGCATCTGGACATGGCCCACCCACCCTAGCAGAGGGAGACGAAGGGGAGGGAGCAGGAGGGATGGCATGCAAGGGAAGGGACTGGGGGAAGGGGAGTGAGTGAGGGGTGGCATGCAAGTGAAGGGGAGTGGGGGAGGGGAGTGAGTGAGAGGTGGCATGCAAGGAAGGGGAGAGAGAGGTACCATAACTGTGGATCTTTCTCACTGACTCAGGTTAAGCTGTCACCTATGTAAACAACTTTCAGGTTTCTGGTGAAATGCATCCCAATCAAGTTCAGTTTTGCATAGTATATTTTTTGTTGGGTTGGTTATCTTTGCAGTGATTTTAAAATAGTATGTTTAAAACAGAAAAACATGCAAGTCATATATATCAGTAACCATATTTGCATTTTAAAAATTTGCATTTTAAAAACAAAGAATAGTGGATCCTTCACACAGAACTGGAAAACCTGGATCTCGTGTGGTAAGGTGTCTGGATTTCTTTCCTTTTCAACAGGTTGCACAAATGCTTCTGCTTGTGTATTTAAATGTATTACATAATAAGGATTTTAATTCACATCTCTAGTGTCTGCAGTTTATTCCAGCATTTGAACAGCAGGTGTAAAGATTTAGTCACAAATGAGAAAAACAGATTGCTGCTATGGAGACTGTTTAGTACATGGAAATATTGGAATGCAGTCATTTTAGTCAGTTTAAGTACTTATTGGCAGCCATGTGACACCTGAACATTACTCTGCTAGACATTAAAGAGGGAAGGGAGATCATTATTTAACAAGGCAGACGGTAAATTGAACCAGTTCCTTCTTTCACCTTTTTCATTATTATGGTGCCTCCTCTCTACTGGTGAAGTAGTCCTCTCAGTATTAACCAGGGTGAGCCAACTGTTGCTGAGAGAGTACGATACAAAATACCTATGCTCTAGAAAGGGTGTTGCTTTCTCAGGAACTGGCACTGTGTGTTTGTGGTAAGTGTGCCTCCTGTTTCAATTTGTTTGGTAAAGGGAATACTAGCACTAATTGCCGAGGTAGAGTGCCAATATTTATATTTATTCATATAATCATGGTTAATTGTCATTAGAAGAAGGGTTTGGATTTATACCCCGCCTATCTCTCCTGTAAAGAGACTCAAAGTGGCTTACAAACTCCTTCCCTTTCTCTCCCCACAACAGAGACATGTGAGGTAGGTGAAACTGAGAGAGTTCAGAGAGAACTATGACTAGTCTAAAATCACCTGGCAGACTTCATGTGTAGGAGTGGGGAAACAAATCCAGTTCTCCAGATAGAAGACTACCACACATCTAAAGAAGTGGGGAATCAAACCTGGTTCTTCAAACCAGAGTCCACTGTTGTTAATCACTACACCATGCTGGTTCCCATGTCAAGCATGACTCTCCAAATTAGAGTCCACTGTTGTTAATCACTATACCATGCTGGTTCCCATGTCAAGTATGACAGCAGCAAGGCCAGACCACCATCAGAGTGCTAAACATACTAAGGATACACAGGTGTGAAGAAAAATGTAACTTCATAAATTATCCAAAAGAACACTGAACTGCTTGCAATTCACCTATTACTACATTTATTCAGAACTAACAGAATGCTAGCAGGAACTATTCGAAACCATTACCTGCCTATACATTGTCATCCCAACCTCCCTCCAAGGGCAGCAATACATAATTTGTCCCTCACCCCCTTTTTGTACTCTTGCAACCACTGGAGAGAGACAGAGTGATTGGCTCAAAGACACTCAATGAGTTTTCTGGCAGAGTAGGTAAAGTCCAACACCCTAACTGCTACAGTCCAGTATGTGGAGTGGTGCATGCCTATGGGCAGAACTCTCCCCATCTTCACAGGCACCCTGCTCCTCCCCACCTTTAGAAAGCCCAGGATCCAGCTTTATTTATTTAATATATTAGATTTTAGAACCTCCCACCCCCGAAGGGCTCTAAGCGGTGTACATTAGACCAGAATCAACAATACACACAATAAATAAGTTCAATTAAAAGCAAATTACAACTCTATAAAAACATAGCAGCATACAGATACGATGGCGTCCAATCCCAAGGCCGGGAGGGGGCAGACAACATTAATTAGATGTTATATCAGGCGCGCTGATGATGGAATAGCATGCAACACAGGGGCATCCAGGAGGGGGAATCTGCGGCCGGCCTCACCAAAAGCCCAGTGGAACAATATGGTTTTACAGGCCCTGTGGAATTCGCCAAGATCATCAGGCCCACACATCTGATGGAAGCGTGTTCCACCAGGCATATGATCATCCGTGCCTTTGTTTGGGAGCCTGACCACTAACAGTATTATTGGCACAGTTACTAATCAAATATTATGGAAATATACTTGGTGTGCTAATGCTTTGAGAAAATATGCTTGCTGAATGCTGGCCCTTTGTACCCATTCCAGTGTGAAAGCCAGGAGGGCCTCTTTATTAGGTACAGCTTGGTCCCTCTCTTTGGTGAGTAATTCCAACTCTCAGGATTTGTATGGCTCAGGGCTCGCTCGGACACCCTTACAGAATAGTTATAGTTATGTGTGTCTGCAGTACTCACCTTTCCGCCTTCATCAAATCTGCCTACATGACAAAACCATTCTCGGGAGCAGAACCAAGTTGGCATAATAACAGTGGGTCCATGGGAAGTAAAAACCTAAAACGACACAACAAAAAAAAACATTAATGACCAAAGAAGTAGTTACAAGATATTACTTTATGAACCAATTGACTTTTTTTTCCAAACACTCAAAGCTACTTTATACATTATAATTAGGCACCATTTCTTAAACAGAGATTAATGCTTGTGAATGAATTTCTAGTCCACAAAGTATGATAGAAAAGTTTTCTTGTCGTGACAATAAGGACCAGGAAGTTCACAAAAACAAGTTGACTGGCTTCTTTTTCCTACAGCAGTATATTCTGTCCAGAAACATTACTCACAGGCTCTTCCAGCAATATCTCATGTACAGCATGGAAGGTAGAGTGAGGAAGCAAGAAGGGAAATTTGTTAGGAATCACCTTCTTCTGCATTCTGTGGGAGATTGAACCACACGAAGAAGAGTGAGGGAGCATGATTCCTGCCACCCCCATCACCTTCTTGTGGCAGCTCTGTGGGAAGAGGAAGCCATTATAAATATCTTTTGTAAAATGGTCCTTTTCAGAGAAGTACTGAATAAAATCTAATTCTCTGCACAGATATTCATTTGCATTTTCTAGAAAGTGTTTTATTTTAGTATAATTTATAGAGCAGCCATCAGACACAGCAATTCAAATTATTATTAAGAAAAAAATCTGATATCAATAAAAGTTTCCATTATTTAGATAATCCGTGTACATAATTCATTAAGGATTGCAATGTTGCAATTAAGCACTTCCAACTAATGTGCATGCAGGACTCACAAACTCCCGGTGGAGCCACGATGGCAAGCCATCCTTCCTGCTGGCCCAGCAGAAGCCTCCCCATTCTCCTGCCCTCCCTTTCCCACCCCCACAGACCAAGGCGGGACAAAGACAGCAAGCTGGGCCTGCCACCTGCTGGGCCTGCCACCTGCCTCCCCATTCCCCTAACCACTCTTTCACAATCTCAGAAACCAACCCAGGTTCTCCTATTCAGGACCCTGGCTTCCAGACTCCCATCTCAGCCCCAGCAACCCACCTGAAAGTCCCGAAGGGCCATGGCCAGTGGTTGGATTCAGCAGGTTCGCACCACTTCGGCAGAACCAATTGTTAAAATGGTGATTGTAAACAACCAGTTGTTAAATTATTTGAATCCCACCACCAGCCGTGGCAGTATGGAACGGTGGGAGAGGGGCAGCAAAGCCAAGGACAAGCCATGGAGCAAGCAGGCAATCAGACTTCTCATACCAAGGTAGCTCCCAGACACTCATGACATCAAGGGGAGAAAGCAGCGAATGAGGAGCCAGCTGATGGAGCCCAGCCAGAGTGACCCCGGAGTTGGGGAAGGGAGAGCAGGAGAAGCCACCAGCCCACCCAATCCACCCTCCCTCCCATCTACAGCCCATGTTCTTGTCTCTGCAGTTTTGTATCATAGATCATCAGCCAGTTTCATCTTCCACTTCTGCTGCTGCCCAGTAGCTAACCTTCAGAATTCCTCCACCCCATCAGCATTGGACCTGCCCTTCTGTTGATGTGGCCATTAATTCCTTAATTGTGTCTTAGTCTGGTGTCTCAGCTATGACCATTCCACCTTGAGTGACCACTAGGAATTTAGACTCTATTATACTATGGGTCTCAGTTAAACTGACACACTCAAACCTCATCACTATGTTAAGGTTGCATCTAAGAAGGGAAATAGGCATATATTAAGTGACATCAGTCAATGAGAGGTTGTGGAACCTTGTGGGAGGGGGGAGAGAGAGTTAAATGGAGGGAGGTCTGTCATTGCCTCAGATAGGGCTTGTGGAAACAACAGGAAAACAGGGGAAACTACCACAAGGTTAGTTAGATAATTAGGCTTCACCCAAGGAAGGAAAACAGCTCAGACATACATTGGTCTCAGGGGCCAATTAAAGAGGCAGGAACAGAGCTGCTATCTTGTGTTACCTGAGAGAAATAGTTGGCTAGGGACTAATGAGGGATTGAGGGAAATATCCCAAGAGACAAGCTAATTCTATTTCAATAGGCCTTGATTTTGGGGTTTAAGGACGAGTTCCAAATAAAATCTCTCCTTCTCTCTTTGACTGAAATAGCCTGTCAATTCTGTAAAGCTGTGGGCACGCGTATTTGTAACTGTTTTAAAGCAGAGTTCTGCCAACCCTTGCCGCAATAACCAATACTTTGTCTTATCCACCAAACCACTAAGCATTGAGACTTTCTAAAGCAGGGGTAGGGAACCTGCGGCTCTCCAGATGTTCAGGAACTACAATTCCCATCAGCCCCTACCAGCATGGCCAATTGGCCATGCTGACAGAGGCTGATGGGAATTGTAGTTCCTGAACATCTGGAGAGCCGCAGGTTCCCTACCCCTGTTCTAAAGAAAAGGCAGAAAACTTACTTTTTCTGTTTTGAAAGGAAGGTATTGGTGTGAATTATTCTATCTAGGACAGTGATGGCGAACCTATGGCACGGGTGCCAGAGGTGGCACTCGGAGCCCTCTCTGTGGGCACGCGCACACAGAGTTCGTCATGTGGGGGGCAGAAAATCACCCCCCCACACACACACACATCTAGGCTGGCCTGGGCCACTGAGCACGACATGCACGCACTGCGGTGAGGAAGGAGGACTCGGTTGGCGGGCCTGGTGCCTGTGCTCTGGGTGGCTGCTGCCTGAGGGGGGGGGGGGAGGCAGAGGAGGCAGAGATGCTAGAGAGGCACAGAGCGGTGCACGTGGGACTTGCTGGAGGCTAGAGCAGGCTGGCCCCTGCTCGAGCCGGTGGGGCGGAGGAAGAGGGAGCCAACTGTTTTTTTCCAAACTAAAACCTCAGCATTCGGGTTAAATTGCTGGGTTGGCACTTTGCGATAAATAAGTGGGGTTTGGGTTGCAATTTGGGCACTCGGTCTCAAAAAGGTTCACTATCACTGATCTAGGAGAAGGGAAGGGGGATGTAGCAGATATTACTTCCGATTCTTATTCCTCAATAATAATCACACACTCCAGCACAGTTATTTGCTACCATTGCCTTACTGACAACTTGCAACCCATGTGCCATGACTAAAATCAATTTGGTCATCGCTACAGGAAGGTGTGATGGGGTGGGGAGCTGAGAAAGTACCTTGCCATCACAGCCCTCTAGTTCCAACTCTAAATGGGGGTCCAGAAGAACGAGGCCATGAATGGATGATATCAAAAACGACAGAGAGGTCCAGGAGAAGTAACATGGCCATGCCTGAAACCAGACTGCAGTGGATCCAAACAGGTTTTGAAGTTGTCCAGTCACTACTTGTTCAATTACCTTGATCAAAAATGATACATCTGAGACTGGATAATAGTTATTCAATTATCCACAGTAGCTTTCTTTAGGAAGGCTGCACTACTATCCACTTCAAAGCAGGATGACCACCCCTTCTCTCAGGGAGGCATTTACTGTCTCCTAGACCTAGTCTGCCAGCCCCCTGGGCAGATCTAAACAGCTAGTAGGGGAACAGGTAGCATAAGCAGATGGCAGATATCAAAATTGGTGCATGTAAACATTAACAACAAATAAATAGCAACTTATGTACTAACCAACTGGAAAGTTGTTGAACAAAGTTTCTGCAACATAGCCTGAATCACAAAGAACTTAGAAGTTTTAATTCTGTTCTTAAACATCATTTTGGAATGGGAAAAATGGAACAGACAGAGAGATAGACAGTGTGTGTGTATTTACCCCCTGTTGCAATCTTTTGCTGGTAAGAATAGATTTGAATGAAACTGAAGTCTTGGGAAATAAATGAATGTGGCCCTTAATTTGTATATTTTTGAATGATGACAGCTTTGGTGAGTAATATCAACAAAGCCAGGAACTATTTATAATCACCGTTTTCTGCTTTAAACAAATATGTTTCAAATCTAGTGTTGAAATAAACCAGAATATCCGGATTATGTAAAGTAAATCTATTCTTTCCATTAATACAAAAGTCTAGCAAGTTTGCAGACTTATCTTGATGACAAGATGCTACAGGAGAATAGCACACCCTGTGTACTACACAAAAAAATTAACTTGTATAAACTGGTTAGCAGAACAAAGTCCCCCCCCCCCCAAAAAAAACATATAGAAAACAAGAGTACAACCCTCTTCATTTGTTATTGAAAATATATCTGTATCCATAGCAAAAGAATTCTTTGTAGATAACGTTTACAGGTAGCATTCATTCATAGAAAAATTCCCAAACCACCACAGTGCAATAACAATATTTTAGTAGGACCAACAAAATATAATAAAATAGTGAAGACGAATTTTATGTTCCTCAGAACTCTTTGTATGGTTGAATCTGTACAAAAACACAGCCGGCGAGGACAGAATGGATGGGAAAATGCTTCAAAGTGCATTAATAGAACCCAAAGTCTGCAGCTGTAGCAGTCTTGAAAGAGAGAAACGTGATGCCATGTCGTCCAGACTCATCTCTGGCAAACTAAAGATTCATCTTCAATTGTCCAGTGACCCACCATCATCCATAAATCAGTCTTGGAGAAAAACTATGTCCTTTTTCCCTTTCCTAAAAACTCCCATTGCATCTTCCCTTTCCCCACTTTCTTCTCTCCTTCCCATCCACTAGCCAACTTACTTTTATCTGCCTCCCTCCTTACCTCCCCCTGCCAGCCTTTCCCTGGGAAATGTCTGGCACACTTGTATGGTGGGGAGCTTGTAAGAACTTGGAAGGAACACCTCAAATTTCCCCCATATTCCCCCTCCGGACACTTGTTTCCTCTCTCCCTCCTCGTGGAAGTGCCCATGTCCTCAGCTCTCCCTGCTTCCTTCTCCCCTTCCCACCCACCAGAGAACTACTTTTTATCCACCCTCTCTCATCTTCAGCTATTATTTACTTCAAATATACTCCACCATTCTACCTTATGGGTCACCAAAGAAGCTCACATTTTTCTCCGCTCCATCATTTTATCCTCACAACAATCCTGTGAGGTAGGTTAGGTTGACAGAGTGTGACAAGCCCAAGGTCACCCAGTGAACTCCACAGTAGAGTGTGCATTTGAACTTTGGTCTCCCTGATCCTAGTCTGAAGCATTAACCACTACACCCAGAGGCATACCAGGGGTAAATGGCGCCCAGAGACAAATTGCCTCCACGACGCCCCCCAGGCTCTGCCCCTGCCCTGCCCACCTCGGCAGGGTTGAGGGGGCTTGGAGGCAGCAGGAAGTCCTGCTGTCTCGTCATTTTTGCGTGCCTCGGACGGGGTCGAGGCACGCAAAAACGACGAGACAGCAGAACTTCCTGGTCACGTGGGGGGCCGATTTTGTGCCCCTCACGTGACCAGAAGAGTGGCGCCCGGGGACAAGGGGTACCCCTTGTCCCTAGGCAGATACACCACTGACTACACCACTCTAGCTTTCTTCAGGTCGCTACTGTTGAAAAGCACCAAGCAGAAGATCTGACTGAATCATGGAAGTTCCATGCTAGCAATGTGCCTAGTGCTACTGAAAGGCCAGGCCCTGATGAGTCCTCCCTCAAAGACCAAAACAGTCCTGGAAAGCCTTTAACTGACAGAAACTAATCCTCGAAGGCAGACATTACTGTTTTGGTTGCTGAGAAATGGCCACTTAAAACATTTGTTTGATTATTCTGCATATATAGGGTTTTTCTCAGGATGGTTAGAAAGATATATCTTGTCTGTCCATGGCCCAATTTTCTGGATATATGTATCAACAGATGGGGCCATGTTAAGAATTAGATATATTGATGACTGATGGGATTTCAGCAGTGGCTGAGATGTTATATTGGGCAATAATAAAAATAATGCAGAGTATGGTTTAAAATATAAATGTAGGCTAGTTTTACGGTGCTAACTTCTAGCTTTTGAAAAGTCTCAATAAACCTTCACATTAAAAATACATATTTCACCCAGAAGATAATAAAGCAGCATGTCACTTCAATATGAGGCAATAAAACACTCAGCCCAATCCAAATGCAAAACATTTCTGACTGTGTCTAAAACAGGACAAGCTGAATGGTAACCTACCATTGAGACAAATGATAGCCTATCATTGAGGCCTCCTTTATTTTTAAAAAATCTTTAAATTACAGTCAAGTTGTTTCCAACAAAAGATACTACAATATGTAGCTAAATGTGCACATTGTAAAATGCACCATGTCATTAAGAGGAATTGCATCATATTTGGTTTATAGACTATATCTGTTAAACGTTGATTATAACTTTAAAAGGTTTCTTTTAAAGGCTAATATTTTAAACTTAAATCATTAAAAGATGAAGGCTCAGTTTTTCATTCTAACAAGTGCAGAACTCTTAAGGATTTGTGGGGACACCTCATTTTTCACCTCCCCAAAGTATTTCCTCTTTCAGTTTCCTGGTATGCTCCATATCCTCTCCCTTTCATCCTTTCCACCCACCTTTTATTTGCCCTCGACTTCAGTCAATTATTTATTTACTTCATTTATATCTCACCTTTTTCTCTAACAGAGTATCCAAAGTGGCTTACATCTTTCTCCTGTCCTCCATTTTATTCTCACAGCAGCCCTGGGCCTGGTTGCTAACAGCGTGCAACAGGGTCTAGCAGCAGGCAGCACACAACTGCGCTTAAATTTTCCTAGCTGCCAGAGAGACAAAGAGAAGAAACTGAAGATGGAAGGCAGATAAATTTAGGTTGGCTGGGGATGGTTGGGAAAGGCAGAAGGGAGTAGGAAACATGAAAAAGCTATGGAAGTTTTCATAGAAAGAGGAAATAGTGAGTGATGGGGAAATGATGTTTCCCCTGCAAGCCCCTTGCTTGTCTTTATAATCCCTCAACAGTTAATAGAACCCAGAGTGAAAAGTCTTGGTCAGCTGCATACAGGTAACTTGCAGGAAGATGATCATTTGTTTAATCAGGGTATCAAAATTATAGGTTAAATTAAATAATATACCTCATTAGATTATATTTAATAATGACTGTGGTCCCAGAATTTAGAATAGGATCACCACAGAAAAAAAGGGCATTCCATACTCAAAAATTCTACACCGGTGAAGAAAAATACTAGACAGAATCCCATAGATCTGTTTAGCTAACAACACTGTTTTTCTTTGTGCAAGGGGCCTCCCACTAATGCACTAAACTCTTCCTTTGGTAAATGAACCCCTTGCATGAGAGAGAGGTTCCTTGTGTCAGCAGAAAACATCATAATTGTCAGAAAGAATCCTCATGATCCAATCCAGGGACGGAGGGAGAGGGAACTGCGCCCGGGACACAACCTGCCCATGTGCCCTTCCCCCGCCTCACCCACACCTGCCCTTGGGGCGGGGGGTCTGGGGGTAATTTTCCGCTCTCAGGTGATGCCAATGGCACGTGCCCAGGGTGCGGCACCCCCCCTACCCCACTGCAGCTTTGCTACTGATCCAATCTATTAATTTCTTTTTAAGAGACAGAAAAAACACCCTGAAATGGCTCAATAAGAACTGGACATGCTCACATAACATAAGGGGAAGAGTAGGGATAGGGCTGCACTTCAGAACCAAAACGTCACAGCTGGCACAGGTCAGCACCTGTGCAAGGGCTGCCTCGGAGGGCGAAAGGAACACTCCCATCTTGCCAGGTTTGCCTCCCTGGTATGAGGTTGTCCAGGAGGTTGTCCAGAAAAGAAGGAGAAAGGAGAGTGAGTCCTGAGGAAAAGGGGAACAGAAAAGGAGATGTGTGCAAAAATGGCTTAGCCTGTGGTAGCAAGGGTCCTCGAAATACACTGAAACTGCCTCTGCAGAAGAAGCTGCAAATGCAGTAGCAGCACAGAGCAAGCCAACATCCAGGAAAGATTGCAGGAAGTACTTCTGCAATGCCAGGGTCTTTTTTCCTCCTCCCCCCACCCCCATCTATGGCTCTGTCTTTTATTGTGTTAGACCAGGGGTCTGCAACCTGCGTCTCTCCAGATGTTCATGGACTACAAATCCCATCAGCCCCTGCCATCAGCCCCTGCCAGCATTTGCCTACTGGCAGGAGGGTTGACAACTCCCTGGAGTAAAATGTCCTGCCATTTTAATACAGGCTTCACGTGTGGAATTGGGCAGAAAACATTACTGGCATTAAGGTAAATCATACCAGATGGTAAATAACATCTCTACTAAAAGGAGAGGAACTGTTTTCTCCAGACAGTTGGCAAACCTAGTTAGGCCAAGTAGATACCAGTTGGCTGGAAGTATTACTGTTTTCTTCATGTACCTCCCTGCCCCCCCTTCATTAACCAGTCCTGCTCTGTCATTTCTTCCCTCAGCTGGAATTGGTGTCCCAGGAGAAGTTGGGAAACTCTAGAAGAGGATGCAGCTTCTACAACTGGACTGTTAACTTTGGGAGCTAATTCAAAATATCTTCCTCTCCCCCAACATCTGTCTGAGTGGTTATTGCTCAGTTTGTATTTTTGACACCTTTTCCTTCTTTTACACCATCTTTAATGAAGGTATGGCAGCCTTTTCTGATTAGAGTTATTGTATTTTACCATATTTTGTGCTCTGGTGTTTAGGATTCTTCTGTCACCTGCTCTTATTGTATAGTGATTTTGCTTCTATCCGTGCATTAGAATGCTGCTTGTCTTGTTCCATTGGTTGCATAAACACAAGAAGCCGCCTTCTACTGAATCAGGCCATTGGCCTATCAAGGTAAGCACTTTCTATTCTGATTGGAAGTGGCTCTCCAGTGTCTCAGGAGAGGTCTTTCACAGCACCTACTACCTGAAACTTTTACGTGGAGATGCTGGGGATTGAACCTGGGACCTTCTGTCTGATTCTCAAAACAATTTACCACAAAAATCTTGTTGGTAACCAAGGTGCTACTAGATTCAAATCTAGCTGTGCTTTTCGTTAACGGTAAGTACCCTGTATGTAGGGTGACCCCCTTAAAATGCAGGAAAGGGTTTTTAAAAAATCGCTTTTCATACTTGTACGTTGTGTTTGAATGTAAGATAACTCCTTGTATTTCTTGAAGGCATGCCTGAGGATGGACAGACAAGTTTTCCTTCTAAGTAAGTACTATACTTTCAAGTTTTGCATAGAAATGTCACCATCCACTTTTCAAGCAAACGACAGCCTGGCCCAGGCTAAGAAAAACCACACGCACAAAGCAAAAAAGCAAGGTGGCACACAAGTTAACAAAGTGAATATTATAATTGCATTAGTGACTTAACCTAACAATGCCTTAAACAGACATACCCAATACATAATATATAATAACTGTCCATTCATAAGATAGTCAATCATCATATGGTAAATGTCAATAAAAACAGTTTTCAAGATAATTTCTTAACCATCTCTAACACACCAGAAGGGGAAACGAAATCCAGGTGTAATGAATGAAGAAGTCCGCTGCACGATACTAATGAATGAGCACAGTGTTGGCAGAGCACAATGATGGCAAAACGCTATGCGCGCTGATCAACGTTTTCGACCCACGTGTCTTCTTCAGTGCATCAAAAGTCCAAGACACCCGATCACAAAATACGCAAATTTATCAGCATGCTCATTGAGCTATGATTACATGAATGCAATAAAGAATCCTTTTTGACAAATTGTGTCCGTTTTCCAGCATACTCCGGTTCACAAAAGCTTATGCTTCAATAAATCTGCTACTGTTGAGGAGCGGACATGGCTCAGTGGCAGAGCATCTGCTTGGCATGCAGAAGGTCCCCAGTTCAAACTGTGGCACCTCCCGTTAAGAAGGACCAGGCGGCAGATGATGCCAAAGACTTCTACTGGAGAGCCGCTGCCAGTCTGAATACACAATACTGACCTTGGCAGACCAAGGACCTGATTCAGTAGAAGGCAGTTTCACATGTGGGTTTTCAGTGCTGCGATGCCACTTTGCAGTAATCTATATAAGAACGTTTGAGCACTCTAAAAACAGTGCAATCCTAAAAACACTTTCCTGGCATGAGCCACATAGAATAGGTTGGTGTAGAACTCCGAAGAGACCTGCTTAGAGCTGCTTTGCTGAAACCGTTCTTTGGGTGAACATGGTGGGTTATTGTTCTTGGTGGTGTGTGACCCTATGCCTGTTTGTGGTACAGTTATCTACAAGATGGGTTTCAGATGGTGGGCAGGCACAGTTTTAGTACTTGCCTCGAGCCCCATTTTCTGTAGATATCCCCCTGGACATGCTAGAATAAAATATTAAGGGATGTTAAATATTGATGTGGGCGGGGCGGGGGGAGCAACTAAGAAATGGGAAGGGGAGAAGAGGACTGACCAGCTCAAACCCCTAGCAGCTAAATGTATCAGGGGATCAAAGATCATGAATAAATCTCTGGCTACCAATCTTGATCCTCCTTGATCTGAGACTGCAAATGCCTTGGCAGACCAAGTGCTCGGGAGCAGCAGCAGTAGCAGAAGGCCATTGCTTTCACATCCTGCATGTGAGCTCCCAAAGGCATCTGGTGGGCCACTGCAAGTAGCAGAGTGCTGGACTAGATGGACTCTGGTCTGATCCATCACGGCTCTTTCTTATTTTCTTCTTATGTTCTTATCAGTGTTGAGATATACGTATCATAAGGTCTGCACCTTAATTCACTGGCACTCTCTCCATACACTTGTGATTCCGACAGAAATCAGACCTGCACACATCTGTGAAGTCCGGTATTTCAGGACACACTTTCCCATCTGACCAGGAGATATCCTCAGAAAACCGTAACATGTGGCTAGGCCCTAGGTGTCTCTTGTTCAAAGGTTGCATGAACAGAAGAGAGATCAGACCTATGCAGAGATACCAGAAATGAATAAATATACAGAAAAGATGAATATAGGTATAAATGAAAAGAAAGCTGCAGAAGCTGTAGCCCTATTTTTCAAGATTTTTTTAACATGACAGGTGAAAGCTACAGTATTGACATCCACTGGCAAAGTTCTTCACTTAATCGCACAACTAATTGAAGATTTCAGTTTGGTCTATAATTACAGTGTTAGAAATCCCTGTGAGTGAACAGTAGAGGGGGCAGTTTTATCAGCCAGGCATGCAAGACTTTGCATGCTTTACGTTTACTATTTATCTCTAAAAGAATAGAAGTAGCCCACAATAGGACAGTAGAAATATTTATTTACACATTCATGAAGGCCATAATTCCATGTACGGCACAGGTTCCACTGAAGCAACTGAAACATACAGATTAAAGTGGCGGCAGCAGGTCACCCAAAGGATGTGACAGTCATCAAACTGTACTTCGCTTCCAGAAAGAAGAGAGCAACTGCATTTGTGAGAACTCCCTCAAAAGCAAAATTCCACTTCAGAAATTATCAATTAAGATAACTCTTTTTAGATTGTGTAACTTCAGACTTATAAGCCGGGCAAAGAAGCAGCTACATGGAAGTCTAACACCAACAGAGCAGCCTGCCACCGCACCAGGGAGGGCCCAACTGACTTGACTGGCCAGGGATTGCCCAGCGCCTGAACTCACCTGACTCACTTGTTGCTCCTTTGTTTGCTGCCTCTCCTGTGGGCTGGAGGGGGTGGGAAAGCAGCTAGCTGCTGCCACCATCCTGCAGCGACTCTCTGAATTTTAAAGGCACTCTCTGATTTTTAAAGGCCATTGTAAGCTGTCCTGAGCCCTTTGGGGGTAGGGCAGGGTATGTACAAACAAACAAACAAACAATTAAAAGGGGAGTTTGGGGTGGGGACAGTGGGGGGGCTGTCCAGCCCAATGGCAGCCCCCACGTGATACCTTAAAGTGGTGCCTGGGTTTTCTGCCCTCTCTGGGTCCCCCTAAATCTGCTACTGCAAGTGAAGAACAATATGATTTATGATGTTTCCATGAATCAAAACACAAGCATATCAGGATGCAGGATAGGCACCCAAGACCAGAGCCCTTCATCTCACATGTTAACTTCTTTTATAGGACATTTCTTATATGGTGAGCATTCAAGCATGTAATTTCCAAACCTCCTACAGTCTGAAAACTTAACAATTCCACAAGGGCTGTACCACTTGATATTTCTGAACATGTAGCTTGGCTCCCAATAATACATTGTTAATTTAAAAAAAATTATCAAGAGGAGTTAAAGAAACTTAACATAGTTCACATATCTTAAGGATGGGGTAAATCAGCAAAATTTGGCTTTCCTTTTGTGCATCTGGAAATAAATACATTTATATACACACACACACACACACACACACACACACACACACACACACACACACACACACACACACACACACACACACACACACAATGTATTTCTGAGTACGAATTGCTAGGAACAAACAATAGGAGCCAGCCACAACCTTTATAGTCTGCTAGTGTTGTAAACTTCCACAAGCATCTGGCTGATTGATGTTGGTGATACAGTGCAGGGTGAAAACAATTTTTGTTTTGATCTAGTGTGGCAACTACTACCTTGTTAAATATAACTTACTTTTTCCTTTATACTATGCTATATAATTTCATAATGTAGAAATGAATATGGACACAGTCTTCAAAACTCTTAAGAGCTAGCTGCAGGAAAATAAATCAAATGCCCAATTTGTAGCACCAGGGTTGGAGATCTTTCCCCTCTGCACTTAGAAGCCCATTATGTATGGAAGGCTTACCTTGGGGCTTTTCACTATGCAGTAAGGATGTTGTGGGCACTCCTTGCATTTCTCTGATTGCACACAAGGAAGCACTGCTGAACATTCCTGGGCCTGCTTTTCCCAGTTCTCTTAACTCCACCCATTAACTCACTCTTAAAGGCACAGATACCATCAAACCCAGTAGTCTCATGATTGCTGGCTTTAAATTAAATTTATATTGCTGTTATAGCAGTTATAACAATATTGTAGTCTTTCCAAAAAATAATCCCCCCCACCCCCTCCATGAAAGAGGCCAAGCAATTCCCTGGACCACAAGCTGCTGAAGAAGGGTGATCCATGTCCTAGAACTGTTATTTTCTCCCTTTCCTCCGCACATATACTTCATGCCACTGCTGATGCCACAGGAAGAGAGGCTTCCTTTATTAGATTTATCATTATTTCGATAGATCTAATATGGTACAAATGCTTCAAGTTGAAACCACTTTTTAAAAAGCCACACAATCCCCACATATCCCTGCCACTCCTAGAGTGGTGGGGGAGATATATATTATATTGAGAAGCCTGTGTGGTTGAGCTTCTTTTCTCTGACTTCCACATGCTGGTTACTAAAAGATGCCAGCAGAAAGAGTAGGAAGCAGGAAGGAGCCGGCTATGTGAAAGAGGGGGTGAGGGGAAAGGCGTGGATGGCAATGTGGGAAGGGTAAAGCTAAGTGGGCTGACTGGGTGGAGGGAAGATGTCCAGGGCAAAGCTGTGCTCACTGGCAAATCTGACCTGCTCTGGTGGCAAAGTAAATTAAAGTTGTGCTAGAAGTGGTGTTGCTTGTCGCAGAGGGAATGGAAGGTGGAAGTGGGACTTGAACTAATATGTCCGTATACGATATCTTGCCATGACAGATATAGGCCCTTGCAGTACAGCAGACATCTTGTGTATAATCAGACTCATGCACACAAAGCCAATTATTCTAAAGATCTAATGGTCTGGAAGGTCCAACAATCAATCCAGCAGATGCCACAGGTCATACACCCAAGAATTTCAATCAAAATCTACCAGTTCTGATGCCATCAGTGTTTAAATGTCTTTTACCATCCAATCTCCATCTGACAACTTTCCCAAATCTATTCACCAATGCTATCTCCAACATTCATCCTCTGTGAAACTCACAATTACCTACCATCCAATTCACCTTACCACAATTAACCATCTGGTCTCTATCATCCTCTCATTTCCTTATTTCTGGTAATCTAGATCTTGGCCAGAGAGATCAGGAGCATTCACTTTTGCACATACACAAAAGCAGTTGGCTTGAAACAATGCAGAAAGAATAGTGACACTATATACCCTCCAAATGAAGCTCAATTCTTGGCTTCATTTTTAGAAATAAGTGAGCTGGTCTATATGATGTTCATTGTCAAATTCACTTTCCACTGCATTTTTTAAAACCCAAAAAGCTCTATTGGAACACGACACCTCTCTTCACCTCTTTCTTGGTTAAAGTAATTTTCCCCTTGCTTTAAATAGCTGGGAATAGCGCTTTCCCCAGCTCCCCAGGATCTCCTACACATTTATTTATCTGTAGCTTCTGCCAAACCCTAGAGCAATGGGAACTCTCTAGCTGTGTATGATGATCATGAGAAGTGGAAAAGATACTCATACACACCAAAACCATGCCAAGTTCTGAAGTCAACAAGATAAACTGGTAAAACGGCATTAAGAAAGAGTTGGAGAATTAGTTCATAGGTGTGGATTTGGCGTCTTCAATGAGAGAATGAGTTTATTCATTTTCTGCCTTGCCTTAGGGAAACTTAAGTTATATTTTTAGCAAACTGACTTGGTCAGCCACATCAAGCTGATTTCCTAGAGATTCACAGAGAATATACCTATTGACTAAATTTTGCAGAGCATTCTCAACCACATGGACAAACACGTGTTTCTGAAAGCAGTATGTGGGTGTCTTTATTCAGTGACATTGTATAGCACGTATCAGTCGACTGACTTAAGCTTGAATTGCTATGCAGAAATGACTGAGTAACAAAGCTTCTTCTGTAATTTCTCAGTAAGGCCTCTTCACTTAGTCTACTGACTTCCTGCTAATCCTGTTAAGAACCACACATCATACCATTCTGCGTAGAGAATCCCTGCCTTGTGTACAGAGTTGGAAGATGAGTACACTTCCATTACGTTCATTCACAAACTACTTTTCTTTTAAACTTCTGTAGAACAAGCCACAGACATGAAGGCAGAAATACTGATTATAAGAGCAATAAATCCATGTAAGAAATTCAGTAAGCAAATCAACACATCTAGCCTTCAGCAATGGATTTGCTTTGGCAGCCAGAAGGAATTCCAGATGTAGTTTGGGATCCTGGTGAAAAATCTGCTGACAGAAGGACCTCCATCAGTAGAGTGTACCTTCCTGGCCTCTTCCCTCCTACTGTAGCTCAATATGCCCTAAAATTATCCTCTTGGAGTATAAGGGAATCCTTGGAATAGCATAGAGGGTGTTAGAGAGACGCAGAGAGAAGAAAGACCTGGCAAAACCCAGACCCCCCCTTCCATCAGTGAAATCCATTGCTGGGAGGGGTGCAGAATCTGTCTAACACTATTTTTTTAAAAAAATTATTAAATGTATTACTTCATTCTTCCCAGGCCAAGGCCAGGTTTAGAGCAGCTTACACACATAATTAAAAATATAAAACTATATGCAATTCAATGACAACAATGAGCATTAACTATCTCAAAACACTACATATCTAATGATGGCGACTATTATCTTAAGGAGTGCCTGCACCCATATGAACCTGCCAGAACACTGAGGTCAAGCAGGGAGGCTTTCCTGGGGGAGCGGGGGGGAGAGGGAAGGCTTTTTCTGTGGCTGGCCCCAGACTGTGTAACAGCCTTCCCATGGAAATTCACTATGTGCCAACCATTTATGGGTTTCGGTTTCTGGTGAAGACATTATTCACCCAGCCTTTGGCCTTTGTCCCCCTTGAGCCCTCCTTTGGAAGCTGCTGGTCTAAGGGGGGGAAGGGTATGTGGGTGGGTAATATTTTGGAAGTTTGCTTTATGGTGTTTTTATTATTGTTTTATATGATTTTTATTGTTGTTTTTAATTTTGTAAGCCATCCTGAAACCTCCAAATAGAATGGGGTATAAGTTCCATAAACAAACAAACAAACAAATAAATAAATATAAATTCAAAAATTCACAAGGCTCCAATAGTTATACTAGAGTCCTTTATTGGAGCCTTGTGAATTTATAATTCCCTCCCCATTTATAATTCAGATTTACCGTACTGCAGGGAGGAAAAAGGGGAATAGATTTCAAGAGACCAGCCACAGCTGCCTCAGCCAAAGACCTGGAGGAACATCTCCATCTTGCAGGCCCTGTAGAACTAAAGTGAAACCTGCAGGGTCCTGGTCTCAGCAGACAGAGAGTTCCAGCAGGCCGGAGCCAGGGCCAGGGTCAGGAAAGCTTTGGCTCTGTTTGACTAGCTTTGGCTAGTCAGACATTCTTGGGGCCAGAGACTGCTAGGAGGTTGCTGCCAGCTGAGCAAAGTGCCCTCCAAGGGCAATTCAGCCTTAAAGATTAACTCCAAAACCTTGAATGTGACCCGGAATTTAGCCAGTAACTAGTGCAGTTGGTGAAGAACAGGTTGAATACGCGCTGTTACCGGAGTCCCAGTAAGAACCCTTACCACTGCATTCTGGACCAGTTGCAGTTACTGGAGCAGTCTCAAAGTAGGCCAGTGTAGAGCAAGTTACAGTAATCCAGCCTGGAAGTGACTGTTGAATGGATTACTGAAGCAAGGTCTGCGCAGGACAGGTAGGGAGTCAACAGTAGCAACTACTGGACAGGTAAGGAGATAGAAAAAAGCCATCTTAGCTGTTATGTATGACCTGGGCCTCCACAGAAAGGGAGGATTCCAGCACCGCCCCCAGGCTTTTGATGGAAGAGGCAGGTCTTAACACCTCTCTGTCTAATTTAGGAAGCTAGGAACTCCCCGCCCTCAGCCATCTTCAATTGATTCAGTTTCATTCTGCTCTTATTCAACCATCCCACCATAGCTTCTAGACACCTAGCCAGAATATCAGGGGCAGTGGCCATCTGGCCCTTCATCAACAGAAAAATCTGGGTGTCATCAGCATACTGGTGACAACCCAGTCAAAGCTTTGAACCAGCTGCACCAGGGGTCACATACAGATGTTAAATAACACTGATGAGAGGGTTGTCCCCCGTGGCAACCCCCAGAGTAGACACTGTCACTGAGACATCCTCTCTCCAATCACCACCTGCTGCCCCTGGTTTTTGAGAAATGAGGTCAGCCATTGTAAGACTGTGCCCCAAACCCCAGTAATGGTGAGGTGGTGGGTCAAAAGATGATAAATCGACCATGTGAAATGCTGCTGTGAGATCTAAAAGCAACAGCAGCACTTTGTACTCAGTCGGGGCAATCTTTTTGCAGCAGCTGAGGACATGATCTACAGTTTTATTAGCTTCTTTGCACAGTTTTATCAGCTTCTTTGCACAATTTTGCATCATCCAAGGATTTTGCGATTCTAGCCTTGATCGAATTTGATCTAATGGCTTGCTCTTGAGCGGCTAAAATCAGGGTTTCAGTTTCCTTTTTCAGACTTCCAGTTGTTAACCACAGCCAGTCGTTGTCCACCTTGTCCTTGATCTTCTCCAGAAATTGGCCATGTAGAGCTTTGTTGTACCAGCTTTTGGTCCTCATTTTAATCACATTTTTTTCTGTATTCTTGTTTGGTTTCCTGTGTCTTCAGCAAATGTCTGTTCTTCACCTCAATCAATGCCTGTTCTTGACTTTTATTCACATAATCGGCCAGTGCATGTTTCTCCTTTTTCACTGTTTGTTGTACTTGCAGTAAGCCTTTGCCCCCAGATCTCCAGGGAAGGTATAATCTATCAGTATAGCTACGTGGGTGTAAAGCATGGTGCATTGTCATAAGCTTCCGAGTTTTTCTATCCAATGCATCCAGCTCAGCCTGTGTCCAGTTAATTATTTCCACAGTGTACCTGATGACGGACATGGCCCAAGTGTTGATGGCCTTGGTGGTATTATTATTATTATTATTATTATTATTATTATTATTATTATTATTATTATTATTATTATTATTATTATTATTATTATTATTATTATTATTATTATACAGCTGGTTCCATAATCTCTCATCTTTGCTTCTGAAATCCCAAAAAGAGAAATCTGAAACCCTGATTTTAGCCACTCTATTTCAAAAAGAGAAATCACAATATGGAAAAAGAAGGAATAACTCCCTGGTTTTCTTTGCAGCAATACCTCTACAGAAGATACCATCTTAAAAAAATACTTGCAGCATCAAGACTGTATTCATATTACCTGGCATAAGTAGCCCAACAGGTATGTTCCATGCAATGTTGGGACCTCAAACATTATCGCCTGGAGGAACTAAGATTTCTGTGATACAGGCTGGGATTGCAGATGATCTGCTCACATTACATTCCCCATTTATCAATTATCCTTTAAGGGTCAAACTAGACAAGGCAAGATCTGGCACTGTATCCCTATTATAAAGGAGAAGAGGGTGGAATTTAAAATACAGAATGGCTGGATGGAACCAAGAGCAAAACTCTTGTCTTGCTGTTGATCTCCCCAAGAAAATCTTTTTTTCCCCCTGTGTGGGTCCAACATTGGCAACATTTCTCTGCAAGAGAAAAAAGAGGTTCAGCTTTCATCTACTGTTCATCCATGCTCAACTTTATATTATTATCCCACCTTAATTTAGAGGAAATATCTGGGTTGGGTCTTGTCGCCGTCACGTCTAGCTGTGGCCTAATAAACACCATCTGTAATGATGCAGATTGATTAATCTGGTACTAAAATCATAAGACTCATCTATAAGGAGCCTGATTCAGGGAGCTTGGCACTGGGAGAAAAGGGACATGCCACTCATAACCTTCTGAAAAGCAGGCTGGCAGCTTTCATGTCTCAACAAGTTGCCCTCCTGGTTTGGAAGGCTTCCAGACGGAGAGTTTCAAGGGAACTTAAAAGCGTGCATTTTCCCATCCATTATAGTTAGCCAGCCAGTAACTGAGGCTTACCCTTCTTTTGAAATGTATTTTTATTGTGTTTATTATAAGAAAAATCAATTATTTAACATTTTAATGAGCACACCACCTCCAGTGGGATTAAATCTTTATATTTCACTCGCTATATTTTGTTCCCTACAGCCACAAAAAACAAAATTATTCCACAACATGTAGAATCCTTTTGATAAACAAATTAACATTAACTCATAAAACTGTACCTTTCACTGATGTTGCACAAAGATGAAACTGCAGCAATTCCTGGGCCCCCAACAATTCAAACTGGCCAAACTACACATCATCTTGATTCCTTCTCCAGATTGTGCTAAAGAGCAAAATTGCCTCTTGAGAAGCACAGACTCTTTTAAGAAGGTAAAGCCATTCTTCAACATTGAACCCTGGTTAGAAGAACATAACTTCTGCCACCAGAATTCTTTGAAGTATCATTTACAAACTAGGTAATGTTTATAAACTGGGTAACATTTATAAACAGTGGAGAACAGGATTTTATATGGCAAAAGATAAAACAGAACAATGCAACTGCTGTGGAAGTTTTATAGTAAGAACAAGGATTTGATGAGATGGCATAACCTAATGATTAAAAACATGAACCTTAGAGGCTCATGAAGTGCCACAAACTCACTATGTGACTGACAAACCATAACTGCATCTCATCTGAGATACCAGGCTGACAACAGGATTATTTTGAAGACTCCCTAATCACACTCCTCTTTAGGGATGGAGACCCTAGTTTAATGGTGCAGCATATGCTTTGAATTCAGGAGCAAGCCCCAACATATCCAGCAAGGAAAAATAAGGAATCTCAGGAAATAGGGCCAGGAAGCAAATATTGTATTGTCAAAGGCTTTCACGGCCGGAATCACTGGGGTTTTGTGGGGTTTCCAAGCTGTATGGCCATGTTCCAGTAGCATTTTCTCCTAATGTTTCGCTTGCATCGGTGGCTGGCATCTTCAGGGGATCCTCTGAAGATACCAGCCACAGATGCAGGCAAAATGTCAGGAGAAAATGCTACTGGAATATGGCCATACAGCCCGGAAGCAAATATTTCTTGGAGGGGTCATGGCTGAGCATCTGCTTGGTGTTCATAAGAACATAAGAACATAAGAACATAAGAACTAGCCTGCTGGATCAGACCAGAGTCCATCTAGTCCAGCATTCTGCTACTCGCAGTGGCCCACCAGGTGCCTTTGGGAGCTCACATGCAGGATGTGAAAGCAATGGCCTTCTGCTGCTGCTGCTCCTGAGCACCTGGTCTGCTAAGGCATTAGCAATCTGAGATCAAGGAGGATCAAGATTGGTAGCCATAGATTGACTTCTCCTCCATAAATTTGTCCAAGCCCTTTTTAAAGCTATCCAGGTTAGTGGCCATCACCACCTCCTGTGGCAGCATATTCCAAACACCAATCACACGTTGCGTGAAGAAGTGTTTCCTTTTATTAGTCCTAATTCTTCCCCCCAGCATTTTCAATGAATGCCCCCTGGTTCTAGTATTGTGAGAAAGAGAGAAAAATTTCTCTCTGTCAACATTTTCTACCCCATGCATAATTTTATAGACTTCAATCATATCCCCCCTCAGACGTCTCCTCTCCAAACTAAAGAGTCCCAAACGCTGCAGCCTCTCCTCATAAGGAAGGTGCTCCAATCCTTCAATCATCCTCGTTGCCCTTCTCTGCACTTTTTCTATCTCTTCGATATCCTTTTTGAGATGTGGCGACCAGAACTGAACACAGTACTCCAAGTGCGGTCGCACCACGGCTTTATATAAGGGCATGACAATCTTTGCAGTTTTATTCTCAATTCCTTTCCTAATTATCCCCAGCATAGAGTTTGCCTTTTTCACCGCTGCCATGCATTGAGTTGACATTCCCATGGAACTATCAACTAAGACGCCCAAATCCCTTTCCTGGTCTGTGACTGATAGCACTGACCCCTGTAGCGTGTATGTGAAGTTTGGATTTTTTGCCCCTACGTGCATCACTTTACATTTCGCTACATTGAACTGCATTTGCCATTTCTGAGCCCACTCACCTAATTTATCAAGGTCCGCTTGGAGCTCTTCGCAATCCTTTGTGGTTCTTACCACCCTACATAATTTGGTAAGACCCTACATAATTTCAAAAGGCCCAAGATTCAGTCTCTGGTGACGTGAACAACCTGGAAAGCTCCTGCTACTCTGAGTAGACAATACTGAACCTGTAGGACCAATGGTGTGATTCAGTGTAAGGTAGCTTCATTTGCGCATGTGCTCACCAGTCCTTAATGACCTGACCCAACCTCAGGTAGCATCAATTGCACTTATTCACCTATTTTTTAATTTTAATGCTTTTTTGTTCGTACTGCACTCATTTTGTAATGGCTTTTGGCTATACACAAGTAAAATTTGACTTGACTTGACATGACTTACTGCACAGATTCAACAATCCCATCTAGGCAAGAAAATGAACCTCTACCACCACAAGGAAACAAAACACCACCCCACAGTTACAGCATAGGTATGGAGTTGCTTGATAGTTGTACAGCATGATCAGTATACTTGATTTGGATCTTGGTTAAAGAAGTTGTCTGGAAATATAATTGTGTTGTTGTATATAACTCTTCTTTACAAGTGCTTTATTAGAAACTCTAATTGAATCCTCAGCTCCATTCATAGTGCCTTCTTAATACTCTTCATGTCTCTAAAAGCAAGGGAAATCACTATTATCAAAGCCACATGTACATTCTTTGAACTCTCAGCTCAGAGAAGTCCTGTTACTCTGTCTCAGTAAAGAAATCCAACCCATATAAGGAAGCAGAAGGAATCTGAAAAATCTCCACAGAGATCAGGAATATTGCCTAAAGCCATTACGATTTTATAGCAAACAGAAATCTGAAAAGCAACACCTTTAACCAAGATTCACTGCCGAGGCCTGGTTGACTTTGTCCTTTATTAAATGATACTCTGCAAGAGCACATGCAGTTCATTATTCCTTCAGTTATCTCAGAGGCACAATAAATCATGTAACAAGTGTTAAATTCCCTATCTCAAGCAACCTCACATTAAGACAGAACAGGTACATGACCAAAGTTGCCTATTTTGAATTGTTAGAAACAGTTCAAAAGATACCCTGGGATTCTGTACAACGTAAAGTACCTTTGTAAACATACCCCAAAACAGGCTGCCAAATCCAAAAGCTGTTGTATGTTTACCTTCGGAATCATTTTCAAATTAAAATATGAGATTTTTCAAGGTGCCATAGCTGCCAACAAGTCATAAAACAATGAAATAAGAAAGAACGCAAAGATTTCATGTTTCCACAAATTCATATTGATTTCCATTAAGCTTCCAGAGCAACAGAAATTGAAAGAGTGTGTATTATAATTACAAAAAGGTGACAGTACACCACTACACTAGAAACATTTCTAATGGTTTCAGGGCATTAAACAAAATAGAACTTGCCAAAATTACAAGGCTAAAGCAAAGCTAATGTAGAAGAACCTACCAATAAAAACCACATCATAAACTTTGACTATCTATTAGATCAAAATCCTTTTCTGCCTGCCTGGAGACACAAATTAATCTGATGTGCACAGATTCCTCTTCGCATATCAGAAAGTTTTCATAAGAAATCTTTTATCTTGCAGATATTACATAAGAGAGGACTCAAATTGTGTTGGGGTGAGGGAAACCAGGCAATCAGTTGAAATCACTTGCATAATATTCTGATCTGCCAATAGTTTTTAGGGTATTTTGTTAATCTGTTTTGGAAGTTTGTCTTTTGGCCCTGGATTACAGATACTTTGGGAAACTCAGGAACCTACCCATCGGAGAATGCTGAACTTAACCGCGCATAAATGCCGTACTTTAGGGTTCTATCACTGTGCCGGACAAGCATTAAATGGAAACGGTTTTAGTAGTACACTAGTAGTGCACATGTAGGTCTAAAAAATAAGCTATTCCTCCATGCCTGTACCCGCTGTCTCTGACCGGCATCTATCAGGGGAGCAATAAGATGTTTTGGACCATGTACGACTGTTTGGCCAATGTAGTGCCATAGCCCAAAGTTCACAGCTGGACCTGAAAGCTGATCCAGGACATGACACTACTATACCAGTGTGGGTCAGAATGGAGGGCATTCATAATGATGAAAGATTTGCCTAGGTTCCTAAAGACATTTTTATCATTATAACGCCAACTAAACAGTTCTGCTACCTCAGACAAAATGTTCAATTGGACTATAACCGAGGCCACATTCAGGCATCACAATAAACCAGTTTATAAACCACAGTTTAGTTCTTAAATCAGCTTTATAACATTTCCCATTTCGGTATCTACCATAAAAAGCAGACAAGCAAGATGCAACCGTGCACAGAAACTATGGGCAGAGATCTGATTTGCTATGAAAATCCTCTTTTCTGAGGAGGAATCCTTTGCTGTCCTCCAACTCTCTTCAGAGGCTTGAAAGCCTCTCCCTTCAGTTGCCGCCACCAACCCAGGCGGTTCGCCTCCTTTACAGAGTGTTGCCAGGATGAGCATCAAACAAGACTGTTTGATAATGTTGCCCTGGCATGGCTCACACACAGTCTTTCTATGTCTTAAACAAATACAAGCTTTATTCTACTATAAGTATTTCTAGGAAATATAAAAACTATGGAAATTGTGATGCAGAAAATAACAAAGAGAATGAAAACAGAGAAAAATTTCTAACCCAACTTGGAAATTATATTAACTAGAATGTGCTGTTCCCTCCTGGCTGGAAGTGTCACTCCAATGGATGCACTCCCCCATAGGCACACACCAAGGCACACACTACTGCCTCCTCCATATATGTAGAAAGGTCCTGGCCAATCCGGGTTCTAGATTCTTTCTGCACCAACCATTCAGGAGAATGGTTAGATGTCTGCATATCAGATTTCTTATCTTCTCTGCAGGATGTGAAAGCATGCAAGTCTGGTTGAAACAAGGTCTTCCCAGGTCAACTGCCACTAAAGCAGGGGTCTGCAACCTGCGGCTCTCCAGATGTTCATGGACTACAAATCCCATCAGCCCCTGCCAGCATGGCCAATTTGTAGTCCATGAACATCTGGAGAGCCGCAGGTTGCAGACCCCTGCACTAGAAACATCAGTCCAGCTTCCTAAAATGAAAGGTGCTGTCCCACTCTTATCAGTAACAATCTTTTTGCTGCTATTTTTACTATTTCTGGATAGTTTTTATTGAGTTGTTCTACTTTTCGTAACAATAATTGTTTTCCAATATGCAAACCATTTTGATCACTGGGAAAACAGATATAGAAATATTTTAAACCAATATTTTAATAAATATTGAATATTGTTGGACAGGCCAGGAAAATGGCAACAATGGTTAAGATCTATGGCATGTAACTGAAATAGCTGAAAATAAATTTTCTGTCCATATACGATTAGACAGCTTGCCTGTTTTCCATTTCCCTCAAAATAAATCCCATTATTTGCAAGAGTACATGTTTCATTTCATCACATGCAAGGCATTACACTGCTGCTGAAACTGAAAAGCTGCACAATAATTTACAGTAACTTTCCTTTTAAGGAACCCATAGTGTAACAAGCCTATGAACTGTGCTCATAAAGTCTACAAATTCAGTAAATTCTAACAGAGGTTATAATTCCCCTGCTAATAAGATTTTCATGGGAATAAACAAGGTTGTGCTAGAACTGAGTTTTACAGCATAAGAGTACTCTGTTTTAAAAAAAAAACCTACCATGCTATGTGATGATTCAAGCTATCTCCACTGATCTAACGAAGTACTAGATTAAAGAATAAATAGAAATAACACACATCCAGAATTATTGCTCATATACATCTCTACAAGATGCATCAGTTCTGGCTGAATCGTAGGAAGTACCTCTCAGAGTCCTATTGGTGTAAGCTTGGAAATATGAATACTTAGGTTAGAGAAAAATGTCTACCGGTATGTGGATTTTATTAAAATAGGAGCCACAAGGTAACAAATACCTGTGTAGGGGTGAGCCAGCGAACCCAGCAGAGCTTCAGACAGAGCACAGGAATGCCTGCGCCATCTGTTGCCCTCTGGGCAAGCATCCTCACCGGTCACAAGACCCCTGTGACTCACAGGTCACAAGATGTCCTGGACAAAGGGACAAAAGGTGCATACCCCCAGGTATGGATTAGGCCCAGACAGGAACGTTTCCTCTTGCACATACGCAGCCCCTATGATTCATGTATTGCACAACATTCTCCCGCTCTCCCGCCTTCCCAAAAACCCTAATAAAAGGTGCCAGGGACCGCCAGCTTGGCAGAGTAGCCAGATCCATGGATCACGCTGTATCGCCACTGGCTTCTCTCCACCGGATGATATCGCTGCGTCTCGCCTATTCCTCGTGATAGAGCACGTAACGACTTCACACCTGCTTATCTATCTGGGAGGATTCAAGGAGTGTCACGAATATATATGCCAAACTGGAAATCTATCATACAGAAACAAAAATATTTTGAGCTAAAATTCCTTTTAAGTCTTAATACTAACATTGGTTTTCCTGATCCAAATTTTCAGGATCCTGTCAATCCAAAATTAAAGCACAATCACTGATGCAGATTTCATCACCAAGTATTACTCTAATGGTCTTCAGGTCAAAACAGACTTTACCTCATATGCCTCAAATCAGCATACTACTGTTGATTGGTGAATTTTACCTTTAAGTGGTGAATTGGTGAATTGGTGAATTGGTGAATTCCTTTAAGACAGAACAACATATTACACAGAAATGCAAGTTGGGATTTGTGACAGTTCTTTTCCCCTCATGGGATGTTACTTCAGACAGGACAACTGAGAGTGCAGCCAAACTCTTGCCAACCATTCCTCTGCTCTACATTCCATCTCTCCCTTTACTCCATGTACATTTTAAAATGTATATTTGCTTCTGTGCCACAAAATGTGCAGTACAAGGCACCATCTGGATTAAGAATGGCAACCTAGATGTAGTCTTTCCTAGATGTAGAGCTCAAGGAAAACCATGATGGAAGAACTCAGCTGATCCTTAGCTCCCAAGTCCAAATGGCAGCATTGAGTTCTGAACAAATGGCATCCCATGTTTTATTATTCTCAAGCTTAACACAGCCAAGAGGAGCCAGCGATTCCTGTGTGGTAAAATGTCACTTTATTCCTAAAGAATAGAGTACTGTTTTTGTCCTTTCTCAGAACTACAGTTTTACTGGGAGGTTTTTTAACTCTGCAAAATCACAAACTTTAAACCACAAAGTTTATTCTCTAACGAGATGAGTATTTTAAAGAGAATGATTTCCAGCTTCCCCCAAACAGAAAATGACATTGTACTGAACTCCCTCCCTTTTTTTGGGTCACCCTTCATATATAATGTTTGCATTATCTTCAACAATCAGATTTCTTTCTTTGTTTATCTGAGTGGTTTTGAGTTTCATTCAAGACAAAATGACTAAAATTATAAAACTTGATTTGCATTAACAGGGTAATACTGACAGGAACACAATAGAACTTGGGACTGAGGTTAGGATGACAAAGAAGGGTCATGGGTGTTGGAGACGGCAACACATTATACATCTCTATATGCCAATGATAGAAGTCTCTGATCCAAGATGGGGGAGCTGGAGTGTTTGGTGTTAAGTGACAATTTAGATATAGTAGGTATCTCAGAAACATGGAGGAATGGGGAAAATCTATGGGATCCAGTCTTCCCTGGATATAAGCTCTAAGGAGAGGACAGAGGGGTCTGGGTCTGGGGAGCTGTTGTGTTCATGGCAGCAAGGGAAGTTAATCCAGAGGCCAGTGCCCAGATGACTTCCACTATCTTGCTGCTCCAGGTGTTGGTTTTTCCCCCATGCATCAGGGTGGGGGAAGGTTATTACTGGGGGACAGCAGACGTGCTACCCAGTGGTCACTGGGGGACAGTAGACATGCTGCCCAGTGCCGGATCCATCGCCTATGCTTCCTTCAGCCAGCATACCAATAAACAGGCTGTGGCCAAATTTTATTCCACACAAGGTGGTTGTCTGTGTTGTCTTTCCGCACCCTCAAGCTCATTCTCCCCTCCTCAGGTGGCAAACAACTAAATATACTTTTCTTGAAAAGGATAGCAATCTGTGGACTTGGTGGAAACCATTTTGTTTTTTAACAATTCCAAACTTTGTTCAGTTTTATTTATTCACATTGGCCAAAGATTATGCAAAATAATCATACACTTGAGGAAACTACTGTGTTTTACATATAATAGCATTACGCTGACAAAAGGATTTAATGTGGACCTAATATCTTTGTATAGTTTGAATTTTTAGATACAAGGGGTTTTTTTGTTAATGGAATTTCACCTTTCAAAAGGCAAATTTAATTGAGAGAGCCATTTTTTTCTTTTGCAAGTTCAGTTTCTCAGCTGTGGCAAAACAAAGACATCACCTCTTACCGGTACCTTTGTCATTCAAACACTTAGAGCCACTGTACAATGACAGGTATTAACATTGTTATTTTTTCAGCAAAGCAGTGACAATCTATACAATATATTTATTAGTCTCCATACAGCCTTCTTTTGTCCACACCAGCCTCTGTAATTATATATAGCACAACCATTCATTTCAGCCACCTTATTTCCATGGCTGTATTTTTCGCATATAGACATGTGTTTTTCTTTAAGCTACCAGCAGTTTTGACGTTCTGCTAGACTGTAAAAATTGGAAACCACACATTAATATTTCTATTGTATATCCCTTAAAGAGCAGGCACACACTACTACATTTAAAATAAATCAAACAGGGCTTTCACAGAATTTGGGGTAATTCACTAATTTAGAGGAATTTGACAGAAACAAGAACTGCAATAAATGGATGTCAAGAGGGGCGCTCATGTTGTGGCAACAGAGTTCAATTTTCAGTCATCTGTGGCAGACCATTTGGCTTAGGCTGAATTTGGGATTGTGCCAAATCATGTTTTGTCCTGATTGTAGCTCATGCCACTGTTTCAGCACCAATGGCATTTAATACTCGGCAACAGCCCTGTCAGATGGAATTAAGATTCGAAAGCATGGCGACCGGCCCAAGATTGCCAGCTCATTACTGTTTTCGCGCAGCCATTTTATCCTCACAACAGCCCTGTGAGATAGATTAGGTCAAAAGCATGTGACCGGCCCAAGATTGTAGCTCATGCCACTGTTTCAGCACCAGCCATTTTATCCTCACAACAGCCCTGTGAGATAGATTAGGTCAAAAGCATGTGACCGGCCCAAGATTGTAGCTCATGCCACTGTTTCAGCACCAGCCATTTTATCCTCACAACAGCCCTGTGAGATAGATTAGGTCAAAAGCATGTGACCGGCCCAAGATCACCCAGCAAGCTCCCATGGTTGAGCAGGGATTCAAACCTGGGTCACCCAAATCCTAGTTCAATACTTTTAACTACTACGTCACACTGACTCTCAAGTCCATGGGTTGGATCCAATGATGTACCGATAGAAAAAACAAATCTTAGCACAGCTCCACTTGCAGAAGGGACTGTGCAAGATTTTGTGCAAGATCTCCTGCTTATTGATATGGTCAGCCTTTAGCTGTTTCCACTTGGAATGCATTTGGGGTGCATCCTGTGATCTTATGCATCCTGCATTTGGGGTGCATTCTATTACGTTCTTTATCCTGGTCCAATGGATAGTGGACTCAGTTCATTGTGTCTCAATTCAGGCATCCTATCAAGCCACAAGACTTCTTAACGATGATTAAAGCATGATGTCTGCACTGAGCATCTATTGGTTGGCCATCAAGAATCTCAGTAATTTCACCCAGACTTTAAGCCTTTCACTAGATTATCTGACACTTGCATTAGCTGGTCTAATAGGAATGTATATTCTAGAATAAAATCTAATTCTTCATTTAATAGCGCATTCCTGACACAATACTACTAACATAACTGCAAACCAAAATCAGTCTTTTTGTAAATAATGGCCTCTAGTTAGTTTGAAATAATAAAAATGCATAAATACAAAGATAATCATATTAAAATCTTGAAGATGACTTTAAGGACAGATTAGATTGGAGTCAAGCCATTGTAGACCACAGAACTGAACTGAGACAAACTTTCCCACCATTCTCGCATCCTGTGATGCAATGGTAGGAAAATTTTGCAATGGTAGGAACATTTTTCACCAATAATATGGAAGGCAGGATGTCACTCAAGACTGCGCACTGTAAACCAGTTCACACAATTCAATAAAGGCCTAATTTTGACTTTATCACAATGATTGGGCATATAAACAGATTAACACATGTCTACAGCCAGTTCACCCATCAGCTACAGTGTATCTTGGTCAAGAAAATAAAACATTGTGCAAATCTGCCTTAGGTCAAACCCATGCACTGCTTCTGAAAGTAGATAGCATAAACTTAAAGGCCTAATAATTTGTGATCCACTTTCATATTTACTCCTATTCTTCTTTCTCTTATCCACTGAAGGGTGCTTTTTTATGACACAGAAAAGACTGAAGCATAATGCCAGTTTCTACATGTAAGGAACTGTGGGCATGCATTATGTTGTTTTAAAAGTTGTAGTCTTTTGTGGTCCTAAAAAAAAGTTGTAGTTATGCAACAAAAATAAAGAGGACAATCTTTTGTTTTTAGAATATGCCATCTGGCCATAAAAAGGGAGAAACAAAAACATTTGAAAAGGTCTAATTGTATATATAAACTGTTTTTTGTAAATACCACATTTAGACTAGGAAAGAAGTGGTGTTTCCTTTTCCTTATTTTTTCTTAACCTATTTACATCACAAGACATGATAGATCCCAAGTGTGAAAAAATGAGGAGAGCTCCATTTCCTAATCTATACTTTATAAGGCTAACTTAGACATGGAAGAATGGGGAGAAAACTTCAAACGTTGAGTGCTACTTCACAAGAATGGGCAAGGAATTTTAGTTTACAATGACCATCTCACACACCCACACTTCCCCCTTCAACAGGCTCTGATAAATGACATTAATAGGGGAATATGTTATACTTCAGCCCACTGAACTACATATTGAACATTGGATGCAAAACAATTTGGGGAAAAACCAACCATTTCAACAAAAGGATTTTTTTTTGTCAGTGGGGAGAGGGCTCAACTTGTGCCAGGAACACTCTGATCTGTTACAGCAGCTTGTTCTTTAACAGGGCAGGAGGTGAAGCTTTATAAGTCTTTCAACCATGGCGCTGAATGAACAGGAAATAAATATAAAGTGCCCATTAGCTTGCAGTGGTCTAAGAAAAGGCAGAGCTGAGAGAAGTAAAAAGTACATCAAAATTTCTGTGTCAACCTCTGTAATAACTTCCAGTGGGTTTACTTTCTCCCAAGATTAGCTTTGCAGCTTCATTCATTATTGTCTGTTCAAAAGCATGGCTGAAAAATTCTACCATTTGTTTACCAAAAGAAAAATCCTCCCAGCGTTAATAGCTTGAAGATAGCCATCTACTACAGCAAAACAGGCCTTAAGTCTTAGTGACCAGCAGTGTTTGTTCCTGCTTTCAATCCTATTTGGTCTTAGTACACTCTGTTACTGATTTGGAATTGTTTAACAACCACTGATCAAATAAGCATCCTGAAAAAATTCCCCAACCCTCAATATCCTGGGTTAGGTCAGAAAGAAACTATCAACAGAACACTGGTAAAAATCAGCTTTAGGCCCCCATGTTTCCAGATCAACACAACACAACAGTACTGCAAGTCAAATATTTTGTTAAATGTTCAGTTGCTGCAACTGTCTTTGTATTTACCTTAATGTCAATGGAAAAAATTAATCACAAGACAACATCATTAAGAGATAATTTCCAATTAATTATCTCATTATTCCAATTAAGCAGTAAGAAGGAGCTAAAGTAGCATTCATTTGTCTAGAAAAATGGAAAAGGACTCAATATTTCACTGAAATTTTGAACATTTGTGTATGTCATCTAGCTTTTAGCAGTTTGAATGCCAACTTTGCCAGCAGTCGGTGCTCTGAATAGAAATGTGTGGCTTCCATTATTATGACTGGGGCAAAGAGGCTGAAGCCAACTAGATTTCTCCAACCAAAATTGCCCAGGGAATGAAAGTCACTGGATACTCCTATGTAACTTAGTCCAAAACTCAGCTCAAATTCAAACATATATGGACATGAAGAAAGGGAGAATACAAGTGGAAAATAAAATCAGCTATATAAAATAAACTATATAAAAATAAAATAAACTTCTGTAACAGTATTAAGTAACTTTAAAATACATAAACATACATACAAGTTTCACACATGCAAAATGTATATGGAGAACTGAACTGGCTAGCTCTGGTTCCTATCATGGGATCGAATTGTCCAAGGTGTGATAGTCATTTTAAAGCACATGCATTATATTACAATGAGCTGTTAAAATGCTGGATAGGAGTGAAAGAAAGCCATTTTAAAAAATAAGATCCTTTGTTCAACTCTTGGATATTATTCTTTCATCAGCATTTTTGCCTTTTGTTGGTTTTAGCGATGCCTTCTCCATTCTTTATTCTTTTAAGTTTATATAAACTTAAAAACTCAATCTGATAGCATATAGTAAGCATATTGCCAACTTTCAGATCTTTTAGTTGTTTCTTTGATTTATGAAATGATTTATATAGCAAAACAAAACACAAACTTTATGATCTCAGCATTTTTGGCTGATGGTGCCAGCGCATGTTGCGAAAGTAAAATGCCTAACAACACTGCAACTATTGTATATGAGTGTGCTACATTTGGAGGGGAAATACTATGTGACATTTCTACAGACAAGATACCAGGTCTGAAAATGTGATGATTACAGAACACACACTGGAAAAAATAGCCAGCTTGATATTCCAGTCTTTTGATCTAAAAACCTTTACTATCAAACACCTTTTACAATTAAACCTTAGAAAGAAAAACACTGCCTTTCAAAGTGCTACATTTATATCTGATGCCATATCTCTACTTGCAACCAAATCTGATGCCTCAGGAGAAATCAAGAAGCAACACACTTTTAAAAAGTATTCTCCCAAAGGTCACTTCTGAAGACCCAGAATACAATAATATAAACACTCATGTCTTTATGTAACCACTTTAAAGGAAAATAAAGGCTTTATTCCTGTATTAGCTTTCAAAGGAAAACAAGCGCTCAAAACACTCAACAAAGCAATTATTAAAAGAAATTGAACAAAGTCCAAATGCCCTTATAAAGATAATGTCGCATAGTCTGCTATGAAAGACAAGTAAAAAGAACTGGGCTCAAGACAACAACCTATGTACCAGTTGTACCCATACACTGATAAATGTTGAACAGTCAGTCATTTAGAGAAACACACACATAATAAAATTTCAACTTTTAAGGAAATTTCATAATTTCCCAGCAATGTATGTGAGATGGAATATCAGAGCCAGTTCACACAATGTTGTTCAAGGGAGATCCCTGGCCCGAAGGTTGGCTCATGAATATGTGACATCATGTACCAGAGGCGTAGCTGGGCCAAACTGTGCCCGGTGCGCAGTCTGTATTTTCTAACCCCCCCATGCCCCCAAGCGCCACTGCCCCCTGCGCCGGCACCCCTTCTCCCCTTCCCACACTTACCTTAGTTCCTTTCCTTTTCCTAGAACTTTTTCAGGCTAAAAAAAGGCCTATTTGCAGTTCAGGCTTAAAAACGGCCTGATGGGAACTATACTTCCTAGGAGACCTTGTGAGCCCCAAGGTCTCCTGGGAACTGTAGTTCCTCAGGCAGTCTTTAGCCAGTACTGCGAACAGGCCCTTTTTCAGCCTGAAAAAGTTCTAGGAAAAGGAAAGGAACTAAGGTAAGTGTGGAAGGGGGGGCGCCACAAGGGAGTGCCACGGGGAGCAGGGGGAAGGGGGAGTGGCCTGGGGCAATTCTCTGCGCACCCCCAGGCATGCGCCCGGTGCACGGCACACACACCCATCCCCTTGTAGCTCCGCCACTGTCATGGACACAGTACATAAGGGAAAAGGTGTACATAAAATCTAGAATGATCATGACTGACAGCTCGCATTCATAACCATTGCATGTACAAATATAAACTCATTCCAAGCTTAAGGAAAGAAAAGGCACGAATCTAAAACAATCTCATGCAAGCAGCAGTAGTATGTGAGAATGAGCTCCCAGTCAATGCTAGGACCTTATTTACCAATTATGCTTGGCTATCTCATTAGAACCAGAATCACACAGAATTCCTAAGGCCTATAAAGTCCTTCAAGATCAAGATTTAAAAAAATCACTGACACTTAGATCAAAAAAATGAAACTTCTTCCAACCCCCCTCCCCACATTCTCTGGGGAGAAATAGAACTAAGTTTCCAATATGAAACTTTGTTTCACAGAAACAGATCTGTCAGCAGATCTGTCAGTAAATAACTTAATAGCCATTGCTTGCAAAGGACCCATAAAGTTTCGTGCCTTGTGTCTGAAAGACACACCAAGAGAGCTTAAGTCCACAAACAAATCCACACAGAACTGGTCTGTCTGCTGGGCCCACCAAAGAGAGTAAACAGATGAACTTTTGCAGATTTCAAACTCAACCAGAAATTTAAGATTTAAAAACAGGAAAGAACAACAAAATGTAGAGATCTGATCTGCCCTTCTCTCTTTCCTTCCCTCAAGAAATTCTGTAGCGCAAGCAGTATGTTCACTGAGTAATTTGTTTTCATGTGGTAAATACTGCACAAGCTATTATGAAGGCAGAATACAGTTACATATTTACATGTCCCATAAAGTGACCATGTACTGTTTTGAGGCAAAGAACAACCCTATATCCAGGCACTAAATATTAAAGGTGTGAATTTATATATAAAGGTCTCCCTCAGTCTTTGGGAGTGTAGAGGGGGGGGGGGCGCGTTGGTGACCAGTACATATATATTGGTGGTTCAAGGCTCGGCGGTGCTTAGTGACGGTTATTATATAAGTGGTGGCAGTGAGAGTGTGTACGTGGCACCTGTCCTCCCCAACTCACCCTCTTTTCCACTTCCCCCCCCCCATCAAAAACCTGACCTGGCATTTGGATGATAGCAATGTGGAGCCCTAGGAGTACTCAAAACTCAAAATAATGTTTGTATAGTTTTTATTTAACCAGATAGTTGTAAAACAGAAATTTTAAAAACATACAATGAACACAAAATCATAAGGTGCATTTCAAGTACACAATAAAACAACAAAGAATATAACTTACTTACTAGAAAGAATACTTGTTGAAAAGTTACCATATAAGTACACGTGCAAAGTTCATTAAGAAAATTAGAGGCTGAGGATCAACAAAGACAAAGAAAAGAAAAGGAAGGAATAATTTGTAACACTGGACAACTAATTTATGCCCTATCTAGCCACATCAGATGACTATCAATAAACCAATCAGGTTACATATTGGTTTGAACTTTCTTGCAACAAGCTCACTCTTTCCCCTTCCTTCAAAACCAAAACCTATCCAATTAAGAAACCAGTTGCATCTGGAAGAAAATAATGAGGATGATCTCAGACCAGCTAATTGGACTGATGACCTTGGAGTACAGCCCAGTGATCTCCAAACACCAATACCCACAGCTTGAGCTATGTGGAATAGTGAGAAAGAAAAAGGATTTTTGGTAGGCCTTTCAACATTCAAGATGGAGTCTCTCTCGATATACTAGATAGTCATTCTCTTGACTATCCTTCCTTTTTCTTTCTTTATGTCAATGCTTAGCCTCTATTTTTGCTTAAAGAAATCTGTACATGTTCTGAGGTCTTTTAAATGCACCTTATGATTTTGTGTTCACTGTATGTTTTTAAAATTTCCATTTTACAACCATTCTTCTAAATTAAAGATAGCAAAATTTTATTTTGAGCACTGGTTCAGGGGCCAGGGCTTGGCACTGCTATTACCCAAAGACCCGGTCAGATCATTGACAAGGAAGGAACACAACACAGCAGTGGTCTGCCCGCTTCCTCCCCCCACAGCTTCAGTGGCAGCAGGGGCCCAGACAGTGACAGGGCCTTCTGGGGATGCCATGTCAGCAGCTCAGGTAAATAATTTGTGCATACACAGAAATGATGTTATTGTTGGGGAGATGTTTAAACCCAATATTATTTTTATAATCTTCAGATATTTTTGCCAAGTTTGGAGAGAGAGAAAACTTTCTCTTAGTGTGGGTCTGATTCGCTGATTTGGATATCTACAGATTTGCCCTCATTTGAAAAATACATATATAGATGATGATATTCTCTGAATTCACTTTATTCATCACTATAGCGATAAATAACTGATGCTTTAATCTTATATAGTGAAAGCTGACCCAGAACTTGGGCAAGATCAGACTGTCTGATCATCCCCCGTGAACTCCTTTTATGTATCTATTCATGGAGACAAATCCTCCCCACCTTTCTTCAGATTAACTTCCTACTGAAGTCGGCAAGACTAGAAGGGAATCTGCTCTGGAATTTAGAAGACTGATGTGTTACACTCATTTCTAAATATAGGGAAAGTGTGGAAAATTTTTATGTCAGTTAGAAACTCACTTATGAAAGCCAAACAAAGGCACTTTTCAGAAGCTGAAAAAAAGATATGCTTTTCTTGGCCACAATACAGATTTTAAGATGCAAAAAGATGCAAAACAGATTTTAAGATGCATCCAAAGAGGAATGTACATGGTCCCATATACACGTGCTCCCACTTCACTGCTGGTCCACTGTAATTGACATTTTAACCCTCAAAAGACAAATTATTGGGGAAGGCACGAAGGTCTAGAATATCTAACAGCATTTTTCTACACTCTTATTGCAACTGTGTTTACCTTGGCTGTTTGCCCAGTTTAAGCAAAAATATTGTTTCGATCTAGCGTACCTTCATCAGCTACACAAGAATGCTACAATCATCCAACTCTCACAACATGGCTCTATTGAAACTTACAAAATAAAGATCTAGGCTTCACTGTTATTCTCTCCCCCTTTGCATTGCCAATTGTGTTGTAAATAAGAATAAAACAAAGACGAAACTTTACCAAGCGAATCCGTGAATTCCTTAAAACGGTCTACATGGTAATGGTCCTGCCTGTGTAGTCACAATATTGTATGAGACCACAAAGAGAAGGCTCCCATAGGTGCATTACGCAGAGGACTCAAAATAAATGAGTCAATGAGGCACACAGTAGCATCAGAATGTTGCTGGAACAGCTGTCTGGTTATTAGACAACGATTAGCAAGCCATTTAGGATTGTCCCTCAGCTCTCTCAGCATGAGTGGTATCTGTCACCCTTAATACAAAGGACAACTAAAATCTATCCACATACACAGTTTGAGGATGACTTATCTTTTCCCTTTCTTTCCAAAACAGCAGTGCTATACCAGGCCAAGTCATTTCAGAGTGGCCAGGGTTAGCCTGGGACCTCCCTTCTTTATTCCCTTTCACTAAGTTTAGGATTAGCCCACCAATAATTCTGTCTCACCATATTCCAATATAAAGAAATCAGTCCAAAGGGACTTTTATACATAAATACACACAAACTGTATTTTTCCAGCCAGAATTCAATAACTGGATGGTTGGAGATAGAAAGGTGAATGCTTGCATGCATGCCATTTTTCATTTCTCTTTGGCATCACTGCATAGCTGGGGGAAAGGCAGAAATATCCACATTAAACTCCAGCCCTAGAACAACATAGAACAGAATAAAGGCTTTTTCTGGGCCTTCCCCTCTCCTACCAGATGCATGGTCGAAGGAACTAGATGCTGTAGTTCCCAACTTTGGGAGACCTCAGCCACAGCTTAGCAGGAAAAAAAGTGAGTTCGGAGGCTATCAAAAGAAAGTTTAATGAAGGTTAGTCTCAGCTCCCCTGGCCAAAGCACTCCAGGAGACAGGGCAAAAGAACAGAGACATTAATTCTCATTACAGAAAAGGAAACCATCAGGTAAGATATTCTAAGAATTACTTGATCAGGAGATCAAATGTGTGATATGCAGTTTTTAAAGTGCTTTTGGACTGAACTGCATATTTACATTTACAGAAATACACAACACTTTCAGAACCAAGAACCAGATAGGATCTTTATAAACTCTGTTTTCTCAGTAATGATCCCTGGAACAGTAGTTTTGAGTATAAAACAATGTGACACAGTGCATATCTGCTGCATAGTTTCAGCATTCCAAATTGACTTCAGATGTGCAGAAAGGCAATAGTTATCAAGGCAAGCCTAATGCCAATCAATGCCTTAGAGGTCCACAGGTATTTGAAGCATGAAGCAACTCAGGAAGGGAAGCAAAGATCACACAAAGGATTGTTTGACAAAGGCTGAACAGTAACTTGATGGTCTTTTCTGAGTCCGTGACTGCATAACTGGAAACAGTTGTATGGCAAAGGAGGCTCGGGGACCTTATCCTAGAGTCCATATTTTTCTTATTTCTTCCCCAGCCTTTCAATTGATCCGTCATTCTCTCCTTGCAATCAGTTCTCAAAGACTCCCTTTCCTGTTTCAAAACACTAACAAAACTCATCAATATTCTTGCTTTCTTACGTTTGACCTACTTTAAAATGCTCTGCCTCCCTCATCCTTTTTCCTTTCCTTGTAACCCTCTTGTGCATCTGTTTCGCACAATCAGCTGCAGCCTTTCTCCTCATCACTCCACATTCATTCCTCTCCCTCCCCCACATTTTTATTGCTTGCTTTTCTACCCACTTTAACCCACTCTCCTTACTTCCTCTCAGAGATAAATTGAGACACCCTAACCAACAACAGTTAGAAACCTTATTACCTGAACAGCCAATATTATGCTTTCTGGTTCCTAAAAACATAACTGTAATTGCAGCATGACCTAGGAGTCCAGATAGGGAAAAGGTGGGTTTAACATGACATTAGTGGGTTTAACATGACATTGCTGACTGAAATATATATGTTATTTCAATTAATTCTGCTCCAGCACTGAAGAAACTACTTTTCTGGCACATACCAAAATTCTGAAGAATTTTCTGGCACATACCATAATTTTTGACTTTTATGGATCAAAACCAAAAAGAACGTATTAATCAGGAAGAACAGAAAGGTAATAAATACTCGCTGATACTTGTTAGAACAATCTCCAGCTCTGAACAATTTTAATGGCAAAAAACATAGGTGGTGGCATGCAAAATACAAAGAAATGTGTATTTACTTATAAAGCTACCTTTACAGTTTTTCCTCTCTTTAAAGAAAATTTGATGAAAATTATTTGTAGGTGGCATTTAATTCCTTTGAGTTCAGTCAAATTCACTACAAACCAAAGATATCACTGCTACATTATGTGGATAAGGGGTCTCACTAAAGCAAAGAAACAAATGTCGCAGAGGGAAACAAATTCTTGAATAATTTTTATAACCCCAACTAGGAATTATAAAATTATTAAAGACCTTATGTGTCTGCATCATTTGTTTTATTGCCTCTGTTAAATTAGGCACCCAACAGATCTTCAAATGGTAGTCTTACACATTATCAGTGCTGCCATATTTTTCTTTGCAAGGAAATGGAAGCCCCTTACCCCAAATCCAGGATTAGCTGATGCAAGTGAAGGGATACACATTGCAATCCTAGGGGTAGGAGAAGGAGAGAAGCCAGAAAAGGCAGCAGGGGAGACAGAGACAAAATATGACAGGAGCGAAATGGCAAGTCCTGGGATCCCATATGGGCACAAGCCTCTGTGTGGTCCCCCTACCACTTCAGAGTGGTAGCCACTCAGCCCCTCCACTGAACAGCTCCACCCTTGAAGAGATCCCCAAAATGAGAGAGGGATGTGGGCAGGCAGGCATAGCCTGTCCCCAAAATGGCTCCAGCCTAGTACTCAAGCCACCTTCAACCAAAGCTGTGACGATAGTACACAAAAAAGGAAGAAAACCCAAATTAACAGTGCTGAAAATTCATATAACAAAGGGAGGGAAGGAAAGGACACTGGAGTTCACTGTGCAGGTCCAAGTCACAGCACCTGATATAAAGGAGAGGACAATGACCCAGAGGATAACAGAGGGTCCCTAGAAGCTCTTCTCCTCTGGCCCAGCCCAAACGGCCTGTGATTGGTCAGTAGGCCTGACACCTGAGCCCACCTAGGAGGCCCATGGCCCCTGCCATGGAACCAAAGGGAGGAAGAAGAAACCTTCCTCATTTTGCTCACTTACAGCCTGGCAACAAAAGGTACCACTAAAAGCCACTACCCCCCAGCCTCTTTCTCTCCTTGCCATGGCTGCTGATCGCCTTTTTTCTTTTAAAATATAAGATTTGCTCTCACCTGATAAGATTAGTAGATACTTTGACTGTGCCCATGTGATAACTGTAAATGAATAACTCAAATAAACACTCCTGAGTCTCCATTCTTGAGAAGTAAAGTAACATCACCAAACCAAATTAAGTGATGGGAATTTCCACCAACATAGCTTTGCATGACAGCTTTCAGTGACCATTTAAAAGCTGGAAAAGTTGCAACACCCTCCTCCCAGGGGTCTTGACTAACACAGAATGCCTACAGCTTTATTGCTGCTCATCAAATCAGGCTTCATTGAACACCAGTCAGGTCTCTGGAGAAAACAATATGCCAAACCAAGAATTACCATTTTAAATCCAAGTCAGACCCCAAAGGAACAGGTCACAACTCATAAATCTCAGGTACCATTAAACAGAGCTAATTTTTGTCATTTCTTTTGAACTCAGCTCTTCAGAGAAACAAGATCTTTACTGCTGTCATCCTCTGGCACTCCAAGAGAGGGCACACAAAAACTTGAACAAGTTTTATAACTGAGTTTTAATATTCACCTTTGCTTTTTTGTTAAGGGGTTTGCCCAATAAGATATTTGAAAATAACGGAAGGAGTGTACAAGAAGAACATATTTTAGTAATATGCTGATTCTTTTAGACAACTGTGAAGTAAACGTAAAAAAAAGATCTGCATAAATAAAGACATTCCACTTATCTGTAAAATCTGGCCAACTGCACTCTAATGCTCTCAAATATCGCTAAGTATATGATAATGTGCTCTATCATCACTCATGCTAGCTTTGATTCCACCTTAATAAAACAGTAAAGCAAGGAAAGTTGAAAAGAGAGCAGTAAAAACAAGTCAAGGAGAACTGTTACATCCTAAGTACTCCTGGGGACCCATTTGCAGGCTTGGTGGTCCTGCCCTCGGGTCAATTTTTATAAAAGAAATAGATGAATTTCTTATGTATCTCAGACTCCATAAGCTTCTCATCACAGGCTGTTCCTATTAAGATAGCAAACTGGTCAAGGATCATAGCCATGCAGATGGATCAACAAATGACGAAGTACCATTATGGATGGCAGCGTCAACCAATTCCTTGAGGAATTTAACTGCAACTCACAGACATTACCTTGTTGAAAGCAGAAAGGAGTTTGTTCCTCTGACAGGAAATCTGAACTCCAAACAAATGTGAACTGCAAACTTCTGGCACATTCCTGAAGCACCACCTACATTTGTAACAAAGAGTCAGTCAGGAGGAATTGCTTCACTTCTTTTTGGCTAAATTTTACACATATCTGTGATTGCCCTCTGTACCTACTACCATAGTCTTTGCACCAAGTTAAAAAAATTCTTTTTACCCATAATTTTAACTAAGATATTTTTTCCCGTTTAGCTGTTTCATGGTCTGCTTCTGATCAGACACATGCTTATGGATATTTTTAGGAACTCAATGGTTGTTTTATTTTGTTCTTATGCCTCTGACTTTTTTTGTTTTCTACTGATGATTTATGTTTTCCTTACCTTCAGGTATTTCTACTTTTCAGCTGCCTGGAACAGGAATCTGAAGAGGCAGCATATAAATTCCATAACTAACATAAATACTACCAGGGATGCTAGAAACTTTGCAAGGTGTGAAATTTAAACCACTACCAAAGTACACATTTTACATGCAAGTCTTGCAGTTCTGTTCCAAGTTATAACTAGACTTCATGTTAACATACTTTGCACCTGCACTGTTTGCAGTATTCAGCCTGGCAACTATTCCGTGCAGCTGTTTCTACAGACTTTTCTGCACGTTGCTTAGCCTTAGATACAAGGTCAAGGGATTATTTGTGTCCAAGCAAATAAGCAACATTTGTAATATAAGAGTTGCAGCCACTGGCAACTCTTCGCAGGATAATAGTCACACACTCGGAGAACAACAAATCAGTCCCACAATTCTGCCATGGTGGTGAAAGAATGTACACCATACAGTTTATTCCAATCCAGTTAGTTTGCATCCCTTTTGCATTAATAAATACCACACTGTTCAGGCATGAGAGACTAAAAATACAGAAAGAACACAAGCCTGATGCATGTATTTTTGTCACCAATACAAATTTTAAAAGTATTTGGGTCAAGGTAAGAACAATTCCAATGGGTCAGTATAAGAATACACACAGAAATCATACCAGAACGACACAATTTACCTGCCTTTGTCAGGTTAAGCTTATTTAAATTTATATGCCAACTTTCCAGAGAAGCTGCTTCGTACTGAACACAGGGAAGCACTTCACAGCTGTAAGTCATTAATTGTGAAAAGTAATGTTTCTGTAAATGGCAAAAAGGAGACAGGGGAAGGAGGCAGCTGCAGCAGAAAGAAGGAAACTGTAGGAAAGCATGCCCATGTGTTTACACTGAATCTACGTGATCACTGGCAAACTCTATGTATCAAATGTTTGACGATACTGATCACAACCTGGAGATAGACTAAGGTAAGCCAAACTGGTGAATGATAAGCATCCACTGTGTTTACACTTCATGAAAGACAATGGAGGAAAATAAACACAAATGAAAATGAGGACCAGTCAAAGAAAAAACAGAAGTGAAGCAAATAGGTGCTGATCTAATGTACTGGCTAACAGAATAACAGCCCCATCCAAAAGCCGGGCTGCTGCCCAGAGGCCCTTTCTCCACGGGCCAGAATCACCGATTCTGGCCCAGTAAAACATCATCATTGGGGCCTTCGACAGCATGAACTGCGTAAAAGATGCAGCGAAAGCATTTCCCCAAACAATGTATTCAAACCTTGCTCGGGGAGTGAGGTTTTTTTTTAATACATTGGCTTTCATCTGGTGCCAAGTGAACAGCACCAAGTGGAAGCTGGCATATTCTCTGCGCCAGTCCCAAACATCTCCTTACCTCCTCTGTGGAGGCCAGGGGTCACGCCTCCTGGCCTCTGTCCCTGCAGTTGTCGGTCTGGCCAGCGGGGCATGTCCCCTGACCTCCACAGAGCCACGGAAGCCAGGAGGAACCACGGAAGCCAGGAGGAGCCATGGAAGCCAGGAGGAGCCACGGAAGTAAGGAGACTTGGGGGGGGGGGGCTGTGCGGCCATGCGGAGCCTGCTCCGCCAGCTGCGCTGTTCCTACTAATGGCCCTGTGGCTTACATCGGCATGGTTCATGCCGAAACGGCCTTAAAGAGGCTTCCCAGCAGTATGGGGAGGCTTGAAAAGTGAAAATGCCTCCCTGCCACTGATAAGTTCTGTGGGGCTCAATAGACTTATGCAGGCCAAAACGGTCACGTAAGTTACAATCCTGGCCGCCGGAGAAACGGCATTAGTGGCTAGGAGGGAGCTGAAGTCGGCTTCTCCTCAGCGATGTCTGTGGCCCTCCCTTGCTATTCTAGTGGCAGCAGGGGTGCTGGGACTCAAATTTGTTTACTTAGGACTCAAATTTGTTTATCTGCACTTTATGTACACTCAGTATCTCTTCAAGCACCCTATTCATATTAATCTGGAAATGAGATTAACACTATTTAAAGTATAACAAATGCTCCATTTTTCATGACGTTAAAAATACTGTATCTTCTCTTGAAAAATCAGATATATAAATTTACAATTTCCCATAAAGGCACAAAACTCAACTCCCAGAAATCATAAAAGCACTACTTCCCTTAGCAACCTATCCACTGTTGTTGAACACTGTAGACTTTGGCAACTTCTCTGCATATCATATTGTTGTAAACATAACTGGGAAGTACCGCTTGTGAGTTCAGCATCAAGACAGGGAAAGAGATTAGGGGAGAAAAATCTTCAAAGTTGATATTTATGCCAGATCCACCAAGTTGCTTAAAGAAAGCATCACATATAGTTAAAATTATTTTTGTTTTGTAACTTATGTTTACTTTCTCAGTTTTGTTGATGAATTTTCTTTTTTGCCCTACATCAATTTTACAAGTGCAAAACAATTCCAAACTATTAAAAATTGTTACAGAGCAGTTCCTAGTCGGAAATGCTCATCTTCCTTCTATGTGAATGTTATGGAGCGCAATATAAGATTCCTTTTTTACTATCAGTCGTTTTCAAAACTTTCACTTCTCTCAAAACCTCTGCCACATGTTTTTGTCTTCAGTGGAACCTCAGTGCATTAGGAAGCACTTTAAGATATTTTTAAATGCCATCACAGAGGACATCATGGGTCCCTGGAATACATCCAAATTTTCCTGTTATCACACTAAGGAAAAATATTCATAATGGTGTTCAAGCTGTCTTTCAGACAGTTTTCTCTAATAATCCTTTGAAAATGCATTATTAAGTTTCCAAGGAATTCTTACAAATACAATCTAAAGGCCACTGTTTTCAATGTTTTCCTCCAAGAATGGCAAAAGGGAAGACATTTACGATAAATTACCATTTAAGTATCATATCTGCTTCTGAGTACCATTAATATAAACCTGGTCTTGACTAATTTAACAACACAAATTACCTGTCAGAGAATGATCCTTTCAAGTAATTCAAAGTTGCTGCACTCTTGAACAGTAAGTGTTTGGTTGTAAGGCATTTCACCTCACATGCCTTGAGATTTCTGATTGCAACTCTGTACCTTTTCTCTTATGGACTGTTCACCATACATGTGAGAAAGATGACAGATAAGGGCATTTTTTACACAGGAACTATATGTCTCACACGTCATGGTGTACTGAACAAACATATCTCAGATAAGCTGCTGCAAAAAAAATCCTTACAAAGTGCTTACACTGTGATAGACATGGTTACAAAACTTGTGCTGACAAAATCACAAGCCCAGGGAGAAGGAGACCAACTGCCTTTGAAAAATATGTAATCTTTCACTTAGGAGAAAGCTCCTTCGGCCTCCATATCCCCTCAGTCTTGGGCCGTTTCTGCACGGCCTCCCAGGCGCCTCCACGCCGGCAAGAATTCTCCCGGCCTGGAGTCGGAGGCCGTTCGCATGCAAGCATGCGGACGGCCTCTGGAGAGGCCGGCAGGCGGCTCCGCATGGAGCCGCCTCTTCCCCCCTCCCCGTCCGACTCACCTTGTCCCCGTCGTGGGCCTGCTGGCCGTCGAAGCCCCGCCCACGCTGCCCTCCAACCTCCAGGGGGGAGGGGGAGTGACGCCAGGTCGGCGCTGCTGCTTAGCAGCAGTGCCACCTGTGCGAATGGCTCCCTGGGAACGGCATTTTTACCGTTCCCAGGGCGCCATAAACAGGCCGTGCGGAAACGGCCTTGGAGATGTAAAGGACAATAGCATCACTGTTTTAGCTCAGCATCACAAACCCCACCCTCATGTCAAACCTCAGAAACCAATACATCCAACTGCTATAAAGGAATTGTTACAACACATATATCTGACTATGGACATACAGAGATGACCTCCAATGTCTCAATGTACATTTCAGTGACAGCACTGGGACACTGGAAGCAAAGACACATTATCTCAAGATATCCTTAGGCAAAGTGACCACATTTCCACACAATCTCATAAGTTGATGTGATGGTGTATGGAAGCAGATGATGCCTAAATGGGACTGAACAGAAAGTGAGGACGATATCAGAGAATAAATGGAAGGATAAAGGGGGACAAAGAAAAATAATTAGGGAAAAACCAGCTTGCTCACCACTCAGGAATAGCCTATCATTAACTGCCATAGTTCCATATATATTGGCTTGGATCCCATCTGTACTTTCTATGGATAGAAGGGTTTCCAGCTGCTGAGGAATGATTTCCCTGCCTCCAGCATTCGGACTGAAGCCTGAAATGATCCTTGGACTGCTACTCCTTGGGGACTGGAAACCCCAAGAATAGCTTCAGAGGAACTGGAAATCTGCCATCAAATGGCAAAATTTACAAAAATTGGCCCTGAAATTTCTGAAAACCAGAGTTTTCTAGTACATATCTAAAGCAATTCCCAATATTTTCTTCCTTAGGTTGAATACAGATTTTTGTTGTACAGAAAATGGTTTGTATATCCATTTTCTGCTCTGAAATATATGAGGCATATGCTCAATCCATTTCTGTATTTCTTCACAGTATGCAAAGCCTTGTCTTCACTCGTCCTTCAGTTGCCAGCATTCCATTCTATTGCCACACATAAACATGACTATAACACTGTCAGTTTACGACTGGATATGCATATGCCTACTGTTGTAGAATCTGAATTTGGCTAGTTCAGTGTAAAATACTGCTGAAAGACCCATGTGTATTTTACGGTTGTTTCACCTTGGATGCTTGAACAAAACAATTAGAACAGCTCAGAAACACGACATAACTACTTTTGTCTTCTGGGACAGAAACAGTTGGCTGGGGTGCCCCTTTGAAAGGAAGAGTTCTCTATCAGTAGGATAAGGAATGCTTTTCTTTTCAGACTGAGGACAAAGCAAAGAACACCAGAGTTTTCCTGCTCTCCAAGGGCCAATTAAATCCACTGCTGTAGCTGATTTCACATAGTAACAGGCAAAATCTCCACTACTCAAATTATAATTTGATTACACAGTATGAATGACACACAAACCTCTAAAAAAGTCCACTTTGCTTTGTTATCAGGTATGCTCAACTGGATCACAAATATTTTGCAAATGAGCATTCATTCTGATTGCTGTGCTTAGGAAGGCACTGCAATTGCCTGGGCAACCATATGACATCCTGTATACGCATGTGTCATGATACCTTTCCCCATGAGTGGTTGCAAAGATACTAAAAACTCTGACACAAGCATAATAGCCAGACTTACCATAATAGAAATTACTCATGAGTTCGAGTCCCCTCACTGGATTTCTTCAGTGCATTTTTGCTAGAAGCTCAGTTTAAGAAGAAGAAGAGTTTGGATTTATACCCCCCCCCCCCCACACACACACACATTTTCACAGGGGCTTACAATCTCCTCCCCCCACCCCCCCGCAAACACCCTAAATACCAAGTCAAGATCTAAGCCTGCATATTTGTTGCTTGTACTTCAGCATCATGGTCATGTCTTGTGTGCCTTTCAACAATTAGATAATTAAAACTAGCAAGAAATAGTAACTGCAATTCTTTAATGGTGTTCAAATGTCAAAAAGCTATTCACAAATACTGTTAAACCAGCACACAGCAAATGAAACCAAACATTAATGATGCTGCACACTTGATTGAGAATGAGTTTGTCAGATGAACTTACTGCATTCATCGGGGGACAATTAAAGTGACCGGGTCACAGGTTGGGGTCTGCACATAAAAATGGCATTTTCTGGATTCAAGTACATTAGACCTGAAAATTTTCAAGATTTCCTCAAAATCCTGAATCTCTATACTTGAATGGAATTTTAAAGCTTTTTTTACCAATTCCACAGAACAATCTGAATTTTTTAAAAAAACTGTTTCTTTTCAACAGCAGTCACTGCATGAAAGACTGTGTATACTGGTTAGTTTCAGACTTGGATATATGTGCCCCCTGGCCCAACTGGTTCGGAGCTTTGGGCTGGGTTCTCATCAGTTTGTGGATGGCACCCATTTTTTTTCTATTTATAGAGAGCCAGCTGGCTGCTGCCTTGATGTATTGGCAGTGTTTGTAGGCTGTAGCTGGATGGTTGAGAAAGAGCAGACTGAAGCTTAATCCATTGAAGACGGAAGTCCTGTGGATGTGTCAGGGGGCACCAGTGGAGGGCTTCCAGCTGCCACAACTTGACGGGGTGGCTATAACACCTGCTTCTTCTGTCAAGTGCCTGGGTGTGACCTTGGAGCTTTCCTTATCTATGGAGGTCCAGGTCACACATGTGGCCAAATTGGTCTTCTTTCACCTTTGACAGGCAAGACAGCTGGCCTTCTACCCGTCCTGTGCAGACTTGGCCACAGTGATCCAGGCAATGGTCACCTCCAGGCTGGATTACTGTAACTCATTCTACATGGGCCTACCCTTGAGACTGATCAAGAAGTTAAAACTGGTCAAGAATGTGGCAATATAGCTCCTCACCAGGATAATGGTGAGAGAGCAACCTACACCTGTTTTATACCACTGCACTGGTTACCAGTGGAATTCCAGATCAAGTTCAAGGTCTAGGTTTTGACCTTTAAGGCCTTGAACGGTTTGGGGCCCTCATATCTTAGAAACCACATCTCCCTGAATCACCCGCAGAGGTCTTCTGATAGTAATCTTCTTGTGGTTCCTGGCCCCAAGGATATTGTTGGCCTCGACCAGAGACAGGGCTTTTTTGGCCCTGGCTTCCACCTGGTGGAACTCTCTGTTAGCGGACACCAGGGATCTGTGGTACCTTACCCAGTTCCACAGGTCCTGTAGGACAGAAATGTTTTTAGCTGAGGCCACCCATTAATCCACATTATCCACCTGAAGCCAGCCACTCCAAATTTCTATTTCCAGCTGGTAACCCTATATCTCTTTCAGCTGCCTAATTTTAACAGAAAAAGAGATAAAATTGGGCTTTGTGATTCCTTTTGAGATAGCCATCTTGAGATGCATACGTAATTTTGAGAATTAAGTTATTAAGAATTAAGATTGGAAGTTCGATGTTTTATGTTTTAATCCTTGTAAGCTGCCTTGACTCCAGCTTCAGTCGGGATGGTCAGAATAGAAATATAACAAAATTAATAAATAAACAAGGTTTGCACTCCAATCTGCTGTGAAATCTCACTGGGTGACTTTGGGCCAGTTCTACATTCTCAGTCTACATCTACCTCACAGGGCTGTTGTAAGGATAACATAAAGAAATGGAGAATGATGTAAGCTGCTTTGGGTCCCCACTGTGGAAAAAAGTAGAATATCTGAAGTTAATAGATAGAGGTGAAGATTGTGGGGGGCAGATAAAATAAATGTTGGATGATGAGTGGGAAGGATACAAGGAAGCAGGGAAATGAGAGGATGGGGTTGTCCAGAGGAGGAAAAGAGGAAATAATAATGGGTGGTGATACAAGGGAAAGTGAAATGCCTCCAGCGAGTCCATGCAGGTTCTCCACCACACAAATGGACCCAATGACTAGCAACTGAACAACTGAGCCAACTTCAGAGGCTGGTTCAGATGGAACTCTTTAACTATCCCAGAGTTTTTGCAGGTAGAGGCTCCCAGAAGGAGGGAAGGAGGGGAAGATGAAGACAGGAGAGCAAACATAGTTGGCCAGTGGGTTGGAAGGACAGAAGAAAGAGAAGAACCTGTGGGGGCTTTCAGGGAAGGGGAAAAGGAAATAGTGGGAAGGGGAACAAGAGATACCTTCTGTAAGTACTTGTGGGTCCCCTGCTTGTATAAATATGTTTAATTCAACTATCTGAGTTAAATCTGAGATTAATTGCCTCCCTCCTTTTCTTACAGGACAACTAGCTCCAGAGTTATGGGGAAAGAACAACACATGTTCACAGTTGCCAACAGTCATGCTCAGAATTAGTCACCAAAACAGAAGGCGAGAAACCAGTTTCAAAAGTTATCTTAGTTTAGGGATCAGAGAATGAGAAGAGTGCACTTTGTCCTTGGCCCTTTGCCAGCCTCTCCCAAAACTCAATCTGGCTAAAAGTCCCAGATGTTCCTTGGTTGCATGGGGTAATGCAAAGAGAGAAGTATCATGCCTTCTCCATTTCTCTGAGACATTAGTCACTGCCTCAACACATTTATCCCTACCCCAGTTCTTCAATCCTGCCCTATGCTCAACTCGATTGAGTAAGATATAGTGGTAGGGGCATAAAGTTGAAAAATATCAAGAACCACCTGCAAAGCTCCAGCCAGAAGTAGTGTAAAAGTCTGTTATTGATTCCTTACTCCCTGAGCTACCAAGAGCCACTGGTTAAAATATATAAGAAGTTCTGGCAGCCATTGATAAACTAAATGTTACCAAATCCCCTGGCCCAGATTGCATTCACCCAAGAGTTCTTAAAGAGCTCAAGCATGAAATTGCTGATCTTCTCACTTTAATATGCAACTTATCCCTGAAATCAGGCTCCATCCCTGAAGACTGAAGATGGCCAATGTCACACCAATCTTTAAGAAAGGATCTAGGGGACTCGTGGAAATTACAGGCCAGTCAGTTTGACATCTCTGTTCCTGGTAAATGTAGAATCTATCATTAAAGATAAATTATAGAACATGTGAAATTCGCTGAGAAAGAGTCAGCATGGCTTTTGCAGAGGCAAATGGTCTTACAAACTACTAGAGTTCTTGAGGGTGTAAACAGGCATGTGGACAGGGTGAACCAGGACATTGTCTACTTGGATTTTGCAAAGGCTTTTGACAAAGTTCTCACCAGAGACTGCTGGAGAAAACTCAGCAATGAAGGAATAAGAGGGAAGTCCTCCCATGGATTAAAACTGGAGAAACAGGAAACAAAGAGTGGGTGTAAATGGGAAGCATCACAATGGAGAGATGTCGGGAGTGGTGTCCCCAAGGATCCGCTTTGGGACCAGTGCTCTTTTAACCTATTCATAAAAATGACCTGGAAGTAGGTGGGTAGCGCAGGCTAAAAGCGGTAGATGATAATTAAATTATGTAGAGTGTGAAACCACACAAAGGATTGCTAAGAGCCCAAGCGGACCTTGATAAATTAGGTGAGTGGGCTCGTGAATGGCAAATGCAGTTCAATGTAGCAAAATGCAAAAGTGATGTATATGGGGCAAAAAAAATCCAAACTTCACATACACGCCATAGTGCTATCGTCATGACCAGGAAAAGGGATTTAGGCGCCTTAGCTTGATAGTTCCATGGAATGTCAACTCAATGCATGGCAGTCAGAAAAGGCAAACTCTATGCTGGGGATCATTAGAAAAGAATTGATAATAAAACTGCAAAGATTGTCATGCCCTTATATAAAGTGCAGCATCACACTTGGAGTACTGTGTCCAGTTTGGTCACGATCTCAAAAGGATATTGAGGAGATAGAAAAGTGCAGAGAAGGCAACAAGGATGATTGAGGGACTGGAGCACCTTCCCTATGAGGAGGCTTTGGGGACTTTTTTTAGTTTGGAGAGGAGGCTGGCTGAGGGGGATATGATTGAAGTCTACAAAATTATGCATGGGTAGAGACGAATGTTGACAGAGAGAAATTTTTTCTCTCTTTCTCACAATAATAGGAACCAGGGGCATTCATTGAAAATGCTAGAAAGAATTAGACTAATAAAAAGGAAACACTTCTTCACTTGAACGCAGGATTGGTATGTTTGGAATATGCTGCCACAGGAGGTGGTGATGGCCACTAACCTGGATAGCTTTAAAAAGGGCTTGGACAGATTTATGGAGGAGAAGTTGATTTATGGCTACCAATCTTGATCCTCCTTGATCTGAGATTGCAAATGCCTGAACAGACCAGGTGCTCGGGAGCAACAGCCGCAGAAGGCCATTGCGTTCACATCCTACATGTGAGCTCCCCAAGGCACCTGGTGGGCCACTGCGAGTAGCAGAGAGCTGGACTAGATGGACTCTGGTCTGATCCAGCTGGCTTGTTCTTATGTTCTTATGTTCTTATGTTCTTATTGCATGAAACAAACTCAATTACTTTTTGCCACTTGACTATTAGCTGACTTTATGTTCGTTAATTCCACACGTCACAAGCTTTCTCTAGAAGCTGTACGTTCCTGTTTTCTTCATTTGTGAGAATGCACCAAAAAACTAGAATATCAAAATGTTTGTCTGCTGTGGCAAGGATTAACAAGGTTTACCCTTCATTTGATTTCAGATACTAGATACTGAAACAGGACAGGTTTTACCACTTGTATACCTCACACACAAATAAAGCTTTACTGCACCATAAGCACTTGCAAATGATTTGCAGAACAAAGGATTGTTGATGGATTTCATTCAATGATGATGATATTAACTTTCAACAAAATGAAGGCCAAGAATGAACCAGGATTCCTTGAGTTGATTAAAAGCCCTTAATTACACAATTATTGCTTGTTAGGACAAGCCTCCTGGTACGGCTTCTGTCATCAACTGAAAATCAGTTTGGCCCACCTGAAAACTGGGATGAACTAGCTATAATACAAAGAATACCCCACATGACATTGTCCTTTGTCTAATCAAATGCAGCAAACTGCTGGGTCAACTGAAAGGCATGGATCTGCTTCCAGACAAGATAATTCACCCCCATGGAATACTTTGTTTTATGATATCACTCTGGGGGAAACAGTCATAAAAACGAGTCTTATTCTGGGATAGTAAACGAACACTTCAGAAAATCAAAACCTGCATTGCCAACAAGCCACTCAGGTCCCAACTGCGCTCTTTGAAAGTCACAGCAAATGGGGGGGGGGGGGGATATGAATAACTGGCAGACTCCCTGCCTTACCCTGATTTCTTGTTACTGTATTCCATCCAATTTGCAAATCCACAGCACTCACAAGCAAGGTTTAATTGAACCATCATACTTCCTGATAAATTTATAAATAATTTCTCATGCAGCTGGCAAGCCTGCTCCCTCTGGCTTTCAGCTACATTTTATCTCTGTGCTTTTGATCATCCTGTTCCAATGAAAGTATTTTACAAAAACCCACCTTCCTTCTATACTGTTTACAGAAGCTGTGCACACTCAGCCTTCACAGCAGGAAATATGAACACATGATTCTATTCTACAGCCAAAAAAACACTTGTTGAAAACAGTTGAAAAAAATGCACTGATTCAAGGTCTCAAACAGATCTATCATTCAGTAGGTTGAAAGATTCTAGTCTAGAATTTTATAGGGAGTCAGAAGTTTGCAATGTTGGGCACATTTAGGAACCCTACTTGGCTTTAGTACTGTAAAAGTATTTATTGCAACATCCATGTGAAAAAGGCAAACTCTATGCTTGGGATCATTAGAAAAGGAATTGAGAATAAAACTGCAAAGATTGTCATGCCCTTATATAAAGCAGTGGTGTGACCGCACTTGGAGTACTGTGTCCAGTTCTGGTCGCCGCATCTCAAAAAGGATATTGAGGAGATAGAAAAAGTGCAGAGAAGGGCAACAAGGATGATTGAGGGACTGGAGCACCTTCCCTATGAGGAGAGGCTGCAGCGTTTGGGACTCTTTAGTTTGGAGAGGAGGCGGCTGAGGGGGATAAGGATTGAAGTCTTCCCAAAATTATGCATGGGATAGAAAATGTTGACAGGGAGAAATTTTTCTCTCTTTCTCACAATACAAGAACCAGGCATCCATTGAAAATGCTGGGGGGAAGAATTAGGACTCATAAAAGGAAACGCTTCTTCACACAACATGTGATTGGTGTTTGGAATATGCTGCCACAGGAGGTGGTGATGGCCACTAACCTGGATAGCTTTAAAAGGGGCTTGGACAGATTTATGGAGGAGAAGTCGATTTATGGCTACCAATCTGGATCCTCTTTGATCTGAGATTGCAAATGCCTTAACAGACCAGGTGATCGGGAGCAACAGCCGCAGAAGGCCATTGCGTTCGCATCCTACATGTGAGCTCCCAAAGGCACCTGGTGGGCCACTGTGAGTAGCAAAGAGCTGGACTAGATGGACTTTGGTCTGATCCAGCTGGCTTGTTCTTATGTTCTTCTGTTCTTCTGTTCTTAGAGAACAAGGAATAGAAACAGAGGGAATAGAAGATAATGAAAGCAGCTTTTCAAAGAATTACTTAGGCTGTGATCACTGAACCCCTGGTTTGGAGCAGTGGACTTTTATCTGGAAAACTGAGTTTGATTCTCCATTCCTCCACATGAGCAGCAGACCCTTATCCAATGAACTGGATTTGTTTCCCTGCTCCTCCACATGAGGCCTGCTAGGTGATTCTGGGCTAGTTATAGTTCTCTCAGACAGATGCGTAGCAAGGGGGGAAAGTTCCTGGTGCACTGGTACATCCTCCACTCCCATCCCGACCCAGAATGCCCTCGCCACACCCCCACAGGGGCCTGTGCCCGGTGCCTTCTGTCTTGGAGCTACGCCTCTGCTCTCAGAACTCTCTCAGCCCCCCGTACCTCACTAGATGTCTGCTGTGGAAGGAAAGGAGTTTGTAAGTTGCTATGAGACTCCTTACAAGAGAAAAAAGCAGGGTATAAATCCAAACTCTTCTTCTCTTTTCTAGGACTATACCAGAAAGCTGGATGAAAACGCTGATTCAGCACAGAAAAAAATCCATGTTGAGCACTGCTAAGAAAGTAGCTGAAAATAAAGCGGCAATTATTGTAATGTCCTTGTGTAGATCTATCATGCAGTGTCATTTGAAATAATGCATATGGTTCTGATAATCCTATCTCAAGAAACACACTGCAGAATTCAAAACAGTGAACAAGATGGCAACCAGCATGATTAGGGTGTGTCGGACTACCTTAATAATGGTCCTTTCTGCACAGCACAAATTAGACATTCTGAGGATGGGGAAAGAGGCATCTTGGGGAGGAAGTTCACACAGATTTTTCCCCAAGACATCCTCAGGTTTAATTTTTGCTAAAGCTATCTCAAATCGCCAAAAACGTGAACTTTTTTCCAGGAATTATTTTCAAGACACCTCCTGCTTGGCTGAGTGAACACATACAACAGGAGATGTTTTATTTTCCCCACCTTCTACCCCCCTCTCCCATTAGAGCACTTACTTTCATTTTCACAGCTGCTTGCGCCTGCCATTTTCTGCAGCTTGACAGTCTGTGCTGCCACCATTTGCTGCATTTGTTTCCCACAGAGGTTTCCTCTGCATGCAGCTCATCCAATTGCTATTTTTTTGTAATATGCTCATGAATAAAGTTTGTTTTCCCTGATGATACCGTGCACACGTCAATTTTTTTCTGTTTTTTTTTTTTTTAGAGGGAGGTGTATTTGGGTGCCTTCTGAGAATCGCAGTTTCTAAATCTGAGAATCGCAGTTGCTAAAAGGACTTGTCTACCTCCTATTAAGAACCATTGGGTAGACCTGTCCTCTGCGGAAGGCGGCAAAAATAAGACATCTGCTATGAAAACAAAACTGCCAAGAGTAGTTCTTTCTAAAATGTCCTAAGGATGTTATATTTGTGCTGTGCAGGAAGGAAGAGCCAGGATGGCTCTTTTTAAGACTTCCTAAGGATGACTTATTTGTGCTGTGCAGAATGGATCAATCTTTATCTGAGTTTGGGAGTTTTCCCAGGAAAGCTGAAAGAGGAGGTGGTGAAGTCACTGCTAAAGAAGCCAACACTAGATCCTTTCAATACAGTCAACTACCTACCATTTTGTTGTTCCTGGCTAAGATAGTTGAATGGGCAGCAGCAGAGCAGCTCCAAGCCTTCCTGGAGGAAGCATTGGTCCTGGATCCATCCCAGTCTGACTTTTCACCTGGCTGTGGGACCAAACTGTGCTGATCGCCCTTGCAGAAGATCTCTAAAGACAGCTGGATCAGGGAGGGTCAGCACTGCTGTTTGTTAGATCTTTCAGCAGCGTTTGACACAGCCAACTATAATTTGTATTATATTACATGTATTTTGTTGGAAGCCGCTCTGAACCTGATATGGGATGTAAATTAAATTAAAAATAAATAAATTTCCTGTGAGGAAATGCTAAAGCATTATGAACTGCTGAATTTAGAAAAAGGTGGATTAAGGGGGGAAGCATGATAAAGGCTTACAAAATTGTATATGGGGTGCAGAAAAGGGATCAAGAGAACTTTCACCCTTTCCCATAATAATAGAACTTGGGGCACACAATAAAGTTCGTGAGCAATAGATACAGTACAAATCAAAGGAAGTATTTCTTAATACTATTAATAATTAAACTGTGGAATTCATTGGCAGTGGATGTTGGGTTGGCTTTAAAAGTAGGTTAAACAGATTCATGGAGGATAGGAGCATCAATGGCTACCAGTCAGACACACTACAGGTTGGATCCAATCTTTCCTCTGCATGTGCTAATCCAGCATACTGCTGGGCACATTCCTCTTGCATTAGGCATTTTCATCACACTGAAAAACAATCCTCTAGCAAAAGCAGAAGTACCTAGGATAGAGGAAGCAGGCTCTGGACTACCTGGAAAGAAACCATGCCTGGAGGAAAGGTATAGGATCAAAGCTATCCCTGAGTATAGTGCTAGGAGGCAGAACTTGGGGAAATCTTTAATCTTTATGCCCTGCTTGCTGGCCCTCCAGGACAACTGGCTGCCAACTCTGTGAAACAAGTTGTTCAACTAAAGTAACCACCCGTCTGGATCCGTTAAGGTACTTATGTTCTTATGATTTATAATACTATTATTAGAGACAATGGTCAATTACACGCTGCTGCTCTGCTGCATAGTGAGGGAACGTTTCCTTTATGGCAGAGATTTCTGTACAGAAGCACTTACACTTATGGTGCTGCTGATCTTAGAGGACATATAGCAAGAGTGGGGAAACCCTGATGTTTCCTCTCACTTCAGGGTTTTGATCCTTCCAGGTCATTCCCTTGTCCAAGTCAAGAATGAAGATTGCTGTTTCTGGGGTTTTTTTAGCCCTTTAAATGTAAATATTGATATTCCTTATATGTCAATCTGTCGATCCCTGGGGGGGGGGGGCATCTCCCACTCCACTTCTTGTAGGGATCAATGGCAAGCATTTCCCTAAAAATAGATAAAAGAATGGTAGCAGTCTGCATAATATCGACATAACAAATATTGATATTTAAAGGGCTAAAAAACACCCCTGAAAACAGCATTCTTTATTCCTGCCTTGGATGGAGAAGTGACCCAAAAAGTGGGGGCGGGCAAGCCATGCAAAGGCAGTGGGACACCTCCTCGCATCTAAACGAGGAAACGCGAGGAGACCCCACTGTGAAGGCACTGCGGGGCAAGGAGCAGCATGGGAACCACTCCATGAATGAGCCAACATTTTACCACTTGGCCACAATCACAGAATTTAGTGCATACATTGGACCCCAAGAAGTCCAGCTTCCATGAATGTATCATTTGCCTGCCTCTCTCTTAAAAAGTCTTCTAGATGGGTTAAAATGATTTTTAAATATATACCTGAAGAAAACAAACTCACATATAACACAGTTTAACACAACTTTAGATGACCAGGACCTAAACTGGTTTCACACCACCATCAAAATGCCAGAATGCATTTTGATGGTAGTGTGAAATAGTGTGACCTGTACATAAAGACTATTCCACCACATACAAGCCAGTGCTGAGAAAGCTCTTGAACAGGCAGATGTTCCAGGCAGATGTGGCCTGCAAAGCTGCCACAGAGGAATACACTAGGAAAGGTAGTCCTGAAGGAATGTGGGTTCTAGGCCACTGTCAGTCGGCTGTCAGTGTTCTTTTAAACTGGGTATTCCCCTTTCCAACAGCTCAGACTTAAGCCACCAAAAAGTGTGGCATATGTCACTTTGAGAAGTGGGTTTTCCTAGGGGAGTAACGCTTATCCCATTTTCCCCCAGCACCTGCACTGCTGATTGCCTCTCTGGAGACAGTGCAATGGTGCCTTCATCTGGTCTGCTATGTGTGGGAAGAAGCAAGCAATGGGGTGGCACCATTCCCTTTATCGAATTCATCAGATAGCATTTGCTTAGTCACTTGAATTTCTATAGTTGATTATGATCACAATAAGGATACATACCATATATACTCATGTATAAGTTGACCTGAGTATAAGTCGAGGCCCCAAGTTTTACTACAAAAAACTGGGAAAACTTATTGACTCATGTATAAGTCGAGGGTGGGAAATGCAGCAGCCAGCGGCACAGAGCAGCGCACCAATTGCAGCCGCCTTCTCCCTGGGGCAGAGTGGGTTCCCTGCACAGAGCATGGCTCCGCCGCCATTCCCCCTCTGCCCCAGGCAGAAGGCACCCCTAAACATGGGGTGGGTGCTTTCTCATCAGATGTCTTGCAACAGGGTTAGACCTTTTTCTTGGGGGCAGATCCATCAACTGCTATTAGATGTGTCAAGTGAATGAAACCTCCATTCACAGAGGCAATATACCTCTGTTTGCCTCCTGAGATGACATAATGTGGCCAGCAAGGGAATTTTTTTTCCAGTGGGGAAAGGATAAGGCACACTTTAGGGTAATGAACAGCAGAAACGAAGAATGGGACCACCATACTCCAGGGCAATCTACCTGTAAATAGTCAAGGACTGGGGATAAACAGCAGAGGGTGACCCTGTTTCCTAGAAAAGCATCTGGCTGGTTGCTGGATGCAAGGCTCTGCGAGGAGTCACGCCTTAGTTGTGGAGCTCTTGCTTTGCCTGCAGCCGCCTTCTCCCTGGGGCAGAGGGGGTTCCCTGCTCGGCGCCCCCTCTCCCCCCCCCCCCGCGGCACCCTCCCCACACTTACTTTAACAAAAGGAGCAGGCTTGAGAAGAGGCTTTAAACGAGTTCCCTTCCAGCTTCAAACGAGTTGGTGGGAACTACATTTCCCAGGGTCTCCTGGGAAATGTAGTTCCCAGCAGGCCATTTCAGCCTGGAAGGGAACACAGGCAGGCCTCTTCTCAAGCCTGCTCCATTTGTTAAAGAGAGTTTGTTAAAGTAAATTTGTCAAAGTAAGCTCCCCCCCACCCCCACCCCAAATCACTGACTCGCGTATAAGTCGAGGGGGCATTTTTCAGCCTTTAAAAAGGGCTGGAAAACTTGACTTATGTGGGAGTATATATGGTAATATGGCTTTCTTGGTTACGAATGTTTTGCGAAAAGAAAAATCCATGCAACAAGACAGCATCATTTTACTCAGCAATTCAATATATATATATATATTTGCTGCATGCAGCTGATAGCACTGATGCCCCTGATGAAACAATTCCACTCCACTAAAAACATTCCATTCCAGCATAAAGTGGCACAACTTGGCTCAAGTTCTGTATTCCTCATTGTCTTCCCCCTTGACCTACTAGTTGTATGTCTTTACTGTGTTGCTGTGAAACACTGATTTCATTGGGGGATGGTTAACTGTCAATTGTTATGTTTAGTGAGTATACTACCATGGGCAACTTTCTGGAAAAACAGGACCTACGAAATAAAAACCCTTTGCTTGACAACCATAGTATGTGAAGTGATATTAGCACTGGTATAGCTCAGTCAAGTTTCCTCACTTTTGAATCAACCCCATAGGCATGTTTGGCTGAGAATTGCACTTTATGTTTTGTGCTGCAAATCCTTAGGCACAGAGTTAGACAACACCTGTACAAGACACTCTGCAAACTTGTAAATGGGCTACTGTTCTAAAACGCTAAAGTTTGACTGCTGTGCAAAACAGGAAAATGAAAATAATCACATGTGTTAAACACTGGGAACAGCCTGAACTATTTTAAGGGAACAATCTGTCAAAATTAAAATTAATGTCTTCTTTTTTAAAAAAAAGCAGTTTAAGTATCTACAAATCTCTCATTTTGGACCAAAATTCCTTCATTTGAAAACCAACTCTTATCAACCAAGGCATTCCTAATTTTATAGCAGCCTTTGTTTGAAGAAAAGATATCCTGCCAACTTCGCAGTTTTTGCTTATCTCCTTTTGCATGGTGATAACAGCCTTGAACATTTTTAAAAGTTTAATAATTATATCTGACGGAATATTTGGTCATTTAGGACCATTTAAGTTGTATCCAGAAAGCAATTTTCAGCACAGAATGGGTGATGCTCCAACAAGAAAGGTACGTCCCTTTTTTGTCTCTGCCAGTAGCCCATACATGATCACATCAAATCTTCTGCCAAAAGACGGGGGAAGCCAAGTGTTTCAGATGGGCTGCAACACAGCTTCACAGTAACTCCACACATGGGTCAAATTCAGCTTTTACAACAAGAGATGAACTACTAATTTTGATCCCTTGACTAAATGACATGAGGCTAAAGTATTCAATGCTTAATAAATGGCCTGAATTGGACACTGGGGGGAAAATGGCAGAATGTGATTTTTTATTAAATGAGATAATACAGCTAGTAATTTCAAATTCAGAATGCAAACAGATGTGAGGATACTGGAATTGCATACAATGAAAAACAATGAAGAGGGGCCTCTGAAAGTAACCTCCATGGTGACTTCAATTCCCAGAATGCTAATAGTTTGTTAACACAAGAAATACACTACGTTAATCAAGGGGGGAAATAAAAAACCTCCCACTTGCTGAAGTCTCTTTTACATAAGATCAAAGTGTTTGAACATAGTACACAGTCGAAAAACATCAACATTATTTGCTCCACCCACCTTATCTTGTCAGCAAAGCAGCAGTCTTCTATCAAGTCCAACGAGTTTTTAAGCTTTTGGATGTCTTTGCATTAACTACTCTTCTCTCCCACTACAAATCCAGATAGGTTCTAAAGAGGGAAACTCCCCTTTTTGTTTCACCTTCCATTTCCTCCCAATTAAATTTAAAACTAAGTCAGCCATATTATTTGGAAAACATTTTAACGCTGTTTAACTGTCAATTACTTTTTCATGGTTTCCTACATTCTACTGCTATGGAGAACCCTCAAAATTTATTACAATCTTTAAAAAATCTGCCCTACTTTTTAATGGGGGTGGGGGAAGAGAGGGTAGGATCATAAGGTAAAATTTGGGAACTCAAACCTAGAACTGTACTATCCTGGGTATGTAGGAGGAACCAATACAAAAATTCATGCAAGTTTCTCAAGTTCCCTTTTGCTTAATTAACATAAATAGGTTTTTATCCATTTATTATAGTGACTTCTGAGTGCATCTCTACATGGTGCAGAGCTTTGCATCCAAGTGCCTTGCCTGATATTCTAACTCTCAGATTTCACTACTCAAAGGTGTATTCAAAATCTCTTTTCACCACATAAAAATAAATGTCACATTAAAATGATTGTGGTAATCTATTATAAGTTTCAGCAAAATGCATCACAGTACATATCACCCAAAGAAAGTGGCAACAGTGACACATAGGCTGTTTCTGCACACGGTGGAAACGTAGCTCCACCAGCATGAATTGTGCTTGTGGAGGCTCGGGGACCGTTCGCACGCTATAGTGCAAGCGGCCCCGACTTTCCCCCAGCCAGAGAGGCGGCCCCCTTCACTGACCTTCCTGTCCAGCGTCGCTCTGGAGGGCTACAGGGACCCACCCACAGTGCCCTCCGACCTCCAGGGTATGTAGGAGGAACCAATACAGCTTGGGTGGGTCTCTGCAGCCCTCCAGAGTGACGCTGGACAGGAAGGTCAGTGGAGGCGACAGAAAAAGCGGCAACGTCGCACCAGTGCAGTTTGCTCAACAAGCGAGGTTTAAAGCGGCGGCTTCACATCGCTCCAGGGTGGCCAGGACAGTGCTGCTGCAATGCAGGAGCACCTCCTGTGCGAACAGCACCTCAGGGATGGCGTTTTTGCTGTCCCTGGGGCACTGTATTACACCTGTGCGGAAAGGGCCATAGTTAATGAGAAATATGAAAGATAATTTCAGAAACAGAAGGCACTAATTTTAAAATTTCAAGGAAAATGAGGAACACACAACATATTCTCTTTCACAGTCCCTTCTCTGATTAAATAGAGGATCATTTAAAATTATTCTATAAAAATATGGAAGTCATCTCTATACAATCATCAGTATTACACATCCTCATACATAAACACTACTATGAAACGTAATAGAAATTGTAAACTACTACAAAATCAAGTATATATCCATATTGTACCTAACTTTCACAAAGTTAACACACCACGCCCAATGTTTTCTTGGAACTGTATCAATTATGCTATCTCAGCTATGGCCCAATTTTTTAAAGAAGATGAAGGTAATGCTGGAAGCTCAGAGTCTTGCCACACACTCGCTAGCATTAATTAATGTGTCCAAATTAGGGATGTGCATTTGGACAGATCCAACCCAAATATATATATTTGAAAATATATCATGTTCGGGTTTTCAGATGGCATCCAAGATTTTCTTGATTGCCAGTAAATGGTTCCTCAAAAACCCCAGAAATACCCTGTTTCCCTGAATATAAGACATCCCCTGAAAATAAGACGTAGTAGAGGTTTTGCTGAAGTGCGAAATATAAGGCCTCCCCCAAAAGTAAGATGTAGCAAAGTTTTTGTTTGGAAGCATGCCCGACGAACAGAACACAGAAAAATAAGACATCCCCTGAAAATAAGACATAGCGCATCTTTGGGAGCAAAAATTAATATAAGACACTGTCTTATTTTCGGGGAAATACGGTATGTAAGATTAACAAGACTACTATTGGACCAAAAACAGTGAGGCAAGTGTATCATAAAATTGATACCAAAGAACACTTTTCTTCAGAAAAGTCCAATTTGGGGAAAGCAACTACATGTGAAAGAAGTTTGCATTTGCCCATGAACCTTTCCAGTATCTGTTGTAACATTTTCCATATGCTTTGCTTGCTCTTAGAGGCGGATGTCAGCAATATAGCATCTTATACACATCTCTTTAATATTAATACATTAATGTGACACCTCATGAAAATGTGTTTTCCCAGATACTTTCCAAAATAGATGAAATAATTCTGCATCATGAAAAAAAAGGTTTACATGCTGACAAAAGCCCTGTGCAGAGGACTCACCCACATGTTGACATGAGGAAGGAGAACAGGGACTAGTGTGACCACCAGGTGGTCAGCATAGTACAAACACATGGAGGAAGTACCAACTTGCTTGCCCTCTCCCTGTGATCGGACACATTCAGAAAACTGTGGCTGATCATAGGGAGGAGGTGTAAGTGTACTTCCTCAACATGTTTGCACTTCACAGATGACAGAGGTAGGGCCAAGCACTCTCAACCCTGCTTAGCTTCAGAGATTTGATGAGATTGAGTTAGCCTGTTGACACTTTTAAAAACCTGAATATGTTTTTTATGCTTTTGCTACTTACCAGATAAACTGGAGACATTCTCAGGAAAAATTGTAACAAAAAATTATTTTAACTTATCATTTGCCCTAATTATCACTTCCTCATTGTTCTCAGTTCAATAGTCCATGCAAAACAGCATGAGTAGTAATTAACTTAAATGTTATAAGAAGAATAGTTATACCTGTTTTTCACTCCTGTAAGGAGACTCAAGGCAGCCTACAAACTACTTTCCCTTCCTCTCCCAACAACAGACACTTTGTGAGGCAGGTAGAGCTAAAAGAGTTCTGAAGAACCGTGACTCGCTCAGTATCACTCAGCAGGAATGTAGGAGTGCAGAAATCTAGTTCACCAGATAAGAGTCCGCCACTCATTCAGAGGAGTGGGGAATCAAACCCAGATCTTCAGATTAGAGTCTACCACTCTTAACCACCATACCAAGCTGTTTATTTACTTTCAAAACTTAATATGCTGCTTTTCTATCAGAATAGGGTCCCCATTCACCAGGGTGACCAAGGACATTTCAGTCCCTTACCCAGGTCTGAAACCAGACTGAAATGAATCCTTTTCTTTCAGGAATCCTTGAAGTTGCCCAACCACCACTTCTTCAATCACCTTGCTGAAGAATGGTACATTAGTGATTGGATAGTAGTTAACCATCCTGAGTCCAGAATGGGTTTCTCTGGGAGTCATCACTGCTGACTTCAGGGCAGGGGTGACTGCCTGATCTCTCAAGGAGGCATTTACTGCATCCTAGATGAGGACTGTTCCATTCCTGCAGATCTAAACTGTCAGTTGGGACAAAGGTCATACAAGCAGGTAATAAGTTTCAAACTTCCAAGAATCCTGTCCACATCCTCAGATGGAATAAGCTGTCCCACAGAATTGGACAAACCAGCCCTGACACCATCCAATTCTGTCACTGCTAATGTACAGATGTTGGAACAGATGCAAGAGATTTTATCTGCAAAGTACATAGCAAATTTATCCTAGTGGATTGCAGTGCTGTCCATCTCTGCAGTGCTGTCCACCTCTGCTAAGAGGCTGGAACCCAATAAGCCCCAACCACCATAAGGATTTCACAGGTCTACAGTTTTAGGATGCAAATGAGACAGATAAATAATTTTTCTTTGCTACCATCAGCACTCTAGATGTACTTGTCAGATCTGTCCTGAGTCTTTCTCCACTGTTTCCCTAGCAGTCTCTTTATTTTTTCATCACCTGCAATATTTCTGCAAACGAAGGAAGTGTTTGCGGCTGTTAGACCTAAGGAGGGTGTCTAAGATTGATCATGTCCATTGACAGGGTCATTTCCTCATTCCAAAGGTCACCTTTGGTCAGCACACATGCAACCAGCGTCCTGCAGCTGCACAAGTGTCCAGCTGTTTTCTGGATCAGGTTCAAAGTATTAGTATTCATCTTTAAAGTCTTAAACTGTTTGGGACCTTTGATAGTGGACCTCCTCCATTATACTCCCAGAGAGTCCTTTTTTCATCTGCAGGCAACTTACTGGTGGTCCCTGGCCCAAAGGTCATCCAGTTGTCCCTGACTAGGGCCAGGACTTTTTCAGCTGTGGCCCCAGCCTGGTAGAACTCTGTCAAGGGAGACCCCTGGCCATTAAAAATCTGTCCCAGTTTCACCAAACCTGCAAGACTGAGATGTTCCACCAGGCATATAGTTGAGGATAAATCATATGCCATATAGAAGTAAACATTTCCAGGAAAAAAATGGCTTTATCAATTTTTTTGGCCTGGCTGCCAGTTTGTTTAGATGTAGAACAATTTGTACATGTGAGTTTCATGAGAGTTATAGCTTATTCCCTTCCCGAGCATTAAAAATATTTTAAAATTAAGGTTTTGGTATGCAAAGGGATAATTCTGAAGGCATTTCCATTATTTGTTTATTCTGTGATACCGACAAGCTTGTTTGTGCACTTCTGCAACCCAAGAACAAAACAAAAAGGAACCTTTTGGAAAATATCCCTGTGTGTGCTAAACAACTTTAAAAAAATGTTTTGCCACACGAAGAGCTAATTTTGAAGTTATTCCTATTATCAGTTTCAGTTTGTTTCTGTTATGGAATACACAAGTCTACTTTCCTTGCATCCCTGAATCGCATGATTGCACGTGTACATACTTGTTTTTAAGGAGGTCCCCAGTACTTATAATCTACACAAACATTAAGAAAAAAGTTGGGGTGGGTGGCATCAAAGAGCATGAACACCTATTAGATTGTTTAACAGCTCTCCCAGAGACTGAGCTTTGATCTAAAAAAGAATGCCAGTGGGAGAGATCCAAGATCTGCACTAATAGGATTCTGCAGTCATCCCCAGTTATATTTCCCATGCTATCAATTATTGAAAGCGTTTGATTCTTTTAACATTGTTCTTAAACTTGTGCCAACATCTAATTAGCAAAGGACTTGCCAGTTAGAGTTTCTGCATTCACTTGATGCCACAGAAGTCAACAAGAGCAATTCACCTCCAGGACAAAAAGTATAAAGCCACGCTACTCAGTAACACGAGTCAGCTGGGAGCAAAACCAGTCTGTTCCCCTCCCTGGCAGCAATGACTGTTGTCAAGGGAGAGGCAAATTTTGCCTCTACCTCAATAGCAACATGAGCTGCAGGTTCTTTACTTTTTGCCATAGAAGTGAATGACTGCTGCTCATTTACATGCAATAGCATAAAGCAGGTGCAGCTTTCTTCAGAACTAAACCATATAATTATTGCCTGCAGGCCTTAGCCTTTCAAACGACATTCTGTTGGTGCCAATCAGTTGAATCGTTTTGGAGCTTTTCAATTAACGGTTCATTGGCCACAAACAAATGACAGCGTTTGTGCATTGTGTAAAGGATATCCAGATTGGTTGAATTTTGGCTATATATTGATATTGAACCAATCTGCACTATGTTATGATATGGCAGTACGATAAAGGTATGTCTAATGGCAGTATTCTAATTTATGGTTGAATCATAAAGCAGATCCACTATAGCCCTGCCACATCCCGATGCTCTCCTTGCCTTCAGGCTCACCCATCATCTTGTGATCCTTCCTTTGTGTTTTACAAAGTGCCAAAGCAAAAGAACTGGGTGATACACAGCCAGTCAGATACAAGACTGATCAGAAACTCTGAAGTTTCATTTACTAAAACTGGTGCTTTCATTTAATACAGTAAACTCTGCTAACCTGTACTTTATGCTATGCTCCAAAATACTGTAGCGTTATAGCTAGAAAGCATCCGTACTATTTGAGTAAAGTTTCTTTTTGCATCTGACCTTCACCTTGTCTGTAGAAGTGAATTTCTGTGCACATCACTAGCTTCAAAGCAAATACCACTAACAATCCACCATGGAGAACAACATGGGCAGAAGAGTGCTGGGGCAGAACACTCTTCATTAATGTCTGCTTGTGGATTTCATCTTGGCTCACCTGGCTATGTTCTCACTGCATGGGAACAAGAAGGGTGCGTAATAGGAAGTGACATGCCAGCTTATGGCAAGACAATATTAGTCTAGAAAAACAGAGAAAAATAAATGTTTCATTTCAAAAGCTGATTCTTCACCACTGTCTGTACTGATGGAATGGACCCACCCCAGGTTTTCCCACAGCTATGGAACAAAAGAAAGTAGAAGGTGGCCCTCAACTATGAAGCAGCCTACAGGCAGCTCCTGCTGGGAACTCCACAGGAGAGACTTTAATGCCCATGGAGCTTAGAAACTTTCATGAAAGTCCAGAAAAAGCAAGGGTCCACCCACAAAAGCAAATTCCTCAAGTGCGCTGTTGCTTCCATACACTGACGGAAATAATGCTCCTACTGTACAGTTAAAGTAAATAATTCCACATAAAAGCTTCCTTCATTTTAAAAAATAAACCTGCTCTTTTTAGAAAATGTATAAGAAAAATATAAAAATCTAGGTAACCTTTTGAAGTAGAAAAGGTCTGGGGAGGAAAGCTTAGGGTTGGGTTACACTGGCCTCAAGTTATACAATCTCTCTGCCAGGTTGTTACTGTTGAATACAAGCCACAGGAAAAAAAAATATACTGTGTGAGTATATCAAGTACTTAAGCAAAACAGAGTCACAAAGTTACCAGAAAACCGAAGCAGAAAACAGTGCGCCTGTAGAATGCATTTCAGCATGCAGAAAAATAATTGAACTGTGGCATACTTGTTCTGTAAAGAGGAAAATGAAATTATGAATAGCCAACTCTAACAAGTTATGCCATATTTCATTTCCTTCTTCAACAGATAATTAAGCAAGAAGTAAAAGAAGGCATAAACACATCACATCTGTAGCAACCCTTCTGATATAATACCTCAAATAATTATCATATCAAAATGTTAAAATGTGGAAAAGACTTCTTCTTCTTCTTCTTCTTCTTCTTCTTCTTCTTCTTCTTCTTCTTCTTCTTCTTCTTCTTCTTCTTCTTCTTCTTCTTCTTCTTCTTCTTCTTCTTCTTCTTCTTCTTCTTCTTCTTCTTCTTCTTCTTCTTCTTCTTCTTCTTCTTCTTCTTCTTCTTCTTCTTCTTCTTCTTCACACTTATTATCTGAATGGAACAGCCCAGTTCCATTGGCTCTAAAAACAGAACTCAGCTCCCTCTCTGCTTTACAAAAATGGAGCTTGCAAAAACACACTGTAAGGAAAGCTATTAAGGAAAGCTTGGTTGCTTACCAGTCCTCCTTACCCTCCAGTGGCTATAGTTCCAGGTATGAAACCCCCTTCAGTTGAATGAAGGCAGCCAGTAACAAAACCAGTCTTACAATCGGCCAAACCATTTTTTGAGAAGCTAAAACAGACGCAAAGTAGAAGAGAGCCATAGCATCCCTTGGAGCCATGTTGGGGAACCCTGAGCCTGCAAATTATTCCAAACCATCTTGATAATGTAGGGAAACTCACCTGTAAATGAGAAATGAAAATCTACAGAGACTAATCAACTGTAGAAAAGGGGAAACACATGCACCTACCAGGAAATATTTAAATAGGCAGCAGTTCTGCAAAAAGGAATCTGAAGCTGGCAAGCTTAGCCATGGTTCAGCGAAAATACTTGTGAAATTACTTTGCTGTGGTGCTCTGAATACTTCAGAATTCCTTATGCAAAAAAGGAAGACCTTTTAACCTTAACACAGTTAAATTTCCCATTCAAATAGAGACTTAATGAATATATGAGCAACATTTTATTTTATTAAAAATAAGAAAAGAGCCTCAGAAGCATCCCTTTGGGTAAAAGTCAACATTTGACAAAGATTAGGAAGAGAGGCAATCTTTTCATTGCAAAACACTCTGCCACAGTTTATTTAAAAAAAACTAGTCAAAGGCCCCTTCTGCACATGCAAAATAATGCGTTTTCAAACCACTTTCACAACTGTTTGCAAGTGGATTTTGCTATTCCGCACAGCTTCAAAGGGCACTGAAAGCAGTTTGAAAGTGCATTATTCTGCATGTGCGGAATGAGCCAGAGTGTTATTGGGGTGGGGTTCTTTTTAGAACCACTGTAAGGGCTATCTATCTCATCTAGTTTTAGGGGTTAAGAGTGATCTGGAAATAGCTGAGATTTAATGGCACTTTGGTGACTGAAGTCTGTTTAAAAGGGGGGGCATTGATATCTGTCCCAAGTAAAATGAAAAGAAAACAAATCTTCTGGGAAGGTTAATCTAGGCATGCTTAGTTTCAGAGGATAGCTATGCTGGTCTGCAACAGAAGAGCTAAATTTCAAGTCCAGTAGCACCTTAAAAAAAATGAAAAAGCTTATATCTCAAAAATATTAGGACTCAAAGCTCCCATCTTCCAGTATCTGACAAAGGGAGCTTTGACTCCTGGAAATCTTGTTGGTATCTAAGATGTTACTGGTCTCAAATTTAGCTGGCTGTTGTGGGTTTTCAGGGCTATGGGGTCATGGTCTGATAGTTTTTGCTCCTAGCATTTCGCCTGCATGTCTCTGAGTATGCCAGGCACAGATGTGTGCAAAGCATTAGAAGCAAAAACTACCAGACTATGGCCACACAGCCCAGAAAACCCTCAACAGCCAGTTTATTCTGGCTGTGAAAGCCTTTGACAACGCATCAAATTTAGCTCTTAGGCATGGTTAGTCTTCAGCTGAATGGCTATTCACTTGGATAATATATTTTAAAGGCATAAGAAAAACATATTATGGTTTAAGGCAAAAGACCTATGAAGAAAGATATAATGGAACTTTCTCCCCCCCTCCCTCCCCTTTGTCTTTCTCCTTTCCCTCTGTAAAAGGGAACACTGACAGCTTTTAATTTGGAATAATCCTACTCATTACAATTGGTAAACAAATAAATGCACACAATTCATAAAATCCCAAATGAAATTTCATTCCTGGAAAAGCATCAGTCATGCTAACTTGCCGCTGAATAAAAGCAACATGAAGAAAAGTGGCTGAAAAAAAGATTTGGCTTAAAAAACTAGCTGTACCCTGACATTTCTTGGTGAATAAGCCTCTTATTTGAAGTGAAACCCAACAAGAAGAGGATGTTGGCAAACCATAGCTCTGAACACAACAGCAATGTGGCTTTTTATCATTGCATCAAGGAAGCTGGGACTTTCTAGAGCTTTGGAAGAAACACGCAGATTTCAGGAAAATCACCTCAATTTCAGACATTTTGCAACTTATCTAATAACTAGTGGACATCTGTTTTATAAAGCCTTCAAGAGAAGTGGTAGAGGGGAGCTGAAAATACTGTTAATTGCTGGCTAAAAACAGATTTTGCACTTAGAACTTCATCTCTTCTCTTCAAAGACCCAGACGCCAGTTGTCACACAGCATGACACCCTGTTTTTATTGGTTCAACTGCTTCCGGAAGACCAAGTCAAAAGTTTCAAAAAGGGATTAAAAGATTATGATCCCACTGTCAGCCTAAAAATCTTCCATAAGCATCCAGCTATGCAGATATTATTTCCTGAGAGAATTTTTTTTCAAGATACACTAAGAATCCACCAGTGATATTTGCTTTATGGCAGGTGGACTAAAGAGAGGAAATCCTTTTGTGTATTTTCTGTATTTGTTACATGGTGTACAGCAACTGGCTCTGTGCCTGTGCCACAAACAAAATCTTAATTAATCTACCTCACAATAAGTACTGTGCATGAATGTGGCCAAACCCAGGCATGGATCTCTGTGCTAAGACAAACTGCTCTATTTTAGCTATTAACTGCCAGCGGAATAGGAATGAAGCAGTGCGCCCGTTTACCAGAAAACTGTATCACAAAAAGAACAAATCCCCTGCAGTCTTCAAATTCATTGTATCTTGGAATTGGCCTTGAATTCTCCGCAGCTGGCAGAAAGAAGAACAAACATTACTACATGCAGAACGCCGACACCCACAGCACTGAGCAGGCTGATCTCATGTGCCTGCATAATAGTGCAATCCCTGATGGCGTTTTCGTCTTTGGAAACCCATAGAGCCTGTCAACTGTTAACTACTAAGAGCCTTATTCATGAGAGACTTTCATTCTGACAAACGCACTGAAAGCACGGCCTGTACTCTTCCTATGGACAGGAGCCCACTATTTGCTCCAGATTTATTACATACACTTTCCAAGAATGTTTTACATTCTGCATCTACACAAGACCTAGAAAAGTCAGAGGATGTTGTCAGAACAGAATGTACAGACTAGTAAGTCCTGAGAATGACGCGGTTCCTTTACCTTCGCATTCACGCACATACATCCCTTTCCCAATATTCATTCATTTCGAACTAACCCATCTGATATGGAGTCCCTGATCTTTAAATAGGAGGCAGAGATCAGTTTGGCTATGCATGTGCATAGCAGCACTTTTAGGTTCAGGAATGTGTTTTTTACTATTTATCGTCAAAGAAGATTGAAATAATGTCCTTGGAAGAGAACACAGTTTCTACAGGCTGGGCATTTGGCCAGACTTGGCATATACTGACCTATTTTTATTACAAAGCATTCCTTTTTTGAAATATAAATAGTACTGGAACCTGGGATACAAGTTTGGGCCAAATGTAAGTGACCACCCAATTCTAGCTTTACGCCCTTTAGTGGGGGACAAAACTGGACAACATAGAAGAAACAATGTAGAACTTGTGACATTCACCAGATAGTTCACAACAAAAAGCACTGACCATCTACACAAAAGTGATATGCACAAAATCCTTTAAAAACAGCATTTCATTTAATATTATTTTTGTAACAAGAACAGTACTGTAAATGCTTCAGATAAAACAAAGTGTAATAATCTGAGCTTGTCAGTTGTCTCTATAACTCAGAATAACTTTTGCTCTTTGCAGTTGGCTGAACTACGGTAAGTGAGGGGTGGGGGCAGGGTCCCACAGGGCCCCACCCTCCCACTTACCTTAGTTCGGCTAGTGGCTGAGACAGGCTGTTTTTTCAGCTGACTGAACTAAGGTAAATAGGGCTGTGGGTGGGGGGTCATGGTGGTGGGGCCTGGGCACCATTTTGCCCCAGGCGCCATTTCCCCCCTATGTCACTGTCCCAGGTTCAATCCTCAGCATCTCCAGATAAATGGACCACACAGTATTTGATGGGAAAGACATCAATCAATCAATCATCTGCCTAAGACCCTAGGTGGCCGCAACCAGTCTGAGTAGACAATACTGACTTTGATTTTGATGGTCTGATTTGGTATAAGGCAGCTTCTTGTGTTCATGTGAAATCAGACAACACACATGCACAGAGCATTCAGAGGTAGATAACCCACAAAGTATGCAGAAGCAGCAGCAAATACAGTATGCATTTGCATTTGGGAACCATTTCTTGCTCTATTTGATAGCACAGGTTTGTTCATAATAATCTAGGGAGAAACAAGTTCATTTTTTTGTATTTTGGGAAATATAGTAACCACAGGATGACTACTAGGAACAATTTTTCATAACAATAAATTGTTTGCATGAATCCTTACATGAGTTTTAAAAATAGTTAATCCCATCTCAATGCATGCACTAGGATATGGTAGATAATACAAAGGGCAATAGATAATACATAGGGCAGTAAGACAGAACAGTAATTTTAAAGCACAGTCAATGAACTTGACCCATCTCCACCTTTATTACAGTCCCAAATGAACCTTTTCCTTTGTCAATAATCTGTTTCTCTGTGTAGATATGCTCTATTTCCTATCTGTCACATCAGGCTTGTGAGGTCAACTGTGTCATATTTACACTACATTTCAAATGCTGATTTGTATGCCCTTTGAAATTGGCCAGAACGCCGTCGCTGCCTATTCTCACCAGATAGAGTTTTATTTTCCCTTCCCCTTTTTGCAGGAAGATTTGAAGATGTTTTGGTTCTGTTGTATAGGAAGTATCATCTTCCAACCGAAAGATGTTAAGCACAGGAGGCACTTCCTGCTTCTCCAAAGACCTGTCTAGAGCTGACATGTGTACAAAGTATTTTTTATGTCAGACATTTTTAGAAGTTTACATGCTTTTAAACTTTTACTATCACATGATTTCTGGTTTCCTTTATAACTTGCTTGATATTATAATTATGTCTGTAATGATGATGTGTTTATGGTAAATTCCTCCTTTTCTTTTGTTCATTGACCCATTTTGAAAGTTTGTTGTTCACTGAGTTAACTTCCCATTCTGCTAACATCATTGACTTACAAGAATGGCTCATCCACTTAATGGGAGACGGAGGCTCTGTCTGGGCAACTGAAAACACACCCCACTCTTTCACCAACTCTGATGACTTACAGTTGGAGTCTCTTCCGTAACACAGGAAATGCCAGTGGCCCAAAACAGCTGTACCAATCTCAGGTGTGATATGGGAGCTTGTCCAAATCACTTCAATCCCAGACACAAGGAAACTTCAAGACACATTTCCCTTGAAACCACACACAAAAAGCCTAGGTACCAACTTTGTAAGGATTCCATATATGCCTCATGGATGTGAGACTAATCTGCTGAGACTACATATCACCCAATTTTATGTAAGTACAACTTGCTAGGTATACTACGGTTTGCCTGTGTTGGGGATTTGGTTTTTCCTTTCCACTGATTGCATTCTATACATGCATCTTCCTCACGACCTCCATCATCAATTTTCCTTGTTTGCATAAACATGCCTTGAATCTAGGATATTCATTTTTTCTGAAGCAAAATGTACACCATCTTCCCTTTCTTTTGTTGTCTGCCAATAAATCATTTGCCCTATCTGAATCCGTCATTTTCTTTTTTGCTGGAGACATTCCGCATATGACCAGTAATCACAAACTTGTGTACTTGAAAGGCTATGGCCTATCTTTGATTGTGAAGCTGGTAATTGGCAGAATAGTGAGGCAGTGGATTACAAGGTTGCTTTCAGCTGCTTTGGTCTCACAGGAGTAGGAAGGCAAGGGCAGCTTGAGATAATGCTGCTCTGAAACCCTCAGGAAATCTTTGCTCTCCTTGTCTCTTCCTGCAACATGTGTTTTGGAAGGTTTCACTCTGCTCAAAGAATTCCTTTGGTCTTTTTAGATAGTATGAGCATAAAAAGAAAATCATCTTGCATGGATTAATGAACAATTGGGGAGGTGGCAGATAGAGTTTTATAAATTCTGGAACCATGACGATTCAGTGGGATAGAAATGGGGCGCAAGGCAGGAATCTAGGCTAAAAGTAAAACTTCACATGCCCCATTACATATGCAAGCACAGTTCAAATAAACACTGTTATTGGTGGTACTCAACAAATGTAGAGCCTTTGACACTGATTCAAGATGTACAAGGATTCATTTACAGACCTCACTTAATTAGCTGAAAACTGCAGAAGTGTAGAGGCTTGCAAAGACGAGGACAGATGCTGCATTTTACATTTACTGGGCAGAGGAGAGAAGGAAAGGATGGAGGCCTTCGGGTGGCAATAATACATCAGCCAAAACAAATAATTCAAACAAATAATTCACACCATGAGAAGTTGCAGTGAAAAAGACTCCGTGGGTTGAAAATCTGTTATCCTAAAAACAGAAATATTCCAAAGAATGAACATTTTCTTTGGAAATAGTTTGATTTAATCTCCAACCCAGACCTTAAAATTATCTATCTGGCTATCAACAGCTCCAAACAGGAAAGCATGCCCTTTGCCAAAGGTAAACAATACCAGCTTAAAATATTGGCAGGGGTGGTCCAAAGAAAAATAAGATTCTACTGTTTCAACTAACCATCTGCAGTACCATCTAGAGAAACGTTTTAGAACTATAAAGCAAAATGGAAGAACTTCAGCAGGGTTGTGTATAGCTCATAAAGATAAATTAAATATCCTATTTTATTTCTTAAAAGCTAGAATCTATGCTCCTTCTATTCTGTGAGGACATACCTTTAGTCACCTGGCAGCCAATCTTTAGTTTTCAGTGAACCAAAGACTGTATAAAGTCATGAACAAGAGGACAGTAGTAACTAAAAACTTTACAAACCTTTCCTAAGCCTAGTATGCACAAGATGTCTGGTGTGTGATGGAGGCGAGTGTCCTTTAGGGCAAGATTTCTTGTGCGGACATATTTCCTCAAGCCCCACTGTCACTTTTCATTCCCTCTGTGGCAAGCAAGACCACTTTCAGTATGATTTTAATTTGCTTGGCCACCAGAGCAGGACAGATTTGCCAGTGAGCTCAGTTTTGCCCAGGACATCTTCCCTCCTCCCACCACAAGCCTTCCCACTCCCTTGCACTGACATCCACACCTGCTTCCTTGCCCCCAGCCCATGTTGCTGGCTGCCTCAAGTCACAGAAAAGTTCACTCACACAGGCCAAAACATTAGCCAAAACATTTCAACCTCTAATTCTCATATTGATATTGATACATTAATAACAGAGTGTTTGGAAATTACAAGCTTCTTGGTCCTCTGGTGGCAGCGGTAGGAAGCGTGGGGGGTGGAGGGGAGGGAATATCAGTTTTAGGAGGGTCTCCTTGTTTACAGCATGTGGTCCATGGAACTGCTTTGCCTCTTTAATTTGAGGAGGATTATTTTGAACAGAAATAGCAATATAAGTGCAGCTTAAAGGGCTAAGCCAGCAGTCTTGAGATCTATAATGAGATCTGTGCCTTTAAGGATTAGTTTGATAGGCAAAATTAAGGGAACCAGGCCCTGGTTCTCTGCAGAAAAGCTCGATGGCAAGAGTGGGTGCCTCCTCACATGTGAACAGAGAAATGCAAGGAGAGCCCACTACAAGTCCACTGTGCTGAGAAGAGCTCCGAGGGAAGCATTGAATGCATAATGGGCTCTATACTTCATTAATTTCAGAGTACAGCCATATTGGTCTACAGAAGAACAGTTAGGTTCAAGTTCAGCAGCACTTTAGAGACCAACAAGATTCTCAGAGCATAAGATTTTGAGAATCAAAGCTTTGTCAGGTGTCTGATGAAGGGAGTTTTGAATCTAGAAAACTTCTGGAATTTGAAATACGAATGAATCTATTCTTTTTTTTAAAAAAGAGGTTTGGAACCTCACAAGTTTGCATTTTATTTTTTAAAACGTATATAGCTATATTTACTAGTATGAAATCATTCATCAAGATAATAGAAACAAATGGTATAGACAAGGCATTTAGTGAAGACATGATAAGTTAACACTATGTATAACACAGAAGAGCATGGTAAAAGCATTAAAGTCTCAAAGTTACAATATCTCTTGGCTCCATCAGGAAGTCTGGTGGATCCATTGCTTGGGCTGTAGGTTACAGCCCTGCCTGGTCCAACTCTATTTTATATTGTCTGGTTCGATGTTAGGGTGGGTTTTTTTGTCTTTTCTTCTCTCTCTCTCCTCTGTTGTATCTTCTCTCATGCTTTCTTTCTCTTGTTTCCCCCCTTTGTTTAATATGCTTAACTTACAATTGTGTACAAGTAGTATATAGGGACAATTGTTAAAGGGAAGCGAGTGACAACTTGTTCATTTTTGTGGCATATATTTTGTGTTTGTTCATTTTAAACTCAATAAAACTTTTATATTCTGAATCTAGAAAACTTATTACCATTCTTCCCCATCTTGTTGAGCTCTATGGTGCTACTGAACTTGAATCTATAGTTCACTAGTGGGCATCTCAGTAGCCCCTGTAGATCCTATTAGTCATAAGAGTCGCCATGCTGCGTTCAATCCAAGATACATTTAAACTACTGTTCTTCTCCAAAAGTGGCAGTTTGCCAGTAGTCTACAATTTAAGCAGTTACTAGTACATTAAAATTTTCAATACACTGAAAAGCAAAAGTTCTTGCATCTTCTGTTCAGTTGGATTGCATAGGACTACATGGGGTTTTGCTTGCTTCCAATGTTCTGTCCTTAATAAAAATTCAATTAAATGATTTATGAAGCAAATATTATATGCCTAACATATTCGTACAAAAATATGTCAAAGCCTGAAGTCCTTTCCCTTGTACAAATCTATGGTTCAATCTGGGGTGGAAAATACAACGAATGGAAAAAGGCAGGTTGTAAGATTCATAAAGCTATGGCTAATGTGGACAAAGTGTAGAAAGAACTTCTCAGTCTTCTGTACAACTAAAATTTGGAGGCACCCAATGAAATTGATAGGAAACAGATTTACAATTAATGAAACAAAGTACTTCTCCACACAATACATAATTACTGCACGAACTTCACTTTAAGATATAATAATGGTCACTAGCTTTCAAAGAGGAACAGATAAACAAACAAATAAATAAATGGAGGATGTGCAGCAATGATTACCAGCTAGTATAAATTTTACATGTCCTGATTTACATTGTTTCAAGACTCAATTCAAGGTTCCAAATGTGACATCTAACACCCTACAATCTGGAATCAAAGTATCTGAAGGACTGCCTACTTCCATTTCAACCTGATCAATTATTGCAGTCATGACCCAAAGCTTTCTGGGTAAGCCAACCATTACCTGAAATATGATGGATGGCCATGAAATGGCTTTCCCCCCTCTTGATATGTTATGATTATGTAGCACTGTCCCTCACAGATATTCATCCAGCGTTTATGGCACAATCCTAAACAAAGGCTGTTTCCGCACAGCAAATAACAGCGCCCTTTGGACGGCGAAAACACCATCCCCTGGGGTGCTGATCGCACAGGAGGCGCTGCTGCATCGCAGCAGAACTGTCCTGGCTGGCCCCGAGAGGCGCAAGGGCGCCGCTTTCAAACTTCGCTCACTGAGCGAGGTTTTTGAAAAGCGGCGTCTTCCTGCCAGCACGGTGTGAACAGCACTGGCAGTAAGATGCCGCTTTTTTCATCCCTCCACTGACCTTCCCGTCCAGCGCTGCTCTGGAGGGCTGGAGGGACACGCCCACGCTTCCCTTCAACCCCTGGAGGTCAGAGGGCAGAGTGGACATGTCCCTCCAGCCCTCCAGAACAGCGTTGGACGGGAAGGTCAGTGGAGGGGCCAAACCGGAGCCGGCTCTGTGTGGAGCCGCCTCTCTGGCTTGGCAGCTCTTTGGGGCTGCTCACATGCTACTGTGCGAGCAGTCCCTGAGCCTCCACCGGCATAATTTATGCCGGTGGGGGTGTGTTTCCACCGCCATGCGGAAACAGCCTAAATTACACCCTTCCAAGCCTTCAATGAATTTAGAAGAATGTAGCTTTGTTTAGGGTTACCCTGTTTGTGTGCTAAATTACCACGGCCAGCTAAAGATGTTCTTGCTTATTATCCTGATTATTTTGTAGTTTAAATAAATAATTGTTCACATCATTTTAATTGTATGTTGTATGTCTCTGATGTAGAAAGGGCAGAAATTTTAAAAATAAATTATAATGCAGGATTTAAGTGCAAGACAAATTGTCACCAGTGGAAAGCTTTACATTGTCTTGGTGTAAATTAAAGAACACTTTTGTTCTGGTTTTGATTCCAAAAACAGTTAATTTCATTAAACATGATTCACCAAATGATAGTTTCAGGAAAGCATCCTAATGAACTAAGTCATTACACATGAGGAAAATAAAAAGGGGAAAGACTTACTGTACATATTTGTGTATAAGCCGACTCGTGTATAAGCCGAGGCACCTAATTTTACTACCAAAACCTAGGAAAACGTATTGACTCGCTTATAAGCCGAAGGTGGGAAGCCGGGAGACAGAGAGAGCTCCTTATTTGGGCAGTGACTCCCCCTGATGTCATTGCCCAAATAAGGAGCTCCCTCCACCTCCCGGCTGCCTGGGCTTCCTCAAACCCAGCTGGGAGGTGGAGGGAGCTCCTTATTTGGGCAATGACATCAGGGGGAGTCACTGCCCAAATAAGGAGTTCCCTCTGCCTCCCTGGGTTTGAGGAAGCCCAGCCAGCCAGGGTTCCCCTTCACCCTCCGAGGAGGGCAGCAACAAGCGGCTTGTGGAGCCGCAGGGAGGTCGTCCCGGCCACACCCCCAGCCTCGGCAGAGGCCTGAAGAGCCGGCTGGTAAGCAGTGACTCGTGTATAAGCCAAGGGGGCATTTTTCAGCCTTAAAACAGGGCTGGAAAACTCAGCTTATACAGGAGTATATATGGTATTTCATTCTATAGGGCAGAAATCAGAAAAAGAAACGGGATAATTTCTAGCCCAGGCTTTACACTGGATTAGGTGTACGTTAATTCATGGTAAATCTTTTTCATTCTTGGTCCACAAAAGTCTTACTGCAAATTAGAGAACATATTCAATATGCATCAGCTACATGATTCACGTAGTACAAGAAATACTAAAATGATACTTGAATGTCAGGAATACATAAAACTCCAAAGGGTCAACAAATGTTGACAATTTTGGACAATTTTTGGACTTTCCCAAACATATTTATATACCCACTACCACTGCCACTCTTAAATACAGCAAACTCTGAAGTAGGCTTCTTTCAAAATTTATGATCTCACTCTGGTATCAGGCAGTTTTTCTGCTGGTCTGATGAGCGAACAGAATCCTTCTATTCAGACCTAGCACGCTGTAGGAATTTCACTACAAGTGTTCAAATGTACTTTTTGTGCCCACTGGAATCTTAATAAATGAGAATTGAACAGTTAAGGCTTACAATGTGAAAAGTAAAATAAGTAAAGGATGGCTCTTTGCTTTCTATATGTTCTATTTTAATTCCTCTAAGTATTCTTCAGAGTTGGATGATTCACAGCCTTTGAACTGCAGTTAGATACTATCACAAAACAGTCATGTTGCCTGGTTAATCTTAAAATTTCTTTCTAACGCATCTGTGTTATCAGCAAAATGCAGAATTACTCATTAATAGTCAAATTATTCAGTCACCAACAGAGAACTACTGAGTAGGTGGGTGTCAGGAAATTCAGTTTAGCAAAATATTTGCATACTAAAGGGGAAATAAAGAGGAGTTTCATCAGAAACCCCCCCTTCCCCAGTAAGATTGACAAAACCAGATGAACTGTTAAACTCAGGAAGACACACAATTTTTCTAGCTTCTCAAAACCAGGAAGGAAATGTACATAGGGTGTAGTCTGAAGTTGGAAATCCCAGAAATCAAAGAACAACAAGAAGAAGTAGTGGAGAAAGGGAAGTGCTGGTACACTTTTAATGCTCCCAATCCTTTAAAGAATGGTAAAGAGATTAGGAACGATTTGTAGCATTGCACACTTCATTCTCTCCAGTGCAAATTTAACCTACTCTTCCCTCCTCCAGTCTTAATCATGGTTAAGGCTTATGTCAGTACCAGCCTGGTCAATGATTAATAGTGTTAACTCCCTTGATGTAATAATAAAAGCAGAGCCTTTATTAGCCTTAACCATTGATAAGATCAGTGCCAATGTGCCCCATAACCATATCTACAGCTGGTAGGGGAAGGGAGACAGAAATTCATGCTACAAAGGGAAGAGATTAACACAATGGAGTGTTTGATACTATGGCCCAGACCAATATCCAGGGATCAGGAGTATTTATTTATTTCTTTGTTTAAACCAGTTCCATGCTGTCTTTCCATCAATTCAGGGCCCCCAAAGTTCTGAACTTTAAAACAAACTACACTGAGAGTGGGGAAGAGGAGTAACAGAGCACGAATTGCTCAGAAAGCCCTACTGATCCCTCATAGGGTAGATTGCCTCGCACTAGGGCTTCTGGACATGCTCGAGGATCTACAAAAGATTTGAGGGAGGACACTAGTGAGGGCGGAGGAGTTCCAGCTTTTGGATCAGAAGGGAATAGAGTTAGAGGAAAGGAAGCGGAATATGGTGGTACCCAACCCCTACCTCAGGAGAAGGATTCGGGCGTCTTAGTTAATAGTTCCATGGGAATGTCAACTCAATGCATGGGAGCTGTGAAAAAGGCAAACTCTATGCTGGGGATCATTAGGAAAGGAATTGAGAATAAAACTGCAAAGATTGTCATGCCCTTATATAAAGCAGTGGTGCGACCGCACTTGGAGTACTGTGTTCAGTTCTGATCGCCACATCTCAAAAAGGTTATCGAAGAGATAGAAAAAGTGCAGAGAAGGGCAACGAGGATGATTGAGGGATTGGAACACCTTTTTTATGAGGAGAGGCTGCAGAGTTTGGGACTCTTTAGTTTGGAGAGGAGACGTCTGAGGGGGAATATGATTGAAGTCTATAAAATTATGCATGAGGTAGAAAACATTGACAGAGAGAAATTTTTCTCTCTTTCTCACAATACTAAAACCAGGGGGCATACATTGAAAATGCTGGGGGGAAGAATTAGGACTAGTAAAAGGAAACATTTCTTTTCGCAACATGGGATTGGTGTTTGGAATATGCTGCCACAGGTGGTGGTGATGGCCACTAACCTGGATAGCTTTAAAAAGGGCTTCGACAGATTTATGGAGGAGAAGTCGATCTATGGCTCCCAATCTTGTTCCTCCTTGATCTGAGATTGCAAATGCCTTAGCAGACCAGGTGCTTGGGAGCAGCAGCAGCAGCAGGCCATTGCTTTCACATCCTGCATGTGAGCTCCCAAAGGCACCTGATGGGCCACTGCGAGTAGCAGAGTGCTGGACTAGATGGACTCTGGTCTGATCCAGCTGCCTCTTTCTTATGTTCTTAGTCTAAGGCAACATTGAACCTTGCATGTCTGGTGGGGCCAGGGTTCCTACACTCAATAAATATTTATATAGATTACTAAGCCATTTAAGACACATCAGTCTTCCAAGTCCCACTGCTTTGAGATAAATACCTTCTTGCTTGGTGACAAAAGAGCAGACAAGACAAGGTTAACTTCTCTTTCCTAGTTAGGAGGCAGGGCGACAGAATTTTACACCTGCCTCTAGAAGCAAAACCCTCCCAGTCCTTGCCTCTGACAACAAACCAAAAAGAGGCAGTTGACCTGATTCTCCAAGTTCGTAAGGCCTGAAGACTTGACTAAACAAGCAATTTTGGTAGCTAAGGGTCATTTGTCCACCTCTCTGATAGATTAAGAAAGTCAAGCTAGGGCAGTTTTCTACTTCAGTGGGTAGAATTTTTTGCCAAGGGTTGTCTTGTAGAAAGAGGACTACTTCCTTTATTTTTCCACCTTTGCACCCAGGGTAGCTACTCCCAATATGGTGGTACCCAACCCCTACCCCTTTTAGTCTGAGAAAACATTGAACCTTGTTGCCTGCCTGGTGGGGCAGCTATCATCCTACTCTCTGAGGGGATGGAATGCAAAGCCCCTACCTTGGCGAACATAGGAAAGCAGCAAGCTTTCCTGCACCTTCAACTAGCCAGCTGCATTCAGGGCAGGACATCAGATCAACATATCAGGTTCTCAGCTTCCCAAGGCTTAGCAAGCTTGCAACGTGAGATACTGTAGGAGCTCTTCCTTTTCACAGTGGAGAAACCTTAGGAATTTATGTTTTTACAGTTTGGCAGGAGACTTTATTCCTCTGAACCACAGGCTGATTATGGAGTGGATTCTCATTTCTTATTTTTCTTTCCAGTCTTTCGGTCCTTATTTCCAGCATCATAATGTCTCCTTTCCTTTTTAAACCTCACCTGCATTTTCCGCTTCCCCCTATTTCTGTCCTTTCCCCTTCTCTTGCTCTATTTAAAACAGCTGCTTCCTCATTCTCAAAGCACACTTTTCATGTATCCAAGTCTCTGCTCTCCCCGCCCCCACTTCGTGTTGTCATCATTGGTGCCCTCTCATTCAGAGACCTTTCCTTCCTCTACCTTGAGTATATTATCTCCCCTGCTTATGGTCTTTCCTCCACTCTCTCACTATCTGTTTTAGACCACAAACTCTCCTTGGGGACAGGGGTTCTATTTTTTTCTATGAAACTATGCAAAATACCATATATACTACCATGTACAAGAACTAGCTGCTAACCATAGCTACTCAGCTGTAACAGGTTTCACTCTGGGTTTACAAATAGCAATAAAGTTAGAATAGCTAGGTGTTTTTTTCCTGATCTAGTCTATCAGCAATTCCAGAGTCTGGGGTACAAGTATTCTAAGAGTTCTTTAGGTATTTTAAAACACTGCACTGAAGGCAGTTCTTCCTTCTGACTGAACTGATAGTATGAAAACCTAAAAAAGATAAGATTAGTAGATTATATCATTCACATTCACTTGCTCCTAAGGTCACAAAAACTTGCAAATTTCAGTTAAACTAGAATACTGTCAAATTTTACAATATTTATCTTCCTACATAAAAGGCTTCAGCATTATGAGATTAACAGCTATTTAGAACTGTTCTTTAAAGATAAATTTCAGTGAGTCATAATGAACCCATGACTCACTGATATTATTTCCTTCAATTGGAAAAGTAAAACACTTAGCTATTTGATTTTAAATTAAGAAAAGTTGAACAGTTGAAGAATTTTTTTTATCATGACCCTCTAGCCTTAAAGGTTTTTATGACTGTTTGTAACAACCAGGCTTCCAAAAAATATGTGTATTCCCAGTCTTCCCTCCTCAGCACTTACTCTTAATAAGGCAAACTATTGAAAACATGCAATTGCTGAATCTCCCTATTTCCTAAGAGCCTGGCCTAGGCAGGCACTCCTAATTAATGCACTCCATTCTTGTCAATTTCACTTGGCAATAGCAGTAAATTTAGGGATGAGGAGGAACACATTCCTTTCTTGTGTTTCAGGCCTTATGTGCTGACTGGTCAGTAGTTAAACGTCTGGCCAATTAACTCTGATGTGTAAATACTGTTATAAATAATAAATGGATTTATACAAAATTAACTAACTACTAAAATCTTATTAAAACTCAATTAAATTAGTCCATGGAAGAAGGCAGGGATGTCCAGGTTCAGCACTGTTGTCTGCCAGGTATACAGAACCTAGGTATACAGAAACACTTAGGAATAATGCATAAATTAAAAGAATTAACAATAGCTAACAACAGCTTAAATCATTTTATATGCCAATTAATGCTATTAATTTGGTAAATCCAGTTAACTCTATACCTAATGTTCTACAATGCATAACAAACTTTGGCCAGTTGTTATCTGAATAAAACTAAGACACAGATGAATGAAACTAAGACACAAATTCTGAAGCTAAACATAAACACTTTAGAACTGTCTGGGCAGACATGGTCATCACTCACTTTCTGATAGGTAGAAATTTGGTTGTCAACCAAAATAGACAATCTATATGAGAATAATTATCACTTTCCCTCTATTCAAACTTAACAGCCGATAAGCCCTACACCAAGAGTACATTCAAACCAAACAAAAATTTAAGCCCCCCCTCCCCCCGCCGCCCAAATTAGCCATATCAACTGTACAGGTTTTACAAAAGCCATTCTGAAACAATCTTAATTTATGGGTGTCAGAAGTGGCTGAATATTTGAATAACTATTTCACAAGGAATTTTTCCCTAGCAACGGTGTGTTTGGAACAATAAAATAAAACATGCAATAACATATCAATCATTGACAAGGAACAGTCACAAAAATGTTGTTCTGATGTGATTCCAGCAAAATGTCCCTTGGTCTGTGCTCTACATAACACATTACAGCATGCAAGCATACCTGACTGTCTTAATTTATGTACTCCACCATAATAGAGTGAGGGTCCGTGTAACTCACTGTCACACCACTTTGTTCTTTGATCTGTTGAGAAAATAATTATCGGTAGTGATGGTTTATGGTGACTTGATCCTCAGGAAACAGCCAAGAAAAGTCTGATGTCTGAATTGAGTGTAATTTAGAAAACTGTAAAGCTGTCCTCATTGGAATTTTGTGTTATAATATGCAGGTCATTTGTTATTGTTTGGAAAACATTTCATACTATCTTGGATAATCAAGATAAGATTTTTTTTCAGGAGGAGTTCTTGATGGGGCATAGAAAGGTAGGTATTTTATTTAATATATTTCCCATAGTTAATATATGAAGATATTTTTATATATTCCCCTCAACAGCATTATCTGACAATTAATATTCCCACCACCATAAAAAGCCCCACTCAACAAGTTAGGCTTATGTGGACATATAAAGCAAACATTTAAGTAAAAACAGATTACAAGAATCACAGAACATACTTTTTGCCTCTGAGATTTTTTAAAAACTTGGAATCATGAATATCTTTGAATTTTGAAATAAATTCTAGAAATTTAGTAGGAACTTTTTCTTCCTTCCTCTTCAATTAGCTGCTAGTCTCAGCTCTTGAATTTCCTGAGATTCTTCACATTGCAACCTTCATATGTTATGTAATACAGAAATTTCTTTGATCAAAGAGACTCTTAAAACACAGAGCTAGCTGGAGAAATGCACAGTTACATCAACTGAGTGGTAAATAGACCATTAAATGTCACAATCAACAGGGCAGCAGCCATAAACCTACATTTATATCCTACTCTGATACATACCTGGCCAAAATATTTAACTTTGCTGTATCAATTCACAAAGCAGAAGTTTACTGCTCAAGTACTACATGAATGGGAAAGGATTTATAGATCATATTATAATGAGCTTCTCATAAAAACATCCATGAACTCTATTGTCTCCAGGGTGGTGTAGTGGTTAAAAGCGCTGGACTACTGCCTTGGAGTCCCAGGTTCGACTCCCACTTGTGCCATGGAAGCTTGTGCCAGTCACACTCTCACCCTAATCTACATCACAGGGCTGTTGTGAGGATACAGTAGAGGAGAGGAGAATGATGCAAGCCACTTTGGGGAGAAATTAATTAAATAAATAAACTCACATTTACTATAGATGCTTTTACAGAATAATGATCTGCCAAAGTGCATGGGTACTTTCCAAGAAATGTCCAGTTCACTTAGGCCAAGGAATAATCATGAGCAGCTTTTAGCAGAAGAACCCAGAAGACCCAGCACAGAACATGAGTAGCAGCAAGGCTTCCAGATGACATAAGCCAACCCATCACTCTGAGAACAGGGACCAAGCACTAGAGCTCATTTGTATTTGTTTGGTGAACATTAGGAGCACACTGGTATTTATAAAATATAGTAAATAGTGAAATGTTTCATTTGAGCTGTTGGATGTTTGTGACTTGGCACACACTTCGATGTTTACACTATGCCTTATGCATACAGTTGGATCCAGTCAGCTACTGGACTCCAATTTTGCTCTACGATGACAGGCCAACACTGAAACTATGTTTACACTGGGAATTGCACAATGAGTATAAATATAACCGTATGGCAGTTTGCCACACCACTGCTTAAATCTAAAACCAAATGCAGTCAGCAACACCAAAGAATTGGGAAAAAAACACCCTTACACATAAATTTAACCAGTCTTTCTACTATGTAGGTTGGTTCCAGACAAGTTTTCCATACTATCTCACCAAGAGACCCTCTTATATTATAGTCCTGGCCATACATGTTTTTTGTTCACACTGACCCTATGATTCCCACCATAGCCCTTTAGGTGGCCAAAGGGGAATTCCTCTTCCTTTTTACTAGCAGAAAAGCTGGTTGGATCCCACCGTATGCTTAAGACAGTAGTTCTAAAAATGTGGGTCAAGATCCAAAGAAGAAGACCCAGAAGCTTCATGCACAGGGGGGGAGGGGAAACAGATCCAGTTCACCAGATAAGACTCACATGGAGAAGTGGAGAATCAAACCCAGTTTTCCAGATTATAGTCCACTCCTCTAAACCACTACACCATGCTGGCTCTGTCATGCTTTCTTGGAAAGGAGGTTCAATGGCAAGTATGGATTTCCTCTGCCTAATGTTCAAAATGGCCAAGAAATACAGGCTGTTGCTCAGCAAAGTAATATATTTTTATAAAGTAAACCATTTTTATAAAGAAATTATGACTTTGTTCAGCATTAGCTGATAAGAGATTCCTGCATTTATAATTTCCTCCTTCCTAGAATTGTGAGGTTACTTTTCAAGTGCATTCTGAGAACTATGGAAAGTTTAGAATAGAATACTGAAAAGTACACTATATTCAGAAGTAGGTTCCCTCTTCAAAAAAGTTAGAGATTCACTAGCCTACAGTAAAATGCTTCCAACACACTCACCCTCTATCTTTCACCATACAGTTTTTCTTTTCAGTAGAGGCACACAACAATAAAACCAATCAAGGCAAGTAAAATCATTCAACTTTAAAGTCATTCAATGAAAGGAACTGAATGTTTCAGGGCTGATGCTTTAAACACTGACTAGAATATACCCAGGAAACATCTGGTTCAGGGTTGCTCGACTTACAAGATTCTGTGGATACAACATATAGTACAGCACTACCTGAACTGTTCTACTTTAGCAGATATATGGAAATGCAAACTGAAATGCATTTTTCAGAAAGAAAAAAAGGATTATCTGCATATAGTGCGCTAGCATACTTGGAAGACTTTTATCCTAGATTTCCCTGCAACCCATTACTTTATGAGGAGACGAATTCACACAAGCAAAATCCTCCAACTACTGCTTGAATGGAAGCCCAGGAAGAAGCATACCTGCTATTTTTCTACATTTGAGTAGACTCTGAGTTTTCTTCTGTACAAGACTTTTAAAAAGTCTCCAGTACAGATGCAAACACAGGTTGTACAAATGAAGCCATGGTTATTATGGATATATGAAAAAAGACAAATTAAAACAAACCTGTAGTCATTGCACCAGGAGAACTAGGGAACAGAATGCAGAGCAAAAGACTATAAACTGTTTCCCAGTTTTTCTGGTAAGCATCAACATATCTCTTCAATTTACAATTACTCCCACTGTCATTGTATTAGCTACTGTGTAAAGCTGCTTTTACAGTTTAATGATATTTATACCTACAGCCCACTGAATTCAGTATGACTTGCTTCTGGATAAACATAGATAAGACAGAACTGATCGGTCTATTCTGCTTCCATTAAACCAAGGAACACTAGCCCCATAGAGCCAGCTAGAATACTAATGTACAAAAAGAATGATCATGATAAAGTAGAATAAATCCTCAAATGTGGAAAAATTCATGGTGAAGAGTCACTATTTTATTAAACAGTGGACCATGAAACTTTAACACTGAGCCCTTGCTATCCTATTTATTAATTAAAAACAGACAACTACAACAGTGGCTTTGTACGAGTTAACTGGGCTATTGCCCACACAGACTGCTTACAGTATCACCCAGCGTGTTAAGAGGAAATAGTTGCTGCCTTGAGCCTTAATCTGCCCACGTGAAATGAAGCATGCTGGCTGACCACAGAATGGCCTCTGTTCACTTTCGCAATTGCCAACATCTGCTGGGCAGATCTATGAATAATTTTATGACAAAAAATTCTCCCCTACCCACTCCAAACCAAACTTTTTTCAGGTAATACACATGTAACCTGAGGCAGACTTCAATAAAGCCCCTGTTTTGTTCTGTGGTTAAGACAATTTTTTCATTACCTCAAAGTTGAAAAGTGAATAGAAATGGCAGTTTTGCTGCTAGTGTTTGAAGCCAAGTCGCCAAATGAGTACAACAGTACCTATTGAGCACAATTTCAAAACTCATAAAATTCCCATGGGGCAGTTTTGAAATTTGAAATATGGCTCAGTTGTTTTCTCCTGGAATTTTCAAGCATGCAAACGTGGGTCATAGCAGAGAATTTATTTACTGGCTGATGACATGGCAAAACAATGGCCTTTAGATGTGTATTGGGAGTATTTTTTAATATTGTTCCTAGGAGCATACTGCATATGGATGTCAGTTAAAAGGAGCTTTGATGCCCTCAAAAATTTGTTGGTCTCTAAGGTGCTACTGAACTGAAATCTAGCTACTGGAAACTATTTGCCATGTGAAAGATTGCAGATTCTTCAAAACTAGTCTCCAACCCCATAGCTTTCTGAGAGAAGTAACTGTGCCAGTCCAGTAGCTCAGAATGAGAAGGGTGATGGCTAAAACCCATTTACCAATATCTGGAATATTATTACAGAAGGTTTTTGGTATAGTGACTTAAAAGAACTGTAGATAATGGGCTTTTGTGCACCTACTGCTTGCGGTGCAGCTGTGTGCTTTGCAGAGTTTTCCTGCAATTTTCCATTGAAAAAGAAGTCTCCTGCTGAGAAGTGTCCCCAGCCATACCAATCCGATCCACCATTTTGCCTGCCAGCCATTCCCTTTCCTTTCATTGCCTGGGGAGGTTGCCTGCCACCTTTTCTGGGTGGGGGGTGTCATCGTTGGTCTATCGATAATTCAGTAGACCCTGTCAATTTCACTGGTCTGTTGAATTACTTGTCTACTGAATTATCAGCAGAGTGAAAATAAAAAGAACAGTGTGGCTGGAAAAGTTGTTGGATGGGCAGGGGAAGTCGGGGATGAACGAGAAAACAGAGACAGAGAGGAAGAAGGAGAAAGAAAAGGACGAGTTTGGATTTGGATACCCCATGTTTCTTTCCTGTAAGGAGTGGCAAAGCAGATTACAAACACCTTTCCCCTTCCTCTCCCCACAAGAGGTAGGTGGGGCTGAGAGAGTTCTGAAGAACTGCGGCTAGTCCAAAGTTACCCGGCAGACTTCATGTGTAGGAGCAGGGAGACAAATCCAGTTAATCAAATTAGAGTCTACCACTCATGTGGAGAAGTGGGGCGTTATCCAGATTAGAGTCAACCTGCTCTTGAGCCACTACATCACACTGGCCACCACAAGGAATGTCAGGCCATCTCATTCACTTTCCCTCTAAAGAGAGGAGAAAAGTCATACTTTACTTGGGTTCAGAAACCGCAAGGATTCTCTGATCTGTCGTATGTTAAGTTCTTTGATATGCAGCACATGAAGGGAAAACATGCTACTGAAAATCTGATCCAAATGGAATGTACGCTCAATGCAGAGCAGACTACAAGTACATAAACGATTAAAGGTTGCCGACTGCTGTATTTATGAATTTTATTTCCTCCAAGGAAAAGATATGCTGGTTAAGATGTCTGATGTTGGGGACTGAAGCCACTTGTCCAGGATGAAGCTGACTTTCGTATAGCAGGTTAAAAGCTTGAGGGTGCTCATGGATTCAGCCTCACTGTTTGAAAAGTAAGTTGGTGACGTGTCCAGAAGCACCTTCTATCACTTGTGCCTGGTTCACCAATTCTCTCACCTCTTAAACTCAGCCAATCTATGCTTCTGTAACCTCACAGTTGAACTACTTTAATGAACTCTACATATCACTGCTTTGAAAAAAAAACCTGGAGACAGAAGCTGGTCCAAAATGCAGCTGCTGAATTGTCAGGGGCTAGCCAATGAGAGCATATTTTGTTCTGAAACAACTGCCCTGGCTGCTGATTATGACTAATAAAGGCCTCTATGGCTTGGGACACAAATAATCTGAAGGGTCATCTCCTCCCACATGTTCCCGTGTGCCAACTACAGCTGTCATTTTGTCACCCTCCATCTGTTGTCCTACTCAGGGTGGCCTGCCTGGCATCCACCAGGCTTTGTTAGAGACCTTTATGATGTTCTGCAGGGCTTGTTCGTTTGTGAGAGCTTTTGATGGAAGGCATTTTTTGAGAGGGGGAAGGAGGCATCAAGTTTATTTGGTTTTAATCGATAATGTTTTAATTATTTGTAAGTGACCTTGAGCCAAGATGAAATATGGGGCATATTTTAATGAATAAAATAATAAACAACATTAATTCCGCAAATCCTCCTCAAGGTAGATAGAATGAGGGACAGTGACCGACCCAAAGCATGTTCTATGTGACTGAGGATTTGACAAAATCCCCCACTGTGTCTCCTTGGCCCCAGTCCAACTCTTTAACCATTAGGTGATGCTGATTCATGCCTTTGATGCAGAATTCCAAAGGACCATTTTACCACAAGCACACTTCACCAAAGTGTATATAAAATCACTTGTTAGCTACAAGCTTCAAGACTGCATAAAACTGGTCCTTGAAGAGTCTAAATGATTTCATTGGCATACCAAGCATCAGTTCTATGGAAACCCTATCCTATATTCATGCTCAAATTAGCCATCCAAAAATTTTAAGAGCTCTCATATCTACCAACATCCCAGAACAGAGAACTGTACTTGAAAACATTTCACAAGTGACAGTGTTGGTTACATACTTCTAGCTTCAGGATGGCAGATTTGCACTCTCCCTTTCCCTCCTTCATCTGCATTCCAGTCCCCTATTCTCTTTACAGCAGAGGCATATCTAGAGAAAATGTAGCCTGGTGCAAAATCTGAGCATTGTCCCCTGCCCCCCGTATGGGCAGCTGCCCTCTCCCACCATGACCAAACAATAATTTTGTGCCAGGTCTTGAAGTCAGTGTATGGACCCGGGGAGAAGAGTAGGGGTCTGGGGAGCAATTTTCCACCCCCCACGTGATGAATGGCTGCAGCCCAGGGACATTTGACCCTATAGGTCCCCATGGGGGACATAAAGCCCCCGCTTTACAGCAATAGCCACATGCAGCACTGTACTCCATACTGAGATTAAGACTAATTATAGCTAGTTTCAAACTCTTGTTTAAGGCGATCTCAAACTACTGCTTTAAAGTTAACCATGGTAGTAGGTATCATAGTAGGTATCAAGTCATAGTATATCTTGACTGATCCTAAAAAAAAGAGTGAGTGAAAATTCAAGCAGAAGAAAGGAAAAGAGAGGAGAAACAGGTATGTATTTCCATGAAACAGTTTCTTAAAGATCACATTCTGTAAGCAAAAGGACTTCACACACATATATATACACACATTAACAGGAATTTTTCTCAAATCAGACCTGCAGATGCAAATCATATCTAAGAATTGGTCCTTGGAATTATAATGTAATATTCCAAAGAAGAGAACTACATCCAGTCCTCTTTTGGACCTATCCTAATGATATGAAGGAACACACATCCACTTCTGATAAAGCAATGTAGTCTTGGCTTCCTGTATTGAATGAGTTGCATTTGTGGTGAATCTGTGGCTGTCCTGTGGCGAGACAATGACACACATTGCTGAAAAGGAACAAATTCTAGAAAGACAAAGGTGAATGAAATGTTGAAATCTTCATTTGCATTTTTGTGCCACAGTTCCAGTCAAGGACTAACATCTGAACAACTTCAACACCATGGACCACACATCATAAAGAATAACATGAGCTGTATAAAAGCAGAGACTAAGCAAGCCATTTCAAGTCCAGCACATAATGGCACAGAAGAAGAAAAAGTTAAGTTAGCAGCATTTTGTTGCTTTTACATACATAATAAAACATTATCATATCTGTCAGGCTACATAGTAGTAGTAGCAACACAGGAAAAAGTATATAATCTTTCAAATAAAATCACAGCTTATTTAATTTTTAAACCTATTTTTACTCTACCACATTCCCCTTTCTGGGTAACTGAAGTTTCAAACACAACAGTCTGATCCAATGAATATACATCCCTTCTAAGTACCAAAGAAACATTTCTCTTTGAATACAGCCATGAAGACAGCTTTTGGAATTTGGCATTTTAACACTTTAAACTCACAGGGATTAATGATGTTATAGGAAATCATGAAATTCTGAAAATGAAATCTGCTATGCTATGTGACTGTAAGAATAGTACGTAAATGTTCTGCAGTTTGTGAAAGTATCTTTACAGCCATGTTTTCCTTCTGAGAACAGGTGCAGATTATAATTCTGAAGCAATTTAAAAATGATCTAGCATGGAAAATTGAAGAAAAAAATCCCCTAAAAGAATAAAACCCCACAACATTTTGCAGTTTCTATTTCAGTAATAAGTCCTTTTTACAGCAGAAGCAACTCATACGTGACATTTCATTTCATATTATGGGACTTAACCATTTCACTGCAATAAGTTATTTGAAGAGTGCCTGCAAAATGCTTCTTTGCAAGATCTGATATAAAAGATTGCATCTGGCCACATCAGAGAAGACAGTTCATCCATACAGAGGGCACAGGCTGAGCAACTCTTCAGCAGCCTAATGAAAACCACTTCCTCCTCCTTCATGTACCCGATGCCTTACAACCACTCACACTTCCGCTTGGGCTAGGGGCCGGCTAACATTCTGCTAACCACAGAACTCATGCCACCTTCACTTATGCTCAGGCTACCTCATGCCTAAGCTGTTTTTTATGGGAACTAAAGTTTGATGAGCAAAACTGCAACCATCATAAGTCAAATTCTGTTCACTATGCGGTATTTAATGCACACTAGAAAACTAGTTCTGAAGGGCAAATAAACCATTTTTGTACCCCCTCGGTTTCCATTTGTGTCAAAACATTATTTAAGTTTTTTATTTCAGAGTAAAATCCAGAAATGTGACAGTGGTTCCTCTGCACAAGTCACTGATAGATTATTTGTTTTTCAATTTTAGAACAGGATTTTTGAGTTGATTATAACAAATCTTCCTGTTCAGCCCAATAAATCCCTCACTGAACAATCAGCAGTAAGCCTTCAGTTTTATTTTTAGCACTTTAAAAGAAAAATAGAAATTGAAGTACCAAGCACCAAGATCAAATACCTTTGCAGCCATGAACTAACTTCCTGGCTTTCAGCAAATCGGTCCCATTAGGGTTCAGTGCCCTACATGTAAAATAACAATAGTCAATATTCTGCCTCAAAAACTGTCATGAAGGAAATAACTGTAAACCAGGTGTTGATGAAAATATTACTGTTTCAACAGACTTACAGCCCCATCCAAAAAGGATGGGCATGAATCATCATTGAGAAGCAGCGTGGGCCTACACCAGCGGATGTGCCCACCCTGGGGCACTTACCTCAGCAGGTGGCCACTTCGCATTTTGCCTTCCCACGCTGATGAAAGCCCTAAGGAGGCAGCGGGGCAGTGCCACAGTGCCCCCACCTTGGGTCCCAAGGGTTGTGGACTGACCTGCCCACCTACCTTCCTCAACAAATAAAGTGAGCATGTGGCTCAGTATCCAGAATCAACTTCCCATTCTTGTGCCAGAACAATAGAGTCAAAATCATACAGGGTGCAATGGAAAGCTAGTTAACTAACATCCATAAAAGCAGTCCTATGCACTTCAATTATGCGTATTTTCCTAAGTAGTTTGCTTCGGCAGTGCTTCAGTTAGTTTATAGATCTTCTTTGCAGTTAACCTCATTTCTATCAGCGTACCAGCTCATCTCAAATTCCATTAAACGTTCTCAGATTAATGCCCTTAAATATGATGCTTCTTTCTCATTCTCACTTGAACAGCATGAAGACATTTCGTCCAAAAGATCATTTCAAAAAAATTCGCTCACAAACCTCTTCTAATTCAACTACTCAGCAATATAGGACATTTCACTAATCACCATTCCTAAACTTTTGTTGAGCCTCTATTAACAAGCTCATGCCACACTAACTTTGGCTTTACTCCACCATTTCACAGTGGCCGTTTAGCAGTGTTTGCATGTGTCTGACACAAACCTCTGAGTATGCTACAGTCTCTCAAATATACCAAATGTTTTGATTCATAGTTCCTTCAAATGATCAGCTGTAAAATATTCAAAGGTATTTCATAGATTTCTGCATTAGGTTTATCACTCTGCAGTTTGCAAGTATGCCAACAGCATCCAGGCAGTGAGGAAATGAAACTGAGGTTATACAATGGGAAACCTAACAAGGCTGTATTCCTCTCCCGAGCAACTTAAACCAATAAAATTAAAAACAAATGTCTTCCTGCCACATTATTACAAAGCCTAAGCCAAAAATGTATGCTGCTGAAGGCATACAGGGAATATCTGCCACTAACCAGCCATTAGATCCCTCATCATGCTCTGCTAGTACACACATTTTCCTGCAAATGGGACAGATTCCTTCCGCAATTGTGCTTGTTTTTGCAAAAGTCTCCTTTCATTCAGTCATGGCAAACTGCCTAATGAAACACTTACGGTTACTCCAAATCTGCCAGTTTCAAGCTTACAAACTGAATTTCACTTAAGAACAAAGATAATGTGACCTGGACTTCAATACTTCAAGAATCTCCAGTTTTCAAATGTTCATTCTTTTAGCCCTTAACTGCCAAAACATTTATATAATCAGATCCCATGGTAACATCAAAATAGTGTATATATTTTATTTATTTAGAAAATACCTATGCCACCTCTCCAGGAACCTGCCCAATGTAGCTTACAAAATAGAAACAAAACATTAGAAGATATTAAAATCCAGCAGGAAAACATAGACCTTAAAAACAGACTCTGACAGCTTAAATAACACTTTCCCTACTGAAGTAGTGTAAAAATATCAACCCCTTAATTAAAAGCCTGTGTGAGATGATGTTTTGCCCTGGTATCTAAAAGAAAGGAATGTAGGCACCAGGCAATGGGCAAGGCATCCCATAAGTAAGGTGCCACTACTGAAAAAGACCTGTTTCTGGTTGCCGCTCATCTCCACTCTGAAGGCAAGAGCAGAGAAAGCAGGGCTTGTGAGGTCGATCTTAACTAGAAAACTGGACAATCTGGGAGAAGGCTGTGCTTCAAGTATACTGGCCATAAAACCACTTAGGGGTTTAGAGATGAGAACCAGCACTTTGGATAGTGAGCAGAAACAAATGGGTAGCCAGTACAAATCTTTTAACACCAGGGAGATACAGTTCCTGCATACCACTCCTGACAATAGCCTGGCTGCTGCATTTTTGGATGGGCTGAAGTTCTTGGAACCATTTTCAAAAACAACCCCACACAAAGCACATGACAGTTAACCAAACAGAATGTAAAGAGCCATAAAGGATCCAACAGGACCTCCCAAGCAACAAACCTGTTTCTTCAGGGGAAATGCAACCCCATCCAGGACAGACCAAGTCTTCAGTCCTCATGCAGCTTTGTCACTGACCGGAAGCAAGTCAAGGTTAGTTATAACTGAGCTTGTTTACTGGCCCTCATTCATTTCGTTACTATCCCCAGTCACCAGTCCAGGACTTCCACAAACCAACCTGACTCAGCTGTTAATGAGAAGCGGAGCTAATTGTCAACCCATTGTTGGCACTTTACTCCAAATCCTCCCACAGATTTCACACAGATGTTGAACAGCATAAGGAACAAGTGGGGAGCCAGCAAAAAATACCATGGGACCAAGAAGTAGACCCTCAGCACTACCTTTCTGAAATCAGGCAGTCAACCGAGAGAGGAACATGATGCCCTCCACCCTCATGATGAGAGAGGAACATGATGACCTCAACCAGCCTCTCCAGAAGAATACCATGGATTATGGCCGTGGTGACGAACCTATGGCACTCCAGATGTTCATAGACTACAATTCCCATCAGCCCCTGCCAGCATGGCCAATTGCTGGCAGGGGCTCATGGGAATTGTAGATCATGAACCTCTGGAGTGCCATAGGTTCACCACCACTGGATTATGGTATTTAACACTGCAGAGAGGTTCAGAAGAACCAGCAGGGGCACACTCCCCCATCACTCTTCCAGAGAAAAAATTATTAAAGTGACCAAAACCATTTCTGTCCCAAAAACAAATAACTTTAACCCGGTCCATTGGTAGACTTACCCTGAAGGGGCCTTCTCCTGGACGGCGACGAGGGCATCCTGATTGGGTGATTCCTAGCTCATTCTCAGGGAGGCAGGACCTAATTTTGTCGTCACTTCCTGAGGAGGGCTTAGACACCCATCCTTGCTCAGTATTCGATTAATCTAATAGTATAGAGTGAAAACTGACTCCAAACATAAGAGCAAAACATTAGGAAGTAACAACATGGAACATGAAACTGGCAACAGGCCTACTGAATCTGATTTGAACATAACTGCGTGTCCATTTGCGTATATTTTACGGGGGGGCCAGGATGCCCTCGTCGCCGTCCAGGAGAAGGCCCCTTCAGGGTAAGTCTACCAATGGACCGTTCTCCTGGAGGCGAGGCTCGGGCATCCTGATTGGGACCTCCCCGAGCAGTGTCCCTAATGGGTGGGATCATTCTCCAAATATATGTTCTAGGACTCGGTGTCCAAAGGCTGTGTCGTTGTCGGCTATAGATTGTAGTCTATAATGCTTGATAAAGGTGGTAATGGAGGACCACGTTGCTGCTTTGCAAATGTCCTCGACCGGAATTTGGCGCCTAAAGGCAGCATTGGCTGCAGTGCACCTGGTGGAATGTGCCGTGACTCCTGGTGGGACCGGGATGTTGGAGGCCCTGTAGGCTTCTGTTATGCAGGCTCTGATGGTGGAGCTGATGGCTGCTCGAGACATCTGAGTTCCCAAATTTGGCGCGGAGACGTTAATGAGCAGGGACTCAGTTTTTCTGATGTCTTCCGTGCGAAGGATGTAGGCCTTGAGGGCTCTCCTGACATCCAGGGTGTGCCAAAGAATTTCTTTGGGATGTTTTGGATTAGGAAAAAAGGAAGGTAGTATGATTTCCTGCTTGAGGTGGAATTGTGATCCGACTTTTGGAACAAATGAAGGGTCCAGGCGCAGGACCACCTTGTTCTTATGGAACAGGCATAGTTGCGGATTTACTGATAGGGCACGGAGTTCAGAAATTCTTCTTGCTGACGTGATCGCAATCAAGAAAGTCAGTTTCATCCTGAGCCATCGTAGAGGTATCGATTGGATGGGTTCGAATGGGGACTTTGTGAGTGCATTCAGTACAGTGTTCAGTTTCCATGTAGGAAATCGATGAATAACTGGTGGCTGACTTTGCTTTACTCCTTTCAAGAATCTAATGATGTCTGGGTGTTTTGTGGCACTGTGACCCTGAAGTCTGATCCAGACGGTGGATAGTGCGGCCATCTGTCTTTTAAGGGTCGCGCTTCTGAGGCCCCGTTCTGCTCCCTCTTGAAGGAAGGCCAGGACCTGTGCCACCTTTGGGTGCAGAGGGTCGTAGCGATGAGTGTTTGCCAATTTGACGAAGGATCTCCAGGAGGAGTCGTAAATTCTGAGAGTGGGTGGCCTTCGTGCTGCGATGATGGTGTTGATAACTTTTTTGGGAGTATCCTTTTCTTTCTAACGCTGCACATTCAAGTGCCATGCGGTTAAGCAAAACCACTCTGGGTTGTGGTGTAGAATGGGACCCTGGGACAGCATGTCTGGCGGCGTGGGGAGGCGGAGTGGAGGAGCAACTGACAGCTGTAGAATGGATGAAAACCATGGTCTTCTCGGCCACCATGGTGCGACTAGAATAATCTCTGCTCCCTCCTTCCAGACTTTCCTCAGGAGCTTGGGGATGACTGGCGCAGGTGGGAAGGCATATAAGAGGCCCTGAGGCCACGCTGAGGTCAGTGCATCGGTGGCCGCTGCGCCGGGGTGATGGAATCTGGTGAAGAAGATTGGCAGCTGGTGGTTTTTCTCCAAAGCGAAGAGGTCTACCTGCGCTGTCCCAAAATGTTGACTGATCTAACGAAATATGGATGGATGAAGCTTCCATTCCGCTTCCGTGACTGTCTGGCGACTCAGCCAGTCGGCTTCCACGTTGAGATTTCCTCTGATGTGTTCTGCTGTCAGTGACTTGAGGTGTTTTTCCGTCCAAGACAGGATGATGGCTGCCTCCTGGTGTAGCTGGAGGGATCTGGAGCCCCCTTGATTGTTGAGGTGGGCTTTGGCTGCCACATTGTCTGTTCTCACCAGTACGTGGCGGCCTTGGATGAAGTGGTGAAAGTGTTGAAGGGATAGCCGAATGGCCATCATCTCCAGTAGGTTGATAGGGAGGCGAGTCTGGTTCGGACTCCACACTCCTTGGGCTATGTTGTGTTGACTGGAGGCTCCCCAGCCCCGTAGGCTGGCGTCTGTGAATATTTGTATTTTTTGGTCTTGGAGATAAATCTTCCCGGTGGAGAGATTTTTTAGGCGTGACCACCAGATGAGACTGTGACTGGCTTGTGTTGAAAGTACAAGGGTTTTGTCCTTCTTTTGCATGATATGCCACTGATGGGGACGCAGAAATCTCTGGAGCGCTCTTGCGTGGAACCTCCCCCACTGCAGCATATCTATGATGGAGATGAAGAGACCCATCAGTTTGGCCAGTTGTAGTAGTGCCACCCGCCTTGCTTTTATGAAGGATGTTGCTAGCCTCTGAATTTTTACGGCTTTGGCATGAGGTATGAATAACGCGTTGGCCTTGGTGTCTATTATGGCTCCGAGGTGTTCCATGCGCGTGGTGGGCACTAGAGAACTTTTTTGTAAGTTGATTAAGAAGCCATGATAGGCCAGCGTCGTCATCACTGACTGGACGTCCCTCCTTGCCTGTTCCTTGGACGTTGATCGTATGAGGATATCGTCCAGGTAAGGGTGGACGTGGATGCCCCTTTCTCTCAAGGCCGTGATGGGCGCTAGTAGTACCTTGGTGAAAACTCTGGGGGCTGTGGCGAGCCCGAACGGTAAAGCTTTGTATTGGAAATGTTGGTCTTCTACCGCGAACCTCAGGAAGCTCCTGTGTCGGGGATTGATGGGCACGTGCAGGTACGCTTCGGTGAGGTCCAGTGATGTTAAGTGGTCCCCTGGTCGAAGGTTCTCCACGATGGACCTGAGGGTCTCCATCTTGAAGCGACGTAGTCTGATGGATCTGTTGACGTATCGTAGGTTCAAGATGGCTCGCCATTCTCCGTTCCTCTTGGGGACAGTAAAGAAGTGGGAGTAGACTCCGCAGAAGCGTTCCGAAGGAGGTACCTGCTCTATGGCTTGGATTTGTAGGAGGTGACGAATGGCCTCCTGAGTTCTTAGTCTCTTTTCCCGGTTTCTGAGAGTGGGAAAGGCTTGGAATCTTGGTTTTGGTATTCTGAAGAACTCTATGAGGTAGCTGGTTGTGACTACCTCCTGTGTCCATCAGTCGACATGGCTGCCCGTCCAGCGGTGATGGAACTTTTGAAGTCGGGCGCCGACCGGGGTATTTGTTTTGTCATGATCTGGCGGGGCGGTCCGGCTGGAAGGATTTACCTCCTCTGCCTGGTCTGAAGTTTGAGGAACGAAAGGAAGACTGGTTAGAGTAATTGTTGTTGTTGTTGTTGTTGTTGGCACGCCTGCGTGGGGCGTTGGAGTTGGACCAGCGTCTGCCATCTCTGGAGGTGCGTGGAAGGGTGCGCTGGGACCTGAATGTGGAATAGGATTTGTAACCTGAGCCCTGTTCTGATCTAACATACTTGGGCATGGACTTTTTATTTCCTTTGGACTCAACCAAGACCGCGTCCAGGTCCTTGCCAAATAGTCTTGCACCATGGTAGTTGTATGTGGAAACTACCTGTTTTGAGTGGAAATCGGCCTGCCAGGCTCTAAGCCAGGCTTGTCTCCTGACCACTACTCCGAGGCCCATGATGCGGGACACTAGGGTAAGAGCGTCTAAGTTGGAGTCTGCCCAGAAGGAAACTGCTGACAGCATCCTTTCCATTCCTTCTCTAATTCCTACGTGTTCAGGGGGGATGATGGAGAGGATTCTTCGAGCCCATATGATAGCGGCTCTGGCCATAGTGGCCGAAGGGGCTAATGTTCTTAACACTAAGGCTAAACGGTCGTGCATTCTTTTGAGTAAGATCTCACCCTTTTTATCAAAGGGGTCCTTTAGTGTACCCTCTCCATCCTTAGTAACAAGGCCCCCCGACTGGACGGACACCACGGGGGCGTCAACTAGCGGTGTTTGTAGGATGTTGTGTATGTGCTCTGGGAGCACATATAGTTTTTTGAGGAGGGAGGGGTAGCTTTTATTGGCATCGAGGTTGAGCCACTCCCTCTTGATTTTCTTCTCGAAATACTCTGGTAAGGGGAAGGCACGAGGGGTTTCCTCAGATTGAGGAAAGATTACTTTGGTCCCTCTGGGGACTCCCTTAACTGGTTTTTTGGATCCATCTGGGGCAGACGGGTCTTCTGCGTCTTCCTCATCGTGAAGTTCCAAAGCCGAGATGGTTTTGGTGATCATGAGCAGGAGTTCCTCTGGTTTGAAAAATCTTTTACATTGCTCATGGGGCTCGGTAGGGATTTCCTCTCCTTCAGAGAAGTGCTCTACCGGTTCTAGGGTTTCTCCCTCGCTACTCCCCTCCTCGGGAACGTTAAGAGGGTCCCTGTAGGCTGAGGTGGATGGAACTGGAGCTATATCGCCTCTTGCGTTTATGTCTATGGCTGGATTTATGGCGCCCTCTGCCGCGGCTTTTTTGTTTTTGTTTGTCATAAATGGAAATCTCTTTCCTTAACTTTTTGGTAAAGAGGTGCATTAACTGCGCAGGAGAGGCATTGGCCCAGGAAGACGTATCTGTTAAGGAGATGGACTTTGGTGAAGTACCTCCACCCGCCACAGGGGCCCGCTCTTGCCTTGTCTGCTCTGTGTCTGAGACACTGAGACTGGATCTGCTGCGTACGTCCTCCTCCTCCTGATTGATTTCTTCCCCGCCCCCTCTCTCTGCAGAGGAGCAGGATCGCTCTCTGCCTTCCTCTTCGGTCTGGGATGGAGGGGGGCGCGGGGGGAGTTGCGGAGCTTCGCCATCCACGTCCTGCGAGGGGACGCTGGTGCTCCGGTCCTGGGCGGCGGCCTCCGTTGGTTTGCGGCGCTTGGCTGGGGCCGCTTTCGTTTTCGCGCCTTTTTCTCCCGCTGAGGCTGGCGGTCCGGCTGACGCTGCCCTGTCCGCCGCCGTCGCCGCGGGTTTTTTGGCTTTTTTGGGAGCCTCCGACGTGGCACTCGGTTTTTCGGGGCGTTGCTTCCCGTGGCGGGTAGCTGCCCGGGTACCTTCTGCCGCGGACCTTCCATAGGCCTCACGCGGCGGGGAGAAGGAACGGAGGGAAGCCATGTGAGAAGCCTATGCGCTGATGCAGCCTTTTAAAGAACTCTTTCACTCTGCTTTTTTCCTGCCTAAGGCAAGGAAGGGGGGGGAGGGAATGACGGACACGGACACAGACACAACTTACTGGGTAAGGAGACACACCAGACGGAAGGAATAGAATAAGGAATAGAATAAGGAACCTAAGAGGCTTGGAGCCCTAGCCAAGCCCTGCACTCCCTATCTAGGCAGGAACAATACTGAGCAAGGATGGGTGTCTAAGCCCACCTCAGGAAGTGACAACAAAATTAGGTCCTGCCTCGCTGAGAATGAGCTAGGAATCACCCAATCAGGATGCCCGAGCCTCGCCTCCAGGAGAAAGGTCAATTATGGTCAACAGCACGTGGCCAAAATATTGCCCAGTTTATAATGTAGTGATACTCTCCCCTCATTATAAACAGATGCCACACGCAAGCACTTTGCCAGTTCTAACATTTGGTTTTTATGTTGTTTGAGGTCTCCAACTTCAAAAAAGGTGTTCAAACTGTTATCCACATTCAACAAAAAGCCCACCTGCTCAAAAGAATGCCTCAGAACCCTGACTATAAACTGTCTTTTGTTCACCAGATTTTGTGCAAGAAGCTACCACATGCAGCAGCAGGTTATTCAGCATGATGGGAAGTAAGTGTTCAGCTACCTTAAAACTAACAATGGCTATTATCAAATACCTGAGTCACAAGTTGCTCATTCGTTAGACTATTGATCCAACGAGTGTATCGCTGAGTGGCCTCTGCTGGTTCTCTCTTAACTCGGCAACCTACAATCTGAAAATAAGGAGAGGGGCGGGGGCAGAGAAAGACATTGTTAATATAGCAGATATTAGAACCAAACTAGATTGAAAGGTCACACTGGATATTCATTATTAAAAAATTTGTTCCTAAAAACAAACACCAAGGGCCAAATTCTAATTGGAACCACAGTACTGGGCCAAAGGGAGTTCAATTCTTTCCCCTGTACACCATTTTTCAACAGACAACCACTATAATTAGCCTTGATAGAGGAAAACAGCAGGCAAGGGGATGTTTTCCAGGAGAAAATGGCACAGGAGAAAAAAAGGTGTTTTTGGAAAACTTCCCAGCATTCTGGCCACAATCTGAATTGGGATTCCCATGGCTTTTTTTCAGAGTCAAAAACACATTGAAACATCTGGCCATTTCTAGTTTGGCCTAACTTGAAACCTAGCAGAGGAAAATTACTTCAGAAGTTCTGTGAAGCAAACAAGACAGTTCTGGGCTTTGAAACCCATAAAAATAGTGTTCACTTTTGTCATGTAACTGAGTTACAACTTTACTTATACCAAACTAAAACAATTTAGCTGGCAGAACTAGCAGCAACAAAAGCTAACTTCATGGAAGCGTATGTGAAAATTAAAATAAATCTGCTTGAAAGGCTGTGAAGTTGTTCTCTGCTATGAGTAGGGTGCCTTCTGTCACACCCAAGGCTAACTTGAGCCAATATGTTCCACAATCTTACAGTCAAGCTAGATGTTATGGTGGCCACAGGTCCAACCTATGGTCACCAGCAGCAATTTCGAAGACCCCGTAGCCTTCTAAAAATGCTATTTCAGAACTTGAGGGAACAAGACGGCATCCTCACAGCATTTTTAAATGGCTACAGGGTCTTCAAAGTTGTCACGGGTTGGAGCTGTGGCTCTCTTAACATCTCGTCTGGCCCTTAGATCCCGGTCTGAAGTGATCTAAGCAAGTTCAGCAACTTTAACATTGTTATTAAAATTGAGGACACGGCTGCTACCCCACACATATTCATACATTACATTCTGGAAGCTTTGGAAAACATTGTATTGTGTTTTTATTCCTACTGTCAGCTGCCTCAAGGGCATAGGTTACCAATATTAGAAACAAATAAAGCCATGTTAACCACATACACATATAAGCAAGAGCACGTGGCGTTAATGAGAACGCTGCGTACCTTCACTTTCTGAACTACCAACCTGCAGGCCACTCTGGCAGCAGTAAAATCCAATAACATTAGAGGGGCTGAAAGAAGCATACAAACATATACAGTTTCCTCAGTCTGCCAATATGTGCGGCCAGAAGGGCCTCCAAGCGCATTTGGACTTTTCTGCTAATTATGAATCCAAAGAAAGCAGAAGTGATCTTGTGCTAATTGCAGTGTTATCCAACATTTCACACCTGCTGCAGCCTCTCTTTTTTCAGACTTTGATAAAGAAGTTGCAGCTCTGGAGCAGTTGGCAAATGTTATAGACATGAACATTAAGACTGGTGTCTTATGAATTCTGAACTTTCGTTGCAGGCTTCAAATACTTGTTTATTCACAAAGCATCTTAACTAAAGAAAAAGGTAACTGCATTTATATAAAGCCTGCTGCACAACTTATGACCCAACAAGCCAAACACTGGCCGCCAGCCATGTTCGTGGTTTGCCAGGGACAATTAACCTCGTCTTTGCTGTCTGCCAAGGATAGCAAAAAACAGAACAATTATCAACCATCTGCCAGGCTACAATATATGACTGGGTCACTAGTTGTGCACGCCTGCCTGACTACATGTTGCAGGTTGCCAGATTTAGTGGTATTAGAAAGCTCTTAAACTTGCATTGTATCTGTATTGCTACACAAGAACTTTACAGCCCAATCCAGATCAGCCGGGGTGGGGAGGGGGGTGAATGTTCATAGGGAGCAGTGGAGGGGGAAAAGGCTCTGCAACTATGAAACCCAGAAGTTCGGGCCGCCACTGAGCAATGCCTGTGTCCACTCAGATGCTGGAACAGGGGGCATAGGCCGAGGTATTCCCACTTTCCCTGGTGTCACAGCCCGGGAATGTCAAATCCTGGACCTTCGCACTTATGCCGCACAAAAGTACAACATTAGCCATTGTCAGCAAAGGGGCAATTTGGGCGTCAGGAAGGATTTTGAGTTTTGCTCCCTTCTGCACTACCCAAAACCTCTTTGGAAGTGGCACAGCCCTGCCTTTGCCATGCCATCTCCAGCCGCCACAGCTCATTCTCCTGTCATCAATATAACATCAGATTGTTCCCCACCACCACCAAGAAGCCAGCCATGACTGCAGCTTGAAAACTGAACATTCTTCCACTGCACAAAAATAAGATCATAAGAAAGAGCCTGCTGGAACAGACCAGAGTCCATCTAGTCCAGCACTCTGCTACTCGCAGTGGCCCACCAGATGCCTTTGGGAGCTAACATGCAGGATGTGAAAGCAAGGGCCTGCTGCTGCTGCTGCTGCTGCTGCTCCCAAGCACCTGGTCTGCTAAGGCATTTGCAATACCCAGGAACAAGAATGTCTGAGATCTGAAATGTTTGATCAGACAGTCTAGGCGCAAAGATCACAGAAATCAAGAATAAGGGGTTATCACTGAAGGATGCCTTTGGTATGCGGACATAAAAACTAGGTCTAGATCCCTGAACTGCTAAAGACTGGCACACATATAAAAGTTTGCTTTATATTCTGAGCTGCAGAAGAATATTCAAAGAATTAAGAGCTTTTTGGGAGTTCTTTATGTGTTTTTAAGTTAATTTTATATTTTAGCTGTATTTTAATTGTCAAAATGTTTAAATAGTTTTTTTTATATTTGCAATCTTATGCCTAACTGGGCAAAAAGGCAGCATAAGTATGTTTTAAATACATAAAAATGTATACTTGATTGACACATTCCGGTAGCCATAATATTCACCATTAGCTGAAAGCATTCTATCAACTTTCTATCAATACTGGTATGTGTGTCAGTATATAATTGTGGTGGCGAACCTATGGCACTCCAGATGTTCATGGACTACAATTCCCATCAGCCCCTGCCAGCATGGCCAAATGGCCAATGGCACATGTGAAGGGTGTGTGTGTGCAATGCATATTGCTATGTATTTATAACAGTTTAAACTATCTCAGGCATACATGCTCACTAATTTCCCCAAGAAAGACTGCCAGTCTACCTCTTTTCCTAATAATCTGTAGGACACAGGCCTTTCAGATGTACAAAAACTGAGAGAAGAAACACTTTGGATCTGGTCAGAAGCATGATTCATCCTAAACTAATTGTAGACAGGCTACTTTAATTTAAGAAGAGGGCATTACACGGGGATTTACTTGCATATATTAAGCAAGAAAGACTTTCTTTTCATAGGGTTTACTAAATAAGCCGTAAGCACAGGACCAGAATTGTGCACGTGGAAATTCAGAGAAGTAGGTTTAGGGTAGAAAAAAGCGAAGTGCTGGGCAAACAGAATCCTGCCTGTCTGAAAGGTATGCCATAACAAAAAGATAAGGAAGCTTAGCTTCTATACACAAAGAAAACTGACCCGGCCAAAGCTGCACAAATATAAATTAATGAACAGCTGCCAGGAGGTGACAGATCAGTATTAGCATAGGGTTTCTTATGGCCAGGTTTCCAATTAAAGTAGAATAGTCCTCTGGTCTGCTCCTACTTTCTGACCAATCTGTGAAAAGCAGAAAACCAAGCAGACTTTAAAATGTGGTTTTATGCTATCATTGCGAGTATGGTATAGTGGTGAGAGAACAGGATCTGGAAGATACAGATTCGGATCCCCACTCTACCACCGAAGCTGGCTGAATGACCTTGGGCTAGTCACACTCACTCAGTCTATTCCACCTCTCAAGGCCATTGTGAGAATAAAATAGAGAAGAGGGGAACAATGTAAGTTGCTTTGGAGACCCACAGGGATGAAAGGCATAACTGAAGTAAAGAAATAGATTGCAACACTTCCAATGTAACTGAGAAGTGATATGCTAGATAGGCAGCTCCTAGAACTGGCACAGGGCTGTGCCAGCTCATTTGCCCACCTCACTAGCGTATGTGGCACCTATACCAGAAGGAGGGCAAACGTGGGGGGAGGGCAAACATGGAGGTGGGCAGGTGCCACAAAGGAACCTGCCACCTGCAGAGCTGTGCTGGCCTTAAGGAATACACTGGTATGGCTGGAGGCAGGCTAGGGGTATTCCCAGGGGTGCAGCAGACTTTAGCTTCCACTTGGCTTTTGGCCTGGGAATGCCCTTGCCACAGGCCTCCAAGTTATATCACCGAAAAAGGATGGTGCAAGTCTGTTTTCACCAATGGGGGCTTTTCAGGTGCCCAGGGATTCTTCTGTTTTTGCTGACTTCCCAGGCCACCTGGAAATCCTCTGGAGGGGGCATGGAAGTGGTGCCATCCTCAGCTGCCATGGTCTCTGGATTGGGCTGAAAGGTTCTTTCTGACATTTGCAGTACCTTTGGGTAACTATACTACCAGCCCTATTCATGAATCAGTTAAGTTGGAGTAATTGGATTTAAAAAAAACAAATTCCACTGATGTCAATAGAAGCAGTGGCGAATTTACCTAGGGTGAGGGGTACCGTCTGTCCTGGGTGACACTAATCTGGTCATCTGGGAGGAGCAAAATCAGCCCCCCAAGTGACCAGGAAGACGGCAAGGCAGCAAGAAGTCCTGCTACCTCATCATCTTTGGGCACTCTTGGCCATGCCCATGTTGTCAATGACATGGGCAGGGCAAGGGCACCTTAGGACACCACCACCCCAGCCTCGCCCCCCCGGCTCCCGGGATAAATGACTGCCATCCCCCATCCTCCGAGAGCTGAGGCTGGGGGCAGGGTTTGGAGAGGTGCTTATAAAACACTTGGCCACAGTGCTTATAAAAGCAGCTCTCGGAGGAAGGAGGGCGGCAGTTGTTTCTGCTCTCCCCAGAGGGGAGGGCAGAAGGGACTGCCAGCTGAGAGCGAGGGGGGAGGAGCCCTGCCCCACTCCCAGGTGCAGTATGGGGGGGGGGGTGCCCGGAGACAGTTCTGTATACAGAATATACAGAAGGATTCCAATTGACATTGTTTAGATTCTGAAAAAAACAACATTAGCCCAATTCCAGGGGAAACAGGTTCACAATTCATTTAATTCTGTGATTCACCTAGACCAGTTCTCCAGAACGCAAGATCCACTTTATCTAAACCAGTAATCTTCAACCCACGGGTTGAAATGGGGTTGCAAGCCCCTATACAATTATCATTTCTGTAGGTGATTTATGTGGGGGTGGGGGAAGGACTGCTTGCTAATATGCATTTGTACAAAACAAGAGCCCTGTACTTCCTGCCTCCCTTTACATTCACACTGAGAGGAGAGAAGACAATGATGCAAAGTGACTTCGGAGCAGAGAGACATTCTTTTTAGCACTGACTGGTTCAGAGACTCTGACTACCCCTCTTTCTGTCATGTGACTCTCACATTATTACTTTCTACCACATATTTCACACACTCCTGCCTGCAGGCTTGAATTCTGGAAATGAAAGGACAGAAGGCCGCAGTACTGAACAACTAACTGGCATCTTCTCTAAAACTGAACATCTTCACCAGTCTTAAGGTGGAGTCTGGAGTTCTTCCAGAATCACAACTGGTTTGCAGACAACAGAGAAAAGCTTCCCTGGAGGAAATAGCAGCTTCAGAAGGTAGTACTGTACGGCAGAGGTCTCCAACTTTTTTCAGCTTGTGGGAACCTTTGTAATTCTGACACAGCATGGTTAGTTCAACCACCAAATGGCTGCCACAAGAGGTGGAGCCAGCCAGAGAATGGCTTCCACAAGAGGCGGAGCCAGTCACACAGTGAAGATCCTTTTTTTAAAAAAAATCTGCATATCTATTCAGAAGCCTGCTCAGCCAAAGTTCTACCATGCCTAGTACCTTCATAAAAATGTCCATCCACTTTCTAAACATATTTGGAGGGGAACAGGGAAAGGTGTCAGCAGCTACCATGATGTCCACAGGCATCATGCTGAGGACACCTGAACAATGGCATAATACCTGCTGAGCTCCCTCTTCTCCACAAATTCTGCCATCCCCAGGGTCCCCTCCCCTTGCAAATTTCTGTCTCTGAACTTTCCTGTTCTCCTAATTTAAGTGCTTTCATTTAACTTAAACTGTCTACAATATAAATTGTCTTGCATGCAGTAAAAACCTCTTCAGTCAAGTACGCAAATACAAAAACTCACCAAAAGGGAGGGACATGCTATGCTTGCAGTTGTGAGGAATAATTAGGAAGTGACATTTATATCTTTCTTTCAAGACTATGTACATAAGGTAAAATTCAACAATGAGTTTGGCAAACAGCTCAAATGTATATAGCTAGAGTTAATAATCTGCACTAAGCTAAATAATAGTATTAATACAAAATTAAAAACCTTACTCTATTATGTTTCATGTGTGCACCATTCAAATTTGGACAAACTACTCATTGTTACAATAATCAACACGTAGGATCCTACTTGGAAAATCCTGGACAGCAAAATTACTACAACTTTATCTGATCTGGGTACTCCTGACAGCAGGTAATATAAAACTAGTTAGTGAATCAAAAGAGTGACCTAGAATCATTCCCCAGCCTCCCCAATCACTAGCTGATTAGCTAACATAGTGTAGTGGTTAAGAGTGGTGGACTCTAATCTGAAGAACCAGATTTGATTCCCCACTCCTCCATCTGAGTGGCAGAGGCTTACTGGGTGAACCAGATGTGTTTCTGTACTCCTACCTTCCTGCTGTGTGGCCCTGGGCTAGTCACTCTCTCACTCTCAACACTCTCAAGCCCACCTTCCTCACAAGGTGTATGTTGTGGGGAGAGGAAGGAAAAGGAGCTTGTAGGCCACCTTGAGTCTCCTTACAGGACAGAAAGGTGGGGTAGAAATCCAAACTCGTCTTCCCTTCTTCTTCAACCTGCACTCTAATTCTCACTCAACCTAACCAACCATAAAAGGTTGTGTGAGGATAAAATAATGAAATAGAGAACCCAGGTATATCACCTGACCTTAAGCTCCTTGGAGGAAGGATGAGTTAGAAATATAGTGGATATGGTTTTCTAAGATGGAATCCTGGGTTGATACAGCTCATGCACAAACAGTGTCAAAAGAGAAGGTTTTCTTTACCACTCCCATCAGTATATCTTGATTTTCAAACTTAATTACTCGGTGTGAGTTCCTTCTCTTTGGCTTATGTCTTAAACAGGTTTCCTACTTCATCTACTTCCATGAGTAATTCCATACCTATATTTATCACTTGCCTGTCCCACTGAGTCTTAAGGCAGATGACACAATGTGAAACAATGCAATCAAATATAATTAGATATCTAATAAGTAATCTAATAGCACTAGGACTACAACAATTAAAAATAAATTCAATCATGTTATTACTCTATAGCCGTGGTGGCGAACCTTTGGCATTCCAGATGTTATGGACTACAATTCCCATCAGCAGGGGAATAGCCTTATTACCTTTATGAAAATGCCTCCCTAAACAATTCTGTTTTACAGTTTGTGGAATATCAGAAGCACAGGAGTCTTCTTGACTTCCTCAAGCAAGCCATTCCACAAGGCAGGAAACACAACATACAAAGCACATCTATGGTAAGATACCCATTTTACCCATTTGAGAGCGGTACTTTCAGAAGGTTTGACTCAGACAAGTGAAGCTGTCACAATAGCAGAAGATGTAATCCTACAGACATGAAGCTTTAAGGCCTTAAACATATTTATATGTGATACCCAGTACCTTGAACTGAATCTGATAACTGATAGGTACCCAACTGAATCATTGCAGAATGAGTATAAAATGCATTCGCTTTCTAGCTCCCAGTAATGATCACGCTATGGTATTCTGTACCAACTGGAGTTCCCAAATTGACTTCAAGGGTGCTTTATAATAATTTAGGCTCATTCCGCACATGCAGAATAATGCACTTTCAAACTGCTTTCAGTGCTCTTTGAAGCTGTGTGGAATGGCAAAATCCATTTGCAAACAGTTGTGAAAGTGGTTTGAAAACGCATTATTTTGCGTGTGCGGAAGGGGCCTTAGTCACAAGATCACAATGGCATAGATCCATGTATCCAAACTGGCCAAGTCAAGTTTCCTAGCCATCTTCTAAGCTACAACAGGGTGTTTGTTGTGAGAGGGGAAGGGCAAGGAGATTGTAAGTCCCTTTGAGTCTCCTACAGGAGATAAAGGGGGGATATAAATCCAAACTACTCCTCCTCCTCTTCCTCTTCCTCTTCTTCTTCTTCTTCTTCTTCAATGAAGATGAAAGGAACCTTTTTTTTCACACCAGCATTGATTTACTTCTCCAGCTTGAGTTATACTAGAATTATATATCTTTGGTATATATTTAAGACATTATTAAACTCAAATGACTCAAGAAAAACAATCTCTTAAAATGTTTCTAAAGGTGGTAAAATCAAAAGTGCAGCTAAGCTCCTCTTGACAGGAATAGCTTAGTCTTCAGGCATTTACTGACAGAAACCTCCCTAAGCAACATTACGGATCCCTATTTATGTCTGTCTTCCAGTACACATACTATTCCTTCAGATTCTGGTACTACTTTTTCATCTTGAGAGTAGAAATGTTGCTCTTCATTGTACAAGCAATGTAAAACATTCTTAGTGACTGTGAAGCTACCACGAGTTGACCAAGTATAAGATACCATCCAAGGGAACATCTCCATCTTTTCTATGCTCAAGTTACTGTACTAACAAGTTACTGTACTATGCTCAAGTTACTGTCCCCGTAACTGTTGGCAATCATATGTCATAAGCAGCAAAAATGTACATACACATAAAATACATTTAAAGAACACATAATGACAAATGACAAAAGCAAATAAGTCAAGCAAGGAGTTATAGGGGAAGGCAAAAATCATTAGTTACTCTAAACCAGCAGTTGTGCCAATATTTTGTATATAAAGGCCATGTCAATGTGTGAAATTGTGTCACACATAACATGACAGTCTGTTTAGCAGCGCATATGAAATTCCCTTTATTACTCATGAGTTGCAAAATTCTTATTAATGAGTTATAGCAATATTTACATTACCTGGACATTGGGTGGATCCCACTACCTGAAAGTGAAAGGTACCAATAGTCATATTTCTTTCCTATGTTCCTCTTTCTCCGGTAAGCCTTTTAGACCTAGAAGGGAGAGGAGAGGGTAACTTGCCCCCTTTCTCCTCCCTATTGGAACTTCTTAAATCCAGGAATAAACTGGACTGCTGGAGGGAAGGGAATATGAGAAACATCCACAATCTTCATACTCATGGATTGAGGGATCCAACTCACAGTCTAGGCTTTTTTGGTGCATCATTTATTGTTTACAGTAGACAATGTAAGATTATACCTGTGAAAGCAATTTATAGAAAATTTTCTATAATAGCATACAGGGTCGGGATACAATACACTATTAACAGTTCACAAGTGTGTAAAAGGCACATGAGGAATCATGCTTGAATAAAAAGCTAAACAGAAGCTACAACTGGCATGCCTAGAATGCAAAATAAATCCTGGAACAAAGACCCAACTTTCATCAGGAACAACTATATTACAGTAGTACTATGAGCAGTAGCTGTTGAATTCAGGTCATTAATTATATACACAGTATAATTTTATGACTGCAAACTCTTAGAATTTGATTTTCATACATGTTTGATGCCTATTCTTTCACTTCAGATTATAAGTATTGGCTGCTGTGAAAAAGCAAGCCCTGGAAAAAGAAAAGTTCTTAGGTCTTACCGAGTTCCAAAATGTGACTGCAACAAACACAAAGATCTTATTATTCATGCTCTTCATGAAAAAGGGTATTCAAAAGGTCCTTTCTTACATTATTGCAAAACATAAACAAAAGCCACTCTAGAGTGATTTGATTATTGTTCTTCCATCCTTTTCAAATACAAAGCCAACAAGAGTCTAAAAGAACATTTTAAATAAATTGCTAAATCACGGGTTCCTGACTAAATGAATTCGTCCCAAAGCAAATTTCCTGCATAAATTCAATCTCTGCATAAAGTATGCAGAAAATCAATATTTGATTTCCTGTGAGAAGAATGAAACAAACACTGGGAGGGAGTTTAAGAAAATATATGAAGTAGCAAATAAGCCTTAGCCCTGAAGATAAGAGAAACCGCTCACTGTATTTCCACCCGTTGCTTCCAAAAAAAGTTTACGAACTCAAGAAAAACAATTCACCTCTATCCCTGAATTCTGAACATGGAGCAGAGATGGGGTGGGCAAGCAGGGTCAACAGGTATTGAACTGTGTTCTAGTGTCAAAGATGCAAACTGGCTACACACCTCCAGGATTCTCTCCCATTTAATGTTATTGCTAATTAGAAGATTTTCATCACACAGTGCAATTTTCTCACCTTCCGACTTCTACAGAAACCCAATATACCTCTGGAAATGAGCACAGGGTAAAGCTCTCTCCAGGACACAGAGGAGTAGCAATAAAATCCCCCTTCTCCTTCAATCATCAGAAGTGTGCAGTGGGATCCACTCCTTGCATTAAGAGAAAATTGGTTCCGTCAGATATTACTGGATTGGACACATTGTTACCATACCGCCCTGCCATAGCGGGGGGAGTGCTTATTCACAGGTATCCCAGGTTACATGCCAGCCTAAAGGGTGATGCTGGCGTTGCAGAGATGGGGAGTCCATTCTCTGGCAATAGCCAGGTCTACCTACAATGGACTTCCAAGAATTTTTTTCTTTCTGCTCCCATGCTCTCAGCCATAGCAGCACATTTTCCTCTCCACAGCCAAAGAACAATGTATCCTCAACACCATATAGTAGCCCTGCTGAATGGATACTCATTTCCAGCCATAAGAGGACCCTAATGACATTTACTTCCCTGGTGATTTTAACCCAGATGCTCCCTTCTGTAACTAATTTCTCTGGCCACCTCATAGAGCCGTGGTGGTGAACCTTTGGCACTCCAGATGTTATGGACTACAATTCCCATCAGCCCCTACCAGCATGGCCAATTGTCCATGCTGGCAGGGGCTGATGGGAATTGTCCATGCTGGCAGGGGCTGAGGGAACTGCAGTCCATAACATCTGGAGTGCCAAAGGTTCGCCATAGAGCAGGGGTAGGGAACCTGCGGCTCTCCAGATGTTCAGGAACTACAATTCCCATCAGCCTCTGTCAGCATGGCCAATTGGCCATGCTGGTAGGGGCTGATGGGAATTGTAGTTCCTGAACATCTGGAGAGCCGCAGGTTCCCTACCCCTGCCATAGAGCATTCTACTATTTCTCAAACTATGTCATAGAGCATTCTACTATTTCTCAAACATTCCATCCGAACACCTCCCAGAGGTTGTCCTAACACCTCCCAAGCAGAGGCATTCCTCCCATTAGGCAAAGTGGGCAGCTGCCCTGGGCGCCACCTTGTGGTGGGCGACAAAATTGCAGGTTCATTTGTGGAGGATTTTGTATTTTCAGTGTTTTTTCCATTTTTGGCCTGCAGGGGGCGTGGATTTTAGGCTAGCAGCACCAAAATTTCAGGGATTTTTTTTGGGAGACTCTCTGATGATATCCACCCGGGTTTGAGTGAGGGTTTTGGTTTAGGGAGTCCAAAGTTATATGAACTCCCAAAGGGGAGTGCTCCCATCCCCCATTGTTTCCAATGGGAGCTAATAGGAGATGGTGGCTACACCTTTGAGGTCCCATAACTTTGGACCCCCTAGACCAAACTTCTAGAAAACCTGGGTGAGTATCATCAGTAGGGTCCTCCACGAAGTCTAATACCTTGAAATTTTTGTGCTGCTATCTTAATAATTGCAACTCCCCTGACAACAGGCACCCTAAATTTCCCCAGACTTCTCTTTTAAATTCACTTCCCTTCCCACCAATGCTTGTTTTCTTTCTTTCTGTTATTTTCTCAGTGCCTAATAAAGGTGGTGGTGGTGGCTGTTATTTGTTGTTATTATTATTGTTATTATTATTATTAGTAAATCTACCCCTTCGGCATGGATTTAAAGGGAGAATCAGGGCTCTAATTTGGAACACCATTGAAAATGATGCAGTTTGTGGGTGGATTCCAGCATCACTTGTTTAAAGCTAGGGAGCCCAGATTCCTCCATGCAAAATCCACCTTTAAAGGAAGAATCTGGGGTCCCCAGTTTTAAATAACATTGAAAGTGATGCTGTTTCCCCAACTGGGGACTGGATACACCACCATAGAAATGTTTCTATAGCTGTAATAAAACATTGTGAAAAGCATTTTGAAAATGTTTTCCAAACATTATTTCTTACAAAAGGCCCATTGCAGTGGCTAGGCTGGGAGTTGGGGGATGTCTCTATAATGATGAAGGTGACTTCCAAGGGGCGACCTGGTGGAAAAAAAATCATTGTTTGGTCATGGTGGGGAAGGTGGTCAGCCCATGGAGGGGGGCATCAAACTCAGAGTTTACCCAGGGCTCAAGTTTGCCCTCACGTCGCCCTGCGTCCCAAAGGGTTCTCCTGACACCTCCTGCAGTTGGTTCTTCTTCAACCTATAAAGATCCTGTACTCCTCCAAGCGCGGCCAATCCCCCAGTGCCATTGACACTTTTCCATCTTTGTCACTGTGCCCAACGTGTTGCCCCCTGGAATAAGATGCTGGCCATTTGGTTCTGAACCCTGGATCTTCACATTGCGATCAGGTATGCCATCTAGATATCCAGACTAGCTTGATTTTTCTCAGATCTTGCAAGCTAAGCAGGATTGGCCATGATTAATATTGGATAGTAGATGACCATGGAATACTAAGTAAAGCCAGCCAATGGCAAACCCCCTCTGAACGTCTCTTGCCTTGAAAATCCCTATTCCAGTGCTTCCCAACCCGGAGTATGTATACTGTAGTGTTTGGGGTTACACAAAAACAATACATAATGGGTTTGCTAATATAGGGGTACAATGTTAGAGAAATGGGTTGCCAAGGGGTACCCGAGTGAAGAAAGGTTGGGAACCACTGTCCTAGCAGAATTCCTCAAGTCAGAATGGTCACAGCTGAGACACCAGACTAAGATGCACCTACCCTTTTCAGGGACCAATTGTTATCTTATATTATTGTACAGAGTGTTTGGGGTGGTGTACAGGCCCTCTGGGTTCGTAATCACTGTGGAATAATACTCTGCACACTGCAGAGTCCCAGAGTCCCACCTAGTCCTCAAGCCAGAACAGATTGTTAAAGCTACTTTTCACCCATAAGTAAATAAGAGTGTTAGATACTGAGCACTTCTGAAGTCCTGTCCATTCTCTTTGATGTGCTAATAATGGGATCCAAAATCTTTTGAAATTCTGACCTTCAATTATGGGTGATGAATTCCTTGGTACCCATGTCATTCACACATAAAGACAACTAAAAATAAAAGGAAAAATAAGACATTTCAACTTGTTAGTGATTAAGAGCCCTCCAGGGAAATATAGTGATGTTCTTCCATATGTTTCTACAACAGGAAAAGCCCATTAAGATACATGAACCGAGCAACTCCTCCAAAGCAAAACTGATTTTCTAATGGACAACCTTAGGCCTGTTTCTAGACAAAAAATCCTGCCTCAATCTTTTAGACCTACAAACAGGTGGATAGGAATGAGACATTAAATCCCTTATTAAAGATTACTGTATAAAATCAGTAGTCAAGCATTAATAGGAAATGCCCTCTTATTAGTAAACAGTTCCATGTAAGCAAGAATAAAATGAAGGAAAAATCCACTGGGATGGAAAAATCCAAACCACATATGAACTGATGGGATATTGACTGGTGGTCCGAAACCATGACAGAGATCAGAGATTGTGGTAAAGAACTCAACATAAGTTCAGTGTGTGCTCTTAGTAGGGAAAAGTGAATTAAATGTCTTGGATTATTAGAAAAGGAATGCAATGGGGGAGGGAGCAAGTGAGAGATAGTAAAAGATGGCAGGAAAAGAAGGAGCAAGTAAAAGATGGCAGGAATGACCTTTGGAAACACAGAAGAGGCCTAAGAGTCCATTGGATACAGTGGAAACTAGAAATGCAAACTGACTTTCATGAACTCCCACTGGAAACACCATACTAACACACAAAGGGATTGGAACAAACATGAGCTCAGTTTTATGCTTAACTTTGGAATGATGGCTTTGGTGAAATGTACTATGATCCATGGACTCAATTAGACTGCTCTGAGCCAATGAAAGTCCCCAGGGTGGAATGATGGTCCCTAGGGATAGATTAAAAATGTTCTAGGATGGGAATGACAGCCATCAGAGTGGAATGATGGTCCATAAAATGCAGGGTGAGTGCTCTAGAGAATGAGATAGAGAGAGTCCCCAAAATTAAGTCGATGGTAAGTGGCTGAAGTGTTTGGTGACTGGAATGATAGGCCCCAAAATGGAAAAATGATCCATGGAACCAGATATAATTGCTCTGGGATTGCAATGACAACCCCCAGAGTAAACCAATTGCCCCTGGGACTAGTACTGATAGTCTAGGGAATATTCCAAGGAGACTCCCTGTCCCCACTACTCTTCATCATTGCTATGATTCCGCTCTCTATAATTCTGAAAGAAAACAGATCAAAGGATATCAGACAGCAAGAAACTCACCAAAAGAATTTCACACCTTCTATACATGGATGACTCAGTAAAACCTCTATGGAAAAAAATCAAAAAGCAGAGATTGAGTCACTACACTGAACACATTGTAGTGAGAGTCTTTAGCACTGACATTACAATGGATTTTGAACTCTGACAAGTGTGCAACTTTTGGAACTCAGTAAAGGAACAAACTTGCAACATGCCAGAATTGTTAATATGCCAAATGCCACTTAGAAATAAAGAGCTTACTTCAGTGAATAGAAGCTACAAAGCGAGGACCATTGGTAATTTCACCTGAAGGACCTTCTCTTCAGTAGGCAGGGGGGCCTTCTGGGTGGGTGGTTACCACCCCCCCTCTCAGGGAGGCAGGGATAAAAAACGTCACTTCCTGTTCAGGCTAGGACTCCTTAATTCCCCAGAAAACTCCTGACTGAGCAGTGAAACAAGAATATATGCATAACCATAGAAAGGAACAGGAAGGAATAACATGAAGATAGGCAACAGTTTTCCAGCTTGAGGAAAGCGGAGTTCCTCCTTGAGCGGATGATAGAGCTCCAGTATTTAACTAGGCCCTAATAGGAGATCTATTCCGGAACGCTTAGCGCTTTATAGGGAGGGGCAAGAAAGGTCCTCCCTGCCTACAAGAGAAAGAGTCCCTTCAGAAGTTGAGTACCAATAGTGGATTCTCTTGAGAAGGAGATCTTCTGGGTGGGACCTCCCCAAAGCAGTGTCCCCAAACAAAGGGTGGAGCTGCAGCTAAAGCGTCTATATAGTATGTTCTCATTTTCCCTCTTTTGACGAAGACTATCTCGGCCCAGCCCATATGCTGGAGCTTGTAGTGTCTGATGACAGGAGGACTGGGCTGGCCCATATGGCTGCTCTGCAGATTTGTTCAACAAGGCAGCTTTGTTCTGGGAATGCTGGGCGCTTGTAGCCGCCAGCTTCTGGTAAGATAGGCATTGATTCCTCCCAAGGAACTGAATGCGATGTAGGGCTTTGTGTGCTCCTCCACGGTGCAGGACCTAATAGCTTGGAGCTAATGGCTGCCCGGACATCTGGATGCCCCTAAGTTAGGAGAACCACGTTGATAAAGAGAGATTGTGTTCTGTCTGATGTACCACTATCTAGGAGAATAAAGGCTTGAGAGACCTCTGGCGTCCTAGGAGTGTGCCAGGTATGGTCTCGGGGATGGGTTGGCTTAGGGCAGAAAGTAGGAGAGAACTACATCCTGTGTAGAAGATGAAAGGTAGAAAGCTGCCAACTAGGCTTGAAAGTGGGAGTCTGAGTGATAGGACTGCTCTGTCCCTGTTGGAAAGCGCCCAGAGGTTAGGGTTCCACGGAAGGAGGCCCTCAGTTCCGGAGACTCCCACGAGCAGACGCGTGATGACCCCGCGAGAAAAATGAGGTCTTCTACGCGCGTAGCCATCGTGAAAGTGGATGTCCTGCACCCGGCTCGAAGCGGGAGGCTGTTAGAGGCGACAGGGCCGGTGTGGAGTCTCCATGAGGAGAACCTGTGGTTGACAGAAGGAGGTTGTTGTTGCTGGACCCCTTTAAGAAACCGGAGGATATGCTCGAGATGTTGAGAGATAGACTTTTTTCCTCAAAATAGAAGGACACACAGTGGATAGATGGTGCAGCCTGACGCCAGAGGGTGTTAGCATATCCAGACCTTTAAGAGAATCCCTCCTGTAGGAACTCCCAGTATGCTGGAGTACAGGAGGGCTTAGAAGAGATCCCACCCGTCGAACTTTCAGACCAAAAAGGCGAAGGATTTTACAAGAATGGAATTGTAAAAGTCTGACCGTGGGAAGGATAGGTCTGGAGACAGAATGGTGTTGAGTGACTGTGCAGGTAGCCCTCCCGGTCACTAGAGATGCCGCTCAGCATGGCAGTCAGGCAAGAACCAACCCGGGATCTAGGTGGCATAGGGAGTGCTAGTAGGGAGTCTAGGAAGCAGGGAAGAGTGAAACGGAGGGAGACTACCATCTGGTGCTCGGGAAGGCAGGGCCTCCTTGGCCCAGTGAGCGACCAGGACCCAGACTTGCGCCTTTAAGCTCCAATCATCTCAGGGACTTTAGGATCCACAGGAGGTTGGAGGAAGAAGCGTAAAGAGGTCCCTTGGCCAGGAAGCGTCAGTGCATCCACCTCCTGGGCAAGGTGGGTGGGTGGAACAGGAGAAAAATTTGAGTAGCTGTGCCGTGGCAAGAGGAGTCCACCTTCGGGACCTCGAGACAGGATGAGATCTGCGGAGCGTCTTTCTGTTGAGAGACCACTTTCGGCGAGTGGTTTGTCGGCTTAGCCAGTCAGCGTTCACATTGGGCTTCCTTTGATGTCTCCGCCTGTAGGCTCGCGGCGTTCTTCCGCCCAGGTGAGGATTTTGCTGGCTTCCTTGTGTAAGGCGAGATGGCCGATCCCCTGATGGTTCAGGTATGTCTTAGCTGCCCGTTGTCGGTTCTGATCAGAGCGTGGAGACCCAGTCAGCTTGGGGCTGCAGAAGTGCTGAAGGGCCAGGAGGATGGCTCGTGAGATTCGAGTAGATTAGTTAGGAGGCGATGATGTCACCGGGCCATTGACCCTCGCGAATTCCCTCGTCAGGGTAGGCAGCCCCAGCCCTGGAGGCTGGCGTCTGTGAGATCTGTATGGCCCGGTTTGTCTGCATAAATTTTTCCCTGGGATAGGTGGGTCCTGGAGGTCCACCATACATGGAGTCTGTCTGAAGACTGGGGATGTTGAGTGTTCTGTCTCTCTTCTGGAGAATGTCCCAGTATGGAGGCGTGGAAGAACTATGAGTATATGATGGAGACGCCCCATTGTATCATGCTCCCGAGTGGCCGTCATCCACACCTAGGAGTTTGGAAGGAACAGCAGGAAAGTTTTCTTGGACCTGATAGGCAGTGCCTACCAAATGCCGATGATCTTCTGAATTTTGTCTTCGGGACAAAGAAGCGAGAGTTCGAATTAATACCGTGTTGATTGAATGAGGTGGATCCAACTGCTGTGGCCAAGGATGAAGGTGGCTCTTTCCCTGTTGATCAGGAACCATTGGCTTTACAGCACCTGCATGGTGAAGTCCAGATGTGTAGGGCTGCCATTTCAGTTTGGACCTTATCAGTAAAATTAGATCTAGGTAGGGGTGTATGTGCACCCCATGACCAGTGAAGAGTTATGGAGCCTAGCAGAAGCTTTGAGAAGACTCTCGAGTGATTGAAAGCCAGCCGAGCAGTAAGGCCCTGAATTGGAAGTGCTGGTTCCCAGATTGAACCTGGGAAGCTGCGATGGAAGATGGGGTGGGCACATGAGGTAGGCTTCGTGAGTCAAGGGGAGGTGAGGAAGTCCCTGGGCCGGAGGAGCTTCCGTGATGGATCATAAGGATTCCATCTTGAATTTCCTTAGCACAATGTACTTGTTTACTGTCGCGGAGGTTGAGAATGGCTTTCGCCAGTCCCATTCTTTGGGGACTGTAAAAAGTGTGAATAGTGCCGAGGAGCCTCTCTCAAACCCAGGTTGGCACTGGCTCTATGGCTTTTATGGTTAGGAGGTGCTTGACTGCGGTGTGAGTTCTGTTAAAGCCTTCCTGGTCTGGAGCTGATTTGGAGATGGAATAAAGCAAGGTGGAAGTGAACATGAAACTCTATGGTGTAGCAGAGACCACCACCTCCTGAGACCAGTGTCGATGTGGTCCCCTCACTGAGCCAGGCTGAGAAGCGAGGCCCCCACCGGGGATCTCCAGTGAGTCCAGGATCTGGGGTGTGGGAGTCGGTCTAGAACTTGTCGAACTTGTTCTGTGGTCTGAAATTTCCTCTCCGACGAAAGGCCTATTCTGCCAGGAGGAGGGAGTGCAGGTGGTGTCTACAGGTGGCTAAGTATTTGGTGGCAGTAGAGTACTCCTGGGCCAGAGGTTCCCTCCTGGAAACTGACTTAGGCATGTCTTTTGTAGTCACTGGATTACGACTAGGATGGTCGAGTTCAGAACCCCTGAAGAACCTACCACCTTGGAAGGGGTAGCGGCCACGATAGTCTTGGACTGGTTATCGACCTGCAGGATCTGAGCCATGACCATTCGTCTGGCTACTACGTTGGCATATGGAGGCGGAGAGGATCAGGCGTCCAGTGCGTCTGCAATGAAGAAGCAGTGCTTACTCTCTCTAGACCATCTCTAACTCCCCGAGCCTCTGGGAAGACTCCCACTGATCGTCAGTATGCCAGGATAGCTCTGGAGGCAGTGGATGCAGGGCAATGAACTCATGGACAAGCTAAGGATTGATGTGGTCGAGGCGCCTACGACCTCTCTTATCCAGGGTCTTTGGGGTTCCCCTCCCCATCCTTGGATACCGTCTGTAGAATTGAATATGTAAGCTGTAAAGGGGGCATCTACTAAGGGACCTTGGGAAATTCCCTCCAACAAACTCGGGCACTACATATAGTTTGTGTCGTTGAAAGGAGGTGCTTATTTATGGGCTGGAGTCTCCCATTCTTTTCTTGAGGGATTCTTTTAATAAAGTATTCTGGGAGAGGATGGACCTGGATGGTTCATCTTGGGGAGGAATTTTTTGCCCTTAGGACCCAACCCTTAAAAGGTGGAAGAGTGATCCCAGAGGGTGGAAGGTTGGTTGGTTTCCTTCTATAAAAGCAGGTTCCAGGGCAGCCACTGTCTTAGCGATCCAAGGAACTCCAGGTCCTCAAGTTAAAAGAAGCATTTAATGGACTGATCAGGAGCCTCAATGGTTTTCCCTCACTGTCCGAAAAAACTCCATGGACCCCGAGTCCCGGGAGTGTTTCCCTTGGCAGAAGTCGCTCTGCTGGCTGAGGACAGGAGCCGCACAGAACCTAGGATAGCCCCTAGTATGCCCATGGCCCAAATTAGAGAGCCCGGTGCGTTAGAGGAGGTGGAGTGCCAGTAGCCCTGGATCCCCTACCTGCAGTACTGACTCTATGTGTTCCTCAAGAGCCCTTTGAAAGGCTGAGGGAAACTGGCTGGTTGAAGCCAGGTGCCTCTGTGGGTTCAGTGCGAGCTAGTTGCCTGCTTCGCTGTGGGAAGCCCCCCCCCCTCCCGGCAGAGCACTTCTCGCGTGAGGACGTGGCGGCGGCGTCAGCGCTGCCTGCTGCGGTGAGTCTCCGGCCTGCTGAGTCTGCTGGAAGGCCAAGAAGGCGTGGGAGGCGCTTCCTCCCGCCGTCGGCTAGCCGCTTCTCTGCTTCAAGCGTGATTGCAGCGGCTATTCTTCTTGGCGCCAGAAGATGGCGCCCGATTTCCCCTTCTTGGCGGCGGCCGCTGGGAACCGCTGTTGCTGGCCGCGTTCCGCCCGGCGGTAGCGCCAGCGCCAACGCCTCAGCCTGGCCTCCAGCGTTATTACTGCAGTGGAAACATGGCTGTTGTCGGTGGCGGAGGACCTTTTTGAAGCCCTGGTAACTTCTGCGGCTCCTCCCGTGGAAGTTCTCCCTAGGGAGAAAAGTGCCTGATCCGCCATTTTAGTAGGAAGGAGGATGGAAAAGAGGCGAGAGAAGGAAGGGTGGGGGGGGGAGGAGCAGGGAATCAAAGGAGATCCACAAGCCTCCCTTAGAAGAGGAGTAAGGATTATGGATAGGGAGGCAGCAAAGGTCTCTCCAGAAAAGGACAGGGAAGATAGAAAAGGAAAAAAAAAGTTTAGCTAAAGCTAAGAGGCCCCTAGGATCAGCTGCCACTCCCTATTCTGACAGGAAATAGAACTGGGGAATTAAGGAGTCCTAGCCTGAACAGGAAGTGGCGTTTTTATCCCTGCCTCTCCTGAGGTGAAATCACCCACAGGGAAGGTCTCCTCAAGAGAATGCTTGGGGATATTACAAGCAGAGAACATCAAGCCTGCAGAAGTCAAAGGCATGAATTAGGAAGGGAATATCTTAGAAGGTAAGAAAAATTTTGAAATCAAAGTTAAGTGGAGTAAATACAATAAAGGCAATTAACACTTGGGCGGTGCCTGTAGTACACTACACTGCTGGCATAATTAACTGAACACCATGACCGAGATTGGACATCCTGGACAGAAAAAACAAGGAAAATTATGACCATCAATGCAGACACTGCATCAAGTGATGATGTAGACAGACTCTACCCTATGAATGAAGGAGGGAAGAGGACTGCTCCACGTCAAGCAATCAGTAGAGGAAGAGAAAGAGGCCTGAAAAGAATGTCAAGAAGAGTCAAGAGCCAGCACTGAAAGAAAGTCCATAGGGGCTGAGATGCACAGAAAGCCAAAGATCAAAAGAATATAGAGTCCAACAGTTTTAAAACACGAAAAAAGGAGCAGTGGCTAAACAAGCCACTCAAGTGGACAATGCTAGGTATTAGAAGGTTGACAGCAAGCAAACATGGGAGTGGCTCAGAAGGGGAACTCTAAAGAAGGAAACTGAAGGCCTGATTTTTGCTGCCCAGGAGCAAGCATTACGGACAAATGCAGAGGAAATGCAGAGGAAATGCAGAGCAAGCATTACGGACAAATAAAGACATGAATCGAAAAGTCCTACAATGACCCAAAGTGCCGTCTCTGCAAAAAGGGTGATGAAACCATGGAGCACATCATCTGCTGTTGTAAGAAAATAGCCCCAAGCTGAAGAGCTATCTCGGAAGATGTCACTGTGGGCTAAAAGCAATGGTGCACTGGAACCTTTGCCAAAAAGTACAGCCTGCCCTGTAAGCAAGACCTGTAGGTACAGAGCACAAGCCAGAAGACCACCAGAAAATGAAAGAAACAAAAAATACTCTAGGACTTTGGGAATGTAGACAGACAGAACACCTGGCACCACAACACCCAGACATAACAGTGATAGAGAAAAAAAGCATGTTTTCTTGGATCATAGATGTTGCTATGCCAGTTGACTAACTAGCAGGGTAGTAGAGGACAAAAGAGCTGGAAAAAAAGATCACAAAATACAAGGACCACTACAAATTGAGAGGTTGAGCGATGTGTGGCAAAAAGCAACAACAGCAATCCCACTAGTAGTCGGGTGCTCTAGGAGGGAGAATCCCAAGAAATCTTGAAAAAACATCTGGAGAGCCCTAAACTTGGACAGAACAATCAGTCCACATGCTGCAGAAGCAGCACTTCTAGGAGGCTTGCACATATTCTCATAAATACACTCTAATATCCTAAGGTCCTTAAGGAAGGACTGGAAGTGTTCAGAGATAGTCGAATTCAGACACTTGTGCTGTGTTGTTATGTGTATAATAATAATAATAATAATAATAATAATAATAATAATAATAATAATAATAATAATAATAATAATAATAATAATAATAATAATAATAATAATAATATGTGTCTTATAATGCCATATTTGATTACAGTTTCTGTTAATTTGCCTGAGACAGACATTAGGCCACCTGGCCTGTAATTTCCTGCTTTCCTCTGGATTCCTTTTTTAAATTGATGCAATATTTGCTACTCTCCAGTATTCTGGTACAGCAGCTGAATTTAGTGATTGTTAATCTGTCTCACACTGGAGTTCCGTAAGAACTCTCAAATGTATGCCATCAAGACCTGGAGGCTTACTAGTTTTTAATTTCCCCCACTGGTCAACAACTTCGTTTCTCATCACCACAGTTAGACACAATTCTTCAGACTTTCTTCCTGAAAACAGTGACTGTGCATGGATACCTGCCCCACACATTCCACAGTGAACAGAGAAGCAAAACAGTTCACTGAGCTTCTCCACCATTTCCCCTTTATCCTTTAGGAATCCCTTTATTTCTTTGTCATCCAAGGGCCCAACTGCTTTTCCTGCTCCTCAAATTCTCTTCTTGCATGCCTAATTATAGACTTACATTTCTTTTGCCAGACTATGTGATCCCTTCTGTTCACTTCACTGGGGCAGATCTTCCACTTTTTAAAAATAAACCTCTTTATTTTGGATAGTTTTCTTGACTTGGCACTGATAAACATGCAGGTATTCTTTTAGTCTTGGCAGTGCCTTTCCTATCTGGAAAATCAATTCTATCTGGACTTCAATTCATGTGGTTTTAAACACCTTCCAAACATCTTCCAGGGATCTGACTACTCTTGTGTTTTCCTTTTCAGCTTCCTTTCAACTATTCCTCTTTTGAAAGGTTCCTCTTTTGAAATCAAATATTATAAATTTGGACTTTGGAAGTAATTTTCCATTGACATGAATGCTGAATTTAATGGTACTGTAGTCACTGTCCGCAACTGGTGCAACAGCCTTTACATCTCTGATCAGCTCTTGAGCCTTTTCAGAACCAAGTTCAAGATCGCTACTACTATTGCTGGCTCTGTGACCAATTGTTCCAGTGGAAAGTGCATTTATGATGTCTACATGACTCGAGGACATGTTTACACATTCAATATGAGGATAATTGAAGTCTCCCAGGATCATAACATTATCTGCTTTAGTCACCTCCCTTATTTCCTTCTCCACCTTAAGATCAGTCTCAAAGGTATGATCAGCTGAGTGACAGTACACCTCCACTATTAAGTAACCCTTGGAAAGCATAGTATTTTCACCTATACCACTTCTGTTGGAGAGTTAATTCTCCTAATATTTTCAAACTTATTTGATTCTGACCTCTTTGATATACAGTGCAATACCACCTCTAAGATACTTTTGCTATGTCTATAACCTGCAATAAGATTGTTTTTTTCATTCATATTAAAAAAACCTCTGAATAAATTATAAAGTGCAATAAATATTCCAACACAAATCTAAATTAATAGAAAGGTCAATTTTTTTTTCACAGATAAGTAACAGGTATAAAATAGGCCAACTTGCAGTTAAAATACAAAACAATGGCTGTCAAAAACCAATGGTCCAAAATTAATGTGGCAATAAATTAATTGGTCACTGCATCAAGTAAATTTGAATTTGAGGGACACCATACCAAAAAGAAGTTGGAAATCAAAGCTTTCAGGTAATCGGAATCATCCCATCTCAAAAGGATATTTTAAGAGATGGAAAATCTGGCAAAAACAGCAACCAAAGTCTTCAAAACATTTTTCTATAAGGAAAGGCAAAGGAGCTTGGACTTCTTAGCTCTAAAAATGATGACTTTATGGAAGTATATAAAATTAGTGGAGTCCAACAATACAAGAACTTATGAACATCCACTGAAATTGATGGGAAGGAGTTTTAGGACAGACCCAAAATTACTTCATAATGCACAACTTGTGAAAGTACTTCTGCAGAATATAATGATGGCTAACTTGGATGATGACAAATTCACACTATCAACTATTAGTCATGACAACTAAACAAACAAGTGTACCGCTAAAACCCAGCTGCTGGGAAGAAACATCAAAGGTGTTTCTTCATGTGTCCCTTGTAGACTTCCAAGACAATTGGTTAGACACTGAAAGATACAAGATACTAGACTACTGGATTTCCAGGAATTTTACATCTCCAGTTGATATGAAAGTAAATCAAATACAAACAATGTGTAGGGAACCTGCTGAAACAAAAACCTAACTGCACTGTTGATGTTTCAGTTGAAATATAATTAATTCCATCCATTCAGAATGTTTTTAAAGCAAGAAAAAGAATCCATTTGCCATACTAAACAGTAACTAATCTTTCACTTGGCCATTCTGAAGTACAGAGAGTAGAAATGAACAGAGCACTTCAGCAAACACATTTTGTGTTAGTCTGATATCCATATGAAAGCATCTCATTTTCTAAATCTGAACATCACAAGACATTTTAAAAGTTTAAATGTTTACTTTAGATCCTGGTATAAAATTTATGAAAGAAATATTCTTACAGCTAGCTTAAAAAGAACAAAAGTGTAATTACATTTAACCTACATTAAGTTTACTCCAGTATTAAAAAGCAGGTCTTTTGCGTATCAGCAAAGATTCCCACAGTTTTTGCGCCAGCTTTATAGCATAATTTATGCATCCTGGAAAAAAACAGAAAGGAGTGGACTAGTCACCCTTCCATGAAAGCACATGAGTGGAAATATTTGCAGACTTATTACATGTGGCAGTTAATCACACATTAGCATTTAAATCAATACGCCTTTAAAAGTTGTTCTGTGGCTACTGGTTGCTGCATACAAATTAGTACCAGGATAATTTGAATATATTGGCCTAGTTGAGATGTAACTTTCCTCATCCTCTGAATGGCTGGGAACATGTTCTGGGCCTCTGTACTCCCAATGAGGGACACAGTTTGCACTTTCCCTCCAAACCTGAACTAGAAGTCAATGTTTCAAGTGGGTTTTTAATTCAGGTTTGGTGCGAGCATAGTTTTGTCTGTTTGGATACAGTGATTAAAGAATCTTTGCCTAAGCTAGGAAGTCAAGGAGGTAATCAGAATGCATGCAAAGAGGAGGGAGGGGACCAAGAGGCAACAGAATATTCTGATTATATTCAAACAGGAATAAAGAGCAACACAATGAGGTTTAAACCTCCCGGTGTATGTGGATACATAAAAATAAAACCACTGTACCAAGCCACATCACTAGTTTTCTAAACCAGCTTAACCCAACTAGTTTACTTTCTCTGCCACCTTGAACAGCTTTCTGGAGAACCAGCACAGAAATTTTATAAATAAATTAAATAGCAGCAAAGGTGACACAGAGTTAATGAACTTGATACGAAATCATTACATCTGCTTATGGCAAAGAATTCATGCAAACTATTTTCTTTAAGAAAAAAAGCAAGTTTACCATGAACACTGTGGCACATTTCCTATCAAAAATTCTATTCTAGGTAAAACCCAGGAAATCACAACTATGGCCTCATTCCAATTGATTATGTTTCTTGTAAACCACTTTTCCTTCAACATAGGTCTGCTTTAAGATAAAAAGGATTGACACAAAGGTGGACTAAAGTTCCACATCAAATCTTCACAATATGGATCAATGTAAATTAACAGAAATAAGTTATGGGACAAATCTGAATGAACAAATTGTGTAACTGAATACTTCACTCTATCCTGGTTGCAAAGATGTTTTTATTTTATGTACATAGAATTAATCATGAAGTATGAGGATAGGAGTGAGATCCATATGAGCTGAGGACCAGTACAAAATAAAGCCAATTATAGCTGTACTTATTGTGGAGTTGCCATTCCTCATTTTAGGATACATTATGACCAAATACCTATTACTGCCTCCATAAGACTCGCATATTACAATATACCTTTAAATTCAAGGAAAGCAACAGGAACTTGGCATTTTTTAAAAAGTAAAGTAATATCTAAAAGGCATTTCACAGTAAACTGGAATGGAGAAGCTGTATGATTTTGCAAGCTGTATTAGATTATCAAGGAATGCAAATTAAATGAGTTTCAGAAGGGCTGCCGCAGGTAAAAACAAGAGGGAAAATTAGAAGGAAGTTCTAAAATTTCACCAGCTAGCTGCCCTCTCTCATTTTGCTTTGAAGAAAAGTCATGTTTTCATGTGTTCATGATTATATTTAATGACTGCTATAGAGAAAGGCCTGAGCCAAAGCCATGTATCTGAATAACTCCAGAGCTGGCTTTGAAATAATTTCCTTTGCCTAAGGTTTACATGGACATCATGACAGACTTAATATCTCTGCAACCACCAAGGATTTTATATCATACCTTTTAAATTAAAATGAACAAGAACCTTCACTAAATGTAACTTTCTACAGCTATAACAGAGGACCTCTTAGCATCACCTTACTTAGAATTAATTTAAATATTTTGTATCATCCTTCCTAACACAATCAGTTTTTGGCTTTTATCTCTGTTCCACAGTCACCGCAACTGAATATCAATATAAGAACATATCAAGCTCCTTTATACTAACTCTTGCTATTTGTTTTTCTGACGGGCAGAGGCACTCCAGGATCCCAGACAGAAACTGCAGTTTCTCAGTACCTGCTGCACAAAATCATTTCACCAGACAGATGTCAGGAATTTAATCTGAGGTACAGCCCACCCCCGCCCCTCCGCAAGATGGCTTCTAGCAGTGGTTTTATGCAGCAGTCATTCGTATCCCTCATACCAGTCATTTACTTCATGCAGTGATGAGGATAACAGATTTCTCTCATGCTTGCACCACTGCAACTCAAAAATGAATCTTCTGCAGTGCCATCTTTGTATTTACTTTTGTGTTATCACAGAAATATTGATAAAGCTCAGGTGAAATAAAGGACGCATCGAAAGGGAAAATGAAACGTGCAGTAATTTTAGTTGCCTTGTGGAAGTATAACTAGCAAGCAGCCAACTGGAATGCAGGTAAAGCTAAAGTCATATGGAAGTTTCCCTTTGTGCAGATTAGGTGCAATCCTCAGACTTTTGGCAAGGTTCCAGCACACTCCTTAGTGGTGAAAGTCCTAGGAACCACTGAAACAAGAAACCCGTCATGAACCACAACTACAAAGAGGAAACTGGCTACAAAGCTGAGAGTAGATTTTTTTTTACTGCTCTAGCAGAGACTCTCTAGCAGTAAACATACATATGGGTTCCATAAAAGATATCCCATCTCATGTAATGCCTGCAGCCATTTGTCCAAAACATGAAGTGTTTTCTTTTGTTGCTAACTGCAGCCATAGTTTTATGCACAATAATATAAAATACGACAATTTATTTAGCAACTATATTGTAAATATAGGAATAAAATGCTGCAGTAACAGAACCATTGTTACATGTGGTTATCAGCATGTGGAGGCCATACTGGATGTAAATTCAATTATGCAGTTGCATCAGTAGGAATGGTTCTCATTTGTGACGTTTCATTAAATGTAGAACAGACTTGGACTAACACTAGCTTTGAAAATTCACTGTGGTTTTTCAGAAACACCAAATTAAAAGAATTTCTGAAGGCCCAGTTTAATGAAAAACAAACACACAATTGAATTCTAGCACGTTTCAAGTGATTTATGTGGAATTACACTATTAAGGAAAGCTGTCATAAGCACTGTGCTTTCATCATCAGTAAGGTCCCCTTTCTTCCAATAGAGAGATTCACAAGTCAATTTCATTCATTTAACAATCTGTTCCAGAATTTCCTTAACTTTTTCTGTTCTAAGGCTTAGAAATAATAAGACATTACCAAGCTGCCTTTACAGGGATCTTATTTCTTTATATTATATATGTGTATATTATTTATTTATTCAGAACACCAACAACAATTGGGCAGCCCAATTCAGAGCCCCTAGCAGGACACAGCACTGCTTCAGCACTGTCTCACCACCTCCAAGAGGGCTTCTCAGCAAGGAGGGGGGAAAAAACAACCTCACCCAAAAAGCCTTCCATTGGGCTCTATGGAACCCAGGGTGGCATTAGCCCAAGTCCCCAGCACGGGCATTCCTCCAGCAGGCAAAGTCCAGGTGGAAGCTGACTAGTGCCAGCTTCACCCCAGGCCATGCCTCCGAAACGCCCCTGCTATGCCAGCAGACGCCCAATGATGCATCCGGTTGCTATTTTTAATTACAGTGAGTAACGAAAGCATTTAATAAGTGATCTTAATAGTAAAAAGAAATGAGATTGTTTTTTCAAAAATGTCTCAACATGAAGGACTATATCTGAAAATTATTCTTTCATTCAAGGAAGGGCCGCCACATATGAATACTGTTCCTTTAAAAAATACAGTAACCATGAGGCAGCTTTTGCCTTTAGGGATGTCTGCTCCTGAAATCAAACAATCTAGTATTTGGGCAGGATCTAGAGATAGCATCTCTCTGCATTATGGGGCAAAGTCCACAGTGGATCTGGAGATGGAGCCCAGGTAGTCTTTCTTTTCCTGATCAATTGGCAGCACTAAGACATTATAAACTATTGAACAGTGTCTAAAAGTGCCATAATTCTCTAGTGTGTCATAGTCTCAGCAAGTTGTACAAAAACTAGGGGAAGATGGCTAACAGCTTGTGTTATATTGGATGAGTTCAGATAGGGATACCACAGTTTATCATGATCTTCATGAAAGATAGACAAGAACATGCAGCAGTGGTGTGTCGGAGAACTTACATGCTGCTCAGTTGCCACTCTGCTCATAAAAAATTAGCAATACTAATGCTTTTAGATGAAGAAGAAGAGTTTGGATTTATACCCCACCTTTCTCTCCTGTAAGGAGACTCAAGGTGGCTTACAAGCTCCTTTCCCTTCCTCTCCCCACAACAGACACCTTGTGAGGTAGGTGGGGCTGAGAGAATTCCAAAGAACTATGACTAGCCCAAGGTCACCCAGCAAGAATGCAGGAGTGCGGAAACACATCTGGTTCACCAGATAAGCCTCTACCATTCAGGCGGAGGAGTGGGGAATCAAACCTGGTTCTCCAGATTAGAATCCACCTGCTCTTAATCACCATACCACGCTGCAGAGATAAAAAAAAAATTATCCCATAAAGTAGGGGATGTATTTAGTTCCAGATGCCGTGTATCATATCAAGTCTGATTAGGAAGTGACCAAGTCTGAAGCAGCAACATCACAAACCTACAGAGTTTTGAAGACCAACCAAAGGTAAGGAAGCTAACAGCCTTTACAGTGAGGCACACAAATAATAAGTAAAAAGAGCATGAATTTTTCAGAATTTCAAGTTCATGTCAGCCATACAGATGATTACATACTAACATTCCTATCTATAAAACCAGGAGTGGATGAATGAAGATAACACCCAAGACCGAATTTTTCTTGTTGGCTTCTCCTAATTCTTATCACTATATTAAAACAAGATGTATTGTAAATTCATTTCAGAGTACTTCTTAATTACTCTTTTTATTTAATTATTCTTTTAAAGTTGTTATTAGGGTTGCCAGCCCCCAGTCACTCCCAGGTTCCCTTTCCCAGGGTTTTACCATAGAGTTTTCAGCAATTCCTAGAGCGGTGTGAAGTCGCTTCTTTATTCTGAAAGTGATATCATGCTGTGAGCCTGGCAGACATTTTTAATGTTATTTTCCTCTCTCAGCCCTTCTGAATGGCAACAGGAGACCTAGGGGAGGGAATCCCTTGCCCCGTTCGGGAGGGGGGCGGCTAGCAAGCCTAGTTTTTATGAACAGCCAACATGCAGCGGACCATAAAGTAGAAAGTTGCTAGTCTAGAGAACAAAAATCTTTGAATGGCAATCAAACAAGATCATGACATCAACAAAGTCATTTTAGATCAGCTATAAGAAATACATTCGGCAAAAGCTTCAGGTTGCCTTACCAAAACATCTGTCAACCACTGGCCAGTGTTTTGCTACTTTACTTTCAGAGAGGAGGGCAGAAAAAATAATAACAAAAGCAAAGTTAGATTTTGATTATAACATTACTTATAACCGTGGTGGTGAACCAATGGCACTCCAGATGTTCATGGACTACAATTCCCATCAGCCCCTGCCAGCATGGCCAATTGGCCATGCTGGGAGGGGCTGATGGGAATTGTAGTCCATGAACATCTGGAGTGCCATCGGTTCACTACCACGGACTTATAATGTAGTACACAAGCAAATGCAGCTTTGCATGCATTTGTTGCATTTTCTCCTATTGTATAGTACTGTCTCTGAATGATGTAACTCAACATCTTTCAATGACTTATGTCAGAAATAATGGTAAGACAATTATAGCTCTCCTGGTATTTGTTCAGCTTCCCTAACAAGCCATAGGACAAGGACACTTTCATTACACATGCAACTGCACCACCCTTTTGCTTTGTGTTAACAAAATGGATTTTAAGGTAGACAACACTGAAAACAGAGTAAAAAAAATCAATGAAGATGAAGAACAAGACACTCCCAGTAAAAGAAAGCAAAGGAACAGGACAACCATGGATTGCTCAATCCAAGCACACACTGCTGATTCAGCCGCAGTCACAGTTAAGGACACCTGCAAGGTCATGAATAGACCATGTTTAATTCCCATATTTACTAACATCTCACTGCTATGCAACATGTCCAAACAAGCAAAGTGAGACTGGGTAGAGTATGAGCTCATACATATCAAGTAAAAAATCTATCTTTACACATTAAACTAAACTTCCTTTAAGGCTTAGTCATCTATGGCCCTCTTGAACAAGGACACTTGCTAAGTTATGTATGGTGATGTTGTCATATGGATGCCAGCTTAAAAACTAAGGTCAAACCATTTCTATAATTTCTATTCTAGTTCAGGAGGGGAGATTGATAATTATCCTTCCGGCTACATCTCCTTATAACCTCACAAAACCTTTTTTTTTTTCAAAAATGATCAAGCTAAGAAGCTAAACAAGTGGTAAGTACTTCTACTTAGCAGCTAATTTTAAAGTGTGAAGCTGAAAACAAAAATTAATCATAATGCAAAATGTCTTGACATGCAAATATCCTGACCATAGATTTTTCTCTAAAAGGATAGGAAAGCTAATCTAAACTCACAGTTTAATTACAGCTAATCTAAACTCACACACCTAGACGTCTCATACTTGCATGTTAAGCATCTATCTGGAAACTGCAGTAGAATCTTCAGTGCAGCAGAGTAATTAAGCTTCAGACCCATCTTAGGGTCTAGTCCTCACTGGCCAATTTTGCACAGCAAGGTTCCTGCAACTTCAGACCAGGGAGTCTTTGTTCTGGGGCATGTTCAGCATCATTACCAACCGCCATGTTTGCAGCGGGGCAGGCATTACCCATCATGGCTTTTTGCTTGCATCCGGGGGGCTGACATTTAGTTTATTCTCTATCGCAATGTGTGCTTTAATTTTTAATATAATCTTTAATTTTTATCTTTCATCAATAGATCAATATATCGATAAATCGAAATAAAAAGGTGAACTATTAAAAAAAAATCTTGAATACGGCATCTGTACATTTTGCCCGAACATTGATTGTCTTTTATGGCAGGAAGCGGGGAAGGGGGAGTAATGGCAGCATGCAAACTGCAAAAAGACAACATGACCTGCTGTTTGCTAAGTTCCTCAGAGGGACGATCATCCATCTCCCAATGTGCTGTAAACCCAAGTGTCAAGACAGACGGGCTTTTCCCGGTGTGGCCTGGAATCACTGATTGCTTGTGAGGCTGGAGATATCCCAGTTTGTTGATCAAATGCCGGGGCAAATCAGGTGTTTGGACTGATCAACTAGTCTTATTATATTTACATTTTTTTTAGTATTTATTGACTAAAGATCTAAAGTTATGCAGGAGTGGGGAGACCATGGGGAATAGAAATAATATGGCAAGACAAGAAACAGGAAGTAGTAGGCAGCAGGGAATGGGCCAAGGGGGAAGCCAGCAAAGCCGCTCAAGGGAGTGGGGGGGGGGGTAAGACCAGGGCTGGCTGAGGGGAGAGGGAAGAGGTCAGGGGCAAAGCTGTGGCAAATCTATCCTGCTCTGGCAGTGAAGCAAAATTAAAATCATGCTATAAGTGGATTTGCTTGCCACAGAGAGAGTGAAAAGGAAAAGTGTAGCTAGAGGAAATAGGTCCACACAAGAAAACTTTCAGCGGCAGACATTTGCCTCTACCATGCAGTAAAAGCTTTGTGTGTAATCAGCCACTGTAACCTTGAGTGACTTTTTCTCTTATTGGTAACACAGGAAAAGAATATCCCATATTATACTAAAATCCTTTTATCACTTTGTAAGTTCTCCTGTGATGAACCTCTGTCCATAGTATAAACAGTTAGTTGTTTCTATTTATCCTTTTTATTCAGAATTTGTAAATGGCTGTGTTCTGCCAATCTTGCCTATCCCCTCAATGTCAATGTTTCTTTTTTTTTACCATGCCCTGACATGTGTGAAGATGATGGTGCAAAATCATATGTACCTTCAGAGCTAAATGGTCCATGCAAACAACCAGGTGAACAATATAGGGTAAACAACAACATTTTCAAACAACTGTCAAGCAAACATAAAACCTGTTTTTATAGAGTGTTGATTAAGCCTGCAGATACAGAGAAAAGACAGTATTGAAGTCCTAAAGCTATACAGCATCTATTCAAATATAAGTTACTTTTAAAAGGCAAGCTTTGGGGGGGGGGGGGGTTAGGGATGAAGATGTCTGCATTCTATGTTTTTTACAGACTTTAACACAAACATGGTGTAATTCCAATATTTTCACCTGTACAGCATGTGCCAATTGAGAAATATAAGTCTGCAGCTTTCTAAGAGACTAAGTAATGGACTCAGCAGATTTTGCTAGCTATTTTGCGGTTAGCTTAAGCAGCACAGCTGCAGACAACCAACCATCCATTTCCATCTATTCACTAAGATTATACTGTACAAAAACACTCTTTGGCATTGATCTCATTCTTAACTGCCATACAGAGACGAAGTTATTCTGTTACACTTGCAAAATACAGTTCGGTTCATGTAAAGAAAACTGAAATACTAGCTTTTTTGCCCTTCCAAGGGTGCAGCAATAATGTTCAAAGCATGCTATACAAAGACCACAAAATTACTAAGAATTTTAAACTTTAGTTGCTGGGACAAAAACTTTGTCAAACACTCTGTGATGGGTCTGTAGCTGCCATCTATTTCCCTCCACTGACTCCGCCCTTTCCACAAGATTCCAGGAGGGGTTGGGAGGGGTTGGCCTCAGAATGGGATTCAGAGAAGGCAAATGCCTTGCAATCTCTGGCCCTGGCATGGCACGGATTCTCCTCTGCCTTATTCCTTCCAAGCCATGCCCCTCCCTTCTACCTTTATAGGAGCTGCTACACCACCATCACCCCAGAGCCATCTCAGCCACTCACCTGCTAGTGTTGCCTCAGAGCCATTTCATAAGAGCTCTGATTTACTGGGTTCCCTGTCACTCTAGGATTGTCCCCACCTCGCCCATTATCTCCCCCTTGCCCTATCCCAGCATTCCATGCAGAAGCCGAGGCCTGGCTGTCCTTGGTGAGAGTTGCTTGCCCATTCTCTCAGTGGTCTCACACTGACGCTGCTTGTGGCTGGGCTGTGTCTTTCTGCCACACCCCACATTAAGAAAACTTAAATTATGGATGGAGCAGGGGAGCATAATAGCTGGAGAACAGGTAGGCTTTAGTGAAGATCTACTCTGGACCATTGTTTAACCCTGCAGCATTTAATAGAGAAATTTAGTCTGAAGGGACCTTCATTATTTGCTGCATTTATAGATCTCAAAGTGGCATTTGACACTATATTGTGCCCCAAATTGTGGGCCAAACTAGAAAAATCCACCCTGGACAAATGGCTCTATCTACTTAGCAGTGCTCTCCATGAAAATGCATTACTTAGAGTTAGCTGTAGCAAGGTAAAATTAACAGAACCCATTAGAATTAGCAGGGGAGTAAAGCAGGGATGCATCTTTCCGCCAACGCTTTTCATACTTTACATCTACAATATGGTTAGCAACCTCAAAGACCTAGATTCTCATTCGCCTAAAATTGCTCAATGGCACATCAATTTTTTTAGCATATGCTGATGATGCTATGATAATAACAAGAATGCTGATTGGGCTTTGGAGAGCACTAATCAGATTTGCCAAATATTGTAAAAATAAGGAGCTAAAAATAAATTACTAGAAAACCAGTGTTATGTCTTTTGGCAACCAGCAAAAGTCTAGAAGCTGCACAATAAATGGCTGAATATTGAAACAGGTCAGAAGTCTTAAGTACTTGGATATGATTCTACAATCTAATGATTCTAAAATAGCTCATAGCAATCATGTGGTCGATATAGGGACCAGATCTGCTATTAACATCCTTAAGTTCTTTAGTAAGAAGAGCGGATTGTCCATGCAGCTCTAAAGCTGTTTTCACACAAAAATGCTTGCTGAATTTTTGTATGGCTCTTCTATAGGTCCAGCTTCTTGTTGCTTTGCACCTCTTGAGCGGACACATGCAAAGTTTTAGAGAACCATACTTCAGGTTCAAATTTGTGTCAAATTTGATGGGAAGATTAGAGATGGGCCAAATAAGAGTAGAAGTGAGGGTTTGCCCTTTTATGACTTTAGCTACACTGACTTACATTGAATTTTATAAATAATTATTTTTTATTGACTTAAGGCTGTCAGAAACAAAATAGAATGGCTTCGATTTTCCCCACAAGCCTTGTTGTAACTAAAATCTGACACAGTCAAACAAGCAATAAAACAAAAATCTTTAGACCTAGAAACACAATTGGATTTGAACAGAGTTCCTACTTTCAGTTTGCCTATTAATATCAAATATATTCCTTGTCCTGTTTTGTATCTTACAACCCTCAAAACAAATATTTACAGAGGGTCTTTACTTTAGCACAATCTTCAGCTTTGGCTCTGCCTTTTTAGAAGGGCAATTCAGGAGGATACCTTGTCCTCAAAGACTTTGTCTGTGTGGGGACAGAGAAATGGAAGCTACAGAACATGTCCTTTTTAGATGCAGTTTTGATGGTGAAGCTCAAATCAAGATTTTGAAACCTTTGTTGAACAGGAGTTCTGTTACTTTTAAGTCAACTAGAATATTTTTCTGATTGATGAATTTCAGCAAACCACAAAGCTGGTCACCAAGTTTCTTATAATAGTGAACAAATTTCACAGCATTAAACAGAATTGACTCAAGGTAGTTAAGATTGCTGGATATTTTTTGTAATTTTAAAGACTTTAATCAATTTTATGCATTTATTTTTATTAATTTTATAAAGAATCTAGTACAGGGGTAGGGAACCTGCGGCTCTCCAGATGTTCAGGAACTACAATTCCCATCAGCCTCTGTCAGCATGGCCAATTGGTCATGCTGGTAGGGGCTGATAAGGAGAAACCCTGATCTAGTATAATGATTTGTATAATACTCTTTTTAGGCCAGTTGTCACTTTTATTGTTATTACTGGTCACTGAACAATATAAAGTGTCTATTCATCAATGTATGTCGATGAATAGCATGTTATACAATAAGCTTGTTAACAATGGCATTAAAATCCCAGTATAAAGCTAAAATTAAAACTAAAAACTACATGGTGTCAGTTCAACAAGGTTCCCAATCATAAGGAAGGGACAAAATAAACAAATCAAATTAAGACAGATAAATTACAAAAAAGTGCAGCTACTAGAACAGCATCTCTGGGGCTATGGGTAACTGGCAGCCTCTTCCCATCATCCCCTCTGAACCACCAGGCACAGGACGGGGGCAGATGTTTGCACTGTTCCATCAGATACCTTCGTTCACGGATCTGATGACCACTTCCGCCCAGCCATGGCCATATAGTAGATCAACTGTCTCTGAGCTTGGGAGCTGGGAACTGGGAGCCTGCATGACCGATGGTGGGGGGCCTCTTCCATCAGTCTTTCCTGATTAGTGCTGTTGCCCTGTGGTGTTGCAACAAGAGCAACACCCAGTTCCTCTGTGCATAGCCCATATATAATGTAGCACCAGAGTACTTGCCATTAGTGAGAGTTCCAAGCTCTGGGCATCTGTCAGTCACTGTGTTCAGTCCTCTGGCCACCTTGAGGCTTTGCACACTAAGGGGTTGGGCATCCTCTCCTGTTCGTTTGCCCCCTCCTGCTGGATGTGAGTCAACTAGTTGGTCACAGCCCCAGGCCTGTACACTAAATGCCAGTGCTCCTGAACCACTATCCCTTTTCATCACTCTGGGCTTCTTTCATTTCCCTCCCCATGCTGGTCACAGCACAGCAGTCCACTTAGGGAGTGGCTCAGCTGGGCCATTGTTGAGCTGTCCCTAGCTGCAGAGCTCCCCTCAGGACTGCTCTCTACAACAGCAAAAACTGCAGTCAGGATTACCATAACACTGTAACCTTCCTGTTCAAACACACTGCATACTGTACTGTACTGTTAAAATAAGAGTACTTACACTTTTTGGATGCTGAATAGCAACTTCCCGTTGCAGCCTTATTCTCTGAGGCATCATCACATCATCCTGTAATAAACGGGACAATATTACTGAATGTAAAAAGAGGCACACACCAGTAAGTAAAGACTGTGACCAGACTAACCTCATTTTACACACACCCCAAAGATAAAATGGTAAAACACAAGGGAAAAAAGTCTGTAAATACTGAAAGGAGTCCATGTACCACATTACTTTAATGGTTTAATGGATTCTATATGGCTGTCACACGACTGGAGTCTAACTACGTCAAAGTTAATTATAAATTAGAAGTCAAAATCTGGACTTCTTATAGTAAAACAAGCTACAGTACACAAATCTTGTATGTCAGAAATCTCACATGTCTACATCAATCTATAGAATGATTCCATTCACCAACACACAATCAATGATTGGTGGGGGGTGGAGGTCAGAATTTAATGTTAAACAATGAGAAACGAGGACAGGAAAAAAATAGTGCCTTTTTAAAAACCACACAAGTCCATAAGGAAACTGTCAGCCGCAGATTTGTCAAAACAGCACAATATTACACCCGTGAAATTCAACAAAAGCCACAGACCAAGTAAATGACATTAGTATGTCCATCCACCAGAAGCAGGTGTAAACATTTCATATTATTGGACTGCTGTGTGGTTTCCGGGCTGTATGGCCGTGTTCTAGCAGCATTCTCTCCTGACGTTTTGCCTGCATCCTCTGAAGATGCCAGCCACAGATGCAGGCAAAACGTCAGGAGAGAATGCTGCTAGAACACGGCCATACAGCCCAGAAACCACACAGCACCCCAGTGATTCCGGCCGTGAAAGCCTTCGACAATTTCATATTATTGCTTTGAAAACCTACAATCTACACAGTATGTCAATTCTGCATGTTTATTTAATATCTTTATACTCAGTCAACCTGCTACAATTCTGAACAGATAAAGTAATTCATTTTTCAGAATTTCCTACTGGAAAGTGGTAAGTGTCCAGAAATATGCTATTAATATTCTTTGCTATTCATTTATGAATTTAAAGTCCACCGTTTCCCATCAGGATGGGCTCAGGGTGGATCAAAACATCAGTTAACAGTAATAAAATCCAAACAAACACCCACTATACAATTTACTCCAACATTTAAAATTCTTTAATTTTCTGGCACCCTAAAACCAATAAAAAACAATTAGAAAGGAAAACATCTCAGAGCAGGGTCATAAGGAAATTCCCAAGGAAACAAAGAAAAGGAACAATGGGGAGGGAGGCAGGCAAAGATGGACATCATTCGTACCCTCAATCATAGGCCTAGAAGAACATTTCTGTATTACATGCCCAGCAGAATTGAAGAAAGTCCCACAGAGCCCAGGTCTAATTTGACAGAGCAGTCAAATTGATATGGTGCATATCCAACCAGTGCCCCAACAACTGCACAGGCTCTAAGCGGAATATCAGATCAAGTTCAAGGTGATCACCTTTAAAGCCTTTACCAGTCTGGAGCCCTCAAATCTGTGGGAACAACTCTTCCAATATATACCACCACCACCCCTCCTCCCAAGAGTGCTGAATTCAGCTGGGAATAATCTGCTGGTGGTCCCTTTTCCACAGTCTGGCTTGTTTCACTTGCGTTGTGGCACTGGCCATGGGGCAGCAACCCACTTTGAGAGTGGCTCAGTTGCACCATTGTCATGTCTTATCCAATCACTGTGCAGCTGGCCTCCTCATGATTGCTTTGAAAAACTACAGCCCAACAACAAAAACTACAGTTAACAGTACCATAATATTTTTAACCTTAGGATGTTGTGGGTTTTCTGGGTTGTATGGCCATGCTCCAGTAGTATTTTCTCCTGGCGTTTCGCCTGCATCTGTGGCTGGTATCTTTAGGGACATCCAACAATATATTTTTAACCTTCTTGTTCAAGCATACTACATACAGACTTCAAACCTGGGATCTTTGGAATGGGGAGAGCCCTGATAGACTTTAGATGCACTAAGAATGCTCTTTTATCACAGTAGCAAGCTTAATAGGTCACAGAAGAAAGGTCTGAACAGAAGCGGTGCTTAAATAGCTTCTAAAATACAACTGGAGAATCAGGAATTGGGGGGGGGGGGGGCAGAACTGGACAGGCACAAGACCTGCAATGGAGCTTTCCACTGAAACAAAGGTCCAGGAACTGGCTGTGGATAACCCTTCTCAAACACAATTAACAGTAGCGAATGGCACCCCCTAGTCCCCCACATCTTATACATCTAGCATGAATTCAACCTTAACCTCCCAAAAGTTAACTTAGGGAGTAACAGACTGACCAAACCTGGCAGTGCTCCTATTACCTTCTGACCAAGTCTCCTATTACCTTCTGGCCATTAGCTTTTCTAGGGCCTTGAAGATAGCCTGGAGCCACCAGAGTACTGACCCTTTAGTCCTCTTGGCTGATTGCCTGAGTCCTCCAAATCACCTCCAAGTCGTCCTCCAGGATTACTGCATTCACAATCCTAGCCAAGCTGTTGTCAACTAGAGATCATGTGCATTAGGAATGGAGTTCCCAAAAATGCCCAATGACATCAGAGGACCTCTGAGGTGAACTAGAGCCAATCAAGCCTCATCTGGGGCACTCTGATCCAGAACTGACAAGAGGCCAGTCCAGTACAGCTCTGATTTCCCAGACAGGGAACAGGCTAGGTCTGAGGTCAACCAGTCACCCAAGAGCCTCCAGGATCCACTTGCCCAAGCCGACTACAGGTTTCAGCCACCAACCGAGTCTGCTGCTGAGTATCAGAGGGCATGGGTGGCCCCCACAGTTCTCTTCACCCCTTTCTAGCCAGATCCCACTGACCTCTTACCACAGTAAGAACAGAAGAAGAAGAAGAAGAAGAAGAAGAAGAAGAAGAAGAAGAAGAAGAAGAAGAAGAGGAGGAGGAGGAGGAGGAGGAGGAGGAGGAGTTTGGATTTATATCCCCCCTTTCTCTCCTGCAGGAGACTCAAAGGGGCTTACAATCTCCTTGCCCTTCCCCCCTCACAACAAACACCCTGTGAGGTAGGTGGGGCTGAGAGAGCTCCGAAAAGCTGTGACTAGCCCAAGGTCACCCAGCTGGTGTGTGTAGGAATGTACAGGCTAATCTGAATTCCTGAGAAAGCATTAAATCCGAACTCTACTGTTTCAGTTGTGGGAGGCGGGGGGGGGGGGGGGGGGATGGAATCTGGTCCTGCTCTGTAGACAACTACTCAGTTTAGCCTTCCCCACTGAGTCTGCATTCAATGCATTCAATGTTACCACCATGGTGCCATAGTATTTTGAAATCTTTTTTCTAGTAAATTTTGAAAGGATTACGTGAAGCAGATAATTATCCCAAACTGTGGGTTGCCAACTTTCTCATGCTTCAGCATCACTGCAAGCAGTTTAACAAAGATCTGTTTGATCAGCCCACTTACCCAGGGCCGTACAGTTATTAGGACAAGTCACTTTTTTCATCATGTACTTCTGTGTACAGTAAACTTACACACTGGAAATGGTATGAAGGGATGCTGCTAGAACCCTACCACTTCATTCGGACCAATATGTGAAATGGTTTTACCAAACAGCTTTTACATTTCCTTTTCTTTCCCACCCCCACAATGGCAAGAGATTCTATCAGTGTTCTCCCCTTATTCATCTTAGCTGTTCACTCCTGTCAAACTATGTTTTGGCCTGCACACAAGAATGCACGTCAGAAATACATAAAGGAGAGAATTCTGCTGCAGCCTGAATCTGACCAGATGAGTCTACAGCTTTTCACAAAGCTGGGGTGGGGGTGGGGTGCCTTTGGGCTTCAGTTGTCTCTTCCTGTTCTAGCTACTGAATAACCTTGAAACAAAGTAACACTACAGTTTTATCAAAAAGGGGAACAGCTAGAAAACAACTCCTAGCCAATGACTCAATCTAATTAACTTACTTCAAGGCTACAGATCAACCAAAGGAATGGAAAGCAAACTTGTTTATCAGTGGAACACAAATTCAGCAACAAAATGATACATGTTTTCTTTGAACACAGAAAGCATAAAAAGGACTCTTGTGACATCTTGAAGGCTAACAGATTTATTGATCATCAAATGATCTGAACCTAGTCTGTAGAAGTCTATGCTTCAATAAGTCTGTTAGTCTTTAAAGAGCCTCAAGTATCCTTTTTGGGTCTGCAACAACAGACAACAAACACGGCTATGCCTTTAGAATTTCTTAATATAGCAGTTGTGCCTTATGTTAGAAACCTGATTATGTCAAAGGTTACTAACATAAGGAAGATTATCTTTTGATCTGTCAAACATATAGCTACCCAGTCAAACACATTTAATATTTGAGGTTTTCTATTTTTATTCATTTCATATGAATGATACTGGCACAAATTTGGCTCCTGTACCACAATATACTGAAATTTTAGTGAAAACCATTCCACATTAAATAGGATATATTATAGGATTCCTTAATATGGCTATACTGTATAATCTAAAAGCTTTTACAAACAGGTATTTCTGACAATGTTAAAACAGACTTGGTTATTCTTACACTCTTACTGTACTCCGCTATAAAATACCACCAATTATTACTTCCATTCTGTACAGACTGGACTTTAGCTACTCACCCCAATCTAGTACATTACACAAGTTCAGGACCAACACATCATGGAAAGATAAAATGTAGAGACAACAAAGGCACTAATAAGTCTACACTCTAAAATTCTGGATGAACCCACCTAACTTTCCAAACACCTTCTGAAATTTAGTTTTCATAAAGGAACAGAACCACCATAAATTACTGCCAACTCTATAAAGGAGAGCCAATAATAATGCATGATTGATCAGAAATTTCTCAGAGATCTAGGAGCCAACAGGACATAATTTCCTTGTCTTTCTCCCACTACAGGTCACCAGGGTAAGAAAGGCATTTTCTTTTCCAAAAACATTTGAAAGACAGACTGATATAGATCTACATCAAAAGTTCCATCCAGAAGTATTAAAAGTTGCCTGGCCATCAGCTTTTCATTCTCCTAACCCACAACTGACAAGTTTGATTCTGGCCTTTGATTATGTAGGAAGGGCCCGACAACCACTTCCTTCAAAACATCTGGTAGATACTTTCCCAAAAGAGACAAATTTACAATCTGACTGACTGAATTAGCCATCATACAAATTACTAGTAGCCCAAACCTCTCCAAACGTGTTATCTGCAGAAACCAACTCCAATCTAAGCAAATGCAATAGTCAGCAGCCTGGAGTCTACCAGCAGTACACAGACTACACTGGAGCAGACATAAGCTATGTTATTTGCAAAACACTTTGCAAAAGATTAGCAGAAGGCCACAGATGATCCACATGTTCCTATAACAGAGCTGGAGTCAATTTCCTAATTGCTCAAGAAAAACTCAACTGGCTAGCAATTAGTAACTCCAATGTTTACAAAGAATGAAATCTTCTATCCCAAACAGGCCTTCAAAAGGATAAGCTGCATTCACTTGGATTTGGCTCAAATATTCGGCAGTTTGTGCTCAAGCCCATCCTGTCTCAACAGTTTCATTTCAAATACAGTATTCTTCAAAGGAAAAGACTGAAAGAAAAGGAGCATAATTAGTTTTTAATATTGCACTATGAAATCATTCTCTCAAGAACAAACCTCAAAGTAGTGCTTAAGAAAAATTGGTTGGAGATAAACAGAAAAGCACAAATTCAAAAAATTCATCTTCAAAGCCTCAACACCAAGAAATGTGATGTGTCCTACTGTATATTTAGAAGTCTGGGCCACAAATTAATCCAAGTCTCGTGTGACTATATATATTTATATTTTTGAAAAACATTTCTCAATAAAATCATGCTACAGATACTACATGGCATAAAACCAGGGGGAATTTGAACACTCTACTGTCAGATGAATCATCGTAAGTAACCACTACAGAAGAAACAATATTTCATAATATACCAAAAATAATCCAGTATTATAGGAATTTGGTAATTAAACACATGCTTCCTGTTTCTCCAAAGTTCATTTTGAACAGAGAATCAATTTTTGAAAGAAGGAATAATGAAAATATCTTTACTTCACATTAAAAGCCAGCCAGGGATTTCTAAACAAGTAAAGATGTAGTTCTGCTGTGGGCGGGGGCCGGAGGGGGAGTTCTTAAGGATACCCAATCACATTTCAGATAGGCAGGCACTGAGTCTACACATGTTGGTATTAGAGTTATCCTCTTGCACAAGTGGCCATCCTATCAAATTCTGTTCAACTTAAAACTGGCAAAGCTTTACCACCAGCCCCAGTCATGAATTTCTTCTTAAATAGAGAAATAGAGTTGCATAGAGAATAGAGTTGCATTAGGAAAATTAGCCAAGAAGGGTTTTTTTCAGATGTCATTAGAAAACTGGAAACTTTACGGCAATTCACACTGAATTTTTTTTTTTTAAGGGAAAAAGACACAAGTCATCTTCCAACACATGGCATGGACAGATGCACTCCATTCTGGCCTTTTTACACTATCTGTTTGTATTTGTTTTTAAAACTTATGCATCTATGATGTTTTAAATGTTTTATATATTATGGTATTTAATGTGTTTTTATGTATGTTGTATTGTGAGCCGCCTTGAGTCTTTGGAGATATGGCGGGATACAAGTGCAAGAAATAAACAAACAAACAAATAAAGCAAATAAGCGATGCGAGCTCTGCTTTCAAAAAGGTATATACGTGGTCCAGAATTCAACCCTATTTTTTTTTAACTTGAAATACTGTTCTCTATGGGAGGGAGAAAAAAAGAGTGGTTCGTGTCAGACACAAATGTCCACCAACAAGTACTGCTAGAGGGGCCAGACAAAGAAAAGGAAGTAACTCTGCATTTGTCACAAGGTGAGCAAATCATCATTCTGCACAGCTGCCAACAGGAAGACCAAGTTTATTTGAAATACAATTCTCTGAAGAAAACAGCAAATATAGCCAAAGAGGTTTAACTGCAGGTTCACAGGAAGCTTTCCACTCTATACTATAATTATGGCATTATTACTATTTATCATAGTTTTATCCTGCCCTCACCAACTAAAGCCAAGTGCAGGTCGGTTAACAGTTTGAAATGATTAAAGCCACAAATAACAATTATTAAAACAATAAATAGCATAAATATAACTAAAACATTAAAGTATTAATATGATGTTATGATTTCGAATTCATACCCAGCGTGGAGAGCTAAAAGTTGTTAATGGATCAGAAAAGGGAAAAGGGGAAAGGGAAAAGAAGAGAGGGAGGGAGGGAGGGAGGGAGGGAGGGAGAATGGCAAAGAGTCAAGGGAGAATGGGAAGGAAGTGGGGAAAGGGAGGCCAGCTAAAGAACCACTGCTGTCCTCAACTGTAAGCCTGGGAGAACATCTCTGTCTTGCATGCCCTATGGAACTGTGCGAGACCCCAGAGGGCCCTCGTCTCATTTGAGAGAAAGTTCCACCAGGCTGGGGCCATGGCCGAAAAAACCCTGCTGCTGTCGAATAAGAGCAAGTAGCTAGGCCTAGATGAGTCATGCACTATCAAGTTACCCAGAGGATTCTGGAAAGCCTACCTCATGGAATTACAAATGAACCTCAGATGACAGAAATCTGGAGGGTGAACTCAATGGCATTATAGCCAGTTGAGGCATCTCCCCCTCTCCCTACCCAACTCAGACTCCACTACAGAATCTCCACGAATTTTGCAACCTAGATCTGAGAAACCTAACTCCAAAGAGTGCACCCTCAAAAGCTAACATAGACCTGAAAAGGGGGCCTGGCCCCTTTTGCTTTGAATGCTGCAGCTACCTAGCAATGGCCACTGAGGAAATTTACTACTAGTACTTAAAGCTACAGGCATTCCAATTATCATTCTGAGGTTTTTAAATTCCCAACGTATTTTTTTCACATTCAGATTTTTCGTTAAACCTGCAGCTCTTTTCAGGTTTGTAGAAAGGTCTGTCTTGCCCATTCACTACTCCAGTTTCCAGATTTAAGTATCCTCAGATTTGGCTGACTTTATTATTAGGAAGAGGAGGATGCATATGATTTTTATGTCATTTGTTGTACCTGGAAAAGCTAAACGAGCACCTCCCACATGTTTAAATACAACATTAAGAAAGATACAAGGTCTGGGCAAAATATTTATTACTGATTTAAGTAAAATTTGCAAATGCATGGCTCAAGTACATTTTGCTAGATAGGAAAGGAAGATGCAAAAGCTGAGTCCCTGATTCACATGTCTCATTCAGGAACATTCTAAAGTCAATTACAGGGCCCATGAGCAACTTAGAAGCAGCTACTTAAAAGCTCATTGCATGTCCTTTGAGGTAATGACTTCCTGTAGTCAGAAAAATCAGGGACAGTTGTCATGCCTGGGGTCTTCCCCATCAACTCCACATGCAAATAAGTGGTTTTAAAGCTGCTATTAGCAGAACTCCAGGAAATTCAAATCCACCATAAGTGAATAGCAAACTGAGCGGGAGAAGGGAGTATACTGTACTGATGCTTACTTTCAAGATCACAGAAAGAATATAAGAACATGTTAAAGAAGAAAAGGGACTAGGTTATGAAATCGTTATGCAGAAAAATCATTTCAGATGCCAAAGGAAAGTAGGACACAAAATACTCTGTTATTGAAACCAACAGTCCTCATATCAACGGCCGCCTTGGAAAATCACTTTGTAAATTTCTACAAAGAACACGGTGCTGCCCCACCTAAGCTAGGATTTGTGATTGATCTTCAGCAGCTCCCACATGGGGAGCCTGTAATCTGCTGGGAGGCATTTGGTCTGATTAAGACATTAAATATTGGAAAATCTCCTGGTCTTGATGCTTTGATCCTCTGAGAATAGCTCCTAATTGGTGGCTCCAAGTGTCGGCACCTATACTTACACTAATTAATTAAGAATAGACCATCCCATATTTGTGGAAAATATCATTTGCTGCACCTATAAATAAAAAGGTGATAAGATGGATCCACAAAATTATCAATCAGTCTCTTGAAATCATCAGTAAGTTATATGCAACTGCCTTGGTGGCTGCTGTCCTAGGGCACAGTTAAACTATTTGAGAAGCCATATATAATAGAACAGTGCAACACATTTCTTACAGCTCAGATTACAGGTCATTTCCTCTAGATACCTCCAGAACAGCATCTTCGCAACTGTCCGTTATTGATGGCTCATTCATTACACTTTTTTGGGGGGGCTGATCCAAATCACAGTCAGGGAGAAATTTCTTGGAAATTTGGTTACTGAATTGGCTACTAAAATACTCAGCTACCTCAGATTAAGGTTATGTTGGCTGACTGGGATCTGGGAAATTCAGGTTTGAATCCTCATTCTGCCATGGAAGCTTTCTGGGTGACCTGGGGCCAGTCACACACTCTTAGCCTCACCCCTAGAAAGTATTTGGAAGTGAGACCTCCAAGGAATACCAGGGTCATGATGTGGAAGGCAGTGGCAAACCATATCTGAACATTTCTTGCCTTGAAAATGAAGGGAAACAGGTATATTTGGTATATATAATCCTGTCAAGCAAAGTTGCGGGCAAAAATGTGGATTGTGCGGCACGTCAGATTAGAATAGTTATCTGTAAAAAGACCAGCCGTTTTACCTCAGAAGTTCATAAAAATGTAAGCAGAACTTTACTTAAACTGAGAGAGAGATATACATTATATACACAGTCTCATGTAGTAGGTACATGCATGGCTAATGGTTTGTTACAGTATGGTTGTGTTACAATATTTTATAGTCTATAGTCAGAGCACTATCTATATATCATTTGGTTTACAGCAGTATACAGAGTGTTTTTCTTTTAGTTAGTCAGGCAGTCTCCCAGTGTGTGGGGGAACAGAACACTACCAACAGATTTTAACTGTCACCTTTAGAATGTTCGTGCAGCTTCCCAGAATTCCATGCTGCTCTTGCTGTTGCTGCATGCAAAAAAGGCTGGAAATTCCAACCCCCCCTTCTCAGGCTGAACATTTCTTGCCTTGAAAACCTTATGGGGTTACTGTAAGTCAGCTGTGACTCAATGGCAAAAAAAGCAAAAACTGCACAGTTGACAGGGCAAAATTTAGTTTTGTTGTTATTTCTGTTTCTTTCTGTACTGATAAGCGATAATACTGGAAATACAAAGCATGGCTGGTCTTTTTTTTTCTTTAAAACCTTTCACCCCTGATTTAAAGAAACATTTCAAAAATTCAGTAGTATGGGAGACATAAATAACATTAATAGCAAAGATGCCACTTTTAAAGGCTGTTCACTCAAAACATGGGTGAAGCAGCACAAAAGTTTTTCCTATTAAACTTCATGGGAAATTGGCAGTTTGAACTCTGGTCTCCTTACACTGAGGTCCAATGGTCTAACCACTATATGAGGTCCAATGGTCTAACCACTCTCTCTCATTGAAGTACCATGGAAAGTTCACAGCTGGATTGATCAAGATTATGAGTTTTCAGCTCAAATAAAACAATATCAGTAAACTATCTCCTTCTCTTGAAGAGACACTTTGAATAATTAATAAATGAAACTATAACCTTTTTTAAAATCACATTATGTCTTTGAATGTACTAAAATTATGGTGAAATGGATCCCTAAGAAAACAGGGTACTAGCAAAAGTGATATTTCCATGGGAAACACAGCAGCACTGCCACCATCATTTTAAATGTGGGGAAGTGGGGACTATCATGCATTCACAAGATGCCACTCCTGGAAGTTGCTAATTTCATTGCAATATACCTGCTTCCCCAACACAACTCAGGGTTGCTACCAATGATTTCTAGGTAGCAGCAATAAACACGAACATGGTCCAATTTGTGTAGAGAGCCTCCACCCCATCTCCAGTGACATATATGTCAAAAGAAAATTTTGTTCTCCTTACTTTATGGAACACCTCTTTGGACACAAGAATTTGACAGTGATATTGAGAGGGTCACAGGCCAACTTTTTAAGGAAAATACTGGGAGTCCCAAAATGTATCCCTAATATGGTTATATATGCTGAATTGGGTCGACATTTTGTGGAAACGAAAGCCTGGGTCATCTTTTTCAGGTTCTGGCTGAAAATTTTCTTCAGAGCAAATGCTAACTCTCTTTTATTGCATTTCAAAAATGATCCACTCAGTACTTCCTGGCTATCAAATTTGAAAACCAAAATTAAATCCCTAGGCTTTTCTATTGAATTATTTGAATCCTCCAATTAGGACTATATATTTAGACTGCTAAAACAAATAATTTTTGATTTAGAAAGTCAAAAACTTTTTCCCTTACAGCCGTCCATATGCTCTCCTGAGTCACTGAAATTAGCTACCCATCGTGGCAAGATGGAACAATACTTTTACAATCTCAATAACCCTTTACATAGTAGAGCTTTCATGCTCGCCAGGATTAATGTCTTTCTCTCTAAAGTCATGGCAGGAAGATTTCAAGGCACTCCTGCTTATGCTCTGTAAACTCAGTGGACTCAATCCAGCACATTCTTCTGGACTGTCAATTTCATTCTATCCCATGTCCCATTCTATCTCATTCTATCACATCTATCTACTTCCGCTTCTCAAAGCAAAAAATGGATTGTCTATAGTCCATGTGGTGTCCTATCTACTGAATGATCTTTCTCCTGAGATAACTAACAAAGTTGCCACCTTTTTAGCTGAAGTGGTAAATGAAAGAGGACAGCTTTCTAATTGATCCGATTTTAACTAGTTTGATTTTAATGATTTAAAGAATGTAGTAGCATATTTATATAAGTTTCATATTTCCTTTTTTGGATCCTATTTATTTTTAGTGGATATTTTAATATTCCAGTATTTGAACCTCATGATTGAAATGTAATGTTTTTACATATGACATGCCTAATAAAGATCTTGTTGTATTGTATATATGTCAAAAGTACGAATAACCAACACTGGCGTTCCTGCCTAGGGACATGGGGTACCCCTTGTCCCCGGGCGCATCGGTTGAGGTCACGTGGGGGGCGCCAAAACATCCTCCTACAGAGCGAGGGATTGAGCAAGCCCTAGAAAGCAGGCACTGAAGCAGCCGACTGCTCCCAGTGCCTGTCGTAGCCCCGCCCACTCTGGACGGTGGCCTGGAGTGTCCAGGGGCGGGGGAGAAGTCCCACTGGGCTCCCAGGAGCAGGACTGGGGAGCTCCGCCTCCCCTCCCTCTAACCCAGCATGCCTTATTCGCCTTAAATTAAGTGTGGCATTACTCAGAAGCCTTCTCCCCGGCAGCCGGGCGCCGGCAGGCACAGGAAAAGGCAAGCTGAGCAGGGAGCCCAGAAGCAGCAGCAGAACTGAAGATGATGCTGACGTTTGCTTGGTAAACCTTCAGATGGGGGGTGACTTGTGAGAGATTTACATGCTTAAAAGTTAATTCCCACTTGCACTGGCTTGGAGCTGTTTCTCAGGCTAGCAGCCTACCTCACAGGGTTGGTGTGAGGACACAATTAGGAAAGTGGTGGGGAGGGAGCCATGTATGTTTTGCTGGGGGTAGGAGGTGATTTGTGAGAGATGATGCTGATGTTTGTTTGGTAAACCTTCAGATGGGGGGTGACTTGTGAGAGATTTACATGCTTAAAAGTTAATTCCCCTTGCACTGGCTTGGAGCTGTTTCTCAGGCTAGCAGCCTACCTCACAGGGTTGGTGTGAGGACACAATTAGGAAAGTGGTGGGGAGGGAGCCATGCGTGTTTTGCTGAGGGTAGGAGGTGATTTGTGAGAGATGATGCTGATGTTTGCTTGGTAAACCTTCAGATGGGGGTGACTTGTGAGAGATTTACATGCTTAAAAGTTAATTCCCCTTGCACTGGCTTGGAGCTGTTTCTCAGGCTAGCAGCCTACCTCACAGGGTTGGTGTGAGGACACAATTAGGAAAGTGGTGGGGAGAGAGCCATGCCTGTTTTGCTGGGGGTAGGAGGTGATTTGTGAGAGATGATGCTGATGTTTGTTTGGTAAACCTTCAGATGGGGGTGACTTGTGAGAGATTTACATGCTTAAAAGTTAATTCCCCTTGCACTGGCTTGGAGCTGTTTCTCAGGCTAGCAGCCTACCTCACAGGGTTGGTGTGAGGACACAATTAGGAAAGTGGTGGGGAAGGAGCCATGTATGTTTTGCTGGGGGTAGGAGGTGATTTGTGAGAGATGATGCTGATGTTTGCTTGGCAAACCTTGGGGGTGACTTGTGAGAGATTTACATGCTTAAAAGTTAATTCCCACTTGCACTGGCTTGGAGCTGTTTCTCAGGCTAGCAGCCTACCTCACAGGGTTGGTGTGAGGACACAATTAGGAAAGTGGTGGGGAGGGAGCCATGTATGTTTTGCTGGGGGTAGGAGGTGATTTCTGAGAGATGATGCTGATGTTTGCTTGGTAAACCTTCAGATGGGGGGTGACTTGTGAGAGATTTACATGCTTAAAAGTTAATTCCCACTCTTTGGAGCTCTTTCTGAGGCTAACAACCTACCTCATAGGGTTGGTGTGAGGACACAATTAGGAAAGAGAGTTGGTGGGGAGAAAGCCATGTATATTTTGCTGGTGGAGGGAGGTGTTTTGTGAGCTGGTGCAAAAAATCATTGTTTGGTCGTTGTGGGGGAGGGTGGTCATCCATACCTGGGGTGGGGGTGGGGGGGCACCAAACTCAGATTTTGTCCCCGGGCTCCAGTTTGCCTAGATTCGCCCCTGATAACCAATACTATTTTGTAATAATCAATACTATTTTGTCCTGAATGTCTGACAAGCAGAAAAAATACTGAACCAACTTTGAGGGGTTTTAACTTATAGCAAACAATTGCTACATTTCCTTACAGTCATTTCTTGACAATACTTGGGCACTTTCCCCATGACTAACGTGACTAACATGATTTCCTGAATAACCTTACCCAATAGTGAACTGGTGAACCGAAACCAAGAAGGCAAGGAGGTAAATGAGAGCAGAAACAGACAATATTAAGTCACACAGCTGATAACATGTTTTTCAGTAATTAGTGTACAGCATTGAGAAACTGCTTTTAAGGAGAATACCAAATAATTCCTAGATGTTATCAATTCCAGGAGTATCTCTGTTCCTCAACACTGTCCACCAGCACAGAAAAGAGGAACAGAAATTTTTTGTTGCATCAGATTTTGTTGCATCAGATTTTCAACTTACTTTGCAAATCTCTTTACAAATGCTTTGGTGCTTCACTCTTACTCTAAGCAAATATGTAAAGAAAATGGGGGAAGGTCTGATTCTTTATCAGACTTTTCATAATGAACAGTTTTTCCAGACTCAGTTGCGCAGCAGATCATAAACATATTAAGGGGACTAATTTCAAAGGTCTGACTATTAAATCAATTACGTTTGTGCCAAAACAGGTGTAACCCTATGTTGGAAATAAGACAGATATATAAGTCTCTACCCCTCTTCCTCCCTCTCCGCCTCTCTCTCTTTGTCTCCTTCTGCTTGCTGGAAAATTTCCAGGAAAGAAAAACAAGGAAGGAAAATTTAAATGCTGCCATAGAGGTAATACACTTTAAATATAATAATGGAAACAGCTGAGTAAGAACTAAAACAAATTTACAGTGTCTACTAATCTCATTCAGTCCAGAATTCTGTGGGCATTCGAACATATACACAGATTTTACGCAGTCTCCCCCACCCATTTCAATGGAGGCACCAGAACTCCTAGTGCAAATTAATATCCACTAAAATTAACAAGGAAGCCATTGCAGGAAAGGAATCTGCATACCTACATCACAACTTCTGTACCAGGAACAAACTGGTGGTTTGGATTTATGTTTATATTGCACTGTTTTGGCCAACTTATACATCAGAATAGTTCATTACTACTTACTACACCTGCAGGTAGGAGCACAAGTACTTACATATTTTAAAAAGAGGAAACAAAGAATTAATTTATACATTTTCTATGCTCAGCATTGACACCATTGCCCAGGAAAGGCAACAGTCAGTTCCACAATCTGTGTTGCAATCTTCACTTAAGTTTTTTCATGCACAACAGTATGATCATAATAGCTGAACACAGCACAAATTGGAATAGTCAGAGATCTACTGATTGTTGCATTCCAGAAGCACTAGGAATGTTAGACTAATATACTGATTTCACAGAACAAAGGTCAAAAATGGTATGAATGTCTCATAATGCAACTTCACATGACCCGTCAAATTAAGGTGGGATCTCCACATCTGCTCCCTTAATGGCATTATCACTTGGCTACTGAATCCCAACAACCACTTTCAGAGTAAAGAGTCCCCTCCCACAAGCTGCATCAACAACATGAAGCACAGCCTTATACTGTTTCTTCTGCAGAAGAGTCATAGTGATGAACAGGGACAAATGGGGAAGCAGGAACAGCCGCAGAGAGCATTTTATTCTTCAGCCCCCAAACTCCTGGACTGGGAGAAAGGAGCAAAAACCAGCTTTCTCAGTGTAGCAGCTGCTCACCATTCCTCAAGGGGCTCCAGCAGCCTGCTTGCTTTCCCCCATAGCTACTTGCCAGCCCCATGTGGGGAACAAGCGGCTGATTTTGCTTGCTGCAGCAGCTGCTCATCTGCCTTGCTCAGGGTGAGGGCTGCTCCTTGTTTGGGATCAAGGTGGCCCACAACAGGAGGCAGCCCCCAAAGACATAAGAAATGTAAAACAATCAAATAATAACATATGCAATTAAAAACACAACAATTAAAATACCCAGTGATGCTCCAATTTCATTTCCACCCCCCTGGGTGACCAACCAAGGAAGGAGGAATATAAAGAATGTTACACAGGCAGGAGCCAAAGCTAAGAACGCTTTGGCCCGGATTGGGAATAACCTGACTGAGGACATCTCGACAATTTTAAGGCCAGGGACCACCGGCAAGTTATTCCCAGCTGAGCAGTATGCCCTTTGGAAAGTATATTGGGGCAATGAATCATCCCTTCCTTACGTAAGGAATGAGAAGACTCTTAAATCCCTCTAGTTCTTGGTGTGTGTTTTGCTATCATGTTGTCATTGTTGAAAGCTGTTTTTAAATTATTATGTTTTGATTATTAGCCACTTTGAATGAATTTATGTGGAAAGACATGCTACAAATTATTTTGATATGAATAATCTTAGTGGACAGTTCCTATTTACTATACCACAAATACAGATGAGAATCCACAAATAACTAGTACAGTACCTTCCATAAGTAAAGGAAGATACCATTGTATCTATGCATGAACAATATACATAGAGGACACTGATGTATATACATAGAGGACACTGAGGATACATAGAGTACATTTCCCAGTTGAGCTGGAGGGGTGGGGAACACAATGCAATTAACACAGCAGAAACAACTTAACGGGAACAACATATATTTATATCTCTTACTTCAAAAAATGTCTTCCAAGAAAGAGGCTCATTTTTATTAAAGAGAAAAGCAACCAGGATTCTTGAGGAATGAGTCATTTCACCCTTAAATAATTTATCTGCAAACTACCAAGTTAAACTGTGCTGTGCCAAGCTGAAAACTCCATAAAACAAAACACAGCTGATAAAGAATTTGATACAGTAGCTCATAAAGTTGCACCTGTATTGATAGTAATAGGCTGGACAAGGGAAAATGTTATCGTGGCAGAATATCTTATCATTTTGATGTGTAACCAGTACTCTGCACAAGAGGCTACTGGTAGCACAGAATATGGGAAAATAATGATTTCCAATTGGCAAAGGTGTCAGACAGGGATGCATAGATCTCTTCAATCTATATGTGGAACATATAAGGAAAGCTGAATTAGATTTAGATAAAGGCAGAGTGAAAATTGGGGGAAGGAACATTAACCATTTGCCCATGGAGCACCCCAAAATTCTTGTGGGTAAAGGGCCCCCCAGAATTAGGCAAAGTGGAGATCTGCAACAGAAGGGAGAAATCAGCAAAAAAATGACATGTGCTGCTTTGCCAACATCAATGCCATTCTGCTAGGGCAAAATGTGATCCATGTTTTTAACATAACTGCCCACATTCCAGGGTATCTCCACTTCTGAGGACCATCAATGTATTTTTTTTGGTGGCAACACACTTAGAACAGAGGCACGACAGCCTCTCAAAAATGCTCAGTCAATGGATGAAGAGAATCAGGCTTAAATCCTTAAATTAAATGCATATTCACATGAACATATGACACAAAATGTGAACATCCAATAATAACCACTCTACAATGATCTGAAAGAGAGGGGGACATTTGAAGGTCTTACTGCCAAATTCACAATATTAGGCAAAAAAATGTACTTACAGAATCGAGAAAGCAGAGATAAGTCCCCAAGCTCTGGTCTACAGCACGATTTTTAGCAAAGCCAACTGTTGGGGAAGTAAAGGAATAATTTATGACACACATACCACTGCAATTTTATCTGTCTGATTTATAACCTGCACTTCCCAAAACAATCAGAGCAATGTATATCATAAAAACCACAATTAAAATATGCTTCACAATTTAAACCACACACACACACACACACACACACACACACACACACACACACACAGAGGTGCCATAAAATCCCATTTTGAGGGCCTGTTAGAGGGGAAGAGATAGGACAGTGGTGGTGAACCTATGGCACAGGTGCCAGAGGTGGCACTCAGAGCCCTCTCTGTGAGCACATGCGCACAGAGTGCGTCATGTGGGGGGAAAAGCACTATTAAACCCCACTGATTTTCATGGGAAGAACTAAAGCGTGATCCTTTACCTGACAGTAAGCTCAGTTGCTGGCAGTGGGGCTTGCTTCTGAGTAAACTCTCCTAGGGTCATGATTCACCCGTTTGAAGAGTTGCACGGTTGCTTCAAAGCAAAGCCACTGACTACCACCAAGCTTACTCCCGAGTAACGCACGGCTCGGAGCCAACCATTTTTTCTAAACTAAAACATCAGTATTCAGGTTAAATTGCCGCGTTGGCACTTCTATGAAGTAAATTTGGAGCTTTGGAGTTTGCAGTTTGGGCACTCGGTCTCGAAAAGGTTTGCCATCACTGAGATAGGACAAGGGATAACTGAAAATCTAATTCCCAAAGGAAAAACAATAACCTCCATAATTAAAGGAAAGGGAGGGAAAGAAGGGGTGGAATGGGGAGTAAGGCCATATATATCATGTCACTATCCTCAACAATAGGCCTGGGGGAACATCTCAGTCTTGCAGGCCCAACAGAACTACAATAAGTTGCGGAGCCTGGGTCTCATTCAAGAGAGAATTCCACCAGGCCAGGGCCAAGAAAGCTCTGGCTCTGGTCGATAACAGCCAGATAGTTTTCAGGTCAAGGCTACCAGCAAATTTCTCCTGGCTGAACACAGCACTCTCAGGGGGTATGTCAGGAGCGTCAGTCCCACCAGTATGAGGGTCTTTGGCTTTAAAGGTTTTCACCAAAACCATGAACCTGATTCCATACTCCACCAAGAGCCAGTGTAGCTGGCAAAACACTGGCTGAATATGTGCCCTGAATATGTGCCTTGTAAGGACCTGAGCTGCTGCATTCTGTACCAATTGGAGATTCCAGATCAGTCTCAAGGGTAGCCTTTCATAGAGAGAATAACAGTAATCTGGAGGTGACCATTTCATGGATCACTGAAGCCGTCAGGGCAAAATAGATAGAGGGACCAGCTGCCAGATCTGGCAAAGGTGAAAAAAATGCCACGTGGGCTACATTCGTGGCCTGTGCCTTCACAGATAAGGAGGCATTCAGAGTCACTCCCAAACTCTGATGGTTGATGCAGGTGTCAGTGGCACACCTGATCCCAAGTCTCCTTGACCGAGTCACAGGATCTCTGTCTTCAATGGATTTAGTTTCAGACAATTCTGCCTCAGCCATTTTGCTACATACAGCCTCCACGCATCTGGCCAGTAAAGTCAGGGAAGTCCAACCAGTCCATTAACAAATGCAGCTGGGTATCATCTGCATACTGATAGCAATTCAGCCCAAAACACTGGACCAACTGGGTAAGGGATGCATGTAGATATTAACTAACAGTGGGGAGAGAGTGGCCCTTACAAGACACACCAATGATTGCTACACTGACATCCTCCCCCTTGTGCTACCCCCTGTCCCCAAACTGGACTAGCCATTGCAAGGCTGTCCCACACATCCCTGTGTTAGCAAGGTGATGGATCAATAGTTTGTAACTGACAGTGTCAAATGCTGCTGTCAGTTCAAGCAATAATAGCAGTGCTGACTCTCCTTGATCCAGCTGTCTTTGGAGGTCGTCTGTAAGGGCAATCAACACTGCCTCTGTCCCATGGCCAGGTTAGAAGCCAGACTGAACCGGGTCCAGAACCAATGTGTCCTCCAAGAAACTCTGGAGCTAATCCACCACTGCTCTCTCAACTACCTTACCCAAGTTCAAAAGATTTGACATTAGGCAGCAGATATGGATCAGTAGGATTCAAAGATGACTTTTTAAAGAGTGACCTCACATCTGCCTTCTTCAGACTTCCTGAGAACACCAAAATACTGAGGACAGATTGATTACATCTGCCAAGGGGTCCATATTTCATCACCACCAGCTTTAAACAACCATGACAGACACAGATCCAAGAAGCAAGTGGTAGGCTTCATAGTCACCAAAATCCTGTCAACATCGCCCTAGGACATTTGGAAGAGCAACAAGATACTATCCGCAAAACAGCTCAGAAAAGCCTCATAGCTAATAGAAGAATATTGTTGGGGGAACCCTCTGAGAGGGAAGTTAAAAACCAAATTACTCTAAACAATTTTGATGGGCAAGAGTTTGCAGATGCCATGGAAGTCGTGTAAGACTACTTTTTAGCAGCCTTCACTGACATCTCATAGGATCTCATACACGTTCCATAAGATGTAGCATTTTTGCAAGTATGCTACCAAACTTGCTCTAGTTGTCTAACTCCTGTTTTCTTCTCTGGAGCTCCATGTACTACCACAGAGCTAGCTTGGATCAGGGGCAGAAAGGATGTTGGGGAGCGATCACATCAATGGCTTCAAAGAGATGGCTATGCTAGTCTTCTATCAGCTCATTCAACAAGTCGCCAGGGGCCAATGGATCCCGCAGAACATTCCAGAAACCAATGGAATCCATTAGTTTCTGCAGGTGAGAATAAATTCACTTGTCATTAATTTAGGGAGGGTTTGGAATACTGTGCTGCTTCCGTTCATGCAAAGCAAGCCACCTATAAGAACACCAGGAAGGTAAAGCTGGAGTCTGAAGTTGGGGGGTGAGGGGAAGGAATTGATGGATTTATTTATTTGATTTATAACATGCTAACCTGCCTTGATCCAGCTGTCCTCAGAGGTCATCTGGGCGGTCAAATAACGGGGCCTCTGTCCCAGGTCGGAGGCCAGACTGAAGTGGATTCAGAGCTGATGTGTCCTCCAAAAAACCCTGACCATAGCACTCTGTCAATAGAGTCCAGACTCACATCGACCCCCATGCAAAGATCAGGTAACTTGACTTTTGTAGCCTCTGACTATGCTGAAAACACTTCCTGGAAACACCAGGAAGGGAAAGCAATATAAATCAAGTAAATAAGTATTAGAATCTATCAATTCCCTCCTTCCCCCATGCAACTTCAGACTTTTCCATCTTGGTGTGAAGGAGGGAGCATTTTTGTTTATTTTCTTCTACCATGTCAGAACCCTTCTTTGTACCTCCTGACATTCCTGTGGGCACCCTGACTCCAAGGAGAAGAGTTTTAGAAAACTTGGGGGGCTACAACAAGAGGGAGGAGTTTCATGATCCCTGAAACAACACTGAAATAGTACTCGGGACACAATTCCACAAGAAGACAATAGTTATAATAATAGTTATAGTAAAACCGATAACTGGATGGTTTATCTAGTCACTCCTTCCCAGCAAAAAAACCTGATCAAATTCCAAGTATTTGAAGGACTCTTAGCATCTGAGATTTTACACACAGTTGAAAGAGTATGAAGACCACACTGATTCAATATTTGAGGGTCACCGAATCCCTACCTGTGCCATTGAACACAGCAAGATATGTGCATATTCTAAATGAATAAATAAAACCAGCAGTAATAGAAATACTCCAGGAGTAGCCAGCCATATTAATCCCCTGCAGTTAAAATAATTGCAAGGAAAACTCAAAATGAGGGAGTTATTTCTAAACAAAAAGGTTATTGCAGCAGACTTACAAATGTATACCTCAATTATATATTGCTTACTAATTACTTTTTGGAGATGGCAAAGTCCCACCTGATGGTTATTCTCCAGTCTACTCAATTAGAACTATATCCAACAATAACCAAATTCTATCCCTGCCTTCCTGAGCCGCTCTCTCTCTCTGTGTTTTGTTGAATTTTTGGCACACTCAAAAATATTACTAAATCCTCAGTAAAGCAGGTCTGAGCATGCTTATGGAAGACAAAAACCCACAGTTCTGGACAATTATCTCCTAAAAAAGAAAATGAATAGACTCAAGCTGAACTACTCAACTAATCCCATCACAGGGCAGAAACAGCTCCAGCAGGGCCAGTTGTATAATCAAGACTGTCCATCTCTCTCTCTCTCTCTCTCTCTCTCCCTCTCTCTCCATCCCCCACTACCACAAAATACTTAAAAGCCAATATAAAGTAAGTGAGGCAAAAGAATACTGAGATTAAAGGTTTTTTCATATGTCATAAAATCAAACTTGGTTCAATCACACAAAGGAGCTCATAAATAAAACTTGGCAAATATGCAATCTAGAGGTAGCCCAAAATCTACGTTTACTTACATTTTAAATCATATATGCAAAATACAGTAATGACCTCAGCCTGTAGTTACAGTTTTCACAACAGTTAAAGATACCCTGATTTCCTGACACTTGAAATTCAGATAATGCAATGCTACTGTACTTACACAACAATCAAGATTTTAAGAAAAAAGTGAATGCTTTTAGAATATTACCAAAATGATACAATATCCATCAAGAATACTTAAAGGATAGTCCTTACATACACATGAGGTGAAAGTGGAAGAGTGCTTAACCCCCAAAAGTTAAAAAATAAGATGCTTAACTTGAAAACAAGGCATCTAAAATGTTGGTGTTGATCTGTTCATTATGACGTCCTACTGTTATCAGCACAATTAGATGACTCTGAAGCTATTTTACTCTGCAGATATACTGAATATTAAAATTTGGGCTCAGGCAATACATCTTGCATTTGGCCTGAGCAAAGAATTCATTCTGATATTGCTCTACTGATGAGAGTCAAATGTTTGTGCCAAGGCTTTGCATTTTGTAAGGCCTACTTACTAACTGAAAAGAGCCTGTTACCATGGTCACAAGAGTAAAAACCTAAGACCCCATGAGATATTAACATTCCTCAGTCTTGGAAAGAAGTAGTTTTGTGGTAGTTTCTTTAAAGCCACTGACCCTTTCTTTTGTGAGGGTTTTTCCCTTTTGTTTCCCTTTTTCCTTTTCCATGACAGAATGGAATCAGAAACGAATCTTAATCCAGTGTAAACAGTCCAAGACATGAAGACTGTCACATTGTTTCATTATTGGGGCTGCTTGTTTCAAAGGAAGTATTCCCCACAAGTTTTAACCACTCCTAACCACAGCAAAGTAAATCACTAAGGACAAAGAGGTCACAAATATTTCCAACAAAAACTGACTCCCCAAATGTAACTGCTAATACAAACAAGCTGTTCTGCGCTGGAAAATGATCACTGCATAGCAACCTATTTCAACATTATAATGCGCGCGGGCGCACGCACACACACACACAATTGTTTTCAAATGATTTGGAAAATACAGACCATAAATAGAGAGGTCTTTTTAAGTGGGTTTTTGTGTCTATGGATTTTAACACAGATTTAAAAAATATATTTAAACAAGGCAAATAAATCATTAGGCAACTGCAGGAGGAAATGAAACTCAGTGACCAAAAATGTAAATTGTTCTTAAAAAGCAAAGATTTACTGTTCTTAAAATAATAACCTTTTGCCAATGGCATATTAGCATGGACATTAAAATAATTTTTATTTGATGTTTTAGTAGAGTTTATCAAGTTCAAATCAGATGCCTTGACTTTAGCAAATTTCCAGGGAAAGAACTTTCACAACTGTGACGCAGTTTCCCCTTCCCCGCAAGAAAGCTTGGATAAATTAATTTCAAGGAACATTTATACAATCCAAGGGCCATTTCAAATATAGCAGAGCTTCCACACAGAAAATGAAAGAAGAGTGCAAACCATGTACATCATTCTGCATTTACTTTCCTGCAGACGTGTTTGGAATTTAGTCATGAGACCAAGAACAATGGTACAAATTCATACCTACGCATATTGCTATTGACTGAAGAAGTAATCTGCCGATACATTAATAAATCAATGAAACTGCATTTATTTAAAATGAGATAAAATGTATGAATAATACATGTGGATGTACATAAAGTTCCATTCCAATCATCCCATCCACAATGTACACCAATCGAAATGGATGTGACCTGTTCTATTTTTCCATGCTGGATCATAATATTGGCCACCTAAACACACACATTAACAAACATGGTTGCTGTATCACACTGAACTCTAAGCCAACTGGCAACCAATTTACTGCTCTGGTCAAATTTAATTTTGATTTATTTATTTATTATTTATACCCTGCCTGTTCCTGGCTAAGGTCGGGTTCAGGGCAGCTCACAATAGAATTAAAAACACAGCATAAATAATACATGGAACAAAGCAGTCCCTTCTTCCAAAATAAGGGAGGGGTGGCTTGGAACAGAAAAGCAGCAGAAAAGCAAAGGTGGCTCTTGCATGAGCACACACATTTAGTAGAGTTTATCAAGTTCAAATCAGATGCCTTGACTTTAGCAAATTTCCAGGGAAAGAACTTTCACAACTGTGACGCAGTTTCCCCGCACAGAAGGGAATGGTACAGCAGATTAACAATTACAGTACTAGAAGAACAAAGTACTATCTAAAAGACCAAATTATCAGAGTATAAGTTTTCTTCAGCAGAGCTGTCATAACAGCATTATGGGCAAAGCAGTGTGTAAAATACAAACGCATACATGTACACATGGTTCCAGAGGTGACCATGATAAATCCAAGGTCAATGTCAATGTCTACTTGTTATCATAAAAATTAATATTGTTCATTATCTTTAGTAAAACGCATGCTAAATACACATCTTCCAACAACAAATATTTATATTTTAGTAAAGTAAAGTATTTATTGTTTATGGACAGCAAGTCACAACGAACATGTGTTGAGATGGCTCTGTTCTTGACTCAAAGCTCACTTTCTCTGATACTATGAACATTTATAGCCTGAAAAAAATGTTGGTCTTTAAGGTATTTATTACTGGGCTCAAATTTTGTTTTTCAACATGATGACATATCTGAAACAGTTCTAAATGCAATATACTGGCTGCCAATTCATTTCCAAGCACAACTCATGAGGTATGCGAGTATGAAGAACCAGCTACTCTCAGATGAACCAGTCCCCAGTTAAGATTAGTGTCAGAGATTCCCAACTTCTGAGGTTGCACAAGAGACAACCAATTTCTTGTCTACGGTGATGCTTCAGATGCGGAACTCCCTTCTCATAACACCTCACTTGTCCCTAGCTTATTAAAGTTTAGGACACAGTTGAATTTTTAAAATTTACCCAAGCACTTTTTTAAATTGGTGTTTTAACAAGTTTACAGTACAATTCTGAGTGGAAGGACACAAAAGGGCTCAAGATGAGGGCATGACTCCTCCACCAATGTGGATGCCACTCCATGCTGGTGCAGGAACACTTCTACTGGAATTGGGAAATCACATTGCTGCATGATGCCCACGCACCAACACTGCTGTAGCACCAGTGCTCCTCTGGCACAGGGTGTGGTGCCAATGGGGATGTTCCCAGGGGCGGAGCCAACTTTAGTCGGCTTCCTATGGCCTTTCACCTGGAAACACCTTTTGGTGTCTTAGACTTATGCCAGCAAAAAGGGTTTCACAGACCCCAGGGATGTATTACGGCTTTTCACTGCCCCCATTGTTTTTCTATCTTTTTTTGTTCTCTACACCTTCACAATCCTCTTTGGAGACGACAGGGCTGCACTGTCTTCAACTGCCACTCATCTACCTTCCCAACCCATAATTGGCTGCTCCATTCTTATCATTTATCTGCTGCTCATAATTGTTTTTAAAGTGCCGTTTCATTCTGTCCGTTTGCCATTTTTATGTCTTAAACATTTGTGGGAACTTATTAGGAAACTAACACATATTTTACACTTTAAAAAAGATGTACAAGAAAAGGTTAAAAGTATGAATTGTCCACAGGAACAAGCCATCAACTAAAAAAGCTGCCTTTTCTTAGAAGGAGGAACCACTAGGATTTTATAAACATATTTACATGCAATTTGGTGTTTTAAGCAAATGGGAATTTTTTAAGATTTGTGACATTTTTAGAGGAAAAAAAGAGGTCTATGTGTAAATTGTACCTTCCAAAATAATTTGAAGAAATTAATGGGAAAATGGCAGACATATAATTATCTCATGTAAACATATGTTTACATATGTTTAAATGAGATGATTATGTGCTTACTGAAATCAAGGGAAAAAATTAAACATTTTTGGCAAAAATTTATTTTAGGAAAAATTAAGTAGTGCCTGAATTTATCCTGTTCTCTTCCTCCAAAAACCAATATACTATCCTTTTGCCATTTATCTGGAGGACACAAAAATATTTACAGGTCATATGTAACCTGGCCAACCTTCATCCTGCAGTGGTCACAGACGGCAATTCAGCTTAAATCCATCACTTGCTAGCTTCATTCCATATTGTTGTTGTTGTCTGGCAGTTTTAATGCTGGTTATACCATACACAATTGCTGAGGAAAATCACTGAAGTTGATTCAGTATTTTTTTAAAGCAAAGTATTAATTTCTAGGAATGTCATCATCATCATTTAGCCTTTATTTGGCATAAACAGTATAAAATCACATCTAAATCGCATCAAAATACAAACTTGCAATATATAACAAATTAAGTTGATTATTTCTAGGAATGTAAAATATAGCTAATTATTTCTGGCAATAAAGCCATGATAATTTAAAATTCAGTTCAAAACTCATTAAGTGGACATTCCACAATGAATATCTATATAATGTTCAGTGATTTTTTTTCTGCATAATATATTTAGTGCAAGGTAAAATTCAGGTATCCTAGCCCCAGACGATGGAGGACTTTACATTAACAACATTACGAACTGTGTCCAAGAGCAAATGAGTTATTGGCTGTGATCCAGCTTGCTTACTACATCCAGGCATTGGTTCAGGATGTCCACAGTCTTACCTACCTCCTTGCGGCCGGGATGAACAATGTCCTCCAACACACACTAGAATGCCCACTTCTTCTAATAAAACTTTCCATTTTTCTATTATGTTTATTGAATTGTCCTGATAAAAAAAGAAAAAAATTGAATACATAAATTAAAATTGTCATATAGCACCTGAAGAGCTGTTGTAGTATAAGGATTTTGTGTGTGCCCACATCATATACCAGTGGTGGCGAACCTATGGCACGGGTGCCAGAGGTGGCACTCTGAGCCCTCTCTGTGGGCACGCGCAAACAGAGTGACCCCTCCACACACACACATCTAGGCTGGCTTGGGCCGCTGGGCTCGATTATTAGCATTGAACCTAAGACCTAGTTTTGGGGAAGCAGTGTAGGTAACCCTATTAAGCGCTATTAAACCCCACTGATTTTCATGTGAAGAACTAAAGCGTGATCCTTTACCAGAGAGTAAGCTCGGTTGCTGGCAATGGGGCTTGCTTCTGAGCAAACCCTCCTATGGTCGTGATTCACCTGTTGGAAGAGTTGCACGGTGGCTTCAAAGCAAAGCCACCGACTACCACCAAGCTTACTCCCGAGTAATGCGCACCTTGGAGCCAACCATTTTTCCTAAACTAAAACCTCAGTATTCAGGTTAAATTGCCGTGTTGGCACTTTGCGATAAATAAGTGGGTTTTGGGTTGCAATTTGGGCGCTCGGTCTCGAAAAGGTTACCATCACTGTCATATACCATGAACACATATAAAAAAATATGTACACAACAAGGAAAAAGGCCCTGAAATGCAAAAGGCACAGCCTATGACATTGAAGTACAACAAGCAAACGGATGCCAGATAAGCACAAATTCTGAGGCCAGTAGCACCTTAAAACCCAACAAAATGTTCCATGGCATAAGCTTTCTGAGTCACAGTGAACATTCATAACAGCTGCAGTTGGCAAAAAAACCATTTCCCTAAATTTGCTAACTTAACACAATTTAACGCCTCAAATTTAACATTTTAATTAAATAAGGCCAAAACAAAAACAACTACACTTTCAGATGAATTACAGTTCAGCAATTTCATGTGATATTTTAGTTTTAAAAGTAAAACATTTAACTAAGCAGGATAACAATACATTCCTGATATATGATTAAATAGTACATGATAATGAAATAACAAATTAGAACTAAATATTAGGTATAAAAATATACCTACCGTACTAGCATCATTAAAAACAGAGAGTTCAATGGAACCTTGGAAGTCTTGATTCAGAAGAGATTTCAAACATTCATCCAACCAGCATTCAGCATTGTAAACGGGCAGAATTACAGACTACAAAGAATGTGACACAAAGGAGTCAGCCTTCTCACATTGATTATTAGAAACTGCACCTCAAATTTAAATTGTAGCAAAAGAAAATGCAAATACTAAATTGGCTTTGTTTCATATTAAGGCTGCATTTTCAAACTGCAGCAACCAAATTTTGAGATTGCCCTCCCAAACCTATCAATTATGCATTCATCAGCAGCAGAAGTAAAAAAATTCAAAAAATTCACAAACTTCCAGTTAGAGTCATATCTCATACATTCAAAACCACATTAACTCAACAATGTTACACTACAATGAAGACGTATCCTTCTCTAACAAATAATACTAGTAGCAGCATTATCCAACCACAACATATTTTTGCACATCAGGTACTTCCACACTGTTTCTAACCAGCCTTAAAGAAAAATCTACATCATTAACCAAGGAAAACAGAAGTACGTTCAAGAAGCACCTATACAATAAAAATCGTGATGCCCGATCAAAAGACCAGAAATGTGTTTGTTATATGTTTGCTACCCCTTGTCTCTTTTGGCAAGTGTGTAAGTGTGTGCCTTCTCTCCAAAAAAGTTCAGCATAAAAATGTAGCAGGCCAAAAATAGATTTTGGCTAGCAAACCAGTGAAAATTTAGGGATCACTCTACATGTTTAGAAAAGCAAATTCTGGAAATTTGCTCAAACAAGAGAATCTGCTTTGTTTCAAAATATAATTCAAAGAATGGTCCCACGGAGTTGTTTTCAATTAGCTTTAAATATAATTATGATAAAACCACCCCTTCGTTTCTTGTCATAATCTGGCCTTTCTCAGAAGTGTATAAGGCTTTCTACATCATGGTGCTAGACTCAGGTGTAATTTATGGTAACAGTGTAATCACATTACAAACATGAGGCAATCTTTAATAAGGTAATATTCATAGTTTCGAGCGACTTAATTAATAAAGCTATATTAAGGCCTAACTAAACATTACACGCAACAAGTGCACATAACAAAACCTCTGTGGATGTTTTTCAGGAGACAAGAAGTTTCACAAGAAGGCGTCTGCAGCAAAGAAGCATTGGACAAGGCAGTAATTAAGCCTCCCATTTGAACTGACTTGGGCCTGATTCAAGCATGAATCTTCCAAGGCAACAAGCTTCCTCAAATGACTTTGCATGGGCCCAGTATCTCATCTGTAAACCTGCACAAGGTAGTTAGTTAATTATTCACCTTGCTCTCTAGACCTGCTTCAAATGGCTAAAACAAATAATTTAACAAACATCTATCCATAAGAACTAGCAACAAAGTTAGTGATAAAACCAACAGGAAAAAAAACATAAATTACAGCAAAACTGTAATCACAGAACAGTGGTAGAAGAGCACTCAAGTGGATTGAATGCAATGAAACTGACAACCACAAAGGATGGGATAAACTTCAGTGAAATCCCTGATACAGAAAAATATCGTGGCTTGGCTCCTGTATTATGGTAGACACCAAACAAGTCTTGAAGGTAAAGGCTGTCTAAAGGCGCCACTACCAAGAAAGTTGTCTGCTTTTACCAGTTGTCTCATCTGTACAAATGAGGGCACAGATATTTAAGGCTGTTAACTGGACAGTAAGGAAAAAGACATTCCTTTAGCTATGCAAGCAATTTAACACCTCAAAGGAAATTATCAGAACTTTCAATTGTGGCTCTAAACAAATGGAAAGGCAATATATATTTTGGCATCAGGGTGATAGGATTGCTGTATCCAGCCTCCAGGAAATTATCTGGCTCCCATGTATAAAAACAATAGCAATTTCTGGACAGTATTCGGAAGCACCTCTACATAATGCATCTTGCAGTAATCTAATGTGATTGGGACCTACACATTCTTAGTTAACATTCTAGCACAATACCCACAAGGCATACAGATCTCCAGCAGACAAACCAGACACCTGTTGCTGCTTTGACCAGGTTGCCGGATTCTTTAAGCAAAACTCTGCTCTTTTACCACAGCTTTAATTTAGGTCAAATTATTTTTGGCTCATAAGAATCATTTTCCAAAACAGCTGTATTCTTAAGTAATAACCATTGAGCTTGTTACGTATATCTTTAATATAAAGTTAGGCCTTTAGGATGTCTTGTTTTTTAAACCATGCCAAGTAGGTTTAGAGAGAGCCTCAAATGCTGATTTCTACAGCGTCTGCCTCACTCTTGATCAGCCTGCCTACATTTTGTTCCTCTGCAGGAGCCACTAGTACTATACATACCTGGTTTAAAATAAATATAGATTCAGTCCATTTACAAATGTATAAACATCTCAAGACCCTAATCAGAACATACCACCTGACTCCTACTGCTTTCTTGGCTTTCCCTATTCAAAGGTACAATGGACTTCTGGTCAGGACTGTCCCGTGAGGCAGGAGTTGCAGAGCCTGATGGATTGTACTGAGCAAGCTCAGCACCGTCTGCGTTGATCCCTTCTTGCAAAAGTGGAAGTGTACTAACAGGAGCTCTAAGCCCCTTTTGTGTCACATCCATTGCCAGCAAAATACAAAGACGGAGAAGAGGCAACGAAAATGAACTGAAAGCAACATATCAGTAAAGAGTCTAAAAGTCAAGTCTGGCACACTTCAGTCATCTCTTGCCACCACTCAGGCCGGACAGCATCGCAAAAACAATAAGCGAAAGAAGGTAAAACTAATAGCGTGGCTAGAAGGAAGTGGAGCGCAACAAAAAATGTCCAAAGCAACAAGGAACACGGGGTGGGGGAGGGTACAGAAAACCAAGACTGAGGAGGGATGGAGGGATGTGGGGGAAGGGTTTTTGTGCGCAAGGAAACTGATATGAATGGAATAGGAAGCAGAGAAAGGAGACGCTGGTTGTGCAATAGAGAAGGCGGCAGAGAGGCCAGAGGGCACCCACACTTCGGCACGCCCCCAGTAGCCCTGCTCCCTCCCCAGCGACTTCCTTAATCTTGCGTGCATCGGAGGCCGGAAGCGGCGCGTGCCGCCCCGCCTAGGTGCCGCATCTCCTCAGCCCACGGGCTCCTTCCCTTTGCGGAGGAGTAGAGACGAGTAGGCTAGAACGGCATCAGGGCAGGGTAGGGCGCGTGGTTGGGACAGAGCGGAGTGGAATCTTTGTGGCAGCTTTGGGATGGGGGAAAAGGGTCGTGGTAGTGGCTGAGAGAGCGTTGTGCTGCAGCCAGCCTTAAGTGTATTCTTTTGAGCAGTCAGAAATACATCTGCTCAGCGTTTTTGTTATGATTTCCTTCCTTTATAAAAGATGAGTTTTCATTTTTTGGATTTTTTAATATCTCCGCTTGGCACATATTGTACTTCGATTTCTTTTTTAAAAAAAAATAGACCCTGCCAGATGTGATGGATTCTCTGCGGAGGCTCTGAAACGCATTGCCCTTAGGCTGACGAAACTTTTGATTCCCTTCAAAGGAACCGTAAAGACTAAAAATTCACTTCATCTGATGCCCTTCAAAGTAATGGCATTCTGCAGGTGCACATTCAGCTCGAGGTATGAAAATTCACAATGGGAGTCAAGCCATGTGGTTGCATGTCCAAAATAACTTCTCATAACCACCCCATCGAGTATCATCCCCTTTATAACAGCTCTCCACCCCACATCTTCCTAGACTCTATACGTTTAGAAAAGCAAATTCTGGAAATTCAGGAGGCTTTGCCGGGGCCGCCGGCCCCATCCTCACCTGCCCTGCAGGCGGGGGGGGGGGGGGGGGGGGGGGGGGGGGGGGGGGGGGGGGGGGGGGAGCGGGGGAGGGTGAGCCAAATGGCTCTTTGAGGGGAAAAGGTTCCCGACCCCTGTTCTAGACTAGCTCCCCTTGCCCTGGGAATTGTGCTCACATAAACAGAATGTTTTGCTTGCCTGTGGCTCTTCTTTCATCCACATGCTAAAAGCAATCAAGAAGAAAGATACATAATAAAACGAGCGACTGAGTCATTAATGTGTCTCTCTGTAAATTAAAAAACCTATGTTTTCTTGTTCTCTTTTGGAGACATGACACTTTGTTATTTGAGAATGGGGTATGCATGGGGTAGAAAATGTTGACAGAGAGAAATTTTTCTCTCTTTCTCACTATACTAGAACCAGGGGGCATTCGTTGAAAATGCTGGGGGGAAGAATTAGGACCAATAAAAGGAAACACTTCTTCACGCAACGCAACGTGTGATTGGTGTTTGGAATATGCTGCCACAGGAGGTGGTGATGGCCACTAACCTGGATAGCTTTAAAAGGGGCTTGGACAGATTTATGGAGGAGAAGTCGATTTATGGCTACCAATCTTGATCCTCTTTGATCTGAGATTGCAAATGCCTTAACAGACCAGGTGATCGGGAGCAACAGCCGCAGAAGGCCATTGCGTTCACATCCTGCATGTGAGCTCCCAAAGGCACCTGGTGGGCCACTGCGAGTAGCAGAGAGCTGGACTAGATGGACTTTGGTCTGATCCAGCTGGCTTGTTCTTATGTTCTTATGTCCTTAAAGATCACAAATGTACAACCAACCACCTTTGCTTTAATGCTTTCCAAAGGACATAAAGAAAATCAGTGAACTGCAGAAGGAACCAATGGAGTCCAACATGCATTTGTTTTCATTCCTTCTGTCCCACATTTTAGTGAATAGGTCTAGTAAGAAACAGTGAGATGTTACACCCCCTTCCCCCCCCACTAGACAGGTGACATCTACCAAGAAATAGAGATTTGGAGGACTTAAGACAGAGCCCTCAGTTTGCAAGACCCGAGCAAGGCTGTTTTGCAGGACATTGATTTGTAGGGTCACCATGAGTCGGATGTGACTTGATGGGACTTAAGACACACACAAGAGCCTAGAAAAGCTTTGAGAAGAATCTCTTGGAGATTTAGGAAAAGCGTATTCGATCTGGCCTTGTTTGTATCTCAAAAATAATTAAAGTAACATCATTTCCAAATACTGTGTTTTAATGACAAGGTATAGAACCTGTTTGGAGACCAATAATTCAGTAAATAAAAGAAGGGCATTGTAAAATTGTTCAGCCAAAACTCTCAAATACATAAATGTAAGTGAGACAAGCCTCTCTTTCGCTATATCGCTAGCTATTGGAATTTGTGTTTAGTTTAAAAAGAGATACCTCAGGTCCAACAGATAAATAAAATAAAGTTCTGTAATAATGTAAATCCAGGGATGATTTAGGTATTTCTCTTCGTGTTTCAGTACAAAGATTCAACTGCACGGCCAGATTCTGAGCTCAGTTTACACCTTAAAAAGTCTAGCCGTGCAATTATAAGCAAAAGCACACCCATTTACTTCAATTTACTTAGAAGGGTTTGACGGTTCTTAGAAGTGCACTATATTTGTGGTGGTTACCTTTTTTTTTCATTAAGAATGCCTACAGAAGTGAATGGGTAAATGTGAGGCATCTCCAAACACCAATAAGACCAACACAACAAACTAAAAAGGCCTCTGGCCCAAAGGCAGTTGTTAATGAATGGGGCATCATGGTATATTTCCAAATTTGATTTGCAGGGAGGTCATATTTTGATTATACTTATTGCAAAGATAAGAGGGAATTTGGGGATTTCAGTAAGTGAAACCATGGCCTTCACCAGTCCAGATTTTCTTGTAAAGTGCTTTCCTGTGCCTTTAGTTTCACAATGGAGTTTAACAAATCAGGTGATTTCTGGATCAAACCTCATAGGGTTGGAATACAAGGTCTCCCAGAATACATGATTTTTGCATGCTTTGAAGAATGATGTACCCATTCCTGTGTCATGAATGTAATCCTGTATCTTTCATTTTGTTGATTGTGTCAATTCTCCATAATAAAGGTAGCAGAGGGAGAGAGAGCATCATCACCTTTTCAGTATATGTTTATAGACAAAGCGGGGATTTCATTCTGTCCACATGTATATACCAAGGCATATAAGTTATTTCAGTGTACTGACAAGGAGTACTAAGGGGTGATCGCATGGTGTCTAGTCTGTAAGAGATGAGACTGGGATGAAGAACAAAGAAGCCAAGAATTTGCAATGAACAAAAGAGGCGAGTTTTTTTAAATGTATATTATTTAGATAGAGGACCTGCATCCTGCCCTCATGGTTGCAAGATGGAGAAGAGCATGGGTGGAAATGTGAGAAGGAGAAAGGAAGGAAGTTTCCTGAGAATGGCAACCATCTCATCACATGGATATTGTCAGAACAGTTGAGAAAGGATGTGTTGACCTCTTTATCTTCCTGACTAGTTATTTCTCCTTCTGAAGTTGGAGGTGGGCAGCTCCATCCAAAGCCAAAGGCTGCAGGCCTCAGTGCCAATGCAGTGCTGCTTCGCTGCCACCAAAAGGGCTTTCCAAACATGGGAAGCAACAAAAAAAGCGTCAAAACCCCTGCTGCAAGAAAGCCCCACAGGGAGAACCAGGGGGCTGTACTCTCTGACTTAAACCCTGGGAGGGAGCCAATTAATATCAGCTCCACCCCCAGAATGCCCCAGCTCACCACTCTGTGCTGGTATCCATTTGGGACAGCAGCACAGGCCTGATCCTCTGGGTTTCACCACAGCAGGGCTGCGGGGTGGGTGGCCAGTGCATCTGCATCCTCCACTGGGGCACGTGGCCTAGGGAAGGTAAACAACCATATATTTCCAGAAATTCTTTTTCTTTATTTAAGTAACTTCTTTGAAGATCATAGCATTTACATGATTTTTTGTGCAGTCCCCAAGCATGTGCAGGTGGCTGAATTCCTCCCATTTCTTCTGCACTCTGCATTACCCAATTTATTTTTGTAGAAAACATTAGTTTGCTACATTCGGACTGTGGCTTTAGACTGATTAACAACTAACAACTGCAAAAATGTTCAGTATTATGGATTTTCTAACTACATCATTACAGTTTAGTAAGATAGTCTTATCTGCTAAGATGCATATATTTACTGTATTTATTAGATGCATTACTATTATTATTCATGTGTAAGATAGAGAATCAAATCCTGCTAAGATACATATATTTTCTAGGGATATTCTCTGCTTTCCTGTTCACTTCATGGATAATATTCACAGCCTTTTTATTTTTGTAGGTTCTTATGCAAGATGAGGTTGAGTGTAGATACCACAAAAATATTGATTTTTAATACTCACACTGTTTAATCTTTAGAGAATTCTACAAAGTCATGGATTAAAGCAATCTTAATGTATTCATTGGCATGTACATAACAGCAGGTACTGTACCTGGTAACGTTATCTGCTTAATTGCTTTTCCACTTCTTCTTTCTGTTAGGAATTCAGTTAAGTATATTTGCACCCAGTCATAATAGATGTTTGCGTATGTGTGTGTACATATATGCATTTTCTCAAGCTGGTTATCAGAAAGAAAGATTGACATGGACTAATGTCTTTATTGCTTCTCATGCTGGAGATTATATTGGCTGTAATCACACAAACAAAACCTATTTCTTTTAGCAGAAAAGAACCAGAACTTAAACTCCTTCAGGATCACAAGTTATTCCCATTCCCTCTGATGTTACTGAAACTATAAAAAGGCAAAGACTAATTTACTGTAAAACTAGTTCCATGAGGCTTTATACTTAGGCTTCTTGAGCATTCCTTCCCCACCCCAAACCTTATTGCTGTCTGGCAAAACGTTCATGAAACTGGAAGGGATTTCAAAGGCCTTTTTGTGGCATGGCATGAGGACCAAGTATTTAAAATAAGAAAGCTAACATTCTCCTGTGCTACTGTGTGTTTGTTGCTTAAGCCTGAGCAGTTTTCAGGAGCCTTGCCAAAGCTCTCTTCAAGAGTACAGGCACCCTTTATAGAATGGTGTGATATCATTAAATCCAGCAGCGGTAGGTAAATTGACAGAGATGGGGTGTAACCGCGTTGGTAAAATCTGAGCAAAAGCATGCTAGTGAAAACAAAACGTTTGCTGACGCTGTTGAGTTATGTGGAACCTCTGACATTTTGAATGTATTGTATGAAAATATTTTAAGACTTTGTCATCCCATCTCAGAGTTTGTCCTTGATTTTTATGTTACAGTTGCCGGGCACAGGTGTCAAACTCGCGGCCCTCCAGATGTTATGGACTACACTCCCCATCATCCCCTGCCAGCATGATGCTGGCAGGGGATAATGGGAACTGTAGTCCATAACATCTGGAGGGCCACGAGTTTGACACCTGTGCTTGAGCATGATGATGCTGAATTGTATCATTCACATACAAATAGTTTCATCCTAGTTTTTCCATTTTGAAAGCCATAATGAACTGAGTGACAGCTCAGCTGATAACACAGGGCATTGTATGTTAAACATTTCCTGAAAAAAACAGAAGTAGTTATCTTGGTCTTGACTGAGCTGTATATAATAGTTGTATTACCACACAGATGGAAACTTTTCTCATCCTTTTAGCAGTTAATTAGTATCAAGTACCACAGATCAGTGGTGGGATTCAGCAGGTTCGCACCACTTTGGCAGAACCGGCTGTTAAAATGGTGCTTGTAAACAACCAGTTGTTAAATTATTTGAATCCCACCACCAGAACCGGTTGTTATTTGAATCCCGGTTAAATTATTTGAATCCCACCACTGCCATAGATACTCTATAGGATAAAGAAGTGTTACGGCCAGTGGTAGGATTCAGCAGGTTTGCACCACTTCGGCAGAACCGGTTGTTAAAATGGGGCTTGTAAACAACCAGTTGTTAAATTATTTGAATCCCACCACTGGTTACGGACCTTGCCTGGAGGACCTAGGATGTGCATTGGACCCAAGAGGAGTAAAAAGATACTGGTATCCAATAAATTATTAATTACTGATAAAGCAAGAGTGGCAAGCCCGCCTAGTCATCTCAACAGGCCTTATTCTGCTGTTTATTGTTATAGAAGAGATTTTTCTCTAAATTGTGCCCAAGTTTCAGATCTGTGGGTGCTAGATCTCAGTATTCTTATTATGTTGAAAGTCATTGATCTTGAACATGTTGCCATGTATGCTGAAGTCATAAAAGCTGCTGGCAACCTATGTTGCTTTAGACACTCACATTAGAACTATAGATAGAAATTCATTTACTTAGATACGCTTTCCTTTTGTTGTGAAAGAGAGCACATTGAACCAAAACTGGAAGGAACCAAAGGTTTGACTATTACAGTCCACTGCCCAATGGCAGGACAGGTTCCCACAGATCAAACAGTGTGATTCAGACAGTGTTCTGCAAACAGAGGACGTTTCCGCACGGCCACGCTGGGGGTTGGGTCGGTGTACATGACACCGACCCAACCCCCCGGGACCGTTCGCACAATTGCGGTGGGGAAGACGGCGCAGCCTCCGCACAGGCTGTGCCGTCCCCCAAACGCTTTACCGTGTCCTCCGGCCTCCGGTGCATTGCACAGGCCAGGGGACACCCCCCTCCTGCCCTGCATGACAGCTTCCAAACCACAGCCACACACCCCAGAAAACCCACAATAGCCAGTCAGTGGTGTACTGGACCTAAATGACACCTGAGGACGCCCACTCCATGCCCCCCACCCCAGCTGTCAGCAATATATTTTTGAAAACTTTTGCTTAATTAGTGGATGATTCTATTTTTAAACTCACCAAGTTCAAATCATTTTTCATTTCAGCTTTATAATACACACTTTCCTTTGCATCATTGATTTTTTACACTATTGAGAGTTGCAGCTTGGGTAAGACATTATGTTCCCCATTACACTTTATTTCAAAGCAGACCTGTAAGTCCCACCATTGTAGTAGCTATGTGAAAGAGTGCAATTATTCAGAGTAGTTACTGTTTCTAATAATTATGGACTAAGCCATTATTCTGCAAATGTAATCTGAAATGCTGAAAGCATTTATTTGCTGACATCATGGTGACTGAATATTTTTTTCATCAGCTTGTAGTAATGACTGTGATGCTTATTCCATACTCCTTTAAAAGGTTTAATGCTGAGACAATAGAGGGCCTTTAAAATATTTTCATAATTTCACTATGTACAAAAAGGTAATAATTTAATTAATATATTTAAAACTGTTGAATGAGTCTCATGCATTGTGAATATATGTGTGTGTTATTTCCATTGTAATTTCCTCTTTTAAAAATTCCTGCACTAAATCTTCAAACTTCTTTTCTCATAAAATCTTGAAGTGTATTGGAGTTTGCCTAAAATCTAAAAGTACATACTCTTAAATTCCTGGTCTAGAAGTGTCAGTCTAAGCAGAGCTATACCAGTCCAAGGCCATTGAAGTCAAAAGGCTGAAAGGGGTGTAATTCTACCTAGGATGGCACTGTTTAAAGTTCATGTATTCACAATTTTTAACTTTTGTCTAGTCCCATCAAAAAGTTCTATGACATGACAACATATTTTTGTTACTAAGGCAGCCATATTTGCATGCCTATTAGGCAGAAAGCCCACTTGAATTCAGTGATATTTACTTCTGAGTAGTCATGTAAAAGATTGATACATATAATCACAATTGAATAACCTAGAACTAGTATTCCTTCTGTTCACTAAAAACTGGACATATGACACAAAACTCAATAGCTTAAGCTGATGTAGGCAGCAGAGTTAACATTTAATCCTATTTTCCTGCATCCTGTAACCATGGAAAATCAAAGCTGTTACAGAATAAATCTGTTGTTGTTCTTTCTCGCCCCACCCTCATGGGCACATGGTGCCTTTGATCCTTGTAACTTCCTATGTATGAGGCACTCATAAAATAGTGGAAAGTACTTAGACTTTCTTGTATGTTGTCCAAAAAGCAGTATTGCGGGATTTTGGTAAATCTGTACTACTTGATCCTGCACCCAGCTATTAACATACAGTGGCCATTGATTTCAGTTGGATTTAACTGTATAACAGTGCTCAGTATTACAGCTTTGGAACTGTGTTAAGCATAGAACAGTTGAGAGGTTAAACATTTTGGTATATAAGTACAGGAAACATCTGACAATTTAAAATGCTTATAGGAATAAATCATGATCTGACAATGGAATGTATACACAACTGGAAAATATGTACCCTACAAGCCTAGAAAATGTATTGAATAGACATCTTCCATGATACAGGGCCAGAAAAAGTAAGCTATATCCTGAGGAGACTTTGAAGTAGAAGCAATAACCTGATAGTCTTGCTGAGCTTGGCAGTGAACAAGTATTGTGAAGATTGGGATGTAAGTCAGTAACTTTGGATCAAATAGGGAAAATGATTCAACTGTAAAGAAAATAATATTGACAATAGAGTGGTTACTATATGAAAAATAAAGATAATAATTTGGTTTGCTCTCATGCATATCTGTCTATTGCATTTTTATCCCACATATCCTTGAAGGAGCTCAGGAGGATACAAATGATTCTCACTTTATCATAACTAAATACCTATGAGATAGTTTAGGCTGAGAGAGATTTACTGGCTCAAGGATGCCTAGTGAGCTTCAAGACCCAATACTCTAGCTACTAGATCTCATTAGCATGGCTTCTCTATCAACAACATTTACAATGCTATCAGTGCAATGAAGACATCTATGATCTAACAATCAAACTCTGGCATTCCTACATGTTATAAATTCCATAATTTATATCTGTGCAGCTGGAAAAAAGCTAATAAATGCTGCCTAATCGATCAAGTGATTCTGTATCATTACTAATAAGAAAAATACTCTTGCCAATAAACTAAATGAATGGTCAAGCAGGTCAAGTGTGCAAATAACACACAGTACTGCTGGATCCTTCTTCAGAGCAGCCCTAAAGAACAAGCCAGAGGATGGTCCGCTATAAACATAGCTGTGTGAGTGAGATCCATATAGACAAAGGTTGTGTGCTTCTACAATTAAGTTGCTATGTGAACTGTCTGGAGCCATTGTGGAGGAAGGTACTGAATGGATTTCAACTATTCTATTTTATTTTTCATGGGCGTGCTCTGCTTTATGGTCTTTTGTTTGCCAGTTTAATGTGAAGAATTTCTAACATTTATTTCCCAATTGGTACCCATTGCTACAAAAGTGAAGTAAACGCCTTCATGACCTTTCAAGAAGCAGATAATACTGTTGACATTAGTTTATGCAAATACAGCCTCCCAAGTTCTGCTCAAGTAGTCAATGTTCTGTGATTTATTTTTATGCCCTAAAATACTGAGCCTGTACAATGCTCAACTTCCCTTCATTTCAGTGGAACACCATGTATTTTAACAGTAGTTGTCAGTACCCAGAGACAGAAGGTAACTTCACAAGTATAGAGAGTATCTTCTTTTACTTTGATGCAAAGACAAAGTTTTTGTTGTTATTACCAGGATGTTCTTAGCCAATGGGCAACAGGGACAGTTGACATGGGCCCCATGCTTAGGAAGGTACAATTGTCCATGGTTCCACCCCCTGAATGTAGGGCAAAGGAAAAAAGCAAGCTCTTGCCACTGCTTGCACCTGCCCTATCTAGGGGTTGGGCAGTTGGCTTCCAGAGACAGTGATATCTCCTGCCAACCTTGCATGATGTGAGGTTCATCCATTGCTTGGTCCTGCAGGGGGAGGCTGGCGTTGGGGTTATGGTGATTTTCAGGGCTCATCCTAGACTTTTGTCCAGGGCTCTAGAATCATGAAAATCATCCCTGGTTATTAACATAGATTAAAAGTATGGTAGGTTGTTTGCTTGGTTTGTTAGACATAGAAGACTGGTTTCTGAAAAACAGCCTGTTCAATAGAAGGCAAAAGTCAGTAAGATCTGGGCAACCTGACTCCCCCCCTTTTGGATGCTGAGGGAAACTTCATTTACAACTGATATATATATAATCCCCCTTCCTCTTATATCATGTGTATTAGCTGAATCGCATATATGCATATTTAAAAGATAAAAGTCCTAAAGTTTTCAATTAAGAAAATATGTGGAATAAGAGATGCACCAAAGTGTGACTTAGTAAACCCCTCTTGCCACACCGAACAGCTTTAATAAAAGAAACTTGAGCTCATAATTCATATAAAAGTAAACAAGCTACTTCCCTCTGCCAGCCATTTGAGTAAGGGTAAAAGTAACATTGACTTCTTGGCAGCCTTCACTGTTGTTTGGAATTCTCTGGTTCAGTAATTTTTTTTGAGAGGCAGGGGGAGGAATTCTCAGTTTTGCAGTATAAGCAGAAGAGGAATATTTTTGCGTCTCCATATATAACTATTCCATTTACTTAGGAACTGCAGAAAAAAGAAGAACTCATGTGGAAGGATAACACCAGAGGAAGTCAGCCTTGTGCTCTTTCAATATTATGACTTCAAATGGTCAGAAGGCATAACAAAGGCTAATTTTTCTAATGCCCAGCTGAGCCAACAAGCAGTGAATGAGTGAGCCATGGTCAACAGGGCATGTTCAGAATATCACAGAGAATGAATCAAAAGCATGTAGACACTGAGAAATGTGGGTGTAACATGTGAAATACCGTAGAACTAGAAAGGAATCACAAATAAGAAATCCAAAATAAGTTAACTCTTATAAGTAAATATATGTATAAAGAAACTTAGACTTTACTGACTGGCTTTAGACTTTACTGACTGACTTTACTGACTGGCCTCAGACACTCTTGGGGTGTTTCAGACATTCTTGGAGTAGCAAAACAGGATACTTCTAGCACACTCTTGAGCAGCGTAACAACCTTCTAAGAACAAGCCTTTTGCAGGATTTATATGGGCGGGACTCTGTTTAGGATTGCTCTGTTAGAAAACTGGAGGGTTGGCACATAGCCTAACATGGTCTTGCTGTTATGCAAACATTTGGAAAAATGTGTATATTTCCCCCTCAAAATAAAGGCATGGTCAGATGCAATAGCCTATCATTTGGCAAGAAGGAGCCTGAGGAATCCATGAGCTTGTATCCCTCCGTCTCTCGTCTATTATGAAAGACTTCTAGCAAACTATGTCCAAAAAACAATCTGGTTTGCACTGTTCTTCCCACCCATAGTTTGGAAAGCTGATTCGAAAGGAAGGGAGCAATCCATAGTTTATTGGTCAGTCTTAACAATGTAATATGGTTAGATGTAAAGCTAGAACTCTTTAACTTAACTCACTTCAAGTGCTGTGAAACAGTAAAATGAAGAGTACATCTGATTGCTCTATTGACCCATGCTTATGGAGGGACAAGTTGTCCTATGTGGCATTAATCCATTCTAGAAAATCCCATCCATCCTAAGTGTGTGGCTCAGAAAAGAGTTGAGTATTCAGCAGCAACTTCCTATGAAAAATGACTGGTGGTACTTCCTAGTATGCATTTTCACATTCACCAGAACTTTCTGTCCCCTTTCCCATAACAATCCACAATCTTTTCACATTACTTGGTATCCCTGTATATAATCTCTTGAACTGGATCTCTTTGTGATGCTACAAACCTTAATATATCAAATACAACATTGCTGTGTGGCTTGCATTGCTTCATTTTCCCCCCAAGTGATTACTGGCAGGTCTTTCTTCTTTTGCACCACTCGTTATTTACAGCTGTTCTCTTCTTAGGGCAAAACTGTTGGGTTTTTTTAAAGAGTGAACTTCACCAATGTTGCATGCTTACCATAAAATTATCGGTTCTAGTCCTGACTAGGCATGAAGTACCTAAAACAGATAATAAAAGGTGGAAATTTTGATTCAGTTAACTTTTTGTTATTTCCAAAAGTTGGTTTTTGCAATAAAGGGAGAGAACATAGATAACTCCTAATTATCTCATGCACACAGTTCTAGGCCAACTATCAGTCTGAGCCTGTGTATGTTTACTTGCAAGTAAATCCTTCTGTCTTCAGGGATGTTAGTCCTGGGCATGTCTGCATAGGAATGCAGTCTCATCTAGTACAGCCTAGCAATTAGAATGTCGTTCTAGGACATTAAACACACAGGTTCAAATTCCTGGTCTCCTATGCCGCTGCTGGGCAAACTTCATTCAACCTAGGCACCTTATAGGGTGGTTGTGAGGATAAAATGGAAGAGGGGAGAATGAGGTATGCAATAACAACTTGGAAGAAATATGGGATTAAAATATACTAAATAACCAGAATAACTTTACAAATGTACTGAATTAGAAATAAATACTAGTGTGCTATCCATATCTGGCCCTAGCTTGGATGCCCCAGGCTAGTGTAATCTCGTCAGATCTTGAAAGCAAAGCAGGGGCAGTCCTGGTTAATATTTGGATGGAAGGCCACCAAAGAATTCCAGGGTCACTTGAAACCCTGCAGGATCACCATAAATCAGCTGTGCCTTGATGGCATTTCCGATACCATACCAATGTCTGATGGGGATAGGGTTACCAGCTCCAGGTTGTGAAATACTTCGGGACATTGGGAGTGGAAGGTGGAGGGTGGAGTTAGGGGGAGCACTTCAGTGGGGAATAATGCCATGATAGAACCCAGGGGAACTGGGTTCTTTTCTCCAGGGGAACTGACCTCTAGTGCCTGGAGATCAGTTGTGATAGCAGGCAGTCTCCAGTCACCACCTAGATGGGGATAAGTACAAATAAATACATAGAATATGCTAGCCACCAAAAAAATATGCAAACATGTACAGCTCGACGAGATGGCAAATAAGTTTGCCTCAAAGGGCTGTTTGTGAAGACCAATGTCAGGATAAAATGGTGACCTGCAATGACAACATAATTATTTGGGGTATGTAATTGAGTGCAAATATTTTTAATAAGCAATAATCCAGAGCTTCAGCTCTCATTTTATTAGAAAGTCCTTTCCATCAGCATCCAATTTCTCAATTTAATTAGAAGTCAATTACATTCTGTGCTGCATATACTTTGGGAGGGAAGTCCCTGTATCTCCCTGACAGTGTGATGGCTGCTTCAGATTGCAGTCTCGCCTTTGAAATACATTCAGGAATCTTTTAATCTCTCTTTCTCAATGGGGCATTATTTAATAGGCCATGTACCATGGCACTACCACCCTCCCTGCTCTCCTATGCCTTACTTAGTAAATACCTTTGAATGAGTCATCCAGTTTCATATGAAATTAAAAGCACCAATGCAGCTGGTAGCAAACTGAGTGCACCTCTAAAGATCTTGGTGTTGCCAGAAGTAACTTCCTCTAAAGACATTTTCAAAAAATATGCTTCGTATGTGCCTTTTAAAAACAGTTCATTCTAGTTCTGTGGCAACTTCAACATCTGTTTTGATCCATCTACATGATTCTGCTGGCATCTGACTATATTCAAGGTTTGTTCTAAATGCGCACGGCATGCCGAGAATGCTGTACTCGTGGTGAAAGAATGAGGGAATATGAGGGATGCTGAATTTTAGAAGGCCACTCTATCCAGATGTTCAAAGAATGAAAAATTAGGCTTAATAATAATAATAATGAAAACCAGTATTGGCATGTACATTGTACCATCATGAATTCATATAAATTAGACTTAATTCAAACTAACCCTCTCTTCCCAGTCCTACAGCTTAGTTCCTATAGCCTCAAGTAACAGCATGTGAAGGTTGTTTTCAACACGTGCAGAGTACCTTTCCTTAATTTCCAAGTGACCACAACTGTTTTCCGCTGGCTTCAAATTAGACTACATCCTGTTCCAGAAAACATTAACCCAGCTTCTTTTATTTAGAAATTAAAGCAATATGATGAATTGTACATCAGTAGCTGACAAACCTGCAGTGATTTTTTTGTGCTGGGTTCACAACAACAGGCTGGCTTCACCTCTCTTGGATGCTACAGGCAAGACCGACATGTTCATATGACTGCAAGGCCTTCTAACTTGCAAGTTCAACGATAAGAACTAAAAATATAGAAAAATATGGAAAAGCAGCAAAGGGCACCCATTTCAATAGAAAGAAGTATAGTGATAAAAATTCCAAACATAAAAGCCTAGAAACTAGTGTTGGATGGTAACATCACTGGACTCCATTTAGGGTTGAATAAGCATTGCCAACCTCCAGGTGGGGTCTGGAGAACTCTTGGAATTACAACAAATTGCCAGTTGGCAGTGATCAGGCCCCCTGGGAAACATGGCTGCTTTGGTGGCTGACATCTATCCTTTCCCCAAATCCTGCCCTCCCCAGGCTCTATCCCCACATCTCCAGGAATTTCTGAACCCAGAGCTGGCAATCCTAATTGACAACAACAAACATAGGAAAAGCAGGATCAAGACTTCACCATGCTTGATAAGCAAACAGAAGTCAAGTTTCTGGTTCCTAAGACTTCAGTCTTGAATTGTCCTGAAGACAAACATGTTTCCCACTGTAAGGAACAGGACAACCCAACCAGTACGGCATCACAAGTCCCATATTGCAGGGGTGGGCAGGTGGGTTGTGTTTTCTTTTAAAGATACTGCTTCCAATTCACATATTTTTTATCACAGAGCTTGATGTCCTGTAAAATACCATATAATATTCATCAACTGCCAATTTTCATTTCAGTTAATTGGTTAAAGAGTACTAGGCCTATTTGGTACTTAGCTATGGGAATTTCACAGAAAGACATCATGTGTACTTTTCTCTGATTTCTCCATGATTTTGCCAGTTAATATTTATGAATGAGGGTGTTTAAAAGACAGTCCCACCAGTGGGCCAGTTCAGGGACGTAGGTATAGATTTTTTATGGGGGGGTTGGGGGCATGGCCACACCTCCCCAAGCCCCACCCCTGGCCTCTGTGCTTATAAAAGCAGCTCTCCGAGGCCAGGGACAGCAGACTCCCCTGCCCGCCCCCGCCCCCACAACTGGGCTCCCAGCCGGCAGCCCCTTCTATCCTCCCCTCTGGGCAGAAGCGTAGCAAGGTAAAATGGAGCCCAGTGCAAATTCTGAGTTTTGCCCCCCCCCCCCATGAGTGGCCACTGTGATGCTGGAATCCACCCCCAAACAGCATCACTTTCAATGGTGTTTAAACTGGAGAGCCATGCTGTTTTGTGGTGGATTTTCCCCCACCCTGAAACAGCATCACTTTCAATGTTTAAAGTGCGGGTCTCAGATTCTCCCTTTAAATCCATGCCGAAGGGCGTGGATTTAAAAGGAGAATCTGGGGAAATTTGGTGGTGGTGGGGGGGGTGCCTGCTGTCAGGGGTGCAGTTGTTAAGTTAGCAGAATGAAACTTTCAGTGTATCATTAGGAGACTCTCCTAATGATACCACCCATGTTTGGTGAATTTTGGTTTGGGGGTCCAAAGTTATGGACCCTCAAAGGTGTACCCCCATCTTCTATTAGCTCCGATTGGAAACAATGAGGGTTTGGGCACCCCGTTTGAAAGTCCCTAACTTTGGACCCCTTGAACCAAACTTCACCAAACCTGGGTAGAATCATCAGGAGAGTCTGCCAAACAATTCCTGAAATTTTGGTGCTGCTAGCCTAAAACTGCGCCCCCTGCAGGCCAAAAACTGAAAAGAAACTAAAAATACAAAAAAAACCCCACAAATGGGGGGAGATTTAGACATGTAATGGGGGGGGGGAGTTTGAACCCAAGAACCACCCCTTACCTATGTCCTTGGGCCAGTTCATGCTGGATCCTTTTGGCATGGGACTCATTACTGTGCAACCTCGCGTTACTGCGTTTCTGCTTGTAATTTAGCAGTAATTTCAAAACTCGGTATCCCATTATATAGTGGATGCCCTGAGAACCAACAGAAGAATGCCAGGTTAAGCTATCCATGGATTCCAGTCAGCATAGCCTCTAATACAGACATCTGAATGTGGCTGAATCTCTTCTGACAAACTGCTGAAAACAAAGTGTGTGATATCTAAGCCACTGAACCAATTTCCATGCCACTAGCTCATCCTAGCTACAAAAACATTTATTCTTCCTTCCTGGTAACTTAGCAACTGCTGTGGTGCAAGATTATTTTGCCCCCAATTGTTGTGACTGTATTTGGGTAAGTATCACGTTTGTTTAGCTTACTGTTGCTTTTGTTTGGTCTAAATCATGCCCAGAATTTTTTAGAACACTGTTGTCAGTGTAGCTTGGTGGGATGTGACTGCTTTGGCCTCCTGCTGTTAGAGCCCCTTGCTGAGTATCTGAAATTGCAGGAGATTGTTTATTGGTAGCTTTGCTGACCTCATGCACTGAATTCCACAGGTTGTGTTGTACATGTAGCTTGAGGGCTTCAAGCAAATGAAAACTAAAGCCTGTCAAGAGGATGTACATCAAGATAAAAATCTGCCTTACCAACAACAAAAATGAAGGCTTCTAAAACAGGAAATTAATGTTTCTGAGATACAGGGCTCAACAGTGGTTTGAGTACCATCTTTCTTGAAAGGGAAGTACCTGAAGGTTTTTTAAACAATGTAGGTTTTTAAAAAATAATAGTAAGAAGAGGAAATGTTCAGAATTTCTTCCAAAATCTTAGACAAACAGTAGAAAGGTAGTAGCAATAGCAGCAAGAGAGTCCAGTGCCATCCCAAATAGGTCTCCTCAGAATACATCTTAGGATATTCAGTGGGACTTAAAATTGTCAACTCTAGTTTGGGAAATTCCTGGAGATTCGGGGATAGAGCCTGGGGAGGGCAGGGTTTCAGGAGGGGAGGGATCTCAGTGGTATATGATGTCATGGAGCACAGCCCCCAAAGCAGCCATTTTCTTCAAGGAAACTGTTATCTGTAGAATGGAGACCAATGATAATTTCAAGATATCTCCAAGCCCTCCTGGAGGTTGGCAACCCCAGACAAGTTCCCAGGAAAGAGTTTAGGATTAGACCAATGAGGGAAGATTTTATAGTACAACCCTAAACTGAATTACACTATTCTTAATCCATAGAAGTCAATGGGTTTACAAGGGGGTCATTTTTGCTTAGGATGGCACTGCCAGTCATCATCATCTCCCCATCCCTCTTTGCTGTTTCCAAAAAGGAAAAGGAACTGAGAACCAGTGAGGTGAAATGGCTAAGAGAGTCAGACTAGTACCTAGGAGAGCCAGATTCAAATCCCCACTCGTGTCATGGAAGCTCTCTGGGGGACTTTGGGCTCTTTCAGCCTAACCTACTTCACAGGGCTGTTGTGAGAATAAAATGGAGGAGAACAGTGAGCCACTTGGGGTCCCCATTGAGGAGAAAGACAGCATATAGATAAATTGTCAGAACTAGACATTACTGTTGATTTGAACTTGAGAAGCAATCTGCAGAAAAGTGGGGTGAAATATAATAAATAAGCAAGGTAAAACAGAGACCGGTTGGCTTATTCCTCCCCCATGCTTTTCCTCCTAAAACATGCTAAGCACCTGTGCTCCTTCTTGCAAGCTATGGCCATTTCCGCACGAAGGCGGCGATGCGCCGGGTCGCCGCTGTTTTACGACGCACCGACGACGCTTTGGGACCGCCCCGCATGGACGGTTCTGAAACAAAGCCGGGCAGCCGGGCGCCGCTGAGCCGGGCTCAGCCGAGCCAGCATGTACTCAGGCCTCCGGCGCGTCGCCGAAAGCCTGTGGACACGCCCCTCTGGCTCCTGCGTGCCTGCTCCAGCTGCAGGGGGGCGCAGTCCCCAGGCCTCGCAATGTACCGGAGGCCCGGGACAAGGTAAGCGCCAGGTGGGAGGTTATAAGCCGCCGTCGCCAGCCGGGCAGCTGGCCGAGGCGGCAAGCTTCCTCAAAAAAGAGCTTTCCTAAGCTTGGGGAAACGCCGGCCCCGCTGACGGCAGTAGTGGAGCTGAGGGCGCATGCTACAATGCAGCTGCGCCCTCTGCTGCAAATGCCGGCGTGGAGATCGTAAGCACCAATCGTCTCCAGGTCAGCCATTCACGTCCGTGCATGAAACGGCCTATGAGAACATCAGAGCCTTGTATTTCTTTTTATATTCTATTCAATACAACAACCTTTATTAGGCATATTAAAATAGGCTCCAGAGCATTACAGACATTTCTGAAGTACAAATCAAAAGTACATTCAAAACACAGACAGATAAACTGAATCTAGCATTGGACATTACTTAGAAAGTTCTGTCACTTGTAAAAGAAATTTTGAAACTTTTTCCAAGAGCACGGCCTCTGTATTATTTAACAAAAGCTCCACAACAGAGTTGTCAGAGTCTCTTTCAGATTTGTCTAAGACCAGCCCAGGAGAGAAATTCTTAATACCCACATATCTCTGACAGCCAAGTATAATGTGAGCAAGAGTCTCCACTTGGTTTTTATAGTGTGGACAGACCCGATCCTGGAGAGGGATAGATAGGTAGCAACCCTTTGTAATGGCTGATGGAAAAGAATTTCATCTGGCCCTTGTAATAATCCATCTCTGTTGGGGTTCAGTTAATAGTTCAAGATATTTGGCTATGTGCCCCTGTTCTGGTACTATTCCGACAGGAAGGGGTGAGCATGATTTATTTGCTTGCCCCAACAAGATATGGTATTCCTGTTCTAGAAGTCTGCTTTTTAAGGTTTGCAGAATCTCTCTGGGTGACAGCATACAGAGATCTTCAATTATTAAACCTAGAGAGTAGATTTTTTATTTAAGAAGTTGATACCATTTGGAGGCAAATATTCTATTCATTAACATTTTTTCCCATTTCCGACTTCCATTTTTTGTTTTGTGGTGAATTAGGAATGCCAGATGGACTAAACTCTGAGCGATAGAGAGTGGGCATATTAAAGAGATACCCAACCTGCTAGACTTCAGGCAAACCCTTTCTGCTCAGACGTAGAATGTGCAGTTCACTAGGTTTGTAACACCATACCCAATTGAAACATAGCAACTTCACGTGGGTCAAATGTAAGAAAAATGTAATTCAGGATGTGTATTGCGCCAGCAAAGTGATGACATGAACTGGCCTCCAGATTATAAATTGGGAGAGAAGAAACGCAATTAATTATGTAATTTCCTGTTTAGCTGTTAAAAGTTATATTTCCAAGAACACTGCTGGACCAGGCCAAGCATCCATCTAATCCAGTGTTCTGTTTCCCACATGGCGGAGCAGATACTTCCTGAGTCCTCCAATTGTCATGAAGACAAGACCACTCTATTGTTGCTTAATCTCAGTATCTCAGGCCTCAGCCTTCAGTTTAAAGAGATAGGGTGAAATATAAACATTTTAATCAATCTGGCATTCCAATATATGCTGCCTCTGAAAACCAATGTTTCATTTATCTATCAGGGCTAGTAGCTGTTAATAGCTCTCACACTATGAAAAGGCACATTGTGAACCCACAACAATGCACATTTTTGTTATATCAGAACAGTGTGACTTTACAACATGAACATCCAGCAAGGTTCCCCGGGATTTGTAAAGTTATCATACCTCATACATCTAGGAATATGTTCATTTTATTTCTGAATCCTTGCATCTGTTTTCAACCAGTGAGATGCAGAAGAGCTCTCCCCTGACTATACTTTGCAAGAACTAAAAGAGAATGGCAGAGATTTTGGTAGCACCTGTGCTATTTGTGGGAGTGGATGATAGCGATTGCTTAGAAAGCCAGGAATTTGCTTTTCAGCAAGCAGCCTCATGGGATAAAGGCTCTAGAACATAACCAGGTCAGGATCTTTCAAGCCTAACAACAGAAGTTAAATTCAGTCTCTGGAACCAGCAGAAAGGAGCAGCAGTGGACAAGGCATCTGGGCCAGGAAGAACAGAGTGACTCTGGTGTTCATTTTGGAGGGCTTTTCTCAAAGCCACATCTTTTAAAACAGTGTATTTTTAACAGGGGTTTGCAGGGGTTATCTCTTTTTCTCCTTAAGGCTACTAGGAGCTGAGACTGCTGGAGGTGGGGCTTAACAGGGGTTAACAGAGGTTACTCTTTGTCCTGGGCTGCTGGGGCTGTGGGGCTCCTGAGGTGAGTCATTCAGTCTTTAGTTCAGTCTCTGGAACCAGCAGAAAGGAGCAGCAGGACAAGGCATCTGGGGCCAGGGAAGAACAGAGTGACTTTGGTGTTCATTTTGGAGGGCTTTTCTCTCAAAAGCCACATCTTTAAAACAGTGTATTTTTAACAGGGGTTTGCAGGGGTTATCTCTTTTCTCCTCCTTAAGGCTACGAGGAGCGGAGACTGCGGGAGGGTGGGCTTAACAGGGGTTAACAGAGGCTGTATTTCCTTGTCCTCGGCTGCTAAAGGTGGGGCTCCTGAGGTGAGTCATTCAGTCTTTTAGTCTCAGTCTCTGGAACCAGCAGAAAGGAGCAGCAGTGGACAAGGCATCTGGGCCAGGAAGAACAGAGTGACTCTGTGTCTGGCCTTTGGAGTGGCTTTTCTCAAAGCCACATCTTTTAAAACAGTATATTTTAACAGGGGTTTGCAGGGGTTATCTCTTTTTTCTCCTATGCATACTAGGGAGCTGAGACTGCTGGAGGTGGGGCTTAACAGGGGTTAACAGAGGTTACTCTTGTCCTGGGCTGCTAAAGGCTGTGGGCTCCTGAGGTGAGCTTCATTAATATTCAGTTCTTTAGTTCAAGGTCTCTGGAACCAGCAGAAAGGAGCAGCAGTGGACAAGGCATCCTTGGGCCAGGAAGAACAGAGGACTCTGGTGTTCATTTTGGAGGGCTTTTCTCAAAGCCACATCTTTTTAAAACAGTGTATTTTTAACAGGGGTTTGTAGAGGTTATCTTTTTTTTCCCTCAAGGTTACTAGGAGCGGGGATTGCTGGAGGTGGGGCTTAACGGGGGTTAAAAGAGGTTACTCTTTGTCTTGGGCTGCTGAAGGTGGGGCTCCTGAGAGGTGAGTCATTCAGTCTTTAGTTCAGTCTCTGAACCAGCAGAAAGGAGCAGCAGTGGACAAGGCATCTGGGCCAGGAAGAACAGAGGACTCTTGGTGTTCATTTTGGAGGGCTTTTCTCAAAGCCACATCTTTTAAAAACAGTGTATTTTAACAGGGGCTTGCAGGGCTATCTTTTCTCCCAAGGCTACACAGGGAAGCTGAGACTGCTGGGGAGGTGGGGGCTTGGGCAGGGGTTAACAGAGGCTACTCTTTGTCCTGGGCTGGGGCTAAAGGTGCAATTCTGGAGGTGACTGTCCAGTCTTGTCCAGTCTGGGGCCCCTGGAACCAGCAGAAAAGGAGCAGCAGTGGACAAGGCATCTGGCCAGGAAGAACAGAGTGACTCTGAGAGAAACCAGCCTTTGGAGGGCTTTTCTCAAAGCCACATCTTTAAAACAGTGTATTTTTAACAGGGGCTTGCAGGGGCATCTCCCTTTTCTCCTTAATGGCTGGGCCAGGAGCTGAGACTGCTGGAGGTGGGCTTACCAGGGGTTAACAGAGGTTACTCTTGTCCTGGGCCAAGCAAAGGTGGGGCTCCTGGAGGTGAGTCATTCAGTCTTCTTTAGTTCAGTCTCTGAACCAGCAGAAAGGAGCAGCAGTGGACAAGGCATCTGGCCAGGAAGAACAGAGTGACTCTGGTGTTCATTTTGGGAGGGCTTTTCCTCAAAGCCACATCTTTTAAAAAACAGTGCATTTTAACAGGGGTTTGCAGGCTATCTCTTTTCTCCCATGGCCACTAGGAGCCGAGGACTGCTGGAGGTGGGGCTTAACAGGGGTTAACAGAGGTTACTCTTTGTCCTGGCTGCTAAAAGGTGGGGCCCTGAGGTGAGTCATTCGCCCTTAGTTCAGTCTCTGGAACCAGCAGAAAGGCGCAGCAGGACAAGCATCTGGCCAGGAAGAACAGAGGACTCCTGGTGTTCATTTTGGAGGGCTTTTCAAAGCCACATCTTTTAAAACAGTGTATTTTTTAACAGGGGCTTTGCAGGGTTATCTCTTTTCTCCTTATGGCTACGGGGAGCTGAGACTGCTGGAGGTGGGGCTTACCAGCTAACAGAGGTTACTCTTTGTCCTGGGCTGCTAAAGGTGGGGCTCCTGAAGTGAGTCATTCAGTCTTTAGTTCAGTCTCTTGAACTCATGCACATCTACGGCTAATTTCTTCTTTTTTTTCTTTTTTAAAAAATAAATAAATAAATTAATTAATAAGGACATTTTGAGGGATAGTAGGTACAGATAGCTCCAAGGGGCACCTGACTAAAAGTTTAATATCTAAATATCTAAACAAAAGCAGATATGCAGCGCAGTGAAGCCAGCAGAAGGGATGGGGGCTTGCCAAAGTGTTTTGCACTGAGTGTCACATGTATGGACTCATCTGCCACTGAGGCCAGAAGTCGTGGGTGTGCCCTCGCTGTAATGAGCTCCTGGCACTCAAGGAACGCGGTCCGTTCTCTTGAAGCCAAGGTGGCAGACCTTGGAGAAGCTGAGAGAGGCAGAGAGAGGCAACTAACAAAGTGCTCTTCAGGGACCTTAGCAGCCGGGTCCCACTCCCAAGGTGCCATCTCTTCCAGATGCGTCAGCGGAGAATGAGAGCTCTGGGTGACAGAGGGTGCTAGTCTGAGGTTCGAGGGGAAGATGCTCCCTTAGATGGGGATCCCTTCCTTAACTGGTGATCAGCTATCCTCGCGACTGAGGATACCCTCGGGAGGTGGGGGCTCCTTGTAGTGGGTGGATTCGGATCATCAGGAATATAGAGAGTTGGGTTTCAGGACAGGCGGATGATGACCGCATGGTGACTTGCCTGCCTGGTGCTTAAGGTTGGCGGATGTCACACTACGCCTAGATAGGCTGTTAGACAGTGCTGGGTGGAATCAGCAGTTGTGGTCCACATTGGTACCAATTACATTGGGAAATGTAGCCGGAGGTTCTGGAAGCTAAATTTAGGCTGCTAGGAAAAAGGCTTAAAATCCAGGACCCCAAGGTGGCATTCTCTGAAATGCTACCTGTTCCATCGCCCAAGCGAGGGCTTGAAGCCAGGGCAAGCCGGAGATACAGGGTCTCAATGCGCGGATGAGAAGGTGGTGCAAGGCAGAGGGTTTCAGGATTTGTCAGGTAAACTGGGGAACCTTTTGGGATAAGGCAGGCCTGTACAAAAGGGACGGGCTTCATCTTAACCAAAGAGGAACCAGGCTGCTGGCGCTCAACATTAAAAAAAAAGGTGGCAGAACAGCTTTTAAACTGGATTCCTGGGGGAAAGCCGACAGGAGCTGAGGTGACTTCGGGTTCGAATACAGAGTCCATGGGGATGCGAGGACAGAGAAGGAGGTTTTTTTAAATCAACCACATACAAGTGAGGAACATATAATGTGGGATAAGTGATAGTGTCTACAAAAGGCTAGATGGAAAAACACATAAAGCCCAGGTTAGTGACAGAGACAGAGTATACAAGTGTCTCTATGCTAATAGTAGAAGCATTCGCCTAAAATGGGGGAGCTGGAGTACAGAGTTTTGAAGGAGGACATTGATATAGTGGGCATCACAGAGACATGGTGGAATGAGGAGAACCAGTGGGATGCTGGTTATCCCAGGTTACAGGCTCCCTACAGGAAGGGATAGGACAGGGCGTGATTGGGGGTGGGTGGCCCTCTACATCAAAGCAGAGCATAGTGTCAGCCATAAAATAGACAATGCAGGGGGGAGCTGATTCTCTCATACAGAAGCACTTTGGATATCAATACCAGGGGGGAAGCATAGTTTAACATTAGGAATATATTATCGTCTCCCTGACCAAAGCGCACAAGAGGATTCTGAGATAGAGAAAGAAATTAGAGGGGCCAACAAAAGCAAAAAATGTCGTGGGTAATGGGCAATTTTAACTACATCCCCATATAAACTGGAAAAAAAATGCATGTTCAGGTCATAGTAAGGAGAGAACATTCCTGGATATGCTAAATGATCTGTGGCTTAGAGCAGATGGTGGTTGTAGAACCAACCAGGGGAGATGTGATCCTAGATCTAATTCTATGTGGGACCCAGGACCTGGTGCGGGAAGTCAGTGTTGTTGAGCCGATAGGGAACAGAACTTTACCACAATGCTGTCAGATTCAGTATCTCTTGCATGCTTAACAAGTGACAACTACCAATGTAGTTACATTCGCCTTCAGAAAGGGAAATTCTCTCAAAGATGAGGGGATAGTGCGCAGGAAGCTGAAAAGGGAAAATCAAGAGAGTCAAAAAAATGTCCAAGATGCTTGAGGTTATTTAAAACACAGTCTTAAAAGCTCAACTGAAATGTGTTCCACAGGTTAGAAAGGCAGCTTCTAAGTCCAAAAGAAAGCCACCATGGTTAACAAGGGACGTTGGAGGAAATTATTAGGAAAAAAAAGATGTCTTTTAGAAAAAATGGAAGTCCAACTTAATCTGATAAAGAAATACCAGAGAGAACACAAATGGTGGCAAAAAGAGAAGCAAGTTAGCTGTAAGGGAGGGCAAAAAAGGATTATGAGGAACGCATGGCTGTGAACATCAAAACCAGCAACAAACAGTTCTTCAAGCAACATCAAAAGCAGGAAGCCAGCAAGGGAAGCTGTAGGCCCGTTAGATGACAAAGGAACAAAGGGTGTGCTAAAAGATGACAGGGAGATTGCAGAGAAGCTGAATGAATTCTTTGCATCTGTCTTCACCCAAGAGGAGGTGAGGAAAATCCCTGCACCTGAACCAAGCTTCTTAGGAGGCTAAATCCGAGGAACTAACGCAAGATAGTGGTAGACAAGCTGAAGAAGTTCTGGCAGCCATTGATAAACTAAATGCTACCAAATCCCCTGGCCCAGGATTGCATTCACTCCAAGAGTTCTCTAGAGAGCCTGCTACGAAATTGCGGATGTTCTCACTTTAATATGCAACTTATCCTTGAAATCAGGCTCCACCCCTGAAGACTGGAAGATGGCCAATGTCACACCAATCTTTAAGAAAGGATCTAGGGGGGACCCGGGAAATTACAGGCCAGTCAGTTTGACATCTGTTCCTGGTAAATTAGTAGAATCTGTCATGGCTAAAGATAAAATTATAAAACATAGTACCAAAAGCAAAAACCTGCTGAGAAAGAGTCAGCATGGCTTTCTGCAGAGGCAAATCCTGTCTTTACAAACTTACTAGAGTTCTTGAGGGATGTAAATAGGCATGTGGATAAGGGGGAACCAGTGGACATTGTCTGCTTGGATTTCCAAAAGGCTTTGGACAAAGTTCCTCACCAGAGACTATTGAGAAAACTCAGCAATGAAGGAATAAGAGGGGAAGTCCTCCTATGGATTAAAAACTGGTTGAGAAAAAAAACAGGGAAGCAAAGAGTGGGTGTAAAATGGGAAATTCTCACAATGGAGAGGATGTGTGGGGAGTGGTGTCCCCAAGGATCCTCGTGATTGGGACCAGTGCTCTTTAAATCCTATTCATAAATGACCTGGAAGTAGGGGTGGGTAGCGTGCAGGCCAAGTTTGCAGATGATGTCTCTAAATTATGTAGGGGTGGTGAGAACCACAAAGGATTATGCGATGGAGCTCCAAGCTGACCTTGATAAATTAGGTGAGTGGGCTAAGAACATGGCAAATGCAGTTCGTAATGTAGCAAAATGCAAAGTGATGCAACATAGGGGCAAAAAAAATCCAAACTTCTACATTACATGCTACAGGATCAGTGCTATCAGTCACAGACCAGGGAAAGGGGATTTGGGCCTGCCTTAATTGATAGTTCCGCCATGGGAATGTCAACTCAATGTATGGCAGCTGTGAAAAAAAGGCAAACTCTATGCTGGGGATAATCAGGAAAGGAATTGATAATAAACTGCAAAGATTTGTCATGCCTCTTGATATAATAGTCAGATGGTGCTGCCCACACTTGGAGTAACTGTGTTCAGTTCTGGTCACCATCATCACAAAAAAGGATATTGAAGAGATAGAAAAAGTGCAGAGAAGGGCAACGAGGATGATTGTTGAGGGACTGGAGCACCTTCCCTATGAGGAAAGTTGCTGCAGCATTTGGGACTCTTTAGTTTGGAGAGGAGACGCCTGAGGGGATATGACTGAAGTCTATAAAATTATGCATGGGGTAGAAAATGTTGACAGAGAGAAATTTTTCTCTCTTTCTCACAATACTAGAACCAGGGGGCATTCATTGAAAATGCTGGGGGGAAGAATTAGAACTAATAAAAGGAAACACTTCTTCACGCAACGTGTGATTGGTGTTTGGAATATGCTGCCACAGGAGGTGGTGATGGCCACTAACCTGGATAGCTTTAAAAGGGGCTTGGACAGATTTATGGAGGAGAAGTCAATTTATGGCTACCAATCTTGATCCTCTTTGATCTGAGATTGCAAATGCCTTAACAGTCCAGGTGCTCGGGAGCAACAGCCGCAGAAGGCCATTGCTTTCACATCCTACATGTGAACTCCCAAAGGCACCTGGTGGGCCACTGCGAGTAGCAGAGAGCTGGACTAGATGGACTCTGGTCTGATCCAGCTGGCTTGTTCTTATGTTCTTATGTTCTTAAGTTGTCCTAAGAGGAATGGGCTACCAACCCCCTCCTCCCCCCCAAAAGATGCTCAGCAAGCTTGCTGCTCTCTGAAAAGTGAAGAAAGACATAAGCATCCTAAGCCATTTTAGGATTGCATTGAACGTGCCCTAGAAAAGATGGATCAGGAGGACCTGCCTCCTTTATCTGGGCAGTGGTTGTCCTGTGAGGTTGAATGTCCCCCAAGGCAATGGACATGGAGATATTTGAAAAGCTGCAGAAACTTCCAGAGAGTCCATGTATATTTTGGCCAATGTCTCTAACACATGGAATTATGACATAAATTAAAACAAAAAAAAAAAATGAGTTTCCAACCATCCCCGCCGTAGTTATTGTGACTGTTAAGCCGCACGAGAGACAATTTAAAAAACTAACAAATGTATGAAAAGGTCACTTCATCACATGCTTGATTTTTTTTTTTTGGTCCAGCTGTCTCCCAGTACTGTTTATAAGCAGAATCTCTGGGGGCAGTGAAAAATTCCTGTAAGGAAAGTTTTGATCCTGAGAATGTGCATTCACATTATGGTCCATGACCAGGAAAATAAGGCATTGTGCAATATATCATTTCAAAATGATGATGCTTAGAATTGTTTCTGCCCAGTAATGAGATGTTTTCAGCTACTGCATCATCATTTGCTGTAATTACTTTCAACCACATTGGAACTTTGCAATCAACTGATTTGGGTTTTTTTAAAACAAACAAAAAAACCTAATTTACCAAACAAAATTGACATGGAAAAAAATCCACAAATAGATGGTAAATACCACTGTAAGACTGAAACCTTTTCTATCACAAGCACTATGGGAATATAACCTCCAAGCTAGAATGTGCTAGTGTAAGTTACACAAGCTTTTACAGTACCACTAGGCATATAAAGGGGAACGTACGTGCAAAGGAATGCCCATGCTGATGAACTGCAGTACAGAAACCAGATCATGAAAATGGTTGTCCCCATGATGATGATCATGGGTATGGGGTGATAATGACTATATCTGCTGTGCAGGGATTTCCATGTTTCCAGCTACCAGTTCAATAGTTCTGGAACATGTTGGAAGGAAATGTAACATTTCCAGGCACCTTGCACAGAAAGTGTGTGTTCTCCACTCCTTCTCTCACCACTCAAAGGAGGTAGTTGTCTACAGTTCACTCACGTGTGTTACTTTTAAAATATGGGCATGTAGGCATTCTATGTACGGTGAACTGATTGCAATAAAATGCAATAAAATACATTTTGTTTTAATTGAACTTTAAATTAATTGACAGCTTTAAAAATCACTTAATTTTCCCTCCCATCTGTACAAAACCTTTTTGACTGGCCTTCACCATATTGATGTAAGCAGAATTACGGTGCAATTCTAAATGAAGTTATACTCTTCTGATCCCATGGAATCAGAAAGATGGAACTCTGTTAATCTCTTGCAAGTGCTCTTACTACTTGGCATCCAATCTATCCTAATTGAAGTATGTCTATATAACTTCCTTGCAGTGGCGTAACACCCACGGGACAGGGGAGCACGACGCCCTGGGCGGAGCTGCAGAGGAGGCATGGCCAGGCCGTGGCGGGGACATGGTGGGGGTGCTCCGGGTCATGGCAGGGGCGGCTGCGGCAGGGGCGCAGAGCGTGCACACCTCGGGCACAGTTTCCCACTCCGCCTCTGCTTCCTTGTATCAGGGGTGTACCACCCAGGGGCACATATGGGGTCAAATGTCCCCGGGCTGTGGCCATTTAGTCACATGGCGGGTGGAAAATCACCCCCACACCCTTCCTTCTTTACCCCAGGTCCATATACTGACTTCAAGACCTGGTTAAAAAAATGTTGCTTAGTCATGGTGAGGGAGCGGGGGCAGAAAACTCAGATTTTGCACCAGGCTACATTTTCCCTAGATACGCCTCTGCCTTGTATGAGTGGCCATGTATTTTCTTTAAAGAAACAGGAATTTATATAAGAACATAAAATTTGAGCATGTACAGGGTACATGTCCCTTGTCATTACTGTGTTATATAGGGTTGCCAACTAGCAAGAGAAAAAAAATGTCCTGTCTAGGGTTGCCTGCCTCCAGGCTGGGGCTGAAGATCTCCAGGAATTACAACTGATCCCCAGACAGCATAAGTCAATTATTTATCTATTTGAAACAATTATTCCACATTTCCTGGAGAAAAAAAAGGCTGCTTTGAAAGATAGGCTGTATGGCATTATACCCTATCAAGTTTCTTCCCCTACCTAAACTCCTCTCTCAAATATCCTGGTATTTCTGAATATTAAGTTGGGAACCCTAGTCTGTTCCTAAATTGGATGTTATTTATCTCCATGTTATGAAAACTGTTAACTGCCTATTTGAGCACATCAAGCCTCAAATAAAGAGACAGGACATTTTTTTTTCTAGACCTGCTAGCCATCGTGCCCCTCCCCCTTCCCAAGACAAAGAATTCAGCGCAATATTTCCTTTCAAGGTAGATGACTTTTCTGCAGAACTATCTTTTAGCTGTTATTTCCATTGACATCGCTCTGAGTGCAAATACTTTTAAAAGTTTTAAAGCTTATCGTAGTATCATCTTAGAACAGTTAGGTATTATGCTAGCAACTGAACCTGACTATTTCCACGCACTTTCTGAGTTCTTCTGATGCCATGCTACGTCCTGTATACTAATAAATATTTTCCCTGGAGCAGGTCTGGGGCTTCACACCTGCATGAATGTTTTCAAACAATGCCTGTGCCAATAGGAAGATTCATATGGCTACACTTTTGCACCTGGACATGAGCTTCTAAAGAGCATCTGCCCCCTCCAGTAATGCTGGCACAGTCCTCCCCACCCCCCCAAGATCAAGCTATTTCTGTTCTTTAGCGGCATGTTTAAAGGTGAAGGCTACATCAAAATATTGTTCCCATTGTGCAATTTGATGCTGTGCAACACAGCTGCCCAAGGCCACCCAGGAATCCAGTTCCTTGTTGGAAAGGAATTTGAAAATTCTTTTAGGCCCAAGTCCAGACCTTGTGGGTCAGTGTACCCCCCGCATTCTGTAAACATAGTCATTACAAACATGATCTCTTGCTTGTTAAAATAGGGACACTAAGATGCAGTTAAAAGTTTTCACTCATTTGCAGGTTCCCACTCCCATTGAGTTGCAAAGTTTTTCCTGACCGCCCCACAAAAACCCTTTTCCTTGTCCCCAGAGCAGAACTGAGGTAAAAAGATGGGAGAGAAGAAGAGTAGAAGAGTCTAGATTTATACTCCACTTTTCTCATCTGTAAGGAGTCTCAAAGTGGCTTACAAACTCCTTCCCTTCCTCTTCCCAAAACGGATACCTTGTGAGGTAGGTGGGCTGACAGAGTTCTGAGAGAACCATGACTCAGAGGCATAGCAAGGGGGGAAAGTGCCCGGTGCACTGCTGCATCCTCCACTCCCACCCTGCCTCTTTGAGTTGTGTGCCACTGAGCTATAATAATCATTCACTACTAGATCATTACAAATGACAGATGTTGTATAGGGTCCCCAAGGTGGTGCCCATGAACACCATGGCTCGCACCAACACCTTTCCGGGCATCAGCCAAGTGTTTTTAGAAAGTGGGCAGGGCTAGGAAGGATTTTTGCCCAGCAAGTCTTCTGAGTGGTTATTGGAGATCTGAGTGGCTGTTCAATTTTTTTAAAAAAACCTGTGCATTTACAGCCATTACCACCCCAGCTGCTACCACCCCAGTCACAATTGGCTCATGGTAACCCCATAACATTCCAAATTTTGTGACAGGTAGGGATGGCAATCTCTGGGTGATGACCGGAGATCTCCTGGGAGCAAGGGTGTAGCTTTCTGAAACAGTGCCTGGGGCTCAACCTGGGCGCTGCACCCTGCGGAGTTGGGGTAAGGGCGCAGCCAGCCTGCTTGGCTTGCCCTACCCCCAAATTCCATGCGGAGTCCAGAGTGGCATGGCCAGTTTAATGCTTGCCTCAGCTGACTGGGTCCAGCTTTAAACTACAGGCTGGCCCCAAGCCTCACTGAAGCCAGCAGCAAAATGAGCATTCAAGCCTAAGACAGGAGATGAGCAGGAGATGAGCAGGAGTGGTTTCCAGCAAGTAAAATCCTGTGGTATTTGAAATACCAACACATTTATAGTAGCATATATATTTTAGGAGAGCCATGAAAGCTTATGCATTTATTAATCTTTAGCATGCCAAAGAATTCTGTTTTGTCTGCAACAGACCAACACAGCCGCCCCACTGGAATTTCTCTCTAATTGGCATTCCTGATAATGTTATATAATTGTAGGGAGTTGGGTAAGGGATAGAAAGCCATCTCACCTTAATTTATTAGAGTTGAAATTGGGGTTGCCAATGTTCCATTCCTTTAATGTGTGGAAATGAGAAGATAAACCTTTCTACAGCGTGGAGGTAAATAACACCACCTGGTAAATAACATCCTATTAAGCCACTGTTAAGGAGATGAAATATTTTTCTCCAAGTCAGTTAGCAATCCTAGTTGAAGTGCATAGTGGGAGAATGAAATGACAGAGGTACCTGATGAGAGATGTAAACAGACATCAAACACTGTAGAAGAGATGACTTGGAAGCACAAGTGTCACATTCCAGACGTGGGCATGGGGTTAATATGAATGGGGAGACAGCAGAGTACATTTACCTTTAGCAGTGAAGTAACCCTCATGTGTAGCAGTTAGAGGACGGGTTCCCAGTGTCGTGCCTGTGGGTGCGATGGCATCTGCTGACACCATTCCTGGTGCCCAACAAATATGGTTGCCAACTTCCAGGTGGGAGCTGGCGCTCTCCTGGAATTATAACTGATCTCTTGACTATATAGTGTGCTTATTTATCATTTATTTATCTAAAATATGTATTCCACTTCTCCAGGAGAAAATGGCAGCTTTGGAAGGTGGACTGTATGCATTGTACCCAACCAAGTTTTTGCCCTAAAGTACCCCATCGTCCTAGGCTCCACCCTTAAATTTCTAGGCATTTCCAAACCTGTAGTTGGCAACCCTATTTGACAAACGATTTGAGACCGTGGCCAGGGCCAGGGTGGGTGTTTTGCCCAGCAAGGCTTCTGATTGGCATTGAAGAGGCTGCACAGATTTTTAAAAATGTTGCTTTGGCAGCAGCTGCCAGCAAAGCACAAGGATCGTCTTCATACCTCCTGCGGCAGCTGTTTTGTGGCTGTGCCCAACAAACTGTGCCAGGGTCAAAAAGATCGAGGACCCCTGAATTAGCCTGTTGGGCCACGATCTGGGAGACCCAAGTCTGAACCCACCCTCTACCACGGAATTTTACTGCATGACCTGGGGTGACCACTCTCTCTCAGAAGATAAAACGAAGGAAGGGAGATAGTGTCAAAATCGCTTTGGGTTCCATTGGGAAGGCAAGCAGAGTTTAAAAATCTAGATAAGTTAACTTTCCCGGGTGATTTTTTGCCTGCCAACTCTTTCAAAACGCAGATGCCCTACCACCAAACCACAACAAAGAAGAACGACGTTTTGAAGGCTGTGTGTTGGGGAGAGGGAGAGAGAGAGAGATCTGATGAGGAAATCTCACTCAGCTGTCTGAGCGATTCAGGAAGCACTCGGTCCCACTTTGCTGGGACTCCAGTGCGGGTTTTGCAAACTAACTCCGGAGTGGGCGGTTCCCGAGGCGAGATGGCTCCCCGCCCTTTGCTAAGTCTGGAGCGCAGATCCTGCGCCGGCTTGGAGCAATAGTGCGCGGGTGTGCGGAGCGGCTGGTCAGCGGGATGGGCTCGCGCCTAGTGGCTTAACCGGGGCCGTGTTTCCTCTGGCCATGTAGCGCAGACCCCGTGCTCTCTCCTCTTGCCTCGTCTGGTGGAGCCATTCCCGAGCAGTCCGGCGGGGACCATGCGGAGAGCCCCGGTGCCCGGGCTGCTCCTGCCGCCTCCACCGCTGCTGCTACTCTTGGGGCTACTGGTTCTGGACAGGGGCTGCACGGCGCAGTACTCGAGCGATCTGTGCAACTGGAGGGGGAGGTAAGAGCTTGACGGTGACTTCGCGGGAACGGGGGTCGGCGGGGACGCAGCTTTGCCGCTCGGTGCGCGTTGCCAGGCGCTCTCGTCTTTGTCCGGGCATATCCCCGCTCGCTTCCAAGCGTGCGCTCCTTAAGCTGTTGCAGTATTTGCAAGTTAGAAGCCCCCTCTTCCCGATCCGGTCGCTCTTTTATTAAGTGGGCTTTTCTCCGAACTTGCTTAGAGGGGCGGGGGGGAGGGGTCAACCTTCCTTTTAAACGGAGTGTGCACTTTTTCTGGCTCTTCCTATTCATCACGTCCCTCTTATCTTGGGAGTGGGGGGCAGGAAGCGCCGTGCGATGGTGATCTGCCGCCTTTACACCACTTTTCTTTTCTGAGTTGACTCCCCCTCCTCGCAGCGCTGGAGCAAAGGAATGCCTTGACTTCTCTGCTTTGCGAGCTTTTTATCCTCCTGTTGATACTCATTAACTGCTGCTTGGCTTGCGTTGATAGGGACGCCACTGCAAGACACAGAGAGGCCGGGTAGGAAAGATCTTGCTGCCCCCGAGAGTAGTCCTGTGGGCGGTGGGGGTCCTTAGCCGCCCAATTTTGTCAGTGAAGGGATGGCGGGAGAGGAACTGCTTGGGTCTGTGGTGCAGTTGCCTTTGCCGCAGTCGCTTAGGGAAAAGGGTCAAAGAAGTTTCCCTTTCTTTTGCTGTTTCTTTCTGATTTATTGGAGGATGAAGCCTCATTAACATTCTTGGAGAGTCTGGGGATGAGCATTAGCAAAGCAACATGCAAGGGGTGCGGAGGGAGGGTTGGTTTTTTAGCAGACAAAAGGTAGAGCCTTTTCTACGGTCCACAACGCACTCCACATCTGTGCAACCCAACACCAGAGTAACGCGCTCTGCAGCTCTTAGCCCGTGACCTCCTGCGTTCAGGCATTAACTTCATTGTAACGCAATAGGCTTGTAAGCCCTCCTTTTATGAGGACGTTGATGGGGTTTGTGAGGATTGTACGCAGTTGTAGAAGCAGCGGATCTGGGGGCTGCGTTTGAGCTGCTTGCCTTCAAGGAGCGCTTTTACTCCCCGGAGTCTAACGTCTGGTTTTGAAAGATCTGATTGGTTCAAGGCAGTTTGGGTTTTTTTGCTACATTGGGTTATGTTAGGAGGGGGAATTAAGGCATGATTTTTCTGTGTGCAGCTGTTAGCTGTTCTTCAGAAAAGGCAGAAATTATGTTAAGTGAAAGGAAGTCTTGGAGAGGGTAGCAGCATTCCTTTGCTTCTGGAGTTCACCTTCCATGCAGCACCTGTTGTGGGACAAGGCTTGCTGAAAAAGATGCCATTTTTGGACCCCAGTTTCCACTACACCTGTGGCATAACTTCCCTCTAGTTACTGTAGATGTAAATCAGCAGTGCTCAGGGCAAATTTAACCTGGTATGCTTTTGACTACCACAGCTATGCTAATCTCGCTGGTTGTGAAATCTTTTTAAACTCTTCAGCTTCTAAACTCAGCCTCCTCCCCTTTAATCCACTGTAGAAACTGATGTGTTTTTATGGTTTTCCAGCTCTCCCAGTTCTCTTATAGATCATGACTTTGGAAATGGTTTTCCATTCAGACATGAAACCACTGCTGAATGAAATTCCTATGCAGGCTGTATTTGGCATTTGGGGCATTTTTGAAAAAAACAGGGTAGTAGTGAGTGACTTTGCTAAGTTTGTTTTTGGAATTTGATGGGTCAGGTACTGAGTAGTTGTCTATTTCAGGAATAGCGTCCAGTGAAGTAGGTATGTTCGGTCGTATCCTTTCTAACCGCTTATTTGCCGCGAACACTGGTAACAGATTCTGTCGTCAGAATTCCAAATGATTTATGACTTTTTTATGTAAAACGTTTATATTCCACATTTCTAGGTAAAAGATAAGAGCATGTAATCTTAGAAACTTATGGCAAAGAAATTAATGTTCAAGTATGACTCATCAGTAGCATGAGAGGCTTGCTGAATGTTATCAGTCAATTTTAGAAGGCCTGTGCCCGAAACATACAACTGATTTGGGGCATCTGATTATAGTTTAACAGCTTCAGTGCTGTATTCCTGATAGTACTACCATTTGCTTAGTGCGGGTTTGTGTACAAAGTCTGTAAGTAACCCGTTAATGCAAGTAACCATGGCCAAGAACACACACTTTGGCCTGCCTTTCTATGTGTGCAGTCACATAAATGTATATAAATATGTAAGATTATTCCTGGCATTTTTATGGGATGAGTTGTTTTTCCTCTCCCAACACACAAAATGGAAACTGAGTGTTTACTTTCCTGAGCCCTTAAGGCCTATTAAATCTTAAGGCCAACTGAGATTTGAATCTTCATTTCCCTTGCCTTAGATTTCCCTGGTTGAAACCCAGTCCTGTATTCTAGTCAAAAGTTGGTTGCTGCAGTATTATTAACAAAACAGGAGTGTTGAAATTGCTTAATGTATACTGGCTTAGTACAACAGCCCTGCAAGATCCTAGAAACAGGGTCTTGGCTAAGGCTGCCTTGTAAATTCTTGATAGGCACTTGGTTTGAACCAGGGATTTCTTTATCTGTAATACTCTGGAGCCACTTCCCTACACCAAGTTTAATTAGTACAGTAATATATTAATGAATGCAAGTCTCTCTTGGGCTTAGCAGTTCTGTTATGAAGGCCCATTACAGGGGATATAGGTGAGCAGGGTTGTTCTCGTTGGTGTTGTAGAGCAGGTCCAATGTTTTCCTTTTCATCTGTCACCAGATACTCTTGGTTTCAGGGGCACATCTTTGCTATACTTGCAGTTGTCCAAAAATAGAGCTACCTATTTTTCAGGAATCAGATGAACTTACAAAAATAGATGGTTCTAGTCTGAATCTCATTCTGCAGTCTGTGTAAACAAACTGATCCCTGGCTCTCCAAAGTAGGCCCAAAGTAGTGATGCTGCAACCTTCAGATCTCTGTTACTTAACCAATTTAATGTTGCTACTGAATGAAGAGCCTGTGATGGTTTTGAATATGGAAATGCCAGGTTCTAAGTTGTGAAGGTCATTGGGTGGCCTTGGTCAGGTTGCGCTCTCTGCCTGATCTACATCGCAGGGTTGTTATGAAGTTTAAATATTCTTTGGAAAGAAGAGTTGCATACAAATGTAATTCAATGCTTGTGTATACAATCATTCTTAAAAATCAATGGACTTGTAAGCTAGCTCTCTTTCTTTCTTTTTTAGCTTGGGGCAATCGAGCCTCGCATATCCTGGGGCAATCAGGTAATTCTTGAATCAGGAAGGCTCTTTGTGCCCAGCCTAGCATTGTGCAATCGATTTCTGTCAGAGTTGTCTGTTTTAATAATAAAGAGCTTGTTCCTTTTAGAATGTTTTTGACTTCTTACAGCCTGGAACAGCTTGTTTCTTCATGTGATCTTTCTCTCCTGTGCAAAGGATTTCATTGAGAAATATCTGTGTGTGCTGGCCCTACAAGCCTTCACTTCACTATTTTCATCTACAGCAGCGCAGAACGTGCTGCTGCAGAAACTGCTGTATATATAAACAGGTGAATAAACAGGTGTGCAGATGGTGCACAGGTACAGGGCTGCATGGCAAAACAAGCTGCTCTTTGACTGTGTGTGAGGTCACTGCAACAGGTGAGGTGTATAGCTTTGCCTGCAGTTTGTGAGCAGATGCAGTGCATTAGTGACCACATTAATTAAGCTATGGTAATCATGCTTCATAATTAAAAGACTTGACATTGTGAGCCTCCCAAGACATTTGCAATCATGATAATATGTTTGTAAATGGCAGTCCCACTTCTTATGTATTTACCATTATAGCATATTTCTAGTTCCTGCTTGTTATAAAACAACAGGTTGATCTGCACAAAATGGGCCAGCCACATTGCCATATTCATGACTACCAAGAAGGTGTTGCCTGTTTTGTTTAGTTTTCCATTTCTGTTCGAGAATGAATGTGTTGAGCTTTAAAGTGTTTCCCATGTGTAATAATGATTATGAGCTGTGTCTTGGCTTAGATTTCCCACTGACACATACTAGCACAGATTGCATACCTTGGGCCAATCAAAAAGGCTCTATGAATTGTCTTTCTGCCTGCTGTTCTTCAGTTGTATTCTGAAGTACAACTTGGAGTATGATTTGCCAGTTGGAAATGTCAGGAAGGGTGGAAAGTTTCTTGGCTAAAGTGAGCTATGAACTGTGGTCTCCAAGCCTTGTGGACAGAGATTGGATCCCCTTGACTGTGGCCGTGCAGAAATTGCCTTAAGTGACAATCACAGTATAAATTGCTGTAGTTAACTCTTTTTTATGAATTGGAATGTGGGATTGCTTAAGATATGGAGGGTGTAGATCTTGGCATAACTAGGAGGATTGTGAGATCAGCTGGCAGTGGTTCCTAGTATGTGAATTTAGAGATCAGAGAAAAGCCTGTTTTCCATTCAGTCAGTGCAATGAATGTTTCTATAGATGCATCAAAATAATACTTTTTTTTGTTCTCTTGCATGTTGGATAGCATTTAATTTTATGCCTAACACCTTGGTAATGAATATTCTGACTTTTTGGTGCAAAGACGTAGCTGCCTCATAAATGCCTTCGCATTTTTAGCAAGCTGCAGCTTTAATTAGGTCCTGAGTTATTTAGCCAAGACAGCTCGGCAGCATCAATATGAAATGTGTTTCAGGTCGTCCCTTACAATAGGACTGTAGTGTATAAACATTTAATCTTCCCAACTTTACTTTGTCCCCTTGATGAAATATAGGATATAATGGGCTTCAAAGGAAGGCCCACTCACTTTACTTCTTGATACACATTCTTCCCATGGACTTCCCACTTACATTTCAACCACTGGCCTTCACTGCCATATATTAAAGGTAGTCCCCTGTGCAAGCACCAGGTCATTACTGACCCAAAGGGAGACATCACATCACAACATTTACTAGACAGACTATGTTTACAGGGTGGTTTGTGATTACCTTCCCGAGTTGTCTGCACTTTACTCCCAGTTGAGTACTCATTTTACTGACCCCCAGGAGGATGGAAGACTGAGTCAATCTTGAGCTGGCTAACTAAAACCAACTTCTGTTGAGATTGAACTCAGGCTGTGAGCAGAGCTTGGACTGCAGTATGGCACTCTGTGCCGTGGGGCTCCTACCCCTATATTAGATGGATGTTAATCAACTATACATTGAAACTGATACTATGATTAGATAATCTGGGGCTTAATGAACATATTTGGTCTTCATCAATGAGTAATGACCACAATACACTTAGAAGTAAGGACCAGGGCAAGATTTAGAAATGAAGCACTGATATGGGGGTTGAGTGGCATCCTGGCAAAAGTACTACTTAGGAGCCCTGTGAGGCAGGTGGCAGTTTCTGTTTCACAGCATTTTGAGGAGGAGTTTGGATTCAGCATAGACTTTAACATGCTGCCCACCAGATAGCACTGGCATTTGGAGAACAGAGCTCTTGCAGTTCATTGCCACACACAGAGGCTGCTGAACAGCTATTTCTGTACTCAAGGCAAACAGCGCAGTCTGGATCAAATGCCCTATTGAGAGTTGCATTTCTCAAATATGTCAAGAGTTTCCTTGTGCCACAGGGCAAAAGCACAGAGGTCAACAGCCGACTCCTTGCACAAGCCTCTGTGCTCTTGATGCAGCTTTGAGGAGTGTTCTGCAGCACATGGTTGCAGACAGTCTAATGGTTATTACTAAACTGTGACCTTTCCTGGTGCTTCCTCGTGTAACCTCTGAACAGTAAACTATACTGATATTCCCAATACTGTCAGTCACTTCACCCTTAAATAGAAACCATATGTTGGCAAGCCTTCCTACAGCTGGTTTAACTGTTGATTAATCTTTATCTGGATCTATTGTTGCATTTTTCTACTGAAAACAAAATGGCTCCCAATGGAAAAGAATCGCCTCTTTTCCTGCATAGCAACAGAATATAACATTTTGAATTAATCTCAAGTGCCATCAGGCTTGTTTGATGTCATGTAGCTGTTTTCTGAAGCTTGGATCCAGTAGTAACTTCCAAGGATAGATGGGATTTCTATCAGCAGACTTATTCCACTTCCTGCTGTAGTCCCAAATGTTCTCTGAAATGCTGAAAAGCAGCGTGAGGGGGTGTTGGAGGTTTGTAGCTAGGGAAGGAAAATCTTGAAATCTCTCCCCTTCTACTTGTAGGAATCTTCTGCTAGAGCCAAGCCACAAATGCCAGAAGCTTTTTGGTGGTCAGTGTGATCACAGCGCAGGACTAGACTTGGGGCTCCACATTTCTCCTCAACCACAGTTTCACAATTGATTTGGGCTTTATCGCTTCTGTTTGACTATCCATCAGTGTGCATAAACTGAACCTTGCAGAGATCTTGCAAAGTGTCAGTGAATGGAAATTTAAGTGATTTTGAGAGTAGTGTCAACCCTTGATTTCATAATAGAATCCATTTCCAAGTGTTAAGGGCGTCTGTCATGTTATAACTTCACTGGAACAGTCCACTGTCGTCTTAGGAATTTGTACAATATCTGTGACCCTGAAGAGTGTAGTATGTATTAACTTCAAATAAAATACATTTACTCTTCTAATAACTTCTGTTTGTCTTTTTCTCCCTAGTGGATTAACGCATGAATCTCACAAAAAGGATGTTGAACAGATCTACCTCCGTTGTTCTGAAGGATCCATAGAATGGATGTATCCCACAGGAGCACTGATAATCAACTTGCGACCTAATATTTTTCTTTCCTCTTCCAAACATTGGACTGTTTGCATAAAGCCCCTTAAAGACTCTGCAGGAGCAAATATTTATTTGGAAAAAACTGGAGAACTTAAATTGCTGTTCCGAGATGGAGACCATAGCTCCACTAGAGTGCATTGCTTCAGTTTTGAACAGGGTGGACTCTTTGTTGAGGCTACCCCTCAGCAGGACATTAGTAGGAAGATTACAGGCTTCCAGTATGAACTAATAAACAAGGGGACAGCATCAGATTTGCACATGATTTATGGTAAGTTGTAAGGTACTTGACTGCTCTTATCTCAAGTGCTTAATATGTGTACAAAACTAATGTGTAAAAATAGTGTTTTTACCTGGTAGTGGAAAGTTGTAGGGAAGGCCGGAAGGTTGTTTATCCTTAAGCCACAACACATTCTCTTCTGCTAAGAAAACTGTGCTACTTGGATGTAGCAAGGCAAGGTTTTTTTTAAAGAGTATTTCAACTTTCTCCCTTCATGGGCTTGGTTACTAGGAAGTCTTTTTTTTTAGCTTATTGTACTGAAAATGACAACTTGATATTGGTTGTGGTGGGTTTTCCGGGCTGTGTGGCCAAGGTCTGGTGGATCTTGTTCCTAACGTTTTGCCTTCATCTGTGGCTGGCATCCTCAGAGGTGTATCACAGAGTCACGGCCACACAGCCCAGAAAACCCACCACAACCTGTTGAATCCGGCCGTGAAAGCCTTCGACAACTTGAGATGTTTATCGGACATTTTTCCAGATTTTTTTTGGTTCTTTTCTTCCTCTCCCTCACTCTGTGCATAGGTGAGAATTGTTAGATAGGTTCCAAATCATGGTGGTAACACCACGATTGTTCAGAAGAATGACTCTGTTGTAAATTTAGGACTACTTCACATGACAAGCTTCCAACAGGTATATCTTTTTCAAGAAGAAAATGTCATATGCCTGTATGTGACACTTACACACACCTGTTGTGCTGCAGGTACAGTGGTTACAACCACTGTTAAAACAAGTGGCAACTCCCTTCCTTTTCACATTGCTTTTCATGTTCTGCTTTTCAGCCTCAGTCCTGGTCTGCCTGTTCAATGTTCTCATTATTCTTTCATGTTTCCCCTTGAGCAGGGCCTATTTTGCTGCCCCAACTGTTGTGCATAGTGACATCTACTAAATGTTTATGCATTGGTCAGTAATTTTCACGGATGTTGTCAAATTATTATTTTTTAATTCTGTATCTTTATGCTGGTATCTTTCCACTTTGAAAATTGTGTTGAACTTGCAGGCTGGCCAGAAAACTACTAACTTTGAGCATACAAAAAAAAAAGAATCCTATATAGCACATAACGTTTGTAACAAGTCTGAGGGGAGATAAGAAACTTTGTGCACTTTTAGACAAATCCATTTATTGGACAGGTTTACAAAGACTTGGTGACATGATTGCCTTCAGTATGTAGTTTTCAGACACCAGACTTGGTACTTTCCAAGAACAGCTGATAACTGCTTGATTTTCATGAGATAGAATAAAAAATACCATGCGGTTGTGTTGTTCAACAAATCTGCATTCATATTCAGTTTTGCACAAACTTCTTCAGTGATCTGTTTTTTAAAAGGCAGCATCCGTTTATGTCTCAAGAGCTCTTAATCTCTGGCAAGTGGCAATCTTCTGTTCTTCAAAGCAATTGTGGCTTTCTATATGTCAAGTTTAATGTGTCTGTGGCTATAGATGTCTGCTTTTAGTGACCTTATATGTATAGTGTGCTGATATGTTTCAGCTGCTACAAGCAGCTGCAACACTTTCTGTAGCTGATAGGTGGCGCATTTGTCATTATAACTATCTATCTGAGAACTAACAAAATCTTACTGTACTGCTTTCAGTATAGCTCTAAAGCTGGGTATTCTGGAATCTCAGATGTTTCTATGAGGACTTTAGTCAATCCTGATGCTACCTATGCTTCCAAGGAAATCAGTTTGATTTTGAAGAAAGCTTCTTCAAGGGCAAGGTTCATCCCAGGGGCCATTTTAGTAGCATATTGGGAGATTGTGGTGCATTTTTTAAATGCCTCTCCCATATCAAGAAATGCAAAAAATTAATGGGCTGTGAACAAATCTTCTTAAAAAAAATAAAACAGGACTCCAGTGGCACTGTATTTTTTATAGAGAGGACTCGTCAAGGGTTTACTGTTTACATGTAGAATCAGACTGAAAGACCATAAGGCCGTTTTGTGGTAAAAACACTGATAGATGATAATTCACATTTCTGGATACATCTGACGTGGTTGTAGTGATGGGACTTGCTGTGGATGCCTGACTGAGTCTCACTTGAGATGTCATGAGCATACTTTCTTAATTGCCAGGATTATGTTCTTCCTCCCTCTTCTCTGCTTCTCTCATGTAGCACACTGGGCTTTAAGACAGAAGTCTTCAGTATAACACCAGCCAGACATGATGACCTGCATCCAACCATGCAGTTCTAAAAGGTTATAGACACTTGCCTTTAGAAGATGGACAGAGCTCTGCTGATTCTTCCAGTAAGAGCAGACTGTCTTTTGTGATCTTGAGAGTCATGAAAACCTAGGAACGACAGGAACGTTCCACTCCATAAGCACATCTTGTTGGATACAAGTCATTGTCTGGATACCAGTACCTTCGTTAACTGAGGTTTATTTTTTTGTCCGTGTAACTGGCATTCTTAAACACAGCTTAATCCTGGTTAAGAATTCCAGTTAGAGTAAGAAACAAACCTTGATTAGTAAAGACAGGTGCATTTGGATCTCAAATCTAATTGGAGTTAAGGTGAAGACTTTTTTTCTTTTAGTAAAAAGAGGAGACGGGAGACTGCAAGCCTGGCAATTAACCAGGTTTATGCCTGTAATGAACAAACAGAATTGTCTGTGAGATCTGATTTGCGCCTCTGTGTGTGTGGCTGCCAGATAATGGGTTGGAATTAAGAGGATTATATAGAGAGGCCTTTAGCCTAGGACATCGGCAGATGAGGTATTTCCTCAGTAAATTTCTCAACTATGAACATTTCAGATTGCAAACAAAAAGTATGTTTTCTGAGTTTGCAAGCCTGATTTTGAAATTGCCTCTTGTCAAGAGATGATTCTGTTCTACAGAGTTGCATGTATCTTCTTGAAAGTATTCATGTGATTTGGTGGAAGTAGATGTGTCCCTGTGGTTCAGCTCTAGAAATTCAGCTCCAGTTATATGACAAGAGATTCATACTCTGTAAAGCAGAATGAAAATGACCTGTACCACTATAAGAGGGACGCAGATGAGGAAGGGCCCAATCTCATCAGATCTTGGAAGCAAAGCACGGTTGAAACTGGTTAGTGCTCCGTTTGGGAGACCAAGAGATCAAGTGTTCTGTTTGGAAAATCAAGAAAGTCCTGGGCTGCTACACAGAGGCAGTCAAGGGCAAATCACCTCTGAATTCCCTTGAAAACCCTACAGGTTGCCATAAGTTGAAGAGCTTTCCAGCACCAGATGAGGAAGATATATGTTGAAGTGCTGTTGGAATTGTAGGTACACAATTGGGGTTAAATTCATAGATATGAGGAAGGTTGCATTAATCTTGGCCTGAGAAATATGTGGTGCTTCTCTTTGAGTACTGAGCCTACTACTTTAAATGACAGGATAAAAAGGAGAGGGTTTGAAGCCTTTATGAGACTTAACCCAACTTCGTATTTGTTAAATTAACTTTTCCTATAGTTAATTAACTTGTTAAATTAACTTTTCATCAACAAAATGAAGTCTTGCTTATTGTCTCATAACCCAGTGACATCATTGAAGCCTACATTTGGTTTTTCCTGCTCCTTTCCCAATTCAGCTATGATCAAAGCTTTACCAGTCATCTCATTAATACTTTAACAACCAGTTCTGCCCCCCAGTACCATGACACCGCAGAGTGCATCAGCAAACTACCTTGAAATCCGTAAAGTGCCAGGAGTTTTAATTAGGAGACACAGTGCTTTATTAGTTTATACTCCTCTTTTCCCACTTAATCTGGGCTTTGCAAATAGAGCCATAAAAAATGAAAGTTCCCAAGCAAGTTTCTAGGAGCCATGAATGAATGCTGTCCTATAAACCCAAGTTGCTAAATCTATTGGTTTATCTTTTTTTCCTCATTAGCAATTCATTCCCCAGTTCTGTGGATTTATTCATCCACATCAGAGAAGATTGGAATATTACAAAAAGACCTACAGCAGGAAGCATGCTGTAAATCAAAACTTATGGTCAAAACCACAGCAGTTTCACTTCAAGGCTTACTATAGGATAGATCTGCTTTCCTTGCACATAGCATGAAACTGCCTGATAGTGAGTCAGTATTATCTGCTCAGACTGAGGTTATCCAGGATTTTAGTCAGGGAACTTTCACAGTACCTATCTGATCCTTTAAACTGGAGATGCTAGGGGTTGAATGAGGGACCTTCTCAGTGGAAAGCAATTGTTCTGCCACTGAGCTGAAGTCTGAGCACTTCACAAAAATATCTTATTGTGATGGTTAAAAGGAAGGTTTGTATTTTTCCCCAGTGTAAATTTATCCATCTAGCTGTTCTGTTGCTCGAATGAGTTTGAGTAGGATTTTGTGAAGCTTTCCAACATTTAGATTGCTATTGACTGGAGATGCTCTGAATATTTGCTGTGTATCACGGTTGTGACCACTGCCAGTTCTGCTATGAGCTAAGGCCAGTGTTATGTAAGAAGGAAGGACAAATGCATCACACGATATGATCAGAAATTATATGAGGTTATGTGTGTAAATATAGAAGAAGGCGGGGGCTCTGGTGTTCTATGTATTTTTCCACCCTCCATAAGTATGGAACAACAAAGGGTAGTATTGTGAAAGCACTATTGATGGAAAAAGCCTAAGGCCTGCTTTTAAGAGACAGAAGCTTCCTTGTGCTGTGGTCACTGTTCAATACCTGCTGCATCTTTTCACTCACAGGATCTAAGGGCTGAATTACAGGTTACAAATAGCACAGAGCAGCTGCCGAAATAACAGCGCCATTTTGAATTATCTTCCTTCACCTTGCTATATCCACCCAAGTCTGTCTCCTCTGCCAGTAGCCTTTGTAATGTGTGGTTCCACACCTCTAGCCCAAGTGAATAGCTGTAGCTGGTGCCTCTCATAGCAAGGAAAAGCATGTCACAAGGCATCAGGAAAGGGGGTTAAGTTGTACTAGATGTTATAGAAGGGGTGGTGGTTATGGGATGCTCCTCAGTTTAGTGTACAATGCTTGATTCTTCTGACAGAAAGGACAAATCAGGCCTTTTCCGCAGTAATTTTTTCACAGTCTTCACCAAATTCTCAAGAGAACAATTCTTGCTGGGATGTCTCCATGAACTGTTAAAGAGAACTAAAGTAGACAATTCCTCTCCCTCAATCAGTGTCTTTTTCTCACATACCCTTTATACAGAGTTCTGAAATGGGAGTTTCTATTTAGAAGTTGTAAAGCTAACCAACGGGTTTTTTTTAAGTGAGTAAAGCTTACACAAGATAGTAACTTCAGCAGAAGAAATTCACTGCTGCCTCATGTCTTTTCTTTTTCTTTTTAGTAGAAGGAGAGTTGGGGTCTCTCACTGAGCTTGAACAATCTCTCTTTGCAGCTGTTCAGAAAAGATTCCAATCCTCTTATTCATGTTGAAAAGCACTTTACTCTGTGAGAGATCCCTCCATGTATTGAAAATGCTTTAACTCCTAGGTCTAGGTTTTCATTGCAAAACTGCTTCCCTGTGTCTTAGCCAAGATCTGCAAACTTAATTTACTGGAATCTAGAAATATAAGCCCCTGTTACCTTCAGGGGTTGCTCTGTATTAAGCAAGTCAAACTTTAACAAACATTTCTTTTTTATCTTGATGAGATCTGCTCATTATAAGGCAGGTTCTGCTGGTTTATGGGTTTCCTACATTTTTATGTCCGGTAGCTGAAAACACTAGCTGAAAACACTTTTATAAATGGTTGCATTCAAACATTGATTTAGTTAAGAATAATGACAAGCCTTTTTCCTTAAGTTGTTTTAAGTTCTTCTGAGGAATGTTTCCTCTGGAAACCTCTTTCTGTGTGGTTGAACAATATATATGAAAAGGAAAAAAAGTGAAAAGACTATTCAGATAATCCTTCCCTCCCCAGCCATCTGCCCATGGAGACCCAAGGGTACAGAGTGATAGCCAGACTACTGAGATCATTTCCCCGGGAGAAAGTGGCCGCTTTGGAGGATGAACTCTAATGCATTACATCCCTGCTGACTTCCTTCCTGTCCCTAAATTCCTTCCTACCCAAGCACTGTCCCAAATCTCTAGGAATTTCCTGAGCTGAAGGTGGTAACCACAGTGTATGTTAGGTGGAGGAATGTAATACAGGTCCCTGAATTGAAGGTTCTGTGGCTATTTAAATGCCAGATCTCTATGATCCCATGAGCCATGTCCTGCTTCTAGATGAGGTGTGAACTGAAGAGCTAGGGTTCTGTGCTCAGGTAACCATGGCAGCCCAATGCAAAATGTAGTATTGCCCATCTCTTAACCATACCATATTGATGCAGACAGAATGTTATACCCCTGGTAGTGCTTGCAAGAGAAAGGGAGATGAATTTGCATAGGAAGAAGCAGAAATGCAGCCCAATTCCAGTCTCTTAGCTGTGGTTAAGAGTGGGCAATTTTAAATCTGCACTCAGTATGTTCTGGTTGAACTGCTGAATTTAGAGGCGGGGGGATATATTTTCCTGGTATCTCTGTGTTTGAGATTTGGGGTGTGTATAGTCTGAACAGGTCCTGTATGACCTTCAAGTTCCTTCATACCTCTACAGTTGTCTGCTAATATTCTTGATTTTTCCGTTCTTTCTAGATGCAGTTTCTCTTTCATATATCAAGTAAATGTCCAGCTGAACCTTGTATTATTATTCATCCCTTGCCCATTCTCTTGAACTTTAATTTTGTTGGCAGGAGAGGAAAGGGCGGAAGGATGTGTGAGCAAATAGTCACTTGCTGTAGCTTATTTGAAGCTGCACAGGCCCCTGGAACCCGCTTTACAGAATTTTGCCTGCCAAAAGACACATAATGACCTTTTCATGGAGGGGAGAAAAGCTATATTTTTCAGAGCCAAAGCAAGGCTAACCCAAAGGCAGTGGTTAGAGGAAGAAAACCTGCCCTCCCCAACAATGATGCATCCCATTCCATAGATGCAAAACAGGTTATTAAAATTAATAAATGGATGCTTTCTTTTGCTAATCCTTCATGCATACATGCATCATTTTAAAAAACTTGATTCTGCCAGTACCCAAGATAATGTGATACAGATTAAATGCTGGAATGGAACTGGGACTTTGTACATATTACATAAGTATCCCAGTAAATTCTGAGCCAGCTAGCCCCGGCTCTGCTTTATCTAATCATCACTGTTGTTTTCTTGACTGGCTGGGTAAAGATGTGTGCTCATTTCAGCACAGCCATTGGGGAAGGAGATGTGAACCAGTTTGAATGTGAGGCTGGGAAGTAGGCATGCAAAATAATGAACTGTAGGGTATCTAGAGAAGGAAGATTCCTTTCTGTGCAAAGCAGGGGTGCCCAACTGTGGCCCTCCAGCTGCTCATGGACTATGATTCCCACCAGCCCCTGCCAGCATGACCAATTGGTCATGGAATTTTAGTCCAGGAACATTTGGAGGGCCACAATTGTGCACTGCTGGTGTAGAGGGCATACATGGGATCTGTATGCGTCTTGGCTATGAAGGGAAAGAATAAAACACCTCTGATGCAAAGTGATCTATCAATTTCTGAACATCACAGGGAGTGAGGTGCCTTAATATAACTTTGTTAACTGTAGCATCTGCTTTTTTAGGAGCAGGCTTGCTTTGCTGATTGTGTCAGATGAAGTGGGCTAAGTTAGAGAATAAAATAAAGTTAACAGGGTTAGAGATGGGCAAAACTAAATCCTGGTAGGTAGATAAATGCAGCTGTTTGTCAGAGAATCACATGAGCATAATCCAAGGTAATTAGAAGGCCTAAAATGGTGCTGGAGGAAAGCTGTCAAGGTCTAAAGATTGCCACTCAAGGCTCACAAATAAATTTTCCTGGCTGGCTTATAGTTTCTAGTTGGATTTACAAAAAGCTTCAGCATCTATTTTGCTTCAGAAGGTGTCAAAGGTGACAATAAAATTGTGATACTAATGGCATACCTGGGTATGATGAGGGGTATGCATATGCTGAAGAAATGTCCAACTTTGCTATTGGTGTGGTAGAAGCCAGATCTGAAAGCAATCAAGAGTATTAGCCAGATTATGGTCCATTGCCATTCCAGTGGTTTTCTTTATGGCTCAGATGGTGATCATTCCCCCCCACCTCCATCTCTTGCATGCTAATTTCTCACACTGCAGCTAACTTCAAACAGAACAGAAAGCTTTATTTCCTATGAGTGGGAAGGAGAGTAGTTTCCTGCTCTTAGCAAAAATATAATTTTGCAGGAGGCAGTGTGAGAACCATTCAGAAAAGATAATGTACTGTAGAGAAAAAATGCTGTTAATATGTTTATGACTATTATGCAGAGTGAGAAATATTGGTCATGGAAGAGTATATGACACTGTATCTGAGTTAAAGTCACCTTGGAAAGTAGATTGTGGCCATCTCCAGTATGTTTACTGTTTTCCGTCAGTCATTTGAACAGATACACAAACCACTGTATATATTACTAGAACCCGCCTTGTGCACAGTTCTAGAAACCTTGGAGATGTGAGAAATGTACCAGGACTTCGTTATGTCTCACATAGAACATAACCATTAACATGCCATTGGGAAGCATTTCTGGCAATTTGAACCTGATTAAAGAGAAACAAATTGGCTCTATATGTGTCTTGGGGATATTTGTGGCTGATTCTGTCAGTTATATTCCAGATCCGGGATAGTCCTACACCTTTCAGGGTCTGAAAAAGTCCAATAATTGACTTTACACTTGATTCTAAGTTGAAAGCCACTGTAGTGATTTGAGTATCAAACTAGGAATGAGATGACCAGGTTCAAACCTCTATGTGAGAAGTACTGGTGGGCGGTGGGGATGGGATGGGGGGGGGGGGATTGGACCAGTCACTTGTACCCGAATCTATCTCAGAGGTTTGTTGTGTGGATGAAATGAGTGAATGTGAGTTGTGTGCGTGTGTATGTGTGAAGTTAACTCTGCACTGGCCATGCTCCTGGGAGAAAGGATAGGATAAAAAGAAGAGTCACTGTATAGCCTTACATATGCATGGCCTTATAAAACGAATGGGAACAGTACAAGCTTTTTCTTTTGTAGCATTTTCTCTGTGGGGCTTGCAAGAGAGAGTTTATAGTCACTTGTGCCTTTGTCAGCAACAGTAGTAGTATATGATTCAGCGACTCTCTCTAGCTTTCATTGATTACAATTCCAGCTGTTGCAGTGAACTGCTGAAGAGTAAATGCAGGATGGGGGAAGAAGCTGAAACCAACCAAATCCATGCCTTTTTGCACCTATGCCCTCTTTTAGAAACAGAACTCATAAAGGATTTCTTAGGATATTTTAAAGGCTCCCTTAATCTTTGATCTTCTTTAACTAATTTACTTTTCAAGTTTAGCTTTAACCAGCTCCTTGTCATTTAATTCAATTCCACTCTGATCTGCATTCCGCATGAGGTTGAGACACTTTCCTGGCAATGTTCCAGCTTGGGTTAATATATACCAGCTTTTACTTTTTATTGTCCTGATACCAGAGGGTAAGGGAAAGTTATTTTTGTGCTGTAGCAGAATACCAGATAAGAACTTAACAAGTTTCAGAAGTGTGAAGGGGTAGGGAGCTTGAGTTGAGCTGCTGCCTTAAAGCACAGTGATGATTAATTTTCCCCCTTGATAAATGGAGCAACATCATTCTGCTGTTTCTGTCAAAGAAGAGTCTACTGTAGATGTTCCCAACCTCTAAAGTGGAGGTTGACCTAGGCCAAGGATCACTGACATTTTTGAGGCTGTAGGAACCTTTTGGAGTTCTGGCACACAGTTGTGGGTGGAAACATTAAATGGCTGCCACAAGAGGCAGAGCCAACCACAGTGTCAGGAATTGAAGTTATTCATAACTCTGACAGTAACTCTTCAACATTTCCGGCAGAAGCTCTGTTTAGCAGAATGCCTTTTAAAACAGACATGCTTTTAAAAAACAATTTTTTTTGCACCCACAGCTTACTGTGCTGTGCTGGCAGCTGCAAGAAGTCCCACCTTGCCCTGCCCACTTTCTGAATACACATTGTGGGGTCCAGGAAAGGTGTTGAAGAAAAAGAAGAGTTGGTTTTTATAGCCTACTTTTCTCTACTTCAGAGAGTCTCAAAGCAACTTACAATTGCCTACCCTTCCTCTCCCCACAACAGGCAACTTGTGAGGGAGAGTTCCGAAGAACTGTAACTAGCCCAAGGTCACCTAGTAGACTTCATGTGTGGGAGCGGGGAAACGAATCTCGTTCACCAGGTTAGAGTCCACCACTCTTAATCACTATACCACACTGATTTTCTTCAGGTGCCGTGGCAGCCATGGACAGCATGTTAGAGACCCTGGACTTAGGCAGTAAGCTGGGATCTTAACAACTATTGGAATGTTTACCTTACAAGTGAGGGAGAATTTTCACTACTTCATGTCTTTTCCTTGGAATAATAGTACATGTGATGCTTAAGTAATAACCAATATGATCTGATTGTGGAATTCATTCCTGTATTCAGTGACTGAGTACTGGCATAATGTTTGGACAAAAGGCAACAAACCCCATGGAGAACTTGCTTATATTTCCATGCCTTTCCCACTCCAGTCTGTCACACACAACCAAGAGTCCAGAGGCCATTGATTCTCACCCTTTTTGCTTTGGTTACCCACAAGTCCAAAAATTTTTGGTATGGTAACCCACTTAAACAGCATTCACAAATCAGAGCAACAGCAGAAGCCTGGGACCCGCTTTCATGGACTTTACAACCCACTGTTTGGTTGGGACCCACATAATGGGAAATGCTTCTTCAGGCAATCTGTATGGGTTGGGATGGGTGGGAGATAGACTATGACCAATGCCTAGTACAGCACATAGTATCTGTTGGTTACTAGGCTTATTGCTGAAAATACAGAATGAGGTTGACTTTAGCCTGAATATTGTATATGTAGGACCATTTTAACACAGTTAAGCCTTTCACTATGAAGGGTAGAATATATGCTGAAGAGAGATAGATGATTTAAAACACATTGCTGGATTTTGGGAGTTCTAGTGAGCAAATAAGTAGACTACTGAATAACAGCAATATTAGTCTATTTTAGACCAGCATGATTAGTGAAACATCAAGTTGGACACAGTTCTTCTGAAGCAAAGTGCATCCTTCAGTGATAGGATCAACACACTGTTGGATGTTTTAGTGTTGTAATCATTCACCTCTAGCATCTTCTTGACTGGACAGAAAAATACTGGAGATGAATGATTAAGATAGTGTAGTATCCAGTCATGTGGGTATCCACAGTGCTTGATCACCCTTTTATTTTTGAATGTCCTGAACTGGTTAGCAAAGAAAGGTGACTTATCAAGGTGGCCTGTATTTGATTTATGTGCAGCGATATCCTGTAAGGTTTCTTTTGATTCTACCAAGGCATACACATAAGAGAAGCCAGGTTGGAACTTTGCTTCTTTAACAACTGCCTATGTTGCTTCACTACTTCATGTGAGAATCCTGGTTTTTAAACCATGTCCTGAAGGATGTTTATTCTTTCCTACAGGTCTCTGTTGGGCTTTGACCTGATATAATCTTTTCTTGGAAGCAATTTAATAGAGCCCTCAAAAATGACAAGTATTTACTGGTCTGTAAATCTGTCTGCAGCAATGAAGTATGGAATTCATTTCTGACTCTCTTCATTTCACACATTTGTATTCAATTTAGGAGCTCCGGCTGGCATACATGAATTTTGTATGCCTTTGTAGTAAACCTGTGAAGTAAGCAGGACTGAGAGAGGGTGACTTGTTCATGATCTCCAAGGCAGCATTGGTGTTGAAACCCATTCTCCATTGTCCAAGTTCTTCACCAGCTGCCGCACTTCATAGGAAGGGGTACCACTCCCTTCTGTTTTCTTGGCTCAGACTAAGTTCCTACATATGGGATTTTTGACTGAGATTTCTTAAAAGCTATTTAACTGTAAATGAAATACCATAATCCCAGCAGGCAAAGTTTAAGGATGGTGGGATAGTTTTATATAGTAAATATTTGAAAGGAAAAGAGTTCTTGTTTTCTTTGCCTTTTCTTTTTATGACAAGAAGCCACAGGACTTAGAAGAAATGAAAGGGAATTCGAGATTATTAATTTTTTGTAGCTAAAAGAACCTCTGAGAGCACCTAGGTCTCATTTATATATGTTTTCTTTAGGCCCCAGTTGTAGCAGAAAACTTCAATATTTCTGCAAAGAGAATTTAGGCTTTCCTCAGGTGTAAGTTGCTCTGATTTTTAGTGGCGTTTTGTCAGTCTGGACATCTAGCACATTCATCCTTCAAATATCCTATTTTAGTGTTCTGAGCTCCTGTGTGACTAGGAACTTTAAAATTTATTTGCTTATCAAGCTATGGAATTTGTTCATGTGTTCGGCTGAAATTGACAAAAAGAAGAGGTTCCAAAATATGGTCAGAAACAAAGATGCACTCTGTATTCTCTGAAAGCATCGAGAGAAGTAGGATGAGTAGATTGTTCCCCATATTCAGAAGAGGAAAATAATGAGTATAAGAAGTGGTGTGGTTGTTAGTGTGTCAGACTAGGTTCTGGGAGACCCAGGTTTGAATATCTGCTTGGCTGTGGAAGCTTGCCTGTCACATGCTTTCAGCTAACCACCTTCACAAGGTGATTTTAAAAGGAAAATGCAGAAGGGGAGAATAATGCAAGCCACTTTAGGTCTCCATTGGAGGGAATGGCACGGAATAAATTAAGCCAATAAATAAAATACCTCACAGGCTTTTCCAGTGGACATCTTGCTATACACACCTTATTGCACCTTAGTGGGTGTCACTTATAGAAGAAGATACTTCCAGTGTTAAATACATTTTTATTGAATTTATTTTATATATTCATTTTTATAAAGGTTGTTTTAATGTTGATATGCCAAGTTTAGAAACACTATTCGGGTGGAAAGGCGGCACAGAAATATTTTAAATAAAAATAAAAATAATTGAAATATGTACAGGAGGGGAAGGCATGAAGAAAGTGTTTGAAAGAAAAGGAAACTTCACTGAATGGAAACATTTTTATTTAACGGAGAGTTTGTCAATAGTATGACAATGCTATCCTAAATAGAGTTACACCGTTCCGCATTTTATGTTCTTGCTAACTTCACCTGTTTTCAGTGCATTGACTTCTAACCTAAGATAGTGGTTGTGAATGCTTCCTTTGCTTCTCTTTCAAGTGTTGCCCCATTTGTATTTGTTCTTTGTTTGATTTGCCGCTTAACAGATTTTTATTGCACATTTTTAGCCTGAAAGGCTCCAGAGGCAAATTCCAAGATTAAGCTTATTCATCCTATTTGTAATTTATCGTCTTGGCATAACAATTCCCAAGGCTGTTTACAATTCAGAATACTCAAAAGCTTAAATACATAAAATTCCAAGATCTAAGAAGCATAAAACCAGCAAAAGGGATACGTTAAAACAAAACCAGTGTGGCTAACTGAAGTATTAAATACAACCAAATTCCTCTGAAAAACATTTCTCCTCTATAGCATTAGAACCACCCTAGCAACATGCATTCTCTTATTTTTGAATACAAGGAGTGCTTTGCAGTTGTGGTTTTTTGGACCTTGAATACACCCTACCTAAAACAACTCCCAGATGTTCATAGTTCCCCACATAAAGTTTTCATTCCAGTCAGATTTGATCATAATTGTTGTCAACCTTGGGGAAAATTGGACTTTCTGAACCCGTATGTAATTATAGAAGAACAGCTAGTGTTGGAATAGGTTTCCTTCCATAATGAATATAATCAGGTCCTGGCCACCAGTATCCAAACAACTGCCAGTAGTTCAATAGCTTTGCCTTTGTCTAGAGATTTTGCTCCAAAATAGTCACTTCTTGTTGATTTTTGAAACCTATGTTAAAACTATGCATCTGGTAATGAAACGTATGTTATATTGACTTTAGTAGGGATTACATGTATATAACCAGGAGCAGAATCCCTGTCAACTTCTTAAAAGCAAATGTTACAATTTTAGAAACATCATTTCAAGTTTCCAGTGTGAGGCTTCCTGATTGACATTCCCTATAATTTACACAACTTTGCTTTATAATCATTATGAGATGAACTAGTTCATTCTGTTTTCTTGATTGTATTTTCTCCCCTTAACTATATAAATGTGGAAAAGTCAGATTTATGGAGGATGGAATTAAAATGATGAACTGAGAGAAATAAAACTTTTAACCTTCATATGGTTGCAAAAGCTAGTATTGCCAGACCCCGGAACGCAAAGGAGAATAGGCCTTAGTTACTGCTTTCTTAACATTAGAAACTGGGCATTGCTGGATAAAGGATAATGGTTACTCAGGTTCCTATTATGTCTCCATGGGTCCATTTTTGTCATGGTTAGCAGCATCGTTCACTGTATAATCACAAAATATTTGGCTTAGAAAATCTGTTAAATTAGTTAGCTGGGGAAAAAAATTTCTTCCTTGGTCAGGTGTTGGAAACACAGTGATTAGATACCATGGTCCTTCAGTAAAAAGCATGGCTATTTTCTGTGTTTCCATGCCCGTTCTTTTTGATGCTGGGGGAACCACAGAGAGTAATAGATATTTTGCACTACTAGGGGGATGAGGATGAATTTTTCCTTGTGGGATCCAGCCCAATACCCCTGGTTACTGTTCCAAGGTAGATAATATTTACTTCAGTGCAAGAGCAGTTTTCCCCCCAGGTATGCTATCTAAAAAGATAGTGGTTGTCTAATATTTTTAAACAAATTGCAGTTATGTCCAGTAATTTTTTGTGAGGGGATAACTTTTGAAGGGATGTTGTACTGCATTTAGGATCACCTTCCTTTGGAGTAAATACAATAGCATAGTTGGCAAGCTAGGTTATATTATTAGGAAGGCAGCAAAGTTACATAGCATCATGTCATGTAGTTGATTACTTTTGGGTAATACCTCATTGCTTATGGGAAACCAAATATGAAAAATACCATGACATTTTAGAATATGAAGGTTTTTTTCTGAGGCATTTTTAACAACTATGAGGAACAACTGATTGAAAGGCACGTTCTGCAAACTTATTGGCTAACACTAATAGTAGATGGTAGTTCTTGCCAGTACCCTTAGAAGCAACAAAAGCTTGGAAGAAAATGACTAAAGGCAGCTGGGCCTACACAGCTATTTCATGACAGTGTAAAAATATCCCTTCCTCCCCCCCCTTGTAGAGAATTAAAAAGAAGGCTTTCAGATGTGCTAGTTGGCAGTGGGGGTCAAGGGGTGGCAAGTGGGGGTAAGGGCTGCCTTGGGTTACTTCAGGTCATGATACCCCATCAAAGGAATTCCCAGTTGATTTGGCAGCAAGCATGCACAAAGCCAGCATTATCCCATGGTCTCTTTAGCAGAGCTAGCATCCGGGTTTTGGAAATGTAGTGAAATTGCTATTCCTTTTCTTGTTGACTGGATTTTGAGCATTGGGAGTATCTTACCAGTTGCCCCAAGCAGAAAATGCAGTTCTGAAGATAAAGGGAATTTTTGAAAATTTTGTGCAGCATTGTGAGAATTGGGGCTTTATCTCATAAGCATAGAGCTTATATGTTAATAAAAAATTGGAAGTTGGAAGAGGTGACTTCCCATGGTAACAGTAGAAACTCAATATAATAGTGCAGAAATGTACTTTTCATAGGAGTTTTTTCTCCTGATTATGCTTAAACCCAAAGAGCTTTTTTTTTACCAGTCTGAATATTTTTAGACTTAGAATAGTATATCTCAGGAGTTCTATGTTCATTTTTACCCTTTCCCCATTACATATCACACCAGTGTGCTTTTCTGCATGCTCACCTTCCCTTGTTTTTTGCAAAGGTGTTTTATACTGCACAGTTACATTTTGAAGTGGCAGTTCAAATTGTGTCAGCCTCCATTTCTATTTTTGAGAGCCACCAACCAAAAATGGAAGCCAAAACAACTCCCCAGAGCAGGCACCACTGCTGAAGAAACAAACACATAGCCCTCTGCCCCATAAGAATCACATTTTTGACCAAATAATGTCCTTGATTATATACAGCAATTACTCCTAGTACTTTTTTCAGTTGCCCTCAGCTTCAAAATCACTCTCTGGCCTAACGTATGAAATTGACAAAGCTGTTCCAGTCGACTATGCTAGTTTGTCTCTTTGCCTCAACATTACTTTGCTAGTTCAATATGACAAAGATTTTTTAAAAATCATTTTGAAAATAAGTGGAGCAGATGAGAAAATGACTGAAGGAGAGGTTGAGCCAACTGCACAGGGCGTGGATAAGGGCCAGGTGTTTGGTGGGTCAGAGGAGTAAAAGAGCATTTCAACATGGTAGCATGCTCAAGGAAAACTGGCTGGAAATATATCAAGAAAAATTTCAACAAAAGTGCTGGGGAAAACAGGGAAGGAAACAAGAAGGGGAAACGTTTCTGGAACCAAAGTGGAAAAACATGCAAAATTAAAATGGAAAAATGTAGGATACCGTGGCAAGATTTATTTATTTATATTATTAATAGTCTTCTAGGCTGCCCTTCCAGTGAAGAATTCATAACACAATGATATAAATACACTAAAACCTTAACATTAATAACATTCCACACACCCTCATGTTCCCCATCCTTGCAGTGTGGAAGTTACTGCTTCACACATCACTCCTATGGTGATGCACCTTGTAAACTAACAAGTGATACTTTGCCAAGTGCACAAGTTGTTACACCAGAAACTTATATGAGGATGCACAGGTCACTCACACATTTTCTCAGGGCTCATCCTTTAGTTTCGAAAGCACTCGTAGTTGAGGTGCTGTAGATCCCACAGAGCAATTTTCAGTGCCCAGAAATGCTGAGAATGCAAGCATTTGCAAGTGCTGGCCTTCCCTACCGTGACAATCAAGAAAACATCAATGTATCAAGTTATCCACTCAGGTGGGGAAAGGCCATGGCTCAGTGGTAGAGCAACTGCTTGGCATGCAGAAGGACCAGTGCTCAATCCTTGATATCTTCTGTTAAAACATCATGTAGTAGGTGATGTGAAAGATACTACCCGAGGCCATGGAGAGCCAAGCTATGCCAATGTGAGTTGACAGTGCTGACCCTGATGGATCCAGAAGTCTGATTCAGTATAAGGCAGATTTGTGGGTGTGTTTCTTTCCCCTTGAAAGTGATGCTGCATTTTCTTGTAATCCTGTTAACCAAGGTTTGAGCTGTATGTAAATCATCTAGCTGGTTGGAGCAATTGATTGGATTTAGAGTCATAATCCTGAGCTTCTCTGGGGCCGCCTTTGGAATTCCTGGGTCTTTTATTACTAAATGGCTGTGATATCTAAAATAAGGCTTAAAACACAAGTATTATAAGAATGAACTAAGCCATGAAACTTTATTTAGTCTAGTCTGATATTATTACCTGGGGTGAAATCTCAGCCTGGTAAGAGTCTTAGGCACTTTCATTCTCTCAATTTCATGGAGAAAATAACAAGTAAGGTGAACTGAACATTTCCCTGATCCAGTGAACCATTTCCCCTATCCCAGGGGTCAGCAACCTTTGCCACCCAAAGAGCCATTTGGACCCGTTTTCCATGGCCCCGAAGATCTACCAAGCCGGAGAGGAGCCGCCTCCGGTTTGGCCCCTCCACTCACCTTTCCTTCCAGCGCTGCTCTGGAGGGCTGGAGAGATACGCCCACGCTACCCTCTGACCTCCAGGCCACGTGGAGCTGCAGTATAAGGCTGAAAGAGCCGCATTCAGCTCCAGAGCCGCAGGTTGCAGACCCCTGCCCTATCCAATAAGTTCTAACCACACAATCTATTAGAAATAGACGCCAGAATAGGAGAGACTTTGTATTTGAAAAAAATACAGGTCAGTCAAGTTGTTGCTTTCTTTGCATAGCAAAGGCTCTGTGCATATCTGAGACTATTGTCAAACTGAGATTTCTTTATGGAGAATACTTATCTAATCAGGCAATGAGATTGTGATTCTATTCACACGGTGGGGGAGGAACATCCAGTTCCCATTATATTCTGGTTTTTTTCCTATTTCTTTCCCTCTCAGTTTGTCTCCCCAGCAGTGTCCTCTTATGACCAAGGTAGTATATTAGAATGTGCAGAATACAGCATCACCATTTTGGTGATCCTGGGCTGGTGTATCCCGCTGGTGGACAACTTCCTCATCAACAATTCTCATGTTGAGAAGCAAGGAAAGTGATGACCACGTTGCATTCTTGATTTCATTAGTAGTATGCTTAGGGTTAGGAAGCGCTTCACCTTTATAAGTAGAAAAAATGTACTCGTTAAATACTTTGGATCATAGTTGGAAGATGAGGTATATAATTCTGTTCTTTTCATTTTCTCTAAGGACTTCAGCAATTATAACTACTGTGGAGATTTTTTAACAATTCATTGTAGATTCTGTTTTTGTAATAAGCCTGGAAACATAGCACACCTCCCCTCCCCTCCTTTGCATGCCACCCCTACTCCCTCCCTTCCCCCCTTCCCTTGCATGCCACCCCTCCCTCCGCTAGGGTGGGCCATGTCCAGATACTTGGCCCCCTCCTCCTCCCTTGCATGCCACCCCTTACTCCCTCCCTCCCTCACTCCCCTTCCCTTGCATTCCACCCCTTCCCCTCCCTTCTCCCTCACTCCTGTTTTTGTAATAAACCTAGAAGCATAGCACAGTTGATGGATTTTTGTTTTTATGATGGATGTAGATGCTTTGGGGTGATAAAGGAAGTCTTCTTCCTCCTCTTTTTCCTGATCTCTGGGTCTCCAGTGGGTAGATTTAATTAGCATGTTGCTGGATAGGACGGACTTCTGAGAGAAGGAATTCTATAACTGAGTAGGGTGTTACAGAAACATCTGCACTTCTAACAGCACAATCTTCTTGGCAGAAATAGCTGGCTGAGTACAAAGAGCAGTTACGTTCTTTCTTTGATTAGATTAGTTTAGGGTCTCTACTGTTTTCAGCCAGCACAGTTCTTGAGGCTGTAATAGATCTGACCTTGAGTTTCCACTTGATCTTCTTGTTTTAGGCATATGTGTCAGCGTCTTGTAACTTAGATACATTTTGCTTGGAACATTATAAGTTGTCCAACTACCTAAGACTATTATATGCATATGATTCTCAAAAAACCTTTTTCAGTGAACCTGAGTTTGGTAGAATCCTAGAATTGAAGTAACTTACTGGGTAGTTTACATATTAATTATCAGTTGATTTTTCTCTAAGTGAAGTGAATGTGTGAACTGTGTACACAAATGGGCTTTTCAGAGATTTCTGTAATCATGAAGGCCTGCAGTTTGTGTGCCAGATAATTATTGTACAGAGAAATTTCAGTAGCCAGTGAGAGTGATGCCCAAATGTATGCTGATGTACACATTTCCATAGCTGGGAAAATAGGTTAAAACTTCTTTGTAGTTATATAACTCTTCTTATGCTGCATAATTTTGCATGGGAGTGATGTGTCATATTGTAGTTGTACTATTAGAGAAATATGCCACCCTGGTAGCTGTTAACGATCCACTTCCTCTCTGTAATTGTACTGTGCTTACCTCCAATATCACTTGACTCTCCATACCTACCATTTAGGAGATAGATCTGTATAACAAAAGAAAAATCTCCTAAAAGATAAGAAAATAAGATACTGTGTAACTCCATAACCAACAATATTTGGAACTGAGGGGACATATTTTTATCTACCCTTTCATTAGAAAAATCGCACAAAAAATTTAACCTTCAAACTGTAAACCCTCTACTTGCATATAGTTTTCAGAGGTGACTAGGGTTTGACCTTTAAGCCATTTCTGTGAAAACTACTGTCCCTGGAATGTGTATTCTCAAGGGGCTATACTGTTCTTCTGTCTTCTAGCTCCCTGCCGACCTTGCAGTGACACAGAAGTACTCTTGGCTGTCTGCACGAGTGACTTTGGTAAGTTTATTTGATCTCTTTGCTATTGTTTCCTTTGACTTCTCCCTCTAAGCATCTTCTTCAGTGATTGTGGTAATCGGCCAGATTTGTCCTGAGGAAATCTTCACAAACAGTAAACAAACTGAACACCCCAGATTGTAACAAACAAGGGAACCTTTTCTCCTCCCTTTTGGAGTAAACAAAGTGTGTCCAAGAGCAACAAAAGGAACAGGGACGGGGGAAGGCTTTATGGGTTTAGCTCTGAAGAGCTTCAATTAAAACCATTGTATTTGGCTAATGCTCTTCTGCAATGGACAAAGGGAGGCCTAGTGCAGTAATGGAGGTAGAAGTTCAAAGGTTTGTAGAGGGCAGGCAATAGAAATTTTCCTCTTGATGTCTCTAAATGGATCCCTGACAAAAACCAAAGACTAGCAAACATGGTGTTCCTCTGCATTTTAAAAGGGGGATGAGTTCAGTAATGGTGCTGTGCTGGAGATAGGACTGAGTCTTTTTCCATACACACCAAATATAACAAAATATGAGAGAAGTTGCTGGTCAGGAATGGGAGTATATTATGGTTGCTGAATTATTACTAATTGCTTGTGCTATTGCAGCTTAAGTTGGTCTGCAAAAACTGGCTGTTAATCTTGTGATTGCAAAAACAGCCCTGATCAGTTCTGTAATTTAGTTCTGTTCATTTTTCTCCCCTGGGGGGAGGGGCCTTTTCTAACCGGGGGGCGGGGGGGGGGCAAGTATCTCACAGCATTTGCCTTATCTCCATTTTATCAAAAAGAAAAAAGTAGGCAATATGTGCTTACTGATGTTGCATTGCTGTGAAAATCTTTTGCCCTTTAACAAGTCTGAGTTGGGCTATTGGGCATTTGAAAATTTTCAAATTTCCAATGATTGTAGTTGGGGCAACAAAAGTTGTATTTTCTTATCTGTACTACACCTCCCAAGAGACAAATAATTGTGCCTGAAGCGACTTGTGAGGTGGCTGTTTAACTATCGTAAAGAGAAAAATAACATTAAAGCAATTTTCCCACGCTTGGAATTTACTGTAAATGTTGTAATGAAACAGCTGGGCATGTCTGGTCCTGGGCATATGCTGCAGATATAAATAAATTCCACCACTGCTGTGAACAAAGTGGTTGGTATTCTGAAGAGAAGCAAATGGAATTAACGTTCAGAGCTTGCAGTGGGATTGCTCCAAGTCTGGCTTGATGGAAAATGTTGCCTGGACAGGTGGCTGCTTGCTGGGGGTTGTTCTCCATGGCAGAGTGCCAGGCAATTCAACTTTAATGTTATTTGGCCATTAATAGAATGCAACTGAAACGTTCCCTTTGAGCCTTGCTAGTAGTATTTCCTAGCAATGCTTGCCCATTTGATGTTAATTTCAGTAGGATGAGTACCTTAAAGTATGTAGAAAAGGAGATTATTGGGGTCTCCATTTTTATGTCTTCTACAGCTGAGAAATCTTATTGTTGGTGGGCACAGGAGATAACTAAAATTTGTATATTTCATAAAGCCTGAAAAGTGCATTGTTGGTTGCAGCAGATGGAGCTTCATCAGCATACAGTTCTCCTTCCTCCTCTGTAAAAGCCAATGGGTCACATTTGAGTTGCTGTGGTAATGCTTAGAATGCATATTGAAGACTTCTGTACGAAGTACCTGTTGTCAAAAATGGGTAACCATACATGATGTACTAGAATTGACTGGGGATCATTCAGCCCCCCTCCCCCCCACCCCCAGCTTGATCTTGTTCTGCAATCAGTTCTTGTATGGAAAAGGAAATTTGAATTACCCAGAAGGGTGGAACAAAACTGAACAGCCCTTTCATCCATTAAACATTCAATAGAATAACTCTTCAGCATAGTAAATTGCAGCCACAATTGTAAGAAATCTAAATTGGACCATGTGTCACAAATATTTAAAATTCTAACCATGTGTAAACCCCCCCCCCCCTTTCTATCTTAACATTTTGGGGCAGGAGTTTTAACATGCAGTGGGTTGGATCCATATTTTATCTGCTTTGCATTGCAGATTTTTTTCTGCTTTATCCCTTGACCTCCTCTGTATCCTAGGAAAATTGGTTTCCAAGCATCGTGAGACCATTGTGGACTAACAGTAACCAAGTGTGGTGGTAGGTTTCAGTGAACAGTGGGAAGGAGTCAGAGTCTCTCTGCCTTCAGTCAGCAGAGCTCCAGAGGAAGTTCTGATGGAGTGATTTCACCCCTTCCCCCAACTCATTACAACCTTCCACTCCATGTGGCTGTATCTCTGTGTGTCCCACAACCCTAGGAATCAACTTTCCCAGGATCAGCAATAGCTGCTTGGGGGCAGGAAATAATGGAGAAGACCTGCAACTGTCTATGCTTCCTGCTGATTGATTGCTGGATCCAGTCACCTCGTGAGCTTTTCCTTAGATTTGGTAGTATTTTTGTATTTTCCTCTGATATTCCATTAAACCAGTAGCCCAAATATAAACCTTTCCAGAATTACATTAACAAGACAGAGAATGGTTAGCTAACAATGTGGATTATGCATTTGTATATTTGTCTACACAACACTCTCTAATCTACCTATGTATTTTCTCCCTAGTTGTCAGAGGTATCATCCAAAATGTAATTAATGAGGAAGAACAGCAAGATTCTATAATTGATGTGAGTGTGAACAGAATCTACAGGCAGAAAACGAAGATCTTCAAACCTGCAGATGAAACTGGTACCTGGGAAGGACAGATCAAGACCCTGCTGCAATGTGGGGTGAAACCAGGAGAAGGAGACTTCCTCTTCACAGGCCGCATGCACTTTGGGGAGGCCAGATTAGGCTGTGCCCCCCGTTTCAAGGACTTCCAAAGGATATACAAAGAGGCCAAGGACAAAGGACTAAATCCATGTGAAATTGGCCCAGACTGATATGGCATTTTCCATCTGTAGGTTACCCCTGGGGCTCGGCCAGAACTAATTCCTAGTTGCTGCAAATGCGCTGATCTAAATGGAAACTAATAACAGAGTGGTGGAGCAATCTGATGAAATGATCTCCTTTATGGAAGTTTTAAAAAGAAGACTGGATGAGCATCTTATCAGGGACAGTTTAAGTCAACGAGTTTGTGCTTTTGGAGGATGGACTTTTTACCTTTGAGGTACTTTCACAACTGAATCTTATGACTACAAGAACCACACAAGCCAACTCTTCTGGCCAATGATACTATTATATTAATACAAGTGACTGAGGTACGAATTTAAAAGATCCAAGGCTTGAATGCAATCTCACATTTTGTCCATATAAACTGAATCATTTTTGAAGCTTCTTTAGGGAGAAAAGCAAACGAAGAAGTGAAACAACTTCAATGTCTTACAAATACCAATTGACCGATAAAATCTTTGTATCTTTGTAATACTAAAGTTTTAAAATGTGTTAAGCAGATGTAGCAGTTTTGCATGGTATAAAATGGACAAAAGTGTGGTAGAAGCCAGTGAAACAGTCTTAACATTGATGCTTTGTAAAAAGCTTGGTGTACAATTTTGAAATTGTTTCTTATGACAGAAATTTATGAAACCAAACATTTGCTTTCCTTTTTTAAAAAAAATAAAAAATATGCGAATGTACAATTACCACCTGCAATTTTTGCTCAGGCTGGTGAGTTGTTTTCATTCCAGAGAAATAAAAAAAATCCTGGATTTGATCTAATGTTCTGGTTCTTTTTCTCTACCTGGTTTTACATTGCATAGTTCATTCTACTTTCTCCCTAGATAGTGCGTGCATACACAATGTTGAGATGTGCTCCAGCATCCTGCACTGCTTTCTCCAAATCCTTGTACTAGCTGTAAGGTATATTGATTCCTCATAGTACAACATAACATCTTTCAGCCAAATCTAAATGAACACTTCATAGCAGTAGCTTCTGTAGCAGATTCAAGCCAGCATCCCAGAATCTATTCCAGAAGTCAGTGATGAGTGTTGGAAGCTAAGCTTCCAATGGACTCTTTCTTTTTGTCTGAGTGTAAGCAGCATGCTTCCCAAAACAACAGATCTCTTGCACATAATTAAAAATTCTGGCTTTGATAGGTTGCTGTTGCATCCCAAGTTTGCACACAGTGCCCTCAAAACCAGAACCGACAACCATGGTTTAGAAGGCAAGCACAAACCACAGTTTGCAAACTAGTTTAGATGTACGTGCCCTCCAGACTAGGAGTTCAAAAAGGCAATTAGACTGTGCAAGGGGCAGGGAAAACATGAGATCTTGAGCAAAGATATGATAGTAAAACTGTACCCTACATCCTTGTGCAGTAAAAGCGAATTTTCTGTCCCGTTTACGTGTTGAGTTATTTCAAAGATGTAAAACTGATGCACAAAGTCATCTGAAATAATGGATTGTGTGGCCTTTTGATGAAACTATGGTAGATGTTCAAAATCCCATTGCATAACTCTTTCTTTGAGTAATGTGTGTATGTCACACAAACCCCTTCTGTACTCTTTTCTCTCAATAAGAGGCACTTCTCCCAATTATGTAGCTCCAAAGAAATTCAGATAACTTACTTTTACCCCTTCCAGCCTATCCATAATGCATCTATGTAACTTGAAGGATCCTGGCACATTTCTTTTTCCTGTAAACCTTTGTTGGAGGTTGGCTTTCCTCATGATTTTGACAACCACTCATGGGCCGTTTCCGCACAGGTGGAATATGGCGGCCTGGGGACGGCAAAAACACTGTCCCCAGGCCGCCATTCGCACAGGGGGCGCAGCTGCTGCGCAGCCGCGCCGCCCGACTGGCACGAAGTTGGCGTTTCCAAACCATGCTTCCCCAGTGTGGTTTTTTGGAAACGCCGGCTTCCAAGCGCCTTCCTCGCCTGGGCGAATTTCTACTCAGTCCCGCTGCCCTCCGGGCGCTGTTTGCTGAGGCCTGGGGACACGCCTTTCGCCCTGGCGACCCTGGAGATGTCGGCCAAGAGGGCAGGGGGGGGGCGGTCCCCTGGCCTTTGGCGACGTGCCAGAGGGCCAAGTCGACTGGCGTGAGTCAGCTTCTGACGGTGCAGCCTCTGCGCCAGCTATCCCAGGCCGGGTTCTGGGACCGGCCCGCATGTCCCAGCCGCCGGGTCTGCTCAAGTTTTCAGTCTTCCGCCTCCGTGCGGAAGCGGCCATGATTATTGACCCTATTAAACTGAGCACTGTTCTGTTCTGATTGTAGTGCTGATTGGCGTTGTTGTAGTTTGTAGCCAGGGTATAGTAGGTTTTTCCTTTGTATTTTTACCTGTGTATCAGCTGCCAGCAATGTCCCCAAAGTCTTTGTCTTCTTTATATTTTATGCTTTGCCACACAGCAAGTTCTCTTGTGTGGAAAGTTCTTAAATTTCTGACATGCATGGCTACACACCTATTATTTCAATACTGACAGGTACACACATACAAATTATAGTGTGCATGAAGGAGAAACTGAAAGAACAGTAACTGAATAGACAGACTAGGGTTTTTTAATGTCTTTAAGTTGTGAAGCTGAGCCCTGCTGGGTGACCAATGAAGCTGCACCCTGTCCTTTTACAGTTTGTTGTCTAATTATCGTGTCATCTGCCTTCATAGCTTAGCACCACATTCGGATAGGTGTGTTTGTAACCTGTGATGATGAATTGGGAATCATGGCTTTTTTGTGTACTAGGGAGTGGCTAGCTGGCTGGTTTACTTGGGAGCAGATAAAAAAGAAATTTTAATTCTCCACTGAGATTTCTCCTTCTCGCTATATTAAAGATGCATTTTGCAAAGACTTAACATTTGTCAGTTTTCAGAATGTGAATCCTAAAATGTGATTAAACTTGATTATGAGCTTTAAAAAAAAAGAAATATTAAAACATTAATTTATTTAATTCTCAACACGGCCATTTCTTAAATCCAGATATTGGGGTCACGGACAGACCAGCCAGATCTTCCTAAAAAGTTCTAGGGTTGCCAAAAAAATCTGAAAACTTTTTTAAAAATTTGGGTATTAAGATACTCAAATTATAGAAGCAGCACCTGAACTTAAAAAACAAGTGGTTGTTGCTAGGTAACCACAACAGTATTGCTAGTCTTCAAGTCTTGATTTCTGTTAATAAAGATGGAGGGAGGGGGAAGTGTGTTTTGTGGGGTTGTTTTGGCATTTGACAAAGGTTTCATTGGAGTCAGGCCTGGAAACAACTATGGGTGACTTGCATGACTTACCCAGGACTGACTGACTGCTACCATTTTAACAACCATCCCACAAAAGCCAATATAGTGGTAAGATTTTCAGGGTTAGGATCTAGAATCTACATTCTGCCATGGAAGTTCACTGGGGACCTTGGGCTTCTCATAATTATCAGTCTAATCTACCTTTTTGGTGAGGATAAAATAAAGGAGAGAACAGATTAAACTCCTTTGGATTTTCATCATTAAGAAATATAGGGTACAGATGAAGAAAATATAGCTGAAGATGGAGGCAGGTAAAATATAAGATTGTGGGTGGGTGGGAAAAAGAAAAGTATATGGGCATTGCCAGGAGAAGGAAAAGAAGAAATCATATGGGGATGGGATACAGGAGGAGAAAGTTGCCTTCACAAGTCCATGCAGGATATCCCCTCCCCCACCATGCAATTGAACCCTGCACCTGAAATGTCTTTTTTAAAACAGAGCAGGGAAAAGGATACAGGCGAACCTTTAAAGTCTTTGCAGGGTCCCCACCATGCAACTGGCTCAGAATTTTTCTGAGGAGAGGCTGCCAGAAGAAAAGGAAGGCAAGCTGAAGACAGAGGGCAGATAAAGGTAGGATGGCTAGTGGATGGAAAGATGAGAGTGAAACAGAGAGACTATTGGAGTTGCCAGGGAAGGAGCAAAGGAAAATGAGATGCCTATTCAAATCCTTGCGGGTCCCCACTTGTACACTTCCAATTTATAAACCTGAAGTGATAATAGATTGCAATAGCCAAAGTACCAAGTTGGATGAGTGTATCCAACTGGGTGCAAGGAAGGATTGATTACTGAAGGTGCAGATTCCAGTTTTTATTCTTTTGGCAACTTTCAACCAGTGTAACCTACACTGAAGCTGAAGACATCTCAGATAGGAAGACAAGAATAACAAGAATCCTGTTTGCTAATGATGAAAAATTCAGCATGGCTTCTGCTTTAACCAGCGTCAGAGGAAGGATCTCTTGTGTCTGATTAGAGACTAGACAATGAATTGTAGATGAGTAGGCAGTCCAGCTTGACATATTTGTGTGTGTGTACTCCTTGAACTGGAATATTAAGGGTGCGGCAAGTAATATTTTTCCTGGGGATAGATTTGATGGAATTGTTATTGAATAAGGTTGTGCAATGCTACTGCTCTTGCAGATCTTGGGAGGGGCATGGTTCTCTGGAAAGACATTTGCTTAGCAGGCAGTTAAAAAATCACAGCAGTGTTTAGGAAATAATTTTTTCTACCTAAGTGCTGAAGAGTCACTACCAGTTATACCCTACCGAACTAGACTGACCAAATGATCTTAAGATATATGGTAACTGAATATATTCATATTGTGACATACAACATATTCTAGAGAAGTTTCTTAGAAAAGAGACACATCTGTGACTAGTTTTCCAGCCAGTAGGATTGTCTTAAAATACATTCTGGTTTGAGCCCCAAAAGACCTGTTCTATAGAACCTAACGGGGGCTCAGCACGGAAATAAGGTTGCTGCCAAACAGATGTAGTTCTATGTGTTTAAGAGCTGTGTAGTGGGAAAACGGCTCTCCTGTGATAGTCAATATCATTTGGCTATGTTAACTGTTGGTAGTCTGTGGGTTCTCTCCCTGCCTATGGGTTGCAAGACTTCCTATTGGCCTCTGCTATTTTTTTCCTATTTGAAAATGTATTGAAAAAATGCAACACAAGTAGCAAGATTGAACACTTTTGTCTAAATGCTACATCCACTTTTCTTTTGACTACAAAAATCTACACTTGATCTTAGCCAACAGGCTGGGAAGTGATTGGCTGAGAAGCAATGGTTAATTTTCCTTTGTATGAAAATGGCAAACCACCATTTATGAAAAAAAACAAACCCAAATGACTAAGATTTATTAGTATTTTAATGGTTGGCCTCATGTTGGTGTCTGTCATGTGAAGATGTATTTTCTTTGTGCCTCTGCCATTTTTGAAGAAGCAGTTTCCAATCAGCACTAGTTAATGCAGTGGAAGAATGAGACAGATGAAGAACAGCAGACAGATGAGTTCTGTTGTCACTTATGCACCTGTGTGCCTCTATGAATTCTGTCTCACAAACATAGAAAAGTCAAAATCTCAGAATTAGGTAGCTAGCTAGAGCACAATGAGGGAAACGTAGTTGGCAAACTATTTAAGGTTGCCAACAGACCAGCAGCGGGGTGGGGTGGGGGAGGGGGGTCTTGTCCTTTTAATACATGCTGAATGTATAGAAGTGGGCAACAGATACTTTTCATGGTGTGGAATTAAATACTGTTCATCAAGTCTGTCTCGTCATCTAGGGACTGGATGTTTTTTCTCCAGGCAGCTGCCAACCCTAAGCCTATTATGGGATGTTTTCAACTATATATTTGCACTGTAATTGTTTTTTTAAAACAAACAAACAAACTGTCCCTTCTCCTTTACTTAAAAGGTAAGCACCCCACCTACAGAATATTAAGTCAATTAATATTTTCTTGGCATTTAATTAAAGTGACAGAGAACAATAGTAACTTGTTTCATATACTTAAGGCAAAAAAAAAAACCTAAGGGCCATAAATTTGGAGCAGTTCTAACAAACAAACATGAAGGATCTAGTTTCAATGTTAAAAAAAGCTGTGTTTAATTGGGCACAATCCAAAGCATTGGTGCTTGTCTTTCTCTGTTGAATAGTAAAGATTATGTGTGAACATAATTTGTGAAAATCTCCCACTACAAAATCTAGAGAATCCAGAATGAAGATTCCTTATGTAGTTTTTCCTGTAGAGCTATGTGCAAGTGAGACTCCTTAGTAATCCCATATACATTACTACGAGCTTTAGACAAGTAACAATTGATTATAATCAAAAGACATTTTTTTGCCATCAAGTCACAGCTGACATATGGCAACCACATAGGGTTTTCAAGGCAAGAAACATTTGGAGATGGTTTACCATTGCCTGCCTCCACGTCATCACCCTGGTATTCCTTGGAAGTCTCCTATCCAAATACTAGGCAGGGTTGGTGCTTGTTATTAATCTCTCAAAACTGGTGGTGAACATTGGGCATGGAATTAGTTTTATTTGAGAAACCATCTTCTACGCTGTTTAATATGCTCATGCTTTTTTTAAAAGCAAAATCTAATTGGTAGAACTTGAAATGGGTAGAAGAAAGGAAGAAGGTGAAAAATATTTGGTGTGTGAGGAACAAAACCAACCCTACTAGGAAATCTGTTAAAAGTAACAAGTATAGTCATCCCATCAATCAATGAAGTGGGTCCCTGCTCTGTATAGGTACACTGGAAATCCCAACGGCAGGAAGAAATAAGCTAAACCAGATTACTAAATGTGGAGAATGAGAGACTCAACCCACGCATTGGGCTCAGGTGGCTAAGGCAAAAAAATTCCTGCTCCTCAAGCCCCACCCTTTCCTGCTCCTCAAGCCCCACCCCCAGCCTCAGTGCTTATAAAAACAGTTCTCCGAGGCTGGGGACTGCAGTCTCTTCTGGCCTGCCCAGAGGGGAGGTCAGAAGGGACTGCTGGCTGGGAGCCCAGCCGGCAGGGGGAGTCGGGGGGGGGGAGAGGTAAGCTGCCGGGTGCCCTAGACCTTGCCCATGTCCACTGGAGACGAGACAGCAGAAAGTCCTGCTGCCTCATCATCCTCGAGTGCCCCCACCCATGTGTCATCAACATGGGCATGGTCGAGGGCACCCGGCAGCAGTGAGGCGGGGGTGGAACCTGGGGGGACATCTGGAGACAATTTGTCTCCAGGTGCCATTTACCCCGGTAAGCCTCTGCCCTCACATCTAAAGGACTGTCTCCCCCCTCCTCCGTACATCTCTGAGCCTCAGCTGCAGTCTTCAGGATATCACCTACTGACTGTTCCACCACTTAAGGTTGCCTGCTTGGCACCAACCCAAACCTGTGCCTTTTTCATTGTAGCTCCTGATTTGTGGAAGGAGGGAGGTAGGTTTTGAAACTTTCACAAGACTGCAAAGCTGTCTTATTTGCCAGAACTTTTAATCGGGTATTAACTACAGGGGAGGGGATGGTATTGGGTTTTGGGCACACAAACACACACACACACGCACATGCGTGCAAACACACACAAATAAAATAAACAAAATAAGCCTTCATATTTGCTGGAAATCATCCTTGCTTCCTGAACCACCAACTTCTTGTTTTAGCAGGGCAACTAGTACAGGTGCCTTGGCTTTAAATCAGGTCAGCTGAGAAAGAAGACTAGACTAGCATTCAAAAGCTGACCCTGGTAACTTCCTTAAGAACTCAGCTGTGATTGAGAGTCATTGCCAACAACCAACAATTAAACTCTCTGTCTTTAATGATGCCTTGGCCTGTTTAACTACTGTTCCTGAGAAACAGCAGGTGAAGTGTGTATGACTGTAACAAGACTACTTCAGCAGAGTTTGCCTGAAGTGCCTTTCACGAAGGCACATCTGCTAGGGCTGCAAGCTTTTCTTGTTACAAAAATCTCACCTTCAAATTTTGGGATTAGAAGGTAGTCTTGAATTTTAGTTTCCCCTTTGATGGCAATTTGATCTGTAGCAGTTGGGTTGTAAGTGTTTTCCACACAGAGAAAGACTTGTGTCGTTTCCCGGTTCCTGCTGATACTACACAAGTGAGGCTTCCACATGGCTGGTTTTCCCATAGTTTCCTTCCAGGGGCCATTCCCTCCACCCCAGGCACCAGGGCTTTTTCTTTTAAAAACAGCAGTTGAATATCCTTATGTCATCCTAACATAACACTAGGTATCAGGTTCTCTGAATTTACAGCTTTCATTTTTTTAAAGAAGAAGAAGAAGAGTTTGGATTTATATCCCCTCTTTCTCTCCTGTAGGAGACTCAAAGGGGCTGACAATCTCCTTTCCCTTCCCCCCTCACAACAAACACCCTGTGAGGTGGGTGGGGATGAGAGAGCTCCGAAAAGCTGTGACTAGCCCAAGGTCACCCAGCTGGCGTGTGTGGGAGTGTACAGGCTAATCTGAATTCCCCAGATAAGCCTCCACAGCTCAGGTGGCAGAGCTGGGAATCAAACCCGGTTCCTCCACATTAGATACACAAGCTCTTAACCTCCTACGGCACTGCTGCCACTTACTTAAAGTAAGTCTTTAGTCTCCTTTGTTGTAGATATATGCTTTGCATGTATATCTGCAATAAAAGAGGCTAGAGACTCATTAAAAAAATAAAAGATGGGAATTCAGAGAAAGCAAATTGCCAAATAATTTTAAGTAAGGAGGGGGCAGGGGACACTGTGGAGAAGGGAAGAAAAATCTGAACTTTTCCACCCACACAGCATACATCACTGGCGTAATGCCCATTGGGCAAGGTGGGCAGCTGCCCAGGGCATCACCTTGTGGGGGGCATCAAAATGCTGGGTTCGTTTTTGGGTATTTTAGTGGTTTTCCATTTTGGCCTGAAGGGGGCGCAGTTTTTAGGCTAGCGGCACCAAATTTTCAGCGTATCATCAGGAGACTGTCCTTATGCTACTCCCCAAGTTTGGTGAGGTTTGGTTCAGGGAGTCCAAAGTTATGGACTCCCAAAGGGGGTGCCCCTATCCCCCATTGTTTCCAATGGGAGCTAATAGGAGATGGGGGCTACAGTTTTGAGGGTCCATAACTTTGGCCCCCCTGAACCAAACTGCTCCAAACTTGGGGGGGTATCATTAGGGCAGTCTCCTGATGAGACTCTGAAAGTTTTGAGACTGTGTCTTCAGAAATGTGCCCCCCCCCCAGCCTGCAACCCCCATTGACAGCAATGCAGAAAACTCAATGCAGAACAAAGATTCTTGGGCAAATTTCTAGGATGTTCCTGCAGGGGGTGCATTTTTGGATGTATTGGCACCAAAATTTCAGGGTATCATCTGGAGATGATGGCACCCCCCAAGTTTGGTGCAGTTTGGTTCAGGGGATCCAAAGTTATGGACTCTCAAAGGGTAGCCCCCATCTCATTAGCAAAGAATGGGGGATGGGGCACCCCCTTTGAGGGTTCATAACTTTGGACCCCCTAAACCAAACTGCACCAAACTTTGGGGGTACCATAGGGACAGATGATACCCTAAAATTTTGGTGCCGATACATCCAAAAATGCGCCCCCTGCAGGAACATCCCAGAAATTTGCCCAAGAATCTTTGTTCTGCATTAAGTTTTCTGTATTGCTGTCCATGGGGGTTGCAGGCTGGGGGGGGGGGGACATTTCTGAAGGCACAGTCTCAAAACTTTCAAGGTCTCATTAGGAGACTGCCATGATGATACCCCCCAGGTTTGGTGCAGTTTGGTTCAGGGGGGGCCAAAGTTATGGACCCTCAAAACTGCACCCCCATCTCCTATTAGCTCCCATTGGAAACAATTTGGGATGGGGCACCCCCTTTGGGAGTCCATAACTTTGGACTCCTTGAACCAAACCTCACCAAACTTGGGGAGTAGCATAAGGACAGTCTCCTGATGATGTGCTGAAATTGTGTTGCTGATATGTCTAAAAATGCACCCCCTGCAGGCACCAATGTCCCGGTGCAAAAAATTTTGGTCGTGGTGGAGTGGCCGCCCATGGAGGGGGCATCCAACTCAGGTTTTGCCCAGGGCTACAGTTTGCCCAGGGCTGCCTCGTTACGCCCCTGGCATACATACAGTCTTTGCTGAAATCTTTCCCAAATCTTTGCAACAAAGCAGGTTTGAGAAAGATCAAGTAAAAGCCAAAGAAGACCTATAATCGGGATGGGGGAACCCTTCTTCCTAACAGCATCAAACCCAGGGCAAATAACTGTCAAAATGGCTTTATTTTTGAGTGACCTGCCATGAAAATTTCATCTGATGATTCTGGAATAGTAGAGATACAGGAGCAGAGAATAGGTGCTACTGAAATCCAATATAGTGTAGTGTTGTGCTAGGATGCAGGAGACCAGATTCAAATGACCACTTTATCATGGAAGCTTGCCAGATAATATTGGGCCAGTCACACACTATCTCACAGAGTTGTTATGAGGATAAAATGGAGCAAGGAGGACAATGTACTAGCCATTTTGCAACTCTATGGTATAGAAGATAAACGACTAGGACCTGGGCTGACTGGGTTTGAATCAGTGGCGAGATTCAGCAGGTTTGCACCACTTCGGCAGAACCAGTTGTTAAAATGGTGCTTGTAAACAACCAGTTGTTAAAATATTTGAGTCCTACCACCGGAACCAGTTGTTAAATTATTTGAATCCCACCACTGGTTTGACTCTCTCACTCAACCATGGAAGCCGGCCAGGTGACCCTGGCCTGTCACAATCTCTCAGCCTCACAGGGTTGTGGAGATTAAGTGGAGGGGGATATGTGAAAAGCTACTTTGAGTTCCTGATCAAGGAGAAATGTGGGATTTAAATTAAAAAATGAGGGATATAAAGAAAATAAGGCAACAGAGATGGCAAATTATAGCCAGCTCTGGTCCAAATATATATTGAATGAGATGGTTGACAGTCTTTTGCTGTTTTATCATTTCATATTTGATGCCATGAATCAAATGGTCTTGATTACTATATCTGCTCACCAGAAGTTTGTCTGGAACAAATTTATGATGACACAATGCAAAGGCAATGTGGTATAGCGAACAACTGTGAATGGGAAACATTTGACTTTGAATCCTTCATCATCTATGAAACTCAATGAGTCTGAAAGATGGTGACTGGGCCAATCTACACTTGTCAGGGTGGGAAAATTTCCATAGGTGGAGCTGGATTTCCCACTTGTTCTGCTGGGATACCTGGCAGTTGTATCCCAGGTGACTAGAAGATTGCACAGCAGCATGGGATAAAGGATAAAAACTTATACCTTCCCACATGATGGGTGTTGGTACAGCTTGGTGAGCTTGCTCATTACATTATTTGGAGGGATATATACATTTGGGTCCCCACTGGAGAGAAAGACATTAAAATACCTAAAAGTTAAGTTGTTCTCTCTCACTGTCACAAAACTTCCTGGGTCAAAGGGTTCAACTGGATAGATGGCATGAAATCTGTAATCAGATCTCAATGGTTTGTTTCTGTAGCAATATCAATAGGCATGGTACTTTACAGAGAAGATAGAAGGTTCTGCTGTGAGGAGTTTACAATCACAAATCTGAGCCAAGAACAGAAACAGGAGGGACAAATCCAGGAAGCATGCATTCTTTCCTGTTATGTGTGCGTAGGCATAGTGGTGGAGAAGAGCTGAGAGGGTGTGTCAAAGGCACAAATGGAATCTGGGAATTTTGGTTTGTAGGATTTGAAAAAAGTTATTTCAAGTGCCATCTGTATTTTATTATTTTTCATTTATTGCCTCAATCACACAAAGACTTAAGGCAGTTTACAAGATTTAAAGAATAATTCAAAAAGCAAGAACCTCCAATAACCAGTAGTCCAGATTACAAAATTGGAAAACAATGCAGATGACCGCCTCTTTCATTATAACCCCCAGTGGACATTAAGATCAGGAACCAAGGGACTCCTAGTTACCCCTGGCCTACGGGAGGTCTGTTGGCCTCAATGGGTTCCTATTTTCGGCCTTGGCCTCCTCCTGGCAGTGGCGTAGCGCCAACAGGGCAGGGGGGGTGCAACACCCTGGGTGGAGCAGCGGCGGAGGTGTGGCCTGACTGTGGCGGGGGGGTTCTGGAGTGGGGGCAGGCGCCACTGCAGCAGGGGCGCAGGGTGCAGCTTCCCCTCACTCCGCCTCTGCCTCCTGGTGGAAGAGTTTCCCAGAGGAGATCAGAGGCTTTATGGAGTTCCGCACGGCCTGCAAAACATAACTGTTCCACCAGGCATTTCGTTAAGGCCGATAATTGTCTACCAGTTGCCCCTGGGTCTATTTGTTTCTTTAGCCCATAAGTAGGTTTATTTTTCCACTCGGTTTTACAGTTTTTAGTGTAGTCTGATTTTTTAATTCTGATTTTATGGACTATGTAGGTTATTTTATCTATTATTTGGGTACTGTTTCATTTTAAATAATAGGTTCTTGTTGAAACAGGTTTTATGTATTGCACTTTGATTGTACATCGCCCTGAGCCAAAGATGGGAGGGGCGAGTAACAAACCTAATAAATAAACAACTGTCAACATTGTCAACAAAGAAAAGAGGAAAAAAGGAACCATCTAGGCTTGACATGCTGTAATGCAGAAAGCAGGTTACAATGGGTAGAATGCAGTTAAAGGAGGACTTAAAAGCAGTCCTTGGGAGAGCATGGCCCAATTCACATCAGTTCTGGGGCACAGAGAGTTTAGCCCTCCCACCCACCTCCCTCCAGTTTCCCAATACAAATCCTTCCCTGACAGCAGCTACATTACTATTTGCTTTGTTGGGCTGACATATAGGCACCAAATTTATAAAAGACTTTGTAGAGGGAAAGGTTTATATTAAGAAAACAGCACAGGGAGAAGGATTAGCTCCTCCCCCCAGCTCCAGGGCCAGCTTGATCTGAAGTGGGACTTCCCTGGTTGCTTTTGAAGCCTGAAAAAAAAAAGCCACTGGAGTTCTGCCATCATGTCTAATTGGCCCCAAGAAACATCTGGGAAAAAAGAAAGCTCTGGCAACCAGTACATATCTAAACAATGTTGTTATGTGAATTTACGGGTTGGGGGAGTACTCAGTTCTTGCCCTTTTATCTCATTCATGTTTTAGGGCTAGTCAAACAAGGCTGTTGAGTGGGATTATTATTATACACATGAATGTCCTGAGAAGGACCTTACTGGAATCTGGCACTGGATTTTCCTACAGTAAATCTGCATTATAATTCTTTTACAACAGTCCCATCCTATAACTCAGGAGGAAAACTCAGAATGGCTATGCTATGGAGGAGGATTCTGGAATTGCAGACTGCTTTTTCTGTAGAATTTATGCAAATACAAGCTCCCATGCTTTCATGGTATTCTAGGGTGACAGGTATGGGGGGTTAGATATATTGGGTGGCAGTAGAAGGTTCTAGATTCTAATCCAGTAGCATCTTTGCTAGATTCTAATCTAGTAGCTTCTTTGAGACCAGAAAAATTTTGGGGATGTAAGTTTTTGCAAATCAACACTCCTTTCAGGGAGCCTTGATTCTTGAAAACTTATATAATCCAAAATTATGTTGGTCTCAAATGTGCCACTGAACTTGAATCTAACTATTCTAGAGTGAGCATCTGTATTGTGGGACTACTAGAGCCATCTACCAAACTGAATTTGTAAGCATCTCAGATGCATGAAACTACAAGTCTGTTACAATTAAACAGAACTGACTTGTTTTCAATATGAAAAGTAGAGTCTGAAGATCATAGGCCAGTCCATGGGTTGGTTTCACTGTCACTTCTTCCAGGCATTAGCTTCATTACCTGCCGTATATAATAAGAATAACACCAGAAAGCAGAAACCCTCATAGATCTAAAAGTTCATTACAGACAGGATGTAGCTGTGACAGCCAAAGATTAGGATCAGAGAATATCCTGTGTACTGAAAAATAGCTGGTTGCAAAACATTTGGGACTGCAGACATTAGAGTTGCATTGAGAAGTACACACCACCCATCCTGGAATAATTTTTAATTAGTGGGCAAGTCAAGTTTGGAGCAATATATCAAATGATGTAACATGCCCTAAAACAAATGGTTGAATCAAGGTACCAAGCTCAGCCTTTGATTTGAAAGGTTTGTTGGAGCCACCCAGTTTCATTTAAGAAGACAGGAGGTGCATGCACGAGTCACAAAAAAACTGTGACTATGTATATGGAACAATAAATGACTATGGAATTACAGAACTGTATAGAGCTAGACAGAATCTGAATGGATTGCTTTCTATGTCTCTGCTGGACAGTGTCTATCACATTGTATTTCAATATGGCACTCTAACCCCCATTTAATTATGACTATCACGGGGTTGCTTTGGAGAAGTGCTACCTTTCAGTGTAATTTACCTCACAAGGTTGTTGGGAAGATCAGACTTGTAAAGTGCTTTGCTCATTGCAAAGTGTGATAGAAAATGATGACAGGAAAAGGAAGTTTGCAGGCATTAATTCATCAATCAATAATTTATAATCACAGAGCAGAATGGACTGATTTGCACTATGTCAAAGACAAATTTCTCTAGAGAGAGACAGTGTCCAAAGGTTTGTAATGGAATAAAAAATCAACCTCCCTACAAAAAACACCTCCACAAGATATTTTAAGAGCATGTAGTTAATTTCTTTATACTGTAGGATACCTACATCAGTGTGGATTGAACATTCAAGATGGATAGCCCTGTTAGTCTGTAGCAGCAAAATAAAAGAGAAGTTCCCTGATACCTTAGCTTCCAAGTCTTTGTAGATCAGATTGAACTCTTTGGGGCAGATTTCACATGGGTCAAAAACAGCGGTGTGAAAACAGTGTGAAAATAGTGCAAACCCTTTTACACTGTTTTAAACCCTTTTATACCATTTTCACACTACTGTTTTTAGCCCATGTGGAATCCGCCTAAATTGGGAAATTCCTAAAAATTAGGAGGCGGAGCGTGGGAAGGCAAGGTTTGTGGAGCAGAGGGCCTTCAGGAGAGGACAAGCCCAACCTCCAAACTAGGTGAATTAATCTCTCGTCTGGAGATTTGGAATTCTGGAATTTGGAGTTCTAGGGAGAGCACTTGATCAGATGCATGAAGCACATACTCATGAAGCCAATCCATTTATATTCACAACAGAATGGTTGGGGAGATGTTTCAAAGAGACACTGGCTTAAAACAAGATTCAGGGTGATGAAGGTCACTCCAAACAGTTGTTAGATAGGCAAAGCAGAATTAACATAAAATCTAGGGCAGACTCAGTGGGAAGTTACAGAGGTACGCAAATTACATCAAGAATGTTTTCTTAGGGGAAAATTAATGGCCACTATGTGAACATCGCTCAAAGGGTTATCCACTCCCCATGCTGCCAGTCCTGCCACCCACTTTGCACCTAGAGACTATCTGGCCTACTGAGCATCCCCACAATTTCTATGAACAGACACTGGCTAGAGGCATTTCCTAACAGGGTGTAGATGAGACTTGATTTCCTAGTTCTAACTAGTATAGGAGCTTCTGCTCCTTTTAATTCATTCACAGAAGGAAAATTTTATCATAATATATAATATTTAGGCAACTGTTGCTCTCCTGGCACTGTATAGAAAAGCCTGCCAGCAGAGTAGTGCTGGTGGTTATAAGACGGTCATATGCCTGGCAGGATCAGAAGCACTCACTTTCCTGTGCGGTCTTGTCTAATGACAGCAGCAATTAAAAGTGGGAGGGAGAGAAGGTGGGTGGGTAGGATTTGCCAGCCACTGGCAGTCAGGTCACAAAACAGGTCTCTCTAGTTAATGATAAAAGTGCTGAGTCAAAGTCAGGCTGGTTTGAACTGAGGTATTATGTGCATCTCTCTGAAGGAAAATTTAAATGCAATAACCAATTTAACTTGTCAATTAGAGGTTTGAGAAGAGCATATGTAAATGATGATGGATGTAGCAAAAAGGACTTTTCCTCTTCTAAGGGAACATTTTGTATCAGTGATTCACAAATTCTAGGTGCAACAGGTGAAAATGCGAACTCTTCTAAACTCTACCTCTTCTCGTGGCCTCCATTCTATCAATTTTACAACAGTGTGGTTTTGGTATAGTTAACTATTCTCAGAGCAAAGGCATTTACCAGAACCAAATACTTTTCTAATTTAAAAGATAAAAGACAAATAGGGACTTAAAGGGGGCATGACCAAGGCCTGTTTGGTCACTGGAAATCAGAAACAAATTTTCAGTAAAACAAAAAGTATACATTAGCATTCCTGTCAGTTCACTGATTCTTCTAGCCACATACTTACAGAAGGTAGTCCAAAAGTACTAACTTTGTGTAGTCTACTTTTTGTTTACAAGAATTCATGTGGTCCATGGAGGTGAAGTTTTAAAAAGCAAGTGTGTATATATATACACACACACATATATATACATATATATACACAGGATCTCATAATAGTTAAGGTTTATCTAATGGGTGTTATGTAAACTTGACCATTGTTGATTAAGACTACATGATGGCACTTCCAGTTTTTTCCATGTGACATGCACCAGTGCAAATCTGGGGGGAGAATGGTATACGATCAGCAAAATTTCTATAGTTAAACCACAGAGGTTTGGTCAAATTTTAAGAGAGTTCTCTGTCATGACATCACTTCTGATTATTGTCAGATGTCACATTAGCATCCAGCATAATTCTCGTGTGCACACCCATCCATCCTTCTGGGTTTTCTGAGAGGCCTTCTGCCATAATGGGAGATTTCACAACCCTATTACAAACTAACCAGAAAAGATATAGGTCTGGAATGAAGAAGCAAGAGGAACTGATGGTTTGTTCCAATCAATAATAGTGAAAAGAGAAGAAGAATCCAAGTTTTTTTGCATACAGAAAGAAGTGGCTAAATTACATTTTCGAGTGCAAGAAACAATAATTAGATGCCACTGACGGAAATGGAGAAAAGCAGAGAAAGGAAATTTGGAGATCTGGAGAAAAATGAGAACTAGCATGAATGAACTATAAAACTATGCATGAGATGTTCATAAACATTCAGAAGCTACAGCAAGCATCACAAAGAGGTTTGGTCAAGCTTACCATAATTAGTTGTAGTCCACATTCGGAAGAGTACAGTTCATTAACTTTTCCATAAGTTATTTACAGAGTAATCCTGTGCAGAGCTAGCCCTGTTTAAACCCACTGTGATCAGATGGCATAGAATGGAGTAACTGCATAGGATTACGATATGAATTTCTTAGTGCTTGATACCATGATCTGGGAGTGGGATGGGGGTTCTCCAAGCCCAAAGTTTCAAATTTCATAATCACCTCAAAATCCAGTAGCAGATTTGAATGGTGGATCTTAGCCTGCACATGTCTGTTTACTGCCCCAAAGAATAATGTTATGGCTATAGGTAAGGGGAATCTGAAGTGATGGTAATGGTGTTGGTTTTACATGAATTATCTTATTTCCAAATTCAAGCCTAATATTAGCCGCTGACCTTGAATGTGGCTGGATGGTGCATGTGAATTGCTTCAACCAAGAAGAAAAAGAGGAAGAGTTTGGATTTATATCCCCCTTTCTCTCCTTACAGGAGAGACTCAAAGGGGCTTACAATCTCCTTTCCTTTCCCCCTCACAACAAACACTCTGTGAAGTGGGTGGGGCTGAGAGAGCTTGGAAGAACTGTGACTAGCTCAAGGTCATCCAGCTGGCATGTGTTGGAGTGCACAAGCTAATTTGGTTTCCCAGATAACCCTCCACAGCTCAACTGGCAGAGGGGTACCGTATATACTCGCCTATAAGCTGAAATTTTCAACCTTTTTTAGGCTGAAAAATGCCCCTCTCGGCTTATACGTGGGTCACACACACACACACCCGCGCAAAGCCACAGCGCTTACTCATGAGTGGTGAAGCCTCGAGCCCCTCACTAACTCACGCTTTCTTTCTTGCAGGCTCTAAGTTTAAGGCGTGGTTTCAGGGAGTCACTCCAGAAATATGCAGCATGCCCTTTTAAGAAAACCATAGAGACAGGCTGCCCCGAGCGGCAGCTTCCCTGTAGATTTAGAGCCTGCAAGAAAGAAAGCCGGCAGCTTCCCTGAAACCACGCCTTAAACTCAGAGCCTACAAGAAAGAAAGCGTGAGTTAGAGAGGGGGAGGAGGCATTCTCTGCTTTGCTTTCTCCTGCTGTCAGCCACTTTCCCTCTCCCTAGACCAGGGGTAGGGAACCTGCGGCTCTCCAGATGTTCAGGAACTACAATTCCCATCAGCCCCTACCAGCATGGCCAATTGGCCATGCTGACGAAACTGATAAGGGTGCCAGTTCTAAACATCTGGAGGCGCGTTCTACTGCATTATCGCGTGCCACCTCCCCCCTCCTTAAAAAGCCTCCCAAAGGCTTCTGGGGTGCTTCTTTCCTCCAGCTGTGGCTCCTTTGCCGGCTCAGCACCCTGCCTCCTGATGGATCTTTCCCACCCCTTGGCAGCTTATATGTGAGTCAATAAGAATTTCCCCAGTTTTTTTTGATGCTCAAAATTCACAGGTATCCTGCCGCTTTATATGCGGGTCGGCTTATACGCGAGTATATACGGTAATCAAACCCAGTTCTCCAGATTAGAGAGCATCTGCTCTTAACCACTACACCACACTGACTCTACACCAAAATAAACAAAAAAAGTAAGAAAGGTAACAAAAAGCCTCCATCACTTTCAGAAGTCAGAAATAGTTGCTTTTAACAGTCACTTTTCTGAAACTGTGGTTTCCCCCAGGTTTAAAAAGTAGACGAAAATATGAAGTAGTCAACCGCTGAGTTTACTCCTTACTTGTAGGTAGAGTGACTCACTTCCTGATGGTCTTGAAATATTTCTGGAGCAATTCAGCTAAAAAGCCTGACACAAACAAAAACTGACTCAGAACAAGATCAATTTAGACCCAACATTGTCAACACTCCTGTAGTTAATAAAGGAGGAGAACAGTTAAAAACCAAACTTTAGGGAGATGGTATAGAAGAGCCCATCCTGATCTGTCTAGTTCATGTTGGTCTAATCTTGTCAGATTTTGAAAGCTAAGCAGGGGCATCTCTGGTTAGTACTTGGATAGGAGACCACCAGTAAAGTCCAGGGTTGCTCTGCAGAGGTATGCAAGGGCAAACTGCACTTCTTTTGCCTTGAAAACCACACTGGGGCATCATATTTAGGCTATGACTGGATGGCACTTTGCACACATAAAAGAGACCATGTTTGTTTGTTTTGCAAAAAATACTGTAGTTTCAAAGCTACTAGATCAGGATTATTTTTTCCCTAATACTAAACGTACAACATTTATATGGTGAAGTCCAAACCTCCTTTAATGAAATTAGGAGACACAGCAGGAGATGATCAAAAACAAAATGGTGTCAATGCCCTGTTTGTAAACCTTTTTTCCCTCATCAGTGTCTGTTATCATGAGATAACCATCAATTCCACCAACAATTGTTTCTATACCTAATTAGAATATAACTCATTTATCTCAATAATGGGAAGTTCCTGTAAAGATCTCCTCACAGAGGTGGACTGAAGAATCATGTTCCAAAGATACAGGGAATTCAGGTTCTGTACTCTTGGCTTGAGTTGAAAAGGCAGGTAAAGGCTGGTATGGCTGCAGCTTCAAGGCTAGATTAAGACCTATCTAGTTCCACTTGTCCAATGCCAATGTGCTTCTTTTGTGTAAGCAACCTGGTTTGGAACGTGCAGTCTGTCTGTTGTGCTATATATAGTAGGTGCTCTAAGGCTACCATTTGTTGGCACCTGTGACAACTCCCTCTGGCTTCTCTTCTTCTTTCCCATTCCCACCCTGCCTTCTTTGGCAAAGCTGTTAGAAAGCCTCTGACTAGGTGTGTCTAACAATCCCCCCCCCCCCCCGTTTCCCGGGTACTGAACAGGACATATGCAGGTAAGAAAATGTCTAGCTGCTAGAAACAGTGAGCAAAAATCAACTGATCCCTATGTAGCTCTCACTGTTATCATACCTGTCATCTGACAGTAGTCACCTCTTCAGGAAACAGAACCTGGGCTGATTCTGCATGGGCCAAAAACAGCAGTGTGAAAACCGTGTAAAAACAGTATAAACCCTTTTACACCGTTTTAAACCCTTTTACACCATTTTCACACCGTTTTCACACTGCTGTTTTTGGCCCATTTAGAATCAGCCCTGGTCTAGATGGACTTTTGGTCTGATTCTTTTAACTCACTGTTTTTGTAATCTTTTTTTTTTGTACTGCTTCTCTGCTTTTCTTCCTTCAGTTCCCAGTTGTCCCACACTGGGCATCTTGCTTAGAAGTGTTTCTTTTGATAATCCTGGTATTGCTAGAATCAATATTGAAACTAATAAAGTAAGTACCATCATACCATGAATAAGAAGTCAACACAAACAATGGGATTTTTTCTTTAAAACAACTGCAGGTTTCTGTTTTGATATTTTTAGCACAATCACAATGGCTACTCCAGTTTCAAACTTATCTCCTCAATCATAGGATTAGAAATGTTTGTTTTAAAAGATGCAGTACTCTGAACTGAAACCAAACTTTTAAGCAGCCATGTATATGGGATGAGGGTGAAATATACATACATATATCTGGCAAACCATAAATACCCTCCCTTTACTCTTTCTTTGTTGAATAAGGGTCAGTAGAGAGATCTAAAGGAGGATCACCTTTTCTAAAAGCATTTACTCTTGATATTAAGGGTTTAAAGTGATGGCTAATCCACCCCCTCCTTTGGCAGCCTGTTCTGACAATTAATGATATGGAGGTTGGGCTTTATAACTAAATTAATTTGTAATTTCTTGGCGCCTTGAAAGGGTGGTGGTTCACAGTATGTAAATGTTTTGCAAAAGCAGATAATGGGCAACCCGTTTGTCTTCTCACTTTTGATATTTCGAATTATAGCACTCAAGGCTTGTTCATACAAGATTTACAAATTGCCCAAGACAGAATACATATACACTTAGCATTGGCTAAGCAAGAGATATTAAATACCTTAGAACATGTGCAATGCAATCTGTTTTGGCATAATTCATGCCTTCCCAAATGTTTAGAGCAAAACGGAGCTCCCTAAGTCAGACGTATCTTTCTTTAGACACGGTGCATCCCAACAAGAGGTTTGAATTTAAAACGTGTTTATCCCACTCTTCCTCCAAGGAACTTAGTTTGTCATACATAACTCCCACCCTCAATTTTATCTTTACTATGGTCCCGTGAGGTAGGTTTCTTGGAAGTAAATCTCACTAATTCTGAGTGAGCCTGTTTAGTATTGTTCTATCAGTTTCTTAACAGAATAGAGATTTGAATCCAGATCTCCCTGGTCCTAGTCTGTCATTCTGGCTAATCTACTATGCAAGCTATCTTGTTGAGGTAGGGCAAGAAACTAAAGGAGTATGTGCTTTCATACTTCTTGAGAGACATGGTCAATCCTGAGGAACAGAAAGATTCAATGATCTTATACATGCAGGCCTTTCTCTTTGTTCCCTTGCACAGATTTCCTGCCCAAGACTTTTATTAGTTTTTTCATTTCCTAGCCCCTGAACATTTTTGTTTTTTGCTGGATGTCAGGCAGATGTAGGAAAAATGCAGTGAGATTCTCTAGAAAAATCAGTCCTTGGGAATGCTCACTACTTCCTTCTGTTCTCCCTCAGGATTCTTTCACATAATTGAGTCTGACATGATAGCTCTCATTTTTCAGCTGATGTTCACCTGAGCTGCAACAGAGTTGTTGCTATAAAAGCTACCTGCTGCCTCCTGCCAAATATTTAACTGAGCCCTGGCTCAGTTTTGTGTGTGCTGTCACAACTGCTTAAAAAGCTGTAGTTGCGACAATGTGTGTGAAATTGCTCCATCACATGGTGGTCAGTGTAGCTGATTTGGGTTTAAACCATTCTTGGAATAAGTGCATAGACTTTGCTCTTAATCCAGGACTTGCATAAACTATTCTGCTGGGCACTGAGTAGGAGAATAGAAAACAGTCAAAAATATCTCTACCATGAAAATGTAATTGAGCTGAATCCTTGCTTTTATATTATCTCACTGAATCTTTGCTTTTATTTTAGAAAATGACTTTCTTGTGGCTTCTGAATTAGAGTATTCTGAATGCAGCATTTTTTGGGGTACAGAATTTCCTGCCCTTATTTAAGGTTCAAACTGGTTTCCAGGATGCCAGCTGCTTGTACCTCTTCATCTCCATGGCTGCCTTGTTTCTTCTTCTGTGAACCCCACTAATAGGTCAGTGACACCATAATCTCCAGACTAGATTACTGTGGTACATTCTGCCCATTAAAGCTAAACTTGGTGGAGGAAGGCTGGGAAGTTTCAGCGAGCACACAATGCAGTTTTTGTATAATTAATAAGTGGTAGGAAGTTACAATCATAATACACTGAGTGAATGGCCACAGGTCACACTGCTCAGATATCACACCAGAGTATTCATAAATTCTGGGTTCAGCGGAAGCTAGCAGAATGTTTGCTATGGAATAACTAAGCTTATGAAATGTAGCTTTTCCAAAAGCTTCCAAAAGTCATATGCTGACCTATGAGTTCCCAGATTTTGTATTTAGATACATGTTTATAAAGAAACTGGGCTTTCTCCCATAATTTTGGGTATATTCTCAGTGCAAACCTATTCAGGGTTGTCTAGTCCACTCTATGCCTCTGAAATGCAGACTGGTGTAAGTCTCCATAGAATTGCACTGTTAATATCTAATTTCTTTTGTGACAAGAAAAGTAGGGACTTTGAAAAGGAGTGTGCCATATATTTGTAAACGTAGAGGGACTAAAGGGGGAAAAACTCGTAATCAGAGGGGAACTATTTTGTGACTAACCTGAAAATATGCTTTCTTTAACTAGACATTCCTTCGTTCATATAAAAAGAAAAAGGATCCTCTCTGACTTCTGAGACACAACCCAGTCTGGCTCTCATTAAGGATCAGTTACCAAATGTTTCCACTGCAGTGCAATGGTTTAACTTTAGCTTTGGATCATTTCATTCTGATCCTTCTGGGGATATTCTACCCCCAAGGTAGATTTGTGCTCTTTCCCCATTGAAGAATGAGATGATTGAGGGACAATATGAGGGAAGCATGTGTATATTTCCTGTGAATTAAGAAAAGTTTAAAATGTAGCAGCAAAGAAGCATAGAACAGCTACATTCAATAACTCCAGCAGCAAGGTTACATGAGGTTTGCAGAACGGCTATACTCCTCTTGAGTTTCACTAGCATTTCTGAAAGTAAAAGGGGAGTTCCTTCCACTGCAGATGTTTTTTCTTGGTAACAGCTGGTTGGAATCCTTGAAGTCTAAGCCAATAGGCTTTATTTGTGGGTTTGTAAACATTCCGAAATGAAGCTGACATAGGGCTGGATCCTATGACTGCCTTCTTCTAAGACTTCCTTCAAAGGAGAAATGCTTTCTTTAATAGAGAAAGGCTAACTGTGATGAAGAAAAGGTTTTCTTCTTATAGGGAGGGAATCTTAGGATCCATTCTATAGAACACTTTCCTGGGACTTATGAGTACGGCTGATTATGATTGCTCTTGGAGTAATTAAATGCCTGTTGATTGTTTTTCCTGATTCAAGCAAATGGAGCTCTAGTTCCCTTCCAATTACATTTAAGGTTGTCTTATGCAAGGTTTCCCAACAATGAAGAACACAAGAGAAAACACTTGAGAAATTGTCTGTCTTTCTATTTTATTTCAAATGACATCTCCACTTCTCCTACCCTAGGCGTCTTTCCAAAGTGGTTGGATTCTAGGCCAGTTGGAATTTCATTTTAGGCCCACAATAAATCACATGAGAAATGAAATGACTCCAGATGCAAATATTCAACATGCTTTCATCATCTACTTTTCTGAGCCTAAAAAAAGAGCAACATATGCAGGAACCACGTGGTGAAGGAGACAAATGTTTATTTAAAAAAACCAAATAAATAAAATCCACCCTCACAGGCTCAAGCAACCTCCTCCCATTCTTGGCTGGAAATAAAATTGAACCCTTGTGTCTTAGCTCAACATCAACTTGAATCAGAAGTGTTTGGCTCAGAGATTGACTGGAGTTTAACTTAGTGATCCCTTGTGACCTCTGCAATTTTTTTTACTCCTTCAGTTCATTCTCTAAATAATGTGATTCTGTCCAAGAAAAGACTTTGAAAAATGTTGAAATCTGGGTCTGAGATAGTTACATTTAATTGTTAAAAATCCAAATCCTTGGGAATAATTTTTGCTGCCTTCAAGGTGGGACTGTCAATTACAGTTACCCTCTCAGTGTGGGTTCTCCGGGAATTCCAACGGATCTCCATTTTACAGAGATGACGAAAATGGAAGCTTCAAGGGACAGATTCTATGGCATTACATCCCCGTGTATTTATTCATTCAGTGGCTTTGGATTGTACATCTATTGCAGCAACAAGAAAACTGACATTTGACACAGACTGGGAAGTCAAGGAATGCAGAGAATTTTGTGACTTGACACAGGATTTATTATACCACCCCTGTTGCTTTGGCAGTCCATGTAATGTAATCTAAGAAGTTTTACTTGTATGTGGTACAGCAATTTTATAATCTGAAGCTAATTTATAAGAAAACAACAACAATGTTTGTTTTTTGTGTCACTGTACTCGATGTGCTCGAGTTGAAATGGACTTTTTCCCCCTTGCAATACTCTTTTTTTGAGGCGGGATACAACTCAGTGTTTATATTCACCATGTTTATTGACCTGGGAGTGAGATGGAAATGAGCCAGACATTCAGTGAAAAAGGAGCTTTTGTGCAAGTTGTCCTTGATTAGGATGCTATATTTGGGTCAAATGCTTAGCCAGAAGTTCCTTGCCATAGATACGATTCATCTGCTAAAATTTAATAAAGTCTTGTAAATCTTGGGGTCATGAACTGGTGCATAGGCTGAAAGGGATTTTGTTTCAAGAGACCCTGACAATGAGGCAGTGCAGGAAAGAAGTGCAGAAGGATATTAAGCAACCATTGGAGCAATAACGCACAGAGATTCCTCGTGTTTCTAAACAGTCACCAGATATGATCATGCAAAAGTAGCTTTACATGTCGATGTCGCATTGCGTTCAGTATAAAGTCAGACTGTTGGCTCATCTCACCTGTACTGTCTACTTCAATTAATTCTGCCTTTCCAACATTTCAGGCAGAATTTCCCCCCAAGCCATGTTAACTGGGATGCTGCTAGTGAGGATTGAATCTTGAACTTTCTGCATAGGTGCTCTACTACTGAGACAGAATTGCATCATGAAGTGTTTCAGCCTCTGAGCCAAGATCCTCACGTAAATTGTGGAGCTGTACCTGTTGGACTGCAAATTTTTGTGGAGCAGTTATGGAGCATGCATAGACAGCAAGGATGCCGTGCCTCCTGCTTCTCTCTTTGAATGCACGTTGAGAAAATCAGCAGAAGAATGAGGTCACTTAATGGTGGAGACAAGTCCTTCACAACTGTGCCCTTGGACTGTTCTTCACTATGGAATATCTTCTGAGTCTTGTCTACATGTTACAAAGCAAAAAAAAAAAATCCTACCACAGTTGTATGCTTTCTCAATGAATGTTAGGCCTTTGTAATGTGTAGGTAAGCCCTTGGTGTTTGGCTTGTTTTCAGTCCCGGATTCTCTTGCCCATAGTCACCATCTTGATACTGGTAAAGTCCTTCTGGCTCCCTTCTTTCTAGGACATGACTGATATTATGCTACTTCTGGTCACTTTTTTGTGCAGCTCTGTGGTACCCAGGTCTGAAGAGATTGAAGCTCCTGGCATAATGTATAGAAATAGCTCTCAGTGTTCCTTCACATAATTCCTTTGTGAATCCCCACCTAAAATTCTCTTTTTTAAAGCTATCAAGATAAGAGTTACAATCCATTTTGCCTGAAGAGAGATAGCAAATGAGTTAGCAGACTGGGAAATAATCTTTTGTCTTTCTTTCACTTGCTTTTCAGGCCTATAGCTGCTCTCAAAGAGTCTAGATTCCTATAGCTGGGATTCCTATAGCTGCTCTGCCTTTTTCTGCATATGGTTTCTATAATGTGAGACACTTGAAAGATCCAGTTCTACCTTGGAGATATTTTAATAATTTTCAAAAAGAAACAAAGCATCTTAAAACTGTGGGACTGAGCATTAATCTATGAAAATGAAAAGCTAAACCAGGGAGGAAGAAAAGGAAAGCTGGGTAATGTTTAACCCATTTCTGACTCTGTAAGGTCTGACTTAGGCAAAGAATTTGCACTCCCTGCTAAATCCCACTGCAATCTCCCTTAAGGTCTGTTCTCAAAAGACATGCCCATGAATGCACAAATATCACAACAGCCACATAGTTTGCAAAATGTGATATGGAAAGGTGTCCTACCAATAATTGACCATATAAATCAGAGATTGCACAATTCAGGTCACTCTGAGATCCGCTTTTACATTTTTATTAATTAAAGAGGAACTACATATCAGTTACAATGGGGAAAAAATATTTTTGTTCCAAAATTTAGCTCATTCTTGTCTTTTCTCTCTGTGCTTCATAGTGAATTCTCCCTTCTCTCTCTTTCTCTCTCATTGTTTCATTTCCATCCTTGAACTGAGAAAGGATTTCGTGAGAGGGTGCTAAGACAGATTGTTAGTGGTAAGACTATCAGTGGCGTATTTGCCTAGGGACAAGGGGCACCGCTCGTCCCCGGGTGCCACTCTTCTGGTCACATGGGGGTGCAAAATTGCCCCCCCACATGACCAGGAAGATGACAGTGGGGTGCGGAGTCAGGCAGCCTCAACCCTGCCCATGTCGATGACACATGGGCAGGGTCAAGGGTGCTTGAAGATGACGAGGCAGCAGGACTTCCTGCTTCCTCATAATCTCCGAGTGCCCTCAACCCAGCCCATGTCATCATCGACATGGGCTGGGTCGAGGCTGCCTGGCTGGCTGCCCGGCTCTGCCCCCTCCCCGCTGGCTGGCTCCCAGTCAGCAGCTGGCAGTCCCTTCTGCCCTCCCCTCTGGCCAGGCCAGAAGAGACTGCAGTCCCCGACCTTGGAGAGCTGCTTTTATAAGCATTGAGGCGGGGGGTGGGGCTTGGGGAGGTGTGGCCATGCCCCCAGGTACGGGGGAGACAGTGAGGGGGCAGGGGGTGCGCCCGGAGATAATTTGTCTCCGGGCGCCATTTACACCCAGTATACTCTGCAGACTATTCCCATGATTCTGAAGGGCAGATATGAGTGTTAACACTCTTCTATGCGTTTAGCTCAACATGGCTCCAGCAGGGTCAAAATGGAGCCCAGACAGAAAATAGTTGACATCTAAGGAAGACTGACTCAAAAACAAATCTCGTATTTCCTCCCCACATTCTTAATGGATGCAAGATGCAGAACAGTGGGTTTCCTGCCAGGCACTACTAATCCACTCAGGACTGAAGTCATCTTTCCCTTCTGAAAATATCTGTTAAATAGAACTATTACTCACATACCTTTGCAGCACGCATTCCTCAACAGAGAAGGCCATCAATGTTTTGCCTCACCTTGAAATTATTTCCTAGGGAACTGGATTCATACCCAGCTGCTCAATGTGTCTTTTTGTTAAGACCAGATACTACCATTCAGAAGTCTCTGAGAACACACACCAATCTCTGATAATCTCATCAACACATTGTTCTCATGAAGAACACTCATCACCCTATCTCAGGATAAATTTCACCCTATAAATGAAGAAGTAAAACTGCACTTGTGCATACAGTGATTGCACAGGCGGTTATTTCTGGGTCTAGTCTTCTAAAGAAGGATCCTGGCATACATTGGTGGAAGATTCCATTATTACTTGCCTCCAGTGAATCACCTTCTATTCTCTAATTTCCCTAATTAATTACTAAAATTAATTACCTATTCAAGTAACAATATTCTCAGCTCACAATCGGAGAAGTTTGTGGCTAACCAGAGAAGTGTGTGGCCTGCCTGACAGTGTTTGACAGCTGCATATTTCAGTGGGAAGGAATGTTCGGTTTGTGAGAAGCATAGTCTGAAAGTCACAGCTGTATATTTACCAATCCGAAACTCCTCCCTCTGACGACTTTTTCATAAGATAATGAGTACCACTAGTAAATGCATCCTTGTTCCTCATCATGGAGCACTGTCACATCAGCCCCGCCCTGCTTCCATGAAACTTTGATGCTGCTATGGAGATATCCCATGAAATAAGGAAACAGGTTATGTACCAGAGAACAAGGAGAGGACACAGCAGGTGGACTGATCCTCAGTCTCTTCTCTTACTTCATAGTCAGTGTGTTCCACATTCTTTATGATTCCTTATTTTTCCATAAATTCTCTCCAGACTTGCCTGTCATCTCTGTGTAAGGTAAAAAACAAACAAACAAAACTCAGAAAACTTCTTTTGGCCATCTTAGAGCAGCTCATTGGTTTATAGGCCTCCAGGCCTATAAATATGTTCCATCTTGGCTTGTGCTTCTGTCTTAACTAAGAATGTGTCAAATGCTTCACCCATTTGCCCTTTTGATTCCAAGCTCCTTAGCAAGTGACAGAGATGTGGTGTTTCAGATTCCCTCCCAGTCTCCAAAGGGTTACACTTCACTTCCAAGAGAAAAACAAATAATTTTTGTGATCCCAGATTTGCTTGGCTGCCTTGCAAGAAAAGCCCAGATTCAGGGTGGAACATGGAGACACAATGGCAAATGCTGCTTTAAAACTCTCCTACATGCAGCACAGCTTGGGAGAGAGGGAGGGAGAGAGGTTGCTTCCTCTAGCCTCCTTATCTATGGCAGATGTGATTCTCAGAAACCAGGGAGCCTGGGGAGCTGACCCTGTGCCGCAAGGGTGTTTCTCCCTGCTTCCAACAAGATGTGTGTGCCTTTTGCCTAAAATCCATCATGCCAGATGATGTCATGACATGATGAGACATATGATCATAAATTTAGGAAGAAAAAGTCCCCATTGTAGGTCAGTGCTGGCAATAAATCCAGATAACAGTTCATTCCAAGCCTGCCTTATCCCCTGTCCCTGGTTTTTTTTTTCAGAATTAAAGAAGAGCTGGTGACAAGCAGATGGTTTTCATCTGCTATCTGTATGTACGGATGACACATCTCATCAGACATCAGTGCTTGCCTTGCTCAAATAGCCTCTCTGTGTGCATGGTCTCCCATTCTTTTATTTCTCTATCATTGAGACGGGAATGTTGTCTTATGCGTTTGCCTTTCTAGCATTATCCCTAGATGCTATGAACAAACAGAACAAAGGACTGCCCTTGCAGCATCTTTGCTGATACAACTAATGAGTTAGCCGAATAGTCCCCCTCTCTCATAGCACCACAGGGTTGCAGTCAGAATGACAACGACTCCAACCTCTGAATTGTAATTCACAATGGAGGCCAGAACAGAACTATCACACAACTGTGTTGGCCAACAGCACATCATTTCATGGTGTGTGCCTCATGCTGCTCTTGAACTCAGTGAGACTTGGTCCTGGGTTTATGTACATAAGACTGGGCTGCGTGTGGCAAGCACATCCAGAATAAAATGAAACCTTCTGATATGCGGTTTCAACAGCAATTGCCAGAAAAGTTCCATAACATTCTTCCTGAATATACAACCTACTTTCTCTGCAGATACTCTTGTGGTTGATGGGAATCAGACTCTGGCTGTCTTATGAGCCATGATAAACATCTTCCACATTTGCTTGTTGCTACACTGGCGCTTCCCTCCACCCCCTTTGTTCATTATACACCAACACAATCTAATTTTGAGGATCAGTCTCTTAGCCTCTCCATCTATGTACATCTATGTGCAAAGGCAAGACTTATGTAGGGAGAGGGGGAGGGATCAGGAGACAAATACTCTTACTTCTGACAGCAGGATTCTTAAGTCAGAGAATTCTCCAGGCAGATGCTTTCTTGTAAGAAACCATAGTTAGCATAATATTTAGGACAAGCTGGCCCTTCTGGGTTTTTTTTTTTTTTGCCTTGCTGCTTCTTTCCCACCAAAATAGGCATAATTTGCAAGATTAATGCACTCCATTCTCTCTCTGCCTCCCTCTTGTTTCAGCTGTCCAACTGGTGGCCAGAAGCTTTAAACAGACTCACCCTGTTAGCAGAGGTTTGCCAGTGAGTAAATGGATACACTCAAGAAGATGGAAACCAAAACTTTACTTTGAAATGGAGATACTCTGGCCTCTAGTTTTTGGTACGGAACAAGGAGTCTTTTTTTCTCTCCTCTATACACAGCAAAAAGAACTTAGCAATTGCATGGCTGTTCCAAATGACTGATGTGTTTTGGAACAAGCAAGTAACCTTTAAGAACACTCAACATTGGTCACAGAATGATACCAGTAATTTAAGAACACTCCCATTTGGGGAAGTTTGATTCCTGGCATCTCTAATTAAAGAATCTTAGGCAATATTGCTGGTAAAGACTCACTTGAAACATTTTGTAAATCCTCTGTACTACATCTTGTCTCACCAAAAGATAGAAGCTCAGTTGTGACCAAATGCCCTTCTTCTTCCTGTGGAATGCTCTGCTGTCGGTGTGGCTCTTCAGGAGCAGACCTACAAGTGGAGCATTCCACAGGAAGAAGAGAGGTATTTGGTCACAATTGAGCTTCTATCTTTTGGTGAGACAAAGTATAGAGGACAGAACATCAGCAACCTATGAGTTAGTGTCAGCAGTAAGCAGTGAATTCATCAGTGAAATACCCAACAGACATTTGCTGTGTAATGGCACATATTATAATTCTTGTGGTCTCTGTACAGGCACCTATGTGGGTTCTTTACCTGTGCAAGAATTCTTTAGATTGCAAGGAACACAAGCTCCGAATACTGGATGTGTACCTTCTCTCTTTTTGCTGTTTTCTTTTGGCTATTGTGTGGCAGAAAGCTAAATGGCAGACAACTTTAAATTGTAGCCAACCTGACCTGTAGCAGTGCAGAGGGGGAGAGAATAGTCTTTCTCCCAGAATGCTGCCCTGTCAGACCTGGCAGAACAGTGCCCTGAATGTAAGAATCTGTTTGAATTCAGAAACTCCAACTTGGGACTGTGCCTGACCTTGTGGAGCAAGAATGCCTAAAGGACCCCCCCCACCCCCCCACCCCCATGCCTGGCTCATACTCAGGAAACAGCATTTGAATATGAACAACAGCACACCTGGGCGAAACCAGTTCTTTTTTGTCTATATTTCTTAATATTTTCTCTGACTCATCCTCCTTGTGACCATCTATGTTGTGACACCCATTAAGGGTCGTTACCTGTATTGTCCAACAGCCGGCAAAACCCACCGAGATTATGGGTCAGTCATCAGGTCAGTGGTCTGACTATTACCTCACTTTGGAAAAATCCTTTGTTAAAGAATTTCCCCTGCCCCAAGTTATGTTTTTCCCTATAAAAGCCCACCCCAGACCCCAGTCAGGTGTTCAATATTGTCACACACTACCTTGCTGTTTGATAATATTGTGCCATCAGCGCTGATTATCTCAGAGCCTAGTGCTGGCCATTAGGTCTCTGTCCCCTGGACATCCAATACAAGACTGGTAAATATAATCTTTGGTGCCCCATCCCTTCTCTCTATATCTAAAGCCTGTCTTTCACATCTAAATTACATCCTAGGAAACCTTGTATATGTGTGTTTTTACCTCAGTAATTGAGTGATTGTGAGTGAGATTTTGTTTTATTTCATTTTCTTATTTTCTTAATAAATACATTTAACATAATTTATTTTTCTCTGCTGCATTCTTATAAAGAGCTGAAACACAGGTAATATATCGATCAAAGTTACCCAACACTCCTTTAAGCCATGCTAAGCGACCTCATGTTCTACAGCTAATTTCCCCAACCAAAGAGGGTCGTTGCGTCCCACCATTTTGGGTAACACTTTGAAAAAAGGTCTTTCTGAGCAAGTTCTGCTACCTTGTATTTCATTTATAAATCAGGAAACTTTGTCGTTTTACTTCTTAGTCATGATTTAATTGCTCTGTTTTTCTCTCTCAAGGATTCCGCAAAATTTACAAATAATATGATTGACATTCATAATTATCTTATTCATAATGCCATTTTTTTGTCAAGTCAAACACCTAATATGATCACCTTGCCAATTTGCTTGCAATAAAAACAAACAGCATTTGAGACATTTTGCTTCTGAATGGTGGTGGGGCGGCCCTGGCAGCTGCTGCTAGTACATACTCACAATTATAGACTTGCTTGGATAAAACATGCCCAAGGTCAGGCACCACTGAAAATCAGTTATGTTAGCACCCAACTGCAGCTTTTTCACCTGTGTTGTCAATAGTTTCCACCAGTTTGTGTCATTTGTTGTGCTGGTGCATGCTTAGAACTGACAGGATGGAATTACAATTTCTAAGCAGCAGTGCAAGAACAGGCAAGGGCTGGAACTCTAGAAAGGCAAATGCTGCTGCCGTCCCATCTTCCACCCCAGAAGGGCTAAGACAATCAAGGAAAGTACCTCTTTATTTTTTTTCCTGTTAAGTGCTTTGGTTAAATGGATAGGGGAGGGAGAGGAGAACAGCCACGGCAAAATATCTACTAGCTTCTCCCATCAAGCACTGAGTCAGCTAGTCAAAATGGAGAGATGAACCAAACAGCGCCTGATCTCTAAGCAGGACTAAAAAAATCACTTGCTTTATCTGATGTTTAACATGCAATAATTATGATGGAACAGCACTGGAAATGGAGGAAGCAGTGTGAGAATGCGCATGTTTAGAGAATTTCAGATCCAGTTTGCAACGTTAGATTTTTTGGTTTTGAGATTTGAAGTTTCTGCTCACAATTGTGAACAAATTGTGACCTGAACAGAGGGTTGTATCCTCAGTCACTAAAGAATCTCTTCTCAGTACAAGATCCCCAAATTATGAGTTCATTTTTGTCTTTCAGCTCCTATCCTTCCTCTAACCCATATTGTTACCACTGCTGCTCGGGTAACATTAAGCGATTTTAGTTCAGGCAACGTAGTGAGGTGCAGGAAGCCGGTGTTCTTCGAAACAGACTATCTTTATTTGAAAGTGATCGATACAGCTCAGGCAAAGGACCGCGGTGCTGTAGCAAAACGCAGGACCTTTTATACACGAACACCAACGGCTGGGGCGTCTGGGTTGCCGTCATCAAATTCGATTTGCAAGAGGGTCTGTTGTCTTTGCTAAAGAGATTTACTGGGTGTTGGTCCAAACTGAATTCCAGGACTTATAATATAATAAAGAGCACCTAGTTAAGATGTATGATTGACATAAGCATAAACATTAGGCAAACAATAAATCCAACACTGAGAGGTTTACACTAAGTCTTAAAAGAAATACAAGCAGGAAGAAAACCATGTGAAACATTGGCACAACCACATATACGTGTCCTTTCCAGACCCTATGGAGACTTCTGGGTAACACTGGTCTCTTTGCTCTGGTCCTTAGCCAGTACAGTCTGGCGATAGGCTTAGGAAAAAAATTATATTTTCTTGGTGGTAACAATATTTTCAATGGAATCTCTAACATTTCACTGTCAATTTCTGCTAATACCTGTCCAAATTCTGAAAGGACCTATATTTGCCATTGAAATAAATGCGCATGATAAGATAAACATAGGTACATTTGCAGAATGTTGGGTGAGGGGATTTAAAGTAAAAATAAAATGGCTCCATTTGCCAAGTTCATAAACAGAGGAAAAGGAAGAACATAAGAAAGATGAACTCCGTGCTGCTGGTTAGTGTCCCTGTTGACATAGCAATGAGGAAAAAAATGTTCCCTATTAAAAAAGAAAGAAAAGATAACCTTCTCCTACTAGGAACATGGAACAATACAGTTTGTTTAAAGCTATTAGAACTTGTTCTAAAGTTTGCTTAAATGAGACCAGCCATATCAGAAAAGTGCTGCATCTGGGGGAGAAGTTGAAGGCTGCTAAATATTGGAACAGAGTTGATTTAATAGCTGTCTTCCCTTGAAAAGAAACCAAGATAACCATGGAGGAGTTAAAGCAACAGTTGTCAGCTGACTTGTAAACGAACAAGGTTAGGGTCCCCCCCCCCCTTTTAGTTATAAGTTCAGCTTTAGGTTAACATCCTCAAGAATCCGGTTGCAACCATAGTGAGTTCAGGAGTTGATTCTTTTCTAAACATAACTTTTATTTTACTTAGTAGTAGATAACAGACTTCACTGTAGTTTTTTAGGAGGGTTCAGTGAATGATTAAAGAAGGCGACTGATTCCTGATTTTATTGTCTAAGAAGGGCAGGACTAAGGTTGCTAATGCCCTCCAACCACCTGTGGCATTGAAACTTTTCATGGTTTACTGGTGAGATGCTCAGTACACAATAGGAATGCATATAACATGGCTATAAAGTAGGGATGCCAGACTCCAGGTGGGACCTGGGGATCCCTGGAATTATTTAATCTCCAGACTACAGAGACCAATTCCCCAGGAGAAAATGGGTGATTTGGATGGTGGACTATATGGCAGTATGAGGTCCCAGTCTCCCCTAGGTTCTTCCGGAGTTTCCCAAACTGGATCTGGTAACTCTTCTCCCTTCTGCTGCTGGTGGCCAGGGGGAACTTGGCAACACTACTATAAATCTGTGTGAGTTGTCAATGCCAACACTAGCTTTCTCTCCCATTTATTCCATCTAACATTGTTACCCTTTTCTTTCCATTGGTTCCTGCTTCCTGCATTTCTTCTCTTAGGTTCCCGACTCTCTCCTCTAGTTGGCTCTACCCCAACTCCTCTCTTCTCTTCTCTCCTCTCCTCCCTCCTCTCCTCCACATCTAGGGTTGTTGTTGTTGTTGTTTTTATTTATTTATTTATTCATTAAATTTGATTTACTGTCGACCCCTGAAGGGCTCTGGGCAGCTATATAAATACAATATCAAAATTAAAATGAAAAATAATTACATAACATTTCAACAAAGGACCAAACAACAGATGGTGGCTTGGAAGAAACCTTCTACTCCCCCTGGGAGGGAACTGGACACAACACAAGTAGCAACCAGCCATGGTGGCTTACAGGGAGTGGGACATCAGCGACCAGCCTCCTCAAAGGCCCGGTGGAACAACTCCATTTTGCAGGCCCTGCAGAACTGTTCAAGGTCCCAAAGGGGCCTGATGGCTGGAGGGAGAGTGTTCCACCAGGCAGGGGCCAAGGCAGTAAAAGCCCTGGCCCGGGTTGCCAGTTTCTAGTTGGGAAATACCTGGAGATTTTGAGAGTCTGAGGAGGGCAGGGTTTGGGGAGGGGTGGGACCTCAGCAGGGTATAATGTCAAAGAGCAGCCATTTTCTCCAAGGGAACTGATCTCTGTTGCCTGGAGATCTGTTGTAATGTTGGGAGATCTTCAGCTACCACCTGGAGGTTGGCAACCCTCTCCATGTCCCCCTTCCCAGACTACCTGCTTTGTCCATACCACCTTTCCTTTCCCTTCAATTTCCTGTGCTAGTGCCACTAAAATGTTTCAGAAACTTTTAAAGTGAGTGGGAACATAGGTAAGAGCAAATTGTATCAGAGGCCACTCTCCCTGAAAGGAATGAGAGTGATCCAAAGCATAAAGATTTGTGCTATCCTTACTATTCTTTAGTAATCCCCAAGCTTGTGGGAATTCACCCAAACCATAAGGACCAAATACTTGGAATACTCATACAGCAACAAAACTGCTGTGAGGTGTATTTGGATCTTCAGTTAACCACAGCTTAGTGACAGCCGTATGAATGTCTAAGGAATCTGAATGTGACTTTTGCTTTGCTGCTAGCCATTTTCTCTGACTCTGCCAAAGTTCTGCAGAACACATTATAAACTTGCTGATATTCTTCATTCATGGGAAAGAAAGACAAAATTTTGGCTCTGTCTTACTGCAGCATTCACGTAACACATGAGTATTCTCTGCATTAAAACTTACTCTGAAAACTGACATGACATACTGACTGCATACATTTTTGTAGATTAAAAAGTGCAAATCAGGAATACCTTTAAGGGAGAGATGAATTTGGCCTCTATGTGTGCGGCTGTTGGCTTAAAATTACTAAACATATGCTTTGGGGCAAGGGGGTGGCATGCAGATATTTAGCCATCATAACATGCAGCTGGAGGAAGTGGGAATTACAATGAGGCCCAGTGAAGCTTTATGGCCATCCCCATGGAACTTGCATGGGGCATTCCATGCTAAATCAATACACAGGGGCTACATCTACAATTACCAATGCTGCAGCCAGCAATCCCCAGGAGCAAGCAGAAGGTGGGGACTGGAGCACCAGTGTCATGCTGGCATGCTGATATCACTTCTGGTAAAAGCCTGAAGTGACATCACTGGATGCGTAAGGATTTATAGAACTCTATGGTAAAACCATACAGGGTTTTTGGGTTTTTCTTTTTTTTTAGAAATTCTAGAGAATCTGTGATGTTATTTTGTTTTTTTCTAGAAGTGATGCCAGCCCCAATTTGACGAAGATTTCCCCCTTCATTTTTTACCACCAGCACTTTGGGCTCTGGCAGGCAAAGCATTAGGGTGTTGGAACTCAGGAGATCTTCTGCTACAGTGGAAGACCTGGCAACTCTACCTGCATCATAACGTCAACAAAATCTATCATTAACGTCAACAAAAATGTCAACAAAATCTATCGTTATGATGTGCCAAATGCCAATGATTGCATGTGTGTGTGTGCTGTCAAGTCAGAACTAACTTGTGGCGACCCCATAGGATCAGAGGTGGGATCCAACCAGTTCTCACCACTTCTCTAGAAGTGGTTACTAATTTTTTCTGAGTGCCGAGAAGGAGTTACTAAAGCAACCTCCCTGCCCAATAGAGACTAGAGGTGCGTGTCCGGGCTCAGCTGCAGTGCCCAGACTTACCCCACTGAGTCCCGCACCAGCTGGCACTGCAGGAGATGGGAAGGCTGCAGAGGAGCCTCTTGCAGGGAGGGTGAAGGCCTCAGAGGCCTCAGAAGCCTTGTTCAAAGGGGAAGGCAGGGAAGAGAGGAGGCTTAGGCCCAGCAAGCCCACATCTGAGGCAGCTGTAGAAGATGGGCTGAAGAAGCAGCTCAGACCAGGCAGGGCCTACGCACCCGCCCACAGCTGAGGCGGCTGTAGAAGATGGGCTGTAGAAGCAGCTGGGACGAGGAAGAAGAATGAGAGGGCAGAAGGTATATAAGAGCCCTTCGGGGATGGGGCGGTATAAAAATCTAATAAAATAATAATAATAATAATAATAATAATAATAATAATAATAATAATAATAATAATAATAATAAGGAAGTGGGAAAGGGTGGGTCTGGAGCTGCTGCAGCAGCAGGAAATGTGGGTGGTGGTGTGAAGAGACAAGGGAAAGGGACAGCTCAATGGTGGGAAAAAGGGAAGAGGACCCTGAAGCCCAGACCTCCTTTGAGAACCTAGACCCCGGTTCAAGCTGGTCCCCACCCTGTGCAGTAACAGGGTGGGAGTAGTTCACACAACCTGTAAACACCTCTCCCTGTGAGGCCACAGGGGAGAGACAAGGCCTTGGAAACTCCTCTCCCTGTGAAGCAACAAGGGAGAGAGAGAGAGGGAGGGTGTGAACTCTCAAGCCAGACAGGGGAAAGGAGGTAAGGAGACCTACTAGGAGGAGGGTGGCGTGGGCGAGGGCTGTACACCCAGTGCTTTGTGGGCACGGTGGTTTCTTGGCCCTTGGGCCAATTGGAAAAGTCATTGTCTGGGGAGACCAACCCCCAGGTTAGGGAGGAGGGAAGGACACACGGCCCAAAGGGCCCGGGCGAGGGGGGGGGGAAATGCCTCAGTGCATGTGTGCAGCGGTGCCACTGTTTGAATCCCACCACCATCAGAACCTGTTATTAAAACTTGTTGATCCCACCACTGCATGGCAAGAAACTTTAGAGGTGGTTTGCCGTGGCCTGTCTCTGCATGGGCTGAGAGTGTTCTGAGAGAACTGAGACTGGCCCAAGGTCACCCAGCAGGCTTCATGTATAGGAGGGGCCAATCAAACCTGGTTCTCCAGAGTAGATTCCACCACTCTTAGCCACTGACCATGCTAGCTTTCTCATTGGTTTGACACAGAAGGACTGAAATGCACAATGCAGTCCCAGTTTGGAGCTGAAATGTAGACTTTCCATTCCTTTCACAGAGAAGGAATTAATTATGGTTTGAACATTGCAATACAGCCTACAAAACTTAATTTATACGCTCAGTAAAATGACTGGCATACAGTCATATTGTGCTGCTTGTGGATAGAGACTCCTGGGGTCTGTTGCAAGAAAATGGGGTCTGATACAAGAAAATGGGGTCAATATAACACAAAACCATTGTGTTACATTGTGGTAGCAAAAAACAATGGATTTTTGTTTTTTGCTACCACAATACAAAGGATTTTTGCTTAAAGTCTTCCCCTTCAGCTCTGCTTTCCATAACTATTTTCTCACAATAGACCCCAGGGTCTCTATCCACTAGTAGCATTAAAAGTTCCATTCTACAAAGACTAGATTTAAGTCCAGTGGCACCTTAGAGGCCAACAAGATTTTGGGAGGTATAAACTTTTGAAAGTCAAAACTCCTTTCCTCTACAAAAGGCTGTTTCAGAGACTAAAATTGCCCGTAATTTACGTGCTTCTCTCCACTTTGAAACACAAGACTCCTGATGATAATATCACAAGTGACAGAAGTGGGTATCTGTTATTAATTACAAGGTGACATGATGGCAGAGTTGAGCCACAGAGGCTAATATAGTCTTTACATCATTCCTTTTGGACTACTTCAAATACTGGTTGGACACGATGCCTTGCATCTTTTCTTTTGTTAAAAGAGTACCACCAACTATGATTTTTAAATACGGGGGTGGGGGAATAAACATTCTTGTGATTACTTTAGCTATTTTCAGGGATGGCTGGAAACCTTGAGGTTAAGCCTTTGTCAAGGAAGGAAGGCTTCTCTGCCCCTCTCTGAGTACATACTCTGGATCACTGAGAATAAATGAATTACCTTTTGTACTTTGTTAATTTAGAATACTTTTGTCAAATTAAATATATTGCATGGCTGGAAACAATTGCAGCTGTTTTCCAGAACAGTATCTAGAGATAGACAGGAAAAATAATATTGAACTCAATATGTGTAATACCTCTTATTGGGACCAACCAAATGATACATAGCATCATGCAAGCTTTTAGGTTCCCCCTGAACTCTTCGGTTAGCTGGATGTTACCAAAAAAAGTATGAAAAGGATTCATTTTGTTATTAATTACAAAGTAGAGTGTCTCAGGACAAATATTGCTTGAAGTGATAAGGATCAAGAATATACAGCAATCAAAGAGAGAATCATGAGGTGGCAGGGGTAATTGTCTGCTTTGAGACAGCTGTCTCTCACTCAGTGGATCACAATATTTTGCATTCATCTACAGCACCACTGTCCCTTCTTATTCCATATACTAAGGACATTCTGGTAATGAAATGCCCTAGTCAGATGGACTAAACTGTGCTTCTAAGTTGGTTCTTCTAAACTGGGGTTGACCCTCCTCTTTACTTGACTTGACCTCAGTCTGATATTGATTTGCACTACTAACCATAGACTGGGCTATCATAGATCAGGTTTATGGAAATAAATTTATACTGAATTGCACCTTTAGAAACTACCCAGAGAAAACTATTGAACACATTTCCTTGTACTAGGATAGTTTTGATTGGGGTTTTAATTCTTTAAAGCTCAATCCTATGCATTTTTAGTCATAAGTAAACCTCACCAAATTCAATAGGATATTCAACCCTGATTTCAGAGAATGAAAGATTCCAAGTATTAAGCAAATAAAGCAGTCACATCTTTTCAGGAGAATTCTTCTAACAGAACAATATATTATAAGAAAAGTTATAAGTTACTCTATAGAATCTATAGGGGTGTGTGTGTGTGTGTGTGTGTGTGTGTGTGTGTGTGTTTGTGTTAATTGCTGCTAAGCAACATTCCAGTGCACGGACAACTATACATACAAAGTATACCTTGTCCTGACTGACCATAGCTGCACAGCCCAGAAAAACCACAATATCCAGTTGATTCCAGCTGTGAAAGCCTTTGACAATACATATAGATTCTGCATTTTGAAATGACTGACCCATGAATCCATATAATCCAAAATCAGAACACTTTACCAATGCATATTTTGTGTAAAAAGCATTGCCTGATCATTTCCTGAAAGTTAGAATATACAGTTCAGATAGCTTCAAGTGGCTTTCAGTGAGATCTAAGCAGCTGATCTGAATTATTCTAGCCAGCTACAAGCCAGTATTCTCAGTGCTATATTGAAGCAGGGCTCAGGCTTCCTACTTGAATAGGATTTTAGGCTAACACAGTTTTGGGCTTATCCTCAAAATATCTTTTGGGTTGGCATCAGGCCAGGTGCCTCTTTGACTGATCCAGGATCCAGTTGGTTCAGGCTTACAAATGCAAGAAGAGCCTGTATATTCTGAAACCACATGAAGTCTGTGTTGACAAGACTGTAAATTTAAAAAAGCTGTGTGGGCTATTGAAGTTTGTGTCAGAAATAAACAGGGGACATATAAATCATCCTTCTCTTTTCCTTTCTTGTCCAAGGACTTTCTCGAATGCAGATAATTTACCACATAGTCCTCTAACCTTTCATCCCTTCATGGCTTCACCATGGGGTTGAAGTTAATACAGAGAATCCTACTGACTTAAATGAGTCTCCTGCTGAGTTTTTGCACCAGTCACCAAAGACAATTTCTTGCAGAGGCACTGACTTAAATATAATCTACTCTCTTACTGTCCCTGTCATCTTAGCAGGAGATTTGATCCAAAACATGTGAGCTGGAACAATAAAAGCAGCATTACTAGAGGATTTCAGTGTCATTTCCTTTTGAAGCTTTACCTTGTACATTGTGTGGATAAGACTGTTTTATCTGCCATTTGTTTACATTACTAGCAAAACAGACACCCACATGTGGAGTTAGGAGAAGGTGCCCAAGTTTGGAAGTTGGCAGTCATGGGATAAATCAGGAAAAACTGATGTGCACTGAAAAGAAATGTAAAAACTGTGAAGCTAAATGCATAAGTATATAGGAAGTTTGTGATGAGTAGTTTGTGTCTAACACAAAATTCCCTGAAATGCACTGAGTAAATACAGATTGCTTAGGAAAAGCTTGCTAACAGTAAATACAGCTAGTCAACACAGCTTGCATTTGCAAACATATGTCCATTCTACACAGCACAAATAAGGCATCTGGGGACTGTGTTAAAAAGAGGCGACTTCTTAATTTCATTCCACACACCCAAAATAAGATGTCGTGTGGATATTTTGAAAAAAGTCACCTCTCATTTGCTTCCTGGACAGCACAGGCAACAATGAAGGGAAGAGGTTTTTTCCTGACTGGTAAAGTCTCTGGTCAGTTTCACCCTCTGCTTGTACCCAACATTTTGTGAGCTTCTAGAGGGATTCTTGCTGCCTCCATTTGCTGAAGATTATCTCAGGACTCCAATCCTGGGTACCTTTCCAACCCCAAAAGTACATAGTTGTACTCAGATCTTCCTGCTGATTCTGACAATATATAGATTTCCTATTTTAAAAGTTTGGAGTAGTTGTATTTGAAGATACACAGACATGCATACGAGACTCTCAGCTGCTTGGAGGACTCCCATGGCCATGGAAAAGCATTGTGACTGTGGAGGACAGGTCTACTGCCATTGAGAAGCATTGTTGCATAGTTTTTTTAGTTAATGTTGAAGGCTCTTATCCTTTGGGAATGAATTTGTCCCCATTCTGAAAGAAAGACATGCCAATGTTCCCTTTTTAAGTCTCTTTTGGTAACCTTTGGCCTTGCCTTGAATTCCAGCTTTCTGGACAAAATTTACACCTTAGGTTTTTGTTTTCTTTTTCCAAATTTCAAAACACAATTAAATATGGTTTTAAGTATGTGAATACTTGGGCATGAGAGGTGGTTTGGTTCAATTTTTTTTTTTGCCAAGTCTTCAGAAAAACAAAAGTAACAGGCATTTTAAAAATCCTCCCAACCGGGAAAAAAGTGTCCTTGTAAGTTGAGTGAAGCCCAAGTGATTTTATATACATTTATTACGTTTCAGAGAGTTGGAAAACTGGTTTATAGGTTTGAGATCAAGCACACAAACATTTGCTTCCCTTTCTCAATATACAGGAATTTGGGGTCACACTACAAAAATAGATCCAAAAAGGAAGAATTACTTCACACAATGGGGCTCTGACTTGTAGAATTTGCTGCTATTACTTTGTTGATAGCCACTGGCTGAAATGGTCTCAAAAGCAGGGGACAGATTTATGGAGCATAGCCATGATAGCTGAATTGGTACTCCTGGTGAAGGCTTGCTGGCTATCTCAAGCAGTGATGAAAGGGGGGGAAACTGCGCCCAGGGCATGAACTGCCCGCATGCACCCTCCCCACCCTCGATGCGCCCCGACATGTCCCCGGCCCTGCCTCCCCACGTGACTGCAATGGCGCCACCAAGGACAAGCTGCCCTGGATATTCCCATTGCAGCTACGCGCCTGATCTCAAGGGTTGGTGGCAAAGTTTCTTTTGTAGGATATGTTAGGATGGCCTCTGGTGTTGGAGGCAGAGTCTTCTGTAGTGTTGGGCCCTCCCTATTCATTCTGGTGTTTCTCAGCCACCAACCGTAGCTCCTTCGGCACTTGTTTTGGGTCAGACCCACTGAGCTGGTGCAGGGAGGGAGGGAATTATGACAGATCAGATGTGTCCTGAGATCACAGGTAAATCTGAGACTGATTCTAGACATTTTCTTGTGGGTGGAAGACCTGGACCACCTTTGCATACTGTTGTAAACTGTTGGCAGTCTTCAAGCAGAGCTGGACAAACACTTGTCATTAGACTGATCCTGCACTGAGCAGGGGGTTGGACTAAGATAATCTAAATGGAACCTCAGAAATGTATGATACTATGATTATATGAAAAAGGGTTTGAATTAGATTTATATGTGGCCTTGAGCTGGATGACCCAGGCTAATGTGGGCCCCTTCCGCACACGCAAAATAATGCATTTTCAAACCACTTTCACAACTGTTTGCAAGTGGATTTTGCTATCTGCACAGCTTCAAAGAGCACTGAAAGCAGTTTGAAAGTGCATTATTCTGCATGTGTGGAATGAGCCTTGATCTCAGAAGCTAAGCAGGGCCAGCCCTGGTTAGCCCTTGCATGAGAAACCACCAACCAGGTTCAGGTCACTAGACGGAGGCAGGCAATGGCAAACCACCTAGGATTTCTCTTTCCTTGAAAACCCTATGGGGTTAGCTGGACTTAATAGCACTATACACCACCAGATGCATGGGTGAGAGTATACAAGTCAGAGAAAGACAATCGGTTTAACAAAACCTGCTAATTGTTCCAATTGTTGCTAGAAGGTTTGAAAAAAATCTGCTCATTGTTGCAAGCAAAAATATAAAAGAAAAATATTCTGAATGGATGTGGCAGCATGCACCAGTTTTAGTTTGGATTTGGTTAATGTGGCTGCAAAACTTTCTGTTTAAAGATACTATGAATATTAACATTTCAATACCTTTAGTGTATTGATGCAAGATAAAAGGTCATAAACAGCATTAGATAAAATGCTTTACAATACATGATGCAAGTATCAAATGTCGTTCCTTTATAAAATTATAAGGAGTTTTGCCAGCAATATTCAGTGTTTCCTTTTGTACAATGTGTAATTTTTGCAGCTTGGTAAACAAATGAAGCTTCAGGAGTGGAAGGCCATTATGAAGCAGTTCCTTTCTGTGCTGGTAATGCAAGCAACCTGTTGGATAGGGTCGCCAACAGGTCTCTATCTTGAGAAACTCCAGATTTGGAGGCAGTACTTGGGAAGGATAGAGTTTGGGGAGGGGAAGATTCCACATGTATTCATACTGAGAGTTTTTTGACTTCTGTATTTGTACTGAGAGCTATTTGGTAAGGAGCTGTTGCTTCTATGCAGGGAAGACTGAGGGACAATCCCATACAACTTCATATCAAATTGACACTTTTGAGAATTGCTTGTGTATATAGTATTTGTAAATATATTTAGTAGCTTTTTGAAGTCAACCAGTCTTGTGACTGCTACATGATGGATCCAATTAAAAGCTGGCAACCCTACTGCTGAATGTTTATTTATATTGCAAGTTAGTACCAAATTGATTTATCTTCTTAGTAGGGATGTTCCATATTGATCTGATAATGTAATCTCACAGTTGTTAAATTACTGCAGGCAAGATGAGTTACCATGTTTCAACCTCCCCCCCCCCCCAAATTCAGCAGTAGTTTGAACTCCACATCTCTCTGGAGATGTTTAGCTGTGTCAAACTGGTAGAACTCGACCTTGCACCATTCCCTTCTCAGTCCACCTCCAAATATATCAATGTTTCAAGCAAAGTTTCAATATCTATGCAAGTCATTTGAGATCTGGCAGAATGCATTGCATAAAAATTCCTCCCAGCCCTTAAAGTCTTCTGTGTTCAAATTCCAGATAAACAGGTTTTGATGATTACACAGATAAATTAGATTCAAAGTGCAGTCAGAACCAACAAGCCAGAGAGTGAAGAGCTGCACAGCTCTGTGTGGTAAACTGCGGTATGTGATTGGCTGAGCAAGCAGCTGACAAAAAGCTAGAGGAGGCTGTACTCTGTGAGGGAGAGGATGAACAGTTTTGGTATCCTGCTTGCAAACATGAAAAACCTTAGCTAAATGAGAATTCTACTCTGAGGGAATTTTCAGTCAGAAGAAACAATCTGGACTGAAGTGTTTTGAGTGTCAACTTATGTTGATAACAGTGGTGCATTAGTGAACTGAGAGGTTATATTTGGGAGAGGCAGAGTGGAGTAACTCTCCACTCATACCCAAAAATAGACAAAGAGAAGAATTATCCTAAAGGGATTATTCTAACTAAGGAGGATTGTGCTCTGAGGAGAATTCCCTGCTCTGTTGTACTTGAAACCTGAAACCTCAGGAGTGAGATTGCAAATTTGGGCTTCTAATGGAAGACAGGCTCAGGGCAGAGGTGTAGCAAGGGGGAAAAGTGCCCAGTGCACCGGTGTGTCCTCTGCCCCGCCCCGCCCCTACAGGGGTGCCCCCCATGCGTCGCACCCCCCCTTGGAGCTATGCCTCTGGCTCAGGGTACTGAAGTAAGGGTACTAGTCTTCAAGAACCCAGTAGTTTTGAGAAGCACCAAGTAGGTACAACTAATTGATCTGAAAATATAATACCAACAAAAAATCCTGTTTCATATAAGAACTAAGAAAGTTTAATGACTCTCTCTAAAGCCTGTAAAATGAACAGAACATTGTTTATAGTGGATTATATTAATAAATTTATCACCTTTTGAAAAAATCTAACATCATTCTTGGCATAAAAGATTTTTATTTGTTGGACTTACATAGTTCTCAAGTGCCATTATAAAGTGAGGTTGTTTTCAAATAAAGAGACACTCTACATCTTTTCAGTAGTTCCTGGGGCTGAGCTAAAAGCCAGAGAAATGGCTTCCTAAGGATGAGAAATGGGCCCTTTCCACACAAATTACTGAAAACATTTGTAAAACATTATCAATCTCCCTCTTCACCATGATGTATGTCTGCACTCATCCAAGTCTGAAAGAGACAGAGACTGTACTTCAAAATGATGGTGTATATTTAGGGAGGAACTTGAGGAAGCAGCTCTGGAGAAATGTGATATCAAAAATAGTCCATTGTTTCTCCATTTGATCTCTCCATTATTATTCCATCTGGCTAGATTTGTATTTCTTGGACTTAATTTTGAACATACTACCCTTTATTTATTTATTTATTTTTGAGTTTTTTATACCGCCCTACCCTCGAAGGGCTCTGGGCAAATACCCTCCATGTATTTGGAGTAATTGATGTGTTATATTTGTAATATGAAAATAACTTGTATAATGATTTTAAGTAATCCAGTAATCCTGAGTAATTAAGTAATCCTGAGTAATCCAGCAGTCATGGGATAAAAGGATGGGTTCGGTTATGGGGTAAAAGTTAGTTAAATGGCAGCAAGCAAACAGTAGGACTAAGTTCTCGCAACAGGGGGAAGTAAGTAGTGGGTCCCATAAGGACTGGTACAGGGGCCAGTTCTGTTTAATTTGTTCATGCATGATTTGGAACTGTGGGTGAGCAGTGTACTGGCCAAGTTTGTAGATAACACCAAATTATTCAGGATGGTGAAAACTAAGACTAATACCTCCCAGTTCCTTTCATTCTCGCTTTTAAAAGTTCTCCCTCTTGTAGTTGTTTGTGTGTGTGTATGTATCTTTAAGGAATCAATTATCAGGTGATTAAAGTAGGTTATTTATACTTTTATTTTTAATTCTATTTTTTATACAATAAAGTTATTGCTTTTTGTTTACAATCTCTCTTTTATTTTGGGGTATCCCCACTGAGATCCACTTATAAGCTCTCATCTTATTTCTTTCTGGAACCCTTTTAAAAACTAATTTCCTGTTCTCTGGTTCTAGTTTGGATAACTGTCTGAACTTACTGAGACTGAGAGGGAAAGAGATCTTGTGGTGGTACTAGATAGCTCAATTAAAGTGTCAACCCAGCGTACTGCAGCAGGAAAAAAGGTAAACTCTATGTTCGGGACATTAAGAAAAGGACTGAAAATAAAACAACTAATATTATAATGCCCCTGATCAATGGTGCAATCTCATTTGGAACACTGCGTGCAGTTCTTGTCACCGAATGTCAACAGGAACTTCACGGAGCTGGAAAGAGCTCAACCAAGATGACCAAGGGAAGACATGATAAAGGTTTATAAAATTATGCATGGGGTGGAGAGAGCTGACAGTGGTGGATTCTGCACAGGGCAAATACGGATGTAGTACAAGTTTGGGGGAAACTTCACACAGATCCCACCCCCCAAACGAGTTTGCCTCATTTTATTTCCATCAATCCAGGATCTTTGAAAATAGCTAAACCAGTGATCCTTTTGCAAAATCCCAGGTTGAAGCCACTCCTGCATGAGCGGCCAGGCAGGAGGCCCTTTATTTCCCTCTCTTCCTCTGTGCTGTCCACAGTCAGGGAGAATCTGCCTGCCATTGCAGGGAGGTCCCTTTTTGGTTGATTCCCCATCGGGAAATTCTATACCAAGTTTGTAAAGAAACTGTACCTTTTAATTGAGGTTTCAACCTCCCCACCGCAGCGAAGACATGTAGGCCTATCTTGGATCCCAGAAATATAGCAATCTCCACTACCACGTGATCTCCTTTGTGGGTCTCTCCTGATTGGCTGGCATGCCATGTTGGGGTGGGACATTTTTGGGGCGGGAAATTTTCCCCTGCGACTTGCTAACCTGAGGTTTGCTCGTTTGGTAAAGCGATGAACGCTTTGCCGCTTAGGCGCTGCGAAGTGGGTTTTCTCGGCTCATTTGAAGCGGGGTGAATCGGTTAATCGCTTAAAACAAAGTTTTTTTTGGTTATAAGTTAACGCTTCTTGGCGCTTTTCGAGACCCACAGTGAAATTGAAACCTGGAAGAGGCTGTGTGCGCATTGCTCAGCACTCACCGAGAGCTGATTGGTTGCTAGACTTGCATCACATTCCACGGCGGGAATTTCAAACACAGATTGGACCTCTGTTCCTCCCTATGAAACTGGATCAAAAGTGTGCTAAGGGAAAAAGTTGTACTTGCAAGCAGGTTCTGCCGGGGCGCGGGATAAGGGGGAGAATGAATGCCAGAAACAGGATGAATCCCTGTTCGTTGCTCAAGCAGTGGGGAGTTCTTACTGAAAACTGGGTATTTTGCATGAGTATCACGCAATTAATTGACCGTGGGAAATTGACCTGTTTTTACTTTACTTTGCATGTTGCACATGTGCAGCTACATAGGTGCAGCTGATCATATTATAGGACTATCAGCATGGCTGTGGGGGTTCATTTCTGTATGCCTGAGCTGTTTTGCAGAATTTTTTTTTAAAAATAAGTGTCTCTGTGCAAAGGCACAAAAGCAATGCGGATTGTTTCCATGGGCTCCAGTTGCTGCCTGCATGGCACACATGTAACTGGGAAAAATGAACACAGGTTTCTTTATAATGACTGCAACTCGTTATACATTTGCTGTGTGGAATTGACCAAAGAGGATTTTTTTATCCCTCTCCCAAAATACTAGAATTTCAGAGCACCGTGTGAAACTGATGGCCAATTGATTCAACAGGACGAACAAAAGGAAATACTTTTTTACTCAACGAGTGATTAAAATGTGGAATTCACTACCAGAGGATGTAGTGATGGCTGCAGGCACAGATTGCTTTAAAACGGGATTGGTGGACCTTCAGAGGAACTATTTGGCCACTATATGAGACAAACTGCTGGTCTACATGGACCACTGGTCTGACTTACCAGGGCTGTTTCTTTGATTCTTATGTTCTTAACGGTGGACCTGAGAGTAACATAGAATACAGAAAATAACATAGAATAACACAAGATAATATGTGATAAAATACATAGGATATTGATCTGTGAAGCTTTTAATGCTCACCTCCCAAAAGTAAATGTTTATTGGAAAGGACACACTCTTGTGGGGTGTTCACCTGTTGATATGAAGTGTTTGTAATGAAGTGTCATGAATATAAAAAGCTTCTTCAAAGAAGTAGGAGAAACCCCATACTGTTATTTTTGGGTATGCCTGAGAAATATATGGCTGCATAGCCAATTTGTTTACTTTAGAGGGAAGGAGATGAAAAGTGCGGGAGATACTATTACAGCCCATCAAGAACTCCAGGCTCTGCAAAGGTTATGCTTCTTTTACTACCATAATTTACAACCCTCTGGAAAAATCTTTGCTCCTTGGAATGATCTGTAGGAATGCCCATACTGCTACTCCCTTAAAGAAATTTGAGACTGACTGTAGGGAGAAAAGGAGATTAAAGGCTCCCAAATCCCTTCCATATATTATGGAGCTTAATTTGTCTCATCTTCTAGCAATCACCACTCACTTCTCCTGGTCAGAGGTTTATATAGACAATAGCTTATTTTCGCCATTAGTGAGATTGAGCTATGGAGTAGAGGAGTTTAAGGGAGGAAGAGATCACTTGAAAGCAGGAAGGTTGTTAAGTGATAGACAGATGATTCCTGGAACGCAGCCCAGGCAAAATCTGGCGCTATACAGGCCTTTTCCCCACCAAGATGCCTCCTAGTTGCAGTTTCACAAAAATTGACAACACTGGAAACAAAGCCAAATGAGAAAAAAGAAAAACTACAAATTCGAGATATTGTCTCACTCTCGTTGCTTCGAAAATTTCAGCAATTTTTATTTTTAAGGAACATGGCTTTTGCATTAATTTTATGTATTTTTCAGATCAATTTATATTTAAAGTTGCAACCATTCCTTTGGAATGGAATATTATATAATACAGACATGCAGAACACAACTAGCAAGCTTAGGCCCTTTCCGCACGGGTGGAATATGGCGGCCTGGGGATGGCAAAAACGCCGTCCCCAGGCCACCATTCGCACAGGAGGCGCAGCTGCAGCGCAGCTGCGCCGCCCTCACGCCGCCAAGCTGGCATTTCCAGAGTGCGCTGGGAAGCGCACTTTCTTGGAAACACCGGCTGGAAGCTGCTGCCGTGCGAACGGCAGCGGCTTCCAGGCGCTTCCCCCCCTCCCTCCACTTACCTGCTCTCTGAAAAAAAATAACTACTATATATATTTTAAAATAGTAATAGTTCAAAGTATGGGGTCTGTGTGTGTCTTCTCGGCTTGCTTTGAAAGAGGATTTGCCAAAGGAAACTAGAACTGACGTGAATATTCATACATATTTAAAATGTTCAGTATCACCATTGAGTTTTTTTATGTTTGAAGTAAAATCCAAGTTTCAGTCTGCAGTATCATTTATTGAAGTTTTAAATACTTTCGACTTCTTGGCACCTTGTTTTGGTTTTGGCAAGGTTCATATCTCATAAGCGGTCAACTGTCAATTACTCATAATTAGTGCACACTTGATTGTTTAACAGTAACATTTTTGTTGAGGGCCATCTGCGACATTGACATGATAGCCATTCATAACTTGGTCTGTTTTGTTGTGCAAACCTGAACTGTACATATGACTGAGGACCAAACCAGCACTTAAGAGTCAGAATTGAATCTGTGAAACTCTGGAATTAGAGAAAGATCTATAATAAAATGGAAGTTCCAAATTCCATTCCCTTTCAGCAGGACATCACATAACATTCTGATGAGATGTTGCTAATGAATCTTCCTGAAACAAACCAGTATTTTCTATTTGAGAAGTTAGTAATTTTAAAAAAATCAATACAAACAGTTTTCAGATCTTTTCTACATTATTAACAATGAAAATTGAGTTCTAACTACCCAGTGCATCTTAGGTTCATAGTATTTATATATATAAAAAGCTAACAGTGACTTTGTTAGTCACGCCCTAATGCCGAAACGGCTGGACGGATCGCCCCCAAATTTTCACATGACGTTCCTCCCTGTTCTGGGCAGTTAATCGGACCTTCAAATCACCAAAAGTCCATTCCTGAGCCAGGTAAAATGTATTTTTCCTGGTGCACCAGGCCATGAAGCTGGCTGTGTTTAACTGTTACCTTAGAATGTTCGTGCAGCCTGTCTGTGGCCTGAGGGCTTGGTATGAGGGGTTAGAATGTTCTTGCAGATGGGCAGAGATGAGCAGTGAAAACAGTAAATAGGTAACACTGTGGAAGTGAAACACATACACACTTTGCCGTGTTCCCCCCTCCCTCACACGCAGGTAACTTTCACACTCTGTGCCTCACCAACTGCTACCGCACAATACACATCCAGCTCATCCTCACACACCTCACTCTGCCCTCCCTCACATCCAACCACCACTTACCCACTTCCTCACCCATATTTACCACAGCTCTCTTTTACTAAAAGCGAGCTGGAGTTTGCCTTTTTCTTCTAAGAAAATCCACTGGATGGGGGCGAACCAACACTACTGGCTCTGCTTCTTTTGCACATGGCCCTTTAAGAACCCCCGAGAGCTGGCCTCGATCTGAGCGCCTCACCACCCTGCCTCTGCTGCCTGACTGGGATAGCCTCCTTGCCCCAGTTCTGCCTTACCCAAGCCAGGACTGTGCGTGTCAACCAGCCTCATCGACAGCGGGATTCGCACTTTGGACAGTTCCGTTGTGGAATGGAAAGGGCTACATTATACTAAAAAAACCAGACACCACCATATAACAATGTGAATTGAAAAGGGAAAGAGGGATTCCATTTGACCACCCCAAAAGGCTATGCTGCGGATCATTGGACCTGCATGGACATCTGTGTGGGTTACGGACTGTGATGAGAAGGACAATTGCCACAGCAAGACGGGGCCGGGCCCTGCTAGTGAATTATAAATTATATAAATCGTACTTATAAAGTCAATACAGTCAGGCTATTTTCATTGATGGCAAATTTTATGAACAAAGGATTGTGATGAGACGATGAAGGTTGCTAGTTGTTTCATCATATTTTGAACAAAACTTTTGTTTTGTGGCACATCAATCTATAACTCTAAATTAAGAGGCAACATCCCAGAATGGATATTTTGTTAAAAATTGTTGCTGGAGAAATATGGAAATATTCTACTTTAACCCAAAATTAAAACAGGAAACATTGTAACTTTGTCCCCCTTTCAATTTATTTATGTTACAGTATATGAATATTTTTATTTTAACCATTTGTTAATTTTCTGAAGCTGATTTTGTATCGAAATAAATTCTGATGATGTTGACATAGCATTGCTTATTTTTCTATTCACTTTTCTCTCCTTCTGAAAGCCCTCCTTTCAAGCAAAAAATAAATAAGTCATATCAGTCTTATTAGACACATGACTTACAATTTTTGAATTATTTTCTTTTGATTCTTTTGGAGTATAGCTTCCATTTCTATTCTCAAAAAGGCCCTATTCAACTTAAAAGGAACATATCATGAAAGGCATTCTGAAAGGAAGTTGGAGGAGTATGTTTTGAACATCATGGTGACAGTGTAGTGTCAGTGATTTGAACTTTCCAGATTGTAAATGTTTTGAAATCATTCCTCTCAGTCAACCATGTGAAAAAGTAGGGGACCAGTTCAGCTTATATTATAATAACAGCATGGGTATGTATTGTCGAAGGCTTTCACAGCCGGAATCACTGGGGTGCTGTGTGGTTTCCGGGCTCTGAAGATGCCAGCCACAGATGCAGGCGAAACATCAGGAGAGAATGTTGCTAGAACATGGCCATACAGCCCGGAAACCACACAGCACCCCAGCATGGGTATGCTCCACATACAAAATCAACCCCAAAATATGCACAGTAGAGTTATACCTTTAAGCTAACGCTGCATAAGAAAAGCAGGTTTGCATTGTTCCTCCACTTCGGCAGGAAATGAGCACAATAGTTGATGAGCCACATCCTGCTCAGAGGCCCCTTCTGCACATGCAGAATAATGCACTTTCAATCCACTTTCACAACAACAACTATTCCCCACAGTAAAATCCAGCTGCAAAGTGGATTGAAAGTGGATTGAAAGTAGATCCTTGGGTAGATCCTAAGGAGCCCCTTACAGCTGATTTGCCTCAGTATAGGCACGCACCACTTAGCACTTACCTACCACTCCATTCACAAACTAACAACACAGTAGCAAAGTGCTGTTGTGAAGGAATCCATTTTGTCCTACTGAGCCTACAGACTTGCCTTGTCAATTAGACTCTGAAAATATGGAGAATAAAGGTAAAACTGTTTAACTTGTGAGATGATTAGACAGCATACAAATAGCTTGGCGGGTGTGTATTCTTCATTCCCTTAACATCAGCACATATCTTAAACAAAGCCATGGAAACCAATAGTGACCACTGTCTGTCACCATGGGAACTGCTTCTCATGATGTCACTTTCCTCATTAATGCTCAGAAGCCAGTAGAACGTTGAGGCAATGGTCAGCATCTACAATGAGCAGAAGCCTCTAAGCTTAAGACTCCTGGTGTCAGAAGTAAATTAAAACTGGGTAAAGAATGAGGATAAGATTGCAGTCTTTGCTGCCTGGGATCACACTCTGAAGCAACAGGGGCTCTCAAAAGCTCCAGGACAGCTTTGTGCTAACTCCTAAATCTGACAGAGGGCTCCCTAGTAAGCAAATAAAAGGCAGGGATCTATACAGAAAGAATTGCACTGAACCCAAAGTCAAATTAGAACAAGAAATTGTTGGCTGTGTCACTAACGAGAACCTGAGCCTGAGAAAAGCTATAAAAAAGCTACCAGAATGAACTCTGACCTCACTAAGAAAACAGAACAAAAGGGGATAGGTATAGTTGGTCTTCTGCAGTTAGACAACAACTGAACCTGCCACCCCATGTGTTTTCTTAGGAACAAAACCCCAATATTATACTACAGTAAAATGCAGAGGTAAACAAAGAGCTCCATGATACTTTAATTGCATTTCTGAACAGCATCATTGTTAAGTTCCACCTCTGCAAATCATAAAGTTATGTGTATAGGACAGAAGCAGAGGCTTAAGAGTATAGAATTTATAAAGGTGCTGGGTTGGATCCAGACTAAATTTTCCAATGGAAGTGCCTTTCCACAACCAATGCAGCCGTCTGACATCCACCAAATCCTGCTCCTGGTGGATAGGAGACCCTGAGAAATGGCATGAGGGGGTCTGCACCGGAAAGGGGGAGTTAGTAGAAATTGCCAATTTTGTCTGTATACAATTTCAGAGACATTGTAAATAAGGAGAACTTTGACATTAATATTATCACCTTAGGATTGCCAGGTCCCCCTGGCCATTGGTGGGGGATAGGGGATAGGTTTGCCAGATCTAGGTTGGGAAATGTCTGGAGCATTGGTTATGAAGCTTGGGAAGAACAGGGAACTCAGTGGGTTACACTGTCTTAGAGTCTACCCTCCAAAGTAATCATTTTCTCCAGGGGAACTGATTTCTATAGTGTAATTCCCGGGGACCCTCAGGGCCCACCTGGAGTCTGGCATCTCTAATCAGCATTCAAACTTACTATAATTACAGTATTCATTTACACACAAGTTCAACCTTCACTGGATCAGCTAGATGATATTTTTCACAGTTTGAATAGAATGCTATGGCTAACAGCTTTTTACCTGTGATTTACTTGCATCTATGAGTTTTCTTGTTCAGAAGGCAATATTAAGAGTTTACCACTTCTTTGCAAGTGAGTACTGATGAGACTTGGACAAGGGTAATAAAGTATCTTCTTCCTTAGACAGTAAATATGAGAGCAGGGAATCATGGTAGATAGTTAAACCTAATACTTACAATATTGTAAGATGCCCTTTCTTGAAAAAATAATCAGACTCTAATTTTGGGGAGGAGTTTTATAGCCTATGCCACCTTTCATTCAGAGGGGCTAACTCCCTAGTAACTGTGCATAGGACTGCTGTATCTCAGTGCTATCCTATGTACAGTTACTCCAGTCTAAATGCATTAATTTATATTGGATTAGACTAGAATAAATCTGCACAGGAGGGCAATGTTAGTTTGCTGATGATTAAGTGGAGTCTTTTGTCTGACTTCAGGATCCTTCAACATGTGAGGAAGCTTCCTTTTCAGGCATCCCTGTGGAGGAGGAACTGGGATTATCTGAAGAAATTGTAACTGACACTGGGTACGACAACTGCAAAGCTGTTCTCATTAGAAGTGTTTGTTGTCTACAGTGAACTTTGTCTCACACTGAAAAAGGATACTCCTGAGACTTAAGCTGCATTCTGCTTACACCAGAGGGGAAGGAGAGACCACAAACATAATATATGCAATGATAAAACATGAAACCAACTATCGATTTGAATTTATGGATGGGATGGGCCCATTAATCCATCATCAGAAGGCCCTAGGAACGCTACTTCACTATGGTCCCACAACCAGAGAGGTGGTATAAAAACTCCCCAATATATGAAAACAGGCCCGCACTGTCAAGTCAGTTGGTTCTATTCTGTGATCCTGTTCCATGCTTTCAACACACTATACACTTAGCTCTGCGTGCTAGGAGCACTGCAAGTTTATTAATGCAGACTGACATGCTAATAAAATAGTGCTTTATTGGATGAACAGTAATTGGTTTAATAAATAAAAATAATGATTTTCTATACCCACTATATGCTTCTCATTTCTTGCAAATCCTCAGCCGACCAGAAGTTAATGAGTTGGGTCTGGTCGCAGGAAATTAATTTAACCAAATGCACGTCAGAACAATTGGCTCTTGTCCTTTGCTGGCTTCCCAAATTACTACTTTGCTTTAGGCCATGCCCATTATATCCCAAGAGTATGTTTTCTATAGTTAGAAACTTATTCGGTTTAAAAGACAGTGGTGTTTAAGGAGCAAAAATGGGTCTGTGGTCACAGCACAGGGCTTGTGTAAACAACATATGCAAATGATCAGTAGTCTTATGACTCAGTGGTTCTCCTAACTGAAAAGCTGCCTTCGAAAGGTTATATCTAGACCAGCTGATTTTCAAATGAGCTGAATTAACAAATACTGCATACTTCTGGGAAACTCTGCATCTAATTTCTTGTATGACTCTGGCTGTTTCTGCACTGTGGCAAAAACGGCTCTCCACTGGCATAATTAATGCCGGTGGAGGCTCGGGACCGCTCGCACAATATCGTGCAGGCGGCCCCAAAGCTGCAGCAAACTGCAGAGGCTGCTCCACACAGAGCCGCCTTGGGTTCATCCAGTTCACATACCTCGCCACCCTGCACAGCTCTGGATGGCTGGAGGGACACGCCAATGCTGCCCTTCGACCTCCAGGGGTCAGAGGGCAGGGTGGGTGTGTCCCTCCAGCCATCCAGAGTTGTGCAGAGTGGAGAGATAGGTGACAGGAACACCAGAGGGGCCAAAAGCAGCACCCTCATGTACCAGGAATACCCGTAACTGAGTCCTGGGCTTTTGGACAGTGTCAGCCCTAGCAAATCTAAGCATGTGGTTTTATAGCTTCTATATTGCAGGAAGATTTCAAAAAATTCCATGGTCCAGGAGGGTCTGTATTTGCAATTCAGAAGTGGACTCTATGTCACACATCCTACTGCATTGTGAGCTCCATAAAGGAGAAAGGATGTCGTTAATCCAACCATTGTTAATTAATTATACTAATCCAATCACACTTGACTCTGATTTAGCTCTTACAAGAATTTTATCGGAAGACCGGGTTTCTTTTATATTTCTGCAGGTAGCCAAATTTTGTATGTTAGCACACAATAAACACAGATCTATGTTAAGACAGGGAGCAGTACTAGTTGATGGTGACTGTACTAATGTTGTAAGTTGATTCTTCTTTTGGGTACGGGCAGTGATGTAGCTGTAGATTTTTAATGGGGTGGCTTTGGGGGCATGGCTACACCCCCACCCACCCCTGGGGGCATGGCCATGCCTCCCCAAGCTCCGCCCCCGGCCTAAGTACTCCGACGCTGGGGCTGGAAGTCTCCCCTGCTCGCCCCGCCCCCTTGCGGTAGCCGGCAGCCCCTTCTTTCCTCTCCTCCAGGGAGAAGAGACTGCCGTCCCCGGTCTTGGAGAGCTGCTTTTATAAGCACTGAGGTGGGCTCAGATCTGAACTGGAATCTCTGGTCTCACAGGTCACAGTTGTGACCCCCAACCCCTGCCGGCAGCTGGCAGTCCCTTCTTCCCTCCTCCTTCGGACAGCTAATGGGGGGGGGGGTTTGGAACTTCAGGCATGTAATGGGAGCTTTGGACATGTAATGGGGGGGGTTTGAACCCATGAACCCCCCCCCCCTTACCTACGTCCTTGGATATGGGTATAACATTATGAATTTTTGTACATATGTATAAATTGAATCTGCTTTTGTTTTCTTTTTGCTGGCCTTGTGGCCGTAATAAAATTATTTGATATTCGATTCTATACTACATAGCTGCTATACTGCATGTGTTTCACCACTCCCATTTGAAGATTGAGATAACACACACACAAAAAAGGCAACAGTGTTTTTCCAGGAGTTTTTACAAGTCATAACTCATTAAAAATACAAAATGCACTTAACGGATACATTAGAGTTAGCTTCTGTAGTTCTCAAACATGAAGCTATAAATTCACAGAAAGAAGAAAACATGCCATGTCAGCTGAATTTCAAACATAGTTCCAAAGCTAATAAAAGAGTGAGATGGTAATAATAATAAAAAAATGCTGCCTTCAGCAGGAAGCACCTGCCAGAAAACAGGCTGCCTGTACGTAAATCAATGCATGTAGCACAGCTGAAGCATTCAACTAGTAGCTCCCTTCACGCTCACCCTTAGAAAAAGAGCTGGACATGTGTCTTCTGACTTGCTTTCAGCGGGCCACAGATAAGTAAGCGAAGAGCACATGGTGTTGCATAGCCTGCCCTGGGGATGCCAAGAAAAAAAGAAAGGCATACTTTGCATATCCTTAGGCCCTTGCACACTGCACCAGTTACAACTGTGACCTGTGAGACCAGAGATTCCAGTTCAGATCTGAGCTCAGCCATGAATCCATAGGATAGCCCTTAGGCAAGCCACTCACCTGTAATATGGGAGACAATATTATTTAGCTCTCTTATAATATTGCTGTAAGCATGACCGGCATTAGGTATAAGTTGTAACTTGAGCACTTAGAAAACTTGCTAGGTAACTACTCCTGGGCAGTATTAATATCATTACCATGGAAGAGTATGCATAGGAAGTCATAAGGTTGGATTATCTTGCCTGCAGTAGTTGGTTTAACATATATAGTACTGTCTTCAGTAAAAAGGAAGAAAAAAACAAGTGAATTGAACTTGCCTTCAGGCCCAAACAAGGTGAACTACCAGGTTTTGCTTTGATTAAGGCATAACTTTTGTGGCCTGCTTGTTAAAACTGCTGGTTGTTCCATGGAAATACGGGGCACACATGCGATTCATTTATTTTGCTCATTTCATGGCCCACTGGGCAATAAAAAAAAGAAAAGAAAGAGCTTAGATTTTCCTTGCTGCTTGTTCTATCAAAACTATATAAAATGTTCCTACAGGTGATAGAAAGAAAATATATATTATGCACTAATGAAAGAAAGGACCACCGAACCTCTTGCACACATCAGAATTTCCATTGGGTGTCACGACACCTGCAACTCCGGCCAGATTTTCCACTGTTGAGTCTGTTGGGCCAGGGCAAGGGAGGACGACTGCATTATACATGAGCAAATTCTAAGCATCTGCTTGTAGGTGTCAGAAGAGGAGTTTGGAGGAGAAAATCACTTCTTTTTCCACTGGCAGGAAAAAGATATATATCTTCCATCACTAGGAAAAATGTGCCGTATTTCCAATTTAAAGCTTTTTAAAGAAAACATTTAAAAATTGGATTACAAAAATGATATGGATATTCAGGGATAATGTCTCAAAATACTTCTATACTTCATTATGGAACTGAAGGGAAAAATAAGAATGTATCTGTGGCAAAATCTTAATCTCATGTATTAGCATGCATCAAAGCTTAGCTCCTTAGCATGCATTAAATCTTTGAACCTATATTTCAAACCTATAAATATGGTATGCTTTGTGTAACATAACCATGGCATTTTGCCATTGCTTATTTCGCAAAAATGAGCGTTGCTTGGTTTTTTTGCTCTGTTAGTAATAATTATTGACATGCTATTGGTCCCTCATGTTGTTCAAATCCAGTTCAACTGTCATGGTCTTACACTTAAAACAAGGGTTCCTCACAGAACTATGAGGGCTCTCTAATTTCCATCTTTTGTCTATTTGGCTCACTTTGTGTGCAGATTGCATGGATCAGGAAACTAAAGCTGTGTGACTTGCTCAACCTTCCATTTATTGTTGCATTGATTAATAGTTCCAGAAGCCAAAAGTTAAGGTATTAGGCAGCATGATAAAAGGCAGTTGTGCAATGGAATGTGAAGTCATAGAGTAACTTTCGATCCATTTTAGAAAGAAAATACTAGGGTAGATGAAAACTTGATGGAAGTAGTTTAGGTTGGCATAGCAAATCCTGGCCATTGCAAAGACTACTAGATTTGTGATTTCTTCTCTTGCTTTATGATTCTAACCCAAATTCAGAACTAGTTTTTTCCTCTTAAAAATTTAAATAAGATGCCAGATTCTAATTTTTTTTGTCCTTTGACAAAGCTTATAGTAGAAACAAGAAAAAGTTAGTATGGGATGGACACTATGCCTGGAAACAAAGGAGAAGTCTCTGATAGAGCCTCCTGCTTTGTGCAGCTTGCTGAAAGACCTTATCGTTAAATACTACAGAATATCACTGGTTTCTCAAACCCAGGATTTTTTCTTATTGCATATTTTCCCACAGAAAAGGAAAATTATCATAAGCAAAGTGAACAGGCACATCACTTCAGTAATTTCCTACATATTTGACTCCATTTCTGTAGAAGTTCAAGCTATGTTGCAAACAAAATGGAGGAAGATTACTTCAATATGAGGCATGTCATTACCAGCACTTTTTATTGCCCCATTTTCCAGTTTCAAATATCTGGGTTGATATATCTGAAGAAATCACCAAAACATTATTTTGAATCACTATACTTCAGTGACCCATGGAATTAATAGATTATAAGACATCTAGCAGCGGTTTATGCAAAGAATGCTACATGCACTTTGCAAGAGTCATGGATTTCATGGCTGGTTTACATAAAAAGCTGTGTCGAGCGTTGTGTCATGACTTCTATCTTCTTGTCCATGCACACAATTGTACAAATTCGCTCCTACTCAGTGTAATGAATCCTACTCCCAAATAAGTGTGCAAACTACTACAGGTATCTAATGTAAACTTATTCATGTTTACATGGAAATAAGCCCAAATATGTTCTATTCAGCTTACTCCTATGTGCATGGGATTATAGTCTTAATATTATTTGGCACCAGAGCATTCCCTCATTTGTGGCAGAAAGCACACATACTTTGCAAGCAGATGCTCAAAAGCTTAATTAATCACCAGCATCTCCATCAAGGGCAGACTGGTTAATATGGCCAATGGAGCTTTTCCTGGTGGATGAATGGGCCCCACCAATCAGGGCCAGCCCAGCCCAGCAGCTGAAGGTCAGCATGCAAGCTTCCCAAGCCTCATTTGGTGCCAGGGAGGTCATGCACCACTCATCTTTCACAGGGCTGGCCCAGCCCCAATGTGGGGGGAGTCCCCTGGCTCACCAGAAAAAGTCCCACAACCTCTCTTGCCCTCCTTTAGGTGGGCTGGGCTGGGCCAGGGGCAGAAAAGGCAGGCAATCTCCCCCTCCTTTTTGTGGCCAGGTCAGTGTGAACTTTTTCCAGGGGCGTTTCACCCTCCAGTTTACCACAATCTCCTCTCTGCATCCTGTACTTTGGACAAGAGGCTGATGTTAAGACAGTACATGATTTTCAATTGCAACATATCAGACAAGAATATATTTTATCTCCCTATCTGTTCAATCTATAGGCAGAACATATAAGGAAAGCCAGATTAGATTTTGATGAAGTGAAAAGCGGTGGAAGGAACATTAACCATCTAAGACAGTGGTGGCGAACCTATGGCACAGGTGCCAGAGGTGGCACTCAGAGCCCTCTCTGTGGGCACGTACAAACAGAGTCACACCCACCCACCCCACACATCTAGGCTGGCCTGGGGCGCTGGGCTCGATTATTAGCATTAAACCTAATTTTGGGGAAGCAATGTAGGTAACCCTGTTAAGCGCTGTTAAACCCCACTGATTTTCATGCGAAGAACTAAAGAGCAATCCTTTACCTAGGAGTAAACTCAGTTGCTGGCAATGGGGCCTGCTTCTGAGCAAACCCTCTTAGGGTCGTGATTCACCCATTGGAAGAGTTGCACGGTTGCTTCAAAGCAAGGCCACCAACTACCACCAAGCTTACTCCCAAGTAACGCACGCCTCAGAGCCAACCGGTTTTTCTAAACTAAAACCTCAGGAATCAGGTTACATTGCCATGTTGGCACTTTGTGATAAATAAGTAGGCTTTGGGTTGCAGTTTGGGCACTCTGTCTCGAAAAGGTTCGCCATCACTGATCTAAGATATGCAGATGATGCCATATTACCAGCAGAAAATAGAGAAGACTTTAAGTAACTATTGATGAAAGTTAAAGCAGAAAGTGCCAAAGCAGGATTGCAGCTAAGCATTGAAAAGTCAATGGCTAGGGAGGAATTACATAACTTTAAGACTGACAATACAGAAATTGAAATTGCTCAACATTTTCTATTCCTTGGCTTCATCCTCAACCACAAGGCAGACTGCAGTGAAGAAATCAGGAGACTGAGTCAGGGAAGGACAGCCATGAAGGAGCTAGAAAAGATCCTTAAATGTAAGGATGTGACAGTGGTGTCTGAGATCAAGATAATTCATGCCATAATATTCCTCATTGCTATGAATGGCTGTGAAAGTTGGACAGTGAAGAAAGGAGACAGGAAGAAAGTAGATTAATTTGAAATGCATATTGGAGGAGAGTTTTACAGATGCCATGGACCAACCAAAAGACAAGGAAATGGGATCTGTAAGTTTGAACTGTTCCTAGAAGCTAAAATGATGAAACTAATGCTTTTGTACTTTGGTCACATTAAGAGAAGCCAAGACTCACCAGAAAAGACAGTAATGTTAGGGAAAGCTGAAGGCAACAGGAAAAGAAAAATATATATACATACCCCCTAAGGGCTCTGAGCGGTGTACAGCATAAAAATCCAGATAAAACATCATAAAATCATAAAACCATAAAGCCACAAACAGCACATATTGATGCTCATACACATTAAAACCACTTCCAAGATGGTAACTCTAGACCCTTACAATACAAGGAATGGCACCATCAATGGCTGTCTCCCCCGAAGGCCCAGTGGAACAGCTCAAATTTACAGGCCCTGTGGAACTGCTCAAGGTCCCACAGGGCCCAGATGGATGGAGGCAGAGTGTTCCATCAGGTTGGGGCCAAGGCACTAAAGGCCCTGGCCTGGGAGGAGGCCAGATGCATCATACAGGGGCCAGGGACCATCACTGAGGCCGAGTGGAGATGTAGGAGAGAAGATGGTCCCGTAGATATGAGGGCCCCAGGCCAGGAAGCGTCTTAAACACCTTGAAAATGATCCAGAATTCAACCAGTGCAAGTGGGGCAAAACTGGGAGAAGTGGTCCCATATAGAGCCTCCCAAGTGGAGAAGCCATACTGCGCTCGCCATGCATGCTCAACCAATTTCAGTTTCCTTGGATTAAACTCGCAAGGTTCATGTGAAGGAGCTTAGGGTAAACAATAATCTAGCTTAGAGGTGACTGTAGCATGGATCACTGTGGCTAGATCGGTCTGGGAGAATTAGGGAATCAGGCACTGCGCTTGGTGTAGATGTAGGAATGCCACCTGGGCCGTGCGGGCCACTGGGTCTCCATAGAGATGAATCCAGGTGGACCCCCAGGCTTCGAACAGAGGGAGTCACTGAAAGGGAAACCCCCTCTAAAGGTGGCACCTGGAAAGGTGGCGCAAGCTCCCCCTTCACGACTCACCCACTGGACCTCCATCTTCGATGGATTTAGTTTTAACTTGGTTAGTGTCAACCAACCAGCGAGCACCTTCAGACAGTGCTGGAGAGCCACAGGAGCAGCGGCTGGCTGGCCCTTCCTCAACAAAATGAGCTGAGTGTCATCTGCATACTGATGACAGGTCAGCCCAAAACTCCGTACCAGCTAAGGAAGGGGTCACATATAGATGTTAAATAATAAAGGAGACAGGCGAGCCCCCTGTGGCACTCCGCTTGGAAGCTGGAAGTGCTGGGAGACCTTGTCCCCACACCTCACTTGCTGACTCTGAGCCCGGATGCTGGCAGGGGGTGGGTCAAAAGGTTGTGGTTGACCATATCAAACGTTGCAGTAAGATCAAGCAACACCAGCAGCACCGATCCACTCCAGTCAAGCTGGCTAGAGTGCTTGCAAGGTGATTGGTGAGTTTTTCCTCTTCCTGGCTCCCTGTGCCTCTGCAAACGTCTTTGAAGCAACAGGGCTTTGCCATGTGTGGCCATCACAAATCTACCCATCCCCTTCAGGACTGTATTCCCCAATGTATCCTGCTTTTCTCCCCAATGGATGCCTTCAGTGGCTAAAAATATTGTTCTGCCTTCATCTTTTGTACCCTCCCAACAGAGAGTGCCAGTGGTTCAACGCCACCCAGTAAGCTGCTTCGACAGAACAGGGATTCAAACCTGATTCTCAATCACTCTCTGACATTGTAAATGTTACCTCGTGCAGGCATTGTTTGCACAGCCTGTGTTACATTAGCATAGCACAGCTTTCTTCTTCCTACAAGATGTTAAAAAGTTTCCAGAATGGAACACAAAGAGAGTCATGTGCATCAGAACACACTACACCTATCATTTTATTTTAATTAGGCACGCACAGCCAAGTACTGTATTTGTTTTCTGTGCTGCTGCTTCCCACATCACTCTTGCATCAAGGGACTTTGCTGCAGGGAATGGACAGGTTAAGTCATTCTAAGCTTCATGACCTAGCTTAAACCACCCACCTGCTCCTTGTTTGCCAACAACAGTAATCATTTGCAGCATCAAGTAACAAGCCAGTTCTGCAGCTTCAGTCAAGTACTGACATCCCACTTGCCTCCACAGGGCTATAAACACCTGACATTGCACCTTGCATAATTTTACAGTTTAATTTATAGGCATTCTACTTGCTCAATTACTCCAGAAAAGAAGCTGAAATCAGGAATTGTGCTTTCCAGAGAAATAAAAGATTGCTTCTTACTTGCAATTTGAAGGGAGAGAGCAGAATCCAAATACTGATCAATTCTCAGTGCAACATAAGACATGTAAACTATCAATGCATGTATATAGCCCACCCGTTTCACTGAGACTCAGCTATGTAGAATAGTTAACATTGCTTCCTCTCCAAAGACCTGCTCAAGGCAGCTTACAATTAAGGCCGCCATTAAAGACAAAAGGAATCTATTTTAAAAAGCTGAAAGTTTGGTATCAATTACTGTTAGGAATTTTGCACCAGATATTGAAATCCATCCTAGCTTAAAGATATGGCTGGAGTCAACTCCAAGATTTGTCTTTAATTCTCAACCCTTTTTTCAAACTAAAACTACTGTTTTCCCCTTCTGGGCATAATTTACGGTAAGCTTTTCATAGTCCTCCTACAGTTTACTCATGGTTTCTTTCATCTTTTCTACAACTAAAACTACTTGCATTAATCAGGAGCCAACTCACAGCTGATGAAGGAGCAGTTGGGAGTTGCTGGGGAAATTTTGCTCTGTACCCAACAAATTGGGAGGGGGCAGGAATCAGCAGCCAATTGTGAGCTCATCAGTTAGAAGTCAAGTTCTTTTGATCTCCCATTCTAGAAAATTTGCAATCTCCTTGATTTGTGAGATGCAGCAAATTTAAGGGAAGGTTATCACAGCCTCAGCTGATTTCCCTTCCCTTGTCCCTTCCAGGCTGGGTTGTAGAGAAAAGGAGATAAGCAAGCCCTTTCTCCTCTCCCTTTTGCTGTGGAAGTCTCTAAAATATTGCTTCTCCGCCCACCCAGTCTAGATAGAAGAGAAGAAAAATATGCAGTTTCTCCTTTCCCATCTGCATCTCCACTGTGTAGTTATTTTATGGGGGTGGAGCTACTGATCAGCTGTGATTTAGCTTCTGACAAACAGGCCACTGCACATTTGTTCAGCAACAGTTTGAGTTGCTGATGTGATTTGAACATATCCCTGATCAGTTTGCCATCTGAGTGTGTTGAACAAAATATGTTTGCTAAGAGACACCTGGCATTCGTTCACCAAGATTATAGTCTGATCACTATATTTGGAACTGACAAATTTTCTTGGGCCCTAAGCACCAACCCACAAATGTAGGCACCAGTTTAATATTTTAGCTTTGAGGGTTTTGTATTGTTATCAGCATCAATTACATATCTCTTTGTCAAGTGTCAATCTGTGAATATCTAAATCCATGGACTGAGCCTACCCTGACAGAAATTAGATTTTTCTCTTACCTTGAGGGACCCTCCAGATTTGCAGAATAACAAAATTACATGGGGTTTTTTTAAAAAAATCCCTCAAAACAAAATATGTTTGTATATATGTAGTAAATGCATCTACCTTCTGTGTTGGTGAAGGAACAAGGGGGGGGGAGTCTGGTAGCAATGTGGGGGCGGGGGTGGACCATCACCATCACTGAGGCATCTGGCAGCCATGGAAGGCTTTGGTGGCAGAGGAGAGGCTGACCTAATTCTGCATTGATGGAGTAGGCTGGTGCATTTGGGGGGGGTGAGTGGGTAGGTAGGTAGGAAGGAAGGAAGGTCAGCAAGGGTGAGGAATAGGGAGGGAGAGCAGTGAGAAGGGGAGGATATGTAAGCAGACAAGTGAGGGTCAGGGAGGTGAGTGGAATACCAAGGGTGGCAGGTAGATAGGCAGAGCAACAAGATGGTGGGGAGAAATGGATACAGAAAGGGGAGTGGGAATGTTAGAAGTCTTAGGACTAAGCAGTAACCAGCAGAGGAGTTCCTCAGGAGTTCCTGCTTGTTAATATATCTAATTCTCAACATGGTCCCATTTATGGATACTTAAATTCAGAGACAGGCAAGACAGATCTTTCTTCAAAAATGAGAAATACCCAAGGTTTGCAGAAAAATGCTCTGAAGATGCTGAAAAATGTTCTGAAATGTGAAGAGAATTCCTGTAGGTTGAAGAAACAGATGTTATCGATGGCGACTTCTGGGCAATTGCAACAGTATTGCCAGCCTTCCAGCCTTGGTTTCTCTTAGGGCCTTTCCCCACTCTCCCCTATCCCCTCCTATGCTGCGCACTGCTCTCAGCGCGCGGCATCCCTGGCGGCGTCCCCGGCGTCCCCACGACCCCGCGCTCTTGCGGGGTCATCAAAAGGCGCCCTCTGCAAGAGCGCCAGAAATGCCGCGTGCTGAGGGGGTGCGACAGCGGCAGCGTCGGGGCAGCTGCGCTGTCGCCGCCCCTCTCATGGGGTGTGCCGGGGGACCCCGCGCTACTTACCTACAGTAGCGCGGGGCTTAAGGTAAGTGGGGAAAGGCCCAAAGTTAAAGGCAGGGAGGAATAAACTCTTTCCAGGGTTGTTTCGACCTTTCAGGGAGAATTCATTGGGGCCAGGCTTGCTACCACACAACTTGCATGACTCACCCAGACCCAATTGCTTGCTCCTGCTCAAAAACAGCCAGCCCATGAAAGCCTGTGTGGTGAACTGGTTAGAGTTTTAGACTAGGATCTGGAAGATCTATGTACAAATTTCCAGTCTGCTCTGGGAAGCTCACTGGGTGATTTGGTTGAGTCACACTCTCCATATTGTGAGGATAAAGGGGAGGAAAGGAAAACAGCAGGGCTGTGGGGGTTCACTTGTGCATGCCTGCATAGCTACGCATTGGTGTGTTTCCCACACACGCATTGGTGTGTGGGAAAATAACATCAAAAGATGCGCCTCTGTGCGAAGGTGCGCCAGCAATCATCATTGTTTCCATGGCCTCTGCTGCCTGCATGAAGGTATTCAAACATGAAAACAGGAGAGCAGGTTACTTTATCCCAACTGCAACCTGCTATATATTTGCTGTGTGAAAAGGGCTAAATTGAATACTGGAACTAGTACAGAAAGCAACTGGTTAAGACATGAATGTATTTACCATACTGCTAAATGGTGTAAATTTAAATATGAATAAGCAATGACTGGAATGTCTTGTACATGCATTTTTATTCCATACGACAAGTATAGTCTGTGAAATGGGGAAAAAGCTTTCTACTTTCAGTGAGGATTGCCAAGACATACTAGAATAAAATCATTGCTAAAAATACTCGGCACCACCATGAAATTTCTAGGTGCCATGGTAACCTGGTACTTGGGATTTGTCGCGTCCTGCACTATACCATTCCGGGTTTTTTCCTGCACATCTGTACTGCAGAAAATGGAAACTCCAATATCACCACCTTTGTTTTCACACAGTGCTCTGAGTAATTTTCAGCAAAATATGTCTCTTCTTGTAGCATATATATAATTTATGCTGCTTTTGTTCCAATAAGACTTGTGAGAATAAAGAGATGGGGAGAACAACATTGGAAACTGCTTTGGTTCCCATAGGGAAGAAAGACAGGCTATAAATGTATAAATGCACACATACATTAGGGTAAACCTGTACACCACCACCAAGACTTCTTCTACTCTTTACTGACTTTTTAGGTAATTATTTAAAAACTTGGGGGAAAAGTCATAGCCGAAGTCCAAAGGTACATGTCATGAAGCTACACTTCTCTTGCCTCAGGTTATTTTGCAGTTGAATTATCATCCTGCAAACTCTATCAGATGCTGCCTGCTGTCCCCAAGGGCTCAAAGAGAGAGAACAGGGCCTGTCATGCATTCCAAAGTTTAATAGTCCCAGAGAAAGTTCTCTTCTCTTCACTTTCCACTACAGACAGCCCTGCAAACACTCCAAGCATGCAGAGAATGGGAACGAGCGAGAAGCGCTCTTGACATGACAGCCACAGGCTAAAGAGTGATAATTGGATCAAATTATCAGCATGCTCATTCCTTGCACAGCTATGAGAGCAGCTGACGTGGTTTGAAGCGATGGGAGAAATTCTGGACTGTCTCAAATGGCCATCCAAGTTGGCCTGAGTAGTGCTCAGTGCTCAGAGTTGCTTCTCTTAAAAAAATGCTAGTGAATATTTTAATTTAAGAGTAGATTATTGGAGAACAAGATCCAAACTATATGAAGAATGAATGCTACTACCAAGTCATGATCCCTTTAAATAATACCAGAAGGTGTGGAAAGAATGCGTGCAATGTAATGTCACTGTGGTCATCTCCACTCCAGTAGAGATGTCAGAACCCTGAATAGCGCTCTTGGGAGTTTGGGGGGCTGGGCAAGGGGCAAGGGGCAGATGAGCCAGCAGAACTCTCAAGTGAGCAGGCTGTTGTATAATTAAAATATGGTTTTATTAAATAATAAAAATAATAAAAACAGAAAGATATATCGTAAGCAATGAGAATATGCATACAAAACATGCAAGAGCTGACTAAGGGAAAAGAGAGGAAGTTAGAGTTTCAGGGATGGGTGACAGTTATCAGTCTTGAAGGGGCATCCAGGGAAACCACAGTTGAACAGGAAAATGTCAAGCGTTTCTGGGAGCAAAGGAACGAGCCCTCATGCAAGTGGGGGTGGGAACATAGGTCCAGAACACACACACACTGCAAATGGCCAAACAACCAATATTTATACCCCCAAATAGGCTCCGAAGTCCTATGAAGTAAGCTGGCTAGAAAGCCAGAGACAAAGCATTAATTGCCTTTCCAGGGTTCAAACAAAAAAAAATAATAATTAGGAGATGCTATCTGAGCAATCAGAACTCAAGAGAATGCCTGGGCTATTCTCCTGAATACTGATTAATCCTGGGATCAATGTAGATAGGATAAGTAATGATCTGCTGACTGAATCACCTTAGGGTGACACATGGAGATTAGCTAAGCCCCATTGTCTTGCCAGGCACACTTTAGGGCCAGGAGAAAAGTTAAGCAGCCAACCATCTTCCTGCCCAGGCTTAACACAAAATGGATCCAATACTCTTGGAGAAGCATCCATTTCATGGGGAGCAGTGTCTATCTCTTATGTCAGTCTTTGGCAGTGGTGGGATCCAAAAATTTTAGTAACAGGTTCCCATGGTGGTGGGATATAAACTGTGGTGTAGCGCCAATGGGGCTGGGCGGGGCATGACAGGGGCGTGGCCTGGCATTCCAGGGGTGGGGCATTCCTGGGCGGGGCTGTGGCAAGGATGCAGCCGCTGCGCCGGTCCTTGGGCGGGAATCGAATGCGCGCAGGCTGCCACGCACGCCGGTGCACCTCCTGCTAGACTGCTTCAAGTTCTGCGCGCTACTGCTGAGAGGAGGGGCGCAACTAAGGCAAAAATCACATGGAAAAATCACCAATTAGTAACCCCCTCTCGGCACACACAAACAATTAGTAACCTACTCTCGGGAACCTGTGAGAACCTGCTGGATCCCACCTCTGGTCTTTGGTCCCTGTGCCTTTGCGCCATCCCTTAGCAGGAGGAGGGGTTCAGAAGGCCTTCCTCAGTTTGCTAGTACATATACATTACATGAAGGATAAAATGGATGTTGTAAACCATGTGAGGCCATATGGTTGCCTGAAAAATTAATAGATCAAAATTTAAGCCAATTAATAAACATAATGTTAAAAATAAATATTCTAAACATGTGAATTGATAAAAGATATGTTTTAGGAGAGCAAAGTGATGGTGCAATACCAGATGTGAACTAGGAAACTGGAACACTACCTTGAAAGGGAGGGAGAAGAGAGGGAGGTGAGAGAAAAACCAGGTAACTGTATTTACTGGAAAGAATAGTATCCAGAAATAATTATGTGAAATAATTTGATATGAAAATTGAGAGCCAGTTATAAAGATGTGTGGTTTTGAGACACACAACCAATCCACCTCCAGATTTAATCCACAGATTACAACACCATTTTATCCTTCATCGAGTGTGTATATGCTAGTAGACTATGACCACTGAGGAAGGCTTTCTTGGCCGAAACACATCTGGTCCATGTATACTGTTTCACTAAACTAATCGGTGGTATTTCAAGAACTGCAGTAGGTATATAGTGTACTGCACAGTTTGTGACATATATGGCCTGGAAGCCTGTTTTGTTTTTAATGTGTTTTTAAGTGCTCTGCTGGATTAAAGACATATTTTGTTTAATTCCTTTTTATAGAGGTTTAGAACATCAGCTCTAGTGGCACTCATATGTTCTTCATAACATGTAGTTTAGGCCTCATGTTTTTCAAACTAATCTCTGCAAAACTTCAGGACAATGTCAGTTTTACTTTATTACAACTATAATTTTAGAAATGTTAACGTGTCATGGAAGACCTTTCTGCTCATTGCAAGGGAGCCCCATCCAGGGTGGGGGGAAGGCAAATCCACTGGTAGAAGCAGTGTGGCTGCACCAGCAGTTTTGCCCTCCTTTTGGCACTTATTGAGCTCCATAGAGGCTTCTCAGTGGTGGGGGGGTATTTTCACTTTTCAAGCCTCCCTATGCTGCAGAAAAGCCTCTGGAAGCATCAGCCGGGCACAGTTGCCAGGCGGCCAGCTCTTGGATGGAGTTGCCCATATAGAAATGGCCAAAGAGTCTAATTTACTTCAGAATCTGAATGAAATGTGGAACTTACACTATTCCTTCTCACTTGAAGTGGGGACATCACTGAACAGGATAGTTATGAAAATCTGAATGACAACAAATATTTAGTGTCTACCCTACCAGGACATGGTAGGGTAGACACTACTATTCAGATTCTTCATAAAAACAACAACAAAGTATTCCCAGAATTTAAAGTTCTGAGTTACAATCCTTAAATTAGTTCCCATCAGTTATTATTTTCTAGGAAAAAATATGCTTGTATTCAAGGTTGCCTGGAAACACTACCTTAAAATCTTGAAAGATGTTTTGCCTTAGTCCAGGGGTCTCCAACCTCTTTGAGCCTGTAGGCATGTTTGGAATTCTGACACAGCATGGTGGGTGCAGCCACAAAATAGAAGGTAGAAGTAGTCCTCTGTGCAAATACTGGGTCATGACATTTACTATACTATATTTATGGGGTGGTTTGCCATTGTCTTCTCTAAGGACCAAGCTGGGTCCTCATTTTACTGACTTTAGATTGGGAGAGGATGGAAGTCTGAGTCAACCTTGAGGTGGCTACCTGAAACCATCTTCTACTGGGATCAAATTCAGGGGGTGAGCAGAGCTTTGCAGTACTGTAGATTACCATTCTGCGCTCTGGATCTCAGTTAAAATGGCTGCCACAAAATGGTTGCTACAGGCTGCTGCAACTTACCTTCAGTCACACTGTGGAGATCCCTGTGGTGTAGTTGCAGCTGTTGTTAAAGGAACATTTAAAAAAATCTGCACAGTCAATCAAATGGCCAACCAGAAGCTCTTCTGGGCAAAAGCCCCACTTGACCCTGTCCCTGCCTTAATCCCTTAAGGACTTTCCATAATTATGTTGTGATTCCTCTCTGAACTGTTGGGGTGTCCTTTTATGTATTCTTCGTATCTATCTGACAGGAGGTAGGTAGGTAGTGGGTAGACAAGACAATCTCCTGTGCCATTCCGCTAAATGCCATTCCACTTTTTTGCTTGTGAACACACACACACCCACCCCTCCTTGAGACTGAGCAGAGCATATTTCCTTCACACCAGGGATGTCAGCTTTGGGTTGGGAAATACCTGGAGATTTGGGAGGTGGGGCTTCAATAAGGTTTTTTGTTTTTATTATTATATTTATATCCTGCACTCCCCATAAGTGGGCTTTGTTGGGGTTTGGGGACAGGAGAGACTTCTATGGGATGTAATGCCATATAGTCCACCGTCTAAAGCAGCCATTTTCTTCAGTATGAACTGGTCCCAGTCACTTGGAGACCAGCTGTAAGTGGGAGATCTCCAGCTGCCACCTGCAAGTTTGCAACCTTATTTCACACTGTGTTGTGCTCCTTTAGCATCAGCATGGTTAAAAAGGGGAGTGCAAAAGAGACATGCTCCAGTTCTTCCCCAGGCATCCCTTCCACCAGATTGTCCCAGAAGCAGAATATATTTGCTGGAGAATACCAAAACTCTTCAGAATTCAAGTCTCAGGCCAACCTCTGTGGCAGTTTAGTGCAGGGAAGACAAGGGAGAGATTTCAGGCACACTTCCCTCACAAAATATATCAGCCAGTTAATTGTTGCAGTGGCTGGCTTTTGGTTGTTCCTGGATAGCCAGAAGGCAGCACAAACTCTTTAACTTCTGTTCTATGTTACACAGGTTATTAAATATTCACATAGATGTTAATTGGCAATAGAACCCCTGACTGCTTGAAGATCAAACAGAAGCTTAGTTTACAAACATCTTCCCACTGCTGCATAACTGTGGTCAACATTAAGTTTTTTATTTTACTGAAGTGATGCAAGCAAGGGCCAGTCCAAAAAATTAACTCAGCCCTTCTTCACAGATTTAAAATGGAGAACAAACTTTAAAAAAAAATCCTCCTTGTTCTTTAACTTTTTTCCTTCCTTTGATTTAACATTTTTCCATTTCACTGAGCAAGTCTGTGGCTTTGGCTGGTACCTGAAATAGAAGCATAAAATGTCTTGCAACCTGGCCAAACCCTCTAAAATGAGTGGAAACCATATAAAAGAAGAATAATTTTTCGAAATTCCCAACTCTGTTGCCAAACAAACAATATCTGATTAATTTGGGCAAACTGTGCACAACTCAAACCTTTCCAGCAGTTATGAAATATCAGCTCTAAAAACCTTCTGGGAAAGTGCAACAGCACCAGACTTTTGAGAATGTTTGTTTTCTCAGGTTTTCTAATGCAATTCTTGATGTGCCACTTTTCTTTTGATTTAGTCTTACATATCCTCCAACTACCTTTAACATGTATTTTGTGTGATTCTCAGGATTCTGGGTTGTTCTTTAGGTCAGGTTATTAAAGAGAGATAATAACCATCGCGTTGTGGAGGCCAGGGGACATGCACCCCTGGCCAGAGCGATGGTGCTGGAGACGCAACACAACACAATGGGAGCCAGCAGGAGAAGGTAAGCCGGCTGGGGAAGGCGGGAGTGAAATGCCACCTTCCAGCCACTGCTGTTCGCGCGGCAGCAGCTGAAAGGCGCCCTTTTTGAAAAACCTCGCTTGTGGAGCGAAGTTCAAAAGTGGCACTTCCATGTTATAACATCATGATGTTATAATATCATCATGACATAACAGCATGATGTTACAATGTCATGATGATGTTATAAAATCATGACGTTATAACATCATGATGACATAACAGCATGATGTTACAACGTCATGATGTTATAACATCATGGTGTTATAACGTCATCACGATGTTATAACATCATGACATCATGATAATAATATAACATCGTCATGACGTTATAACACCATGATGTTATAACATCATGATGACGTTATACCAGCATGATGTTATAACATCATGATGATATTAAGACTTCATGATGTTATAATATGTTGTTATAATATCATCATGATGTTATATCATCATGACGTTATAACGTCATGACGTCTTGATGATGTTATAACATTATAATATCATCATGATGTTATAATCTTCTGAAAGCTGATGAGATCTTCTACTTTTCATCAAGTTGCAGTGTATTTACTACCTTTGATTGTAGAAAAAAGATTGGGTTCAGAGGTTTCTTTAAGATAAATAAAGTTTTATTCTTCATATAAGCTTTCATGTGCATATACACTTCTTCAGAAAACTTATATAAAGAATAAAACTTTGCTGGTTGTAAAGGTACTACTGGTGTCACTTGTTAGTGCTGCTCCATAAGGAATTCATTTCTCCAGAATTCATAAGGGAAAACTAACTTTGCCAGCATTCCTTGCTGGTCGTGTTTTTCCATTTGTCAACCACTGCTTCTGCCTGCAGAAAGTATCGCCCTGGCGGTGCCGTTGTGGCAGGGGAGGTAGGAGCAAAACGCAGTTCCCCCTTGCTCCCTCTCTGGAGGCTTGGTGTCATGGTTTGGCCTTGTGCAGACCTCCAGCATTGCTTGGGGTGCCCTGCAAACCTACACATTCAGTGGAGGCCTTGCTGTGGTTCTTTCTCCCCTCATTCCACAGGATTGGGCCAGCTCAGAGCTGCAGCCCTGCTGTTCTACAGCAGGACTCCCCCACTAGGCAAGAGGGCCTTCAAGGCCCCAGAGTTCCACACCCTCCCTCTTGGCACTGCCTGGAGCTTAGTGTCCTGCCAGGGCCTGCCAGTTGCCCAATTACTTCCCCATCCTCCCTTGCACACTGCCACTGCAGCTGCTGTCAGAGCATATGCTGAGTGGAGTGCCCTGGTCCTCCCCAGCCACTCTGCACCTAGCCAGGCTGAGTCAGAACAGCAGGAATGACTGGGGGTTCCCCATCCAACCCAGTCTCTCTGTTCCAAAACTGTAATGTCTGCAGAAATGCCTCCATCTGTCATGGCAAGGGAAGGTGTGTCTGCTCTTTGGCACTGGAGGACCTGCTAAAGCCTCACCACCCTTTTTGAACATGTTTGTCCTCTGTAGTCCAGCAGTTTTAGAACACAACAGGCATGGGGAGGGGGAGTGTTTTTTTTTAACTCATGAAGTTTTTAAGTACAGGGTGAATGGATGCAAAGCAAAGAAGACTTGAGGGGGGCACCCAGGAAAAGTAACCAATAAGTAATACGGAAACACATCACTAGTTTTGGAGAGATAAAAGGCATGAAACACAATGAAGGGGGGGAACACTAAAACTGAGGCAATAGGCCAGTAATGGCGAACCTATGGCACGGGTGCCAGAGGTGGCACTCGGAGCCCTCTCTGTGGGCACACGCACACAGAGTTTGTCATGCGGGGGTGGAAAATCACCCCCCCCACACACACACACACATCTAGGCTGGCCTGGGCCACTGAGCACGACGTGCGTGCACCACGGTGAGCAGGGAGGACTCAGCTGGCGGGTCTGGTGCCTGTGCTCTGGGTAGCTGCTGCCCGGGGGTGGGGCGCAGAAGAAGCAGAGATGCTAGAGAGGCACAGAGCAGTGCGCATGGGACTTGCTGGAGGCTAGAGCAGGCTGGCCCCTGCTCGAGCGGATGGGGTGGAGGAAGAGGGAGCCAACCGTTTTTTTCTAAACTAAACCCTTAGCATTCAGGTTAAATTGCCAGGTTGGCACTTTGCAATAAATAAGTGGGGTTTGGGTTGCAATTTGTGCACTTGGTCTCAAAAAGGTTCGCCATCACTGCAATAGGCCTTCCCGGCAGCAACAGGCCATGGCACCCCTCTTCAAAGGGAGCCTAGGGCAAGTGCCCTGCTTGCCCTAACAAAGATACACCTTTGTGGCCTGGCAACTGTAAATGTGAACTCATCTTCAGTGTCCATTACAGTTAGTTGTTGCTTTATGTTGTCTTTGTGTGAAGTCAAAATTTACCAAATTCTATAGATTTTTGCTCTTACTTCTACATCAGTGGTTCTCAACCTGGGGGTCGGGACCCCTTTGGGGGTCGAATGACCCTTTCAGAGGGGTCGCCTAAGACTCTCTGCATCAGTGTTCTCCATCTGTAAAATGGATTAATGTTAGGGTTGGGTGGGGGACACCACAACATGAGGAACTGTATTAAAGGGTTGCAGCATTAGGAAGGTTGAGAACCACTGTTCTATATTATTCCATTCTACCCACACTGATTCTATGGCTCATTTCAGTCATAAAAATACTTATGAATGAAGGAGACATCTATAGTTATAAAATGGTTCAAAAAGCTGACACACATGCTCACAAAACAAAAAGAAAACCTTTGCCAATTAGCCCTAGAGGCTCTTCCTAAAACTTTAAGAGAATTAAACTTTCCTTTTTTAATTCAAGTCCCATGTTGCTGCCCAACCGGTCTCCAGAGGGTTGTCATGGTTATTCTGCAAATAGCTGATGTCATCCCTCTTTTGTAACAGCAAGGCCTTTTCAGCTGACCAGCTCTAAGGAGAGAGTTTAAAATGCGAAGACATCCAGGGTCTCACTAGGGACTCTGCTAAAGGAATGGCAATTGCAAGGAGAGCCATGGAGGGGAAGAGGACAGACAATAAAATAAAAGATGTGAATCAGATGGCTCCTAAAGTTGCAGAAGAATTGATGGGAAATGAGTGTAGCAGATACCAGAGGTATTGTGGGTAAACAATGACAGTACTGATAGCAGAAAAAGATTGAAATCAATGAGGAAGCTAATTGAATCGGATGAATAAGCAAAAAGAGAAAGGCAGTCAAAATTATACAAAAGCAGAGGGAGGGAAAAGGAGAAATAAGTTGTTTGCACTGGGACTTAGGAACTGAAAAGCGGGAAAAGCATACAGAACCTTAAATGGCTTCTAGGTAGTGAATGTCATATGTCTAATTCTCTAGAACTGTTTGGTGATTAAACAATGCACAAATCCCAACATTTCACCAATACGAAACACTTATTCATTTGTGGTGCTGTTCTAAGCTCCTTTATTCATATTAATTAGTATTTTAATCCTTGAATAGGGATATTAAAATAAATGTCTGCATGACAAAGCTACCGTATTTAGCATGAGAAAGGATGTCAACCTTGCCCCTTAGGCATTAAAATGGCTTTTATATTTAAAAACATAGAGAAGGCACCAAATGGATGATATAATCAAAAAGTAGAGGATGACTGGTTGAAAAATGAATACATAATCATAATTAACCAAGTATAGTTCAATAGGATAAAGCCATAAAAAAGGGTTTAAAGGTGGGCCTTGTCTCATCATCATGAGTTCACACAGCATGAATGTTGCATCTTCCTCTAAGAACTCGCATGCACACACTACACCTTCCCACTTAAAAACAGACACACAGATCTTGGTTGTAATAGTTGTGGCAAATGCAGTATACTGGCCAGCCTGTTTTAAGACACTTTGAATTGTTCCACCTGACCGTTTTCTCCATAGCCACTTCATTTGATCTCCTGATCCAAGACCTGCCACAGCTGTTGTAACTGTGGGCATTGGAATTTGCTTTTTACAGTGGGGAGATTGCATGTTTGCAGATTCTCAGTGAAGAAAGCAAGAAATCTTCCATAAGAAATAAGTGCGCTATAAATTCAAGATAAGAGCTGCTTGAGGACACTTTAAAACCACTTCACATGGTTACATAACAAACCAGTTGGACCTGTGGCTCACTCATGAACCTTCCTTATACTGAGAGATTACAGACCAATATGGTCTATTATGAATGACATAAACCCGCCAAAGAATCAGGTAAGTCTTTTCCAGCTTGCTACATGAGATCCTTTAACATGAGATGCCATAGATTAAAACTGGAACCTTCTGCATGCAACATGTGAACGTTACCATTGAGCTAAGGGCCCCTTAAAATTATCTAAAGCTATACACACGGAAAATTCATGTGCATGGGCACAAATGTAGAAAAAGTACCAGTTTTTCTCCGTCACTGTTCACCTTATATAGAAATAGGGAGCTTCCACATGATATTGTGCTCATTCTAAGCATGATGTGGGTAGTTTCTTGGACCTTCCTTTTGAAAGGCAGAGCAAAGGAAAAACCTCCTTCTCTCAGACTCATAGAGGAAATGAAGGAGTAGCCGCAGGTAGAGCTTCTGTTTAGAACAGGGGTCTGCAACCTGTGACTCTCCAGATGTTCATGGACTACAATTCCCATCAGCCCCTGCCAGCATGGCCAATTGGCCATACTGGCAGGGGCTGATGGGATTTGTAGTCCACAAACACCTGGAGAGCCGCAGGTTGAAGATCCCTGGTTGGAAGCTCTGTCCACAGACAATGCAAGCAGATAAGTGGAGCAAAACTGCATTTTTTCTTCCTTTGTTGGTGTATGTGCTGTCAAGTCACAGCTGACTTATGGCGACCCCCATAGGGTTTTCGAGGCAAGACTTTCATAGGTGGGTTGTCATTGTTCTGCCTCTGTGTGGACTGAGAGAGTTCTGAATGAACTGCTATTGGCTCAAGGTAACCCAGCTGGCTTCATGTGGAAGAGTGGAGAATCAAATCTGGTTCTCTCATGTTTAACCACTACACCACATTAGGAAAGGGGTATCCCCAGTGAAAGGGGGTTACAGTAATGGTCAGCTTGATGAGTCTGTTCCAAAGTGGTGAATCAATGCCAGGTCCATTAACAATAAAACCGCTGTGCTCCGAGATTATTTCGAAGCCCAGCAAATGGACCTGGCTTGTATCACCGAAACCTGGGTGCTAAACCGGTCAAAACCGCCTTTGTATGCTAAGTCCACGCTTACCTGGGTTCGCTGGTGGTCTCCACCAGCCACGTAACATACAGGGCCAAGGTGTGGCGATGTTCATCCGTGATTCCATTCCCTTCAGGGCGGCCCCCATCCCGGAGATCGCCGGCATGGAATGTGTCGGCCTAGAGTGGTTAATACCGCTGAGAGGTTACGGTCCTCTTGGTGTACCGTCGCCTAGCACACCGGGGACGGGTTCTGCTCGCGGCTGCTGGAGGTGGTGGCAGACTGGGCATTGCGGTTCCCCAGACTTATTGTTCTGGGGACTTTAATCGTCCATGCTGCTGACGCCACCTCATGTACAGTGGCCGCGAGACCTGGTGGCATCATCCATGGCGGCATTCGGGCTCTCCCTGGTAAGTTCTGGTCCCACTCATGAGTAGCTTCCGGGTCACACGCTGGACTTTGGTCTTTGGTTTGGGGTTGATATGGTCATATCCTGGCTATGGATAGAGTGCCATGGTCTCGACCCATTACGCCCTGAAGGTTCGGATGGCCTTGCCGTAGCTGCCAAACCCGCTTCCAGGCGAGGGGCTGATTTACTGCCGTTCGCCCCACGGAGAGACTTACATGGATCCAATTGGTTTCCTGAAATCGCTCTGGCGGGACTCTGCACTCACGGGCAACACCGATGAGCAGGTGGAGAACTGAACTCCCGGCCATCCGGATGCCATCGAGATTGAAAGAAATTCGACGCCCTCTCTTCGGCCTCTGTGTTCTGCAGGCTCCTGGTATACCGAGGGAGCTTCCGCCATATGAAACGGGTGCTTAGACGACTAGGAGCGTAGGGTGGCGGAAATCTTCGCTGACGCCGTGAGCGCCGAACATCTTAGTAGGATCGCTTATGAAGGCCTATGAGATGGCAACCTAAGGAGCGGTAAGAGGGCTTCTCTTCTCCTCTTCTCTTGGCGCTCTGCTAGTTCCCGCCTTCGGCACAATTATTCCGTGATAATTCGGGTCCTGGACTCCTCCTTTTTTATCGGAAGGGTCTACAAATCATCGATTGGCATATTAGCTGCAAGGCATTTATGAGCTTTTCTTTTGCAGATAAAGTCATACGTCGCTGACCTTTCCCGCCACATTATCTACATATTAGTGAACTGGAGGCTCCCTTGCCGCTCTTCGGGCTCCAAGTTTGGCACCAGAAGTTCTCCCCTGCTCTCCGCCGCTTGTTGACAGACTCTTGGCTGCTGTTAGACCCATACTATCCTGTCCTTCTGGATCCGTACCCTCCTGGCTTATAAAAGCTTGCCGGGCGGAATTTACGACCCCATCTTGTTGAACATCATCAATAAGGCTCCTTTGATAAGGGGTCTTTCCTGATGTGGTTGAAGGAGGCAGTGGTCCGCCCACTCTTAAAAGGCAAAGACTATCGCTTAGATCCGATCTGGCCACCACTCGCCTCAATCCTGCCCCATGTAATTGAGAGAGTGGTGTATGGAGCAGCTTCAGGTCTGATGACGCATCGGCCTTCTCGATCCCTTCCAGTCCGGGCCTTCCGTGCTGGGCATGGGACGGAGATCGTGTTGTCCTGCTCATCAACGGATACGCTCCAGATGCAACTTCTGACCGAGAGCGGATCGGCGCGCTGCTGGTTCTGTTAGATCTTACTCAAGCGCTTTTGATACCGCTCGATCACTTAACCTTTTGACTCCACCGGGCCTGGGTCAGCCGCTTCCGGGGTAATGTGGGCACAGTCCTTCAGTGGATTTCTCGCCCTCGCTTTCTCCTGGACCGAGCTGAGTCTGAAGCGGTGGATGCTGAGACTGAAGCTCCCGTAAGTGCCTCGGCCTTCCAGTGCGGAGAATTACCTCAGGGAGCTAAGCTATCTCCGGCTTATTATTTAACATCTACATGCGACCACTCGCTTCAGTTTTGGTAATGGGAGCTTTGGGCTGATCTGCCATCAATATGCTGATGACACTCAGCTCATTCTGCTTGATGGAGGGGGGAGCGGTTGTCACTTCTCTGCGGCTCCACAGCATTGTTTGAGGCGGTAGGGTTGGTTGGTTGCAGCAGAGCAGGCTGCAACTGAATCCATCGAAGACGGAGATCCTCTGGCTAGACCGCAGGGGTGAGGTTGGGGGATTTCCAGCCGCCGTGTGTGAGAGGGGGTTTCATTGGCTCTCCGTTTCTCTAGTCTGGGGGTCCACCTGGGATTCGCCTCTCTTTCAATGGAGAATCTCCAGGTGGCCCATACAACCCGGATCAAGCTGCTTTTTTCCCATCTTCGCAGGGTCAAGGTGCTGGCCCTTTCCTCTCCCAGGCAGACCATTCAATACTGTGATCCATGCAATGGTCACCTCCAGGCTGGACTATTTGTAACTCGCTACTGCCTTCCTTATGCGTTTGATTGCTGGAAGTTAAAACTATCCAACGATAAGCGGCAGCACGCCTGCTCACAGGCTGCCTACTTCCAGAGAACACCATCCAACCCTGTGTTAGTGGCAGCTGCATTGGCTCCCAGCTGGAATTCCGAATCATCTTCTAAGGTGTGGGTTCTTTGACCTTGTTGCTCTATGCTGCCTAGACCTTCGTACCTTCAAACCGCATCACCCCCATATGTTCCTAACTCGGCCTCTGCGTGCTGCAGAGTGCCAACCTACTGGTGGTCCCTCCTCGCCCCTGGCTATGATGCGGCTGGAGCCTCCACGCTGTGGCCAGGGACCTTTACGGCACTGGCCTCAGCCTGGTGGAACACCCTTCCTCCATTTGTCCACCCCCATGCGGGACTTGGGGTGAGTTCCGCAGGAGGCCTGTAAAGACTGTGTTGTTTCACCGGGCCTTTGGAGTGTTCTAGCTGCTGATTTGGTGCCCTCATCTGCTCATGCGCCTAAAGGTTCCATCAGGGTCCCCTCGCACTGAGGGTCTTCACCGCCCCCCCCATGGGGGTAGGTTTTAAATTGGGGTCGGACACCTCTTGTTGTGCTTTTAATTTTATTCTGGTAGCATGTTACTAGCTATGTAATATTGTGGGTTCGGCTTGCTTTTTATGAATTTTAAAGTTAGTTATAATGATGGAGCTCTGTGTGTATTTGAGATATTTTTGTGATTGCTCTCATTGATGTTTTGATATCAGTTGTCCATCCGGCCTCTAGGTTCGGGGATCGGGCGGTATATAAATTTAAGAAATAAATAAAATAAATAAATAAAAAAGGCAGGGTGGGAGTTTGGGGAGAGCACCTAGCATGGGGACAAGACTGTGCAGAGGACAACCCTAGTGTTTTACTACACCTCGTCTGCTGTTGCTTTCAGAGCAAGAGGGCCTTTTTCTGCCCCTATGTGGACGTAGTACTAGTTGGATTTGCTCCAGTTCAGTTCAAGAGATTTAATGAGGCTAATATAAATAAATGTCTTATTTTCGAAGTAATTACTTTTGCTAATGTTCAGTTGGGTTGAATCTAAGCAGCCACAATTAAAATTTTTTTTAATAAGAAACCCAAACCAAAATCTGACCTGTTTGCCCTGAGCTTCTGCTTTCAACTGGGTCACATCCAGGAAGCCAACAAGTATATCCTGGCCACAGTAATTCATTCTCCCACACTTGTGCCTTGAAATAGACTGCAGTGTTTTTGTTTGGCAGCCTGCAAGACTTCTCTCTCTGCCCCTAGAATTCTTGCACTTCTTATTTGTATGAATTTATCACTCCCTTGATCCTAAAATAGCTTTTGTATTTTTGGAGCGCTCCGGAACACTCAAGTGTCTTTAGGAATGTCGCTGTGAGCCGTCCAAGGCGATACATCATAAAACTGAAGTCGGGCCGCAAAAGAAGCAGTTGGAAAAGTTCAGCATAGCTTTCAAGTGGTGTAACAGCCTGATTGTCTTCTTTCAATTCCCTGCATTATCAAGATAATCCAAAAAAAAAAAAAGAATTCAATCTTCCATCTTTATTATTTTGAGTCTGCAAAGGGCTTTAAAATCACTCATCATCAGGTTCTCTCCTCTTCTGACCATTGTTGATCAAAATCACATACTTTTTCTATACATCATCTTACTTGGCATAAAACCAGGACCAGAAAATTGGGCTGGATTCAGATATCCACCTCTGTCTAAAATTCATTATTCAAGCCCTCACCTCTCAGCTATTTGTAAAAAGGGAATGCAATGCAACAACTTTCTTAACATGGTTGTTATAAAGGTCAGCACAATTCTAAACTGCTGAACACTTAAAATTCAAAAGGATATTTAGATAAACCTCCTGTGCAAACCCCTGTGACTGCGGCAATGAGCCTTCCCCTCTGAAATGGAAAACTACTTGCCTTTCATTGTCCCTTGTCTTGCATTGTCTAATTAAGAAGAAACTGGCAAAAACTTCACATACTGGTATATTTTTCACATTTAGTTAACCTGCAGCCTGCAGGTAAAGCATTTGTTGGGTGAGTCTAGGCTTACCAACCTCCAAGTGGTGGATAGAAATCTCCTGGGATTACAACAGATCTTCAGACGACAGATCAGTTCACCTAGAAAAAATGTCCTCTTTGGAAGGTGGACTCCATGGCATTATATCCCACTGAAGTTCTTCCCCTCCTCAAACCTCACCTTCCTCAGGCTTCACCTTCAATATCTACATGTTGAGCTGACAACCCTATGGATGATATCCAGCACTCTAATCCTGTCTCATTGTGTCCTAGAGGAAAAGAGGCAGAAAGGTAGACATCATACTCTGCCTTTGCTCAATTGCTTCTCCAACTTTTTATTTATTTATCAAGGTGGCTTACACAGGTTAAAAAAATTTAAAACCACAATAAAACATCACAAATAAAATATAACAACTAAAAGAGCAATAAAAATAACTTTAAAATACCCCCACCCCAGACCAGCTGCTGTAGAGGGAGTTTTCAGGGAGCCCAGCCAAATACCTGGGTGAAGAGGAAGATCTTCACCATGCACCTAAACTCATATAGAGTAGGCACATGGTGGATCTCTGAGGGATGACAATGCAAAAGCCTGGGGGCAATCATAGAGAAAACACTCTTGCATGCTTCCACACACACCCCTCAGCAGGGGGAGATATCTCTAGGAGTGCCTCCCTCTATGATCTTAGTGCCTGAACAGGTACACATGTGTTCAGGTGCTCCTTCAGGTAAGCAGAGTCCAAACTGTGTAGGGCTTGGTACATCAATGTCAATACCTTAAATTGGACTTGGGGATGAACTGGGATCCAATGCAGTTCCTTAAGACCAGGGTGATGTGCATATTGACTAACAGTCTAGCTGCTGCATGCTACAGTATCATCAGCTTCTGGACTGTCTTCAGGGACGGGCTCACATAGAACACATTACAGTAGTCTAATTAACAGGTTACCGGAGGAAGTTGCACTGTGGTCAGGTCCCCTTTGTCCAAAATTGGGCAGAGCTGGTGAACCAGACAGAGCTGCTGGAAGGCCCTTGTGGCCACTGCCATCATCTGGACCTTGGCTATGAATCCAGAAGCACCCCCAGATCAGTTCACCTAGAATACACCCAGTACTTCTGGGGCAATACAACCTCATACAGAACTGAGTATCCAGAACTTGGAAGCCCAGAATGAAGAGAACTTGTCTGGATTCTGCCTCCATTTGTTGGTCCTCATTCAGCCCATAACTTCTTCCAGGCAATGGTCCAGCACATGGAGAGCCACTCCTGACTCTGATGAAATGGAAAGAGCTGAATGTCATCTGCATATTGATGATACTAGACTCCAAATCCCCTGATGACCTCACCCAGCAGCCTGATGTAGATGTTGAACAGTGTCAGGGACAGAACCGAGCCCTGGTGAACCCCACAAAGGAACTCCCAGGAGTGCGAGCACAAGTCCCCCAATGTTATCTTCTGGAACCAACCCCAAAGGTAGGAGGAGAACCACTGTAACACAATGCCCTCCAAACTCCCTAGAGCTGGTCCAGCAAAATACCATGGTCTGGTATCAAAAGCTGCTGAGAGATCAAGGAGAATCAACAGGGTAGTATTCCCCCTTTCTCTCCCAATTAAGGTCATCCATTGGGGTGACCATGCCATAACTAACCCTGAAACCAGAGTGACATGGGTTCTGAAAATCAGTTTCTTCCAAGTAAACCTGCAGTTGAGCCATCACTACTGTCTCCAGGACCTTAACCAAAAATAGGATGTTGGCCACCAGGTGATACTTGCCCAGCACCAAGGGGTACAACAAAAGCCCTTCAAAAGGGGGCAGACTAGCACCCCTTTCAAAAGTGCTGGCACTGCCTTTTCCATCAAAGAGGCATTTGCCACCTCCTGAACACACTGAGTCATCCCTCCCGCCCCCAGCTAGCTTTATTCAGCCAAGATGGACAGGGGTCTAGGGACTAGCAGTAGGCCGCATCCCTGCAAGCAACTTGTTCATGTCCTTGAACTTCAAAAATGAAAACTGATCCAATAAAACTGGACCAGATGGTTCTCCGGACACCTCCACAGGATGTTGATCAGTGGTGGAGTCCAATTCTATTAAGGAATAGGACAAAGGATGATACTGTTATGCACCCTCCCCTGCTTTCCTAAATAGCGAGGCATTCTAGAATTAGCATGTCATTTCATTGGGTTAATATTCTTTGGAGGGGAGAGAGCACCGGAGACTGATGGTGTTTTGGAATATTAGATTGATTTGCAAATGTTCAAGAAGAGCCTGGGAAGGCTATTCTACAGATTCCCCTCATCCACTACGCTGCATCAGATCCTCATATAGAGAAAGAAAGAAATCGGGCACCTACGAAGGGCTCCAGGCAAATCCCAGAGTGTCTGTCTGATTCTCTCTTTCTCTCTTTTATCCAATATATAAAACATTTCCTTTTATATTCCCACATCTATTCACTCCCTGAAGCCAAGGGTGGGGGATTCTCTCCCCTAAGCTCTGACGGACTGCTTGACTAAAACCATTAAGGCTCCTTGAAGGGAATATCTACAGACATTAAAACATTACCATATCTTTTGTCATTTAGGACAGACTGAGCCACAGTGATCAGTATCCAAGTCAACTACAATACGTAGCATTTGTATAGCACATGTGGAGCATTCAGAGCACTTGACATATTTTATCTCTGTAGTGCTTATAACAATCAGGATTTCACTGTGATTGTCCCAGTGTTGTAGATGGGGATGGTTGAGGATGACTGAGACAGGAGTATAATGGTTTGCCTACAGAGATCAAACAATATGTAAACCACACTTAAAGGTTACCCTACACCAGCCATCGAAGCTGGTGGAATTCAGTTCCCAATCAGTTACTTTGTCCATGGTTAGGGTTACACAGTAGCAACAACAGCGTCAGGAGAAGGGCTGACTTCTAAAGTGCTATAACAGTTGATTCATGGGATTACCAATCTTCAAGTAGGGCCTGAAGCTCTCTCAGAACTACAACTGATCTCCAGATTACAGAGAGTTCCTCTGGAGCATAGGTGTCAAACTCAGGCTCTCCAGATGATCATGGACTACAATTCCCAGCAGCGCCTGCTAGCATGGCCAATTGGCCCTGCTGGCATGGGCTGATGGGAATCGTAGTCAATGAACACCTGGAGGGCCTGAGTTTGACACCTATGCTCTGGAGGAAATGGCAGCTTCAGAGGGTAGACTCTATGGCAGCACATCCTTCACCATACTCTATCCTTTCCGTGAACCGCCTTCAAATCTCCAGGAATTTATCAAGGTAAAGTTGGAGTTAGTTACCATGTTCTTATATCCTGAGGTGGTTAAGAACAAGGCAAGTATATATATTTTTTCAATAAACAAATCTAATGAGTGTGTATTTTATCAACTGATTCTTCCAGCTTTTCATCAGAGTAGCATAAAGTCATAAGAACATAAGAACATAAGAACTAGCCTGCTGGATCAGACCAGAGTCCATCTAGTCCAGCATTCTGCTACTCGCAGTGGCCCACCAGGTGCCTTTGGGAGCTCACATGCAGGATGTGAAAGCAATGGCCTTCTGCTGCTGCTGCTCCTGAGCACCTGGTCTGCTAAGGCATTAGCAATCTGAGATCAAGGAGGATCAAGATTGGTAGCCATAGATTGACTTCTCCTCCATAAATCTGTCCAAGCCCTTTTTAAAGCTATCCAGGTTAGTGGCCATCACCACCTCCTGTGGCAGCATATTCCAACACCAAATCACACGCTATGAAGAAGTGTTTCCTTTATTAGTCCCACTTCTTCCCCCCAGCATTTCCTTTTCAATGAATGCCCCTGGTTCTAGTATTAGTGAAAGAGAGAAAAATTCTCTCTCTGTCAAATATTTTCTACCCCATGCATAATTTTATAGGATCTCAATCAGTATCCCCTCAGGACGCTCTTCCAAACTAAAGAGTCCCAAACGCTGCAGCTCTCCTGCATATGAAAGGTGCTCCAATCCTTCAATCATCCCTCGCTGTTCCTTTCCTCTGCACTTTTCTATCTTTCTTCCGACATCCTTTTGAGATGTATACCTCAGAACTGAACACAGTACTCCAAGTGCGTGTCGCATCTTACCTGGCTTTATATATATGTGGGCATGACAATCTTTGCAGCTCTTTATTCTCAATTCCTCTTCCTAAATATCCCCAGCATAGAGTTTGCCTTTTTTCACTGCCAGCTATGCATTGAGTTGACATTCTCATGGAACTACCAACTAAGACGCTTCAAATCCCTTCCTCCTGGTAATTGTGACTGATAGCATCTCGACCCCTGTAGCGCAGTATGTGAAGTTTGGACTTTGCCTCACGCATCACTCTCACATTTCGCTACATTGAACTGCATTCTTGCCATTTCAGCCCACTCACCTAATCCTTATCAACAATGTCCCCTGAGCTCTTCGCAATCCTTTTGTGGTTCCTTACCACCCTACATAATTTGTATCATCTGCAAACTTCTTGGCCAAATTAAGCACTACCTGCACCCCTACTTCCTCCCAGGTCATTTATGAATAGGGTTAAAGAGCACTGGTCCCAAACGGATCCTTTGGGGACACCCACCTTGGCTACATCTCTCCATTGTGAGAACTTCCCATTTATAATTCCACCCCTTTGTTTCCCTAAGGTTCCCTCAACCAGTGTTTTAAATCCATAGGAGGGACTTCCTCTTATTCCCTTCCATTGCTGAGTTTTCTCAACAGCGTCTCTGGTGAGGAACTTTGTCAAAAGCCTTTGGAAATCCAAGTAGATGTAAATGTCCAATTTGGTTCCCCCTTATCCACATGTCTGTTTACACCCTCAAAGAACTCTAGTAAGTTTGTAAGACAGGACTCTGTTCTCTACAAAAGCCATGTTGACTCTTCCTCAGCAAGCAGGTCTTGCTTTCTACATGTTTAATAATTCCTTATTCTTAATGATAGATTCTACTTCACTTCATTTACCAGGAACAGATGTCAAACTGACTGGCCTTGTAACCTTCCTCGGTCCCCCCCTAGACCTTCTTCTAAAGATTCAAGTGACATTGGCCATCTTCCAGTCTCCAGGGATGGAGCCTGACTTCTGGGATAAGTTGCATATTAATGTGAGAACATCAGCTAACTTTCATGCTTGAGCTCTCTTAAGAACTCTTGGATGAATGCAATCTGGGCTAGGGATTTGGTAGCATTTAGTTTATCAATGGCTGCCAGAACTTCTTCCCTTGTCTACCACACTAACTTCGCTAGCGTTCCTGAGTTCACCTCTCCTAAGAAGCTTGGTCTCAGGTGCAGGAATTTTCCTCACCTCCTCTTGGAGTGAAGACAGATGCAAAGCATTCATCTCAGCTTCTCTTGCAATCCTCCCTGTCACCTTTTAGCACACCTTTTGTTCCTTCATCGCCTAACTGGACCTACCGGGCTTCCCTAGCTGGTTTTCTTCCTGCTTTTGATGTACTTGAAGAACTGTTTGTTGCTAGTCTTGATGTTAGCGTAGCCATGCTGCTCTCATAATCTTTTTGCCTCCCCTTTACATTGCTAACTTGCTTTCTTTTGCCACCATTTGTGTTCTCTCTCTCTCTGGTATTCTTCATCCCAGTTAAAAGCACTTCCATTTTCTAAAAGACATCTTTTTTTTTCCTAATACTAATTACTTACCTCAACCCTCCCCTTTGTTAACCATGGTGGCTTTCTCTTTTTGACTGAAGTGGCTGCCTTTCCTAACTCCAAGTGAACACATTCCAGCTGAGCTTTTAAGATTGTGTTTTTAAATAACCTCCAAGCACCTTTGGACATTTTGACTCTCTTGATTTTCCCTTTCAGCTTCCTGCGCACTATCCCCCTCATCTCTTTGAGAAATTTCCCTTTCTGAAGGCAAATGTAACTACATTAGTAGTTGTCACTTGTTAAACGGTGATGCAGAGGCCTGGACCTTGGACAGCATTGTGGTCGCCTGTTCCCTATCGGGCTCCAACAACACTGGACTTCCTCACACTCAGTGTCCTGGGTCCCACATAGAATTAGATCTAGGATCACATCTCCCCTGGTTGGTTCTACAACCATCTGCTCTAAGCCACATTGTATGGATCACCCATACAATACCTTGGCTGGAATAGCATAATACATAGTTGTGTATATAGCTAGCAGCCAATTGCACACCAAGACCAGAAAGAAGAAAGATCCATATCAAAGGTGTACAGCAGATAATCTACATATCACCAGTAGATGATCTTCATTTCATTTAGGAATCAGTTTAAAAAGGCAAACACAACTATAAGGATCTCTAACCAGGAAGTTTACGATGTAGTAACAGGGCACTCATTTAGAATCTGAGCAAGGAAACAAGTCCATCTATTGAGCTCTGCAAACAGCCTCAATCCAGTTTCTTTTACATATTGTTCTCCAGTTGTTATAAACTCATATCTCCTCAACAGGAAGTGGTTAGAATAGAGACTGATAACCCCAACAAAGGGGGAAAAAAATCTTCTCCACCCACAGAGTATCATTAGTCATCAGATTAAAAATAATCTGTAGCAACCACAACATTGGAAGTACTGGAAAATTCTCCTTATGACTAATGTAGTATGTTTTAATGCTTATGAGGGCCATTTACAAAACATTACCGTTAGAGCTATTCATGGTCTCCCCACAAATTATACTTCAAACTATTTACATTCAATCTATATCCTGCTTTTAGTTCATGACCTGACCCTTCAGGTGATGCTGTTGCCTCTGGGGAATAAGACTAGTGTGCATTGTTGCTTATGTTGCCACATAGCTTGTGTCCAGTGAGATTTCTATCAATTCCCTAGATTAATTACATTAACAATCTTCATGCATACCATCTAAGTCTCTTTGGGCTGCCAAACTCTCTGAGGTTTCAGTCTACCCTTTCCTAGAGGGGATAGAGTATGTGCCCCTCTGACCCAGAAACTTGCTAGTTTGAAAATCCTTTAACCTTCTGCTAACTGTGTGGCTACTTCCTGGATACCAGTCTGTCTTGCAAAGAAATTCAATCCGTGATATATGCTAATTATTCCATTCCTTCTTTAGGAAAAGATGTGTGGTAAATGTAATCAGTAGGTTACTTCTGCTACTCCTTTCATCTGCAGGTGGTCACGTCTCCTGTAAAAATACTAAATTTCCTTTCTGCTGCTGCTTTGCTTTTCATTTATTACATTTTTACCCTGCCCATTCTTTAAAGGAGACCAGGGTGGTTACATGGTTCTTCCCTCCCCCATGTTAGCCTCACAGTTCTATAAGTAGGTTAGCTTAAGAGGCAGTGGTTTTCCATAGATTCTGAGTAGTGTCAGGTCCTTATCTAACTGAATGTCATCAGGTGGCATGTGCAGATTTCTGATAAAACCAGCCAACCAGGGAATACCGCAGTCCTAGACAAAGGTTAACCTATATGGTCTTATGACAAAAGCTAGCAGCTTCTTTCTTGCTGGCTTTTTTATTGGGGTCTATCTCCCCTTTTTTTTGTTTGTGGGCTTACAAGGCAGCAGTCAGGGCTTAAGTTGACATTAAGAGAGACATGGACCTGCCAACTCTCCAATCACTTTGCCCCACTTTGCCTTGGTAACATTTAGGCAAATATAGTCTTGTTGATTCAGTGAAACTGAATCAGTAAAAAACCTGAAAAAGCCTTATTTGGTTCTTGGGGTTTTTATTTGGCCCTAAATAAAACCCCCAAGCTGAATTCTTAGCAAACCCAACAAGCCAAATCGTTATTTGGCTTATCAGGTTTTGATCTTTTAAAGTTTAAAGGGAGTCTTCCATAACAACTAGCTGCTTGGAGTCCGTTTAAAGTGATTGAAAATGTCTTTTTCAAACTGGAGAATCCCACCCCCTGGAGAATCCACCCCCTCCACTATACTTTCCTTTGCTTGGTGACTGTTGGGCTTTCCTCACCAGAGACTATTGAGAAAACTCAACAATCAAGGAATAAGAGGGGAAGTCCTCCTATGGATTAAAAACTGGTTGAGAAACAGATGGGTGTAAATGGGAAGTTCTCACAATGGAAAGATGTAGGGAATGGTGTTCCCCAAGGATCTGTTTTGGGACCAGTGCTCTTTAACCTATTCATAAATGACCTGGAAGTAGAGGTGGGTAGTGTGTTGGCCAAGTTTGCGGATGATACCAAATTATGTAAGGGTGGTGAGAACTGCAAAGGACTGCAGAAGGCCTTTGCTTTCACATCCTGCAAGTGAGCTCCCAAAGGCACGTGGTGGACCACTGCAAGTAGCAGAGTGCTGAACTAGATGGACTCTGGTCTGATCCAGCAAGGCTCTTTCTTATGTTGCTACTTAAATCCTAGCAATGTTGCTGAAGCTGCCTGAAGTCTTTGTCTCTCCTTCCTTGGCATCTGCTGAACTTTGCATGCTCTGTGTGTTGGTTTTTAGGGGAACAAATGGGAAAGCCTTCTGGAGATTCACTTCTAGGCAATGAGTCCCATGCATTTATGCTGGGACTTAGCACCTCTAGTGACAAAAAAGGGGGAGAAAGCTGACTGTCGCCAATGAAATGTGAGTGTAACTAGCAAAACTGCTCCTTGCCCAATCAGGGAAGATTTTTATTCTGAGGGATATTGTCAGACTTCTGGATTTTGGGTGCCTGGCTGGCCCAAACAGTATAAATTACAGTTCTGGTTCCTAGCCAGCCCATTTTGTTTCAGAGTGAGGTGGAATGATAGTTTAAGGATTTCCCTTTGGCTTTTGAACTTGTCCTCCCTCTGTCTGGTCTTTGGAGAACCTTTGGAGAACCTAGTACCCAGTCTAAGCCTATACAGGCCTAATTTTACCTGCTTATTTAAAAGTTACCTTAAGAGGAATCCCCCCCCCACTTTGTGTAAAAGTTATATAATTGACTATAATTGTGTGTCTTCTTTGAAAGTTCTGCATTTCTGAATTAAGGTTGCTATTGTTGTAGCGTTAATAGGTTTGGGGGGAGGACTTTTAAAAGCATATAGTTAAATCACCCCCACCCCCCCTTCACATTTGGGTTCTTTTGCTTTCTGCCTTTACCATTGTTTCTTGATTGTTGGATTTTGGTTGGGTTTGCTGCTGTTTGAAGATTTTTGGTTAAGGTTTACTCCCATATCCCATGATTGATTTTTCCCCTTTGGTCCTTTTCTGTGCTGTTTCTGTTTTTGGTGGCTTTGTGGTGTTTTCTGGCAGATTTGTATAATTAAGGCTTACCAGATAGTACAGTTTAAATACTTGAATTTTCTTCCACAACCCTTTTGGTGTTTTTCCTTCCTGCTGGTTCTGTGTTTTGTGGTTTCTGTTTGGTTTTCTTGCTGGTATTATTGTGGGCTGGATGGGCCGGTGGGTCTCCCCACATTAGTTTATTAGGTTTTTTTTTCAGAGGGAGGGGTTGTTTCTCTTTTGGGAAAAATGGAGTAGCGTAGTTGTGGTAATATTTCTGGGTTCTCTATATTTTAGCCACAGTTTTTCCAATCGTTAGATTTAATTAGAGGCTAGTTGTAGAAGACTTGGTAGGTTTGTTTGAGTTTTTTGAATTAAATTCAGTGCTGTAGGGTTTCAGTCTCCTACTTAATAGGATATTTGAAGGTTCAAATAAGAGTGAAGGTTCTGGGTCTGCAAACTCTTAAATAGTGTAAGATAACCTTTTTGGATTCAGTCCCACATTCTCCACAGGGTTGACTTAGACACTAGATACTTAGGCCTCAGAATTTGTAGAGCCGCTCTTTCCAGGTTCCTTTGGAATTTGGGGCAGCTTTTAGTACTATCACACTGTAGGACTTAGTTTAAACTTTATCTACTTTCCCCTTTTCTAAAAAGTTTCACCTTTCATCCCCAGGTCAGGGTAATTGGAGGCTAATGTCAGAGAGATGTAAGAATAGATCACTAATTAGTTTTTTTTAAGAAAGCCTTTTGTATTGAATCAAGATCAGGTTTGAAAACTTTTACATTTGAAAAAAAAATCTGGAGGGAGGGTTCCTAAAAAGCTGTCAGGGTTTGCTATGTGGCAGTTCAGGTCAACTTGCTAGGGCACTTAAGTCAGATTTTGGCTAAGGGAAATAACGACTGGTCGGAAGGAAACTCAGCGGGACCCGGGGGGGGGGGGAATGAAGGAGAAAATTAGAGGGGTGAAGGGGTTGGGGAGGACTTTGGCCTTCCCCAGCCTGTGGTAAGACCTCCTCCAGAGCCACCTTCTACCACCTTGTTATCTGGCTAGAATGGTGCGATGAAGGTGCCCCGCAAAGCACTCTTTGTTGCTGAGGTGGCTGCTGGTGTAGATCCACCTTCACAGGACACTGCAGGTGGTGGCAGTGCAGTGGCCTGCTGCACACACTGCCCCTTCTCAGGCTGCTGATGTTTCCCCCACTTCCCAGCAGGAGGAGGAGGAGATGCCTGAGCTGTCCTTGGTGGTGAAGTTGGAGGAGGGGTATGAGTCCCCTCTGAAGAACTTTTCACCCAAGGACACAGAGGAGGAACTATGTGGGGAGGTGATGCCAACATCATCTTGCTCCATGGTTTCTTCAGAGCCCAGCAGATCCTCTGAGGGGATGCAGGAGCAGAGGGCAGAGTTGGAGGAGGAGGAACAGATGGAGGTGCCCCTGAGGTGTTGACCTCTCTTAGACCCTCTTCTCTTCTGTCACCTCTTCCTGAGCTCCCTTGACATGACATGTCTTTTCAGAGCTCCTCACTGGAGGCAGCTCGAGGTGTACCTGCAGCCAATGACCAGTGCGAGTGCACCTTCACATCCATGGTCTGAAAGTACTTCCAAGTGACAGTGGATGATCTTTATTATGTACAGTACCAGCTGTGTAGAGTATGGATCAGTCATGACAGTGACACCATAATTTCACAACCTCCTGACTCCAGAACCATCTGAGGAGGAGGAAGAAGAAGAGTTTGGATTTATATCCCCCCTTTCTCTCCTATAGGAGACTCAAAGGGGCTTACAATCTCCTTGCCCTTCCCCCCTCACAACAAACACCCTGTGAGGTGGGTGGGGCTGAGAGAGTTCCGAAAAGCTGTGACTAGCCCAAGGACCATCAGGCAGTGATTCTTCAGGGGGAGGCAGAGACTGGTGAGGTGGCTGGGGGGCCATAAGCCAGGCCTGAGGTGAGTAGTCCATTGACCTTGTCTCATGCTGGCAGGGGCCGATGGGAATTGTAGTCCATGAACATCTGGATTGCCATAGGTTCGCCACCACTGCCATAGTAACTCAGGCCTACAGAATGGTAGAATGCATCAGGTTCCACAGGTTCTGCTTGCTGCCTGGTACACACCTCCCTCTCGGTTCCAGCTGAAGAGGAATGTGATGCCAGGAGTGTACAGGTCTGTGAAGGTCTACATGAAGGCAGAGTGCTCATGCAAGGACTGTGCACTTTACAATGGACATCTGGACCTGTCAGCATGTGGAGAAAACCTACCATGCACTCACTCTGCACTGGTGGCAACCCATTGATATTCTGGATCAGGGAGAGGGCCAATGGGCTGGCTATTGCCATGCTTTGCTCCATGCTGAGGTACTCAACGAGGCACACACATTGGGCAATATCACTGCTGCTTCCAACCACAGCTATGGGTGAAGGTAGGCAGGGACCTCATCATGGGCAGACCAAACATCAGGGCAGCAGCAAGGGCATTGGGTCTGAAGCACGTTTAATGTGTGGCCCACCTTCTCCAACTCATGTTGAAGGATGCCCTTGGCCTGGGTTCTGTAGAGAATCCCAGGATAGATACAATGCTTGTACGTTCTGGCATCTCCTCCAGAAATGCCAGCACATCATGGGTCTCTTGTGGGGGAGGGCAAGGAAGGAGTTTGTAAGGCATTTTGAGACTCTTTATGGTAGAGAAAAGTAGGGTTTAAAAACCAACTCTTCTTCTATAAGCAAATGGTCAGTTAAGCTATATATTTTAATTATCCTACCTCAGCTTCTTGTGGTAGTAAACAGGAGGAGATGCATAGCAATTGGTAGATAACATGCAATTAATGTGCCTAATTTTCATAATATACAAGTGAGGCCACCTGGATTTAGAGAACTTGAATGTAGCAATCCTATTTAAGCCCCAGGATTTATTTCCAATAAGTGTATTTAGGATTACAGCCTTTATAAGTACCCCCCCCCCACAGAATATTAGAACCTATGATTTAATTTTCAGGAGTCATGACATTAGCTGCAGGGGTGAGCTACCACCTTTTTCCGTGATAGAAGCTTCATATCTTTAACAATTCTGCAATGAGCAAAAATTCAACAGGTGCATCCTGTTTAGGGTTGCCAGCCTCCAGGTGGGGCTGGAGATCTCCTGCAATTACAGCTGATCCTCAGAATACATAAATACCCCCTACTGGCTGGGCTCCCAGCCGGCAGCCTGCAGTCCCTTCTGGCCTCCCCTCGGGGAGGCCAGAAGAGACTGCCGTCCCCAGCCTCAGAGAGCTGCTTTTATAAACACTGAGGCCAGGGGGTGGGGCTCAGGGGGTGAGGCCACACCCCTCCCCTCCCCTGGGGGCGTTGCTATGCCTCTCCAAGCCCCTAACCCTAACCCCGAACCCACCCCATAAAAAATCTATACTTACGTCATTGGGGGTGGTCTAATTTTTGTGTCAAAAAATCACATACCAAACTGACCAGTCAAATCTCTACATTTTAACCAATTTAGCACAGATCCACTGCCATAATATGGCATTCAGGGTGCCTTATAAACTTGCAAAGAGAATACTACCTATAGAAGCCAGCTAGTAAAGCTACAGTAATAAAACAGACAGAATAAAAAGTTTCAGATATCAGTAGAAGTATCAGCAAACACAACCAATAATCTGGAAATAGCAATAACCAGAAAAACAAATACTGAAAAGAAAAGGAGTATTAGTATGGATTTAAATCTTCTGTCTTTTTTGCAACTCTAAGACTACAGAATTAAAAAGTCAGCTGTTTTCAAAATGTTGTGTCAGCTAATTAAATTGGGTGTTACTGTAACAAGCTGGGCTTTGCCTGGTGATCAGGCAATAAACATTTGGAATTTGATAGCTTCTGGAGATTGTGATCACAGTGAGGAGCTGGCATTTTAGCTGCACGTGGCACAAGAGTAGTTGAGTGAAATGTGTAGGATGCCCGGCTAAATAACAGAGATACAAATCAAACATGCTTTGGGCTTGCTTGGGTGGGTGGCTTGCACTCCAGACAAAAAAATTGCGCATTGTTTTGGAAACAATAGTGCAAGCATATTATTATTGCATGATCTTTTGAACCCAAGCAGTACCATGTTAAAACTCCATTGCAAGAAAACATTTTTACAACCCAAAATAAATTATTTATCAGATATTGTTTTATTTTTTATTTTATTTATTTAGTCACACAAGTTTTATCCCTGCCCTCACAAGGGCCACCATGTCAGCTAACAAATTAAAACATACCTAATATAATGTACACTTTAAAACCATTTAAAACCAACCCTCCCCCCCAACCACATATCATTAAAAGAATTAAAAATGGAGCTAAAATAAATACAATGACATAAAAATAACAATTAAAATATTGGCCAGGAAGGAGAGATCACTGAGGGAATGTCAAACAAAACAAAAAAAGTCTTCTCCCACAAGTGGAATATGACTACAAAAGGGGACAGGTGGAAAGAGTTTCAGAATTTTGGTGCCATGACTGATTAGGACCTCTCCTGCCTATACATGAAGCTGCCTTGCTGACTCAGACCACTGGTCCATCAAGATCAACATTGTCTACTTAAAGTGGAAGTGGCTCTCCAAGGTCCCAGAGTGAGGTCTTTCACATCACTTCCCACCTGGTATTGGGGCCGATATTATTAATTTGTTCATAAGTTATCTGGATCTAGGGGTGAGTAGTGTAGTGGCCAAGTTTGCAGATGACACAAAATCATTCAGGATGATGAAAACCAAGAATGACTGTGAAGAACTCCTGGAAGTTCTCCACAAGTTCCATGAGTGGGCAACAAATGAAGTTCAGTGTTGATAAGTGTAGGGTGATACATGTTGGAACAAAAAAATCCCACTTCAGGTACAGGTTAATGGGATTTGAACTTGCTGAGATTGAGAGGAAAACATATCTTGGGGGGTGTAATAGGTGGCTCAATGAAAGTGTCATTTTAATGGACAACTGCTGGAGAGGAAAGAGTTTAAGAAGCTAGTCTTTCTCTGGATCCTCTGTAGCTATTTTTTTTGTTCAAGGAAAAGACTGTAGGAGAAAAAAAGACACAGAACTCAGGATAATCTTTCTTCACTTATTTTATTACTTCACTTATACCCCAACTTTCTCCCAAATGAAGACCCAAAAAGGACCACATGCTCAAATGATAAGAATGTTGGCCCATTAATGCATCTGTCAGGAAAGGGTATTCCATAGATGGGGTGTTACCATCTCTCCCTTGTCACTACCTAAATTCAGAAGGCAGGGGTTCTTGGAAAAGGCTTCTGAAAAGACCTTAAAATCAAGTAAGTTAATATGGGAGGAAGAGTGCTATGCCTCTATCTAAGGAGGACTACAAAAAACATATTAGACTAAGGTGGTAAAAGTTGCCTTGTACTATCGATGCCACTTGAGCATTCATTATAATGACTGTGAATTTGCCCTTTAAGTATGAATGCAAGCTTGCCTAGAAGAAATGGAATCCCACTTCTCAGAACCACTGAACCACCTATGTTTAAATGGGAGTGAGGCAAACAAGATGCCTCGCAAAGGCAGGTATCCTTTTAAAGAGTACATAACCTCTGCCATGCTGTGAAACAAGCAAAATTTGATCTGGTGTAGCTTTTGCTCAATAAAATGGCACCTGTTGAATTGTTGCTTGTGATGCAGCATGTAAAAATACTGATCTCCTGTCAAGAAAACAAAATAATCACTGCTTAAATCCAGGCTATGGACTGCAGGTTAAACCTGACCTGCCACAAATTAATTGCTTTGCAGATTAAGAAGTCTGATAAAAAGCTTACCTCCCACTTTTAATTATTTGTCCTCTTCCAACTAACACCCAGTTAATAAAACCAGGATAATACTTTCCCTCCTTCTCTGTTCTCTGAACAGATTTTGGGAGACTATAGTTCCAGCCTGGCTCTTGCTAACCATCTGTACTTAAGGGGACCAAATGCAACAGAAAACAAAGGCTCTTATCTGTACTCTTAATAGGTGTGTAAAAGAGGGAACTTTGTCAAGTTCAGCTTGACACTTAGAGGTGATAATACTATGCTGAAAATATGATTGCAGTACCAATTGTTATGGAAACACGGAACTACTTTTCCTTATATTTTGGTCACCCTCTTCACAATTTTGCTTTGGGCAACTGATTTTTACTGAGCCCCAGTTTTCCACCTGTAAAGTGGAAGTAATTCTGACCTGATGGCAAACCCAATGAATACTGCCATATGAACATGGCAAAGGTGTCACCAGATTCCTAGAATCAAGAACAGTGCTACTTATTTTGTTCCGTGCCTTTCTTCACACCTCTGCTTCCTTCTTCCTTACCTAGCCTGCTCTTCAGCATGTTCTTACCCTCTCAGTGCTTTTTTTGGCTTAGCTATATGCTGTCCTGTTGCAAAAGCATGAGTGCCACCACAGTAATGAGGAGGATGTGGATGAGATTATTACTCTTTTTTGTCCTCCTTAATTTTACTGTAGAGAAAAGTAAAACGGAGCATGTTTGCCTTCGGCTCTAAAATGCTCATGGCAAGGTCTGTGTCGATATCTGCCTTTATGTAAACACTTACTGAGCTTCAGCGGATGGCCATTATTTATTTATTTAAAACATTCCAATCCCCTCCCTTCCTCCAGTGAGTTCAGGATAGTGCACATCACAGCGCCCTCAGAACAACCCTATAAAGTAGGTTAGGCACAAGGTCAACCAGTGAGTTTCCTGACAATGGTGAGCCTAGTTTACCGCTTTAGCAATTATACTAAGCTGTTGAGTTTGGAGCAGCAAAAAAGCTGCTACGTTTTTAAATGAAGGTAAGTTGCTGCTGACAAGAAATGTTATTTAATCTTTGGAACAGATTCTAGTCCCAAGCCTTTCCAATATGCATGGTTTTTCCAGTCATAACATTTCTCATTTTTCTTTGTAGGCATATTGTTGTCCTCAGGGACGGCATTCCTCAGAGTGTATGGCTATATGAATGCTGTTTTCAAGATGGTGGATTCTGAAGCAAAATCTGAAGGAGCAAAAAGCCAAACGCTCCCCCTCACAGTTGTGGGAAGAGAAGCACAGAGACCAATTCAGCCTCCTTGAGCTGCCAGGAGTTCTGCCACTATCATTCAGCTAGGAGAGAGGGACCAACAGGCTGAAGGCAGAACAATGGAGAAAGGGCTGTCAAAAGACATGCCCAAGAACAGAATGGTGGGAGGGGGAATGATGAATAGATGCTTCCTACACATGTTTACAAGGACAGGCATTGATACCACCATGCTGAGTGCCTCCAGGGTCACTAACACAGAGGGATGAGATAAAAGAGTCACTGTCAGTGCAGCAGCCTCAGGGCACAAAGAATTTCCATCAGAAGGACCAGAAAATAAGAGACACTGTGAAGTTAGGAGTTGTAGCTTCATGTGTGGCAGAAAAGCATCTGGGAGTAGGATGCAGCTAGATGTGGTACTAAAATGCTTCCTGTTTCACTACAACAGCTCCAAGATTTAATGCTTACTAATGAGGATATAATTACATGTCACAGCCATTGTTTGCATAGGACTCAGAATACAGGCCTATACACAACTGCCTCAGCTGCTTTCTTGCATGGATGAGGAATGTGGGAAAGAGGGATAATGGATATGCTGTAGATCTGCAGCTTCCATACAACTGCCACTCTGGCATTTTTGGCTGAATACTGCACTTCATCCATTATGACATAATCAATAGCCAAATTTGCTCCTGTCCTTCCAGTACTAGCTTAGTTAGAAATCTGTGGGTTGGAAAATGCCTTCAAGAGGTTTCCTACATTTCAGATAATAAAACAAACTAAAACACCTTTCTCATAATGACAGCGTTCAGGTTACTTATTTTCACCCTCTTCTAAGTTTAGTATCGTATTGTTTACATTCTTGAGAATAGTTTGAGTTATAGTATACGTTATTAAGGATGATATACATATATATTTTTTAAAAACTCAAATTGGGCATGTGAAATAAACTTCTGTTTATTTTACTTCACTTACATCCCACCTTTCTCACCAGTGGGACCCAAACAGGCTTACTTTTTTTCTTCTCTAAGGCTGTTTCCACACGGCCAGAGGCAGCGGCTTCCCACCGGCTTTAATGAAGCTGATGGAGCATTGGGACCGTTTGCCCAGGGTGTCTGTGAGGGACTTACCTTGTGTTCCTCTGCAGCTCCAGGTGGCTGGAAAGACACATCAATGTTGCCCTCCAACCCTCGGGGGTCACAGGGCAGCGTGGGCATGTCATTCCAGCCACCTGGAGCTGCAGCGGAATGCAAGATAAGTCCCTCGCAGACACTGGAGGGGCCAAAAGTGGCACCCTCACGCCAGTGCTGTTTGCACTGCGCTGGCGGGAAGACGCCGCTTTTCAAAAACTTCACTCAACAAGTGAGGTTTAAAAGCGGCGTCTTCATGCTACTTGGGAGGGGGCGAGGACGCAGCAGCAGCACCTCCTGTGCGAACAGCACCCCAGGGAGGCGTTTTTCCATCCCTAAGGCGCTGTTATTTGGCTGTGCAGATACAGCCCAGGTTAGGTTGAGTGTATGTGACTGGCCCAAAGTCACACAGCAAGGTTCCATGACAGAGGGGGGCTCTGAACCTGGGTATCCCAGATAAGCTGCTTTTGGTCCCCAAAGGGGAAAAAGGCTGGGCATTATTGGATTAAATGATTGTTTAAAAAATGAACTTCACAGCCCCATGGTGGCATTTTGCTTACCTTTACCAATACTGTTCTGGACTTGCCACTTTCATCTTTCAGGCTTTGCTGTTTGAAAAACTGGTTGGTGATGTGGCCAAGAATGCCCTCTCTTGGCCCTTTATTGGTTCACCAACCTGCTCCTTTCTTTGACAACCAATCTGCCCATGCAAATCCATATGACTGATCTCATGGTTGACTTACTGTCATATGCTCTATGTTGAGATGCCATCAGAAATGGCAGCTAGTCCCCTTCACAGTCCCAAATGTTGCCCATTTGGGACCAGCTATATTAGTCGTTTGTTTCTGAATTTAATTCAAGGTGTTAGTAATACCCTTTAAAGCCCTTCACGGCTTACAGCTCCTTCAGATATGGCTATACTCATATGTTCCTATGCAACAACTATAGGCTGATACCTGATGGCTGTTCCCCATTCAGGATGGGCCACCCAGTATCAGAGATCCAGCGTACCTCTGATAGTAGTTAAAGTGTCTAACTATAGTAGTTAAAGTGTCTAACTACAGTAGTTAAAGTGTCAAACTGGGATCTGGGAAACCCAAGTTCAAATCCTACTCTGCCATGGAAGCTTGGTGGGTGACCATGGGCCAGCTTCACCCCCTCAGTTTCTACCCCGGCAAGTATTCGACTGGGAGACCTCCAAGGAATACCGGAGTCATGACATGGAGGCAGGCAATGGCAAATTAGCTTTGAACTTTGCTTGTATTGACCAGAAGTTGCAATAAGTCAGCTGTGCATTGATGGCAAAACCAAAACAACAAAAAGTATCAACCATAGCCCGGGGCCTTTTCCATTGTGACTGCCACTCTGTGGCATGGTCTCGGAGATCTTCAGGAGGTGCTGCAAGTCTTGCTTGTTACCCAGGTATTTTGATGGACTATGGACAACTGAAATCTGTTTTGGGAGGTGGGAGTTGGGGGCGGATAGAGCTAATGGGGATTTGTAATTTTATTTTGGTTTTAATCTGTATTGTTTTGACGATCATTGTAAATTTCCTTGAGCCAAGAAGAAAGGCATGGTATAACTATTTAAGTAAGTAAGTAAAAAAATAAATATGAGCACATTTGCACAAGGGAGGCAGACATCATGCATCTGAATTGCATATGCTTCTGGCAAGCAAGAAGGGCTAGCTATCTCTACCATGTGAGCTTCCCAAGATAAAAAATGGCATGCTGGACTACAGTGACCTTCATCTGGTATAGTCACGCAATCACTAAATTTCAGGCTTCAAGACAGCATTCTGAAAGCATTGTTTTGTTTTTAAACTGGATTTGTTTCAAAATAAAACCACAAAGTACGGTACATGCAATGTAGCTAGCGCCTGTCATCCTCCAGTTTAGGCATGCCAATGTAATGCTAATGGTAACTGTTACTTTGGCCGTTTCTGCACGGCCCCCTCGCGCCCCCACGCCGGCAGGAGTTCCGTCGGCGTGGGGGCGGGAGCCTGCTCGCACGCAAGTGTGCGAGCAGGCAACGGGGAGGCCGGCAGAAGGCAGGGCGGCTCCGCACGGAGCCGCCTCTGCGCCCTCCCCCGCCCCACTTACTGTGTCTTCCTGCATTAAGCCTGCGGTCGCCAGCCCCGCCGCTGCCCTCCGACCCCTGGTCGGAGGACAGTGTATGGGCTGCGACGCCCCGCAGGCGCACGAGGAAGACACAGTGAGAAAGCATCTTAGCGCTGTTCGACCGGCCGCAGGGAAGACGATCCCTCAACAACAACCCTTTAAAGGGTTGCTGTTTAGGGCGGCTTGACGCCGCCCTGGGGGGAGGGAAGAGGCGTCAGGTCGCCGCTGCTGCGTTGCAGCAGCGGCGCCTGTGCGAACGGCGGCCTGGGGGCGCCTTTTTTGGCGCCCCAGGCCGTCGTAAACGGGCCGTGCAGATACGGCCTTTGCAACTATTAAATTGTCACCCGACGGGTTCCCCCCAGAGTTATTTGAGTTATTTATTAAATTGTCTTCCTCTCAGAGACTTATGCTGTGTGGATTCATTCTGTTAATCTATCTACTATTTCCCAAGTATACCCTGTATCTGTGGATATCTAAATCGGAAGATCACAGCCACACTTACTGAAAACAGATTTTTCTGCAAACTTGAGGGACCCCCTTGCATTGGGGCGGGGGAGACAGAAAAAGAGGGAATGTTGGGGTGGGGACGTAGAATGGAAGAGAAAGAAAGGGTGATGATGAGGTGGGGGGCAGGAAAAGAGAAACAGTTATGACTTGGGGGCAATAAGAGGGAGGAAGAATGCTGGGTTGATGGGAAGAGAAATAAAGAGAAAGAGATTGATGGGGCAGGGTGGCAGAAAAAGTGAGAGTGATGGGGTAGGGGGTAGAGAAAGTGACAGGCATGGGCAAGAGACTAAGGGAAGGAGTGGCAGATTGGAGAAAGAGTGAGAGGCAGAGAAGAGGGGAGGAAACAAAGGTGGGGGTGCCCTGTCTTGCAGGTTTCTTGCACTTTGTAGGTTTCTTGCACTTGCAGGTTTCTTGTACTTATTTTTAAAAACATATAACACTGAGTGTTAAAATTGATTTTTTAAAAACTGATTTTTCTGTTTATAGCTTAAGACAAATTATCTTCTAGCAGCCTAAAAAGGCAACTGCAAGTTCAAAGCGAGGGACTGTTGCGTAGGGTGAAGAAATACATACGATATGCACTGCAGACGTTAGCCCCTTTGTAGCATTCCAAGAAAAACACCAGCCCGCCTCCATCCTCTGCTGGTTGCTCTCCGGCCCAGAATTCGCAGCTCATGTGGCTCAAAAGCAGGGCAGAAACCCCCCTCCTACAAAATGCCAAAGTAATTATTTCGCTTTGTCAGCTTGCTAGAAACATTATTATTTTGGTTGGAGGCTGTGTTTTCATAAAGAAAGCCTTTGAGAAAACAAAACAAAATAAAAAAACCCTGAGTGACCTTGCTTTGTTGAGAGCTTTGGCTGAAACTGCAGAGTCATCAAATGCACAGGTGCAGTTTATGACCTCCCTTCCCCCCCCCCCCCCCATCTGGGCTGCCTCATCCCCTACTTGGTTAAAATTAAGGAATGAAAAGACATGAAAGGAAAACAAGCACCGAGTCTGAAATCTTTGCTTGAATGAGCTGACAAGCGGAAGATGGCGACTGTCTCTACCAGCTTCTGCCCAAACAAAACGTGTACTGTGAATCTGTGGCTTCTTGAACTGAGCATGGTTTGCAGTCAGGATTTCTTGTGGGATAGAAGCTGCTGCACTTCCAGTGACCTTTCAAAACTTTAAATTTTATTGTCCTTTGCCCATTATTTTTAGAACAAGGAGGAATGAAAAGAAGTAACAATTGATGCTTGTATGACTGATTGAGCCTGCCCCCTACCATATATCACAGCTCCAAATCTTGTTTTGTGTGAGCATGTATGTAAAGTGCCATCAAGTCACAAACTTATGCAACCCTGGACGGTTTTCAAGGCAAGAGAGGAGTGGAAGTGGCTTGCCATTGCTTTATTTATATTTGCTAAAAATCCCCCCTCCCCCACCCACTCACACAAAAGTTTTGTGGTCACAGCCATGCTGAGGAAATGACATATTAGCAATCAGGCAACTTCTCAGTAGATTAAAAAAATATCTACACTATACAATGTTGCGGGAAGCTGTGGGGCACTGTTATTTTCTCCACACAACAGTGGCCCTGAGACTGCTCCATGAAGGAATATTTTGGATGCATGAATAGGGAATTTGAAGACTTCCATCCATGCATTAAGGAGGGAATATTTGCAAGAAAAAATTTCTGTGGCTGCCCTATAACTTTTCAACTCCATTCCTGTAAAGGCTCACCATTGTCTGAGTCTGATCACTGTAAAGTTTTCTTTTTTGGGCTGGTTTTTAGCAGCTGAATTTAAATTAGAATGGGATCATTTTAATTTCTATTTTTAACAAGTATTTTATATTCATTTGGTTTCCTTTTAAATGTAAAAGTGGCTGGTGTCCAACATCTTCTGTTACTCAGCCTGGGTCTCAGAAAAGAGTACTTTTAAAATAGAAAAATCCCTTAATACATAAATTGTTGGCAGCCAGGCCCATAGCAAGACGGGGGGAGGGAGGGGCGGCATTTTCCAAAATGCCCTACCATTCATGTCTTAGTATCCTAGACAGTTTGGATTAAGATGGATGCCATCTTAATTTGTGGACTGTGATACCAAGAAGGGTCTGCCTGAACATGCCCCCCCAAACAAGCATCTATAGCACTAGATAGTGACCCTTTCTGCACAAATTCCCAAAGGCCGTTTCCGCACGGCCCTTTAATGGCGCCCTGGGGATGGGATAAGCTTGGGTCCCCAGGGAGCCGATTCGCATTGTGGCGCCCCCCCCCCTCCCCCAGGGCGACATCAAGCGTAGCCCTGAAAAAACAACCCTTTCAACACAGGGGTTGTTTTTCCCTCAACAGCGCATGTTCGGTGATGCGCGCAATAACAGCAACCGCCGGGGAACATCGCTGTTTCCTGTCAATTGACTCACCTTGTCCCCGTTGAGCATTGGCCTGCTGGCCGTCGAGAGCCCGCTCCGCACGCTGTCCCTCCGACCCCTGGAGGTCGGAGGGGCAGTGTGGGCGGGGCTTCGACGGCCAGCTGGCTGACCGACGGGACAGAGGTGAGTCGGATCGGGATAGGGAAGAGGCGGCTCCACGCGGAGCCGCCTGCCGTCTGCCGGCCTCTCCAGAGGCCGTCCTCATGCTTGCATGCGAACGGCCTCCGCCTCCACGCCGGCAGAATTCTTGCCGGCGTGGAGGTGCCTGGGGGGCCATGCAGAAACGGCCTAAGACATTTCTAAGATGTTTTCAGTCCCCCCACCTTTACAATGATGTATGTTTGCACTCACCCCCTCAAAATGATTCCTGGACACCATTACGTGATTTCCCCCCTTTTTGAGTTCTGTGTTGAATTAATGCTTCAGTCCTTCACAACCTCTTGCTATGATTCTATACTCCCCATACCCTTGATGCTTCAAAGACTGTGCCCCCCCCAAATAAAAGAACAGAGATGCTGCAAATCAACAGGCGAAGGAGCTCAGAAAATGGCAAATCAACAGGCAAGAGAGCTTAGTAAATGGCTCAGAAATCTGAGTTCAGAAAATAGCTCTATGTTCAGGGAAACAGAAGTGTGGGAAATGTAGTACATAGATCGTACAGGCAACTGAAGATGTTTTGAAAACATTTCAACCAGAGAATCATTTTAAAAGGGGATTCATTTAAACTGTTTTGAAGCTGGAAATAAAATATTTTGGGAACCAAAGGGGGTAAACACATGGAACTCCATAGAGGAAATGTTTTATTTCCTGCCTCAAAATGTTTTAAAAGGTTTGTGCAGAAAGGATCAGTGCCTTCCCTGAAGGCTCAGCAGCTTAGATCTGGATAAACAACAGTGCAGCCTTGTCTCATGACTATTTTTTAGCATTTTGTTTATTTGGTTTGTCTCTCAGACCTGTTGTCTGTTAGTTCAGCCATTTTTTTACTTTAATTTTTTACCGAAATATGTAACATTACATGGGCCCTCTTGCCAAAACTCACTATCTCAGAGGCCCTTTTTTCTTCCTTGACATAGCTATAGTCACTAGAATGGTCTTTTTTCATGCTGTGGCTCAAGTGCTGAACTTGAATGATGTTCCTGCTTACTGATAGGTATCATCTCCTCTCCTCAATGTAACATCAATAAAATGGGCAAAACTGCTCAGCTTCAGGGAGTCATTTGAGGAAAGCTTATGTCCATGATCCAGAGAAATGTGAGAGGAAATGTGCACGAATCAAGTGAGGATTTGTTCTGTCCCCCCACTGAAGATCACCTTCTTCTCTGCTGTGTTGCAGTATAAGGTACTTTGAAAATCCTGTGAGGGAGGGGAGAAACACAGATTACTGTTTCACACACGCACACACCTAGGATTTGAGCAGCCTTGTGCATAGAGGGGTTCTATTTCCAATTTCTTGATTCGTTGTTTTTGAATGGCAAGCCAAGCCAGAGGACCAAAGGTATGTTAAAAGTTAACATCTGTCCTGTTTAATTGAATGTTATAACCAGGTGTCTCATATTGAAAATCTAAATGGCAGTGTTGGGCAAACCATCTTCAGGCTGCTTTTCTTCCTGTCGAAGGGAAGAATAAACTGCCAAAAACATTGCCAGTAGTGGAGGACAATAAATCAATTTAATGCTGAGCTAGATCGAGTTTTGGAAAAGGAAGAAATCTGGGGATCCAGCTGCAAGTTTAAATAGTTTGCAGTTTCAGTGAGGTAATGTGGTAAAAATGTACCTCTGAAATGATGTCTGGGCTTATTCCTTGCAACAACTCTCATCTGCTGTGCTATTTAATAAACTGTTCAGTGTCCCAACACTTTGCTGGAAAGTGTTCTTGTGCTTCACAATCATTATCCTCAAACAGGGCAAAACCCAGTAGGATCTAAAATCCTGCATCGAGGTCCCCTTAAATGAGAGGGAAATGGATGGAGTCAGTAGAAGAAATGGAGGAGGTCTTTATGTGACAGAGTCTACTCCATGCTTAGGTTTAGTCAGGAAAATAGCTAAAGCCAACTGAAAAGTTCCAGGCCCTGCAAACTGCGGGGTAGAATTGTGACTGGGAGCTAATATATACCACTGGGCATACAAGCACTTGTTATATTGTCATCTCTATGCTTGTAGAAATAAATATCAGTTGCCCAGCAAGTGCGTCATGAATAATGTTTCATTCACCCTTTACCTTCCCCAAACAGGAAAGGTTTTGCACATCCAGTTCTGGGTTCCTTCTCTTTTCTTAGAAATGCAAATTTCTAGTCACAGTTCCAAGCATCTGCACACTGTATATAGACACCTTCTAGTAGACTGCATGCACGACACAAGCTTTCCTATTACATTTCTGTATGCTTTAACTTAAAGAAGATACTGCTGTCCAATTGCTTTTTATTTCCTGGATTCCTGACTCACCCTTTGATTCCTTTTTGCTAGGAACCATGTTGCTTCACAGTGACTTAACTGGTGACTGAAGAAGAAGAGGAGAGTTTGGATTTATACCCTGCTTTTCTCAATCGTAAGGAGTCTCAAACCAGCTTACAAACTCCTTCCCTTTCTCTCCGCACAACAGACTTTGTGAGGTTGGTGGAGCTAAGAGAGTTCTGAGACAACTGTGAGTAGCCCAAAGTCATCCAGCAGGCTTCACGTGAAGGAGCTGGGAAACAAACCTTGTTCGCAGATTAGAGTCCACTGCTCTTAACCTCTATACCATGCTGGCTACTTCTGTGCATGTGGGATGAGGAAAGTGAATATGACTTTGCTGGGCATAATATGTATTTATGAGGGCAAAATACTCTGTCTTATTTATTTAAAGTAGTTTCCTTAAAATTATTTCATGCACAGGCTTCTTTTGGATGAGATGTCTCCCTTCCTTGAGAAGATTTAAATGTGCCCACCAGAATGGAAGATGTTAAAGTGATAAATGTATGTTTGTAACCACATGCATTGTACAGGGATCCAACACTTGGCAAAGCTTTTTTTTCAGTGACAAATTCAGGTTAGCTGCCATATTAATTGTGCACACTGGCCAGATTGGTTATATGGAAGCAAAGAATAGCTGGTGTCTGAAGAAAAGTCTTGGATATTTTTACTCTTGAGCAAGATCATAACAACGACGGATGACCTCAGGGTTTGGATTCTTGTGAGGGGGGCATTTGAAGTGTAATATTCAAGGAGTACCCTGTCATGGGATAAACTGTCCTCAATGGCAGATTCTGCAGCACTAAGCAACTGACTCAATCTGCTTCATATGAGGGCTGGCGCGGGAATCGACTACCCCTCCTAGCTGGGACTGTATATTGATTCAGTTGCAGGGAAGCCTTGGTAAGAACATCTTTCTCTCTTTTTGGGGTGTGTGTGTGGTGCTTAGAGGCAAACATTGCTTTGTGGGTTTGGCCCTTCATTTCTAGTGCTTTTCCCACATCCGGAGGGAGAAGGAACCATCCGAACAATGTTGTGTTACTGAAGTGTGCTAGGATGCAATATTACTAAGCCCCACAAATTACTTGAAGGGTGTTTGGTCACAAAACAATTCACAGCCTAACCCGTTTGCCTTTCATTAAACAAACACAAGCGTTCCCATTCCCTTAAGAGCAGCTCTGATTAATCATGTTGTTTATAATGTGCTTATTTGCTGATTGGGAGGTCAAGCTTGTTTGACATTCCTAGCACTCGCTTCACTGGGATCTCTGCTTTCCATTGGACCCATCTCCTTCTTTCCCTCCGCACCCAGAAACCACATCTACATTTTCTAGCGAAATGTTTATGGCCAGGAAGTCACAGAGATAATTTTAACCATCTGCCTTACCTCCAGCAAGAGGTTTTAATTGTTTAAGTTTAAAAAGCACACACGCTGGCCTTTTAGAAAGCTTCCTTTTTTTGCTTGACATGTTTTGAGTTTCACAAATTGTACTCTGCTTACTTTAAGCATCTCTAACAGACTACTAGCAGTAATTATTTCAAGGATCCCATGACAGTAAACAGTATAGCACCTGTCACTCACTCAACTGTCAAGTTTCCCAAAGGGATAATAATAAAGGCATATAATATTTAATGCTCAATATCTTGGCACCAAAGAGAGCATAAAGAGGGCAACTACATGTCAGACTTTCTTCTTACCACTAGTCAGAGTTATCCTTGTAAGAGAAAAGAGACCGGGGGTGGGGGGGTGGGGGTGGATTCTACATTGTTCCAGGTATAAGGGCCAATTCTACAATCCCCTGCCTGTTTAAGGATTTCAGGCCTGTGGACATTCTGGTAGGAAATGTCCTAGGATTTTGGTAATGCATACAACCTCTGCGAACTCTCCTTTATTCACTTCCACAGCAGAAGCTTGGATTTACCATTCCCTGACCAAAACTACTCCAATCCAATCCAATCCAATCAAAAAACCTTTATTAGGCATAAACCAGAAGTACCATACATTCCAAGTACAAAACAGGGTCATTGTTATATATCATGTAGAACATGGATTAAAAATGTAGCAACTGCTTCAGAAATTTATACACTAGGGCTGTTCAATAGTTTAGACATTTTTAGTTTGTCTGAGAGAAACATAAATTCTAGAGGTAGTAAAGCTCCCAGATCGGTTCTAATATCATTATACCTCGAACAGTAAAGCAGGATATGAGGGATTGAGTCCATAGCATTGGGACAGTACCGACAACAACACTCATTTTGTGGGATGTTAAGGAAATGACCTTGAAGATAGACAGTGGGGAATGAGTTGCACCTTGCTCTTGTCATGACCCATCTTCACTTATAATTAACAAGCTGTTCTAAATATACAGCAGGGCTAGATTTCAGGGGTGTGATCCCAAAGTAGCTTTGTGCAGGAGCTTTGTGCAGCACTCAGGAGAGATTGGTATTTCTGGTCGTACAGTCTGATCTTTAGATGATGGTAACTTTCTGTGGCAGTAAGCATATGGAGGGACTCCCATGAGAAACCCAAGGAGAATTTTTTTTTCAATATGGAGCCACCACTTTGAAAGCTGAAGCTCCTTCATTTCTAGCAAAGATAAACTTTTTGGATCTGTGCAGAAGCATAGATGCAGCCAAAACTTAAATGTTACAGCCCATGCCCTACAAAACTACTACTAATCTGAGCCCATCATGGGTGGGAAGAAGGAATAATTTCACTTATTTCAAAATGTTTATAACCTATTTTATAGTCTGCCTGATAATTTATAATCTGCCTGAGGTGGCAGGTTTGGCAGGGCCTCTATTTCTTTGATTATTGTTACTCCATCAGAGGATAAAACCTTTGACCTCCAAAATCATCTGGTAAACTGCATAATCTCCACACAGAGAATGCCACCTGATTTATTCTTCTTGACCTCTCCCTGCTCAACTCCTCCATCCCTCCCCTCCCCTTGTGTAATTTTCTATTAAAATGTGGGAAATTATTTTCTTTCTTCCCATTGTATCTGAAGAAGTGAGCTCTGATTGACAGGAGCTCATATTGAAATAAATGATGTTTGTTTTTAAGGTGTCACAGGACTTTGCTTTTGTTTTTATAGAACAGGCCTGCCAAAGCGTTGTTTACTTTACCTACTAGCTGTGGGCCCTGTCCTATATATATGTTGTTTGCTCTGCTTCTAGAACAGATAATTCTTCATCTCAGTGTGTGTGGGTTTTTTGCAAGACTTCTCTATACCTTATGAATTAGGACAACTGTTGGATGAGTTCACGGTTTTCTACTATAGGATTTTTCTTTTATAAATGCATTTTCCCTACTCCCTTAAAGTGCAAATCAGTGTACAAGGAGAGCTGCCATGTGTAAATGCACTTAAAACTGATCCAGAGCTGCATTCATAGTAAGCTGATCTAAAAAGTCCATTTTGGGTTTGCCATATTATAAATTCAGTAGCTGGAGCCAAAATTAAGCAGATTCAATGCATTCTAGTCATTTTCATTCACTGACACTGAAAGAAGATTTTGTCATTCCCATATTGTTGTATGAATGTACAGCCTGCACTGGCTAGATGCACACTTGAACAACTCTTTTCTCTTTTTATTTCCCATTAAGAACATTCACACACGTGCATGGGTATAGGTATTTGGAGGGCTGGGATCCAGTGACAGTAGAGAATTCCGGAACAGAAGAGACTGGCTTTGGCAACGGATGTAGGATAGGCAGGCAGACACATTTTTATCCTGTCCTGCTTCCAAAGAGTTCAGACTGCTGTACATAGTTCCCCCCTTCTCTATTTTGCCTTTAATAAGGCAGGTGAGGCAGAGGTAGGTTAGACAGAGATGGAATGATTGACCCAAGGTCACCCGATAGGATTCTTGGCAGAGCGGGGAGTGAACCTAGGTCTCTCTGGTCCTAGTTCAACATCCCAGCCATTACATCATAGTGGGCTAAGTCCAAAGCAGTCCATAACATAAGAGGAAGAGGCAGGGCAGAGATAGCAAAAGTAGGTTGAGGGGCAAGTGCAGAGAGAAACTACCATTTCTCAACAAATCACAATGGCCCAATTGTTTTTCTCTAGGTTTGCCAACTTCAGCTTGGGACATTTCTGGAGGTTTGGGGGTAGTGCCTGGGGAGGGCTTGAGAAGGGGAAGGAACTTGGTGGGGATGTGATGCTGTGGAGTCAGTCTGCCCTCCAAATATGCTATTTCCTCCAAGGAAATTAATGTCTATATAAGGATGCCAGCCTCCAAGTGGCATCTGAGGACCCCCCTCCCCTTGAATAACAGCTCATCTCCAGACTACGGAGATCAATACCCCTTGAGCAAAGGCAGAGCTACAATGGGGTGGGGTGGACAAATGCCCTGGGGCACATATGTGTGTGGGGGGCAGAGAATTGCTCCCCCACCCCTTCCCTCAGACCACCTCCATGGCCTGCAGCAGCCCCCACGGACCACAGCAGGGTGCTTTTTCGCTTTTAAAGGGTAGGTGAGGGGTTAGGGTAGGGGGGCACATGGGGGGCAGCCGGCATTTCGCCCTGGGCACCATTTTTCCTTTCTACGACGCTGCCCTTGAGCAAATGGATGCTTTTGAAGATACACTGTATGACATTGGACCTCACTGACTTCTCTGTCCTCCCCAGGTCCCGCCCCCAAATATCCAGGAGTTTATCAATCTGGATCTGGCAAATGTACCCCTCCCATCCCTTGCTGGTGACCAGGGGCACCACCTGGCAACCATATCTCTATACATGTGAGTTTCACTCCTTTCCACCCATTCTAAATTAGTTCCACAAAAGAAGTCTGGTAATCAGCTGTAATTGTGGAAGAACTCTCAGACCCACCTAGAAGTTGTTAGCCCTGTGTCTCGCAGCTCATCTTTTTGTCAGTTATACTTATTCTCCAAATGCACTGAGAATCCAGTTCTCTCACGTGGCCAGGCAGCTGCCTTTTTGGTGCAGTCAGCTGGGAACAGGGGCTGGCATCCAGAACTCACAGTCTGAGTTTTGCTATGCCTACTTCCTGCTCCCCAATGGTGTAAGAACTGTTCAATGGCCCTTAAGGGTACTGCAAACACCCTGTGTGTGAACTGATGGTTCTGAGAGGTGTCCTCAGATGATTTATACTGAATGAGGGATCCTCCTTCAGATGGGTTTTTGTTTACCTTGTACTTGGATTCAGACCGCCTTTGGAAACTCTTGGCTGAGCTTCTCAGCAGCTCCAAGCACCCTCTCATGTTAATCTCAACAGTTGTTTATTTTATGGTGTAGACTACTTTGCATTGTCAGGACATCATCATTGGACAATGTTTGGCTTGGCAACATCTCCAGGTCTCATGCTTGGCCTCTCCAGATTTCTCATAATTAACAGCCAGAGAAAGCTAAGCAGTCTCTGGCTGTATCTGCTAATGACTTGTAGCAAGCAGCGCAGGGTTAAAAGAGAGGTCCTCTGGGCTATTCATGTTACGCATATGGCTTTTGCAGTGGCGTAAGAATCATACTCTTCAGGACAATCTGGACATAAAAGTAAACATCTTGTGGCACCTTAAAGATATTTTATTCTTGCCAAGCATTCATGAACTGGAGCCGACTTCTTCAGATGCTATGACTGGTTCTTCACTAAGCAGATCTTTTATGTCAAGAGATACGGGGAGAGACACTTTTCATTTACTTATGTGTGTGCTTAGAATAAATCTTGTACAACTTCAGCCGGATCTTTACTCAGATTTGCTGTGTTATCCTGCCTCCAGAGTTTGCTGCTCATCTAATTGCACTGAGAACAGGTGCCTCGGGCTTTACCCTATGACAAAGAAGGTTCTTTTCTTGTCCTGTGTATGTACACATGCTGCGGTAATGGTGGCCCAGGTTTGGGGTGGAGTAGTCCTCTTCAGTATCAGGAAGTGTTTATTTCCTGCAAATGTTGCCAATTCCAATGAAGATCAAAGTATCCAAATGAAGCTATGCGGCACACATTAAGTTCACTGTATGGATCCCCTGAAAATCCAGCTTTCTTTTAAATGGTCAGATACTTTCATATACCATATAGCAATATAGGTTTTTGAAAAAGTACATGCTAAGACTGAAATGTATGTGAAATGCTGGGTCCCCCCACCCCACCAGACACCATGGAAGGTTCTGACAGAAGCTAACTTTTTAATTTATTTAGATGAATTCCCCATTTGCTTGAATCCAACGGATCTGACCAGGTAAAGACAATGCAGTATTAGTGGTGGTATGGGTGCATATGTGTCTGAGAATGTGAGGTCGAGAATGTTATCAGAAGTAGCACAGTGTGCAGAGGAAACCAGGCAACTCAGGTCTGCGTGGTACGGGCCCTCTGCCTGGAGACTACCTAACAAATTCCATTGAGATAGTGTAATTAGGATAAACCTCTTCTAGATAGTGCTAGGAGAAGTATCCAACATAATACCCAATACTGGCACTTTTGGTATTCTGGACTGCCAGCTTCCATGTGAGGCCTGGAGGTCTCCTGGAATTACAACTGAGCTCCAGACTCTGGATAAAATGGCTAGTTTGGAGGGTGGACTCTACAGCATTATATCCCATTAAGGTCCCTCCTCTCCCCAGGTTCTGCACTCAAATCTCCAAGAACTTCCCAACTCAGAGTTGGCAATCCTAAAAACTGAAGTGGGTGCCAGCCTCTCCCTTTTCCAGGAATACTTGGAAAGAGTCCATTACATATATACAAAAAAGCTAGTGCACAGCTTCTCTTTGTCAGCTAGGTCAGAAGCTGCTTGAGAGTTGGGCTGGCCAAGTTGACAGGTGTTGAACAAGGTTAGGGGAAGCAGCTGAAATTAAGAAAAAATCCCTCCCCAGAGTGGCTGCCTACCACCACATCTGTCCATCTATCATGCTGTCACTGCTGAACTAATGGCACGCTAGCAGGAGGAGGAAGCTGCTCCCAGTTGCTCCATGGTCATAATAGTCTGTACTGAACCCGAGTCAGTATCTAACCTAACATTTATGTGCCATGTGGCTGCTATTAATCTTTCTTCCACTGTCTCAGTGGGATGAATAGAGCAAAGATTTCTTCAGAGAGTAACCGAATAACTCAAAACTTGCTTGTTGGTTTACTTCAGGGCAACTGAATGTTGCTTAACCTTCAGGTACATTTACATAATTCTGAATTTCAGTGACTGGAATTCCAACGCATTCAGCAGCAAATTAACCTTGGAAGGGACTTATTCCTTTTGCAGCTTTTACTGGATTCTTCACTTAGCTATCATAGCAGAAGGGCTGGATTGTATCTCATCTCCAGAGAGTTATCTAGGAAGAACATAATGGGAAAAAAATCCCACTAAGATTGTGGTTGTCTGTACAGTTCTTGGCAGGAATAACAAATTGAGGCTGCTTCTGATCTTGCCAAACTTTTCTCTTTCATTAGCAAAACCGTCAGCCCCAAGAAAGGGAAAATAAAAAACCCCTCTACTCTTTACTTTGGAGTCATACTTTCAGTCTGTTTCGTGCTCTTCTTTGAGCTGCCAGAAGACAAGGCATCAATTGCACGGACTTTGTAGCTTGGGCCATCTCTGGTCAGCTTTCTATTGCTCCAAGGTCAGCTTTAAATTATCCCAGGAGGATGCATTTTTTGCTTTATATTCTGGATTGTCTAAGCTTATTCCTATTGAATTTCCTGAACAGGACAAAACTACCAGAGACTTTTGTCTTTGGCACAGAGATCTCTCCCTTTCTCAGTAAAATTATTTCCCCAGAATCAGGGCATCAGTTAGAGTAAAATATTGGGATTAAAACCAAACAGTCCTTTTATTTTTCACACACATTAAGAAATGGCAACCAACTCCACATACATTCAAGCCAGGTTATCTGAATACACACAACAGCAGAAGAAAACTATTGATGGCCTTTGAGAAACTTGTACCTTTTAATGCAAAAATCTACCTTCCTTTTAACTTGCCTGATTTTTTTTCAGCTGTCAATTACATGTCCATCTCACCCTTCCTTCAAAGGCCTCAGTGCAGCTCTTACTTGGTGCCCTTTCCCCTATTTTATTCTTATAACAATTCAATAAAGTAGGCCAAGCTCAGAGAGCACATGATCATCTGGTTTGATTCATACTTAAGGGAAGAATTGAACATTGAATATTTGCAGCATCAGTTCAGCTATCTAATCACAGTGGTTTGCCTGAACTGCTATTCGTTCTATGTTTTCAAATGGAGAGAGACTTTATCACACAATAACAATTATAAAGTGCCAACCAAAATCAGCAAGCATTGATTTGCCAAGGAAATCATGGTGTACCCAAATGCCCATCTAGTGTGGTGTGCAACCAATGCATGGCATCATCACCAAATTCCTTCCAGAAGATGTCATTAGCTCTTAGGCTCAGGATATTGTCTGAAGGTACAGTGACACAGCAACCTTGCTGAGGCTAAGTGGGTCTGGATTTGGATCGGCTGGGTTTCCTCCTAGAAACTCCATGTTAACCACTGTGTGCTGTAGGATGGAAGGAAAATGGACTGGAAATGTAATAATCAAAATAAATTAAAAACATTTATCAAATCAGGGTTTTGTGTAAGGATGGAATGTGTGTATTAAATTACCTTGCTATCTGTAAATTTCGGGCTGTACGGCCGTGTTCTAGCAGCATTCCCTCCTGACATTTCACCTGCATCTGTGGCTGGCATCTTCAGAGGATCCTCTGAAGATGCCAGCCACAGATGCAGGCAAAACGTCAGGAGAGAATGCTGCTAGAACACGTACATGCAGCCCGGAAACCACACAGCACCCCGGTGATTCTGGCCGTGAAAGCCTTTGACAATATATCTGTAAATTCACACAGACAAAATGGAGAGGAAGTAGTTACCTGAGAAGAGGAGGTAGCTTGCTTTGACATGATAGACTTGTTTGTTTGATATTGCCAAAATATAAATCTTTTCTGAGCTAAAATCTTATTGCTTCAAGAAATACTAGGTGATGGAAAATACCAATGGCTCGTATCCAGTGAAGCATTTCTGTGGGTGGAAGGTTTTCTTATCTCTTCTCTTTTGCTGCTACGGTTGCCAGCTCTGGAGAATTTGGGGATGAAGCCTGAGGAGGGTGGGGTTTGAAGAAGGGAGGGACTATAATGGGGTATAATGCCATAGAGTCAACATTCCAAAGTGGCCATTTTCTCAAGGTAAACTGATCTTTGTTGCCTGGAGATCAGTTGTAATAGTGAGAAATCTCTAGCCACCACCTGGAGGTTGGCAACACCATCTGCCTCAAAGTCCCCCTGAAGTGCCTGTCATGAGGCTCCCTTTCCTCAGAGGCAGCATTTGGAGGGACATTTGGAGGATGCAGCAGCAGCAAGGGGAAGCAAGAAAGTTGCATTCATGGGCAGAAATACTTCTACCTGTGGAAATGCTCTAGTTACAGGTTCAAGCCATTGTCTTGAAGTAACATGGCTGACAAGCATCAAATCTGATAGGCAGAACTTTGTGTTCTTACTCTATCTATGTTACTAGAGATCCAGTTATCCGCCTATAATTATCTGAATCAGATTTTGATATTCGCTTCCTCAAGCAAACTTTCAAATAATTAAAATGCAACATCTCCATTGAAGAAACTATTTCATATTTATTGTATATTTCCAAAAATGAGAGCACTTGATGCATAAATGCATAAATTATTAGAATATTTATAGACCACTTTTATTCAGGAAAATGGACTACATAAAATCTTTGTACAAATTATATAGAATGAGATGGTTAAATTTCGGCCTGTGTAACTTTAGTCTGCCGGTGGTGGTACACATAGTTGTGGTCCCTCCATGTTTATTTGGGAGTGTGTTAAAATGCTTCTTCACTTATAGTCTAAAGGGTACCATCCAAAATTGTACCACTATGTTCTTCAATAACAAACGGACAATTCTTTGCCCTACACAGGTTCTTACAGTACTGTCTGACTGTGGAGCTGCCACCATCGAAATAATGTAAAAGAACCTGTGGGTCACATGAGAGGAGCTTATATAGTTACTGAAGTAATGTAAGAATGTGTTCTTAAAGGCTTCTTGGAGAGCATTTGTTGTTGATATCTCAGACATCATTCTCCACATTTTAGTGTTTATGCAGTATTTGTCATGCACAAATGGCTCTGGTAAATACTTTGCAAGGATGAGTTTCCCCACTCTATTGTTCAGGGCTAATAATGCAGAGATTTATTTAAGAGGGTGGGCTGGTTAGGTCTTCTTTAAATATTGACAGATTGGTTCACAAGATGTATTATTTTATCCCCACTCCACTTAAGGTGTTCTTGTTTACAAATGCAGGGATCAGGTCCCTGGAAGCTGCTCTTTGTAAAGGATACAAGGCTTCATCATAAGGTTTCACAGAATTTAGGGCAGCTTGTTTATACTTCTGAAGTACTTCCCAGGAACAAATGTTTTATAGCTGTACATCAATGAATGAACTGACACTTTTGTCAACATCGTCACTGAATTCCACTTAGACATGGACAATCATATTCTGTGGCCTGGATCCCACAGATAACTTCTTCAGCAGATAGAAGGGATAGGGATTTTTGCCAGCTCCCCCAGGTTTGCCACCCACTCCTTTCAATCAGCAGCCGTCTAATGGGGGAGAACTGTCAGCATGAAGTCACTTCTGGATTTCCCTTGGAAGTGATGTCACACCATCACTGACACCTTTTTTATCCCCCCCACAACTGGGGAGGGGGAGAAACTGGTTGCCCTGTCTCACTCCCACTGCAGATTTCCACTTCCCCCTCCATGCTGGTCCTGGAAGTCTCCTGTCTCCAAGAAGCAGCATTTCACTAGGCATTTGGGGCTGCATCAAGAGGGTGAAGGCAAGAAATTGATGTTCTGCAGATGGAAATCTGTCAGTGGAAATTACCACTGGTCTCAAGTCTAAGAGTGTGCTCCAAAGCAGAGGCACACCCCTTTAAACCCATTGAAGTCAACAAGCTTCAAAGGATGCAACAATGCTTAGGTTTGCACTACACCTGTTGTCTTCCCAGATCCTAGTTGTGTTGCTAGAAGGACAGCTGTTTCTGCTTTTCCTGATCTTCCATATGTTTCAGGAGGCAAAAACTATGGATACCTCATGCTATAAAAGAGATGGTGGGTTGCCATGAAAGTAGCAGATTTAGTGTGTAATTTGTGTGAGGTGTGTTAATTGTTGCTCATAGCATGTATAGTATGACTGTGCCTTCAAAAAGTGTTGCATTTTCCATATGTTCTGACATACAGTATTTGTGAAGCCATAAAATGCATTCCTTCCCTTCATAGAGATTATATTAATTATATATTAATTCTAGAAATGATCAACATCATTAATCAAAACCAAATATAAATAATCATCTCCTGATCTAAAGTCCAAATGTGACAGTGCTTCTGAATTCAGAATATAATTGGATCAAAACCAGGTTTCAGGGTCAATCTATCTAACATTTCAACTTTACATATTGCTTTCTCTAATGGGCAACCTTAGATTTTGGCACATTACCATACCAGATAAATGATATGAAATATAACAGAATTAGAACCGGAATATATTAAAGAATATATAATCAGTTGGGCTAAAGATGTTGGTCACAACATAATGTTGGATTCTTGGGAATCTCTTTGGAAGAGCACCTTAACATTTACTAAAAGCAACTATGTGAAGGAAATTTTTTATAAAACGTGGATGCGATGGTACATTACTCCAATGAAAATAGCTAAAATCTATAAATGTTCAGATAAATGCTGGAAGTATACCAAACATATTGGCATCTTCATCCATCAGTGGTGGTCTTGTGATTTAGCTGCTCAGTTTTGGAAAATGATAAATACAGAGATAAATAATGTTTTGAAAATTAAAATTCCTATAAAGCCTGAAAGATACTTATTAGGAATGATGGACCTTAAATTAAATAAAACCCAAATCTTATTATTTCAATATATGGTTGTAGCGGCAAGATTAATTTGGGCCAAATATTGGAAATTGAGTAAAATATCATCTAAACATGAATGGCAAATCAAAGTGCTAGAATTGGCTAAACTTGCCAAATATCAGATGAAATAGACTTTAAACTTGATCAAAACACTTATGTCAAAAATGGTTTCAATATCTACAGAATATTTACAAAATATCTACAGAATATCACCTATTAGTTTTATAGTTTATGAAACTTTGCAAGATGTATAAAATAGAGATATCTGGAAGTCATATAAATGTATATATATTTTCATTTTTTATTCTTCTATTTCAATCTTTAAGTATGATGTTTATAGAATTGTTGTATTCTATGATACTTATAATATATATTCTAATGTATTCTATTAGAGAATATTTAAAAAACACTTACAAAAGAAAAGAAAAGCAGAGTGTAAATATCAGGAAAAAAAGATTTTGGCACATTATACTTAAATAAGTGTAAAAGTCTTTAAACTATCAGCCATTCAGGTTCAAATCCTCACTCTATTATGGTAGCTTGCTGTGTGAGCTTGGGCCAGTCAGACACTGGCCCACTCCACGCAGGCCCCTAAAACATTTTGCAAACGTTTTGCAAACATTTTCAAAAACCCTTGTTTGTCCAGGGTTTGACTCACCCTGTCAAAAACACTTCCTGCCATTTTGTACTCGGTCCATTTTTTAAAAACTTTTTATATTTATAGCTACAAAGCCTCAATGCCTCATGCTGCGATTCTCTCGGGGTTGTGTCCAGCAGTGGGATTCAAATAATTTAACAACCGGTTCCGGTGATGGGATTCAAGTAATTTAACAATTGGTTGTTTATAGGCACCATTTTAACAACCGGTTCTGCCAAAGTGGTGCGAACTTGCTGAATCCCACCACTGGTCGTGTCTATGTAGATATATAGATACACCCCCCCCCCCAAATAAAAAAAACCTAATGAAAACAAAGTACGAGACAGCTAGCACAAGCTCAAAAAATGGCGCCAACAAGGAAGTCTGGGTACTGTGGAGAGGTGTGGGAAACATTTTATAGTGAGAACATTTTCAAAATGTTTTCAAAAAAAAAAAGAATTGCTAGGGAACAGAATGCAAATAAAATGTTTTCAGGCAGGAAATAAAATGTTTTGGGCTAAAAAAACATTTGGAATTCCCTGAAGGAAATGCTTTATTTCCTGCCTCTAAACATTTTATTTGGCTTGTGCGGGAAGGGCCACTGTCAGCCTAGCATACCTTATAGATCAGGGGTCGGCAACCTTTACCCCCTGAAGAGCCATTTGAACCTGTTTTCCATGGCCCCGAAGGTCTACTGAACCGAAAAGGCGGCTCCGCACGGAGCCACCTCCAGTTCAGCCCCTCCACTCACCTTTCCTTCCAGCGCTGGGAGGCGGAGGTGCCGGGCAGAGAAACCCCCTCTGCCTGATGGAGCAGGCAGTCGCCTGCTTCGTGGGGCAGAGGGGGGATGGCAGCTGCGGCCTACCCAGTGCCGCCTCCTCTCACGCTGTGGGAGGCAGTGGCACCGGGCAGGGAAACCCCCTCTGCCTAATGGAGCAGGCAGCCACCTGCTCTGTGGGGCAGAGGGGGGAATGGCAGCCGTGGCCTACCCAGTGCCACCTCCTCTTGCGTTGTGGGAGGCAGTGGCACCGGGCAGGGAAACCCCCTCTGCCTGATGGAGCAGGCAGCTGCCTGCTCCATGAGGCAGAGGGGGGATGGCAGCTGCGGGGATGGCAGAGGGGGGATGGCAGAGGAATGGCGGCTGCTCTGGAGGGACATGCTCACACTACCCTCTGACCTCCAGGGGTTGGAGGACACCGTGGACATTCCCTCCAGCCCTCCAGAGCAATGCTGGAAGGAGAGCTGAGTGGAAGGGACTTGAAAAGTGGCATCCTCACGCACGGAGCCGCCTCCGGTTCGGCCCCTCCACTCACCTTTCCTTCCAGCACTGGGCTGGAGGGACACGCCAATGCTACCCTCCAACCTCCAGGCCATGTGGAGCCGCAGTATACGGCTGAAAGAGCCGCATGCAGCTCTGGAGCCGCGGGTTGCAGACCCCTGTTATAAATAGAGGGAAGAAAAAACCCAAGGATTTTTTAGACACTAATGAGCCCTCCAACTTGGTCTGTGCACTGCATTCAGCTTTGTGAGTCACAACGTGATCATGGCTGCTTTGGTCCCATTGAAAACTGAGGCACATGTGTCCACAAATGTGTGTGAGACTTTTGCCTTTTAACTTCAGTGCTCTCCCCCCCCCCCCTTTCAAGCAGCAGTTGCTATAGTTTCAGTTTTGGCATAAAATCCTACCTATTAAACTTTGATTTTAAAGAGGGAGCCATTACGAGACAGTTGCTCTGATTTCACATCATGGTTACTCTTGGCACTGAGCCGTCCATCTGCAAAAATCATCTCCTCTTCATTCCTCTGAGCATTAACAGAGTGTGTGCAGCTTTCACACCAGAGAATTATCAGAACAGATGCAAAGTGCTTAAATTGCTTTTTATTACTTTTAAAGACAATGGAACATTATTGCAATGCAGAATCAAGCCAAACATCACAATGATTCAGCAGGTACACACTAGTGACTGCCAAAACCAAATGCAAATGTTCTGTTTTTTTCAGACCCCCCTCTTGGTTGGCTTTTGTTTTCTGCATCTGTTTTTATTTGCCATATTTTGTCTTGGAAGGCTGAGAACTGCGTGGCAGACATCTTACAGGCATTAAGCCAGGCAGCTTTGTTCCTTCACAGTAGGTGAACTCCGTGTGGGTACGAAGCACAAGGCCCCCTCCGCTGTTTTTACAGTAAAAACATTTTAAAAGTAATTTACTGCAATGAGGTACAGGGACAATAAATTACAACTCCCATGATGCTGTGCGAGGATGGGCACATGCAACCTGTTCTAGATCTGGACAACCATGAATGGTTAAGCTCTCAGACAGATTCCAATGAAGGGCCAAACATTTTTTCCCCATGACGGTTGTTATTTCTGTGTTATTGTAATAATTCTTTCTTTAAACAATTGGCAGTGTTGCTTGGGATGGCAGGGGAGAAAGTTAATATAGTTAATACATTTCTGCACGTGAGCAGAGATGTTGTTTCTATACCAAGCATGTTCAAACAATTTGAATATGTGGTGCACTGCACACTGAACATTCAGCTATGGTGCTTGTAACATGCAGTCATGACATGAGTCAAACCACTGGGAGCTCAATAAGTCTGATGTTTTCACTGAGGAATATGAAAAATCAAAAACAAACATCTTGATGAATCATTAGTTATCCTCCACAACCTCCCAGTCCCTCTCTTATGCAATTCACAAGTGAGGGGGAGGATGCAGAAAGTTCTCCGTGATTAAATGCTTTTCCTTTGGTAGAATCTGCTTTTTATCCCTTATCCACAGAACTCCTCATTATACTGCAAGGAAGGAAGGAAGGAAGGAAGGAAGGAAGGAAGGAAGGAAGGAAGGAAGGAAGGAAGGAAGGAAGGAAGGAAGGAAGACAGACATGCTGCTGAGCTCACTGGAGAAGCAGACCCAGGAATCTTTGAATCAGAGAGGCAAAGTTAGTTCTTCAGTACAATACCTTGCACGCAGAGGGTGGATACTTTTGGGCTTTAGATGCCTGTTCAGCCCTTCTTGGATAATTCCAAGAAGAAAGAGCAGCCTCCCTAGGTCATTTGTTTCATTGCTTAACTCAGTGATTTCTAAACTTTTTGATAGGTGAGGTGCAGGTTTTTCTTCTGAATTAAAATGTCACTCTTACACCCAAATAGGATAGTTTAATGGCAGTATGGTTGCAAAGGAGCCTGGGCCAAGTTTCTTTGTGAGGGTTGCCAGCTCCAGGTTGGGAAATACCGGGAGATGAGATTTTGGGAATGGAGTCTGAGGAGGGTGGGGGTTTGGGGAGGGATGGGGAGGACTTCAGTGGGGTATAATGCCATACAGTTCACCTTTCAAAGCAATTATTTTCTCAGGTGAACTGACCTCAGTCACCTGAAGATCAATTTTAATAGCAGGGGATCTCCAGTTACCACCAGAAGGTTGGCGACCCTGGTCTCTGTGCAAGTCACAGTTCTGGTGATGCACCCTCTGAGGTGGGTAATTTTGCTGTACCTGAGTCTCAGAAATAAACGAGTGGCCCAAACTCAGCCAAAAAGTGAGATGTATGTCTCTGCTTTTTCTATATAAACTGCTTTTTCTATATATCTGCTTTTTCTATATAAACACAGCCTCTTCTCCTGATGGGTGTGAAGCTAGCAATTATACACTGCCCTGATACCTGGCAGCTGAAGAAAAGTATAACTATGCCAACCTCCTGCCATTATGGGACTTGGGTGAGAAGCACTTTGTCCCCTCCTACTTCTCTGAATGGTAGAGTAACTTGTAGAGATTGTCTCCTAGGCTGTGTTCTCTCTAGCTCTTTATTTTCTGGCATATAAACAGCATGATTCTTAGGCTCACCCTCCTTCAGCTGCCCCAGATCGCATGCTTTTGGCAGGCCATGATGATACCTTCTCTCTGGAAGGACCCCTCAGAGAGCACAACACAGCCATGACAAAAGGGGCACTGCTCTAGGCAGGCAGAACTGACCTTCCAATTGTTGCTCTTGTTTCCTTTCCCCCCACTCATTGGAGAAGAGTTTTACCTGGCCAGTTATTGAAAACTCTTCCAGTGCTTGAGACCAAACCTGAAGACACCAGCCTCATAGTTAAAAGTAGTTCCCAAGCAGTGTCCTTGGAATTGTACTGCATATCACTTGAATGTTCAGTTATTGGCAAATATAATTACTCCACTTAATCTACCCTAGTTACTTATTCTAAAAATTAGATAAACCACCCTGCATGCATTCAGCCTGATGTGGTCTTAATATCCTCTTCAGCACAAGTAGGATTTGAATCAGCTTTCTGGCCTCAGTACAGTAAACTTGAAATGACCTACAAACTGAAAAATCCTGTCTCTGAGGTTTGGAATTTGCAGGCAGCTCTTTGAAAGCCTTTGCTACGATAGAACCACAGCAAATCAGTGAGCCACAGGGAAATGGAAGAAATGCAGTAATTAGTTCTTTTCTTCCTTCATCCTCCCCCATTCCTCATGAGAAATTTGTCTGGGGAAATCCAAGATAGCTCAGTTGATAGAAAAGCAAAGTGGAGCTTTTTCTTTTCTCCACGCTTCGTGCTGTTGTTCTTTCACCTTCTGACCCCTGCACCCTATCTGTCTGGCTCATTCTGACACCTGTTATAATAAATAAACCAACATCCAAGATTGTTCTTCTCAGTTTCCTCATCTGGCAAAGGATAGTTCAAAGCAAAAGATATAAACCATTAAAAAAATCAGAATCCACAGAATGTCTCTGCTCTTTTTGTATCTGGTAGATTATGGCCCATTCTGCACAGCACAAATAAGATGTCCTCAGGACAGGGAAAAAAGGCATCTTGGGGAACTTCACACAGCTTTCCCCCCAAGACATACTCAGGGTACCTTATTTTTGCTCAAGCCACTAAAATGCTCTTTTTTCCTCAGAAGTTGTCTTCAAGGTGTCTCCTCTTGCTATTTGGAGCTGAGGAGATGTCTTATTTTTCCCGTCCAACCGTTAAAGCTGTCTTTTCAGTTTCCTTTGCTGCTGGTGCCCAACATTTTGTAGTGCTGAGGAGATTTCTGATTCCCAATTCTGGCAATATACAGTGTTCCTCTTTTTTTATTTTTGAGGAGCTGTCTTCGAATTTGGAAGATCTGTGAGTGCAACCATGTCCTTTTTGGGCTGAAAAGGTGCCCAGCAGAGGAGCCTGCCCAGCAAATATCCCAGGAAAACCTTAAGCAAAAAATGGCAGGTACAGAGAATCCTTGCACCACCACAAAATGTCGGGTGGCAACAGCAGAGGAAACTGACAAGACAGCTTTAATGGTCGGGTGGTTGGTGCCCCCCTCTTTTTCCTCTGATGTCTTTTTTTGTCTATGCTGTCAGAACAAACAAATAAGAGGCAGTATTTTTAAAAATGTGTCCAGGATGTCTTATTTGTGCAGTATATAATCAGCGTACTTTGGTTTCTTTACTAAATGCAAAAGACATACATAGAACTGCCTCCCCGGCTCCTTTCCTTGAGGAGTAATTTGTGTTTATAGCAACCCAGCTTGTTCTTAAGTTTCCTGCCTTTGCAGCAACCATCTCAGTTTGGTCAAACTTACAAATATGGTAAGGAGCTTGGAACCTTCAGTGAGCTCCAAGGTTTTCTGCAACTTCTCTCATCTGAGACTAAGGCCATTTCCACACAGCCAATTACAGTGTTGTGCCATCAGTGTTATTGGCAACACTGCAGCAACAGAGCGTTTACATGGCTGGCTGCTCCGTGGACAGGTAGCGCATCGGTGGAACTGTGATGCTTCGAATGGCTGCGCTTTGCAAACAGTGTTCTTCCCCCCCACCGGTTGGGCTGTCATTGTGGGGGCAAGCTCTGCAGCACTGATTCCTGGTGGGCACTTTGCACGACGCCAGGCGTGGAGTGCCGTTGTTGAAAAGTCTTGCTAGTTTAGCGATTTTTGAATAAACTGTTGTGGGCCCGCAGCAGCGTTGTTTCTGCAGTGGTGGCCATGCGAAGTCTCTGCCTTTAATGCTGTTTTTACTGTCCTTTTACCAGCTTTTTTTGCCCATGCGAAAATGGCCTTTGGAAGCTGGCTTCAGACAGAATGATACAATGTAGTGTTTTTATTTTTTACATTTTATTTGCATGGATGTGGTTAAAGTAATCTTTGCTGGCAACTGCAGTAAAAGTTAATGACAATTAATAGGTTGACCAGGAAAAGTTTGGAATGTGTTTTTCATTAGGGTTTTAAAAGGAGACTATGGAGTAGCATCTTAGTAAGGGCAGTTGAAACTGAGAAGATTCTTATCTTGATACTAGCAAAACACCTGGGCAGATATCCCTTGAAGTCCGCACCATCTCCTTTATTCTGTGGAAATTGTGAACCCCCAATGTTCCTCTCAGTAAGGCATTCTAGTCATTCCCCTCCTGCTGATTTATGCAGATCGCTACTGCCCAACCATAGATGTTCTCAGTGGCTTTACCAATGTCATGGAACACAACCTGCGGCCATTTGTTTTTGCCTCAAACCACTTGACATTTAGATGGAGCCATACTCAGCAAACCTTTCAGGGTGTTAATAGAACTTTCTGCCACCTTAGTGGAAATGGCTGTTTAGTGCCTGTTGGTATAATACTACTAACAGAAATCCAGCTGGATGATGCTGAGACACATGTGACTGTGGCCCTAGGACCACCTTTTGCAGGAAAAGCCAATCCTGACTCTGTCAATTTTTTCACATGTTACAGCCCTGACTAGAGCAAGCTGAATATCTTTTTCTAGTTTAGCTGAACCCTCAGTGCTGATCATCTAATTTTTTTAGCTCCATCCTCATCTAGTTCTTTACTGTCTCCGGACATTGGTCAAACATTCACAACTTCTTTGACAGAAAGGAGAGAGAGAATTGGGTATTATCTGCATTGGTGGCAATTCATTCCAAATCCCTGTACATATTTTAAAAACATAAGATATAACATTGCAGGACCATAGCCAGTGGCCAAGGGGCTGAGCAGAGATCTATCAATATCTTTATCTGAAAACCTCCTTCCAGAAAGGAACAAAGCCAGCCTAGCAGAGAAACAGCCGTCTGGTTCAGAAGGATCTGCCATTTCTGCCAGCTGGTTCAGAAGGATATCTGCTGAGGGTTCTAGCAGAGGCATGCCCCCCCCCCCAAATACCAACACAGACCATCTATCAGGTGACCAAAGCTGTTTCTGTGCATGGTAAAAACCTTGGCAAAAACCAAACTGAAAGCGATCAATATAAGCAGCTTCCTCTAGAGATGGCTGGAGCTGCAAGGCTACCCCATTCTCCAAGGCTCATTCCGCACATGCAGAATAATGCACTTTCAAACTGCTTTCAGTGCTCTTTGAAGCTGTGCGTAATGGCAAAATCCACTTGCAAACAGTTGTGAAAGTGGTTTGAAAACGCATTATTTTGCGTGTGCGGAAGGGGCCCAAGACTTTGTTCAGAAAGGTCTGTAGTTATTCAAATCACTTGGATCCAAAGCTTTTTTTTTTCCAAGTAAAGACCTAAACTTCCTTTAGTAGCTCAAGGAACTGACCTTTCTGTCAAGGATGCATCAATGATGTTAGTGATCAGTGAAGACAGCACTTTTCTTGCTCCAAAATTCTTACCACAGGTTGTACCAACTGAAAAGAGACAGTAGAAACCTAACAGATGCTTCAAGAGCATTCAGCATTGCTGTAAATAAGTCAGACTGGATACAAGTGACATTTATTTATTTATTTATTTATTAATTCGGCTTTTATACCGCCCGATCCCTGAAGGGCTCCGGGCGGTGAACAGCAAGGATTCAGAGACAACAGGAGCAAAACACATATACAATATAAAGACATAAGCTCCATCTCATGTCAGCACTAAAATAACCTAAAACCAAGGTAAATTAATACACTTAAAGCATAAAAGCAGGCGTCCAACCTCAAATTTAAAACCTACCCCCAGAAAAAAGGGGGGGACGGTAAAAGGCCCCTCAATATGGGGGGACCCTGATGTAACAGCCCACAAGCCAAGAGGGCAATAAGGAACTGGTAGGGGGCACCATATCATGTTGAACGCACTCCCAAAGGCCTGGTGGGTGTACAGTCTTACAGGCCCTGCAGGAACTCACTTGGGTCCCGCGGAACCAGGACAGTTGGACCAAGGGTGTTCCCGCAGGCCGGGGCCAGTGCTGTAAAAGTCCCTGGCCAGCGTGGAGGCCAACCGCATCATAGAGGGGCCAGGAGATCACCAGCAAATTGGCCTCTGCTGATCGCAGAGGCCGAGTACTTAGAATATATGGGGTGATGTCGCGGTCCCGAGAAAGTGCGAGGGTCCCAGGCATAGGAAGGCCTTAAAGGTCAAAACCCACACCTTGAAGATGATTCGGAGGTGGAGCTGGAAGCCAGTGCAGCCCGCGTAACACAGGCTGACCATGGTCTCTAAAGAAGCCTCCTGTGAGCAGGCGAGCCGCCCCGCATGCTGGACCAGCTTTAACTTCCGAATCAAACGCAAGGGAAGGCCCGCGTAAAGCGAGTTACAATAGTCTAGCCTGGAGGTGACCGTTGCATGGATCACAGTGGCTAGGTCCATTTGGGAGAGAAAGGGGGCCAGCCGCCGGGCCTGGCGAAGATGGAAAAACGCAGTCCGGGTTGTAAGGGCCACCTGGGTCTCCATAGAAAGAGATGAATCCAGGTGGACCCCCAGACTGCGGGCCGGAGGAGGTCGGCGTAATGAGACCCCCCTCCCACACCGGCGGCTGGGAAATCCCCAACCTCTCCCTCGCGAAAGCCCAGCCAGAGGACCTCCGTCTTCGATGGATTCAGTTTGCAGCCTGCTCTGTTTCCTTCAGCCAGCTACCGCCTCCAAACAATGCTGGGGAGCTACAGGGTTGGCGATTGCTCCCCCCTCCATCAACAGAATGAGCTGAGTGTCATCCAGCATACTGATGACAAATCAGCCTGAAGCTCCGTACCAGCTGGGCAAGTGGTCGCTTATATAGATGTTAAATAACTTATTGGGGATAACGGGTGCCCCCTGGGGTACTCCGCCAATGAAGCCCGGGCACCACCGGGAGGCTTCATCCCCGCTTACCTCACTTGCTGGGTCCAGTCCCGGAGAAGCAAGGCAATCCACTGAAGGACAGTGCCCCGCACCCCAGAGGCTGACCAGGCGGTGGGTCAAAAGGTGCGTGATCGACCATATCCAAGCGCTTCGGTAAGATCTAACAAAACCAGCAGCGCCGATCCATCTCGATCAAGCTGTATACGGAGCGCATCCGGTGATGATGGCGACGCGAGCAGTCTCCGTCCCATGCCCAACACGGAAGCAGGACTGGAAGGGATCGAAACCCGATGTGTCATCCAGGAAGCCCTGAAGCTGCTCCAGCACCACTCTCTCAATTACCTTCCCCAGAAGCGAAAGATTCGAGGCAGGCGGTAAGTGGCCAGATCCCTCGGTTCTAACGTTGCTCTTTTTAACAGTGAGCGGACCACTGCCTCCTTCAACCCATCCTGGAAGACTCCCCTTACTCAAAGGAGCCATTGATGATATTCAACAGATGGGGTGCGTAGCTCCGCCCGGCAAGCACATAAGCCAGGAGGGACGCGGATCCAGAGGACAGGTAGTAGGTCTAACAGCAGCCAAAGACCTGTCAACAGCGGCTTCGGAGAGCAGGGAGAACTGGGCCGAACATGGGCCCGAAGATGGCAGGGGGAGCCTCCAGTTCACTAATTGTAGAACAGGTGGCAGGAAGGTCCTGGCGGAGCGACGTGACTTTATCTGCAAAAAAGCTCATAAAAGCCTCACAGCCAACAGCCATGTCGATGATTTGTGGACCTCTCTCTCTCTGATAAGGAGGTCCAAGGAGCGAAGTATCACGAAAATAATTGTGCCGGTAGGGAGCTAGCAGGCGCAAAGAGAGGAGGAAAAGAAAGCTCTCTTTGCCTCGCCGTTGCCATCTCATAGAGCCTTCATAAGCGTCCTATAAGATGTTGGCCCGGCGTAGATCACGCGAATTTCCTCCACACTGGCTCTAATCGTCTAAGCGCCCGTTTCATATGAAGCAGCTCCTCGGTATACCAGGGAGCCCTGCCGAATCTGTGAGAGGCGAAGAGGACGCCGAGGAGCAACAATCTCGATGGCATCGAGGAGAGCCGGGAATTCCAGTCCTCCACCTACTCATCCCGAGTGTGCCAGCGGGTTCAGAGGTCCAGTAGAGCATTCAGGAAACCAAGTGGATCCATGTAGGGTCTCCGCGGGCGGGCATAAATCAGCCAACCTAAGCCTAGAGCGGGGTTAGCGACAAGTCCATCCAGAACCTTCAGGAAGGGCATAATGGTGGGATATGGCACTCTATCTGTAGAGGATGCGACCATATCAACCCCTAGCAAAGACCGTCCAGCGTGTGGCCGTACCTCATGAGTGGGGGCCAGAGTTTTCAAGGGGAGAGGCCCGAATTATGCGCCATGGATGACACCAAGGTCCACAACCGCTGTACATGAGGTGGCGTCAACATGAACATTAGAAGTCCCCCAGGACAATAAACCTGGGGAACCGCAATGCCTTGATCCATCACCACCTCCAGCAACCGTGGCAGGCGGTCCCTCGGCGCGCTAGGCGACCGGTACGCCAAGAGGACCGCCATCCTCTCCGCGTATCACTCTAGGCCTGACACACTCCATGCCAGCGATCTCTGGGACAGGGGCAGCCCTGAAGGGAATGGAATCCCGGATGAACAATGCCACGCCTCCCTCCCGACCCTATTGTTGCATTGACCGGTGGAAACACGCGAAACCGGGTGGCGTGGTTTACGTAAAGGCGACGGTCTCACCCTGGCGCACCCAAGTTTCGTTGTTACAAGCCAGGTCCATCTGCTGGGCTTAGAGGTAGTCGCGAAGCACAGTGGTTTTAATTAATGGACCTGGCATTTGATCAACACCAGAGGCGAAGCAGAGTAACCCTGAACCTTATCACACGCCGTCCCTAGGGATAGATTGGTCAGAAGAGCCCGAGCGAGCATAGCCATATCTCATTAGTCTTCTATCCTTATAACCCCGCCTACCGCTTCTTCTACCCCGTCCCATCAACACGGGGATCCCCAGCCCCAATTCAGGTGCCCCATTTGCTCCAGCCACCCACCCCAAACTCTATAGCCTCAACCACTTCCACAATGATGGACCCAGCCCCACCACTAGGCAGCTAAGCACTATTCTAATTTCTTAATCCCTGGGACAAACATACAGGTTGAAAAATTTCTACACCATCAGCTGAACCTAAACGGTACTAAACAGCTAATCCCCACTAATCCTAAACATTAGCCACAAAGGCCAACTACTATAGCCACTGGGCCAGGTATCCAAAGGAACCCAAAGGGCCAGCGATGGGATAGATAGATTTCACTTTGATCAATGATATTTATTAGTGGGCCAGGAAAAGGAAGATTATTGGTTGGCAGATAAAAAGTACGCCACCAGATGTACGGACCTTCAATATTAAGTAGTACAAGACTTCTGGCTTGGCGGGCGGGCAGGCAGACCAACAGGAGGGTCTGTCCCGGGCAGGAGCTGAACAGGCTGGCTGCCTTGGGCTACTGGTGGAACTCCTGTTGCTGGGCCCCACCCCCCCTGCAGATGTTTCCAATGGGGTGGGTGGGGAAGGAACTCTCACTCGCACTTCCCAGTGGAAGCAGAAGCTGACGCTCACCAGTGGACTCTGCTTGGCTGGCAGGCGGGCAGGCAGACCAACAGGAGGGTCTGTCCCAGGCAGGGCTGAACAGGCTGGCTGCCTTGGGCTGCTGGTGGAGACTCCTGTTGTAGCTGCCAGGCCCCACCCCTGCAGGTGTTCCCAATGGGGTGGTGGGAGAAGGGACTTTCTCACTCCCTTCCCAGTGGCAGCAGGCGACGCTCACCGATTGAGACTTCTGCCCAGCGAGCGAAGGCAGGCAGACCAACAGGAGGTCTGTCCCAAGGCTGCGGAGGCTGAACAGGCTGGCTGCCTTGGGCTGCTGGTGGAACTCCTGTTTGTAGCTACCAGGTCCACCTGCAGGTGTTCCCAATGGGGTGGGTGGGGAAGGGACTCTCACTCCTTCCCAGTGGCAGCAGGCTGACGCTCACCAGGTGGACTTCTGCTTGGCTGGCGGGCAGGCAGGCAGACCAACAGGAGGGTCTGTCCCCGGCAGACTGAACGGAGCTGGCTGCCTTGGGCTGCAGTGGAACTCCTGTTGTAGCTGGGCCACCTCCAGGTGTTCCCAATGCTGGGGTGGGTGGGGAAGGACTCTCCCACTCCTTCCCAGTGGCAGCAGGCAGCTCACCCGGTGGACTTCTGCTTGGCTGGCAGGCAGGCGGAGCAGACCAACTGGAGGTCTGTCCCAAGGCAGGGCTGGAGCAAGGCTGGCTGCAGCAGGCTGCTGGTGGAACTCCTGTTGTAGCTGCCAGGCCCCACCCCCTGCAGGTGTTTCCAATGGGGTGGGTGGGGAAGGACTCTCACTCCTTCCCAGTGGCAGCAGGCGGCAGCTCACCCGGTGGACTTCTGCTTGGCAGGCAGGCAGGCAGACCAACAGGAGGGTCTGTCCCAGGCAGGGCTGAACAGGCTGGCCCACATTGACTGCCAAGTGTTTAGAAAATGGGATGCAACTAGCTTCTGAAATATCTGCTATTTGCTCCTGGGACAAACCTCTTATAATTCAAAATATAATAGCTGATCACCATTGCAAAGATGCTTTGGTGGCACAGTAAGCCATTTCCCTCTATACCATCAATGCGACAGCTCAGGCTTAAAACGGACTTGTATTGCCTTAGGATTCTGTTCAAGTCTTCCTCCATTATCACTCTGGCTGTCACCCCAAGCACTTCACAATGCCTAATTTTGTAAAGAACTGCAGTGCATAATTTTGAAGTAAATTATGCATGGGGTAGAAAATGTTGACAGAGAGAAATTTTTCTCTCTTTCTCACAATACTAGAACCAGGGGACATTCATTGAAAATGCTGGGGGGAAGAATTAGGACTAATAAAAGGAAACACTTCTTCACGCAACGTGTGATTGGTGTTTGGAATATGCTGCCACAGGAGGTAGTGATGGCCACTAACCTGGATAACTTTAAAAAGGGCTTGGACAGACTTATGGAGGAGAAGTCGATCTATGGCTACCAATCTTGATCCTCCTTGATCTGATTGCAAATGCCTTAGCAGACCAGGTGATCGGGAGCAACAGCAGCAGAAGGCCATTGCTTTCATATTCTGCATGTGAGCTCCCAAAGGCACCTGGTGGGCCACTGCGAGTAGCAGAGTGCTGGACTAGATGGACTTTGGTCTGATCCAGCTGGCTAGTTCTTATGTTCTTATGTTCTTATCCCTAGCATGTGGGAATTGACTCTTATGATATATCATGTCAGTTGCTTGCAAGCCTTCCCAAGGCCAGATGTCTGCTAAAACTTCGGCATCCTTGCCAGTCACACATGATGAAAAACCCTCCCAACTGATTGGCCACCCTTCTATGGGTTCTGTGCTACCTGAAACCTAAACCTGATCATATAGTGAATGTTCTATGACAATGGAGTCACAGAAAGCCTCTGACTACTAGATCATCACTTCATGACTTTCCCAGAGCACCAAATCCAAGACTTGGGGTCAACTGATAATCAAATGGTTGTTGTGGAAGTCACAAAATCTTGAGGTGCTCCAGACAGCAAGATCTTGACCTGGATGTTGAAATCTCCTGAAACAAATATCTGGGGAATTCCAGCAACCAATGTCAAGACCAGCTCAGGAAGGCTGTGAGGCAGGCTTTCAGAGCCCCAGCCCCAGTTGAGCTGAGTATAGGCCATATGGTCAAGAATAAAAAAAAGTGGAAGGCAGCATGGTTTATTGCTGATTCAGGAGTTCAGAGGCTTAGGTGCCTCTAATGAAAAAGGTAGGTCATATGCTTTTGAAGTAAAATAAAGCTGCAGGACTGAAAACCTAGCTCAAGAATTCCACCATGCTATAATTAGTTTCCTGAGCGTCCCTGCAAGGAGTCCCTTAAACTCGTGTACCAAAATCAAGTACAACCATGTATTGTTGCAGTTCTTTGTTTACCTCAATCAAGGGCCAATCACCAAATATTTATTCAGATTATTTACTAGCACAGATGTTCCCATTTATGTAGGATGGTGGGAGGAAGTTTGGCCATGACTAGGGCTGTTTCTGCACGGCACAATTATACCAGGTTACAATCGGTATCTTACAATCTGAGTCTGTTTTATACCAGTTTCTCCTTTCGCATAGCTGCTCGTTTCTGTGACGGAATTGAGTGAAGACCAGGAGGAAAGAATTCCAGTTTGTTATGCATGAGTGTGTGTCTTCTGTATTTACACCGCAAGCATATTCACACATGTGCAAACATCCCTGGTGTCCCGCATTCTGATTGGTTGTTGTTTTGGGGCAGCAGCTTGAATGAGTGGCTCCGCCCTGCCTTTTAAATTGCTGACATCCGCCTTTACACCTACTCTGTGGTTTTCGGGTAGGAGCACATTTTGTGAGCTGGGAGATCTGAACCTATTGAGCATGAATCTGGATCCAGAGGTGGCGCAGCTGCTGGGTGTGTTTGTGGTGGTGCACCTCCTCAGCCTCATGCTCAGTGCCCTTGCTGCGTGTGCCCACTACCAGGAAGAGATGGCCTGGGCATCTCTTCATTCTGCTGCACTGAGGAGATGTTGCAGGTGGGCATAGTTTGCCCTGGTGACTGCCCCCAGTGCCCTCATTACTGGGTTTATCCACACAGGAGCAGGGGCTGGTGGCATAACTGTGTCATGGCTTGTTGGGATGACGAAGAATGGCTGAGAAACTTCCACATTACCAGGAAGACCTTCATGAGGATCGTGGACAGCCTTAGACTTCCATCTGCAGTGCCAGGACACGAACATGAAGCGCTTCTCCGATTCCAGGGCAGGGGGAGCTGGGAGCAATAGCCCTTGTCCACTCCAAACCATGTGGCTCTCATGATTTGGGGGGGGGGGACTGATGTTCCTGTCTTCCCTGACAATCCTTTCGAACTCCTCATAGAAGGAGTAGGTCATCCTGTTGTTACCCGATACCCTGTTGTGCTGCACAACACACTTGTGTTCTCGCCGCAGTGTCTTGGTCTTGGTGCAGCATTCGACGGCAGTCCTTCTGTGACCTTGACTCCTCATCTCCGCAGCCACTTTCTTGAAAACATCCAGCTATGCACTCCCTAGCTATGTGCTCCCAGCAACCAGCACATGTTCAGAAAAGAAAATGGGGACATTTTGGGACTCCACTCCAGATTAACCCAGGCGAAATGGCACCTAGTCGACATCATGAGCAGAAAACCTGCTTGGGGGAACGTTTTGCAAAGGAGGGTTGCAACGGTCGGCAGCTCAGCAGAGTTGAAAACTGACATGATGTCAGGTGAGGAAATCAGGGGGGTGGGGGGTAGGACGGGGAGATCAAGCGGCTGAGCAGGAAAAATAAACTGGTTCTGCTCCCATGGTGTTTGCATGGTAGCCAGTTCAACATGGGATTTTTGAAAAGAATAATCAAATTGGAGGTTTTTGAAAATCCCGGGATGAGGGAAATATTGCGGGACAAACCCGCTTTAGGACCTGGAACTGTGCGAACTTCTTGTCCAAACCGGGATACTTTCTTTGCTCAACCCGGGATATTTGGACTGTGCAGAAATGGCTTAAGATAGCCACAGGGAAGGATGTCTGTCTCTGCCTCTTCCCCCCAGAATTTGGTTTGTGAAAAGTTAGCATCCACCAGCTCTGACTGTAGCCCTCAGTTCCTCTCCATGTGGGCTGGATTGCTTTGCTAGATGGCTGCATTTCAGAGACATCTGGATTCAATAAGGCAGCCATAAAATTAGAAACTGAACACTCCAGAAAGCAGAGATCAGCCAATGATTCATTGTGATGTAATGCACTGGGCAGCGGCTCCTTCTTGCGGGTTACAGGCTGTGTGAGGAACGGAAGGGTGTAGCAGTGGAGAGGAATCAGCCCACACCTCTGAGCAAAGCTCGAAATATGGCAGGAAGGAAAGCCTAGCTTTCTGTGACACTTCTCAACCCTGAAGACTAGAAACAAGAACCAACCTCTTTATATTCTACTCAGCAGTTCTACAGCTTTATTTTCCCCCATAACTTTTAGGTAGCTTGTATAGAAATTAAACTTCTATTGAACGTATTAATGTATAGTTTTGTTTTATATGGATGACGATTGGTCCATGGAGCTTGGTATTGTCTCTCCAATGGTTCTCCAGAGTCTCAAGTGAGGTAGGTCTTCTCCAATGCCAGCTACCTGAAATTCTTTAAGTTTAATTCTGGGATCTCCTGCATACAAAGCATGTGCTATTGTGCTATCTCACTAAGCTGTGGTCTCTTCCCTTTACCCTATTTTGCTGGATCCAACCTGAGGGTCAGGATAGGTTACGCACATACCGCTCAATCTAGTTTTCTTTCCCCAACAGTCCATTTCACATCAGTTCTGCAACTGTCACCTTTAAATTTCCCTCTCCCTTTCCTGTCAGTAGTGGTTAGTTGGAGAAGTTGGCTCTGGCCCTTTAATTGATATTTGAAAAACACTCAAGATTCCATTGTGCACTCAATTACTTATTAACTAATTTCCCTGATTTGCAGTTTATGCTGATAAGTGGAGAGAGAATTCCAATTCAGTTTAGCGATCATAAATACAGAATTAGTATATGAATTTATTAACAGGGATATCAAAGGTATATTTGCTACGTGTTCCTTTTTTTGGCTATAGAACAGAATTTATAGCAAAGGTCAATCAGCCCAGTGTAGTACTCTTTAAATTAAAGGGTTTTGCAGACAATTCTTTTTTTTGAAACCACACTTCATGTTTCTCTGAAGGAACTTGCCATAGTCCCTGGCTGACCTCCATAGTACCCGCAACCACAGCAAACCTTATGAATGTGCTGTCACAGCAGCAATGATCAGTGGTCACAAGTCTCTTCCTAGTCATCCATCAACATTTGGCACAGCCATTAGCTGTAGCACACCCTAGCTGGTGCCTACAATCCAAACAATTTGCTTGTAGCTATAGCCAGTATCTACTGGACTTCTGTAAAACTCGGCACAGTTAGTTGCTATCAAAGTAAAAAAACAACAACAAAAAACAAAAAAACACGGTTCGATTACCTGCTTGCTACCTTTTATGTTCATATAAAGGGAGAATGCTACTTTTCTCTCTTTCTTTTTTTGTCCTATACTCCTTTCCACTGAAAGTTTAAAATACGGTTGTATATTCATCCACCAAATGCTGGACCTTCTTTGTTGTAGAATGGACCAATTGGGCCCTGGTACCCACCTAGTTCTGCTCCCCTTCCATTCATCTTTTGCCATCCCTCCTTCCCCTTTTTAGAGGCTGGGCATAAGGTGTTGCCTGGCTCTGCTGCAGCATGGAGCTGGCTGTGGTGAATTCAGCTGTCTGTGGTAGCCTGTGCACTCCCTCTTGTCTTTTTCTTCCCCCAACCACCATGTCTCGCTGCCGCCACCTCCTGCCTCATTGGCAAGGTGGCCTGAAGATTCCTTCCTCCCGTGGGTTCCTACTCCCCTTGCTCCCCTCGCACAGAATAATGGTTTTGACAAAGACAGAGCTTAAAAATGAATGATAATTTTCATATTCATTTGGAACTATTTTATAATGTGAAAGTGTACTATTCCCTCTTCTGCTGCACCACAACTTTAAGCCTTCAGTGGAAAAGAGTATAGAAGTCATTGATGCAACTTGAAATTCTGCTTTGCACCCAGCGCCTTCTAATCTAATTAAGTTTACAATACATCCTGAGTTGCATTTGGAGACTATGACCTACACAATTGGGGTATTTTTACCATGCCCTGAAACAACTTATTTTTTGCCCCATCACCCCTTTGTTGTACTAAATGTTCATTCTGATTAAGAATTCTGCAGACTTAAAAAGCTTGTATGCTGATATTTGGTTGGTCTTAGTCAAAGGTATTGCATGACTTCCATTTTCTGATTCTGACTCTTTTCACTTGTGGTGGAACCAGAGGTTTCTTAGTTGGCTTGATTCTCTCAGTAAAGGAAGAATTACAGCAGCTTACTTCCCTTTCACACTCATTTCCTTCTAGGTCAGAATGACCTTGGAGACACTGCAGCTGCTATTACATTCTTTAGATATGCAGGAAGGGAAGCAATCATATTGTTATGCTGTCTGTCTACCCCTTTGCTAGGTTAGTAGTCCAGGATGGTGGGTTGATCTTTCATGAATGACCATGAATATTTAGGAAATAGATGTTTTGGTGTTTTGAAATGAGATATCCACCAGAGGTTAAGGTAGGTGACATCTTTCCAGCTGAGGGAAGATATAAGGGGTGTACATGGAGAAGACAGCACCAAGAATGTCTAGCCAGAATGAGTTGAGTCTGGGTGTTCAGTCCTGGAGGGTTGTCCAGTTAACTCTCTGAGGGATCTGTATCCTGTAGGAATGCCTGTTTGCCTCTGTGTATTGCATTGCTTGGTTATCTGTAAATAAAGACTTTTCAAGATGCTGATGCTGTCATATCCAATGGAAACCAAACCCCAAAGTGCTGTTCATTTAACTTCACAGCTCAGGGAAGTAGAGATCATATAAAACTGCAAAGATAATCTAATCTAGACTCTCTATAATGAATAATCTTTCCTCTTAAAAACCAACCATGCTTTTTTATACAGAAGTAATTTTTAGAGCCAGTAACCATTTCTTGATTTCCAGGCTAAGGTTGAAATCCTATGCAATTTTCTTGGCCGTAAGCCAAGTAAACTCCATAGGACTTGCTTCCTAGTCAATATACACAGCACCTGGCTGAAAGCCAACCCTATTTCACCTCGGTAGTGTCAGGACTACAACTCCCAGCGTGCACCGGCTCCTGCCTTTTTCCAAAAAGCAGGAAAACAAACTGAGTAATTACATCCTACTGGGGCTTCAGAACCAATGAGAGGCCAGAAGCCTGGGGGGAGGGGAAAAGTTGATTGGTTGCTGCCTGTTTTTGTAAATAGAATACTGGAACTGAGGACAAGAATCCTCAGTTCCAGCACCCTATAGGTAGGGTGATGTAGTTCAATAAAGTTCATTCCTTTTTATTAAGCCAACTTTGTTTGAGTGTGTTCAGCCTTTCAGGTAGTAACGCCTATATTGTATGAGGCTTGGGACTTTCCAGAAATGTGTGAGAACTATGTCTTCTTTTCTTACCAGAAGAGGCAGGTCTCTTCTTCATAGTACACACATATTAGCTGCCTCTCCATTCCATTCAAATAAAATACTGGAAGCAGAGGGAATATAATAAGGCTGATAAAATGCCATCTAATACTAGGAGGTTTGAAACTGAATCTCAGTGCAGTAATTAGCATGGAACCACATCTCAAACATAACATATCCCATGCTCTTGATTGAAAGCGCTGGATCTGTGGCTCTGTGAAATGTGGCAAATATTATATAACCAAGCCTAAACTGATTCTGCATCAAGACTATGAAGTTTATTTCCAAATATTGTGTCATCTACAGCAAAAAAACATGCACCAGTATTCTGCAGTGTGTTCATGTATATTACATCTAAAGGTACAGAAGTGCCTCCAAAATGCAATTTTTTAGGAAGGGGTTATCTGCACCTTTTTGCCAGCCCTATCCTTTCCAGCCATGCAGTCCCCAGCTGTAAATCCCACGGACTTTGGCATCCACCCTGTCAAACAAATCCTTTTCTTTGTTGAAAGGCACTCTGCCAGTTTGTGTAGCATTTTACAGCTACCCCAGGTGTTCCAGTGCAAACATCACCTCCATCTGCTCAGCTCTCTTGGGAGTGACATGTTCTAATTATCCCACAGGCATTGTTATTACATAGTTGTGTTCCCAGTAGGCTTTATATGAGAACTTCTTACCCTTTTAAATTCCCAGAGGTGCTGGGATGGCGCTAGTGGAGTATCTATTAGATCAGTGATGGCGAACCTTTTCGAGACCGAGTGCCTAAATTGCAACCCAAAACTCCACTGCTATTTTGTACATAGAAGTGCCAACACAGCAATTTAACCTGAATACTGAGGTTTTAGTTTAGAAAAAACGGTTGGCTCTGAGGCGTTTGTTACTCAGGAGTAAGCTTGGCGGTAGTCGATGGCTTTGCATTGAAGCAACCGTGCAACTCTTCCAATGTGTGAATCACGACCCTAGGAGGAGTTTACTCCAGGAGCAAGACCCATTGCTGTAGCAGCCGGGCTTACTCCCCAGGTAAAGAGATCAAAACTTTAGATTCTTCACATGAAAATCAGTGGGGTTTAACAGCGCTTAACAGGGTTACCTACACTACTTCCCCAAAACTAGGTCTTAATTGAGCCCAGTGGCCCAGGCCAGCCTAGATGCGTGGGAAGGGGGGCACACTGTTTATGCGTGCCCACAGAGAAGAATCTGAAGTGCCTTCCACGCTAGCTTGGCACCCAGCTATGCCATAAGTTAAGCCACCCGCTGTATTGGAGATAGCTTCTATAAGGTAATCATGAGGATTCCCAGCACATCGTTGTCCAAAGGCTGAGTGATGAATGCGTTCGGGTCCCACGTTTCAGATTAAAGAAAATTACAAAGACAACAGTGATAAGGTGGTTGTGAACCTTTGTGTTGCCCAATAACATAAGAAGAAATACAACAACCCAGAGCAGGTATTATAAATTGTGTTTACCATATGCACGTGGAGATGATCATTTGCACTAGCTGTGACCAGTGGTGGGATTCAAATAATTTAACAACCGGTTCCAGTGGTGGGATTCAAATGATTGAACAACTGGTTGTTTACAAGCACCATTTTAACAACAGGATCTGCCGAAGTGGTGCGAACCTGCTGAATCCCACCACTGGCTGTAACCCCCAGTTTCTATGTATTGACTGAACATCTGCAGCAAGCCTTATGTGCAGGATGGCATTTTACCACTTCAGAAACCCTACCCTTATGTTGCCCCACCCAGGTGCAAGGCAGGCTGCAGAAGCAGCAGCTTTGCAGTTTAGCCAGATAGTAGAGGCATGAATGTTGTGGGGGGCACACCCCCTCTTCTGCTGGTCCTGCAAATTTGTTATCCCAGGAAACCACTTGCTTTGCTTTGGCATTGAACTGATCCTTCCTACAGCATACAACCTCATTTCAACAGACTGGAATATTAATAGGAATGAGGATAGGTGGACTTTCCTGGGGAAAGCATTCAGGAATAACAGTGCTGCTATCAATAAGGCCCTCATTCTTCTACAGAAAGCAATCTGATAGACTTGGGACTTTTTCTGCGCAAAACAATTAAAACGTTTTGCAAAAAAATTGGTTTTTTTTCTCTGCATGGCAAGGAAAGATAAAACATTTCAGGTGAAAACAGTACTTCCTTAAAAAATAAAACCCACGGCGTCATATCGTTGAAGCTACGGAGACTTGAAATCTGTGCAGCCTTGCCAATTCTCATATTGTGTCTATGTAGCTTTGGAGATACCTCACGGAAAATTTAAAAAGGAAAAACAACACGTTTGCGTAATCAGCAGGCAAAACTGAGTTAATTAGTGCACAGCAGAGACAGAAATGGTGGGCAGCCATGATGCTAGATGAAAAAACATCCATAAGCAAATGGTAGACAGCATGGAGAAGTGGCAGAAAATGAAGAGCGGCGAGCCCCAGGGAAACAAAAGTGAGAGCTTCAAAAATTGGGCAGGAGAAATAAGCATTTCCTGTTCTCTGCACAGCAAGCAGGAAAGATTTTTAAAACATTTCAGGAAAAAAAAGATTGCTAGTTTACTGTTTTCAAATAAACTTGTTTGGGGCTGAAATAAAATGTTTTCAAAACATTTTGGGGGAAAGCTGTGCTTTTATTTCCATCCTCAAGATGCTTTATTTGTATTATGCAGAAATGGCCTTGAACTACACATTTTTTTAAAAGTTGTGAAATATATTTGAAAAAGCTTAGTAGTCTGGCTTAACAAAGTTTACTTTTCATAATTTAAGCCAGTATGATGTCCTGGTTAGACCCCAGTGTACATCCCCATCCTGCCATGAAAGCTTGCTGGCTGAATTTAACAGTCCAACATTCTCAGCTTAACCTATTTCACAGAGTTGTTGTGAGGGCAAAATGGAGGAGAGGAGAAGAAGATGTATACCACTTTGGGTCCCCGTTGGTATACTGGTGATAAGCAGTGTGCAAACAACGTGAAACAAAATAAACAAACTAGATCTAGACGTCTTCATGATTTCTTCATAATCTTGGAGCAAAACAGTTGCGCCTTGAAACAAAAATTTTACTAGACTCCTTCTAAATGCTATGTTTGATACATTTGTACAAATTCTACCTTACCCTGTAAAAACCTTGCTTGTTTTGAACACATTTTAAATAGTTTTCATATGAAGGACTCCTCTTTCTTATGTTTAGTTAAATATATTTGCACATCGGTACATTTGAGCATTTGGATTTCCATGGCTTTATTTTGGGACAAAAACCAGCAGTTCAGAATATTTCTTGGTGTACTTGGAGAAACTGATGTGTGAGGATACTTTATTATGCAAACATGCAGCAAGCATCACACACCCCTCACTTGGACCAAATACTGTAAGCCTTTTGTCTTCTATCAAAATCCCTTTATTACGCATACATTTATATCCTAGAGACATACTCTCAGTTCTGATTTCAGCCATTCTGTTTATGATAGCCTAGCTGTTTTTGACATTGTGACAATATGATAGGACTGGACAAGCAGTACAATTTTGGGTTTTTGCAAAGCCCTGCTTAATTCCTCCTCTGCAATTAATCATTCCCAACACTTGGCTATCGAGTGAGACTTAGCCAAATGTGCTGTATCCTTTGCAATGAGTAACAGCTGACAAATATGAGAAGCTTGGTTCTCAGAGTCCATGCATGCTCAGCAGCCATACCGTGTGACAGCATTTCTGTTGCCTGTTCATTAAGCTTGCATCTCGAGCCCAGCTGCTCTTTCCTGAATAGTGCTTCATACTGAAAGGAGGTCTCCTTTTGTGCATTCCCTCATAGTGGTTCAATGGACAAGGAAGTGTCTCTGAGTTGGAGTTTCACTGCTCCTCTTCTCCTCACATCAATACAGAAGAATCACTAGACCAAGTCTCTCGGTCAGTTCCCCTAACAGGCACAGAAGCAATAGAGCTCTGTGTTTCGGAATGGAAGCCAAGTTCCAGATGCTTTTCTAGGTGGTGGTGTGGATGGAAGCCAGTGCTCTCAGTGCTCTCAGATCATTCTTTGATCCATTCAGCAGATTCACGTGAGCTGTAACTTAGCCTTCACAAATGGGAGTTTCTACACAGTCTAAGTGAGAGGGAAACAGCCATCTCTACCCTAACCCCCAAAACTGAGGCAGTTTCTGCACATGCAGGCTTGCGGACTTGCATCAGCATGATTGCGTGGCTGGCGGAGCACGCTGGCTGGTGGAGCACGCTCTGCATGCTCTGCACAGCTGCATAGCCCCCCAAACAGCTGCCTACCTTTTCCCTGCCTTTTGTAGCCTCCTGGCCAGAGCGACAGCTGAAGCGACAGAGGCAAGGAGGCGTGTCCCCTTCCTTCCTCAGAGCGACAAAAGGCAGGGGAAAAGTAGGGAGCTGTTCGGAAGCGCCACGGGAATACGCCGGCTTTCACCCGCTACTGTTTGCTCTGCAATGGGTGGCAACCGGTGTATTCCAAAAAACTCGCCCCCCGAGCGAGTTTCAGAAGCGGCGTCTTCGTGCCACTTCAGGGGAGCCAGGACAGTGCTGCTGTGATGCAGCAATGCCTCCTGTGCAAACAGTGCCCCAGGGACCGGTTTTTTCCTGTCCCTGGAGCGCTGTTGTTTCCCCGTGCAGAAACCGCCTGAGTTTCAAATAAACTAAAGGATTTTCAATGTATTGTTGAAGGCAATGTGTACACAGTGTGTAACTGTGTGTAACAGACTTCCCTTTGTGATACACCTCTGAAGTTTGCCAGCCACAGATGCAGGCGAAACATTAGGAACAAGATCTACCAGACCATGGCCACACAGCCCAGAAAACCCACCACAACCAGTAAAGGATTTTCAATCAAGTTAGTAAGATCTTCTGGCTTTTAGCTCAGTGCTATTATGGAATGGACAGAAGATCTTCCTGAGTACATGTGACACAAGAGTAAATCAGGAGCATCTCTAGATTTTAAAAGATAAAAGCATTATGGATTGGGACTGTGCTGTGGGGGCAGTCCCAATTCTTCCTCTTGCATCATTATCCTGGGGTAAATAGTTATTTTCCCATAACTTTGTTTGCTTCACAGGGGCATAGCCGATCATGTATGAGATTCACTTCAAATAAATTGAATGTTTAAAGAATAGTGGGAAGTTACATGCTAAGGGAGACTTAGGATTCATGTACATACATAAGTATTACAGTGAACATCCAAAGTTTGGTGGATATCAGCATTAATATGGGAATCTAATTGCTTATTCCCAAAGTCTTGGGGCAAGTAGTGAGCAGTGTTTTTACAAATACACTGTGTGTAAACGGACTTTCCCATTTGAAAGTACAGTACCCACATGCAGAACATCTCCCTTAGGGCTCAAAGGAACCCTTCTATTCTTTTTCACTAGACTTGGCAATGTAAGAATGGGCTGGCTGGTATTTGAAAAGCCTAGTAAATTGGCAAAACGGAATGGGAGGGCTAAATAGGGGAATAGGAGAAGTTCACAGGTCTTATATTCCCTGTAATTACTCATTGCTCTGTCTGTTTGTGTCCAATAAAATAGTCCTCCCAAAGGTTTATGTATGGTTAGACACACTGAGATTATTTACATGGACTCAGTATCTACAGTTCGTTGACATCCAGGAGTACACAGTGGACATGAAGAGCTTGCTCTTAATTATCTAGTTTTAGTCACTATTAAAGTAGAACAGCCTTTGAACTTCCCACAGTGAATGTAAGAACAGATGAGCCCTGTGGGATCACACTAGTGGACCATTTAGTCCTGAATCTTGTTTCTCACAATGTCTGACCACTTGCCCTGGAGAGCATACAGCAGAACGTAGAGTTCAAGGCCTTCTCATGATGTTGCCTCTTAGCACTGGCAATCATGTGTCTATTGCCTCTGGGTGTGGACAATTCTGGGCAGTTATCTGGATGATCTAGAGACCCAGATGTCTGCCCAGAGTGGTGAAGGCTACAGTCAAAGGAAGAGCAGCACTGAACACTGACACAGCTCTGCTGGTAAGATGGTACACTGGAAGGCAAAGCAACAGACAGGAGCAATCAATAGCAGTTTTATCTTTACTCAGGATACAAACTGCTCAGACTGAGAATCCAGGCAAGAGTCTAAGGCTTTTCATGCCCAAGTAAGGTTCACGTGGTCCTTTGCCACCTAAAAACTGCTGAGGCAGCTGCAGTGTGTGCTTTCTTCTGGCCATCAGCATTACTGATATCTTGCCTTCTTTTCTTTTTGTCAAGTTGCCATAATGGTGCAACAGGCAAAATACTGGCTTCTGGCTTCCAGCATCCCTGAGTTCCCAGTTGCCTTACAGACATGGTGCCATCTGTTTAAAAGGGAGGATACTGCTGAGGAACTTGTGTTCCACTCTGACTTCTTCAAGAAACTGATTACAACCATAAGAACAATTATTTGGAGCTTATTGAATTTAAAATTTGGCAGAACAATAGCTATTTCAGAAGGGTGTGGTACAGTACAATGCTATCAGCCTAATCCTGGGAGTATATGTCTGTTCTTGATTACTAGCATGTAGGTAATTCCACAGATGTCACCGACTCTGTTATTCTACACTAACCATATGCCTGTCCAGTTGGAGGGTGAGAATCAAGCAGCCTATGAAAGGGATATTCTGGTTTTCTTAGGCATGGAGAAGACCTTCTCCCCATCAAGACCAGCTTAACTGAGTCATCTGTATGCGACTTGAAAGGATGGGATCTGTAGATTTTCTACTGTGGGGAATGATCAATTTAGGAGGTTTCCTATGGCACCATTGTGAATATTCTGCTGTGCATGTGACAAGAGAGTGAGCTTGTAAACAATCCTTTGACCCGCATAAAATCCTACTTAGGATGCAGATCTTAAGGCCTGCTCAATCCTTTGGGTTTCGTTACTGTGGAGTGTGGCAACATGAACAGAATAGGACTTCTCAAGAGGTTTGCATATTTAGAAATACTTGATATGAACTCCTGATAAAAGAGGGCACAGAATGTCTTTTGCACCTTCTAGCTTCCATCAGCTGGTTCTGTGTCTTTTTTGGCTCCCCAGATGGTAGTTCAATATTGCCCAGGATTCAAATATGCAGCCCCAAAATGGGACAGGCAATTCAAGTCATAGTCACGGTAATTCAAAGAATTTATGGCTAGGACATAATACGTCATGCACAGATTTAAAAGGAGATTCAGAGCAGTCATGAGGGTCAACCAGTTAAAAGAAGCCATATAAAAGTATGATTCAAAGGAGAAAAAAACAGGCTGTTCTTCAGGAAGCCGCTCTGTGCAACAGTCCCCAAGGAACAAACTCATATGGAGAGCATCTTGTATCCAAATAATCATGTACATTTTACATGGTAAAATGATTGGCAAGTCCCTTTGAAATGGAAAGGACCTTAGGCATTTCCCATTTATTTCCCTGGCAGATTGTCCTCTCCTTGCTCACATGAAACTCAGAAGCCAACCATTCTATTGCTGAAATTAATTCTTCTCCCAGCTTGCTAAAGAGTGTTGGCATTTAGTATTCACCACCCTGAGTTGCTCCTACGTCTCCTCTGCTGAGTCACAGCAGTGAATAAAACAGATGCAGCAGACAAAAATGTGCCATTGTGGTGATTAACAGTTATGAATGAGACCTCACTTAATCATGCTGTTGGGTACCGTAGTCACTTTGGAGCAGCTTGACAGGTTTCAGTTGGAAACTGCAATCTCTGCTCTTCTCCAGTCCCTGTGCATGTGGCTGGGAGAGAGGAATTGTGGCAAGACATGCTAGTGCACATGTGCATAGCAGTTATAGGAAATGTTTGAGACTGTAATAGTGGGGGTATTTTGCAGAGCAGAGGATGCCATTTAATAAAACCGTTGTAAAGGGAATGGAATCCATTGCACTTGTCTATCTATAAAACACATTTTTATCCTGCCCTTTCACCAATGAGTTTAGAGTGGAAAACATACTGTAGTTCTGTCTTGCCTATTTAATCCCTCAAATCAGGGCTGGTTTCAAGCTGGGGGCCCCTGGGCAAACAGTATGGGGCTCCCTCCTCTGCTTGCTGCCATACCATACCTCTTCCTGCCCACCCATCTGGGGATCCCTCCACGACTGCCTGCTCATGCCCCCTTCCCCACTAGCTCATTTGCAGGCTAGTGTAGTATAGTGTTTAAGAGTGGTGGACTTTAATTTGGCAAACCAGGTTTGATTCCCTATTCCTCCACATGTGTGGCAGACTCTTATCTGGGTGACCTCAGGTTAGTCACAGTTCTCTCAGAACTCTCTCAGCCTTACCTACCTCACAAGGTGTCTGTTGTGGGGAGAGGAAGGGAAGGAGTTTGTAAGCCACTTTAAGACTCCTTACAGGATAGAAAAGTGGAGTATAAATTCCACCCAAGCTCCCAGCAGCACACACTCCCTTCCCCAGTTGTGCTGGGCCCTAGCAACTGCCCCACCTCAGGATATGCTGGCACCGGCCCTGCTCACAACTCTTTGAGGTAGATAAGACTGAGACAATGACTGGTCTCAAGTCATTTGGTGAGCTTTGTGGCAGAGAATTCAGAGCTCCTGGGTCCTAGTTTTGCACTCTTACCACTACAAAACACCACTATATCTGTAATGTTCTTAAGGAACCTTTTCTCTCAGAGGGATGTTAACAGCAGGAGAAGTGATAACAAATGTGCAAGCCATCATCACTCGTTCTTCCCCTGGAATGACGAAGGTGGATTTATCTTTCCTATATGGTACCACTCACCTCTGGTCACTAATTTTACTTCTGGTCAAACACACCACACTCTTAACAATTGACAGGTGAAAACAGGGGCCCTGTGGTTTGTGCCCCTCCCCCCCCCCCCCACCCGAAACACTCATACTTTACACTGCCTTCCATACATTGTGTTCATTCCAGGCTATGTTAGCAAACTGATCAGAACAGTCTTGATTTTTAGGCCTTAAAGATGTTTAACAGAATGTTCAATTTCCTAATGGATCTGGTTCTATTTTATAAAATAGCATTGACAATAATACATTCTGCAGCATTTACTGTCTGGATCAAAAGATAAGATAGAAGAAGGAAGAGAAGTTAGTACAGGTGCGCTGGCGATAACCTTTTAGAAGTGTTGTTTTTAATTTCCTGAAAGCCTGAATGTGTGTTTATGTATAAAGTGTGTGTGTGTGTGTGTGTGAGAGAGAGAGAGAGAGAGAGAGAGAGAAAGAGAGAGAAAGAGAGAGAGGATATTGTTATTAAAATGCATTTTTACAGCTGCATATGCCCTGGAAGTTCTCTCTTTTTTTGGAGGCAGTCGATTTGTCTATGGTAATCCATGCGGTGGACACAAGAATGAGTAAAGGGCTTGGCCAGGGCAAGAATCCGCAAACTCAAAGCAGGATCCGGAGCTGAATTGGTGTACTATATGCTATATTGACTCCACTTGTTTTCCTTTCCAACTATCAGATCCTCTGAAGATGCCAGCCACAGATGCAGGCGAAACGTCAGGAGAGAATGCTGCTAGAACATGGCCATACAGCCCGGAAATCACACAGCACCCCAGTGATTCCGGCTGTGAAAGCCTTCGACAATACAAAAAAAGTAACATCAGTTATGAAAAATGCTGAATCCATTTGTTTTAAAAGCACACTGCTGATACTCTCATTTTAAGATTTTTGTACTGTATGAAGAAGGTTTCCATGCTGCTGGTCTTCTGCAAAGGGCCTGAAGACAGAGCTACTTAGGGAGACATTTAGGGGTTTCTAGGAGATGCTTTATGAGTCAGGGATGAATGAGAGGAGTCTGTTTACTTAAGGACACTTAACAGTTATTTTGAAGTATGATTAGTTTGTTGATTTATTGCTAGCCATATTTTGGTCTGTTTAAGTTTTGTGTAAATTTGTTTTAATAGGTTTGTTGTTGATTATTTGACAGTATGATATTTACTTTGCTTCCTGCATTATGCCCCCACATTTTGGTTGAAAGGTGGTCATAACTGAAAACAAGTCCCAAACGTGGATAGGATGCTTTCTAAGAAGGAAATGGCCATATGCATGCCCCAGCTGTATCAGGATCAGACCAGATGAGACAGAGATATCTGCCAACTGATCTTTGCTGTGGGTTTTTTTTGTTGCTAAATAGCAGCTGCAGAGGCGGCCCAGATTTGGATTGTGGCTGAGAGGTGTGGTGGAGGGGTTGAGAGTGGGGAGACAATGTGGAGGTGAGTTTGTGGGTGAGAAAAATCTCCTTACCTTCCTGTGCCATGGCCCCTATTAAAAAAAACGGGGGTTTCTGTGGCTGCAACAGAACCATAAAATAAGCACTGGAGATGCATTCAGGAATCTTACAGGTTCTCATCCGATTTGACCCTCAGATAATAATGACTTTTGGCACAGTGGAAACGATTGTGCTACCACAGTTTTAAAAGTTCTGAGGTGGGGAAGTACAGCAAAAGAGAATCCAATTATGCAGCAAAAACAACTTTTGCTAGGCCCAGTCTTGTTTAGACTGCTCTTTCATCCCCCCCTACTGACCAGTTTTGGAACAGTTGATGTTGGTGAAGTAAAAGCTGGGTACTGGAACAAGCAAGATTAGTCTATTTTCAGCGGTTTGGGAGATATGTAGATTTTTGCATTCCCAGTAGCTGCAAATTGATTTTTTAAAATGTTGGCTAGAAAGAACAAGCATTTTTAATGGCTTCCTTTTATACTTTCCAAATTTCATTACTAACATTCACAAGGAAAAGTTCCCTCTTTTTTCTGGCACTGTTCCTGTGACTTAAACAACACTCTTAAGTGTCATATCAAGGATATTAGTTTCAAAATCTGAAACATTCACATCCTGGGACCCACAGATTTGAAGTACCGAGGAGCCTTCCTTTGGGCCAGGGCAGAGGAGTTGCATAAGGCATTTTCAGAACATTTTATATATTTTTTCAGTAGCATAGCCTTACTTTTCTGATACTGTTGTGTATGTATCTGTGTTGGTTAACGTTGCTTGAGCTACTTCTGCTGCCAGGATACCAGGTTGCCTGTCACTGCTCAGTGCTTCAACAGGAGAGTGAGGGGAAAGCCTGTGTTATACCCAGACTTCCAGGAAAAAAATCAGAAATGACATTAACTCTAAGAATTTCTGAAAGCTCAGTGGTGTTTTCAGTGATTCTTACAGTAATATGATGTCACTTCTGGTTTCCCCCAGAGGTGACATCATAGCACACATGACATTAGAGTCCTCCCTGTCCCTGACTCCCAAGCTCCTCCTGGTTGACTGACATTGCCTGCTAAACATTGTTTTAGTACTTGATTTCTATGGGTCAGACTACTGCTGAAATCATCATAGCAAGCCAGTAAGCAGGGAGACAACTCCTTCTCAGACACGTAGGTGTTCTTAGCGTCATTTATGAGAATGCCCTTAGAAAAAAGACACCCACGATTTCTTAATTATAATAGGCCAAGACCTGCCACTGATGTTAATGCTGCCAATTTGCATGGAGCAGTTCGTCAACAGAACATGCTGCTCCTTCCTTGGCGAGCCACCCTCTCTCATTGGCACTGTGTTTATTTTGAAACAGGTGCACCACCCCTCTCCCTCCTTTAGAGAGACTATGAGCTTTAAGCATGACTCCCTAATGTCCTACAGCAATCACAATTGCCTGCAATTTATTCTGGCAACGTTTCACTCCTTGTGTGCTGTAGTAGTTAAGAGTATCAGACTTGGATTAGGCAAGACTTGCTAAAACACTCACTGGATAATTCTGGGCCAGGTCCTCTGCTACAGTTTAACCTACTTTACAGAGTTTGGGGGATGATTGAAAAAGAGAAGGGAATAAGTACACTTGCTGCCCTGCTCTCTTTAAAGAAATGGGAGGGGGAAAATATTGTGGAATACATAGCAAGATGCCTACATATAATATGATGCAGGGCATAGAGACCTACAGGCCCGCTTAGGGCACAAGGTTCAAATTATAGAAAACTTCTTTATTGTAAGGAAGGTACATATCAGCATGGTAATTTATCATACATAGACTAATACAGAAAGGTAGTTGTACTGAATGTGACACTGAGACCATGGAAACGGCGGCGGCGGCAGGGGGGGGAATAAATGTAAATACATAGAAATAAACAGAAATAGAAATAAATGGTCCAGTTTTCAGGATTTGGAGTGAACTCTGAATGCTGAACTCATCAGTGATGCTTGAAACTTGTCCTTCGGGTTCCTAATTCCAGGAAGACTGACCAACAACCCTTCCTTAAGATTTTATGTCCTCGGAACATTCTTCACCTCCATTCTTGGGCTATAAGGTATTCAGCACTATTGGCAATGTAGAGGAGCAAGCCTCAGCTGGGGCAACCCCTCAACCAATAATGAAGACTTGTTGCCAGGAGGGAGAGAAGGTGAACGACTGAACTGCCAACAAGGAGCAAGACCTGGTCCTACAGGGAAATCTGGACTTGTTACCCTCCAAAGATTGCATCAGCCATAACTGATGAAGTGGATCAGCCTGCGGGCATTTAAGAACACAAAAAAGCCCTGTTGAGGAACCGATGCTCATTGTGTGGATGTTTTCAACAGCCAGGTGCAAAGGCATTTGAGTTCTATCTGACTCTGCAAGTTTCTGAGCCAGAATCATGTGCAGTGAGGGATAAATGCTCCCTGCTGTATCTTATAAATAACAACGTTTCTGTGTGCCACGCTGGTCTTCCTTTAGTTCCTGTGCTGTCTCTATGTAATCAGGGCAGTGTATTTCTAATGTGTTAGCTCACAATATGTGGGGCACATTTGGAATTTTGGTAAGGACTTTTTGTTAGGAACGCATGTAGAATGTCATCATAAACAGTTTGAATCATAGCTCAATTCAGTATGTCCCAAACATGCAACCTGATCGTAACTATGGCTTGTATCTTAAGGCATGGTTCCATGGGCACAGGAGCTGCTCCTTCCCCAGAACAGGTTTTCTGTCTGCATGGGAGGGCAGAGAGAATTTGATTTCTTGCCATCTTCTATTTTGCTGCCCCATACACTGTTCCTCTAGCTCCATTGAGCACAATTTGGTGGTGGTGGTGGGGAAGATGGCTGCAGGGAAGGGGGGAAGGGACAGTTGACTTTTAGTAGGGCAATTCTACTTGTGCTGCTTAAGATCCAAGCCCAGGTTTGCTTAACAGGTAATTCCCAAGTATATGTGCAAGGAACTGCAGCCCTGAACTTGGATGTTATACATATTTGTTTTAAAGTATATCCCAATGAAGTCAGTAGAACTTTATTCTAAACATGCATGCATAAGATGGCAGCTTTAGTTTTAGGAGAAAACATAATAAACCCAGGCAACACAACAGCATCTCTTATTAAGGAATAGCTCTTTTGCCCTTGACTAATCTTGAGATCCAGGGATTCTTGGTTTGGCAGAACAATAAAGAATTTAAACATAGAACAAAAAGGACCAACTAAGTGACTGTTTGTGCTGTAAACCTAAGTATGGAAATTTCTATTGCAAGCTGCTTTTCACAGTTTTTGCAGCATCACAAAGGAGGGTCACTCACCACACCTTGCCTCTGTCCACACCAGCATTCACGTCTGCTCTAAAGTTCTTATTTTCTTAGATGCTGTAATGGACCCCCCCCCCCCTTCCCCATAAGTACTGAGCATTAATCATAAGGGAGTTCCATAGAAAGGTTCACCAGACTGACACCAAAGCAATCATAACAGTGAGTTGTCTGCTTTTCAAGGGAGCTGCAAAGGTCTTTGAACTCAACTGGATTTACAGAACCGTCTGGCAAAGCTGATGAAGAGTAGTGTTGTTGCTAATTTTATCCTCATTGTTGTTATTTTAATAGAGGTGACAGGTAGCAGTTGGTGGCAAAGGATCCCTCAGGGAAGCCCAGCAAGCAAGTTCACCTGTTGTACAGTTCTTATTATTCTAAGTGAACTAACCTGTTATAGGGAGGGTTTTTCCCCACTGTCAGTCATGCGCTTGCTAGACAACTCCCTTTACCTGCTACTGCTACACTCAAAATCCGTAATGGATTTTTAGGTTTATAGGAAGTGGACTTTCTATCCGGTTTCTATTGTATAGCAATTCACTGTAAGTTATGCTCCTCCTTAGTGGATGAAATTTACTCCTATGGCTTTATCATGTCCAAAACACAGCCTAATGAGGTATAAGGACACTGGTTAGATGCTCCAAGTGAGAAGCAATTGTGCTATAAATATTACCAGGGTCTGTGGAGGATTTTAGTTCAATCATGTAAAGCTAACAAGATTTACACATTTCTCCTTTAGAGTCTTTAGATTTTATTTTAATTTTACAACAACAAATAGAAAACGAACAAAGAAAAAAAGAACTTAACCATCAACATATGTTTTGTATCACTTATTTTATTTTTATTCACATTAATTATAGTCCACTTTTCTTACTCTCAATACAGATTACATAGTGTAAGCCAATGTGATACCTGTGAGCACAAAGAGAAACAGTACAGCCTGCTCACGACAAAGATGCTTTTACAGACACCTGATGTTTAGCAATGCAATAGGAACAGTATAAGATACAGAATAAACATTGTAATGAGACTGGAATGCAAAGTTAGAAAACCATGACAAAGAAACAGTAGAAAAGATAAAAATGCAAAAACTGGACCATAGGAATCAAAAAACGATGTGGTAAAAGCATGAATGCATACAACAAAAAGGCCACAAACTGCAGCTAAATTTTTCCCTTGTAAAAGTGTCTCCCTAAACAATTCTATCTTACTACCACTGTTTCCTCTTCAAAGAAATGCCCCCTTGCAAACTTCCAGGCAGTGGCTGGAGATCTCCAGGAATTACAGCTGATGCCCATGTGACAGAGATCAGTTCACCTGGAGAAAATGAACACTTTGGAAGACGGACTCCATGACATTATATACCCTACTGAAATCCCTCCCGTACCCAAACGCAACCTTAGTCAGGGTCCACCCCCAAAATCTCTAGGAAATTCTTAACCTAGAGCTGACACCCTATCTTGAACTATTATATTTTATGCAATTTGTAGATTTATAGATGGATAAATTTATAGATGTATACATCTACTGACCTCAGGCAGATAATTTCACTCCCAACAGAAGATGCTCAAGTACAGACAGACGCTGATCTTACCTGTTGGCAGGGTGGCACCTACAGTATATTTTGCTCAGATGAGCACAGTTGTTGAAGTGGGACCTACTGGGAGAGGCAATCCTTTGGATATGTACATTCTAGACCACAAAGGGCTTTGTGGGTGAAGAAGAGAATAGTTTGGATTTATACCCCATTTTTCTCAATTGTAAGGAGTCTCAAAGCAGCTTACCTTCCCTTCCTCTCCCCACAACAGACACCTTGTGGAGTAGGTGGGGCAGAGGGAATTGTGTCTGGCCCAGCAGGCTTCATGTGGAGGAACAGAGAATCAAACCCCATTTTCCAGATTAGCGTCCACTGCTCTTAAACACTACACTACACCACACTGGCTCTCTCATAACACTGGGTGGTAGTCAATACCTTGAACTGAACTCAGGAATTAACTGGTAATCAATGGAGTGACTGTAGAACAAATGCAATATACATAATTGGCCAGTTCCCAATAATAATTGAAGTGTTGGGGGTTTGGGGTTGTTTTTGAGGGCAGACTCATGTAAAGTGCATTATAATAATTGAAACTTGATGTTTCTGTGGCATGGATTAGGATTGCTGGCCTCTCTCAGAATTACAACTGATTTCTACAGAGATCCGTTCCCCGGGAGAAAAATGCTGCTTGAGAGGGTGGATCCCTTGGAATTATACCCCAGTGAGACCCATCCCCAAACCTCACTGCCCCCAGGTTCCACTGCCAAATCTCCAGGAATCTCCAGACCCAGACTTGGCAACCATGGATCCACATTGCTAGATCAGTCTGGTCAAGGGAAGGGCTATCTTCTGTGTTAAATGAAGCAGGTCAAAATAATTTTTGTCATTGATTTGACTGATCTGTCAAATACTGCTAGGTACAGGATAACCCACAACTCGTAACAGAGTCACTAAGACCCAGCTGAATACCATCAAATATGGGAAGCACAATGCCCCCCAGGACAGTTTATGGTTATTGCCTCTGGTTTTATATGCAAATGTGGTTTTTATATAGTATCTTATTTTATAACCACCTTGGGAGCAGTATGCTGTCTAAAAATCTTTCAAATAAATAAGTGAGAAAACAACTGCTTCTGAGCTAAGCTAAATTACAGTTTGACAAATTACCAACTAATATGTGAAAAGGTTTCAAAAGACTTCCCACACATGGAGACAAGAAAGCATCTGCATATGTTTAACTGTGAAAAGGTGGACTTGACAAGAGGTTTTTTTCCCTTTTAAAAGTGGGAACAATTGTTTATTGCCAGAAATTTTAGGAGAGAAACTTTTTGAAAACTCACATTGATGAATTGAATTTCATTTAGCCAGGAGAAAGCATGAGGGGACCATATAATAGGACTAGCAGGGTACCCGCGCTTCACTATGGGGAGTGAGAAAAGCGGAACTCAGAAATGCAAATACTCCACCTGGAAGAAATGCAAAGAACTCCACCCGTAAGATGGTTGTGGCCAGTAATATCTTGGAGCGTCCTATTTAGGGCCTCGAAACCTCATGTGTGAGCCATGGTGCAGTCATGGTGCTGGGGTCCCACCATGAGGCTTCTTATCCTGTGATCACAGCGTCTGTATGAAGTTGTTGAGTCACCCTGTAGCGGGTGCAGCAGAAGGAATGGGTTGCTATGCGTTGAGGAGCGTGGTGTTAGATAGTAGGGCACCCGTAGTTTGGTGAGCGCGCCGTCTCTGTGAACTTCGGGGTGACATTCAGCATACTTCTGTACAGGGTGGTTGTGAACTGAGGGGTGACATGCAGAACATTTCCTCACAGTGACGGGGTGGGTTTTGCATATGTTGCAGCAGCTTCCTGGTGCTGTCTGTGTGTAATGCAATGGGTAAGTTGATGTGTGTATGTAAGGCATGTTCTCCCTTTAGCTGTTTCAGCAGAAGGAACAGGTTCCTGTGTGCTGAGGAGTGCGGTGTTAGACAGGGCCCCTGTGATTCACAACATGTTGGTGATCACAGTGTCTGTATGAATTTGCTGAGTCACCCTGTAGCAGTTGCAGAAGAAGGGTCAGGTTGCTGTGCCTGGAGGAGCGTCGTGTTGGATAGCAGGGCACCCATGGTTCGCTATGTGTTGGGGAGAGCGGTGTCTATATGACTGTCAGGGTGACAGGCAGCATACTTCTTTGCAGTGTGTTTGTGAACTGAGGGGTGACAGGCAGCATGTTTCCTCACAGCGTGCCTGTGGTGTGGTGTGGTGTGGTGGGTTTTGCATCGTTTGCAGCAGCTTTCTGGCGCTGTCTGTGTGTAATGCAATCTGTAAGTTGCTGTGTTTATGTAAGGCATCGGATCAAGCGTGCCTCTTGTTTGGTGGGCAGTACCACAGCTTGTCGATTTGGATAGTGGAGTTAGAGCAGCAATGTGGCCATCACTGAAAAGTCCTGTGACATGAAGCTGCATATGTAAACGCGGAATACCAATCACTGTTAGAGTGAGTGACTCATCAAAGGAATTGGGAAGCTGTTCCATTAGTGGGTATTCTCAGTGGATTGTTCCATTCTCTTACCCGGGAGGCAGGAGGGAGAACCCTGGAAGGGACCCCTTCCTCCAGGAAATAATTCTGATAACCCTGGGACAGCCCTTTATAGGTTTTCTTTGCAGTTGTCCAGTTGGATCCTCATTTATAGTTTTTGTAAGTAGTAGAGATAAATCCTCCCCTTTTAAAAATCTGGGAGTCTGTTCTATGTCCTCTGTGAGTGGATCATCTGTATCTGAAAATTGAGTTTCCTCCCGTAAGCATTCACCCTCACTTAGGCTGTTTCCACATGGGCTCCCTGAGCGAGGTATTTCGGAAACAGCAGCTTCCAAATGCTGCCATGCGAACGGCAGCAGCTGGAAGGCGCCATTTCCCCCCCCTTCCCGAACGCCTACCTTGTCTCCTGGCTTCCAGCTTGTCGCAGAGTCCAGGGGACACGGCCCCCTGGCCTGCGACTCCAGAGCCGTTGCTCCAGGCTGCGGGGGTGTGTCCCCTGGCTTCTGCGATGAGCTGGAAGCCAGGAGACAAGGTAGGCATTCGGCGACGGCGCAGCCTATGTGAAGGCTGCGCCGTCGCCTGCCGCACTCATGGGACCGTCCATGCGAACGGTCTCGGGGGGGGGGTGCGTCGGCATTGTTTATGGCTGTTGTGGCCATTGTCTGGTATTCTGGGAAGGCTGAAGTGCTCAACTGTCACCCACAGAATGTTCGGGCAGATGGGCAGAGATGAATAGGAAAAACAGAAAATAGCTAATAACTCGAGTTGACGTCAATATTTTTGGAAATCCTTTCTTATTGAGCGCCTCGGGCACATGAGGAACCAGTGTGCCATATTTTAAGTGCGTAGGTTCGGTGGTTTCTGAGTTTCAACTGGCTGTAGAATAAACATACTGTGTGGCATTTAAGGAGCTATTCTTTGTGAATCTCTACCTTTTAAGAATCTAATGGTTCAGTCCTAAGTAGACTGACTCCCCTTTCAAGCTCATTGGTTGCAGTGGACTAAGAAGGGTGTAATTCTGCTTAAGGAAAGCTTATGCACATTTGGTTGGGGGTAAGTCCCACTGACTCCCATGGAATTTATTTCCAAGTGGGATAAATAGGTTGGGTTGTTAAATTGGTTTGTCACAGAATCTCCCCTCCTCCCAAGCTGGATTTCTTCTTTGAGAGATGAGTAACTGAAAAGCATTTATGTTCACTGTAGAAGGTACATATAGAAAGAAGCTTGGAGTTGGCATTAACTGGAGTTCTGAGACTCTTATAGTCCAGTGTGAGAGTCCAACAATCCAAACTGCAGCCTTCTCTTGAACTGCAATTCCTCCCCACTCTGTGTTGTTGATTTGCTATCTAGAGCTCTCATTTGTTGAAATGGAAGGCAGCACATCACCCAAATGCCATTGTCATATTTCAGTTTAATGGAAGAAATTAGCCTCTGAAAAGCTATTGATTGCACAGCTTGAAAGCATAACCCTCTAATCTTGGTTAAGCTAGCAAATGTTTGATCTTTATGAAATGAAGAGAGAAATCCTTTGTAAAAGACAGCCAAATCTGGGATGATGCAAACCTTGAGGATTTGGCAGGGAGAGTATTGGCTGGGAAGCTTTTATAGATCCACTAATTATCCAGGAAAGTTTATATATGAGTACAGATTACTGCTAATTGCCTGTTTCATAGTGGACAGTTGCCATCACTGGAGAAATAACTTAGACAGATTTCACACATGTCCCATAAAGTGCATTGGAGCCACCCTCCAGCTGTTGGTGTGCACATAGAAAAGACAGAAGTGACGCTATAAATGCCCTTGAGACAAAAATGCACTTGTACTAATAGCCATGCAGGAAAGTGAATTTTACTATCACATTTTAACCTTCTGGTGTTGCCTGTAAACCTGTGTTCTGTCTGAAACACATTTTTAGTTTTCCTCTTACCATTTTCCCCATAGAGTTACACATTTAAGAATATTTTTCTTTTAGTCACCACTCCCTTGGCCAATTCTTTCTCTTTTACTAAGTGCATGACTAAAGGCATCCATGGCGTGGAGGCCTCTGATGTATGGTCATTTTCTTTATATATACCCTTCCAGTCTTCTGTCCATGGTGAAACATAACTAAGGAAAACTTTCTCATTTTCACTGGCAGAGGTTTCCCCCCTCCTTAAAAATTAGGGTTCATAATAATTAGTTCCTGTTTTCAGGATTTTCTCACTGCTGTTATTCTTATGTAAGACGATATATTATTCTCGGAGTGTCAAAACATATATAGGTGAAATCAAGGTAACTTTCTGCCTTCTATTTGGTTATGAACTTTCTGCCTCATAATTTCATCATAACAACTATAAATGTAAACCTTAGATTATGAAATTTTTACAGGCTTTGACAACCATGTTGACAGCACATCTTTCCGGATTAAAAGAACGCCATTCAATATGTCCTTAAAGGCTATTCACTCACCACTGCGTGAATGAACCAAGAGAAATGCCTAATCAAATACATCTGTTTCATTCTGAGTAGGGGATTTTTTTTTAATGCTGACCCATCCACTACCCTATGTAGAAAAGTGACAGAGGGGGTTGTACACCTTTTTAAAGAGCAGGCATGTAGTTTGGGGGATGCTGCTAGATGCTGGCCTGTGGTTTGAGGCTCAAGTTTTGGATGATATGCCAGCTATGGCCATTCCTCAAAAAGCATTATTTGGATACATTCTGATTATACACAGGTCACATCACTGTAATGTGCTCTACATGGGCCTGTCTTTGAAAACTGTTCGGAAACTTCAGCTGGTTCATAATGCAGCTGCCAGGTTATTGTCAGAGGCTGGGAATAGAAATTGTTATCATCCTTATGCTGAAAGATTGACACTGGTTGCCCATCTGTTTCTGGGACAATGCAAAGTTCTGGTTCTTACCTTAAAGGCACTAACTAGCTTGGAGATGGGGTACTTGAAAGACCACCTCCTCCGGTCTTGTCCAGCTCACAAAGCATGACCTTCTTATCTTTATTCTTTATTCTTTATTAACCTTTAATAGGCATAGAGACCTTCTTATCAAGAGTTACTCTCTGTGCTCCTGCAGGTATAGTGGGTGGCTATCAGAGACTGGGCTTTTTTTTGGTCATGGTGCCTTGCCTAGAATGTGTTCCCCCTTGAGCTCACCTGTCACCTCCTTTTCTTTAGGCACTGGGCCAATTTTTTTATTTTTACCTGGCCTTTGAATTAAGAGTCTCTTTCTCTTTCTGTAGCTACTTTATGAGGTGCACTAATCTTTAGGACCATTTTATGAATATCATTTTAGACCGTTCTGTTTATTTTATGCAGCTTTTATGTTCTGGCAGTTATTAGCGACCTGATTTTATTGACTCGAGTTCTTTTTATTGCTTTACTTACTTGTTGGTAAAGTTTGATGGATTTGTTAGGGGCCTCCTTGAATAGATTCTGGAGAGGTACCAGCGGTGGGTCTTTTGTTTTGAGCAAAAGTCCAGGAGGGGCCCCAGAACCATTGCCACCATTACCCTGCCACTATCTCCTAGCAAGGGGTGGCCCTTGTACCCTGCAAGTCATGTGAGAGTCAAGCCAGCTGCCCAAGGCCCAGACAGGTACATGTGGCATATCTCCTCAGTAATTGAAGCTAGGAGTCACAAAACTGGTCACCCTCTTAGGGATGGTCATGGCAGTTTCAATGACAAATAAAAAAGAATCAGCAGCACAGATATAGAGGGTGGAAAAAATCTCCTCTGATGCAACTAAGGGGCTTTAACAGCTTTGATCTCTCTGAGCTTTTGGCCCTTTTTGCACGGGCCATTTACGGCGCCCTGGGGATGGCAAAAACGGCGTCCCCAGGGAGCCGTTCACACAGGTGGCGCTGCGAAAATGCAGCAGCGCCAACCTGGCTCCCCTCCCCCAGGGTGGCGTCAGGCTGCCTCCAAAAACCTCCCTCCTGGAGGGAGGTTTTTGGGAAACAGCGCATTCCCGGCGGCGCGGTGCGAATGGAGGTCGGAGGGCAGCGTGGAGGTCTGAGGGCAGCGGGGGCGGGGACGGGTCTTAGGAGGCCAGCAGGGCGACGAAGGCAACGAGGTGAGTGGGAGGGGGAGGGGGAAGAGGCGGCTCCGTGCGGAGCCGCCTCTCTTGCGCCGGCCTTACTGGGGGCCGCTTGCACGCTCTGGTGCGAATGGCCCCCCCCCTCCACCGGCAGAATTCCTGCCGGTGGGGGAGCGCCTTTCCGCAGTGCGGAAAGGGCCTTTGTGATGTAGTGGTTAGAATGCCAGATTAAGATCTAAGTGATCTATGTTTGAATACCCTCTCTCCCATGGAAGGTTGCAGGATGACTTTGGCCTAGTCACATCCTGTACACTAGACCTCTCTCACAGGGTTGTTGTGAGGATGAAATGGAGGAGTGGAGAAAGAACTAAGCTGCTCTGGGTGCCTGTTGGGGAGAAAGACAGGGAACTACACTTGGTATCAACCTAATTTGGCCTTTTTAAATGTCAAGTGGCAGATGACAAATGGCGATCCTGTGGGGGGTTCAGGGCGAGAGACTGTCAGAGATGATTTGCCATTGCCTGCCTCCACATCACCACCCTGGTATTCTGTGGTGGTGTTCTTTTCAAACACTGACCAGGGCTGACCCTGCTTAGCTTCTGAGATCTGATGAATTCAGCCTAGTTTGGATTATCCAAGTCAGGGCTACAACTTGCCAAAAAAAGATGACCACTCTTGCTGTAGCTTTATCCACTATTACTGCAGCTTTTACATTTTTCTGCCAGCGAAATAAGCATGAGCATAGAAATTCTGCTGTAATCTGCTCATTCATTAGTAAATATGGTGCCCGCAGGGAACTCTTGAGTTGGTGAGTGAAAGAAAGTACATATATAAACCTATGTAATGCTGCTCTGACTTCCTTGGAGGAATGATGGGATAAAAATAACTACTAGACAGATATTTAGATAGAAATTTCCTCAATCATTTAATCCCGTTTTATTTGTTTGTATGTTGATAACTGTCTATAGCATGATACGGTTCTTTATGAATATCACTTCTGTGTAGAAAGCACTGGCGTAATGCCCATTGGGCAAGGTGGGCAGCTGCCCAGGGCATCACCTTGTGGGGGGCATCAAAATGCTGGGTTCGTTTTTGGGTATTTTTAGGGGTTTTCCATTTTTGGCCTGCAGGAGGCACAGTTTTTAGGCTAGCAGCACCAAAATTTCAGCGTATCATCAGGAGACTGTCCTTATGCTACCCCCCAAGTTTGGTGAGGTTTGGTTCAGGGAGTCCAAAGTTATGGACTCCTAAAAGGGGTGCCCCATCCCCCATTGTTTCCAATGGGAGCTAATAGGAGATGGGGGCTACAGTTTTGAGGGTCCATAACTTTGGCCCCCCTGAACCAAACTGCACCAAACCTGGGGGGAATCATTAGGGCAGTCTCCCGATCGTCCCGGAAAGTTTTGAGACTGTGCACCTTCAGAAATATCCCCCCCCCCCAGCCTGCAACCCGTGACAGCAATGCAGAAAACTCAATGCAGAACAAAGATTCTTGGGCAAATTTCGGGATGTTCTTGCAGGGAGGGCATTCTTCGATGTATCATCACCAATATTTCAGGGTATCATCTGGATACTGTAATGATGGCACCCCCAAGGTTTGGTGCAGTTTGGTTCAGGGGGGGTCCAGTTTATGGACCCTCAAGGGTAACCCAGATAGCAAAGAATGTGGGATGGGGTGACAGTCCCATGGCTTTGAACTAAACAACTGCACCAAGTAGAGAGGGGCTACCATGGGACAGTTTTCTAGATGATACCCTGAAATTGAATAACCGATACATCAATAAAACCTGCAGGAACATCCAAGAAACTAACCCAAAATCTTTGTCTACGATGTGAGACCTATTACTATCCATGAGGAGTTACGAAACTGAGGACTATTCTGAAGGCACAATCAAAACTTTCAGGAGTCTCATCGAGTGACTACCCTGATGATTACCCACAGGTTTAGTGCAGTTTGGTTCAGGGGAGACAGGTTATGGACCCTCAAAGGCTTCTTAACCCCCATCTCCTATTAGCTCCCAGAGGAAACAATGGGGGATGGGGCACCCCCCTTTGGGAGTCCATAACTTTGGACTCCTTGAACCAAACCTCACCAAACTTGGGGAGTAGCATAAGGACAGTCTCCTGGTGATATGCTGAAATTTTGGTGCTGATATGTCTAAAAACTTCACCCCCTGTAGGCACCAATATCCTGGTGCAAAAACAAATTGGGTCGTGGTGGAGTGGCCGCCCATGTTGGGGGGGGGGGGGGCATCCAACTCAGGTTTTGCCCAGGGCTACAGTTTGCCCAGGGCTGCCTCGTTACGCCCCTGGTAGAAAGATTGTGAATATGCTTTATGTACCCCATGATTACGGACAGACCTTGACACTACAAGAGAAAGGAAGTTTTTGCCCTGTTGTTTCTTTGCCTACTTTTCCTTGTTCTGTGTACTATCACATAATTTCATTTTGTGTTGTGCAATTTGCATTCTCTTGAACCTACCTCATCATTGGCTGGTGGACCAATGTTATCTTTTTATGTATTGTGCTGTGTAGTACTTATGAGGAAGAGAGCATAAATAAACACAGAGCAGCAGGATTTCGACACGATTTAAATAGTTCTACCCTGTGATATATATCATCTATGGATGCTTGCAGGTTCATGCAGACAGAAAATGAAGTTAATCATAACAAAAGATGCAAATTAATTTAATACATATGTGTCTGTACCTAGTATGCTTGATTTACTCTAATGACATAAATTGAGAGCATTTAGCTATTTCCATATTTGTATGGTATTAGTGAAGCTTCCCCGCAAGAATGTTGGTTGTTGCCAGCTGCATCTCTTGATTTCATTTTCCCAAGCTTCTTGTGCCCTGCAGCCAAAAGAACACAAAATCCTACCCTTTCCATGCACGCTGAAGAAAACGTTGCCAGCAAAATAAGCATGAGCATAGAAATTGGTGTGAAAATGTAGCTGGAACATGGAACTCTGTGAAGGATATAACATCTATCTTCATTTACTATTTCAGAAAGGGGCTGTACTTTTGCCTATTATTCTTAGCAGATTTGGAGAAATCGGATCAGAATATTCATGAGCCATTTTTTCCTCTGGAATTTATGACAAAATATTATCCCACGGGGGAGTACTAGGAGGACAAAGTTATTGCTTCATCTGTGATAATCTTCCATATATGGTAACTGTATCTTCAATGTAATAAAACAGTATGTGCATTTTATGGACGTTATCAAATAAGTTAGGCACATGGGTGTATACATGTTGTGCATACATGCATTGGGAAGTCATGAGTGCCTTCTAAAATGTGTATGTGCTCCATGTATACAGGGTGTGCATGATCACAGAATGTATCATATATATACACTTTTACTATAAACAAATGATAACTGATTACTTATGGAGTCCTTAATTTTTGTCAAATGTGCGTACAACATCTGTCCTCTCTGTTGTCTTATCTTCAAAAAAAGATGAATTCTGACTTCATGAGACAACCTCATCATATGATACTAACAGTCAATCACAATTTTGTATATAAGAAGGCTTTGCTTTGTTATTGGCACATTTTAGCCACCTTGTTTGGCAAAGGCTATTAAGAAACTCATCTTTGAGGTTTGCTAAAAAATTTCAATGGATGCATTTGGCCTATTAGTTCAGTTGAGCCTGAAGATTTTTTGCTGTCAATGTTATTGCTCCTTATTACAGGTTGCTGCTTATACGCTTGGCCACAAATAGAAGTTTCTTAGGTTCCTTTGACCTCTCATACTAATCAGTGTGACCTCTCATTATCTCTCATACTAAACAGGAAGTGATATGACCTAAAGCATTTTATGCGGAACTGTAAGCTTCAGTTAAAGCTGAATAAGAAAAGTCTTCTTAATTTCATCTTTCCTTTAGTTGAATTGCCTCAGTCCAGTAGTCAAGTCTGACCTATTTGTCTAATGAAGTTGCCTTGGACCAGGCAGGTGGAGGGCATGGAAAGAAAGGAAGGGGCCACTGCAAACACAGTGGAAGTAGTTAAACGCTTGGTCAAGCTTCATGTTTTAGGCTGAAAGTGAAGAAATATGAAGGAAGGGAAACTATGGTTCTTTGCTAACTTATCCATTATTACAGTTAAATAAAGGGTTGAGTAAGTAGGAGGCTTATATATTTACTTTTCCATTCCCCCAGTTTTTTTCCCTTTATATACTTTTATTGCATTCAAAATAAACAGTCATACAGCTGTTCCCATGGGAAACAGTCAGTGCTATTAAAGCAGGGCGGGGGGTTTCAGAAGCACCGGGTGGTGCAATTTTATTATGCATCCCGGAGCACTAAGATTAGGGCAAGAATCCACATGGTTCTACTATGTCACTAGGAGATGATTCACACCCATGTTACATGTTCCTGCAGCAGCGGGTGCTTAGGGGTACCACCAATTTTGCATTGAATTTTCTATTTGAATTTACCTTGTTTGACTGCAGTGATCACATGTGAACCAATTACTGGGTCAGTTTGGATCAGCCTTGAATGACTCAAATTTCTAACAAAAGCAGGTTTGTATTGGTTATTTCCAAAACTGTGCATATGCAAAAACATTGCTGAGCCAAAAAGATCGGCTGCTGTTACACTGCTAAGGAGTACTTAGACAAACACCAAATGTTAGATTGCTTAAAAGCACAGTGGTTATTTATTGCTTATTTATATTATTTGGGATTGATTTAACTATATGTTTAAACAATTGCCTGATCTGGTACAGCGATGCAGTAAGGCGGGAAGAAATAGACCTCAGTTGGGCTTGGGAGAATGCATATGTGTGAATGCACTGATTTGTCCTGTTCAAACAACCATGAAAAGATTGGTGAACTGATGAACAGTCTGTCAAAAAACTGGATCCCTGTTTGGCATTGGAGAGCAGGATGTGAACCAAACCAACGGTTGTTCAAAAATCCCTATTGAGGCTAGTGCATTTCTTGCGATTGATGCTTGATGCCATAGTGGTAGCAGAAGTAAGTTATCATGCAGCAACTTATTGAAGTGATTTCTATGCAATCATTATTATGTGCATAATAAGCTTAACTGAGACACTGATGTAATGGGAAATTTGCTAGCATAGCACTCATACATGCCTATATGGCAATCTATTGGCTGTCCCAGGAACAGCTTTTAAAGATGCTGTTCTTGAGATATTCCAGATTCCCAATGGATATTCAGTTTCTTTTAATTGGGGCCAAAGCTGAATGTGTTTAAACATAGAACTGCCCCAGATACATAGAAAGAGGAGGTGGGGCTTCTGATTTAAACACCAAAAAGGGAATGTGCCTGAAGAGTATTAAATCTTTTGAAGACCAACAACTTACATCTCTTCTGCTGTTCTCCTTAAGCACTACTCATAAGAAATATAAAGAGTCTAATCAGACCAATAGTCCATCTTGTTCGACATCCTATTCCTCAGGTCAGCTGGCCAGATGCTCTGGAAGGCCCGAAGGAGAGCAGAGGGCAAAACTTGCAGGAAAAAAACCAAACCTTCAAGGTCAGAAACTGGAGGCAGGTGAGCCTCAGGAACAACAGAGTTCTTTCTTGGGCTCATTCTGCACATGCAGAATAATGCACTTTCAAACTGCTTTCAATGCTCTTTGAAGCTGTGCGGAATGGCAAAATCCACTTGCAAACAGTTGTGAAAGTGGTTTGAAAACGCATTATTTTGCGTGTGCAGAAGGGGCCTTGGTCCACTATTTCAATGTTAGAATAATGTTCTAACATCCTTTCTCTTTCTATGTTGAATTGTGTGTCTCAACACCATAAACGCCACCATTATCTCATTTGACCCTTGGAGGGAGTATATGTAAAGGAATGTGGAGGTGTGAAAGAAAGCAATGTGCCCAGATGACAAGGCAAATATTCAGACAAAGCCAGGGTGTATCAGCAAGACATATTTGAAGCCTCTGCAGCTTCTTTGTGCGTACTAGCAAGGAGTAATGTCATGGAAAACTCTGAAAGCAAATGTGATGGCCTTCTCACAAGTAGGCCTCAAAAGCCTTCCAAATAGGGTTACCAGCTCTGTGTTGGGATATACTCGGAGAAATACTGGAGATTTTGGGATTGCAGCCTGAGGAAGGCAGGGTTGTTCTAACAATATTTTAAAATCCCAGGATATCTAAGCACAGGATTTCAAAATAACTGTTGTCTGTTGTAGAACAAAATGAATGTTGAAGCAAGAAAGGAACCATGGTTTCTCACTTGTGAGTATTCCTGGCAGTGCAGAAAATTCTCACTTCATTTTACTTTCATTTACCTTGCAAGCCAAAGTTTCCTCTTTGACACTTCCCTATGAATGACAGGTGTGAAGGCGTAGGACTTTTTAGTGTGAACATGGGCTTGATTCCCATATCAGGAAGCTAACTTGGCAGAGATTTGAGATGGCAGAATGAGCTGTACCATTTGAAGATTCAGGTAAAAATTCACATGTTAAGAACTCCCTACAAATAAAAAAACTATCCCAGCAAACAAAGAGGAGATAGTGGGAAGAATCTTTCTTCTTGCTGTGCTTGTTTTTCATTTTCAGTGGCTACTGATGCACTTGTAGTCTCCTTCGCATTGAGTGTTCATTCCCTTCAGGTTTGATTCTTGGTTATGCACACATTTCCCCCTCCTCAGCAGTCACCCCACCTTCATATCAGAAAGTCCCCACAGTTTCCAAAAGCTCTGAAAGTGTGACTTTCCCCTCTCCATTTGCAGGGAAAGTGAAGGAGATCACAGTGCATTTAGCTTTCTTTGGGTTCTCTTATTCCTCCCCCATCCACACCATAGCAGTTCATCCCACTCTTTGGGCCCCCATAACCAGAAGGGTTTTCTTTTTTTTATTGTAACACTGAAAGTCTATCACTGGAGTGACAGACCCGGGGAAACTGACATTTGCTAGCTGCTCTAGCACATTTTGCTAAGTCAGAGACAGCAGGAAAAGAAGGCAGCAGGTATTCTTCTCAAATGGAGGCTGCACGAAACAACAATGAAGCAGTGGGTGGGTAAAATGGCAGATTGGCTCTGCTAAGGACACTTCACAGGAGGAGAATCCCTGTGCGAACAAAAAATGCCAGAAAACCCCGCTGCAACAAACAGCTTCAGGATAAGTAATGCACGCATAAATGGCCAATTTGAACTCAAAGAAACAGGTAACCATCACCTGCAGGCTGAAGTGATGTAGTCCTATTCTGTATGTGTGAACCAGACCTCACAAGTGTTTTCCTCCCTGCAGCAGGAGGGAGACATGAGAACCCCAAGGTGTTTTCACTGGGAATTTGCCTGTGGTTGTTGTCTTCATTCATTCATGAGAGGGAGGCCTCCCTCCCTTTGGCTCTCTGAATCACTATGCAGTAGGTTGAGAAGCTCAGCACATTCTGCTTCAAGCACTGCTGAATTATCAATACACCACACTTGTTTTTTCCCCCTTGCCATGCATACGAAAGCCCTTAGTCTGTAGGTCAAGAAATGCCAACAAGAATTGCAGAACAGTTCTAAAACTGAGGGGAAGTGGCTGCTCTGTCTGAAGAGGGTTCCATGCATAGGACCAAATTCCATGGAATGGTGGACTTTAAATGTGCCCCCCCCCCTTTCATGTTGAAAGTGGTGAAAAGGGCCCCTTTTTGAAAGCAACCATGCCTGGATGGCACAGGCTGGCCTGATTTCCTTAGATCATGAAAGCTAAGAAGGGTCAGCCCTGTTTAGTAGCTGTATAGGAGACCACTAGGGAAGAATAAGATTGCCACACAGAGGCAGACAATGGAAAACCACCTGTTTGTCCCCTGCCTGGAAAACCTTATGGGGTCACCATAAGCTGACTGTGTGACTTGACAACACTTTGCATACACATAGGTGATTTCCTCACTGGCGATTAATCCTGGGATAGTCACCCGAAATATCCAGGTTCCCTCGAGATCTCCTCACAGCCGAACTGTGGAACACAGATCAGTCCTGTTTCTGGCACTCCCCCCTCCCTTATCATGGGATTTTCCTGGACCTGCTTTTATATGCACCTTTTTTGGGGGAAAAACACTCCAATGGGAGCTAACAGATGGGGGCTACACATGTGAACCAAACTTCACCAAACCTGGGTGGTATCATCAGTAGAGTCTCCTGCTGAAACCACCCATGTTTTGTGAAGTTTGGTCCAGGGGGTCCAAAGCTATGGACTCACAAAGGGGGTGCCCCCATTGTTTCCAATAGGAGCTAATAGGAGATGGTGGTTACATTTGAGAGTCCATAACTTTGGCCCCCATGAACCAAACTTCACCAAACCTGGGTGGTACCATCAGGGGAGTCTTTTACTAATACCATCCAGGTTTTGTGAAGTTTGGTACTGGGAATCCAAAGCTATGGACTCCCAAAGGGGGTGCCCCATCCCCCATTGTTTCCAATGGGAGCTAATAGGAGATGGGGGCTACAAATTTGAGGGTCCATAACTTTGGCCCCCATGAACCAAACTTCACCAAACCTGGGTGGTATCATCAGGAGGGTCTCCTAAAGATACTCTGAAATGTTGGTGCTACTAGCTTAACAATTGCACCACTGGCAGCAGGCACCCCCCCCCCCCGGGGAAGGGCTAGATGTCTTCACTAGAAACACCCTGCAGTGAGGATGTTGGAGCTTGGATGAAAATGTGCCAATTCTTTTGAAACTTGGTTGTATCTAGATTAAATTTTCAGTGGGAATTCAGCCATAGTGTGCCCTTTATCACACTCTCTGTCAATTATTTTTTTCTTCTGGCCTTTTCCCTAATGCTAAAAGTCAGGTGTGCTGGAGGAAAAGTGCCAAAAACTATGGAGAACAGTAACAGCTAGATCTGTTCATCCACATGTGCTGTGTTTATTTTTTTTAAAGAATAGGTGCTTCCCTTTTGTGGAAGCACTGTGAGGAGTTTCTTATAATGTACAGGTGCTATAAAGGCTGTTATTAGAGAATGAGTATCCTCAGTGCTGAAGCCCTCACTTCTGTTAGAAGCTGTTCATTTGTTGTTACACCACACTTGACAACCTGCTCGTTCTACAGGCAAATCTCCTGCCCCCTTTCTCTGTACAGGTGTCTAGGGAGGGCTCTACCATCCACATACCAGCACTCTCTCTCTCTCTCTCTCTCTCTTTCTCACACACACACACACACACACACACACACACACACGCACGCACACACACACGCACACACACCTCTAACCTGCTCATCAGGAAAGACTATCCCTTTTCATCTTGTTGTAATTTGCCCTCCTGCCTTTTGGCTTCAGGGCTGGGTGGAGCGAAAGAGGATTTAATATACCCACTGTCTGCTGACAGTAATGAAGCGATGATGAGAGATACGGGGAATCAGCGTGCTGGTGAGCAGTGACAGATCTGGTTTCAGGTGAAGTGGGGAGGGGAGGAGAGAGAAGATGATGTATTTCCAAACAAGAGCCGTGTCTGATCAAAGGCAGACTCAAGGCTCTGGGAGAAGAAAATGCTTCCCTTTCTCACCAGTGTAAGACCACATTCTCAGGCACAGAAGTACTAATTTATTACCCCTAAATAAAGTAAGAGGCTATTGGAGGATTTCTGTCAACTCTGTTCTTGTGGAACAGCAGTCTTGCTAAATAAAAAGTATGACCAATGGGATATGTCCAGCTGGGGAAAATGTGTTATGGGGTAAGGTTTCAAAATAGGTCAAGTCGAGCAAGCATAGAGACATTTGTATTTAAGGCCAAATATGACCAGTCTTCAAGAACAGCTTTATTTCTGGGCTATGTATAGAAGGTCAATTCAGATACAACGAGAGCAGCATCAAGTGGATAGTTACATGTCTGTCCCATTCTCATACACTTCATGTATTTGTGTATGGAATCTACTGTTAACGCGAAAAGAAACAGATGGATATTGCAGCTGGGCTGAGAAAAAAGTGCTTCAAGCTATAGGCTTTGATCCCATGCAGAAGTACCATGGATGGATGGTAGGGTTGTCAGGTCCCTGCTGGGGCAAGGGATCTTCCACTTTGGGGCTCCTTCCCTTGACATTGTTCAGCCAGCGAGTGGAGGGACTTACTAGCAGCAAACTGAGGTCTAGGTCTCTATTGCTGGCAACACATCAAGATCAGTTCTGGCATGCACCAGAAGTAATGTTATCATGTTGCTGGCAGCAGGGGATGCAACGCGGGGTAGTGTTAAGAGTAGTGGACTTCGGACCTTAACTATATTAAGTATATGTGCCTTTCTGCATGCTCAGAGTTGGGGGCATTCATTGTGCTGTCACATGCTCAGAAACTTCAGGATCAAACTACAGGTCCCAAGTGGCAATGCAAGAATACACAAATAGATTGCAACCCATACAAATATTTTCACTAATCAGGCAACATGAGCAAGGCGTGCAATTGGTCAAGGCATATAGTTTCCTCCCCCCTCGATCAAGGAAAGAACTTTAGAAAGTTTTTCTTTGGGGAACTTATGGCAGATGGGGGAAGGTGAAAACAATTTGCTTCCTCAAAGATGACTAACAGGACAGAGGAAGCATTGTGAGACAGAGAATGCAGAAAACCTTTACAATCCTGTTACATTCAGGTTCAGAGTCCAAACCTTTGCTTTTGAGTGTTTGAGGATGCATATTGTTATTTGTGATTGAACTGCAGTCTCAATAAAAGGGTGAGTATTCTTGACTGGAAAAAGTGTAAGTAGCCCACAAGTCACTCAAAAGTTCAGCCCTAAACAAAAAGACTACAATGGGTGGATACTCTTTCCGGAACCCACAGACCTCATCAAATTCACTTCCCCTTTCAAAATAGTGAAACAATCTACAGGAGTAGTGTTGATGCTTAATCTCTTAGTATATCATGTTTTGTACTTGATGTTGACATTATCACGATACTAGAGTGCTTGTGGCTATTCTCCACCACTTCAGATAATTCCTCAGCATATATCCAAAACAGAGGGCATTTTCTAGAATTTCTAAACTTCACAAAGTTGTCTGACCTCACTAGCTTGATTTAATGTGATTTAACATCCCCCATCTGTAGCTGAGAAGGATGTTTTGGTGTCATTCCTTACATGTTTATTTGCTGTTACCTTGGCAGTCAGTGGTGTGGTTAATTGATTCCCATTCTTGCAGCTGGACTGTGATGTGCGGCATGGTTCCCATTGAGACTCTGAGGGAACATGAATTCCTTTGGCCATTTACGTCTCAATTCAAATGTGGAATTTGCCATTGGATCACTTTGCCTTCTCCTGGTGTCCTTTTATAAAGCCTGGCAGGAATGTATATTGTCTGACAGGATGTGTACACACTCTCCAAAAAAAGAAAGAAAAACACAAACACACACACAGAGAAGGCTTGTTTTACACGAAGGCCTTAAAAACTTGGAGGCTTTACTTCCTGAAGGGTCCTCAGCCTCCCCCAAACTGCCCCTCACATAGGGCCAGCAAATTGATGCTGAGATGAATAACTTCTTTGACACCAAGAACTAGACCGAAACTATGTCAACGGAGACAGGGGTGGAGGGGGTGGTGGCTTTTCCTGTTTATCCTGTTTAAGCTGCGTCCTGAAAGGTCACAGTGTAGAGAAGACAATTTTATCAAGGAAAGAAAAGAAAGGAAAACAGAAACCAAATAGGCAGAAGAGGAAGGGGGAGGGGGAAAGGGATTTTGGTAAACGTCTTAGCTATGACATATTTCAGGAGAGAAAAACACTCCCTCCCCCTCCCCAAAGTCAACCCAAAGGACAGACAAATCTCTGGTGGTTACACTGATTACTTGCCTCAGTACAGAGGCTTGGGGACAATGTGGTTGTTCAGCAGAAGGGAGGGATCAGTAAAGAACAAATTTACTGCAATAGCTAGGGACTGCATTACACAGTATTATTGCCCAAAATATCAACACCGCTTATTCTATAAGGACATCAGCTTTTACTGTATTTTTATATAACTCAGTTTTGGCAATGGATGATATTCAGGGCTGCCTGAATATCATGTTATATATACTACTGTACAGAGGTGGGATCCAGCAGGTTCTCACAGGTTCCCAAGAGTAGGTTACTAATTATTTGTGTGTGCCAAGAGTGGGTTACTAATTGGTGATTTTACCATGTGATTTTTGCCTTAGTTACGCCCCTCCTCTCAGCAGTAGCGCGCAGAACATGAAGCAGTCTAGTAGGAGGTGCACCAGCGTGCGTGGCAGCCTGCGCCTGCGTGCATTCGTTTCCCGCCCAAGGACCGGCGCAGTGGCTGCGTCCTTGCCACAGCCCCGCCCAGGAATGCCCCGCCTCCAGAATGCCTGGCCACACCCTCGTCGTGCCCCGCCCAGCCCCACTGGCGCTACACCACAGTTTGAATGCCACCACCAAGGGAACCTGTTACTAAAATTTTTGGATCCCACCACTGCTACTGTACCAAACAAGGGATAAGAGACATTTATTGAGAGGGCAGAGTTTCTCTCTGGCCTTTTTCACACAAACCAAATAAAACTTTCTGAGGCAAGAAACAAAACATTTCAACCATGGAGTTCTACATGATTTTTTTTAGCCTAAAACATTTTATTTCCTGCCTGAAAACATTTTATTTGCATGCTGTTCCCAATCTCTTCTTTTTTGAAAATGGTTTTGTGGAAGCGTTTTTCTTGTTTGGGAACTATTTTAATTTCCTGTGCGGATCTCTTTTAAAAAGTTTCCCATGCTGCTCTGCAGTCCCTGAACTTCCTTGTTGGCACCATTTTCTGAGCTAACACCAGTTTAGGCGTTGTGAGGGAGGGGCCGCTGAGGGCTCAAGTCCCAGGCTCAACCTCTGAGTGTCATGTGGTGTGTGTGTGTGTGTGGGGGGGTGCCACCCTCTCCTTCCCCACCCCAGGAGGGAGGAGCTGGAGCACTGTGCTCCTTGCCACCTTCTCCTCCTCTGATGCTGTCTTGCTAGCCTCTGCCTCCCATCTGCCTGCTTCTGCTGTCTCAACCAGCTGCCAGCCCTCTGCTGGGGCAACTCCTGCCCATGGCTGCCTCTCCCCCGGGGTTGGTGCCTTGAGGTGAGCCCAGCAGGCACAGCAGTGAGCTGGGGCTGCAGAACTCAGCAGCTGGGTGGCAAACTGGGGTGCACATACCCATCTTCCTCCCTCCTGGCATTTTCCACAGCCCGCCTGCCTGTTTGCCTGCCTTGGTGCCATTGCTGCTGGCTACCTGTCCTCTGCTGGAGCCCGGCCATCTTTCTTCCTGGCACAGGGCTTACATGGCTGCCACTTAATCCAGAGCCAGAGAAGAGCTCCTTAGCATCCATCTGGTGGCCTGGCAACACACAACCTTCACATAATTCCTGACTTCTTGCAGGGCACGAATGGCCTGCCAGAGAGTCTTCTGGAACCACTTTCTCGCTTTGAGCCTTCTGATCCCAGTTTCAGCCATTCAGCATTACAAACCAAGCATTTGTGACTCAGCATAGATGAAGTTGTATGTGGTCCCCCTGAAATGATTGACCTTTCAAGTCAATCGAGCACTTCCATTAGAGCTGTCTACTGTAGAGATGATCCTAATTTTATGCCTATGCTGCATATGAATGCAGACATGCGTGTGGAGGGAACACAGGGCACTGCTTTTACACACTTATCTAAAAATGGGTGTCTGAAATTGGGGAGCAGAGAGGGCACAGTTTTAGTTCTTGCCCCAGGAACCATTTTCTGTAACTATGCCCCCTGAGTGCCAGTAATCTTGTGCTGTATTTGCATCCCTTTTCAGTTTCAGGGGGAGGGGTCATGTCTAGTAGCTATGTAGACATGACCCCTAGGCCCCTTCCGCACGTGCAAAATAATGCGTTTTCAAACCACTTTCACAACTGTTTGCAAGTGGATTTTGCCATTCCGCACAGCTTCAAAGAGCACTGAAAGCAGTTTGAAAGTGCATTATTCTGCATGTGCGGAATGAGCTCTAGAGAACTGCAGCACGAGGCTTTGAAGCCTCATAGTATTGACTCTACGGATCGTTAAAAACAAATACAGAACAACCACAAAATGGTGGCTAGGAAGCATTTTTGAGGGGTTGAGTGTAGACAAATGGTTTTTTTAAAAAATAATAATTTGCAAAACATTTTCAGGGACTTGTGCGTAAAGGGTCCCTTGCTCTCCCTCTCTCTCTATGGCCGTTTCTGCACGGCCCCCTCGCGCCCCCACGCCGGCAGGAGTTCTGTTGGCGTGGGGGTGAAAACCTGCTTTACATACTTATGGCGTCGCTGAGCAGCGAACAATAAGGGAGAGCGGCAGAAGGCGGAGGCGACTCCGCGCGGGCAGCCTCTCGCTCCCTCAGCAGCCCATGCGCTGCCCTCCGACCCCTGGAGGTCGGAGGACAGTGAAGCGGGGCTCTTTAACGGCGCTGAAACGCCGTGAAGCGGCGAGTGAAAGAAGCGTCTTCAGTTAGCACCCGGCGCCGCAGAAGACGATCCCTCCCCAACAACAACCCTTTAAAGGGTTGTTGTTTAGGGCGGCTTGACGCCGCCCTGGGGGGAGGGAAGAGGCGTCAGGTCGAACGGCGAACGGCGACCTGGGGGCGCCTTTTTTGGCGCCCCCAGGCCGTCGTAAAAGGGCCGTGCAGATACGGCCAAAGTGTAGTGGGCCCTCACTATTCACCCACAGAATATCATGTTGTAGAAGAAAGTTCTATCCGCCCCTCCCTCAAAGCAGTTTGCACAGTGTGCAGGGAGAAGCCAGTACCAGTTGGTTAAACTCTGCAAGCTTCAGAAGTACCTTCTGGTACCTTTAGATTTTTTTGCCTTCAGAAATCTAACTGTAGTCCACTGAGACATGTTGCCAAACAAAGAATCTGGTGGCAAGCTTAAAGGTATTGTGCATAAATGCATTGGGGCATAAACTTTCATGGGACAGAGCCAGTTTTGTCAGTTGTATGACATGTGAACCTTAGGGGTAGGTATTTGTATCAGGGGTTCAAAGAGATTTTGTTAAATGAAACCCAAAAGCTAAACACCACAAAAGGCCCAGCTTTTCAAAGCACATGTCGCTGCTGCTGATAGAAATATAACACACACATACATGGTAACACAGTATGTTTATGTGTATATAGATATCTTCAGGATTATATTTGAAAAGTTTGCTCTGACTTCTTTCCACGCAGTCCCTTCTTCCAGAGGTCTTCCAGAGAAAAGTTCCTAATTTCCTTTACTTGTCATTTGAGTGACACCTGCTGGTCTATTTGCAGACATCACAGAAAACAAAATAAAAGTTGCCCTCTTGCCAAAGGGAGGATCAATTCTCAAAGACAATTGGGCTCCTTGGAAATACTTGACATGTTTGTGCAGCTTGGTTTCTTGTCCATGCCCACCTGGGGATTTGCATCTGCCATGATATGCAAAGTGACATTGGCTGTGCTCAAGACAATTGTAGAAAGCATGCGTACAGTTCCTTTCACCACTGAGCAAGCATTGCTTGTTCCAACAGAACTGCAGAGCAGAGCTTCAAGGATGGATACATTTTCCAGAACACTTGATTTGTGTTTATATGTGTTATATCCAACACACGTACAGCTGATTGTGGGAAAGCAAGTGGCATGGTATAGTAGTCTGATCATGTTAGATCTCAGAAGCTAAGCAGGGTTGATACTTTATCAGTATTTTTCAGGGTTTTTTTTCCTCCTGAAAAAATGGCATCAATGTAAAGAGATCAAAAATGGATCCTGAATAATGTTGATTTTCTTCAGTATTTTTCAGGCCACTTCAGCCCTGTCACCACTTAATTAAAAAGAAGATGGGGGGGGGGGGGCTCTCCCCCTCCCCCCTCTCTCATTTCTTCACTTGCTTACCGGTGGCCTGCCAGGCTGGGGCAGAACTCTGCTGCTGCTGCTGCCGCCTTTGCCCTCCATGTGGGCTTGGAGGTGGCAGACTGTCCAGAGATGCAAGTGAGCTGGGCCCAGTGTGGTGCTCGGCATCTCAGACCTCCACATGGAGCTCATAGGCAGCTCTGTGCTGGCCACCACTGTCACTTCTGGTTTCCTCATGGGTCACTGAGGTGGCGTGCAGCTATGGATTACTGCCCACCATTCCTTCTGGCCTCCATTTGGGGCTCAGAGGCAGCTCTATGCCAGCCACCGTTGCTTCTTCCAGCCCCCATGTGGGACTTGGTGGTGGCCTCCACAGCTAGTTGAGTAAAGGTGGGGGAGAGGGAGGAAGATGGATGGGAAGGTAAAATTCAGATTGGGGTCTAATGAATTCAGTTTTTTCCAGGAATCCAGATATTCTGATATCCATGTTTCCTGAAAAACTCCAGTCCATTAGACCCGAATCCAAATTTTACTTTTTTTGTTTGTTTGCATGCCTCTAATTGAAACTACACATTTATCCAGACACTGGGCCCTGATTTTATTCGTAAAGTGAAGGCACATTGGGATTTTTTTTTGCCATATTGCTTTTTTCTAATAAGGAAGATGCAGCTTTTCCCTGTTTAGAAATGGAATTGGAAGAGGTTCTTCATTCTAGGAGTCTTTCCAGCCTAAGATAAAATCCAGACTTTTTCGTACCAAAACAGTGCAGCTGGAATCTCGTACATGCCTTTATTAAATGTGTAGGGGAAATGAGAGAAACTCTCTTACTTGTTCTGCCTCCTTTCTCTCATTGTTCCAGTCCGCCCCCACCCCAACTTTTAATTTTTAATTTTTTTTTGCAAGTTTGCATGATCTTCTTTTTGAATGGTACAACAGGGAGGGGCTCAGCTGGAAATTTCAAGAGGCAGGCAAAAGCTGGCTTTCAGGGAAGCTTGAGCAGGGAGGTCCCATTGGCGGAACACTGCCACCTGGTGCCACATGTGACTTGCGTGTGCCTAGGAGGAATGAGCCCTTGTGTGTGAATGAAGAGCAGAAGCTGAATATGGCTTTTGCCCTTGGATGTCATGCTGTCGCTCATGTACTGTGGACCTGGACAGCTATCTGATTGGAGTCTGAACTGGCCCCAAGATACAATTTGTTTTTGTCATTATTTTTTATTTGCACTTTATTTGCATTTAATTGTATTTTTGTTATAAGCCACTTTGGGTTCCATTAGGCAGAAAAATGGGCATCCAGATTTGGTGAAGTTTGGTCCAGGAAGTCCAATTCTATGGGTTCCCAAAGGGGTAGCCCCCATCTCCCATTGTTTTCTTTGGGGACCCATAGTATTGGACCCTTTGCACTGAACTTCACCAAACCTGGGTGTTCTTTTCAGGAGAGCCTCTCAAAGCCACCCTGCAAGTTTGGTGCCTCTGCCTTGAAAATGCACCCCTTACAGATGAAAAACTGCAACTTCCCCAAATCCCCCATACGGTAGACTCAAATGGAGCTGATTTCCCTCCCTCATCCTCGTCCTCAGCTATTCACCAATCTACCTATTATCTGTCTTTCGCTATATTTACGATTAATTTACTTCATTTATAATCTGCCTTTCTCTATTTGTGTTTCACGCTGTAAGGAGTGACATGGGGGATTCCAGCCAATGAGAACGCGGCGGGCTGTGCCTCCCCTTTTTTTGTCCATGCAGGAGCGCACAAGGGTGCACCAGCCATGAGTGGGGTGATGCTGGTGGGCTACAGCAGCAGCAGCAGCAGCAGCAGCAGCAGCAGCAGCAGCAGCAGCAGCTCAGGTTCGCTGTCAGGCAAGGAAGATGGCTCCTCTATGTGGAGCCCGGCCGCCCTTCCTGCTGCCAGGTGAGCTTCCTCGTGGGGTCTGACCAGCCACTTCTGGGGACAAGGGACGGGGAAGCGAAACCAGCTCTGCCTGACTTGGAGATGCCTTCCTCCATTAACCGTGCAAGTAAACAAGAGTGCCTCTCTGGCCATGGAGTTATTAAAATAGTCTCCCTTTCCCAACCCTGTACCACATGGAGGCTTTCAAGTTTGCAACATGAAAAACGTAATCAAGCCCCGAATAATGTGCGCGCCCCTTTACTGTCCTGGTTTTGTTATGGGTGCTGAAACTTTGGTTGCCTGCAGCCCACTTTGTGCAGACGCTGGGAATGCCTCCTCTGAAAGGAAGCAAGCAATCCTCTCCCTTTTTTGCCATTGCAAAGAAAGCTCAGCCCCCAGCAGCTTGCAGGAATGGGGGATGTGTGCCCCCCATCTCTCCCAAGTCAAGCTGATGAAAGCGACCAGCTGTGTTTGCGGAAAAACCGACAGCTGCGCGGGCAAGGCGGGAGAAGGCCAGCAAGCACCGCCCCTGGGCCTGCCCTCCTTCGCCAATCAGAATAGACCCGCCGAGCCAATCGCTTGTCCTTGGGGATTACTGCATTGTTTGAATCCGTAATAGACATAGATGTCTTCACTAGCAACATGGCGCAGTGGGGATGATGAAACCTCGATGAAAAGGTGCAGATTCTTTTGAACCTGGGATGCATCTAGATTTAATTTTTCAGTGGGGAAATGGCCTAAATGAGTTATAATGCCATCTTCCAAAGTGACCATTTTCTCCAGGTGAACTGATCTGGAGATCAACTGTAATAGCAAAAGATGTCCAGCCACTGTCTGACGGTTGATGTTAGTTGTGAAAGTGGTTTGACTAGATGACCTTAGAGGTCGCTTACAACTCTATGTTTTGATGTTTCTCTTCCTTCATTACCTTACCTTTTCAGCTACAGCAGCTGTGGAGTCTGGAAGCTTCTCTGTCATGGAGCCAAGTAAAGCTTGAAGCCTCTGTGCCCTCTTGCAGCAGCAGTGGTATCTTCAGGACACCACCTTCACCAGCTCTGACTGTGACTGTGCTTGCACATAAAACACTTTTATTTGGGGGGAAATTTAAATTTCCCAATGTATTTGTCCAAAGATTTTTCTGCATACTTGGGGGGCGGTATCCCAAATATTTAGGAATATTGTCAGTGTGCTCCAGTCTACAGGTTTAGATCTCTGCAGATGGGGGCACACTTGGGAAACAGATATACAGATGATATTATAATTCTGCTTGCAGAAGCAGCATGGATCTTATTATAGGATTTAGAATTGCTTTGCAAATACTTGTACTGGTGCTAAGGGTGATCCATTAAGAAAACAAAAATACAACAAACCAGCACTACAGATGTCCATTTCAAGAATAAATAAGAACTTAGAAAACCTCTTAGAAGACTACTGCTAAATTTCATTCGTTTGTGCTACTCCATTGTTAGCTACAAAAGCTATTCAGAATTCAGACTTCACACATTCATAGGATTGGCTACAACAGTGGCATCTAAGGCCTTGTATATGTATGAACCCATATCATACCTATAGCTGGGTTTATACCCAGACTCAGAAATGAACCTGCAGAAAACATTGGAATATTCATTAACAGTCCAGTCCCTAAGACGACGTGCAGTTTCTCACACAAGATCTTCTGTAATGCCTAGTGCTTTCCTCCCTCTATCTTACAGTTCTTCAAAACTGCTTGATCAGCATCTTGCACAAATGTAAAAGCAATTTGGGATATGCAATATAACATAGTGAAAGGTTGCCAGGCACCATCTGTCAGCTGGCAGGAGATTGCGGAGGCAGGGACTTCTGATATGGGAGGCAATGGGCATGCCTAATACAATAATGCCACATTTGGTGCAACCTGGAAATGGCATCAGTGCTCTGGGGGGGTGATGCTCCATGCACCCCAAATTCTGTGGTTTGACCAGAGAGTTTTGGGAAAATGCATCACCCAACATGATGATGTCACTTCTGGGTCACGCCAGAAGCAACATCATTATGCTACGGGTGCTTTCCTGTACTTTCTTCCACCCCTCAGCATTTCTTCCTTGTACTTCCTCCTACCCCTCAGCAGAGTGGCGGCATGCAATGGGAGCAAAGAAAATGAGCGCTGGGATTGGGAGATGTCCCAACTTTCAGTGGGAAAATGCTGACTTAGGCTAGTGTGATTTTTAAAAAATGATACTTTTAGATTTAGGTAGATATCTCAAACATCTCACATTGGATTTAACTGGCAAGATTTAGGCCCCTTCCGCACAGCACGGCACAGGCAGAGCAGGTTGCTTTCAGAAGGTTTTATTACTGCTGTGAAAACGTTTTATGGGTTATATCCAGCATCCCCAACATTGAAAACACAGCACAGAGCCAGGAAAGGAGGGAGGGAGGGAAAGGATAGAGACAAATTTCAAGTCATGTTTTACACAATAGTTGCACACATTGAATTTTAATACCGACAATATAAGGCACTTACTAACATGAACTCACAGGCTCAAAAAGATTGGGGACCTCTGTTTTGAACGCCAATGCCAATATGGAGTGCTAGATGCACAGGTTTGCTACAACCCGATTCATTGGAAAAAAGGGCAGGGTCACCAAGCAGAGAATGCTTGGGGGTGCTGCCAGGGTTCTCTGGGCTCCTGGGGTCAGAGGGATCAGGACTTGCAAGGCTCCCCTTCACATCCACATCTGGGGTTCCTGGAGTGGAGGGAGGGTGGGAGGGATTGTTTGCCCAGGGGTCTTTGGCTCTCTGGACTAGGAGGGTTGCTGGGGTGGGGAGTGGGAGGGTTCATTTGCCCTTCCGACATGGGGTGGGAAGGCCTCTGCCAGGCCATTGTGGCCTATGCTCCACTTACCTGAGGCAGTGGTGGTCCCGGGCAGCCTGGTGAAGTGGGCCAAGGGGCAGGCTGAGGGGTGCTGGGCGGCAGCCCCGCCAGGCTGCTCCTTCAGCAGGGGCTCCTCCATCGTGGGCCCGGGCCACACACCCCACGCTCCACTTACCTGAGGCGGTGGTGTCCTGGGCAGCCTGGTGGGGTGAGTCGAGGAGCGCCAGGCAGCAACCCTGTCAGGCTGCTCCTTTAGCAAAGGCTTCTCCCGCTGAAGGAGTAGTCTGGCAAAACCGGGCTGGGACGAGGGGGAAAGAAAGAGGGGAGTGGGGGCGATTTTCCACCCCCACATGACCCAATGTCGGCCCGCCTGGGGCATTTGTCCTCAGGGCGCCCTGTTGAAGCTCTGCCTCTGGATGAGACAAGGGAGAAACCACCCCCCAAGAAAACAAAGAGAAAGGAGGTGTGCAGAATGATTTCATGGAAAATTTCAAGACACCACGTTTGACCACTGAGAAAATCTGTAGTAAGCTGTGCATGTGAAAAAGGCGATAGAGCAGGGTGTGACATACTTACAGTCTTGCAAATATTGTCTGACTTTCCTTCATTACTTTTTGAGCTCAACTCCTGTTTCTCAAAAGCAGGAATTATCTTGAAAAATCTTCCTTATAGAATGAGTAATAGCTACAGGTATTTCCTAAGTAGCTTCAAGGCAAAAGGGCAAATATTTGAGCCTTCCTCCTTCCCTTCTGAAACACGAAAGATAACTTGTGAGGGGGTGGTGGTAATTTGAGCTCTCTCAACGTGGACTAGCCAAACAAGCTGGTTGCTAACATCACTGGGCTGTGAATCGTATCCTTCCTCTTTTCAGAAACAAGGCTTAGCTCAGCTTAGTCATGCTTCTGCAGGAGGAAGGAAAGAGTTAATATCCTGAGGCACTCAGGAGTAAAGGTATGACTTCTTTCATTTCTGGGCGGTGTGCAGCAGTTGCAGCGAAAACACCCAGTAAAGCAACTGTCAGCGTTGTAGAAACAGCTCTGTGCACAGGAGAACTTACGAAATGGCTTTCCCAAAATCAAGCTCTCTGGAAAAGTTGCCGGAAAAGCTGGCGCTTGAAGACTCAGTTCCCATGGCAAATGCACAACCAATCTGTGCAGCGTACGAAGGTGCAGAACTGAAAAATGGAGTGGAACCTCTGTCAGAGCCTGAAATGAAAGATATCTCTTGCAATGGAACCAACCGTACAAGCAATTTGACGGTAAATGGATCTGAGGAGGAGCCACCAGGCCTCAGTGGCTTGGTGAAGGAAGAGGACACAGCAGCTAAAGAAGAAGTTCTTTGTGATTTCTGCTTGGGTGACACGAGCCCGGCAGTGAAGTCGTGCTTGACCTGCATGGTCAATTATTGTCAGGACCATTTGCGCCCACACGTGGAGATTGCCAAACTGCAGACTCATAAGCTCCGGGACCCGCTGAAGGACATTGACATGCAGAGTTGTGAAGCCCACAAGAGCCATCTGAACTGGTTCTGCCACAATGATCTTGCATGTTTCTGTGAGGAGTGCCTTGCTGATGGACATCAAGGGCACAAGACTGTGACCTGTGCAGTTGCCAGGAAAGAAAAAGAGGTAAATATTGTATTAATATTAAAGAGGGCATGCTGCTAAATATAAATATGCTCGATTTCATGCACACTTATTGAGTGAATAAGCATGGCTCATTTGTAGGCCAGAAGTCAGAATGAAGCACAACAATTTTTAAATACAGTGCTTGTTCTGAGAGTGGTTATGGAAGGGAAGCATTACAAAACAAGGGCCATCCTCCTAGAAGAACGACCTGTCCCCTTTTACATAACAGAAGATTGGCAGATTGGGACTAAAGCTCGCCTGCTTTCTTTTATTAAATGGTATATTCAGCATGTTAATTATCTTCCACAGGGCTTATTCACGTACCCCTTAAAGGCCACAGCAATTGTACATTTTGCTGTATTACCAACCAAGTTGTGTGATTGCAGAGTGCCAGACTAGATGTAATAGCATACTTGTGCCTGTTACAGGGATGCTGCTGCCATTTTAAAGCCTAAAATGGGAAATTAAAAATGCAGGAAGGTCCTCATCCTGGGTGGGCCTGCAGTGGGTGGGTCAAGGTATTCTTGTCCCTGCTACCTTTTCAAGTGCCAGAATGGTATCAGATGAATGGCTAATTCAGTGCTGAAAAATGTACTGGAGTGGGGGCGGGGGGACCAAGAGAGCCATGTCCTGTTGTGCTTCAGGCCCGATCCTGGTCCCTTGAAGCATTTTTAAATATGCCGTTATAAAATGACAGCAACATGCCAGATAATTATGATGTTTCATGGAAGAGGAATGCCTTCCACACTTTTTTGAAAGAGGCAGTAGTGAGACTCAGTGGTGGGATCCAAAAATTTAAGTAACAGGTTCCCATGGTGGTGGGATTCAAACTGTGGTGTAGCACCAATGGGGCTGGGCGGGGCATGATGGGGGCGTGGCCAGGCATTCCGTGGGCAGGGCATTCCTGGGCGGGGCTGTGGCAAGGATGCAGCCGCTGCGCCGGTCCTTGGGTGGGAAACGAATGCACGCAGGCGCAGGCCACCACGCACGCCGATGCACCTCCTGCTAGACTGCTTCAAGTTCTGCGCGCTACTGCTGAGAGGAGGGGCATAACTAAGGCAAAAATCACATGGCAAAATCACCAATTAGTAACCCCCTCTTGGCACACACAAATAATTAGTAACCTACTCTCGGGAACCTGTGAGAACCTGCTGGATCCCACCTCTGGTGAGACTACTCTTGAAGATGCCTCCCCCCAGTCCGTTATGATTTTCATGATCACCAATCTGCTTTTAATGGGATGGATGAAAATCAATAAATTGAATCAGACTAATCAAGACTGAGGTAATATTGGTTGACAATTGTGTTGAGCAGAGAGGAGACATTCTGTTTCTGATGGGCTGATCTTCCTGTGAATGGTCAGATTTACAGATTGGGGTGTTATGAGACCTGTTGCTCATGAAAGACACCCAGGTTTCTGCTATGCCTCCTAGTGGCTTCAATTAAAATTTGTTGGTTGCCTCCTGAGTCTTTTCTTGGAAAAGTAGGACCTAGCTACAGTTCATCCTTTCCATGTCAGAAGCTAGGTGTGCTTTCCCCTGTTTAAAGAAGTGAGTTGGGCTTTTTTTTGGGGGGGGGGGAACTCTGGAGAAGGGAATTCACAAAGGAGGTCAACTGGGATGTGGTTACAACTGATTGAAATTGGTAGCTGTATAGGATAAAAGTTGCAGAGTTATGGAAATAGATGATATATTGGAGGGGCATTTAGATTTGTGTGTGTAATTTTTCCCATTGGTAGTAGCTATTTTAATATTTGAGGAACAGATTAAAATAATGAGCCTCTGTATGATGTGTTCTGCATTAGAAGAGTTGTTAAAGGTTATTCCCAGTCAAAGTGTTCAACTAACAAAATGGAAACAGATTTTAATTCATGAAAAACTTATATTGTTTTATTGTTATCATTATCTGATTCATCTCATTCACAGTGTGAACTTCTTCAGATCCAAACAGAATATGACTGGAAACTGAAGTCAGCTGAAAATGCCATTGACAAACTGCAAAAGAATTCCAAGTCCATTGTGGTAAGAATTTGTAACTAAATCACTGCTTCTGTTGTGACTGTATCAAGGTCATGCTATTATACAATCTGAAAAATAAGGTTTCCTACATAGTTTTCTATTGGCATAAGCTTTTCCATTGGCAGATCATTTTTCTCTGTACCTCAGTTAATTATTGGGCATTCACAAAACAATCTATGCTATTTTCTGTATAGAAAAAATGGCCAAAAGCTTTTATCTCAGCAATTAATTGCAAATCTTTCTGTCCTCCTTTTAAAAAAACTCTCCTTCTCCTTGTTCTCTATTTCCGTCTCAAAAATGCCTTGCTAAAATAGATGTGACGCAGTAAGATAAGGCCACAGCCTGCAAAGTAATAGTTATTCTTATTTACTTCTCCCTCCAAAGTTTGTAAAATTTTGCTCTATCCTGAGAGGTGGGGGGTGGATTCTCTAAGATTTTTTGAGTGAAAACATTGCCCATTTCAGGCATATTTCTTCTTCCAAAAGTAGAACGTTTGCAAGAATCAAACCTTGCAAATGGGGTGGGTCTGAGTTTGTGAAGTAGGTCCAGTTGTTACGAGGGTTTTTGTTGTAGAAACAATTTAATGATATCATCCAGTGGATGTTCTTCTGACATGTTTTTATACAGATGATAGAATTTCCACAGGGTACTATGATTCTCATTACAATAATACTAATGCATTTTATTTTCACCTCTTGGAAAGTTTCTGGTGTTACACAAACCTTTGGGCAGCCTGGATATTCTGGAAGTATTCTAAGGAATATGAAATGTTCTCCCTTCTTACAGAAGGGGTATCTGCTTCCACAAAGACATTTAGGGCCAGGTTGCCTTGATTGTTTCCTGCCACAAATACCTTTGATGTAATATCTGGTGTTCCCAATGTTTTACCTGTGGACACAAGGGACAGATGTTCGCTGTTGGCCTGCTGTGTGAAATTTTTATATGACTGGCTTGGCTGGTCAGGAGTTGGACAGCTGCTAGATCTCTGAAGAGGAAGGTGGTCTCTTTACCTTGGTATTCATTGCCTCTTTTTACTGTCCTTTTTGCCTTTGCCTACAGCAGCTGTTCCCTTTCTTTTGTACTACATAATAAATTATGGCAATATAACACCCTGCCATATGCACTAGTACTATTTATCAAATGGTAGCTTGTAGTGTCTATCACTCCCATGTAAGACCTTGGTAAACTAGTTGTCTGGCCTGATTCCAGAACTGTAACTCTAGGCCAGAGAGGGTGCCTGGGTGGGCCTACACGGCATTCTTTCCTGTCACTCAGGAAAGAATGTCACACTCCAGTATTCTTTCCAATAATTTCACACTTCAGTATTCTTTCCAATAATTTCAGACATATTTAAATTGAAATTATATATTAAGTCAATTAGATTGTTTGTATTTTGCCATTTACCAAGGAGCAATTCAACACAAAGTGCATTGAGACACGAGTGGCAAGGTAGGCATTCAGCGTGGTATAGTGGTTAAGAGCAGGTGGATTCTAATCTGGCGAATTGGGTTTGATTCCCCACTCTTCCACCTGAGTGGCTGAGGCTTATCTGGTGAACCAGATGTGTTTCCTCACTCCTACATTCCTGCTGGGTGACCTTGGGCTAGTCACAGTTCTTCGGAACTCTCTCAGCCCCACCTACCTCACAAGGTGTCTGTTGTGGGGAGAGGAAGGGAAAGGAGTTTGTAAACCACCTTGAGTCTCCTTACAGAAGAGGAAGGTGGAGTATAAATCTAAACTCTTCTTCTTCTTATGAAGCAGTTTTTCAGTCAGGGAGGGGGTACAGAGTACAGATGTTACTCCCTCTGAGGCAATTCCTATCCTCATCCTTTAGAGGATCATAACAGGGAGTAATGAGCTTGTCTACAAAGAAACTCCTTTTATGACCCCCCCCCCCCTTCTCAATTCGCTATTCATAAAGTAGATTAAGGCAGTGTGGTGAGTTACTACTTAGTAAATGGCTGTGTAATTTTTTTCTTCTGTTATCCTGTTATATCCTCAAGCATGCTATCTTTAACTATGCAATGGAACACTTCCCATGTTTGGCAAGTTTAATCTGCTTTTTATCTTGAAACCGGTAGCTTTTTATTTGCAAAATGCGATGACAATGAGCATGTGTGGCAGGACATTTAATCTGAGCCCTGGGTTTTTTTTCCTGAACTCTTTGTTTACTTCTCCTGTTAAACAGGCAATAAATGTGCCTTATTTGGTAATGGTACAGGGAGTAGCCCACAAAGCAGGACTGGGGAAAGAGTAAGAACACATTTGAAATAATAAAGATAGTGGCTTTATTCCATCAGAGTTCGGTGTCTGAAGTGAAAGCCGTGGTAGAAAGGCAATTTGAAGAGTTGGCGCAAGCAGTCAAGAAGGCCCACTCTGATGTGCTAGCTTTCCTTGAAGAGAAGGAGCATGCCGCAGTCAATCATGCCAACGGTATAAAGATCCACCTTGAAAACAAGCGAATAGCAATGGAAGAATGTAAGAACAGGCTGGAGAAGATGGCCACTCACACCAATGACATCCTCTTTCTAAAGGTACTTTGAAAGTGATGGTGCAAGTGGCAAGTGCGTGGACCTCAAATGGTTCATGTGGTTAAGTTAGCACAAATGAGACATGTTTGCGTTTCCATTTGTCAGAACAGACAAATGGAAGAATCTCTTCATACAACGCACAGTTGAATTTAGGAGCTCCCTGCCCCTAGATGTGGTGATGGCTTACAGCTTGGAAGGCTTTAAGAGATTAGTGAACATGTTCATGGAGGATAGACCTAACCATGGTTAATAGTCAAGATGGATACTAGTCATGGTGCATACCTATTAGCTCCAGTATCAGAGGAGCATGCCTATTATATTGAGTGCCGTGGAACACAGGCAGCACCATGCTGCTACATCGGTCTTGTTTGTTGGCTTGTTTGAGGAGAGAGACCTTAGCTAAAAAAAAAGTGCCAAGGGAGGGAGGCAGGGAGGGACTTTCCCCCGGCCTGGGAGTCTGGCTGGGCTGCAGCTCCACCCCCGGCAGCTCCACAGCCAGTTCCTGGGCTGGGGAAGGAGGCAGGGAGGGACTTTCCCCCAGCAGGGAGTCTGACTGGGCTGCAGCCCCATCCCCATCAGCCAGTCCCTGGGCCAGGGAGGGAAGTGGGGGGGGGGACTTCCCCCTGGCAGGGAGTCTGGCTGGGCTGCAGCCCCGCCTCCAGCAGCTCACCAGCCAGTCCCTGGGCCGGGGAGGGAAGCAGGGAGTGGCTTTCCCTTGCCCAGGAGTCTGGCTGGGCTGCTGCCAGGCCCAGGAGAAGGGAATGCAGCGCCCTGGGCTGAGTAGGTAAATGGCAACCGGGGTGGTGGGGGGTGGTGGCATGGCATGGGGGCCCATGGGGAGGGGGCAGAAAACTCAGAGTCTGCCCCGGGTTCCTTTTTCACCAGCTATGCCTCTTGTATTTGCACCTTCACATCACTGCTCCAAGAAACTGAATCCCAGGGTAAATGCTCTGTAATATTCAAATACCATGCTAACTGAAAACTAAGAATATTTGGTTTTTAATTAACAGGAATACTGTGAATTCAAAAAGAGTGCAGGAGACGACACATTGCCCAGTGTCTATATTGGCTTAAAAGATAAGTTATCAGGGATCCAAAAGATTGTCTCAGATGCCACTGAACATCTTTTACAACTTTTACAAACTAACTACAATGATAAATTGCAAGAGTTTGCCAAAGATGGTGAGTATCCCCATCCCTCTTTTCCAGTAATCTGTTCCAGCTTTGTTTCTGGAATCAACTGGTTTCTATTACTTTTCTTTTAACAGGGGATGCTGGTATCAAAACGACGGTGTCTGCAATTGTCCCATCCAAGCATCGCCTGTCAGCTCCAGAACCCAAGAGCAGGAGTGACTTCCTTAAATGTAAATTCTGGACTGCCTTATGGTGCAACCTTTCTGTTTTTTATCTTGAAAATTTGCATTTACAAAATGTGGGGAGAGTGAACAAATTGGGTTTTTTTAAATGCCTGACTCATCTTTTCCCTGAAGGAATCCAAGATGGCTTACAAAACTATCAGACCAAACAATAAAAACACTCAGATTAATAGCCCCACTGAAAAGGGGGGGGGGGTCCACCTGTGGAAGTGATGCAGTGCGGCACAGGCAGATTTGCCCACCCCAGGGCACTTACGTCCAAGGAAGGGCAATTCCACCAGCATGTAGACACCACTGCCTGCCCTAGTGCTGGGATGTTGCACCAGCATCCTAGTTGCTGCCTGCATAGTAGGGATGGGCCAGGGCACATTGGCTCCCTCCTGGCCAGGGCTTTAGACTTATGCCACCAAAAAGACTATTAGGTCCAATGGTGTCTTCTTGGTGGTGGGGAGGCTTTTCACTTTTCAAGCTTCCCACACTGCCAGGAAGCCTCGATGGGAGCTACAGGGTGGCGCAGCTGTGGCTCCGAAGCCGGCCACCTGACCCCTTGGATGGGGCTGCCCGACATCACAAAAAACATCTCAGACCAGCTTACAACCCTCTTTCCCTTTTTCTCTCCACAACAGACACCTTGTGAGGTAGGTGGGGCTGGGAGAGTTCTGAGAGTATTGTGACTAGCCCAAGATCACCCAGTAGGCTTCATATGTAAAAATGGGGAAACAAACCTGCACTTAACCACTACACCACACTGGAAGGACAATAGGTTCCTCACCACATGTAGGTAGAAAAAAGCAGTTTTCACTACTGTCATAATTTGTCAGAAAGTCATCCATTTCCTATCTGAATCAGTCGCAAATAATTCTATGCATTCTGAGATTCAGAAAAGTAGGTAAAGCTCTTGATTTTTAGGAATTGTGGCTGCCATTTTGAAACACTGCAGGAATTGGTAGATGGGAAAGCTTCCCTGAGCCATGATCCAGAAATGGATACAAAGGGTCCATCCTGTCCCACAAACCCCCTTCTCCACAACCTCCACAGGCAACTGTTGGAAGGACAGCAGGCTAGCTACAGCGAAGACAAAGCAAAACCAGTACTACAACAGCTACCCAGAAAGAGTAAGTTGGCCAAAGGTAGGATTGCCAACTTCCAGCTGGGGCCAGGAGATCCCCAGAATTTTAACTTATTTCCAGACTACACATATCAGTTCCCCTGGAGAAAATGGTTGCCTTGATGGGTGAAATCCATGGGATTATGTTGAGGTCCCTCCCCTCCCCACACCTTTCCTCCTTAGGCTCTACCTCTAAATCCCTAGGATTTATCTCAACTTGAAGTTGGCAACCCTACACACAAGGAATGCAGTAGTCACTTGCTTCTTTTGGTAGATGGTAAATGCAAATGAAGCTGTCTGTGAACCTCAGAGTGAGTACCATTGTTTATAGAATGGAGGAAATTATATATATTAGCTTCAAAAAGGTAAGAATAAGACTGGGGATAAACTTTTCATTTGTAATCTAATGTAAATGTTTAATACCAAGAAAGGAAATACCAGGCTGGGGGTGGGGGGAGGGAGGAATTGAAATCTGCCTAGTTTGCGATTATCATATTGGCCTTTCCTGTATAATTTGAGTCACTTGTTCAGTAAAGATTGCTATTTCTGATGGTAAAAACCATTTTCCCCTTCTCTAGATACCTTTCCATTAACATTTGACCCAGTTACAGCTCATCGGTATTTGAGGCTGTTGGATGACAACCACAAAGTCACCAACACAGCTCCCTGGGAACACCAGTACCCAGATCATCCGGAGCGATTTCAGCACTGGCGCCAAGTTCTATCGGACAACAGCTTGTATATTGGACGCTACTACTTTGAAGCTGAGATATCAGGGGCTGGCATTTATATTGGCATGACGTACAAGAGCATTGACCGCAAAGGTTCTGAAAGCAACAGCTGTATCTCAGGGAATAACTTCTCCTGGTGTCTTAAGTGGAATGGCAAGGAGTTCTCAGCCTGGCACAGTGATATGGAGATGCCATTGAAAACCCTGGGATTTGGCAGGATAGGGGTCTATTTGGATTACCCCAGAGGCACCCTTTCTTTTTACAGCATCACTTTGAATGCCATGACTCTCCTGCATAAATTTGAGTGCAAGTTTGCTGAACCACTTTACCCTGCCTTCTGGTTACCAAAGAAGGAAAACTGCGTGCGAATTGTCAACTTACAGGAAGAAGCTGAACAAAAACCAGTACTTTCTACTCCCTGAAGAGAAGCAGTGGCAAGTACAAAGTCTGTCGATTCATAATGGAGCCAGTGATTGGATGGCTTGATCATGGGAAACATTTACTGGATGTAGATCAGTTTGTACAAGCCTATCATTGAGTGTATTATATATTAACATACGATTTAATTGCTTATTAGCACCTTAAAAAAATGACCGAGCAACAAAACAAAAACAGTTTAAATTATAAGGATGTAATTTTTCTTCATAATTGGTTTCCTTCTGAAGAAAGTATGTTTGATCCTTAGAATGCCTTAGAAAAATTGTTATAACTTGGCTTGGAGAGAAAATTACTGTTAGAACAAAACAGCTTGTTCCATTATGTAGATTCAATTCACATTCTGCACAATAAGTCTTTCTTCTGTTATAGTCAAAAACAGAACTCGTTACTGCTTGCTCAGATGTAGGCTCAGACATAGGCTAGAGAGGACACACACTTTCTTATAGGATGCTCTATGCCAGGGGTAGGGCCATGCCAGGGGTAGGGCCAATTGGCCATGCTGACAGAGGCTGATGGGAATTGTAGTTCCTGAACATCTGGAGAGCCGCAGGTTCCCTACCCCTGCTCTATGCCTAGCTAATCCCATCTGAAGCATTTCACCATTGAACAGATTTCAGTGTTCATGGTTCCTGTGCTTAACAGATTGTTCCTGCTAAGCCTGAAATGGATTCTGTAAAACTTGGGAAAGCAGCATCCTTGCTAGTATGTTCTAGAACAGGGGTAGGGAACCTGCGGCTCTAAATAATTCCAGGAGGCTAATTCCCATCAGCCTCTAACATAATGGCTCTTTCCCAATACTGAGCCTGATAGAGGTGTAGTTCCTGAACATCTGGAGAGCCGCAGGTTCCCTACCCCTGTTCTAGAAAGTAGCTCTAGCACACAGGTGTCAAACTCGTGGCCCTCCAGATGTTATGGACTACAGTTCCCATCATCGCCTGCCAGCATGATGCTGGCAGGGGATGATGGGAACTGTAGTCCATAACATCTGGAAGGCCACGAGTTTGACACCTATGCCTAGCACAGGGGTAGGGAACCTGCGGCTCTCCAGATGTTCAGGAACTACAATTCCCATCAGCCTCTGTCAGCATGGCCAATTGGCCATGCTGGTAGGGGCTGATGGGAATTGTAGTTCCTGAACATCTGGAGAGCCGCAGGTTCCCTACCCCTGGCCTAGCAGGACTGGGCTTTGGGTGGCAGTTCAGGGTGCTATCTCCTGGACTCAACAGGGTGGCGGAGGGGAGAGGGCAGGCTGCAGCTTTGCATTTGCAGCAGACATTAATGTCTAAAGGGAGACGGAATTCAGAAGAACATTAAATCCAGTGTCTAAAATTCACTAATTGGACTACTGTCCAGAAACAGTTTACAGTTCAACCTATACTGGAAGTTACAGTATTCTTTACTATATGTGATGCTTATAACTCAATGACTTTGTACATGATATAGCAACCTATCATTATTAAGAAAAAATATATTTATTCACTGCTGCTGTTTGCCTGCATGCTATTGGATTATTCTTGCTTCATTGTCAGGAGCACTCTATTTAATTTTCTCCTCATGAATCCTAATTAGTGATTCCAAAGAAAGTTTTTGTTTGAAATTCCTGGTATTTGAAAATAGAAAAATACAAGTGTAGGACCCACAAGGACTTGCAGATAGCATCTAATCCCCCACTTCCTGTTTCCCTTTTCTGAAAGGTCCCCAGCCTCTCCCCTTTACCTCCTTCCTTCCTTCCGCAGATAGCATCTAATCCCCCACTTCCTGTTTCCCTTTTCTGAAAGGTCCCCAGCCTCTCCCCTTTACCCCCTTCCTTCCTTCCTTCCTTCCTTCCTTCCTTCTCTCTCTCTCTCTCTCTCTCTCTCTTTCATCAATTAATAGCTCTGTCCTCAAGATTTAAGTAGCTACGGATTTATCCATGTTGAAAATGAGATATAATTTGTTCTGTTATGAAAAGCAGTGAAATGTACTAGCATTTCAGATCTTTTTAGATAGTTATGGTATTTTGAATGTCTTTGGTTGTAATTTAAGAAACACACACTAAATCAGAATACTTACTTTTACAATTATGTGACCAAATCAAATGTATATTTTTATAATGACTTTCATTTCTGCGTCCCACTTCTAAAGGCTGTTCTCTTTCCACTGGAGGGTATATTCAATTTCTTTGCAACAGTCTATCCTACGGTAGCCTCTACAGCAGGATCTGTAAATAAACTGCCCATTATAGTGTCCATGTAATAGTTTTAGAATATTAACATATTTTTAGTTGAAACTAACAAACATTCAACATCACCTAACAAAACAAGCAGAATTTTTAAAACATTGTTTCTGAACCTTCTCCAAAGAAAATACAGTCCATTCTAATGATGTATGCTGTGGGTATAAGTTGGTAGAATTCAAGGGTGACATAAGAAATATATACAATGTCTACAAAGAAATGAAGGATAAAAAGTGGGATTAAAACTAACTTGTAAAAACGGCTGATGCAAAATACTAATTGCATGGATCATCCAACTGACTGGAAATACGAATTAAAAACATGGTCTGACGGAAACAACCTACAGAAAAAGCAAGTTGTAGTGACAGCAACAATTAGCAGGTAGTCAAACAGGAATATAAAAGTCATGATCTCTTTTCTGAAACACTCTGTACCCTGACAAGGGCCATGGCAGTCATCAGCACAGATGAGAATACCATGTATCCCCCATGCTGGACAATCCACACCAGTGGCGTAATGTCCATTGGGCAAAGTGGGCAGTTGCCCAGGGCTCAGGAATTTTGCAGGCACGCTCCTGCGTTTTTATTTTTGGTGTTTTTCACGTTTTGGCCTGCAGGGGGTGCATTTTTAGAGGTATCGGCACCAAAATTTCAGGGTATCATCAAAACACTGTCCTGATGATATACGCCAGGTTTGGTGCAGTTTGGTTCAGGAGGGTCCAAAGTTATGGTCCCCCAAAGGGGTAGCCCCTATCCCCCATTGTTTCCAATGGGAGCTAAGGAGCGTCATGATGTCATGATGTTATAGCATTATAACGTCATGATGTCATGTTATGACATTATAATGTTGATGTTTCTCTTAGAAAGTCATAACATCACATAACATCAATTTTTCCTATAACTAGACTCCCCTAAATCCATGGCTCTTTACACTTGAATTTCCTCCTTCCACCCAAAGTCATTCTCTGTGAAAAGTGCTGGCCATTTCTCTCTCACTCTTCTCAGATCTCTTCTGGAATGGTAAATATCACCCTCCCCACATTCTCACCTATTCCCACTATCACTCATCTCTTATTTTCCTAGGCTTCTTAGCTTCCATGTATATTGTTATTATTTTTGATCCCTTAATGCAGAGGTGGGATCCAGCAGGTTCTCACCAGTTCCCGAGAGTGGGTTACTAATTATTTGTGTGTGCCGAAAGGGGGTTACTAATTGGGTCTGCTTTTACGTTAGAAATTCCATTTAGGTCCAAAAATCATAAAGTCCTGTTGTTTCCTAATTGTGGCTGGTTAGCGAAGGTAGAAAATGGGATAATTTTCCGTGTTGGGCTGTTTTAAAAATATGTTTTAGAAATATGGTAAAGTTCCTTGTTTAAGGAAAGTATCCTTCTTTTGATTTCTAGAAACAAAATTAAGTATTTGAAAATATTAAGTATTTGACAGGCAGTCAATTAGAGGAGAAGTAGTTGTTTCTGTTGGCAATAGACAATAGGACTTGCTATAATGAGTTTAAATTATGGACAGAAAGATACCAGCTGGAAATTAGGAACTTTTTTTTTTACAGTAAGAGCTTTTTACAGTAACAGAGAAATTATTAATGCTCTGTCCCCGGAATGCCTGGCCACGCCCCCATCGTGCCCCGCCCAGCCCCATTGGCGCTATGCCACTGTTTGAATCCCACTGCCATGGGAACCTGTTACTAAAATTTTTGGATCCCACCACTGCCTTAATAAAATTGTACCCTCTTTCGTCTCAGTTCTGGTTTTGAATGGATTTCTAAGGGAACGGACCTCTGTTATGCACAGGAAATCTCCTATCCACCTCTTGTATTGCTGGTCTATATTCAGCTAATTCCTCCAACCATTAAAGGAACAGACCAGACCAATTCAGGTAACAGGTTGGTATTCCAACCTTTCGGTATTCTCACAACAACTCAGGAGAGAGAGTCATATTGTCCAGGGACCCAGAGGAGAGCAAGCTGAGTGTGGAGAAAGGAAGTAAAATCAATATCACTCCACTGTGGCCAGTTTATCCTTTCTAGGGGTGTGGTGATTGTTGGAATTTTGAGACATCTTTAAAGGAACATGGAGGATGGGAGTTTACAGAGGACCTCTGCAGGCTAGGAGGGGCTGCAGGTGTAACCTCTAACTGTGGGTTCTGTGGGGCAGAACCTGGAATGAGTTTGCAACAACAAATTTTTAAAAACGAAATGGTTTACTTTCTTAACATATAACATATAACATCAACATTGAACATCACACTTCAAGGTCCTGTTCAGGTTGCATTTTCAAGTCCTTATATTTACAGTCTTGTAATGCCAAGTCCATTTCTTCTTACAAGTGGGTTGGCTCCTGAAGACTCCAAGGGCTTGATGAACAGGATTCAACATGATGAAGGTTTCCAGGAGAACTCTCACCCATTACAACCACAAAAAGAAACCCTTAACAAGGTGTTAAGGGCTTATACAACCAAGGTCCGAGTCTGGTAGCCTTGTCTCCTCCAACTAAATGAGGTCTGCTGCAGCCTCTTGCTGCTTTGAGTCTCCACCCCTTACTGGGTCAACCCATTCTGAGCATGGGGTTACACAGGCAGTAGGACGTCGAGAGCATTCACGGAAGCTAGAAGAATACTGTGTTTGGCAATAAACACGAACATTTACTTTTACTTTGGCATGCCCCTCATATGATTGAACCCTAACTTATTATGTAGAATCAGAAATGGAATGCAATTGCCAAACAGGAATTTGAAGCAGGAGTAGAAGCAGCTAAATGTTGTAGACAAGATGAGTTTCACGCAATGATTTAAAGCAGGGATCCCCAACATGGCAACCATGGGGACTATAAGACCCATAGACAACTCTCCCAACATTCACCACGTGTTTTCAGAAAATGGGAAGGGCCAGCTGGTGCTTTCCCCTCACAAGATCTCTGATTGGCCACTACAGATTTGATTGGCTGTGTAGATTTTTTAAATGTTACTTCAGCAGCAACTACTGCCACAGAATAAGGATCTTCACAATGTGACTGAAGGTAATCATTACCAGCAATGGTATGTCAGGCTCCATCTCCTGTGGCAACCATTTTGTGGCTACCTTCCATACTGTATCAGAATTCCAAAAGTGTCTGCAGGCTCAAAAAGCCTGGTTGCAAAACAGCAGCAGAAAAGTAACTATGGAGTTTTTTGCAGCTGCCATTCAGCCTGCAGATGTCTGGCAATATTGCAGAACATTGGAGGAGTTTTCCGATGTCTTCCCTGCAGCCAGCTTGCTCTTCTCATGACAACCTCCTTGTGCATGGATGAGAATGTAAGGTATGCGGAGAAGGGTAGGGGTTGTTGGACAAGATGGCCCCTTTTGTATCCTCCTCTGGTTCGCAGCTCAGGGAGACTTGCAGCATGCCACCAGTCATTCAGGCAGCAGCTTTTACCAGGTGCAAACCTGTCCATTACAAGCCATACTGGGCACAATTCTGGAACATGGGATTGGTGTAGGGTTGACGCTTCTGGGATGGGGACCTCAGTGGGGTATAATGCCATATTAAAACCACCCTCCCAGCAGCCATTTTTGCAGGGGGGCTGGCCTCTGGAAGTTGGCTACCTTAAGTAGGTGCCACCTTGGGGAACGTTTCTTAGAAGAGCAGCAGAAGTATGATGTCAAAGACCCAAACTTGGTTTCACTGAGTGAGGATCAAGGGTAGATACAGCCATTTCCATTTCTAAATTCTAACATGGACTGGAAATATCTGGTTACTAATGCATTTTTTTTTGCAAATGGCCACACTGTTAGTACTCTTTTTGGGAAGGATGAACAAATAATATGGATTGGAAAGTGTACTTTTCCTTCTTGCTTGCAAATGAATTTATGTTTGCAGTGTACATAACAGCCCATCTTTGTGGCTTAATAGTTATGAATGTCGATTCTTGCAGCTTGCCAAGAAACGTCCTGCAAAGATGCTTTCCTTCTCATGCATTAACATGAGGATTTTCCAAGGGGAAGGGCTTCTTTACAAGTAATTGTGAAATCAATTGAATCAGTGCTTGGCATGCGGAGGACCAGGAAAGGCCTCAGAACAGTTCAGTTGTCAATCGAATATGTGTGAAAATAGCCTCACAAGGCTTGTTTCTAGGATTTCCAACCTCCAGGTGGGGCATGGAGTACTCCCAGAATTATAACTATTCTCCAGTCTACAAAGATCAGTTTTCTGGAACAAATGACTACTTCAGAGGGTGGATTCTGGCATTATACTCTGGAGTAGAATTAATGACAACCTCCTGGTACTTGGATGAGAGGAAAATAATTAAGGTCCACTCCTTAACACCCCCCCCCCCCAAGTTCTAACCTCAAATTTCCAGAAATTTCCCAACATGGAATTGGCAATCCTACAGGCCACTTCATTTCCTGCAGGCATTAAATAGACTTCCTGGCTCTCCAGCCTAGCTAGGCTCCACTTTCTCTGCTCCCCAATTCTGCATTTTCTCAGGGTAAACTTTTGCCACCACCACAGATGGCCCATTGAGAAATTCCCATCAGGGTGGTCTGAACACAGACACCTGCTGCTGCTACAGGCTCCGCACCGGTTTTGCACCTCCTCCACTTTCCTTGTCATTGTAGCTTCTGCATGGATTAGATGCTGTCCCTGAGCACTCAAGCTGGGTAGGGATCACAGCTACTCACCCCCTCATCTCCCTTGGAAAATGTGATCAATTTGGGTTTTCTGATTCATAGAGACCAATCCAAGTGAGATCAGAATGAAAGGGCTCACACACTCTTTGCAAGCAAAACAAAACAGAACAATGCACTGTACGTTGGTCTCCTTTCAAAATAAATTTGGAAACTGCAACTAGTTCAGAATGCCACAGCTTGGCGATTAGCAGAACTAGACAGCACATATTACTCCCATTCTGCAAATGCTCCATTGGGTGCCCATTTGTTACCAGACTCAGCTTAAGATATTGGCTATTGCATTCCCATTTCCTAACACACAGTAATTATATATATATTGAGCACCTTAACATATGGTCAGACTGGCCTGCAAGTAAACTGAATTATGAATCTTGCAACTGGAAGGGCCAAGACACCAAGGCTGGACTGTAATGGCATCAGTCAGACTTAATCTGTCCCTGGTTGCAAACTATACAAAACTGAACTATTCAAATGTGCTTTTCGGTGGAGGCAATAGGGTAGTGCTGAACAAAATGATCCACAAATTTACGTGGACAAATGATTGAGACGGTGGTCTATATATCTTATTGTAAGTAGAATCCTATTATATATTTTCTGTCCCTCTTAATGAGTCACACTAATATTTATGCTACGCTTCAGTTCTTTTGGGTGGCTTTGGACTTCTAAAATGGTTATGAGTTGCCCAATTTTGTTAATTTTACTGTCTCACTGTGTGTAATGCATCCTGAGTCCCTGTGAGAAAGCCATGCTGTAAATAATGTCAATAAATAAATAAATGAACATTTTGGGAGTCTTCTGAAACAGCTATTTTAGAAAAGGCTGGAAAGAAGACATATTTCCACAAGGGGGCAATGTCAGTCCATCACAGACTTGATATACCTGCCTTATTTTATGTCTTTTTTTCCTAGAGAAATTCACACTGAAGTGACTGAGAAGGCAATTTTAGGTCAGTGAAAATTGATCTTGTCTTTGAACTGATCAGAATCTCTTGCAAGACATTATGGAAACACTATTGTCATGGGACATTTTTGTGTTGAAGTTAGGCTGGTTTTTTTCAGACTAAATTTTGCAGATGAAGTCAAACCACCTTTCATTGCTCAGAGAGAGATATCTAAGGTATAGATGACAGCAATACTGTAGACCACCTTTGACCTCAATATTCATGTAGCTGTGCTCAACTGACATCGGTAAACAAACAGGGTTGTCAACCTCCAGGCAGGGCTCAGAGTTCTCCCAGAATTACAACTGATCTCCCAGCTACAAATAATTCCCCTGGAGAAAATGGAGGGTGTCCTCTATGGCATCACAACCCAGATGAGCTTTCCCTTCTCCAAACTTTGCAGTCTCCTCGGTCTGTCCCCTAAATCTCCAGGAATTTCCAAACCTGGAGTTGGCAATCCTGTACACAAAGCATTTTTGTGATTTTGGTAGCACTGAAATTGGGATTGCCAGCAGGTCTGGATAATAACTTTTTCTAGAGGTTTAATGTGTCAAAATGGGAAGGTTTTCCATGGAGGTAAATGCAAATAGCATCCTCTCTGTTAAGGAGACAAGGCATTTCCCCCCCTCCACGGCGTCTCTTCTTTCCCATTAAGAACATAAGAACAAGCCAGCTGGACCAGACCAGAGTCCATCTAGTCCAGCTCTCTGCTACTCACAGTGGTCCACCAGGTGCCTTTGGGAGCTCATGTGCAGGATGTGAAAGCAATGGCCTGACTGACAATGTTGACATTGTTGGGAGGCAGAGTTTGGAGCAGGGAAAGCTCATCTGTGTTGTGCTACAACCTGTTGGTGGTACCTCTTGGTTAGTTCCTATGATGAATAATGTGACTTTCCCCATGCCTGAAGTGAAAAAGAAAGAAACAAACAATGTGAGGCCTCCCACTCCCAGCTAGCACTATCTGCCCCTTCAAGAACACTTTAATTTAGGGACAAAAACCTTTAAAAATTCACTTTCTCTGGATCGCATGGACTGTACTGCTCTCACACCAAAACAAAAATCTCCTATGTTGTTGTGTTGTATCCGTCCCACTTAGGCTTGATGAAATATAATGCTCCCAGTACCCTGCCTTTGGTCAGGAGGCTAGGTGTCTACTGGGGGATTTCTTGTTCCCCTTTCAATTTCCAGTCTAGTTTTCAGATTTACTCCCCCCCCACACACATAGATACCAGCAGTAGCCTATCTTACAAGATGCCTTAATGCTGTTCTGAGGACTGATATACAGATGTCTGCTGCCTCTCAACAGAAGAGACAGGCGTTCTTGTTAGAGCCTTGCTAGGCTTACCATTATCTCCACTTAACAGCGTGAGATCTCCCAATCCCCAACTCTACTTTCCATCACCACTTAGCTGGGTAGTTGGAGGATACTATTACTAACTGACCCCAATCAGAGTCCTTCCTGGCAACCAACAGGAGACCTGAGGGGGCAGGTACAGGAGGCAGTGATTAGCATGTGCATGTTGATGTCCCCTGGCACAATGCCAGTGTTTCTACATTGATCCAGATGTGATGTAATTGTAAATGTTTGCCAATAGCTTTGCCCCTTTTGACCAGCCTGCTTCCACCCACCAGTCAGGTAAGTGTTAGCAGGCAGTGCCAGGAATTGGTGGGTGATTGCTGTATTAGCAGGCACATGGGAACCCTATCCCCAATGCTATGTCATAACTTCCAGCATAACCTGGAAGTTATGTCATCACACCATGTGTAGGATTCTCTGGGGTCTTATGTATAAGTTTACCTAGCAAATAGAAGACTGGCAGTTTCAATAACTGCCTCTTTGCCACTTCCTATACACTTAGAACTACAAGCTACGCATAAATACACCTAACTACAACTAAAAGTGCAGTCCTGAAGAGAGTTACTCCATTCTAAGTCTATTCATTTAAATGGGCTTAGACTGCAGTAGCTCTGTTTAGATTTGCACTGTGAGGCCCCTCCCACACAGGTATTGATGGGGCAATCAGAAATCAGCTTGTGAAGGCTACATCACACTGGGAGCAATGCTGTAGCACTCATTCGAATGTTGTCCTCTTTATAATAACATTATTTCTGGATAGTGCTGGAAGGAGTATCATTGCATCAGGGACAATGATCGTCTCCCCCCCCCATCTGTAAGTTCCTGTTTCTTGCACCTGCTGCCATTAGGTCTTGCACTTGCAGTGACTGACAATGAATAATCAGCACTAGGAGAGAATGCTGCTAGAACACGGCCATACAGCCCGGAAACCACACAGCACCCCAATAATCAGCACTGTTTTTGCCTTTGAGGAGTCCAGTGCTGCTGCAAGCAGGTGGAGTGCAGAAGACTCCTGCTTCTCTGTCAGGATTGCTGTCGCAAGTGGGAGAGAGAAACCTCTGCCATATCTGACCACTACAGTCGTGTGCTGGTAGGACAGGCCAAGTCTCAAGCTTTTGCTACCTCCATTTATCACATAGGTCCCTTTCGCCCATGCAGAATAATGCACTTTCACTCCATTTCACAACTTTTTGCAAGTGGATTTTGCTATTCCGCACAGTTGCAAAGTGCATTGAAAGTGCATTATTCTGCTTGGGTGGAAGGGGCCACTGGCAGGTACTTTGCCACTGTACTTTTGCTCCTTGTTTCTTTCCTCCTCTTCCATGCAGGCCAACATGTCTCTGCTGCAATTAGCCAACACTCTGATGCTGCTGCCATGAGGCTCAGCCTGGCCTTCCATCCTAATGGGAAGGTACCTGTTTCACCTAGAGTTTCATGGACATGTACAAAGCAGGCATCTGGGATGCTAATCAGCAGTCTGGAAAATTGGCTTTCCCCATCTTTGACAGACTTCCCATCTGCCATTGCAGCAACTGCTCTGAGGAATTGTTCTGGGGCTGTGAAATCTTAAGAGGACAGAGATAGTTTGCCCAGTAGATGGATAGCAAAAGACAAATCTTTGTGTCATTGATCCTTTTTTGAAAGCTGACACCTGATATAGTCCATTCAACATAAAGAACAAAAAGCAGTCCTTGTTCTTAGGGGGAAATGAAGCAGGGTGTTTCCGCTGCTGCAAATAGTGCCGATTCTCTGTTTGCGTCAGAGAATTGTATTTTGTCAAAACCACTATTGCCTGCACTGTTAAACACCAATCTTTGTAACAAGATCATTTGTATTGCCCCAGACAGCTATTAGCATGTCTTCCCTTTTTGCAAAGTTGTGCCTGGCACTTCGTGTCCCATTTCTGCAGAGGCAAAAGGGAAGTCTTGCTAATAACAGGCAATGATGGTTTCGACAGGAGCGGCACTTAAATACAATTCTCTGACATGAACAGAGAATTGGAAGATGGGCCGGGCGGGGGTGGGGGAGGCAGGCCCAAGGACCCAGTGGAACATGCAGCATAAAGGAGATCCAGGAATATATGGTGAATTCCCATATTTCCTTGGATCTTTATGCTGAACCGAGTATAGCTAGGGTGTTGGCTTTTGAAAAGTTTGTTTTAAAGAGGCCTGTTGATGTGAAAGAAAGATAATGGATTCATTCCTTGGACTTTATGCTTGAAATCTTAAACTGGTTATTCTTGAAATCTTAAACTGGTTTCCATCTGTGTGGATCTAGAGAGTTGCATATGACAGGTGGAACTGGGGCTTGAATAAGGGAGCATCCTGCTTCCTCCATATCAATAAAACATCAATAAAACATGGGGGTCTGCAAAGGGCACAGTAGATTCTGAGGCAGGCAAGCAAGCTGTTGAGGGGAAAGCTCAGAAAGCTTGTTTGTTCGCTGGACAGCTGCAATTCTAGGTACAGCTCCCAGCCTGCTCCACAAATAGTGCTTTGCTAACGGATGGTAATTTAAAGGGGACACATAACCATCCTTGGCCCCGTATAATGCTGCCCATGCATACGCAGCACTGAATGGATTTTATTCCCTGGATGTGATTTATTTAATCTATATATTTAAAGAAAGTGTTCTGCCAAAATTGGCATGCAAACAAGCCAGCCGCTAGATCAGATTAATAATTTCAGACTAAGCTGTAAAGCAAATGTCCCCATTACACTTTAAAATCTACTGCAAATTGTCACTTTTGGAAGGAGTGAGAGAACATTTTGAGCTGAATGCCAGCATCTAAATAGCCTGGAGAGAATACAAGGGAGCTCCGGCTTGTGCGGCAATTCTGGATGTCAAAACAAGTTTCCTTGCTAGTATAAAAAAGCTATTTGGACTTCACATTTTTAATTAAAGTTTTAATTATCCCCAGAGTATTTTATTAGCTTTTATGAAGACAGCTGCTTTTTATGCTATAAACCAAAGCTCTGCTCCGCTCCAAAGAGCAACTTGTCCCAGTTAGGAGTTTTGTCCTGAATAATTTTCATCATTGGTAAACTAGGTTATTTAATTTAAACTGACATTTACCATCCCAGTTTGATTGAAATGGCTTTTCTTTATGGCGGAGGCAGCAAATAACCTTGGATGGGGATTTTGAGCTGTGGTTAGATAAGATGGGGATCTTCCCTGGGGCCTAATTTTCCCTGCAGAACCAAAGTGTTATTGGGGCTTGCTGGATCTGGTGGTCTGTTATTTACACAATGGATCCCACCCCACCCCCTCAATTTTCATTGTCCTAGAACCATGAGAATGTCCCTATAGAAATCACTGGTGTTGCTGGCCTGGATATTATGAAATTGCTCTGTGATTGCTTTCTGGGATGTCCTCTAGCATGTCCTCTAGCATAATAAAGCCATTGTACATAATAAGCATTACAGCGATATGTGCTTTTTAAAAATTGAAGTGGGTCTTTGCTACTTCATTATGCTTTTACTTCAGTTATGCTGTGTGTCTTCTGAGTCCAGATGAAAGTGGTAATGCTCTCTGAAAGCAACCTCCAACGGTTGAGAGAAATGGCAAGAGATGACGCGTAAGTAACTTCCATTTTCTTGGCTCGTGCTTCTAGGACTGGCAATGCATGCAACAGTATGAGATAGCAGAATGGGTGCAGCTGCATCAACCTGCAGATGTCAGAGACAGAAGTTGAAATGGCCTTGGAGCAAACCAGGCTGATCAGCTCCTGCAGTGCTAACTGTGGATATTGGCTCACCAATTGCCTCCCCTACAAAAACTGGTAGCAGTGAAGGAAAACAGACTTCATGAGCCGACTCCAATCAGCACTGCTACTGAGGTTTCTAACCAAGTGAATCCTGCAGCCAGAGCTGCCAAAAGTCACTATGGGCCTACCTCCTCCATGGCCCTGATCCAAAACAAATACCATGAATCACTTTCTGTTACTGTGAATAGAATATTGTTACTTGGGTGTAAGCCCCATTGAATTAAGTGAGATATCAGTCGTTCCCAAACAACACCAATCTGCAAAAGTGGTTAGAATGTCAAACTAGGATCAAGGGGTTCCAGATTCATACCCTTACTCCGCCATGCAAGGTTGCTGACTAACTTTGGGCCAGACCCAACTCACAGGTTTCTTGTGAGAATGAAATGGAGGAGATGAGAAACTGCTTAGAATATCTACTGGGGAGAAAGGCAAAGAATTACATTGGATATTGATGTGAACCTCAGTTGTGATTATTATATCACACTTCATATGAATGCAGAGTTTGCGCAATAAAGAGGCAGAGGCAGTTGCTTACTGTAAATAAAGTTTACTCACTATAAAAGAAGGGAAGGGTAAACTTGGATACAAAACAAGAAAATATCTTTCTAACTGGCTAGCTAGCTTCTGCTTGGCTATCATGTGGCTAATAAGCTACTAAGAGAGAGCATGTGCAGAGAGTAGCAAAGGATATATACCTATTGCCTATGTGCAGACCTGCATGTATCTCATACCGGATCTGCTTGACCAATAGGGGTCAATTACCTGGTCACTGACTTCTGACCTCACTAACTAATTAGCATGCACAACATTAACTCTTTCATTGCTGGATTGTGTGACTGGCACTTGCCAAATACCAACAGATATCAATCTGATTTGGCCTACAGCTCGCCAGCAAAAGATGATCACTCCTGTTGTAGCATCATCTAGATTGTTGCTCATTCATTAGTCAAACTACTGTTAAATATGGCACATACAGAGAATTCTGGAATTGGTAAGCAAGGGCAGCAGGGACAAAGCTCCTGGTGTATAAATAAAACAATTAAAAACAAAGCAACACATAAACTGGAATGGGGGATTGATGAGAGAATGCAAAACAAAACAGAAAACCCTTCATGCAGTTAAGCCTAACCCACCATCTGCTATATCTCCCCCCCCCTCCCAAGGAATAATAAATGAAAAATGTATTTCCTTACTGTAAAGTATGCAGTCCCAATCAGCCAAGCAGAGCCAGTATAATTACATGTATTGCTGATGTACATCAGAAGGCCTCAACCAGAGAATAGCCTGGAAACAGGAAAAACTTAGTAGAATAGCCTGGAAACAGGAAAAACTTTCCCAACAATGACTAAACTAGGTGACTAGGTGGCAACACTGAACATACACTACACTTACCTATAGTCTGGAGGTAGAGAACCCTTCTAATAACTTAGCTCCCTGGCACCTTATTACTACTCTTGTTGGAGTTTACCACACAGAGAAACCGCTAACACACTGATTAAAGCTGTGTTTTGAAGCTGTCAGTCACCATTTAAAGCTGAAGTTTGGAGTGAAGACTGTATATGAGGATTTCTGATGCTATTGTAGCATTGTCGTCTGGCAAACCTAAGGGACCAATGAACTGTCTGTGTTTGTGCGAGTAAAATTCCACATTTTCATTTAAATTAACTAGCGCTTTTACTGCAAGCTTTTAATATGCATTTAATTCCAATGCAAATTGATGGAGCATAATGTATGAACATCTGTTAATCTTTTCTTTAAAGAGTAGTGGATATTAAAAAAAAATGAGGCATGATGCAGATTTCTACCTCCCTGTGTCGAGCTGGGCAAGGGTATGGAGCCTGTGTGTGCAGAGGACATAAGAATGTGCAGTCGAAGGGGCAGATGGGAGTGAATGGAGAACACCTGACAGGAAAACGTTCCCTTACCTCTGCTGAGCCTCTGCTGAGCCTCAGAATCACTTCACCCCATGTCCAGGTTAACTCAGCTGCTCTGTGCTATTGTTTAAAATGCATTTCTTGCATGAGCCCACCCAGAGGTGGGATCCAACCAGTTCTCACCACTTCTCTAGAAGTGGTTACTAATTTTTTCTGAGTGCCGAGAAGGGACTACTAAAGCAACCTCCCTGCCCAATAGGGACTGGAGGTGCGTGTGTGTGGCAGCAACACTGTTTGAATCCCACCACCATCGGAACCTGTTATTAAAATTTTTGGATCCCACCACTGAGCCCACCCCTTTTCTCTCCAGCATACTTTGATCCATAACCACATATTCCTTTCTCTCTTTCCACCAATCCATGTTCCTCCCTATGGTATCTGAACAACATCCATAGTTTTTAAAAGGTAGACCACTCAGATCTATTTGGAAAATAACTGAACCAGATGGAAGGGCCTTAGGATTTGCATCCTATTCAAAGTGAGATAAACAGTATCAAAATCTTCGTATGCACCCAATTCATGTCTACCATTCCTGATCCAGCAACCTATGCATGCACAGGTCTCCTTAGCCTGAACAGGGAAATTCTAGAAAGAGTGCATCGAAAGATAGCAGTTTGAGAATACACATCCGTCCCACTGCACAGCAAACACTGGAGGAAATGCTTATTTTATGTATTGTTGAAGGCTTTCATGGCTCAAATCAAGTGGTTGTTGTGGGTTTTCTGGGCTGTGTGGTCATGCTCTGGTAGTTTTTGCTCTTACCGTTTATGACTAGCATCTTCAGAGGCATGTCATAGTACTGTGATTGTGATATGCCTCTGAAGATGCCAGCATGGATGCGCATGAAATGTTACCAAACAATGACCACACAGCCCAGAAAGCCTACGACAGTCAATGCTTATTTTACTTTTAAGATTCACTTGGAACACACTGAGAAAAATCTATGGGACAAGTAACTGTTGCCTTTGATGGGGGGGGGAGTGGATTTGCCTCCATTTCTAATTTGAGATTTGCACTTTCTTCTCTATCTTTGAACCTGATATTTGAGAATCTCATTTATATCAGCATTTCCATTTCCATTCCATCACAAGAATACTTTTGTAACTGTTGAATTCCATTTCCCTCATCTCAGCTTGAATATTGCATTAACATTGTGACTCAATCATTTCCCATCCCTAGGGAAGTCAATGCCTTGGGATCAGGACTGCAAGCAATATAGTACAATGACTGGGTCCCTTTTTGGCAGGTGATAAATGAACAGGTCCTTTTGCAGATGCTGTAGGCCTGTTTACCTGACACTATGCTTTAGGGGCAAAGACAGGGAAAAAAATGAGAAACCTAATGAACCTGCAAAAATACATCTCTGAAGTGAGTTGAATCAGCATGGGGTGCCAGAAGGAATTGGCATGTTGTCAATTAATATATATGTAACCCCTGAAGAGATCACATCTAGCCTGATTAGACTTTGAGAATAGACCCAAAGCTGCAGTTTATGTTCCTTTCAAGAATATGAAATTTGTAGGAATATGGGAACTGATCTGAAAAACATACTACCTATCCTTTTTAAGCACCAGTTACACTGTTGAAAATAGATTGGGGCAATATCTGGACCTCATCTGACATTACTGGAGGACTCCAGTGGCTTTCTTACTTCATAATTTTATCTTTGTAGAAAACCAGTTTACAGTTAAAACTACCCAATGAAGAAATCTGGGAATTTGGTCAGTATCATCCATTAGATATCTTTAACCATGCCCCGAGTACTATAGTTGCTAGAGTTTTCATGAGTGAAGGAGTGTTTAATCAATTTTCTATAGGATTGGTAAAGCTATCTGCTGCTTTGTTTCTGGTCTCAAAGGAGAAAGAAAGTCTGGTTATGAAGTTGAGGGAAGGCCTGGATATTAAAATATATAATACTTAGGTCTTTAATTTCCTTGTAGTACTCTTGGTTGCATTTTGTGCTCTGATTGGTTAGTGCCAAAAATGGGTTGCAGGAAAAGGATCAGAGGAGGGATTTCCTTCTTGTGTTCTGGCTCCACACAGCAGAAACAAGGAATTTCAGAAAAAGGATCATTCTGATATTGTTCTGGGCATCAGCTATAAATCAAAAGCCATAGATTCATTTTTTTAAAAAAATTAAATGAATTTCATGGGCTTCCATATCTTTTCCTTGATGAGATGACCTTCCTCGACACCCTAAACAGAATGTTTAGAATTTTGACACCTAACAAGGAATACAGTTGTCAACCTTCAGGTCGGACCTGATGATCAACCAGAATTCCATCTGATCTCCAGACTGAAGAAATCAGCTTCCCTGGAGAAAGTAACAGCTTTGGAGGGCAGACGCTGTGGAATCAAATTTCTACTGAACTTCCTCCCTTTCCAGAACTCCACCCACTGCAATGCCCACCCTCAACTCTCCAAGAATTTTCCAACATAATGCTTGCAACTGTAGATGAACCCCATTTTTTTCAAAGGGATCAGGGACTTTGGGAAATGTTGGGATTTGGGGAAACCTTTCAGTCTTCTTTACCAGAGAGTCTGATTTTTCTAGGTGTGAACAACACCAGTGAGATGCTAGTCATAGGAGTAGTGTTCTTAGATGGCATGTGTGAACCAAATTGGCTGAATCCAGTGGATGGGTCAGGAAACCAGTGAAGTTATTACAATCCAATTCAGGTTTAAATTCCTTTGGAATAACCAAACAAGTTTATATATGACTCACTGATCTTCATTGAAAATACTCATAAGAACATAAGAACATAAGAACAAGCCAGCTGGATCAGACCAAAGTCCATCTAGTCCAGCTCTCTGCTACTCGCAGTGGCCCACCAGGTGCCTTTGGGAGCTCACATGTAGGATGTGAACGCAATGGCCTTCTGCGGCTGTTGCTCCCGATCACCTGGTCTGTTAAGGCATTTGCAATCTCAGATCAAAGAGGATCAAGATTGGTAGCCATAAATCGACTTCTCCTCCATAAATCTGTCCAAGCCCCTTTTAAAGCTATCCAGGTTAGTGGCCATCACCACCTCCTGTGGCAGCATATTCCAAACACCAATCACACGTTGCGTGAAGAAGTGTTTCCTTTTATTAGTCCTAATTCTTCCCCCCAGCACTCACGAGCCTTTGAAGATTTTTCAAAGCCAGAATATATCCGGAAGCTGGTGGCTCATGTTGGGTTTTCAGTCTTTACAATATGTATATATTATAGATTGATTAGTCAACTCACAAATTATACAGTCTATGGCCCCTTCCGCACACGCAAAATAATGTGTTTTCAAACCACTTTCACAATTGTTTGCAAGTGGATTTTGCCATTCCACACAGTTTCAAAGAGCACTGAAAGCAGTTTGAAAGTGCATTATTCTGCATGTGCGGAATGAGCCCTTGACTGCTAGCCATGTTGTGTGCAAATATTTGCTTGTTTGGATATTCTAGCTGCACCCACCCTTGTATTGTATACACTTTAAATTCATTTGGAGTCTGTAGAATTGTACATTGTTCATGAAACTGGGAATAGTTCTGTTAAAATAGGTTTTTTTTGTGTGGGGAGGGGGAAGGGTAGATTTTGCTACAATTGACTTTTTAAAAATAACTCTCATTGTTATTTCCTTTATGGCACATGTTGTGCAAACCAGTTGGGGCTTAAAGGATGTCCTGGTCTGGCTGAAAGCATAGTAGGCCATCTGTTATGGGGTTTGCCATTGGTAACTAGTCTCCTTCACTGGAAACCAGACAGGGAACAGAAACCTTGAACTTGGTAGGGAAACTGTTGGGCCAGTGAAGGCATGGCAAGAGTATAGCAGGTTCCTCAAAATGAGGCCTCCTCCCATATTGTTCAGCCTGTCAGTTAAAATCTATCTCATGAGCCCTGCTCTCTGTGCCCCCACTTTCAGAGTTAAGGTGGGCTTTTTCAGTGGTAGTACCTTGCCTGTGGGGTGCCAACACCATTTTAGCCTAGAAACTCTTGTGAACTGTTATTTATTTATTAATTTATCAAACTTGTAAACTGCCCTCCTCCAAAGGGTTCAGGGCGGTAGAATACAGTAATAAAACCAGAATAAAAACATACTCAGAATAAATTATCATAAAATAGGAGCAATACTGTAACAGATGACGACAAAAACCTACCTTCCTCCGTGCCCATGAGAGGCCTAGTTGGAGTGGGGCTTATAACAACCAACCTGGCTGGCCAAACGCCCAGTGGAACAGGTCCGTTTTACAGACCCTGTGGAAGCTTTGCAAGTTCCGCAGGGCCATGATCTCTCTAGGGAGCCTGTTCCACCAGGTAGGGGCCAGCCAGATGTCTTTTGGACCAGGAACCTCTAATAGGTTCTCCTCTGAGGAGAGGAGGGACCTAGCGGGACAATACAGGCAGACATGGTCCCTCAGATATGCAGGTCCAATATGATTGATGTTTTTATGTTGGGCTGTGAAGAGGCATAAAAATGTTCTCAATATATAAATGTGAGGCCAGAGCTGGAAACAGGAATGCCCAGATGAAGATGGGGCTAGAACAGAGGGTCAGCTGTTTCTTGGCTAGGCACAATTGGCTAGTGTGTGTGTAAAGTGCCATCAAGTCACAGCTGACGCCATATGGCTTTCAGGACAAAGGACTTTCAGAGGTGGATTAAAAACATTTTAAAATTTAAAAAACCACTCCTTGGGCCTCCACTCACTAATAGGAGATTAGGAATCGTAGCCTAAGAACAGTTTCCTGGAAATAAGCCCCATGAATTTGAATTGAGCTGTATTTTGAGTAGACCTGTTTAGGATGCACTAATAGGGGATAGTTCTGAGAGGAAGCTATTTTCTCCTTTCAACTAAAGGCTACAGAATCAAATTAATCTCTCACATAGGCAAGGTTACATGCTTGGAATGCCTTTCAATTAGCAGGCTGCCATGCGCTAGCTGCATGTCAGAAAGGGGATGAGCCTTCATGCTTGAGTGAGGCTTGAACACTGCCTTAAAACTGCTTTTTGCCTTGCCTGTTCTGCAAGCCAAGACATCAGTGCCACAAAAGCCCTGACCATGTACCCAGCATGTGCAATTATCTCACAGACAACATCCACTGAACTGTGTGGGAGAAGGCCATGCTTTGGATACTGCATTACAGCTGATAAATAATAAAAGTAGACTGGCCCTGCCATTGAGGTTTCTTGTGATGGATGAAATACAGGCAGCCTGAACGCTGCAATATGCTGTGCTGAAAAGCCAAGATAAGGGGGAATCAGTACTAGATACACAGCTCGGTGCAAGCAGTGGAGGAGGCTGGTGACTAGTTTCCTGCACTGTATCAACCACACACTATCTGCATCTTGGGACTGACAGCTCTGCCCACCCATATATGTCAGCTTTGCAATCCATTGACTTGAGAATGTCATCAGAACCTGAGAGTGCTACTGTCTGGAGCAGACAGAATGGGGCTAGCTCAAAAAAGGGGGTGGGACTTGTTCAAAGACAGATTAAAACACCATATCAGAAGTAAGAGAAGTATAAACAGTTGCAGTAGAGGGAGGGAACTGAGGCAAGAGGAAGGTTTCCCTTGGTCACTATAGAAAAATGCAGAACTGGATACAGGAGAATTGTTTTTGTTCTTATTCTGTATTAATTCCAATTTATACTTTTCTGAGGCCTTTTCTGCCAGTGTTCTCCTGGGGAGGGGAATGTCCTCTTCAAAGGGCTTCAATGTAACAGCTCCCTTTGTGGACTTGGCTTTTAAACTGACTGTAGGTATTTTCTGCACAGCACAAATACAACATCTTGAGGACATTATAAAAAACATTTTGGGGGAGGAACTCCACACAGCTTTTTGCCCCAAGACATTTTCAGGTTGAGTTTTTTTCTCTCAACCCGGGTTTTTTAAAAATGGCTAAACTAGTGATTTTTTTCTCCAGGAAGAGTTGAAGAAACTTTCCCCAGTGCTGTGTGGGGAGCAGGGGAGCAGAAAATGTATTCTTTTTCCTGCCCAGTAATTTTAATGCTGTTACTTTCATTTTCTCCACTCACAGCTGCTATTGTGTGCTGCTGCAGAGATTCTCTGTCCCACCTGCCATTTGGTAAATCTTTCCCATGGAGGTTTCCTCTGCTGGCAGTTCATCTGCTTGCTATTTCTGTTTAAAAAGTACATGAATGAAGTTAGTTTTCCTGGCGACCCTACACATGTGTCATTTTTGTTTGTTTTGAGGGAAGTGTCTTCATAGCTATGACAACATGATACAGCGGCTTGGAGGGCTACCTCCCATTAAGAAGCAGTGGGTAGACTACCCAGTACTTTAATCATGGGTAACCTGCTTTCTGGATGTCGGGCCTACCTATGACTGAAAGTAATGAGTAGACTTGGCCTCTGTGGAGGCCAGGTCTCCCCTTTGCTTCTTAATGGGAGGCAGACCAACCCTCTGAGTGGCTACAATTCTCAGATGGTGTTGTTGTAGCTACGAAAACATCTCCCTCAAAACAGATTTTAAAAAAGAAACGAACATATGAATAGGATCACGAGGGCAAACTAACTATTCACAAACTTTTTACAGGGAAACAGCAAGTGGATGACCTGCTAGCAAAAGGAACCTCCATAGGAAACGAATGCACTTCAGCAAATTGCAGGCAGGATGGAGGATCTCAAGCTGTAGAAAATGGTGGCCGCGAGCTACAGCGAATTGAAAGTAAATGAGCTTGTGTGTGTGTGTGTGTGTGTGTGTGTGTAAGTTGAAAAAGAACCATTTTGGCTGGCAATGCTTTTTTTGTCTGCACTGTGCAGAGAAAAAAAGCCAAAACTAAAAAAAATGTGCAAGATGTTTTATTTGTGCTGTGCAGAAAAGGTCATAGCCAGGCTGCTGGGGTCTAGCTCTTTCCACAACTATTTTGACCTCCCTGGTCTACAGCTTCCTGAGTTCTTTGGCACCTTCCATCTACTGAGGGAATTCTCTGTTGCAAGTATCTAGACTTCAGCTGTGTCCCTGTCTTCTGAAGTCCTTCAGAGTTCTACCTCTTGTTAACTAAGCTAATGTTATTTATAGTTCAAAGAGAGCTTGAAAACTGTAACTACTGACTGACTATTATCAAAGTTTGCTAAAGGGGGCAATAGGAACGCTACATTCTCCCTGTGGTCTGATTGGTTCTTCTCTTACCAGACTAAGGAACCAATAGACCAGCTCTATTTTCTCTCCTTCTCTAATTGATTAGCGTAACAAGCCTTGAATTTGTATGATTGTTCTACTTTCTAATATTCATAAAGATCTTAAATTCATTCTAATGCATATACTTCAGTGTTTACAATCATATAGATTGTAATAGAAATATATAGTTAACTTTTTTCCACAAAGACATTTAACTGTTCTTAGACATGGCCCAGCTCTTTAAAAAGGTGAAGCATTATTTGGACGCTGAGGAAAACAAATTTTTGTGGGATAAGAGATCCCTCTGACAACATTTAGGAATAGTCATGGTCTCCATCTCCATAATGTCCCTCAACATTACTCTTCAGGCTGAGATCTTCATCTCAGGTCTAGCTGCAATCAGTAATAATTCCTATAGCTAAGGTTCATGGGGTCTTTTCTGCATAAGTTAGTTACAACATAACTTGCCTACAAATGCTACATTTTCCCCTTTTAATTGCATGTGGTTTTGCTTCTGTTTGCTTCTGGAAACATTTTCCCTTCATTTTTCCTCTGTTGTTTTCCCAAGCACTTTTATTGTGATGTTTTTTCCATCCGCTCCCAAGCCAGCTTCCCTTTGAGTGTGTCTTTATTTCTCTGCTCCACCAAACACCTTATCCATGCTCCTATGTAGTTGACTAAACTCCTCTTTAGCTATTTTCTCTTTCCAAAAATCTTTAGTTTTCCATAGTAATTTTTCTTTTTCTCTCTCTTTGGCATATTGAAGCAGAGATACAAACTATTCTGGTTTATTGGATCAGTTTTGTCAATTCACATAGAACTTGTGATCTGAATGTTCAGGCAGAGATACAAGCTAGCATAGTCGATTGGATCAGCTTTGTCAATTTCATATTGAACTACCAATGTAATATTAGGGCAGAGAGCGATTTTGAAGCTGAAGGCAATTGGATCAGTACTAGGAGTAATTGCTGCATGTAATCCAAGACTGTTACAGTAACGACCATGTGTTACTTCATATCAAATCTGGCTAAAAAATTAGGTTCTTTGTGAGAGGAGAATGGTCTGTATCTGTTCCTCCAGGTAATGGCACCTACTTTAGGAGTTGTTTTGGTTTCCATTTTGGGTTGGTAGTTCTCAATAGTAGAAACAAAGGCTGAGACATTTTTGAACTGCTTTTTCAAAATGTAACTGTGTAGTAATGCTAGAGCACCTGTGCAAAAGAAAAAAGGGGGAGGGTTGTTCTGGATCATGAATGACATCCCACCACCTTCAGGAATAATATTTTTTCAGCAGTAGCATGTGGAATAAATGCAAACAAAGAGACAAGGGGGAAAAACCTCCCAAAACTATAGGGGAAAGGAGATATGCAGAATGATTTCATAGAAAACGTCTCCAAGACCCAAGGTTCAACCATGAAGAAAATTTGTGGTAAGCTGTGAATGTGGAAAAGGCCATGGTCTTCACAATTTGTCTGATACCTTCCACTTAAAGTTGCAGGCTGTGACATCTCATGTCTCGCCACTTCCAGATAATTTGAATAATCCTTTTAACCTCCTTTGATGGTATTTCCTTGAAAGTACTTTAGCTGCTCACATAATCTTCTTTTTAAATAAAGGAATGCATTACATTTCCTCAGACTTCTCTCTTAAATCACAATCTTGGGCCCATCGTAGGTACATGTTTCTGCCACCTCTGAATGAATTCTATGACCCTTCTTGGCAAGCAGTAGGTACATAGAAATTCAAAGTCTTTTAATGGTTAGACTGGAGTTGTCAGAATAAATTCTCCAAAGATTCAGTATAGAAATATTCAAAATGGATGGGGAAATGAGTATGTGGCTTGAGAGGCTGATACCTATTTAAAAATCCAGGACCACTGCACTAAAAAAAAAGTGCATTGTCTTTTCAATTAAATCATTAGTGAAGGGCCACTGGCACAAATTAATCCTGTCAAAAGGACAATACTGCAGCCTAGTTCATGCCAGAGGACCAAATAGTAAAGGAGAGAAACTGACAGAGAATGGGCAGTAAAACAAATGCTCCTATGGACTATTTACATAAAAGATAGGCTTTTATTTCCCCCAGAGGTGCCAAATTACAGGTATATATTCGTGAAGTGTCTTCCAGTTTATGGTGACTGTAACACAATCCCAAAACGGGGGGGGGGGGGTAGGATGATTCCCCTTTCACACGTTCCAAGCCCAGGGAGATATTCCCTCAGGAATTATTCCTTATTGACTTTAAAGATCTCCCTAATAATACCCTGTTTCCCCGAAAATGAGACATCCCCTGAAAATAAGACGTAGTAGAGGTTTTGCTGAAGTGCTAAATATAAGGCATCCCCCAAAAGTAAGACATAGCAAAGTTTTTGTTTGGAAGCATGCCCATCGACCAGAGCATGCAGCTGTGGAGCAGAAAAATAAGACATCCCCTGAAAATAAGACATAGTGCATCTTTGGGAGCAAAAATTAATATAAGACACTGTCTTATTTTCGGGGAAACACGGTAAGCACCAGAGCCCGTATCGCCTTACAGCTCCGCAACAAAAGGTTTTCTTTAAAATAAACGGTAACATCAAACATTTCTTTGGTAGGGTTGAGGAGCATTAACAAAAAAAAACCAGAAGTACGTATTATCATTCAGACAGTTAGTTTAAGTTCTCAAATGGTCCTGTGATTGACAGTGAGGTGTTTGGGTCCCTGCCTAGAATCCCCGTGTGTTCCTACGGTCATCCTAATTTTATATTTTCAGTAGCCCTGACAGGTTTTTAGGCTTAGACCCCTTTTCTGGAGTCTCCCTCACTCCAACTCTCCCCACAGGAAAAAACAAACAAACCCCACAGCACTCCAGCTGCCTCTTTTTCTTCTCTCAGGCAATTTCTCCCAGCAATCAGGACTGGGCAGGACTTAACTATTTCAGTGCAGTTTCTCACTGGAAACCACTTCCCAAATATGGGCATTTGACACAGTGACCCTATGAATCAATGACCTCCGAAACATCTTATGAACAGCCTTGCTCAGTCTTGCAAACTTAGGGCTGTGACTTCTTTCACTGAGTCAGTGCATGTCACGTAGATTTTCTTCCTTTCCTGCTGCCTTCAACTTTTCCTGTCTTTATGGCCTTTCTAGTGAGTCTTCTCATTAAAGAAGAAGAAGAAGAAGAAGAAGAAGAAGAAGAAGAAAGAAGACGAAGAAGAGTAGTTTGGATTTATATCCCCCCTTTCTCTCCTGCAGGAGACTCAAAGGGGCTTACAATCTCCTTTCCCTTCCCCCCTCACAACAAACACCCTGTGAGGTAGGTGGGGCTGAGAGAGCTCCAAAAAGCTGTGACTAGCCCAAGGTCACCCAGCTGGCATGTGTGGGAGTGTACAGGCTAATCTGAATTCTCCAGATAAGCCTCCACAGCTCAGGCGGCAGAGCGGGGAATCAAACCCGGTTCCTCCAGATTAGATACACGAGCTCTTAACCTCCTACGCCACTGCTGCTCTCATTATACATGATTAAAATAAGGATGCCAATCTTTAGTGGTGGCTGGAGATCTTAGATTACAACTAATGTTCGGGTGACAGGGATCAGTTTTCCTGGAGAAAATGGCTGCTTTGGAAGGTCGCTCTATGGCATTATACCCTCCTAAAGTCCCTCCCTTCCCACACCCTGCCTTCCTCAGGCTCCACCCTCAACATCTTCAGGTATTTCCCAAACCAGTGCTGGCAACCCTACCAAAGTAGAATAGCCTCAGTTTGTTCACTTTCGCATCTTAGGAGATTTCAAGATTTATTTGATTTAGAACTCACTTATTTGTCTTTTGGCAGTCCATGGCACTCTTAAAACTTCCTTCCAATATCTCATTTCAAAAGATCAGGTATGTAAGGTAATAAAGCAAATGTATATACAACCTTTTAAAGAATGTGTGCATCTTCCTTTCAGGTAAATATGGTAGCAGAAAAACTCCTGTTGAATAACAGTTTCTGGGTACCATAAATTGGACAGATGTGTTTATGGTTCAATACACACAGTGCCAGGAAGCCTCCTGGGCAAGGAAGAAGGAAAGCAGCAAGAAACAGGCTCTATATGAAAACAGAGGTCCAAGACATTACAGGAACTTTGGCTCTGTTTGTGTATGTGTACTCCTGAAGCCAGTTTTGTATTCCAAGGATAATAGCACTATTCATTCACCTGCTACTGGGCAATCACTAATGCCCATGCCATCTGGCAGCACAGTGCCAGGAACTGCCCTGCTCTAACATTGCAGCCTTTTAAAGCTTTGATTAATAAGGCCACGTGTCAAATGCGACATCACAGTCATGGTGGAGAGTAGAGAGCGTGTGTCCAAGGAGAGACTGCCAGACCTGAAGCATCTGCCTTTAAAAAAGCGAACAAAACAAACACGTCTAAAAGAACAACAGTTTTATCAACATCTGTTCCTCTTTTCATTTTTTATTTTGTAGTGATTTCCTTGGGGATTAATATTTACTTCAAAACAAATGTGTATTGAGAAGACTTTGTTGTCCTTTTGACTTCAGCAAAGAAAAAAACAGTGGTACAAGGAAAATATTTTTGGAATAATGACGTTTGGGCTTTAAAAATTAATTTTTTATGCTAAAAGGCTGAATTTTACATGTCACATCTTACTCCCATTCAAAAATGATGTATCCCTTATCTTGGCACACTCTTACTGGGAGCTCTGCCTCCAATGCTGCACAGTAGCCGTGGGCATTTTCATACCCTTGCTTGTTGTTTAAAATAACACAAGCTGGAAGCCAGAAAATGTGATTCTTTGGCATTCTGTTCCCCAAAGTTGTAGGTTTCTTCCTTTGCTTTCTTCCATTCTATTGGAAGCATGAAGCAAGGGGAGGTTTCCAAAGCAGGTTTAGCACTGTGGGTACTGTGGGCACCATCAAGGGTAACAGAGAGGTAGAGAGCAACAGATCTATTTCCTATTTGAAATGTGTAGCCAATCACATTTGACTATACAGTGACATCCCAAAGGGCAATGCACAGCCAATTCAGCACAATTCATAAATCACTGAATTCTTTTGAGCAATATTACCAACAGGGGCAACTTTTTGATAGGGTTAAAAATGTTTACCCTCTTAGTTAAGTAGTCTGGTGAGTAAAAAGACCCCTCCAAATCTGAGTCACAGGCACCACTGTCAGCTCTATTCGATGGAGGAGGTGTGTGCAGACAGGGCAGGTATGCTACAGCCTGATTTTCCATCGCTGGCTCATAACACCCCACACCTTCTGTCTCCCAGCCAACCTGTCATAGATAAATAGGGGAGGTCACAGGAGCATCCTTGTTTTGTATGTGAGAGATTCAAAGTTCTGTCCTCCATCTGCAGTCAGGGAAGCAAGAAGTTGAACGGCACTTCATTAAAAAGGTATGGCATGGTGCTGGTGAAACAGGCTCTGTCTATATCTGGGGCAGCTGGGTATCTCTTTCACTCGATCTCTCCCCCATCTCCATCCTTTCATCCAAAGGATATTCATGTCCAGTCTGGGCAACAAATAAGCAGCCACTGATAGAAGGTTACAAATATTTACATTCTCTTGGTTTTGCTGATAGGAGGGCTTTTGTGCTGGTACATTTCACCTAATTAGCAGTGGGCTTCAGCAAGACAGCAAAAGGCTCTTGGGCAACTTTGACACTTCATTAGTAATGCTCGCTCCACCTCCCTCTCTGGTCCAATCCCCGCTGACATGTTGTCTGTGCAATGGAATATGTCAAAGTAACACATGGCAAGGTGTGTGGGTTGCACCAAGGGACCGGCCTGATTCTAATTGTTTCAGGGCTCAGAGGCCAGTTCCTGTAGCCACCCAAAAAAGGGTTGTTTTCACTCTAACCTCAGCTCTTCGGCAAGAGAAACTAGGGCTTGAAGTACTCGCACCTAAAAGCTAAAACACCATGGAATTGGAATGTATAAATATTTGCCTCACATCATCAAAAAGCACCTCTTCAATATTTCATGCAATGCACAGCTACATATTTACTGGGGTTTGTGATCCCCCAGCCCATTTTGCAGGCTCAATATATTTTACAATATCTTCAAAACCAAGTACATGCTATAATGGAGAATAGCTGCCTACGTTGCACAAAATCAAAAAGACTGTGGTACTTCCAGATAAATTGTTTTGTGGATCAGCAGCATGTTAAATCAGCATGTATTGGTAGTCTGCCCAAACAAAGAAACAGAGTTAACTTTATAACTTCAGATGTTTGTGCTCACTAACATATAAGCAATGGCTGTCTGACTGACCAATAGCTAATCAATAGATCAGGTCATAAACAGTGACTTCAGCAACTTGTTTACCTACAAATAGTTAACCCTTTTAAAACTGAGTTGTGAAAGACACTTGCAAAATCCCAACAAATATTCCATCAAGGAGTATCAAAAATTGCCCAAAGACAAGGCATGGGAGGGCAGGTAGGTGAGTGGAACCACTTTTGGAAAAGTTCACAGGAGGACTCCTTGGAGGAGCTGTACTATGCTCAGCAATGTGCTACCACTTCTAGTCCAAAGGTGGGATCCAAAAATTTTAATAACAGGTTCCAATGGTGGTGGGATTCAAACAGTGTTGCCACCACACACACGCACCTCCAGTCCCTATTGGGCAGGGAGGTTGCTTTAGTAACCCCTTCTCAGCACTCAGAAAAAAATTAGTAACCACTTCTAGAGAAGTGGTGAGAACTGGTTGGATCCCACCTCTGTTCTAGTCCAGAGGAAGCAGGAGGATCAGTATGAGCAAGACAGTACCCATGGCTACAAAACAGCAGTAGATTCAACCCTACCCACTCTTTTAATTAATATTGCCTTTCTCCTAATACTTCATTGGCTAATACTTCATTGGCTAATACTTCAATAATGGCTAATACTTCATTGAAGTTTGGAGTGTCATTCCAACAAGTGTCCTAGACAGTACTGCTTAAGGCTTCATATCTGCTATTCTGTTGAAACCATTATGATGGGTTAACAGCATCATGTTTTGTCAAAGATAGTATAGAAAGGGTATGGCACTTCTTTTTTCTATATTAGTCAGATCACTATTCAGTCCATGTATCTACATTCAGCTGAACTTCCACTAAAGTTGGTAAGAGATACCACTCAATGCTCCAGTTTTTTTGGTGCAAGATACTTGGGAGGCACTGGCATGTAGCAGGAAAAAAATTGGGGAGGCCAAAATCTTTATAAGGTAGACAGGAAGTAAAGAGAGGTTCAACAGCATTCCCATAAAACACTGCACAGGAATTTACATGAAGGTCATTGGTGCACACTGTGTAAACAGGGTAGAGTAAACACAAATAGTGTGTCTGAAGAGAACTCTACTGGCCAATATGTCGACTGCCTCAAGAGGCAGAGCTGGCTGATGTGGATGGGAGATGGAAAACTAGTACAATCGCTAAAACAACAATGAAATACGTTGTGGCTATCTACAATAAAAGGCATTCATTATTTTTAAGGAAATGTGGTGCTGTGAAATAAGAAAAAAGAATTGGGAGGCATCTTCAAAAGGCCTCTAAACAAGGCCCTTAACAAGTTCAACTGCAGTTAACACCAACATTTGAATGTGCAAAGTGAATACCAATAACTCTAAAAACAACACACATTCACAAAAATGTAGCCTGGTTCTTAGGCTCTTTCTAGTTGGGCATACCTTATAATATTCTTCCCTTAAATACCTCACATGATCCAGTGTCTTTCCAAATTAATCGGATCTCATAAAACAGTGCAGAGAGAGAGAGGAAATGTGGAGATGAAAATTTCATCTGACTGTGGCAAAATGTCTATGGTGTTGCCTTCTGACTTCAGCATAACCTTTCACCTCTGTTCTTTGGTATCTCCTGCTACATTACAAAGTACCACATATCCATACTTTGGCATCATGCTAAATGATATAATGAGCCCTGTGTTGAATGTGACCTTTGGCTGCACTAACAATGACGATAGTCCACTTAGAGGTCCAGTTCTTGGGATTCTTTGGGGAGACAGAGAGCAAATCTTTGTTGAACTGGTTAAAAAAAATTCTAAGTGATGGCATATCACTTGCAGACTGTGCATCCCTCAGCTGAAATATGAACAATTCAGAATTTGTGCCCCTGAGGAAGAGTAGAGTGAAGAAGAGTTTTGGATTTATATCCCCCCTTTCTCTCCTGTAGGAGACTCAAAGGGGCTTACAATCTCCTTGCCCTCCCTCCCTCACAACAAACACCCTGTGAGGTGGGTGGGGCTGAGAGAGCTCCGAAAAGCTGTGACTAGCCTAAGGTCACCCAGCTGGTGTGTGTGGGAGTGTACAGGCTAATCTGAGTTCCTCAGATAAGCCTCCACAACTCAAGCGACAGAGCTGGGAATCAAACCCGGTTTATCCAGATCAGAGTGCACCTGCTCTTAGCCACTGCCCTTAGCCACTACGCCACTGCTGCTCCCACTGCTTAGCCACTGAGCAGAACCAGCTCCAACAAAATCTTCATCCAGCATGTAACAGGCTGACAACTGAAGCAAAAGAAAAATGATTTAATGTAGCCACAAAGGAGCAGTGCCTCGTGGGAATTCAGCAGCAGTAAAGCAGTTTCAGTCACAGTTCCAAAGACATTGTTAGCCGCATAAATAAAACTTTTCAAATGTAGACCCTTCAGTTTATGTTCTTTCATGGTTTTTCTAAAAATGATTTTGAAGGAAATGCTTTCATGCAGGGACAATGGAAGATAAATTTGCATTTTTCACATTTTATTGGTAATGATTTTTAAAAATTTTCTGCTAAGTAAAACATTGTAATGGATAAAGTTACATTAGGGTTATCAATTCTACAGATGATGTGATTACTAGTATCCCTGTGGGAGTCTTATTAGTTAGAATCAAGGCAAATTTTCAGCACATTTTGAAGTGTGGGTGTGTAGTGAGACATGCACTCCTTTTATTTACTACTAGTCAGGATCCCACTGTTTTCAGGAATCAGAGTTCCTTCAAGTAATCTACCTATCTCAAATCAGGTGCAACTTGTTATTACTATCCATCGAATAATATGCATATCTGCAACTTATGCTTGAGCCTTCTTTGTAGCTGCTCCAATCCTATACAGTGGTCTGCATGAAGTTGATTACAATTGGATTGCAAAAAGTACCTTCTCAGCCATGATATGGGGAGTCTTTTCCTGCAGGGCTTTGGGCTGATTTGTTTTGCTGGTTAGCTTGCTGCTTATAATTTGGGCTGTGCTAATGTTTTGAACAATTACCTATTGATGCAGGGTACTGTATTGTCGAAGGCTTTCACGGCCGGAATCACTTGGGTGCTGTGTGGTTTCCGGGCTGTATGGCCGTGTGGGAGGGAATGCTGCTAGAACACGGCCATACAGCCCCGAAACCACACAGCACCCGAGATGCAGGGTACTGTCTAGCACATTACAGAATGCACAGATCAGACTTTATACATGCACATGTGCAACACAATCACAGTTTTGCAAAGGACTATGGGAGCTGTATTTTCCATTTTCACCAATTCACAATAGCTAATAGCACCTTTCTGTTTCTTTCTGTGCCTCTGTCTTTATTGTACCTGTCCCTTTGTTATTGCCCATGATACCAATCTTGTTGGTGGTTGTCTGGACATGAAAGCTCATCACTGGTTAATTTATCTTTAATTGATTGGTGATCTGGAAGGTAACCAGAATTATAAGAATGCATGCATGCAAGAGGCCATGGCACAAACAAAAAGGAAGGTGAAATCAGTGAGCAAGGAAGCCTAGTGTGTATATGCCAAAAAGTGGGAACTGGACAAGGAAGGCACAAAAAAGGAAGTGGGAACTGGACAAGGAAAACACAAAAATATACACTTGCATCTTTCATGATACATAGTCAGACCAACTGCTTAGACAAAAATAAAATAAACAGACCAGTTGAAGTGCTTTGTGAAACATTCCCCTCTTCCTTTTCCTCCAAGGAGCTCTGTGATTTCTACAAAGCTTTTCACTCCCCGATTTACCCTTAGGACCATTCTGTAAAGTTTATTGGGTTCAGAGAAAAGAGAAGAGTGCGACCCATAGACATCTCTGTGAAATTTCTGGCTGTACCTCCATGACTAGAATGCTGAATTGCCAATGGTGAATTTGGTTGTTCTGTAAATTCTCCAAACAATTTTATCTATCAGAAAGACAGAGCGTTTCTCACTGAAAACACGTAAGAGATTAAAGGTTGGAGCATGTGCCAGAAGCAGCTACCAAGCTGGTGGCCTGGGGTGGTGGTGATGGTAGAGGGCAGGAACAAGCCTGCCTGAGGCAGGTAATTTCATTGGGCTGGTTGTGGGACCATTGGGGAGGATGGGGTGATTCCTCTCACCTGACTGCAATTCACCACAGCCCAGTGAGGTAGGGAGCTGCGGTCAGCTTGATGGTGAGGAGGCCCCCTGACTAGGGTTGTCATGTACTTCCTGGCCAATGGCGGGGGATGTGCCAGATACAAATGAAGAAACTCCTGGAGATTTGGGGATGGAGCCTGGAGAGGTCAGGATCTTAGTTGGGCACAATACCATAGAGTCATTTCCCTCCTCTACCCCGGTCAAAGTATCCAAATCAATATCTGTAGTCTGGAGATGAGCTGTAATTTGTGGGGATCCCCATGTCTCACCTGGAAACTGGCATCCCGACACCTGACTCAGCATGACTATCAGCTTTAGAAGCTTCTGGTAGCTTGGACAGGCCCCGCTCCTCTGGCATCCCTCAGCAAATATGCAATCCAACAAATGGCTGCCTTGGATGGATCATCAAAATCATATTCTTCACCCCAAAATCTCTGAAACAAATTGTAAGTGTCATACAGACTCATACTTTAGACAAGCCCTTTCTAAGAATTTTCCATGAAGGTTCACTTGGCAAAGAAATGGGACTGTCTTCAGTTCTATGTTAAGTGTTACCAAGTAAGAACCTTGAGTACAGTTCTGTACAGGTTGCCTCACATGGATCTCTTCTCTCCCAAACTGCAGCAGGTTTTTGCATCTGCACAATATCATTGTTTAATTGCCCATCTTCTGTGTTTTCACTGATTCCCCACTTTAGTTCCCCAAAGCTGCTTTAGTATGATCTTACTTTAAAGATTTTAAGCCAGGGCCAGAGCTAGGGGGAACTGCGCCTGGGGGATGCATGCGCCCCACGCCCCCGCCACGCCCCTGCACTGACGTGTGCCTGGTGCATCGCACCCATCCCCCTTGGTGCTACGCTACTGTTTTATGCAAAGTGGACTTGGGGAGATTATGAACAGGAAGGAACAGATTTCAGCAACTCCAGTCCACGTCTGGTGCCAGTTCCTCTCCACTTCCCCTCACACTCACCAGTTCCTCCCTAGTTAAAACCAATAGTAGATAGATTGCTGTAGTATCTATAGTGATTAGAAACAAAGAACTCCCTCCCCAATGCCCACCAGAGGCAGGGTGGTAATGGTAGATGGAAAAAGGAGGGGAAAACATGAAGAAAATCCTTGTCTGAAAGCTCCATTGCCATTGCAAATGGCTTCATATTCACAGTTACAGTGAGAGCAAAATGGAATGTCCTGTGGGGAAATGACTAGTATAAGTTGTGAAGTGGCCCAAAGGAGCCCAACAATGCCTGGAAACCAGCATACTGTATCTACTGGGTTAGTTCCCATTAGCATATAGACAAGGGGTGCTAGCGTCACATAATAAATCTTGGCTCTGCTGTGGAGAGCAGTGCATTTCCTGGATAAGGGGAAAGGTGCAGCACAACACATACTTTGCTACGTATTTTAAGGCTCCAGTGACAAAACACATCCTTTGAAATAAGGCCTTACTATAGCCAGCTCTTTTGGAAGCTACAGTTTTATTCCCTTGCAACCATGCTAAATACTTAGAACACTGGACTCCTTCCAGGTTATTGTCAGGCTCTTTGCCTCCCTAATAAATAACCAAGAAACATTTCTCAGGATCTGCATAAAGCAGGAAGCTCTAATGAGCTACAGATTCAATTAGCAATAAAAGCACCTGTTAACTATCCCAGCTAACTACTCTTTCAGACCTGGCATGGCATACCAAGGAGGTCCAGTCCCTGCACTTGGGGATTTTGCCAATTCAGCAGTTGCAAATTATATAAAGCAAAGCCAGAGAAAAGAGAACATTTAATACCAGACCACCTCAGCTACATTTCTGCTACTGTTAGCTGCCCATCTCATCTGCTGGTACAAGCAAGCTTGGAAGGGCGGGGGACAGAATGTTTTATGGTAAGGTTTGACTTCACTTGGCCTTTTAAAGTAGCATGGGATCACTGCATTCCAAAGATGCCGGGTTTGCTACAAAACAGGTGATGCAGTCTTAATGAAGCAAACAGCGGCTCTGCAGCATTGTGTGAACTGTAGTAACTTTGGCAGTCAGTTCAACTGAATAAGGGTTTTTTTTCCTTTTAAGGATGTTGGAGGGTTCCCCCACAAAGAAGTATTGTTGGTGACCCTATTCGCAAGGAAGTATCAGAGAGAGTGGGGTGAGGTTTAAGAGTTATGGTAATTTCACAGGGTTTTGAGGCAGACTTGATCAAGACGGATCTTACATAACTCAGGATCAAGATGGATCACACTTTATTCAGGATAAAGAGAAGAACAATTCTCTTGGGCAGCCTCCTGGTGAGCCAGACGTTTTTTGTGTGTTGCACAGTAGAAGCTGTCATTGATCACTTCGGCAAAAATATATTTTTTAAAAATAGGAATAATATAAGCCATATTTATAGCTATGTAAGATGTAAATGGACATATATTGGACAGTCCACTGTTTGTGCTGATTGCTTATGAACAGGAGTGCAACCCTAAGTTGCAACCTCTGATTGCTTGAACAGGGGTGCAACCCTAAGTTGCAAATATTTGGTCTTGCAAGATGTCCTTCATGTCCTACATATGTACACTCCAGGCTGCCCTCAGCATATGACATGGTGTTTAAAAATGGAGACAACTGGGCTAGTAAGGTAGGTGCTTTCATAGCTATGGGATTCTATCATCCTCCAATTTATATATTTTTAAAATTTTGTCCAGAGTTCATATTGCTATACACTCGGCCAACCATATCTCATAAATTTGCTTGCTTCCCATGGGAAAATTTTACCCTGACCTTGAAGGAAATCTAAAAAGGTGTCAAAAATCAACATCCTCATTTAAACCTTGAGTGGACAGAAATGTTTTGGCTTGGCACTTAAAAGAAAGCAATATAGGCACCAGGTGACCCTCAAGCATTCCACAAACAAGGTGCATGCACTGAAATATCCCTGTCTTGTTTCCACCTGCTTCACCTCTGAAGGCAATGGCACAGCAAATGGGGTTTGTGAGGCTCATCTCAACAATGGATTGGTAAATATGGGAGGAAGTGGTCCTTCAAGTACACTGGCCTCAGCTTTAAAGGTAAAGACCAGCACTTTGAATTGTGCCTGGAAACAGCCAGTGTAGATCTTTCAGCACTGTGGTGCCATGATGATCCTTGTATCCTGTCCCTGCCAATAGCTTGGCTGCCGCATTTCTGTTGTATTTTTGAAGGAGCTAAAATTTTTGGATGATTCCAAGGCAGTCCCATGTAAAACACAGCCATCTTTTAATGGATTTAAAATGTAATTTTATTAATTAAATATAATTTAATTATGTATGTTTTGATTGGTTAGCCACTTTGGTGGCCCCTGTGAAAGGAGAAAGGCAATATATAAATTCCGCAAAATAAATAAATAACTTGGATGTAATCAGATCAAGGATCATTGTGGCCCGATCACACTTTTCAAGGAACAGCAGTAGCTGGCATAACAGCTGAAACAAATAAAAAGCACTATGTGTGACAGAGGAAATCTGGTCCTCCAGCTATAGGCCAGCATCTAGCAAATACTCCTAGCTTCTGAACCTGTTCCTTTGGAGGAATGTGAACTTCTCCAGGACAGGCTGACTCTTCAGTCCGCTAACAGCTTTGTCACTGATCAGCAATGCTTCAGTCTTGTCTGGATTAAGCTTCACTTTATTGACTGCCATCTATGGCATTACCATCTCCAGGCATCTGTTCAGGAATTCCATAGGCCCACTGACTCAATTGTTAAGGATAAGTAGAGCTGGATGTCATCTTCATATTGGTTGAACCTTACTCCAACTACTCTAATGTTATTTCCCAATGGTTTCATGTAGAAGAAGAAGAGGAAGAAGAGTTTGGATTTATATCCCCCTTTCTCTCCTGCAGGAGACTCAAAGGGGCTCACAATCTCCTTGCCCTTCCCCCCTCACAACAAACACCCTGTGAGGTAGGTGGGGCTGAGAGAGCTCCGAGAAGCTGTGACTAGCCCAAGGTCACCCAGCTGGTGTGTGTGAGAATGTACAGGCTAATCTGAATTCCCCAGATAAGCCCCCACGGCTCAAGTGGCAGAGCAGGGAATCAAACCTGGTTCCTCCAGATTAGATACATGAGCTCTTAACCTCCTACGCCACTGCTGCTCCTGCTGTTTATCATGTAAATGATAAACAGCATAGGGGGCAAGACAAAACCCTGTGGGACTCCATAGCATAAATGCCATGGGATCAAGCAGCAGTCCCCAGCACCACCTTCTGAAATCAACCAGTTGAATACAGTGGAACCACCAAAGCATGGTACCCCTACTCCCAACTCAATCAGCCTCTCCAAAAGGAAGCAACTGTCAGTGGTACTAAACACTACAGAAAGATCCAGTAGGATCAACAGGAACATACTCACCCTTTCACCCTTTCACTGTTCTGGCAAAGATCATATATCCAGGTGGCCAAGGCCATTTCATCTCAAATCCAGGCCTGAATCTAGACTGAGATGGGTCTAAATACTCCATGTCCTTTAAATCTGCTTGGTAGCTGTGTAGATTTTGCATTCCCACTACACGAGCTACCCCACCTTCTGAGAAGGGAAGATGAAAGCTAAAATGTTGGATTAATGAAGCCTCCTCCAAGTCATGTGACCCTCCCCGCCCCTGTGTTATCATGATGCAAGCATGTGGATAAAGTTACAAGTTTGGTGTTAGCAGTTATTCCACCACATATTTAACTTTGTGTTTTTTTTCCACACATACATCAAGAAAAGTGATTGGCAATTTTCCACTTTGAATTTTTCAGGCAGATAAGTGCTCCCGCTGTTATCTGCAAAATGCATTTCCTTGCACACGACTGAATAATTAGATTCATGCTCTGAGGAAAAGGCTGGAAGGAACCCCAAGCCAAAGATGAAGGCCAGGACGTTGTGAGAGTTATAATAAAACTAGACTAAAAGACAAGTACTGCATGTATCTAAAAGCACTGTATCCCATTTTTTTATATGCAGTTCATACTGTTCTCCAAGGAGCTCATGGTTCTCCACTTTATCTTCATAACCCATTGAGATTAGTGAGCATGGGCATGGTTAACCTAAGGTGCTTCATGGAAGAATGCAACACCTGCTGGCCAACTGAAGGCAGGCCAGAGAGGCAGGGGTGCTCCACAACTCTGAAACTACATTTCGGGCAGTGATTCCTCCCCAGTGGCCTGTGTTGGCATGGGGGGGAATAGCCCACATTTGTCTCTCCTACTCCCCCCACTACCGCCGCCATAGAAATGCCTAAATGTTTTCTTTAAGTTAAATTACGTTTAACTAAGCAGGTGAGCGTCTGGGAGAGAAGGCTGTCTTCCTGGCTGCTCACATAGTTAGTGACAGTCTGCAGACTGTAGGCTAATAAGCAACAGGGGGTGGTAGGGGAGTGGAGGTAGCAGCCAGTGTACCCCAGGGCCACTGGTGCCCAGAGCAAGAGCCCTGACTTGCCCCAGGGTAGTTATGCCCCTGCTCATTTGACTAAACCAGTCTGGCCAAATAGCAGCAACCACAAAGAGGGAGGGCTGAATTTAGTAGTGCAGACTTTATGAAGAGAAAGTTCAAAAATTGCCAAACCCTAAATACCACAGTCAAAATAAATAATTTAAAACAAATGAATACATCTGTTTTCTGTTATTTAATCCTAAGCGTATCAGCTTTTTGCTGTATGTGTGTTTGTGTGGTCATGAGGAAGAGAAAGAGCGAGAGAGATGCTATTAGTCACGTTACTTGTGCTAGTTCTATTGCAGTCACCATCATCTGCTACCATCTTCTAAGGTGACCATTGAGTAGGTTCCTGGAGAACACTTATGGACTTTCACCACATGGAATAATGTGTTGGCACAGGATTCAAACACAGATTCTTTGAATCTGGCAAATAAAAGTGAGACAAAAGATAGTACTTGAATTTGATAAGTGCTAGCTTCCGTCTGTTGCTGAAATAAGCACATATTTGTATCTGTGGAAAGGTTTTAATTAGCCATTTTGAAAATGTTAACCGAATTGCCTTTCTTCCCACCAGAGATCAGCTTGTTTTAATTATATCCATCGGGGGTTCAGAAGCGTTAATAAAAGAAATGTATTGATAAATGCAGGGGTTAAGTGGCTGCATTTCTCCAGCAGTGTACCTGCCTGATAAGAAGCTGCAAGGAGAGGGGTGTGTGGGGGTGGAGGGAGGGATAATGTTTTTTTTTTGCATTTTCCTCTTAGCTACTTTATCACTGAAACACATTTCACAGAAACCAGAGTTTTAACAGTGGCAAGAAATCACTGTGGTTATAGACAGTGTATTCATAACCATGCAGTTTATTGCATGTCCATATTTCCACTAAATCCTTCTACTCAGAGCACCTTTGTTTTTTTGGCAAGAATTCTCTCTCTCTCTCTCTGTGTGTGTGTGTGTGTGTAAAAGAGACAATGGGAACACTTCTGGATTAAAATATCATGTTTGTATAGGTACTAATATGAATAAGAATTATAGTGCTACCCTTTAAACATTCCTCTCAGGAACCGGTAAAAGGTCCATCAATATGTTGCCAGTGATTGTATGAAAATGGTAATAAAATATATATTGTATCCAATATAAAGGGTGTGGGGTTGAGCTTTAAATTGTCCCATTCAAACCAGAGCTCCCTTGATACAAATGGAAGCCTGTTCTTTTAATGTATATTTTAAAGAAATCATTCCAAAAACTCTTCTCTCATGTTTGGTACATGGTGTAGTGCCAGAGATCAGAAATGCTTTTATTGCCCTTTCATGACAAGAAATTGACCAGAAGGGAGTGGGAGGTAACCCCACTAGTTTTGCAGTTCAGCTGGTAGGGCCATCTGGAAGTTAGCCAAGGGGCCTGGGTCCAATCCTCTGATAACTCATCAATTTCTTTCTCACCAAAAACATCTGGTTTGGGATGCTGAGTTATGAGCTAATATTAAACACAAACGTTTATAGCATCACATATATAATATTGTTGATTAGACGCATCAAGTAAAGTAATTGACCAGTGGGGACCCGGGGTGAGCAGCTGGTAGAGCATCTGGAAAGGAGCCAAGAGGCCTGGTTTTAATTCCCAGGTCATCCATATTCTTTCACACCAAAAACATCTGGTTTGCAATGCCGTGGACTATTGTACCACAGAAAACCACTTCTGGGATTCCATGTTTTGTACATTAAGAACAGCCACAACTGGAAGAGAAGTTCAAGTAGAGCTTCTCTAATTGCTCAAATACCAAATCCTCTAATACCAAATCCTCTAAATTCTATATTTTTCCTAAATGATATTTAATTAGGATAGGCAATCTTGAAGCTGCAGCTTTTGAAGTCCTTAATTTCATCAGTTCTCATAGTTGAGAGACTTCTCTTACTGTCCCTCAACATGTGGGCAAGATGCAGTTCCTAGAAAAAGACGTCTCAGCTTGTGCCCATCTGAGGAAGATGAACATGCAGAGCACCCTTCTTATGTCCTGAGAATTTATTATTTGGCTGTTGTGGGTTTTCCAGACTGTGTAACCATGATCTGGTAGTTTTTGCTTCTAACATTTCACCCACATCTATGGCTGGCATCTTCAGAGGCATGCCACAGATGCCAAGCATAGATGCAGGCTGAAACATTATAAGCAAAAACAATCAGACCATGGCCACACAGTCAGGAAAACCATAACAGCCAGTTGATTCCGGTCAAGAAAGCCTGTGACAATACATCCATTTATTGTTTCCTCTTTGGCATCCCCCTCTAGGATCAGTCCTGATTTTCCTACTAAAAGGAAGCAAATATAATTAAGCTTCTGGGCTGCCCCAGTGGCAAGGTGTGAGATGGTAAACCTTTTGCCTTACTCAGCCAGATCCATTTGCATAACTAATCACTGGAGTACCCTGAGCTTTAAGTTTGATGACTCATCCCCATCACATTTTCCTCTTGGTAAGCTATGAGTTTACAGGCAGATCTCAGCTCATATACAGAGTGCAATCCCACCGTTTGAATTATTGGGATGAATTCTATGGTGGAAGGCATTTCTCCACACACAGCCCTTTCTCTATTAAGATCAGGGTGGCATTTGTGCTTCTCCAACCCCTGCTTTACCTTCATGGCAGCCCTTGGAGCTAAGTTAGGCTGAAAAAGAGATAGGGAGAGAGAGACAGGCTGGCCCAAGATCACCCAGTGACCATCACATATAATGGGAAACAAACTCAAAAGCTACCCCAGTCTTAGCTCAGCACCTTAACTATGTCCCTACAGTGACTTACTAATGTGGTAATTCATACAACAACTCTCCGTGGTCAATTATTCAAACTGTGAGAAAGACATGCAGTTCTTGGGGGAAGAAAGTGAAGAAGTGCTTCTCGGTAATGAACCATTCTGTTCCAAGGAGGTGCTTAAATGAAGTGGGATGTAACAGAATGGGAAACAGCACAACAACTTAAGAGCTGGAAATACCCCCCAAAAGCAATGCTCTATGGTCAGAGAAGATGAAAGTAACCCCAACTTAAATTGAATTCTTATATTTTACCTAAGCCACCTTTTGGATCCATCTAAATCAAAAGGTAGAGCACAATCAGTCTATCAAAAATGAACAAACAAACAAATGAGGTATGGATAATTTCTTCCATATTCTTCCATATGTTTCATCTGAGAAACATGCTTGAAGTTGAAAGAAAATTGCTTGCCTGTGATAAGTTCCATGAGTTTATCACTAAGACGAAGGAACCAGCATGGTGTAGTGGTTAGCACGTAGGTCTAGGATCTGAGAGGGCCAAGCTCAAATACCCACACTGCCATGGAAGTACGCTCAAAGACCTTGGCTCAGTCACCCCCCCCCCCACAACCTACCTTTCAGGATTGTTGGGCATTTTAAGTAGAGGGGAGAGAAGAACTATGTAAGCTGGTTTGGGTCTCCACTGGGTAAAATTGCAGGATATAAATAAAATAAGATAAGTTTTGAATTAGGACTGCTCTGGATTAAAGCTCACACTTTTAAATGATGAAATGACAAAAGACCTTGAGGGATCTGCAATTGTTCCTTTGCTTCAGTCTCGCTTTGCTCCCTACTTGAGAACAACACCATTGAATAGTGCGCGCATATATACTGTGTCTTCATAACTGTCCTAAATAGCTTGTGTCTGCATGTTCTGGCAGAACATTCCCCCCTCCCCTCTCCTGTCCACCTAACCTGAACATCAAGGGAAAACAACTTACAAATGAGGTCCACTCTTTTTTTGCCTTCGGGGTGAGGTAGGGAAGAATGGGATGGAGGGAAAGATGGATAACTTGCCTGCCTCTCTAGTATTGCCTACCTGGATCTCAGATCACAGCTTTTCCACTGAGCAGTCTAAACTGGATCACAAATACTGCCTCTTGGAAACTGCGTCTCAAGCCAGTAATTCTAAGCATACATAAATGTAATTAATGCTGCCAACAGGACAGGTGCAAAAGCTGCACATACGCTTACACGTAGCTGATTTTAAATAACACCTGATTTGGCCATCATAACCCTGGGGTATACAAGAAGAGAACTCATAAGCATGTGCAATGGCTTGTGATGACAACAGATGGACAGCTGTATACTGTTCAGCCTGAACTGAGGACAAAATCCTAGATCTCCCTCAGGCCCTGAAATAAGTGGAATGCATCATGAAATAGAAATCAAACCAACCATGAAGAATTTGGACAATGGTCATTAGGCACAAGGGTTTCCACTGACTCTGTGCCTGAGATGTGTGTATCATATGCAGATGTAAGATTAAAGCTGGTGAGTCTGGAGTGCTGATTTTATGTCTGATTTTTTAAAAAACATGTTATAAGACAATGTATTGTCGAAGGCTTTCACGGCTGGATTCAACTGGTTGTGGTGGGTTTTTCGGGGTGTGTGGCCGTGGTTTGGTGGATCTTGTTCCTAACGTTTCCCCTGCATCTGGCTGGCATCTTCCCTCTGTGATACATCTCTAAAGATGCCCGCCACAGATGCAGGTGAAACGTTAGGAACAAGATCCACCAGACCATGGCCACACAGCCCGGAAAACCCACCACAACCAGATGTTATAAGACAGTTCACCACCTATCCATCCAGGGCTTCCACCTAGTCCTTTCTTTGACCTGTCTGTACAGGCCTGGTCTTTTTAGGGTTGCCAGCATTATGAAGCATCCCACCCCCACTCCCCAGACAGTGCAAAGGCCAAAATGCTTATCATCTGCTCTTATTTTCAGGCGGCCATTTTGCAATTTATTCCAAAATGAGAGCATTTTGTGTGTGTGTGTGTGTGTGTGGAGGGGGTAGTTGTATAGCTATGTTTTTCTTAACATTTTAAAATTTTAATTACTTATCTGTTGGTCAGGGTGGGACAGTAGGGGACAGATCTTGGAAGCTAAGCAGTGTTAGTACATGTATGAGAGACAACCAAGGAAGATTGGAGAGCAAGACAAGGGTAAATCACCTCTGTTTCTCTCTTGCCTTGAAAGGTGGTTACTGGGGTCACCACATGTTGGTTACAAATTGATGGCACTTGTGTAATGAACATATTACCTGTGGGTCAGGGTTTTTTGTTGTTTGGTTAGTCAGTTGGCCCACTGTGGTCAGTGGGAAAGGAGGCAAATAAATATTATAATAAATGCACAAATAACAAAAAAAAAGATGGACTTTTTGTTGACAACATTGTATTGTGTTCTAGAATGCATGAGAAGTAGAGAAGTAAAACTCAAGAATTGTTTTATGGACTGTGTCCGCTTGGTGTCAGTAGAGATTCACACTGAGTCATGGAAGCAGCCCGAGAATGTTACCCCTGGATGGGAAAGGACAGCTGCTTTCCACAGAGACTGCAGACAGCACTCCCCCTTTGCTCAAAGGTGATGATGCACTGGGAGACAGGGGCTATAAGCACAGGACTTAGTGGTTTTTGCAGTAGCTTTGCTTCCTGGCAGGCCAAGAAATTTTTCTTTAGTGAGCTGCTCAGATATGTAGATAAATGGAAAAAAAACTTTAAAAAGAAAATATGCAATTTGTTTTCCCTAGGTGTCTCTTTTATACATAGTTGAAGTCTTTTAATAACCAACAATTGAGTGAAATTTGGTGTGTGTGTATGCGTGCATGCACACTGATTAAACTAGAAGGAACACATTTGATACAAGTTCCAAAATCCTGCTGTGCAGGACCCTTTCATTGTTGCATGAATATCCCAGACCAGAACTTCAGATGGTTTGCATCAGCTTTGTATGGCAGATTTCAAAGGGATGACGTTGATTTGCACCAGCTCGGTGCAGTGATAAAGTGCTTCTTGGCCTTTTCTTACTGTGAAGGGAAGGGGGGAGTGGGAAACGGGAAGGAAGCAGAGCTCGCTGGTAGAGTGCACGCTCTGCATGTATGAGGCTTGAACCTTGCCATTTTCAGTTAAGGGATTACAGGAAAGCAGTCTGAAGGGCGGGGGGAAATCTCCTTAAGCCTTTTGAGATCTTGGTACAAGACTTGCTGCAGTTTGTGAGTCTTGTTGGTGATGGACTTTATAACCTTAACTACCAGGCTATAAGTCAGCAGTAACTTGATGGTACTTTCCACCACTGGCTCCACAGTGTAACAAGGAGGCAGCTACTTATGGGGGGGGGGGGAAAGGACAATATTTTATTGTGTTTATTTTATATATAATTTAATGTATAGGTCTCCCTTAAATGAATGTTTTTTATAAAACTATTGTGATGGAGCCACCTATTCTCTAAATATCCTTCCTGCAGTGGACTCTGGTAAAACTTAGACTAGGGGAAGACTTTACACTGGAGTTAAAATGAAAAAGTGTTATGTATACTGTGAACCACCACAAAACAATGTGGGTTCTAGAGCAAATTAAGCCTGGACTATCCCTAGAAGCTGAAATGACTAAACTGAGTACTTGAGTCACATAATGAGAGAGAGGTGTCACTGGAAAAAACAGTAATGTTGGGAAAGGAAGGAAGCAGAAAAAGAGGATGGCCCAACATGAGATGGACTGACTCTATAAAGGAGGCCATGGCCCTCCATTTGCAAGACCTGAGAAGGCTGATAACAATAGGACATTATAGTGGACATTGATTCACAGAGTTGCCACAAGTTGGAAATGACTTGACAGCACTTCTCTCTCTCTCTCTCTCTCTCTCACACACACACACACACCCACACACCCACCCACACACACAGTTTAATAAATAAATGAATGAATAAACTTTTCTCAGTGGAGTGGTAGGATTAGTGTAGGATCTACGCCAGCCTGCCAACTAAAAGTGATATGCACTAACTTTAGTTCATATAAATCATACAGAACTTGGAAGAAAATCTCAATGATCACAATGTTACATATGAAAATCTGATCCAATAATATGATCCTAAACAGAGTTACAACCTTCTTGGTCCATTGAAGTCAATGGGTTTAGAGGAGTGTAGCTATGTTTAGGTTTGAATTATACTTCTCATTATTTATTGCAGTTCCTCAGTTACATCAGGTTACTCTAATCATGTTGCTCAGAGTTCAGTGGCAGCTGAATGTATGGAACCTCTCCCATTCAGCAGGTCTGAAAGTGATTAACTTTGGATGGCTTGTGCCTTCTCTAGGAATTATCAGAAATTTAAGCAATTCCTAGAGAGGATGCTATAACTGATGGGTAGACCCTCCTGGTCCCTCACAATTTGCTAGTCTCAAGCATTCTTCATTTTATTTTTCCTGAGGAGACTGTTTAATGAAAGCATCATCGTAGAAATCAATATTTCGGGGGAGGGGGGATCAGGATTTGATTTTTTAAATACATGCCTGATAGTTACACTGCAAAATGCTCACTATATATTAATAAGGGCTGTTATTCTATACCTTCACAAGTAATTGACAGATTTATGTAGGAAATTAAGCTGGTGTAATATGTCAGAGATACTTCAAAGGTGGCTGCTAAATAAATATTATGGAAGTACCATCAGTGTGCATCAGAGTGATTGTGGGAGCGAAGAAGAGGGTCTCAGAGAGTATATTTAATTGGCAGCTGGTGCTATGCTAAAAGTCTTATTAGTGTTGATGGGGTTCTGCTGAAACAGCAGGAGAAAAGGAAGTCTGCAAACTAGAGCCAGCCAGAAGGAAAAGAAAGAAAATACACTAGAACAAAACCAGGTCTGCTGAGAGCCACTCTGGGTCCCTGGCAGAGGCGTATCTAGGGAAAATGGAGCCCGAGCAAAATCTGAGTTTTCTGCCCCACCCCACCCCCCCCCCCGGCTCCATTTTTCCTAGATTTTGCCCCCAACCTCCATTTTTTCTAGATATGCTTCTGCAGCCGCCCGGGAGACTGAAACTCCACAGGTGACTCTCCACAAGATGACCTGACTGGGCACAGCTTTGGCCGCAGAGCCACTGCTATCAGTACAGTTGTCGAAGGCGGGGGAGGAGAGGTGGGCAAATGGGCAGCACCGTTTTTGAGATGGTCCTTCTGCCCAGCGAGAGGGGCTTGTTCCCTCAGTGGCAGAGTCCCTCTGGACTCGGGAGACACCATCTAATGGAAAGGTGGGGCAGGGGCTGGAAAGCAACGCGTGTACCTGTGGAGACCCAAGGTTTGCCAGCCTTCTCACTCCTAGCAGAGCAGGACTCCTCTCAATGTCTCTCTGGAGCACTTGCTGGTTCAGAGAGGCAGCTGGAGCATACGCATGTGGTGGGAATCCTGCAACCCCCCTCCCCTGGTCGGTCTGCCTGCCAGCCTTTTGTGGCCACGGTCTTGGCCACAACAGCATGTGGGCACCATTCGGCATACTAGTGAGTGCACACAGGCTGCAGTGACACATGGGCCCCTCTGTGGCTTCTTTGCACAGTAGCCAAGCCAGCTGGCAGGCACAGCCCAGGCTAGCGGGGAGGGGGGATTTTCTAGGGCATTGCAAAGATGGACAAACATCTAATTCCACAAGTTCTTGTACATGAAAGTCAGCTTTCCACCATCCATCCCCAAGAACAGAGTGGAGATGGTCACACAACACAAGCCCTTCTGCAATGCCTCCTCACGCTGACTGTGAAAGAGAACTTCAATATAGAGGAGAGATGTCAGGCTTAATTTTTGTGAGCCCTCCATAATTCTATGGCTCCAGCCCCACTGGAGACCTCTCTGGCTTCTGCTTCTGTGCACTCTTAGTAGGGACTGAGTCTTGCTGGAGTCAGCATGAGGTACTTCTGGTTCAATATGGAAAGAGTTGATTTACTGGTAGTGGTGTTGGAGGACAGGGCTGGTGAGGGTTTCTCCAGACTTCTTCCTCAGTGCTATTTGCAATGGAAGCGAAACTAAGTTCTAACTTCTGTTCTTCATTTGCATGGGATGTGTGGAGACTCATTCCAATCAAGACACTAACACATACTTGTTGGAAATAAATCGGCCGCAGCCCAAATTTATTTTAACATAACCAAAACCTTGAAGCTGGGCGAGCATATCAGAGCACATCCTGGCCCCCAGGCAGCAAACCGCTGAACCTGGTTATAGGGCAGCCCAAGCTGACCTCTTAGGCCCTTCGGACAGAACCCCTGTCCGGCACATCCCCCGAGGGAACTGGAACAGGAAGTTACTAGGTGCCACATGGACGCAAATCCAATTTGTGACACCCCTCCCTGCCGGGCAGCGAGCTCTCAGCGCGGCCCCAAGGCTTTGCTTACCAGAGCTCTATCGCCACCACGGACCTCATATGGAGGCCCCCGAGGTGGGGAAGGTCTGGCACGCAAGCTACTGCCTTCCCCAAATAGGATGTGCTCTTATGCCCTCCGCCACCGAGCTGTTAAACAAACAGCTCCCGCCCCAGCTTCAGCAGCCCAAAGTCACACAGCTCAGTGCGTGCCGCAAAGCACTGCATCAGAGCAAAACGGATTTCAGCCAGCTCAGTGCGGGCCGCGAAGCCACTGCAGCAGACCATGGCAGACATCATGCAACCAGATGTCCTGGCCCCAATCCGATAAGTGGACTCCATCGGGCAAAAACAATGCTGGTAGAGCATGAGGTAAATCAACATGGGGAATAACATCCCCTCCCATGCTCATTACCAACCGGGCCGCGGACCGACACAGTTTAGACCTGGTTTTGTTAACCCTGGCCGGAGCCACAGCGTTCCTCCAAGTCCTGAGGCCGAGTAAACACTCCACCAGAACAGTTTGGTCTTCGGCATTCCACGGTGGAGCAGCATCAAGCATCGTCAACTCATGGAGTTCTGCAACGCCTACCCCTTTAGAGGCAGGAATGTCATTTTCACCCAGTTGAATCAAAACTGCATCAGGGAAGCCAAATTGCAGGACGGAGTTCAAGAACCGGAGAAGCAGAGCAGGCCACATCATTCTCGCCTCGCCAGCCAGCGTAATATCCACAGAGGTGTTCCAGGCCCAGATGTTCTCCCCAGCCAGATTTCTTCACGTAGAGCTCCAGTGGACAAATAATACTGTGACTAACCAGCCAAACTTGGTACCGACGGACCACCGAAACTATAAAGAGAACAAAGTTAAGCAGCGAAAAGGTGAGTACCGGACATAAACACGATAGGCTAGAGACCTCCAGCCGCCTAAAGCCTGAATCTCAGTTTCGCGGAGTATCCTTCCTGAGAGGCCGTGGTTGCCGCTCCGGGATTCGAAAGGAGTGGGGAACTAAACTGTTCAGCGGGGAGGCTCACAAAACTGTAGGCAACGCCGCGAGAACCGCTGTAAATTGGTATCTCGACACTGCCAATCCATCACTATGGATGAACAGTGGACCCTGCTCCTTCGGGACCTAACGGCCAAAAATGCAGCCATGTAAAGCACCTGGCAGGGAGAATCTTCGGTGGATAATAAGTCACTCTGGTTCCTCGACGCCGCTGGTCAGTCTTGGACCCCTTCAACCATATAAGTAGGCTCCCATCGGCCATGGAAACATCGACTCTTTGTAAAGCCCTAGGGGCCGATGCGATGTGGTGGACGGAGGAATTCAATTGGCGACGCCGAAAGGCCCTATAAAAGGCCAAAGTAAATAAGGCTTGAAATAGTGCAGCCTCATAAGCAGAGTCACATACTGTTTCTGTAGCATTAATTAGAGTCCCTAAGAGCTCCCTGGTGATGGGACGCCTGCAATGTCTTGTGGCCTGGGGGAAGCACGCTGCCACCCGGCCACCGCTCTTCTAGCTTCAAAGGACCGGGAGTGGTCGGTGATCCCCAGAGCCTGGCTGAAAAAGGAAATGGCCACCAAATGGACCTTTTAATAGTCCTGGCAGCCATTCGACACGGTCCTCAATTCCACCAGATACCGGAGAACCAACTCCTTAGCAAAACCCCTGCGCGCATCGGTTCGCCGATGGAAGCTGCAAATGCAAAAAAAGGTGCTCAGGGCCCCTTCATACAGCCTTGACGCAGTAGCGCACTGGGGCCAGTGACTGCAAGACACCTTCCGGCTATGGACTGCCTCCAAGAGCGCCAATACAGATGGTCTGGACACTTCTCCGGAAACTGGCTGAAAGCTTCGGGGAGCTAGGGAGCGAAAAGCGGCTGACCTGATGACGCAGACAAAGGCGTCAGCAATGTTGTTATTTCTTATACCTGGCAGAAAAAAACAGCTTTTAAAAGAGATGTTGTTAGACAGGCAAAACCAACTATCTTAATTCCCCGCATACTAGCCGTGACATTACATCGCTCTGGACCGGGTTGGACTGCCGGTTTAATACTCCTGACAACAGCCTGGTTGTCACACCAGAACTTAACTGAGTGGTCGCGAAACACATCCTTCCAGATGTGAACCGCAGCCACCAGAGGGAACAACGCCAAGAAAGTCATGTCCCGCCAAAATATTCGGGTCTGATTCCACGCTGATGGTGGCCATTCCCTGCACACACCACTGGCCCCTAAAATAAATACTCAAAACCTATAGAGCCAGCTGCATCGGTGTGGAACTTGAAAACTTTCTCTTGAAGCTCCCAAGGCACTTGCCAAAAGGAAACCCCATTATAATTTTCAAGAAAAACTTAATCCATACCCTTAGGTCTTGTACGCAAACCCGAAGTCACCCTGATGATGATGGTGGGGAACTGAAGTATCCTGCCATGGACCTGGCCGAGACGGGAACAAAAGCGTCTCTTCCTCGGGAGACCACCCTGCAGGCAAAATTAAGGTGCCCAAGCAGGGACTGTATTTCCTGCAGTCTGCACTTCTTTTTAGCAGAGATGTCACTAATCAGTGTGCGCATAGCGCCGTCAGCTTATCAAAGGGGCAGGGAAGATGTTCCTGCTATTGTGTCCCAACTGGAATTCCTAAGTAGGTTAAAGCAAGACACAGGCCCTTCCGCCTTGTCTTTCCGGGCCGCCAAAGGAACCCCCCCTGCAATTCTGCCAACGCTAAGTCCTGAAATGTTGACAACATCGCTGCACAATAAAGTCACCAGTGTTCTGCTGCGCCTACAAAATAAAAAAAATCATCAAGGTAATGAGAGTAATCTTTTGCTTTGATGGCGTACAAGCGATCTCTTGGATTGCTCCATTCCAAAAGGTGCTAAATTTTTCAAAGCTCGCGCAAGACGCTATAGGCAACAGTTTCTCCATGGGCATGCATTTATCGACATACCATCGTCCTCGTCAAATTGGAAAACCTAAGAGTTCAAGTCCCCGGGGTGTATAGGCAGCAAGTCGAAAGCTGACTGTATATCAACAAGATTTCAAGCTAACCTTGATGCTGTTCCTTCCCCACCTCCCAGATGAGACTCACTGCCTCAATCCAAGGTGTATGCTGCATCAACAGAGCCAGATGCCTGGAGTGCGATAAAGTCATTCACCCGACCCCCCCTGCGGGGTAGGACAAGTGTTGTATCATTCTGTACTCCCCGGGGGTCTTTTTTGGGGACCACCCCAATGGGGAAACCCGGAGGTTGGGCAACGGAGGCTCTGCGAAGGGACCTGCGATTCTGCCTGCCAAGCATTCTTTTGAAATTTGGCAGCCACTCACCGCAGGCGGCAATTCCCTTGGCTGATTTTAAGTTGGGAGCCGAGGGTTGCCAAACCCTGCTCCCTAAAAAAAATGGGATGTGAAAACCAAATTGAAATCCCTCCTTTAAAGCACAATGCGTCTTCCCGCGATCGCGGGATACCTGTCCAACCACTGGGCTAAAAGTTGCACACGCACTGGGAAGGGCGAGACTTCTGTAGGACCTCCGGGACTTCTTCAGCAGGCCTTCTGGGCGGGGAAGTGATCCCTCCCTGGTCAGCTTACACCGCCCTTTCTTAAGCTACCGCCCGGAGCCAGGGTTCCGCCACGCTGTCCCGAAAGGGAGGCCAAGCGCCAGTTGAGGGCACTGTATCCTGGTGTGTGGTCCCGAGAGCACTCTAGAGCAAGCGTGCTTTCAAACCTGCACTTATCTTTCCTACAAGAGCCTTTGGATTAAAGGCCCAGCAGGCGTGACGTGGCGGGTCTCGGCTGGCTAACCCTTTCTTCTTCAGCCCTTCCCCCCACTAGCAGGGTGACCTTAACCACATTTGTCATCCACGTTTGATCGTGGATTATATGTCCCACTCATGCGGCCTGGGCGATGTGGAAGCACTCTTTCAAATGCTTCATCATCACTTCAGGCCGCTGCATCCCCGAGAGGGATCAGGCTTTCTCAAAGCACGTTGGCTCCAGTGAGCAGCCACAGGGTGCCAGGCTCCTTAGAGGGTAGAGCAGCTCCCCAATAAGTGCCATATACTCCCGCCAAGATCCTTTTGACCAGTTGTCAAAAGAACGCTCGGCTCTTTCCGGGCGTTCCCTTTTTCCCTTCTGGCCGAACGGGGCAACCCAGACTTCTCTTCAGGATCCTCTTCCGCCGCGAAAACCGGTGAAAGAGGTCCACATAGTACCCATCCAGGGCTCTCTCTCTCAGTTTTCTCGGCAAATGGGAGCCCGGAGGATCTCCAGGATCCCATGCTGAGCAGAAAGCTGCCAACTCTGGATTCCCTGCACTGTCCGCTACAGCAAGGTCCCCTTTCCTCCTTTGAATGATCCACTGAGGAAGAGCTGGCACCTTTTCCCCTCGTTCCCAATAATCCCCCGCTGCCTGGGCGGAATCCTCATCCGTCGACTCACCCGATGAGGATGAACTAGGGGAACGATGAGAACGACGAGAGGCCTTCCTCCCTCTGCGTCTTGCTCTGGCTCGTGCCCTTCCCGTCTGGTTGGAAGGGCCTGCCAACTCTGGACCCTGCACTATGGGGCCCGCCGCCACCGAAGGATCCGAACTGCCCAAAGGTGCCTGGTAACCCAAGCTCTGCTGAACTTGAGTCCCCACAAACGGAGGTACAGAGGAACCCAAGCTCTGCTGAACCTGAGTCCCCATCAAAGTAGGGAGAGGGGAACCCAAGCTCTGCTGAGCCCGCGTCCCTGCAACTGGAGGGACCGAAGAGCCAACGCTCTGTTGCACCTGAGTCCCCACAAACGGGGGTAAGAAGGAGCCCAGACTCTGTTGTACCTGATTCCCTCCAAAGAGGGGTACTGGGGAATTGTGCCCTTGCGGAGACCAAGTGCAGGTGGGCACCTGCTGGCTCCCTAAAACACCACTGGGCCATTGACCAAAACCAGAGGAGGGAGCAAATTGACCTGGCCATCCCATGCCTGGATTCATGTTCAAGCCCATATATGGAGCATATGGGTACGGACATGGCATGAAAAGAGGACTTGTCGGCGTGGGCATCCCACTTTGAGCAAGAGAAGTCATGAAACCTGTGGGATTGTTTACCCCACTCCTTGCAGACGGAGGCCGAGCTGGTCCTGGAGTGCCAGGCGTTGTTTGCGCCCGTGGCCCCACGTTAAGCTCGCTCCCCGTCCCTGCTAGTTCAGGCAGAAGTTCTGCGGGTGCATCGAGCCTCCTTGCACTGGCAGAGGTAGCAGGCGGTCCCGATTGCATACTAGTAGCAGGCATCTCCCTGCTCGGCTGGGGCATTCCCAACTCAGCACCTTGGATGGCCCCTGGGATGACCCCTGGGGTTGGTGCTCCCTGCCCCTGTCTTGATGCCCTTCCCGCATCCTGAGTCCTTTTCCTTGCCCCTTTCGGCTTTGGGGCCATGGTCTGGATTCTAACTATTACTATCAACAAATAAAACTTGTAAAATTAAAGATGGTTTTGTTTGTTTGTGTTTTTTTTAAATTGCCAATAAAATCCAAAAAGCCAAGTGGCACAAAGTGGTGGCACAGAAAATCACCACCTCCAATTAGTGCCACCTGCCACTCGACCCAAGGCAAGGCTCGTGATGCCTTGAATGGCCCTCGGATAGCAGGCCTACTGAAGATGACGTTGCCAAAATGGCCTAAATGACTCGCCTAAATGACTCGCCTAAAATGGCCGCTAAAAGGATTATGGGCGTTAAAGGTTGAGCAGGCAAAGCCTCCCCACTAATCACCTAGATCTAAGCTCCCCGGACCGCAGCCGGGAAAGCTTCAAGGCAGCCTTGCCTCCTTGGCCCGCTACCAATCCACAAAAGGGAGAAAAGGCGAGGAGAGGTGCGCGGTTAAATGTTAAACAAAATGGCCGCCGCTCCTCTCCCGCGCGACCGTCTCAAGGCCAGAAACTTGGCCTGCAGCTGGCCGCGCCCGGGCTCTCTAAAAGACGTCTGCCGGCTGCCCCCAGGCTCTCCGAAAGACGTCTGCTCGCCGGGCCCGCCAGGCGGAGGAACGGGAGAGCGGAGAGGAACAAAGGATCCACGCAAACGGCGCGATGGGCCGAAAGGAGGGAGCGTGAAAAAATTCGCTGTGGCCGACTCGACGGCCGAAGACCCTAACGGCTCTAGCTAAGGCCCGCTATGGAAAGGGGCCGAGCAGACGACGATCAACGCCGCTCCGGTCAGGAGAGCAAATGGCCCGCCCCCGCCGGCTCTGCCGTCGAAGAGGCGAGCAGCCAGAAGGAAAAAACGTCCGCTTCAGGAATCCGCTCAGGCGGATGAAAGCTCCCGCGGATGAAAGCTCCCGGAGGCCGCCCGGGAGAGCAAACACTCCACCCCCACCCTGACAGCCGTACAGCCGCAGAAGCGGCGAAGGCACGCTCGCTCCGGCTGGAGCAATTAGCCTAAGGTAACCCTAATCCTAAGGTAATGCTACCAAGCAGGGGAAAGGAAAGACCTCGGCTCTAGTCAAGGCCGCCAGAAAGCACCAGCTGCCTTTCAAACCTGCCGGCCTCGAAAAGAGGCCGGGCCCCGCCGACGCAGCCCTTATATAGGCTGCTCTGAAGCCCTTGTCACGTGCCGGTACCCGGCCACGTGACAGGCTCAGCCGGCCGGCGGGGGAGAGGTTTCCATTCCTTCCTCCCCCCCTGCAATGTCGTCCCAGGCTGAAGCCTGGGACGCGATTTATTGGCACTGAGGCAGATTAACATTCTGTAATCATCCATGTAAAGGGTGGAGGGGGGGGAAGCATCCTTTTTTCTAGTGTGTTAGATTGTGGGAAAATATTACCTCCCCACTTCTGTCCATAATATTAACAAAGGTGTGCTGCTATACTACTATTCAGGATGGATGAGGTGTTGAGACCAAAAATTCTTTTTGGGGGGGGATTAGAAAGGAGGACAGAGGAACAAAGGCAGATTATGAAAGGAAAAGAGCAAAATGGAGGAGGAGAAAAACGTGGAAAGGAGTCAGAGAAGTTAAAGAAAAGACAACAAAGCTTAATTTATAATTATTTTGCTACAACACACTGACCACTGACAGTGCAGTCCCAGAGCAAGATCTGGATGTGCAGACAAAACTGTGGAGATAATTACCTTTTTAGGAGGTTGTATCCTGGTACTGATTATAGCTTGACCTGGTTGGTTTAGCCATGCTCCAGTGCTGGCTTGGCTGATGAGTTCAGCCAGATCTGCAATGTAAAGGTTTCCCTCAGCCTTGTAGTAAGTTTTGCTGAAAGGCCAGCTAACAGAGGCCTTTTCCACACAACCAAAAATAAAATGTTTCGAGGCAGGAATATGAACGTTTCTTCTGAGAAGTTCTGCAATGTTTTTGGCCCAAAACATTTTATTTCAAGCCTGATTTTAGCAATTCTTTTGTTAAAACTGTTTTGGCTTGGTGTGCATATCTCCTTAAAATGTTTCCCCACACCTCTCTGCAGTCCCCGGACTTCTTCCTTGGCACCATTTTCTGAGCTTGCTCTGTTGTCTCAACTATTTATTTTCATCAGTTTTTTTTTAATTTCGGGGGGGGGGGGAGTGATATCTTTTAGTTCTTGACCTATGAGGAGTCGCAGCAGAAGGCTTTGAAGCATTGAAGCATCGGATTCATCAAGTAAAAGGGAAAAAAGGATCTAGCACAAAATGGTGGCCAGGAATAATTTTGAGGGGTGAATGTGAACAAACCATTTTGTAAACATTTCGCAAATGTTTTCATTGACTTGTGTGGGAAAAGCCAGACTCACAGCTACTGAAGTTTACTGTGTTCTGAATTCCCTGTGCTTCTAGTGGCTGCAATGCAGAACTGCATTAGAAGTAATAAATAAACAAAGAAATGCTTTCCATGAATGCAGCCTGATGCTGTCTTCAGAGTGCTCCCCCTAGCTGACTTGGGCCTTGGCAATTTTGTCCCCCAGGCCCCCTTTTGGTGTCCCTAAGTTAAATAGAGCACAGATATTCACATATTATTATGAGAGGAAAGTTGTAATGATTTTGGAAGGGTTTGAGCTGTTAAAATACAAAGAATTGCCAAACCAAAATGCTTAAAAAGCACAAGTTACCAAACTAAATGAAGATATACAGTGGGAATCCTCAATATGAGTGCCATGGCATCTTCCAACACCTGTCCTGGAGTTTGCCAAGTGTTTTTGTCTAAAATGGAAGCAGGCAGATGGGGCTTTTACCCAGCAGGGCTTCTGACTGGCCAATGGAAAGCAGGCTAGGCAGATTTTAAAAAATGTTGCTTTGGCAGTAGCTGCTGCCACAGCATAAGGATCTTCACTGTGAGACTGAAAACAAGCTGTGCATATGCAAGAAAACATTTTAAAACAATATGTTCATTTAAAAATATATCCTGTGGAACAGATATTCTGCCTGAAATGTTGAAGAGTTATATATAACCTTATTCCTTCATGTTTTGTGACTGGCTCCGCCTCCCGTGGCAGTCATTTTGTGGCTGAGCCCACCGCCCTGTGTGTGTTAGAATTCCAAATATGCCCACTGGCTCAAAAAAGTTGATGATTCCTGTCTTATAGAAATGAAAAGCAGGAGTCTTTCTGAATCAAAAATTTAACATAATGTAATTTTTCACCTATTTGTGCATGAAAGCCCCAGTATTCTTGAAGCAGAATAGTAGACTAGATTCTAAAAATAGGTGAAAAGAAACAACACAAAATATGAGATAAATATACATTATAGAAAGAGCTGAAGAAACCTATAGCAGCCCTGATGATTTCTCCCTAGTCATCATCTAAAAACTGCTCTGTGTTCTTGTTTGTATAAGGATCATACCTAAATATGATTTTTCCCCCTTGCTGGGATTACCCGCTTTCCTGTCTGGTTTATGTTTTCCGTACTTTTGTTGACAAGAAGAGGTGCCTTTTGACAGGGAACAAACCATTAACTGGCAATATCTTGCAGAAGCCCAGTTTCCCTTGAAAGCTGAGCCCCTTCAGTAAAAAGCCAAGGGACCTAGGAGTCTTTCCTGTTTAACCCCGCATGGCCTTTATCAGCAGAAGTAACACGGCAACCAAAGAAGGGAAGGTTGCAGAAGCATCAGAGTTGCTATGACTAAACATCTGTTGATAGTATGGTCTGTGTCATAACAACTCCAGATTTAATAAGATAATGAAAGTCATATTTCCCATAATTGTATAATATATGGGCCCAGCATTGTAATATCAGCTGCCTAGATGTGATACAAATTGGATGCAGAAACGTAGGCTTTTTGGCAATGACTGATTTCAGGATTACTATTTTCATAAAAAGTTATATATAAACATAGCTCCAGTTTCATCTACTACTCTAGATGCTAAGGGGTATTTCACCTTGCTACTTATTAAAAAGAAATCCTTTAAAGTTTTAATTTGTCCACCCATAATTGGTACCTTGGTTTCTAACTAATAAAGCTATTCTGAGGTTATGAAGAGTTGAAATCGTGGATGGTTTGTTAAACCCTAGAAGTGTGAGATTCAAAGTACAATGGAGGGGCCTCCAGTTTCATTTTATAGGGCAAGCTAGCAGGGAAAAAAAGCTATAAAATGTGACTGAAGTCAAATTTAGAGCAAATTTAAAAATGCCAATCCATTGACTTCAAATAATTCTAATGCCTTTGAAAAAATGAATCATTCCCATGTGCTGATTTGCAACGTGCTAATTTGTGAATTTTTGCAGAACTTCCATTGAAGTGGGGTAACTCAGGACAGACATCAGAGACTCTACTCAATTAACAGGATAGAAACTTCACAAACAAGTTATGAACCTAGCCCAGTGGAGCATAGGTGAACAGAGCCAAGCCTGAGTGCATGCATCATTTTTAAAGTAAAAGGAATCTGGAATCCTACTGGTCAGCTGTCGACAGGAAACTGAGGGATACTTAAACTAAAGTGCCATCCCCATGTCTGATCAATGGTATTCATGGTTTTTTAAATGATGCTACATGCAGACAACTTAGGTTGCTAACTTTTGCTGGGAGTTGTGAGTGCAGCACATGCATGTGTCCGCTGCCACTTTCAACAAAATCTGTGCATTTAAAAGTGCACTTTTGACTGAGTATAGAAATTTTAAAAATCTGCAATATGATATTCCCACTGAATGTACTGCATATTTTCAAGTAAGTATCAAGCAATGTTTTCAGATGATTAAAACAAAATCCCATTGATTTATGTAGACTCAGGTTTTTATTACACAAGTGAACTCTACTTACATATTCAAAGCTACCATTAATGTACATGGTCTCAGGTTACTGATGTTAGAGACAAGAGACTAAACACAGAGACTAAACTTCTTCAAGGCTTCAACAGTCTTAGGTTCTACTTCAGCTTGGTTCCAGAGAAAAGTCTCCCAAGGGAGGACAAAAAAAATGTTTGGCATAGGCAACTTTTTAGGCAATTCTACCACTATTTTAGTTAAGCAAAAGTAAGATTTTATTAAATCAAAGAAATGCACCCCCCCCCCAAATATGGTAATTAGATCATCAGAGGTGAGTCTACATATATAACATATTGAGGGGGTAGATGCTGAGGAGATGCAGGTGACTATAGTAGCACAAACTGAAGGTGGGGGAAATCACATTTTAGACGTTTCTCTACCTAAAAAGCTCTTTGCCAGTCAATAACTAGCACATCAATAATTAGCAGCAGTGGCGTATTGGTTATGCTACCTGGCTCACCTGCACCGAGGAGGATGGTCGGCACAGACGCTACGCATTTTTATGGCAGCAGTATAGTTCCACTGCAAAATCTCCACTCTCCCTGACCCCTCCCGCTCCCATGCTGTCCGCCCGGCCATAAAAGGGTGGGCCAGGATGGCCCCCCGCAAACAGGACAGGCGGCGCCTGGTTTCTCTTTCCCTACTTAAACAGATCCTGTCCACCCTCCCCTTGGTTTACAAGTCCTGTTTCGAAACCTTATTGTTCAGGGCTGCCTTTGCCTTGGCATTCTTCGGGCCTTTAGGAGTAGTGAACTGGTTTCAGCGTCTCGCACCAATAATACAGGTGGAGCCCTGACATGGGATGACATCAGCATCTTTGACCAGGCCTTACATATACACCTTCACTGCTGACCAGCAAGGGAAGGGCACAGATGTAATTATTTGGCCAACCCCACCAGGCTTCCCCTGCCCCGTCTCTTTGACTGAGGCTTACTTAGCTGCCTGCCCAGACATCCTGGGCCCGCTGCTCATACACAAGGATAGGACCTGCTTGTCCCCGTTACCAGCTGGCCAGTGTGTTCCGGATGTGTCTTAAGAGACTGCACTTCCCCACGTGTCTTTTGGCCTTCACTCCTTTAGAATTTGGGCGGCATCCACTGCCGCTTCCCTGGGTTGGCCGGCTGAATGCATTCAGTCATTAGGCAGATTCCGCATACAGGACTTACATCAGGCCCACCACACACATTTAACTTGCCTGTCTTTCAGTTTCTGCAGGCCCTCGGCACATATGGATAATTGGACACAGCATCGTCCACTGGGCATCTCGCTATGTGGCATCATCCGGATGGGGATGGAACTTGGGTCTTCCACTGGGGAACCGGATTTCATGGTTCGGCCTCAGAGGAATGTGGTGGGATGCCCTTGTGCCCATGCTGCAGGACAAGATGGATTGTCTTGGAGCTCATCATGCCCTCATCATATAACTCGGGGAGAATGATTTCACTACTTCACAAGATGCGGGAAGATCTGGAGCTGATCTGCAGAATGTTACCTGGGACCATGCTGTTCTGGTCTAAGCTGCTGGAGAGGCACAGCTGGCGGGGCGCCATCTCTCCAAAACAAGTGGACTTGGCCAGGATTAACACCTGTTGTGCAATTTCAAGATTTGTTCAGTCAAAAGGGGGTCAGTGCATATCTCATTGGGACATTACACATAAACTGGCCCCCCTTTATCGGGATGACAGGGTTCACTTATCTTCATGGGGCATGGACTGTTGGCTGCATAGCATACGTGGCGAATTGTGTGATTGGCTCAAGGTATTATTGGCGTGGCGGGAGCTGGAGGCCAGCTCTCTGGCGGATTGCGCATAGGGGACTGATCTTTAGTTTGGGGTCAGCAGGTGAAATACCCGCTTTATTGGAACCTCCTTATGAGGTTTGTGTTATGGAGTATTTTTAGATAGTCCCAATTACATTCCCAATTAATACTCACAAATGCAGCAGTCAGCAGTAAGCAGTTTATTCAAGAACACGTCTGCAGAGGTGGAGGGCAACCACACCGAGGTGTGGCTCCCCTCAAGTCTGCATCACAGTGCAGCTCAATTTAAAGCATCTCTCTCTGACTCTTGCACCAGTTCCGAGAAACCACATGGTCCTCTGGGCTGGCCCAAGGCTCACAATCTACCTATCAAAATAAAATACAATGATCTCATTATACCCACCCCAAAAATCCCCAAAACTTGTTTTTCTGTTAGTTTCCATAGTTTAAGCAACAGGTTATTAAGCAATGGTTATTTCCAGCCAGAACAACGGTTATTTCCAGAGTCCACGTAAGTGACCCCCACATGATAGTGCCACTTCCCTTATTCTTGTAGGCGTTAAACATCCGTTTTAGTAAACAACTTCTAAAACAGCTGGGGCAAAGGTCGCACTTATATCTAACACACATACAGCTTTAAAGATTATTTCTGAATACCTCACAACTTATCAATATTTCCCATAACATTTGGGGTGGAGCAAGCCAAGGGGTAACCTGCCCAGACATGGGCTTCTATAGCTTGCGCCCCTGACAGCTAAGAGTCTTCAGGAAGTGGCAACCACCCATCTGGAATCTCACAGCTGCTCCAGCATGCGTTAATTTTTCATCAGCAGGCGTGCTGTAGAAAAATTTAGGTGTCTGGGGGAAAGCACTCGGTCTGCCCAGCACACAGATCAGACCCCCATGCTGCGCCATACACTTTGTTTACCTTGAACCAATTTTGTTAAATAAAATGGCTATGGCCAACTTTTTACCACACAAGAAAGCATGTTGTACTCAATTTTATTATGTAAGTTTAGGAGGGTTTTAGCTACAGGCAGCAAAAAAGTTATCTTCCTTCACCTAAGAAGCTGTCAGCTTTTTCTTGGACATTTGGTGTCTTAAGAGTTTGTAATTGATACCCAACATTGTTTTGCAGTGCTATCAGTGCTATCATTGTTTTGCAGTGCTATCAATGAACAGTTCTAGAGGCTTCACTTCAAAAAGGATATGGACAGAATAGAGTGGGTGCAGAGGAGAGCAATGAGGATGATCAGTGGCCTGGAGACCAAGCCCTATGAGAAAAAGCTGAGGGACTTGGGAATGCAGAGTTCAGAGAAGGGGAGATTAAGGAGGGGACATGGTTGCCCTCTTTAAGTATTTGAATGGCTGTCACTTAGAGGAGGGCAGGCAGGGAGCTGTTCCTGTTGGCAGCAGAGGATAGGACTTGCAATAATGGGTTTAAATTGTGAGCAGAAAGGTTTTGACTGGATATTAGGAAAAAATACAGTAAGAGTTGTGCAACAGTGGAATCACTACGTAGGGAGGTGGTGATCTCCTCCCCACAGGCACTCTTTTAGAAGTGGCTGGACAAACGCTTCTCTGGGATGCTCTAGGCTGATTCTGCATTGAGCAGGAGGTTGAACTACGTAGGCTGTATGATCCCTCCCAACTCTATGATTCTATGATTCTAGAATGATAGAATCATAGAGTTGGAAGAGACCACAAGGGTCATCAAGTCCAACCCCCTGCAATGGAGAAACACACAACTAAAGCATTCCTGACATATGTTCATCCAGCCTCTGTTTAAAAACCTCCAAAGAAGGAGACTCTACAACTCTCCAAGGCAGAGAATTCCACTGTTGAACAGCCTTGATAGTCAGGAAGTTCTTCCTAATGATTAGGTGGAATCTCTTTTCCTTCACCTTGAATCCATTATTCTGTGTCTTAGTCTCTGAGCCAGCAGAAAACAAACATGACATCCCTTCAAATATTTAAACATGGCTATCATGTCACCCCTAAACCTATTCTCCAGACTAAACATCCCCAGCTCCCTAAGCCTCTCTTTGTAGAGCATGGACTCCAGACCTGTTAGCATTTGGTTGCTCTCCTCTGGACACATTCCAGCTTGTCAATATCCTTCTTGAATCGCAGTGCCCAGAAGTACATAGTATTCCAGGTGAGGTCTAACCAATGCAGAATAGAGAGGTACAATTACATCCCTCGATCTTGACACTATACTCCTACTGATGCAGCCCAAAATCACATTGGCTTTCTTGGCCACTGCATGATATTGCTGACTCATGTTCAGTTTGTGGTCTACTAAGACTCCCAGATCCCTTTCGCATGTAGAGTTGTCAAGCCAGGTGTCAATCATCCTATATCTGTGCATTTCATTTTTTCTGCCTAAGTGTAGTATCTTATATTTATCTCTGTTGAAACTCATTTTGTTTGTTTTGGCCCAGCTGTCGAATCTGTCTAGGTCATTTTGAATTCTGACTCTGCCCTCTGGGGTATTAGCTACCCCTCCTAATTTACTAAAATCAAGGTATGCTACGTCCACAGCATTCCCTTCATCCAACAAATTTGTCTCTTGACTTGTTTTTCAGAAACCCATGCTGACTTTTTGTGATCACAGTATTCCCTTCTAAGTGCTAACAGACCGTCTGTCTAATGATCTGCTCCAGAATCTTCCCTGGTATTGATGTCAGGCTGACTGGACAGTAATTATTAGGGTCTTCCTTTTTCCCCTTTTTGAAGATGGGGATTAGCCCTCCTACAGTCCACAGGGACTTCTCCTGTTCTCCAGGAGTTCTCAAAGATTATATGGTTTTGACATTAGTTTTGCGAGTTCTTTTAATATCCTGGGATATAGTTAATTGGGCCCTGGAGATTTGAATTCATTTAAAGTAGCCAGGTATTCCTGCACTACCTATTTATTTTGTGCTAAATTTCTCCTACTTCTTCTGTTTCATTCTTCTGTATCTTCTGTTTCATTTTCTCCTGGATGAGCAGCATTTCCTTTGTCTTTTCTCCATTCCCTATTAGTATTTTGCCATCTCCTCTATATTTAATTACTGTGAATAATGATTTGTTGTTGACTAGAAAGCTCTGTTGCCTAGAGTTCAAATCAGCAGAAAAGAACTCTTTCCCCCGCTCTTTTGCACAGGAATCGCTTTCCTCCATTGAAGTGAAAAGTGATTCCCCTAAGGCACAACCTCCATGTATTATCAGAGTACACCTGGAGCTCTGTCCTTGAGCTGATGCCTTTACATTTTATTAAGAAAATGAAAAGGAATTGCAAAGAGCAATTTTTGTTTTAAAATTATGTTATTGACACATCCTTTGCTTCAAATGCATTACAGAGTGTTTGCTTAGGACTGGAAATATGTTTTGGGGTACTTACATAGTTTGGTCAAGGAAATCTTTGCTGTATTGGTCCTCAAAAAAAAGAGATGTAAGGTAAATAAGCATCACCTGAAAATCTGAGAAATTAATGAACTAGTAATCACATAGCACCTAATGCTACAACCAATTCATTTTTAGCAAAATAGAGCAGCATAGCATAGATGGATGAATACTTCTCCCAAAATAATCACAGTACAATGTATTAGAAGGGTCTTTGATTTTTTTAAAAAATATGTATGGGAATTTATAACTCTAGTATACTGAATTCCAAAATACTGAGTTTGATGAGGTTTCCAGTACTTTGGATAATATTAATGCAGTTTTCAATCACTGCCTAGTTAAATTAATACTAGCAGCTGTTTTATATATTATTGGCTTGCAATTAAAATATTGTCAGGATGATGGGATTAGTATTATTCACTAATCTTGCTTTGGACATAGTTCAGATTTAGCCTTAACATTTAAGTAACAGTTTTATAAAAGGTTATTTCATGTTATGTTTCTGTCAAGTAATATTCTAACCTATGGTATCTTCTTACTTTGCACATTTGTTTAAGGATAATTTAGCAAGGTGATTTAGCAAAAGAAGAAGAATACAGTACAAAAATTGTATTGTATATTTAATTTATATACCACCCTCCCTCGAGAGCTCAGGGCAGTACACAACAACATAATAACAACAGCAGTAATCATGACATCACACAACAACCATCAATAAACAGGGTACCTTATAGATAATAAATATCAATGGTCAAACATCGTAAGCCATAAGCAACAATATTCCTAACATACCTAATCAGCACAGATTAACGAAAAGAAACTGAGATTGTGACTTGCCCTTTCTGTAGCGTAAACTACAGAGAACATAATAACCTAAGAATTAACCCTCGACAATCTGCAGCTGCGTTAGTATAAAGCCTAACCTACTGAGTAATCCAAAGTACAGTATCCTATCACTAAGCTAAATGTTAGTTGCATCAAAGGATAATAAAAGAACACTAAAATGAACACTAAGTGGAATGTTATGGAATGCTCACAAATAATGTTCCTATCCTGAATTTTCTGTCTCTGACATCATTGTTTAGTGTGATTCCTAGGTAGAATAGAAAAAGGCAACTCATGATGAAATCAGGATACTGAGTAAATGCTCTTATATGGGCAGAACATAACTTGGAATGTTGCTGTTGGTAGCATCTTCATGGCATGGAATATGAGGCTCTACCCTAAATGTATATTATAAAGCAAATCTGCAGATGGATTTGTTTATTTTATTTAACTTATAGGCTGCCCTTCTCCATATGGGTCCAGATGGCTTGCAACGATCAATTAGACAAAAACAATAAGCAGTACTATAGAACAATAAATTTAAAAAAATGAATCTTCTTATCCATGGTCCTTTCTGCACAAATCACTGAAAACATTTGGAAAATGTTTTCAATCCCCTCCCCTACCACAATGTATTTCCACATTCACCCCCTCAAAACAATTCCTGGCCACCATTACGTGATTTCCCCCCTCTTTCCCCCCCCCCCCGAGTTCTGTGCTGAATTGAAGCTTCAGTGCCTCAAAGCTTATTGCCATGATTCTCTATGCCTCATATACTCAAAGAATCAATAATTACCCCCCCCCATAAAACAAACAAATGATTGAAATAAACAGGCAATGGGGAATGGAGTATGCTTAGAAAAGGGCACTGAGGAGGAAGCAAAGAAGCACAGGAAATTTAATAAATAGATCACACAGGCTGATTATGCACGTTAAAAGTGCCCTGTTGTTGGCACATTTTTGTTGGCCCCAGTGCAATGGATAGTTCCCCCAGCACCTGGCGCTGCAGCGTGTCTGGCACGCTGTTGTCCCAGTGCCACCGTGCAGCAGTGGCTTTGCTACGGGACTTTCCAGAACCGCAAAGGTTTCGAACCTTTTGGAATGCCCTTCCATTGCTCTGGTGGCTTCCGCTGCCGAGAAACGTCCTCGGCAGCAGAACGAGGCCATTTTCCCTTCCTTACTGCCCTGGCCCGCCCCTCCAATGAACAGGTGCCTTCCCCCCACTTTGCAGTGGAATTAAAAACATGGAGGGAGAAACCTTGCAAAACCTTGCAAAAACGTGAGAAACCTTGCAGAGAAGCGGTGTGTGAAGGTGCTGCAAACGGGAGGGCTGCGATTCCCTTGCACACGCAAGGAGTTTAGATGGGGAGGTTTTGGAGTACCGTGATTCTCTCACACATACAAGGATTTTAGATGGGGGGGAAGAGACCGATTTCCCAGCGCCTGTTTTGTGCCGAGTCAACTGAATTGGTGAAAGTGAGTGGGGGAAGCGGGAGGGGGGAGATTCATAGAAGACATTGCTGAAGACCTCACGGTGCAAGTGAAGGAGAGCCACATGTGAGGCATTCCTCTTCTCCTTCATAGAAATGCTTTTAAGATACCAGATATTGTAACTGACCTCTCCAAACATCGCTATTAGAGTCTTCCTGTCCCTTTCTGGAAAACAAGCTATTATAGTGCCAGTAAGAATCCTTTTAATGCTATCATACCACTTGCAATCGAATAGAATATGCTCAAGTGACTCCTGGGATCTTTCGTTACATATACATAGACGCATTTCAGATGGGATTCCTCTATAATTACCATAAAGGACCACCGTGGATAATGCATTATATCTTGATAAGATAAAAAATCTTCTATAATCTGAATTATCTAATAGTCTTACATATGATACCAAAGCCACTTTATTTACTGTGCTGGGATAAAAAAAGACATTATTTAATTCTATTCATGTCATGCTGTCTTTTGATATCTAGGATTCTCTGTTTAAGTATCACCTTTGCCTGTGCATAATCCATCATTATTAATATCTGAGTAGAAAAACCATAACATCTCAATTTGGACTCAACTAGTTTTCTCCATGGGGAAACATATGGGTCTATTAGTAATAGATGAAGTAATCCCTTAGTGGACTTGTGTATTCTTAGCCAATACAATAAGGACTCCAACCATAATCTGGCCTCTACTGAGATCATACCAGCCTCTAGTCTAATAGCAGCCAAGTGGAAGGGGATACTGATTGGTAGTTGAAATAGCATTCAAACCCCAATAGTCCACACACAGCTTCCAATTCACATTTTTTCTTCCTGAAAAGAAGAGGTGGCCCCATGGCAGAAATGGAGGGCCTAATAAATCCTCTTTTCAAGTTCTTATCTACGGATTCAGTGCCTCTATCTCTTTGGAACTCATAGAATAAATTTCCCCTGTTGGCATTTAATTCCCCCTACTAACTCAATCTCACAGTCAGCTGCCTGGTGGGGAGGTAGAGGGTCACATTCCTTTTTCCCCAAATACCTCTTGCAAGTCTCTCTACGGCTCAGGAATGGATGCTAACTCTTTCTGAGTCAAACCTGCCAGCTCGGCCTCAGCCCTCCCTACTTTCAGCTTAGGTATGCATCTCTCCTTGCTCCCCAGCATCTCCCAGGAATGATTTATACACAGTGGGGAGCTGAACTGTAGGATAGCTTGACTCCATTTGATCTCAGGGTCATGTTGGACCAACCAAGACAGATCCAAAATTAAAGAGTACTTTGCTACTAGGGGCATGATGAATTGTATCCATTTCCAGTGAGCCCCCACTCTGGCAAGCAATAGGGTGGTCACGAGTAGCAGGCTCCATTCACTGCCCATCCATTTGCTCAAAGGAAATTGGATTCTTCAAGTCCACTAACTGAAGTCCTAGCCCCATGGCTACCACAGGGTTAATTAAGCAATGTCCACACCCGGTATTAATTAATGCTCTGAGGTCTACCCCTGAGTCTGAAAAAGAGATTTTTGAGGTCACTTTCAGTAAGAAAGGAGCATTCACCTGCCTGTTGGAACCACTACTACTGACCTGACCCAAGGCATCCTCTGGGTTAGGCCGGCATGATTTCCCTGAGCTGGGTCAGGTTGCTCCTCTCCCTACTCTTCACTGGGTCTCTCACTTTCAGTATTCGAGATGGGGATTTTCACCACCAGCCCAGGCTGGGCATTTGGTTCCAGACTTTTCCATAGTCCTTTCTTTCTGTCATCCTTTTTCTGCCTTCCTCCTTGCACAGGAGCCACCAGGGGACACATAACCATTAATTGCCCCTCACCTCCACACCATAGGCATAATACCACAGAGGCATAATCCCAGCTACCTCCATCAGTTGAGCTCTGTCTTGGGGTGGGGGTGTCTTGTCAGTGCCTTCAGACTGAGGGCAGCTACTCACTTTCCTGCTGGGGCTGTGCTGTTGCCTACTGCTTCTGATGACTTGCATTCTCCTCTCTGTGTCACTGGTCTGCCAGATCCATTCTACTAGGGTTGGGGGGTTGTCTTGTACAAGGACCCATTGTTGGACCTCTGGATCAAGGCCTCCCAGAAACAGACTCATGAACATTGCCTCTGGCCAGTCTTGTACTTGGCTGGCCATCTTTTGGAAATTCGCTGCATACTCCACAACAGACTTAGACCCTTGGTGCAGCCTCTGGAGTTGGCTCCGAGCTTTCTCCTCCTTAGGGGGATCTTCAAGGCAGCCATGCAGCACCAGCATAAATTGATCCAGTCACTGCAGCCGGGCAGCATTCACTTCAAACAGCCCAATGTACCAGGCTGTTGCTTCCCCTTCCAACAGGGCTCTCACAAATCATACTCAGCTAGCATCAGAGGGGAAAGTCTGGCCCCAGACAGTCCTCCATAAAGCCATTTGAACCATAAGGTAGACCAGCTTATCTGGATCTCCATCAAATAAGGCTTTTAGCAGGGTCATCGGAACAATTCTGTTCCTGTCTTGGTTCCTCAGTTGTTACCACCATTCGAGTCATCATCCACAGGCATAGATGCAGGAGCTGCAGGACAAAACTTTGGGAGTAACCATGTATAGGGACTTCTGACAAACTGTCACAACCTCAGACTTGTCCAATAAATGAATCAGTACTTTGAAAGTAGAATTCTTCTTGATTGATTGATTGATTGATTGATTGCGAGCATAGAAAAGCTGTTGACTTAAATTGTCAGAACTGAATACATTAGAACTGGCCAAGCATTATATCCCCCAGCATGGATACATCAGGCCCACAACCTCCCTAACCTTCTCTATGGTGGGAAAGTATACTCACACACTCGCATATTCACACGCATATACATTCCTCAGACAGTGAGAACTTGGGAAGAAGATACCTAGTGCCATTCCCCACTCTCTAGCTACAGGAGCCAGATAAGAGACAGACTGGTACAAGCAGGGATGAAATGGAAACAATCCCCAAGGTTGCCCTTAAACACTCTGTAGAAAGAAAAATGGCTAAGACATTAGAAGGTCATGACACCGGGTCTTGCTTGACAGAGCATTCTATGGGCCCAGTGCCAGAGCTGAAAATCTCTGGCCCTGGTTGAGGACAGCAGGATGGCTTTCAGGCCAGGGACCACCAGTAAATTACTACTTACTGAGCATAGAGCTCTTTGTTGTTTCTGTGGTATAATGTTTTGCTTAAACCATCTAGTTGGCTGCTATGGATATATCCTCTTCTGCATGGAGAATTCTCCGCTGAAACAGAAAAAGCTGGCTATATTTACATTAATACTAGTTTGTATTATCTGGCTGTCATTTTAGTAGAAGCAGATAGCAGGTTTGCTATTTGAAAATTTCAGCCAGGATTTGGAAAATGATGAAGGGGGATGGGAGGATGAGGCATGTATAAGTAAGGCAGCTATATTTGTCAGCAGGGTTCTGAAAATTTTCCCAATTAATCCAGGACCCCATCCAGTGATGTACCCTTCTCAAACAACACTACAGCTGAGGCCTGAATGGTCATGGTCACTGGGTGCAGCAGGAGAAACCATATGAAGCTGTTCTCAGTGGACCATCAAGCTTGGCATGTCTCGTAGATGACAGGTTTGTCAGAACCATACTAGTCTTGACAACCACTGCTTAACACATTCCATGATGAATTGAAATGTATTCTTCCCCTTTGTTATGTTGTCAATTAATTGGACAACCCAACTATTGTTCCAGCACATCTCTCCAAGCAAGAGACCCCATCTGATCTCCCCATGGTCCAAATGTAGGGCCCACACACACTCAAAAGGCAAGAAAGATGCCTGCTGTGGCTGGCTGAAAGCTGCACCTGCTCCCCAGTGGTGAATAGGGATAGCATCCTTTCATCTTCAATAATTGCAAAGGAGCTCAGGCTGCATGGGGAATCTTTGATAGGGTCCTTTGGGTGTGTTACCTGTCAGCAGTTGTACTGAGGCCTTTGAACTGCAGACACCAAGAGCCTACTGATTACAGCAGTTGAGCAAGTTTGATTTCTTATGTCTATGCCTGCTGAGCTTGGTTTGAGCTGGCAAGCTTTCATTACTTACAATAAAAAGCGGCACACAGGCAACAAACAGTTTGTAGAAAAACACAGTGCTGTAACAAGATTAGGTAAGCTGCCAAATAGCCTCCTGCTTACAGTTCTTGGGGAGGGGGCAATGATGTAGGGGACCTGCAAACCTCTATAGGGTTTCCATAAGACTTGAAACATCACTGAGAAACAGTGGTCTGTCAGCATAAAAGTAGGGCTTACCCAAGAGGAAGGACCTTAAAAGGATTTGAAGTGGTGAATAAGTTTCTAACTGAAGAGACAATTCTTTGGGTAAGTTGTCCCTATATTGTGTAGGGCTTCAGTGGTCAAAATCAACACTTTCTACGGGACCTGAAAGCAAATTGGTAGTCAATGGATTCTGCACAGGACAAATATAATGGGTATAGAACTTGGGGGGGGGGGGGGGAGTTTGCCTCGTTTTATTTCCCTCAACCTGGAATTTTCAAAACTCGCTAAACCAGTGATGCTTTTACAGAATTCTGGGTTGGAACTGCCCCCATGCAAATGGCCAGGCAGGGGGCACTTTATTTCCCTCCCTTCTACCATGCTGTCCACAGTCAAGGAGAATTCGCCTGCCATGGCAATACAGTCATTATTGTCTTGCCATTGCAGGGAGGTCCCTTTTTCTTTTTAAATTTTTTTGCACATTGCATGTGCGCAGCTATGCAGGTGCAGCTGATCATATTGTGGGATGATTGGCATGGCTTCAGGGGTTCGTTTCTGTATGCTGGCACAGCTCTGCATGTGTTGCAGGAAATAAAAAATCAGAAGCATCTCTGTGCAGAGGCGCAAAAGCAACCCAGATTGTTTCCATGGGCTCCAATCGCTGCCTGTACAGCACACATATGAATGGGAAAAAGGAAAATGGGTTCCTTTATAACGACTGTAACCCATTATACATTTGCTGTGCGGAATCTAACAATGTAACTGTCCCAAGATGTAACAGTCCAACAGTTCCCCATATAGTTTTGTTGTTACAGAAGTATGGATGAGCCTGGACAATGCTGAAAAGCTCAGGAAGGAAAATGTATCCACACCAAATGATGCTGATAGGAAGCATTGTATATCACTGCATTTAAATGATCTTCTAACCGAAGTGTAGGATCCTTTAAGCACATTACAGTTATAGTAAAAGTCAGTCGTACTCCACCCAAAGTGGGCAGGGCTATTCCTTGCCAAATTCCTCCTTAGCAACAAGCATCTCCTCCACCATATGAGTATTCAGCTTTGGTTTATTCTTCTTCAACCACACATGGCTCCCAGACACTGCTTCAGTACAGAAACTACAGAGGTCTCATCAGCATACTGAAGACACCTACCTTTGAATCTTTGGACAATCTTATTTAAAGGTCTCACGGATCAAACAGCAAAAGCAAAAGGAACATTCCGCACTCATGCAGTTCCTCATTTGACATGTTTTTCTGGATAATATGACCAGTCAGCAAAGACTAACCCCGCTTTAATGCAGTACTTCTCAATCCCACTTTCTTCTCAAGGCATTTCAGCAATATCAAGAGAGATGTATTTCTTTTGTTCAGTTGTATTTTCGAGATCATGTGCTACAAGAGAAGTCTCAATCCCAAAGCCAGATCTGAAGTCATACTAAGATGGGTAAAAGGCAGATGATTTATCATGAAACCTTGGAGTTGTTCCTCCACCATGCTCTTAATTGCTTTGCAAAAAAAATGTTCAGTGTTGAGATAGGTAGCTAATCAGCCACAACCTGCCAGTAAAGAGAGGGCTTCGTGAAGAAAGGATGAATAATCGCTTCCTTTAGAGTCTTTGAAAACTTAATGAGAATCTTTTCTCCTTTCTGCCATTTAATGCAGAGAATCCATTGGGCTAGAATCCCTGGCAACTTAATCCAAAGGGGGAAGCAGAAGAGTTATAGGCAGAAATGTGTTTTCTATTGAACCCGGTGGAAACAAGTACGGAATTAACTAATTTTAAAATGTGTCATGAGGATATTAAAGAATCTGAAAAAAATTAATGGGCCCTGCTCCTTTTTCTTTTTGTACACATGGGACTTTCTTCACAGATACTAACAGATCAAAGCACCCTGTTCAAATCTTCCTTGATGCAGCAGCAGTTGTGCCAGAAACTGGCCATCCCTCAGTTTATCATCCTCAAACAAATGTGCTAGTCAAAATATTTAACCAGGACATTAAAATGATGCTTCAGAGGGTAACTTGGAACCACCTCCACCAGTGGGGCTTGTGTTTAGATCCTTTCATATATGTAGCATGGCAGACCCTGCAGACTTTTCCCATTTTTGCCCTATTCAAATTGGTATGTGGGCAGAGCCACAGGGTTTGATTGGTCCTGAGGGGGATAGCATTGGGGTTGCGAGTTGCATAATCCAGGATTATCTGGATGTATAGGAGCCCCTGGAGTCTAAAACAGGGACCCCAAGGAAACCATAACTGGTCTGTGGTACAGACAGTAGAGCTGGGGGTGGTGCTGGAGGTTACAGGATATGAGAGGGAAAGGCTTTTACATCTTAGAATATGTGTGTGACTGCCTTCCCCTGGTCACCCCCCCCCACACACACACACAAACACTCAGATTCCCAGGTAAGGTATCTTCTTACGTGGCCTTAGGTCTTTAGAATGTGGTGCACATTCTGACAAAATAGGAATGTGAGGAACAGGAATATCAATGTGATAGGCATTCTACTAGCAGAGAAATAACAAACATTCAATTAACTTCTTATATTTGCCTAGTAGATTAATGGATTCAGTAAATTTACTCCACCAGTCTCAGAAAAATCTGCTTGCTGGGTGAACAATTATTTTATTTTATTTTATTAGATTTAATACTAACCCTCCCCAGCTGAAGAGTACATTTTACAGTATGGATTTGACAAGCAAAAGGGTACAATCCACTGAATACTGCTCCATTACAAACGCCCCTGGAATGAATGTAAACTGCATATCAGACAAGCAAGGCTTCAATGATAACTGTCATTGCACTTGTAATGGACCTGGGGGTAGAGAAAGATAAAGTTCTATTGCTTGTCAGTGCTGCATAGGAAATCATCTGGTAACAGGAGCAGAGTCATAGAACAGTTACTCTGAAATACTAGAGTAACTGTTCAGTATTCTAAATGGAAGATGTTCTCAATTCAAACATTACCAGGTTAATTGAAATGATCAGACTAGCAGAGATCAGCAGAGAAGAAAGGGCTCCATGTCAGACACCTACACAATTTCATTTTTTCATTTCATTTCAATTTTAATTTGTATCCCGCCCTATCCCCGAAGGGTTCAGGGCGGCTAACAACATAATGAAGCAAATACATTACAGCAAAATAACATGAAGAAAATACATAAAACTAAAATATAATCAGGTTTCAGATGGCAACTTAAAACATTGTAAACCAGACAATTTTAAAAATATTAATATTGTGATTGTAATTTATAATTGTAATTTATAATTTATTGTTTTATTGGCCTATGTGGCCCCTGTGCACCGCTCAGAGCCCTCTGGGGGTGAGCGGTTTATCAAATGCCATTAATAACAACAACAACAACAACAACAAACAACAACAACAACAACAACAACAATAATAAATCACCATATGTCAGCTGCAAAAGGCCACCCTACTCGGCTCTGCACACATTATTCGTCGATACATCGCATAGTCCTAGATGCTTGGAAAGTGTCCGACGTGTAATGTAATACAAAATCCAGCATATTGATCTTGTTTGCTGTGTATAACTGTTTTTGTATCAAAATAACAACAACAACAACAACAACAACAGTTTCTAAGGACAATAACAGCAGCACTATCAGTACATCAAAATACCTCAAACTAAATCCATGCTACATCCAATACATTAATAATAAATCAATATATTAACAATAATACATAGCAATATAGCCGTAATCCAACAACATATCATATCAGAATATCAATATAGAACAATATCAAATAGGAATATATTGATACATTTAAGAACCATACGTTCCCAATGCATCAATACATTAACTGTATAGCAATATATTATACGATAAACAATTTAAACAACAAAGCAATTCGTTAAACTGTACAACTAAAGCATTAAAAATAAGCTAAAATTACCCCACATTTAACTATAACTACTACAAGATAACCTATCTAGTTACTCAAAAAGGGTTTGGCTACACCCATCCTACATCTACTCCTAACAATGTACAAAGAAAGATAACTACAATCCCTAGCAAAATACAAAGAAAACTAACTAACTCACAAGTGCAGGAAAACTAACAGCTCTAAGTTTGGCTACACCCATCCTACCTCTATTCCTAACAGTGTACAAAGAAAGATAACTACAATCCTTAGCAAGATACAAGGGAAACTAATTAACTCACAAGTACAGGAAAACTCCAAGTTCCAAGTAGCCTATACTCCCAATAATTAACTACACCAGGGGTAGGGAACCTGCGGCTCTTCTGATGTTCAGGAACTACAATTCCCATCAGCCCCTACCAGCTGACAGAGGCTGATGGGAGTTGTAGTTCCTGAACATCTGGAGAGCCGCAGGTTCCTTACCCCTGCACTACACTAAGCAAGGGTAGAAAAAGAGTAATAGTGTAGAAGCCCAGAACGAAAGAGGCCAGGGTCTCCGCTCCCTCGACCAATCTGCCGGGGAGTTCTGCCACCAACCCTCGTTACTTAGTCCATTGCTGATAGTCTGCTGAAAATCACAATCACAGTCAGTACAAGCCAGTTCATGAAAGTCCATCTCCACTATTATTGGAAGTCAAATCTACCGCTGCGGGAAAGCCTCTGCCACCGGCTCCCTGTCACTCGGTTCCTTGCTCCTTAGTGTAAAATACTCCTCTCACCGGCTTGTACTTGCTCATACCACTGTGGTGGACCTCGCACTCATTGTTGCGGGGGAGTCTCTGCCACTGACTCCCTCCCATTTGGCTCACTGCTGCCAAAGAGACCCCCACCACCATCTTTTCGTACCTGCTGCCGTGAAGGAGCCCTTGCCACTCGTCCCGCACTGTGGTCTTTGCCACTGGTGCCCCCGGCCGATGTGGTGCCATCCCTATATACTTTTCCACCTGGAATTACTTCGGATTCGACTGCCATATGACTGGGCTACTGATATTGCTGCTACTGTTGGTTAGGTTTGTGTGTTGGAGGTACTGGATGTTTTAAAGTGTTTTAACTGAAATGTAATATATTTTTATTGGGGTATATGGATGTGTTTGTTTAAACTGTACACTGCCCAGAGCCCTTAGGGGATAGGGCGGTATAATAAATTCAACTAATAAACAAACAAACAAACAAACACACAAATAAACTGTTTAGTCTGGCGGGGGGGGGGGGCTGCCACCAGCCCTGGGCCACTGGGACTGGGCTCCCTACAGATCAAAATTACTGGTCCTGGGCACCTGCAACTCTTGGCAGCAACACCACAACTCAGCAACACAATGGCTTAGCAAAACGGGAATCAGAGACATTCCACAGCTCTGCATTCTGAGTTCTCTGCCCTCGTATTCGCTACTGTACTAACACTGCCACAGGCATTGTCAATGTTCTCCAGTGAGATCAGAAGATGCCGTAACTATCAATATAGAACAATATCAAATAGTTATTGCTGGCCTGCTAGTGGATGGTTATATTAATCAACTGATGATGATTAACAAAAGTCCCAAATGCATGACAAGAGTTATGCAGGAAGAAAGAATATCACTGCACATGTGTATATTTAATCCCCAAACATGTGTTAAGAAAGAGACAAATTGTACTTAAGTTTTGAGGCAAGGGTTTGACTGCAAAGTACAATCCAATGAGCTTCATTAAGGGTATACCTTATTCTTTTAATTAACTTCATGTACTTGTCCTTGGCAAAGTAGTAATTATTTTTTAATCAGCCCATCACTGCACATTGAAGAGGAAGCCAACCTTAGCCTCATCTCGCAAAGAGGTGTCTTAAGAATTAACTTAATTAGCCTGTCGTCATTCTTAAAAAATATGGCTTGAAGTTGGAGAAAATACCCTTCTTTGATGTTTCAAGGTTAATTAAAAATGTAGTGCAGGAGCAGGTCAGCACTGGAGGTTAAGACAAATTCTGGGCACTGGCCAGTTCCATGATAAATATTTTTTCTGGGATCTGGAGGTAGACAAACATGCACACCGTCAGTAGTGCTGAAAAGCCATGTGCAAATGCAATGTTCATACCTATGAGATCTTCAGCAAAATGCTGAACAACAGAATGGTCTCCAACTTGCTTTCTGTGCATGAGGACAAAAATCTCAAAGAATAAAAAAGCAATACAAAGGACGTAGGTGATGTCAGGACACTCTAGCCTTCATCTAGAAACCCAGCAGTTGTTTCTAGTGAAACAATATTCCCAGACTAATTCTGCTGGTAAGCAGAAGTCAACAGCAGCGCTCCAGCCATCTTAATGGTTTGATTGAGACTTCCCTGGAGCCTCCACTAGAGTAAAATTTAATATGACTAGGCAAACTCTAGTATAGGCTGATTCTCCAGGCACATCTTGCATTGTCTTCTGAGGTCAGCTTCAGAGTTTCCTATTGTGGAGGAACTGATTCTGCTGCTACAAACCCCTTCTTTAGAGTAACTGACCATCAGTAATTGGACAGTCCAATGTAAGGGCAAAGAATGAAGCATCATTCCACTTCTTCAAACTGGCCCAGCAGAGGGCCTTTTCTCCCCCTCCTTTATATTGTTTTGTCCTGCCTGTCTGCAATGGTAAGGCAATGCTTTCTGGTAAGTAATGTTATGTGCTATATGTATGCAGGTCTGGATGGGCAAGGGAACATATTTGCATCTCTTGGTGAGGAGCGTGTTTGGACTGCCAGCGACTGGTCCTGAGGTTAGTGGTTATCGTAGTAATGTTGGTTAGGTTTAGTCCACAAGCCCCATAACAAACACATATCGTTGTTTTTCCAATGTTGCTGATTACTTTTTAATACTTTTCACGCAAGCAATATGCTTGCTTATCTGCTTGAGTTATATGGAGCTCTGCTTTCTGTAAGGTACAGCCCATCTTGTTTCTTCTGCAATATGGATTTGTGCGTAACTCTAAATATGCTTTGTGGCAAGGAACCATCTCATCTTCAATTTACCTTTGCATCCATGTGCTGAAATAATACACTGGTAGGGTGACTATTTCTCTTCGCTGTTGTACTACGTATTGCGAACTGGCAGACCTGGCTTGGGTGTTGTTTCTTCAGTTCTTTTCATATCATCTGGCATGAGCAACTGAAACTAGAGAAACTTAGGAGAGGTTGGCCAGGCTATGAAAGCTTTTGAACAGATGTTTTCAGTAGCTCATAGATGTGACCTTCAGCAATTTGGTACTCTGACAGCAGCACTCCTTGGATTAAATTTCTTTTTTTCTGGTTCTGCAGACGACTTAGAGCTGTGATATGTTTACTTACTGAATCCTGACATTAATATTTAGATATTTAAATAGAAACAGCAGCATAATCCAGCCAATGTTACATTCATGCCAGATCAATTGACAGGAATGGAAGTTTGTCAGAGATGTGCCAGTTAGTGGATTATGTCTTATTTTGATAACTAGATACTGTTTTTTTGTGGAGGGGGAAGTTCACATATTATTACCTGACTAGAGTATGAATTTAAACATCCTTACAGGGTAAGTTATGAAGGTTTGTCAGAGCTTAGCTTAGAATGTATTTGCAATGTAATGTTTAAGCCACAGATCATATGAAGTAGAGTTTATAAATATTCACAGAGTGCCTTTTCTCTCCACTTAGTGACCACTAACTATGTCCTATGTCACATCACTATGATCAGAGCACAGGTTTTGTAGGTGATAGATGTGAGATTTTCATGCCAGCCCTGGTTTTGGCTATCTTCTTTCACCATATTTATGAGACTCCTGAAGCTTGCTTTAGAGGTATTTAGAAGTGGTTGTTATCTAGAGCAAAATGTAAAGCTGCTGAAACCCAAGAATCATGTAAATCTGGCATTCCTATATTTGCATGATGACGGCCCCCCAAAGGGTTAACCATAGGAGGCCGAATAAACCTTTCAGCTATGGTTGGGTGTTTTTCCAGTTATAGATAAGGTCTTTCAGAAGAAAGAAAAAGAACGCTAAATCCCCAGAAACCTTCTTCAGGAAATTAGGATATTAACTTAGGTTTTAATAAAAACATAATGTTAACTAATCTACTGTGAAGGGTCTTAGTCATAAAATATGGTAATTTTCCAATGAAAAATTGGAGGGGACTGAAAGTTGGTAAAAGCTCACATTAAGCAGCAGAAAATTAAAACCTAAGTTATATTTTCAGTTTGTATCAAGCTATTTATTGCAGAAAAGGAAATATTTTTTTTAAATTGAGTGCATCTCCCTTCAAGAGCTAGCCTATACATCACAAAACATGTTCAAAATTAAACACATCTAGTCCTATAAGAAGCAAGTGTAGTTTCTTCCCAGCAAGGCTAACCCACTTGCGTTGTAATGCAGGGCCAGGATTTTATACTGCTAGCCTAAATTGTGCTAAAGTGATTTTAGGACAGTTGGTCAAACATAGTTTGTTCTTCCTATCTAGAAACGTTCTTAGAAATTTTTCTCTTTGAAGTTAACTGAAGGAACACTCTTTGGTTTTCTGCAGCTTCTATTCATAAAACTGATCTCATTCCCTCATGTAAACAAGCCAATGAGGAGGCCACACCCATAGACCTCCATGTCATTTCCACTGAAATTCTCTTCAGAACCAATTGATGGACTGCTCCAAATAAAGCTATTCAGTCAGTCAGCAAGCTGACTGATTACAAAATATGACAACATTTGACTGTTTAACAGCCAAGATTCATAGTAAAACAACATAATATAGTGACTGGGATACAATATTTACTGCATAGTGGCTGTAAAGCTAACACAAAAACAATGGTCTTATTTTTATGCCAGTTTCGAGATTCTCAGGACCAGTTTTAGAATGTTCAGTAGGTCATAGAATTGGTCTGCTGAACTCTGAATGAAGCAGAATCAATTGAATTCAGAATTCTGTATTTGCTAACACAAATAATGTAGAAGTTCATATGAAATTAAAGTGATTCTATTCCAAAATTAAGGAATTCAAAAGGTGAGTAATAAAACTAGCTTTTTTGTGATAATTTGGAGCACAGGAGAGCCTCCTGCTTCCTTTCTGGTTTTACATTACATGTTATGACTGCAGTAGAGGCCACGTTTTTCAACTGCAAGTGTTTCCAGTGTGGCCACCTTGTGGCAATATGCCTGCTACAATACTAACACGCCTTTTCTCCTCAGTTTTGCAAAGCTACATTTGTAAGTTAAAATGTTTTTATAAAACATCTCCTTAAACAGCTTTTCAAAGGTAAGCCATCCCTCACAGCAAAGGTCACTTGAATGTAAAGACTCTCTGTAATGATCTATTACTTCAGTTTCATGTTTCGTTGTGTTCTGCATGCCACCATAGAACTCTTTCTGCAGAAAGGCACAAAGTGCTAGGAACAACCAAACATTAAAGGCACATGTCTTACTGTAATAAAGAATCAACATAAAATGCTAATTTGAGGCAAATGTCACACCTCTCAAAACTTCTACTTTCTGAGAAGTTGGCATGGATGTCTAAGAATAAGAGGTGACAGTGGGTTTGCATAATAACTGCTCTGAAATGGAAAACATATTGAGGCAATGCTTGTGACTGCTATCAGTCCTCATTATAAGGAAGTAAGACATAATCCCTTTTAATCTCATCCCTAACATTCCAGCTTGCTGTAGGCAGGGGCTTTGGTAAAACCAATTTTCTACTCGATGGGTAGGATTGTAAGACAATCAAAGAGGCATGGCAGGATATATCATGTACACAGATTGCCTGCAGCCGGAGAAATGAACTGTTGAGGAGCTATAGAGAGGCTTAGAATGTAAGGGGAACAAGAAAGTGGCAGTGTTTTTTTCTTCACTTGGCTAGTTTATTCAGAAGTGTCTGAAGCACAGCTGAAAAAGATCCTGGATCTGTGGCCCCACACAGCCCACATGGACATGATGAATGTGTGGCAAACACACTAAAAGATATCTATCTAGGTAGATAGGAGGGGAAAATCACTTTTGAGAGGATTACACTTATGAGCCACACAGTGGTCATTTTGGAATGGGCTTGCTGATGCAATGGTTGATCTTTGGGGGAAAGGAATGAATGTATTTTTTGCTAGCCATCACTGCAATATGCATTCAAGGGAGATATGCTGCTGTTTTGGAGACCAAAGGGTCAGCTTCAGGAAGCTGCCACTTTCTATATGAGAATATTGTTTTTGAGGAATACTAAAATGCTATCAAATTAGTAAGTGCATAAAGTGCAGACTAACATATCAGGTGGAGGTAATACCCTGTTTCCCCTAATATAAGACATCCCCGAAAAATAAGACATAGTAGAGGTTTTGCTGAAGTGCGAAATATAAGGCATCCCCCGAAACTAAAACATAGCAAAGTTTTTGTTTGGAAGCATGCCCAACAAACAGAACACAGGAAAAATAAGACATCCCCTGAAAATAAGACATAGCGCATCTTTGGGAGCAAAAATTAATATAAGGCCGTTTCCGCACGGGCGAAATATGATGTCGTGGAAACGGGAAAAGAAACGTCAGAGCGAGGAAGTGCAGTTAGCGCGACGCATAAGCGGCGGAGAGTCGCCGCTTAGTCAGCTGCCCGGTCGCTGGTAACGCTTAATCGGCGCAAAGACGCCGTATTAAAAAAACGCTTCGAAGCGCTCTTTTTCCACATGTGACGCACCAATGCCGCAGTCGTGCGAACCGCCGCCATGGAGCCGTTCCCAACAATGGCGACTGCCAAAAGGCCAAGCTTGGTCACCGTCCCCCCCCCCACGTTTGTCCCTGGTGATTTCCCTCCATGGTCAAGCACCTTTCCCAGATCCATGTCGCCTGCGCAGATGGTGGCTGCCCATACACACTCTGGTCTCACAGGTAACATGAACTGGGACTGACAGTAGCTGGGAGGGGAGGCAATGACAGATGGGGGACGGGCAGGACATCAGAGCAGTCACGTCAGCCAATTGCGCTGCTTCTCAAGGCGAAGCGCGCAGCTTCTGCTAACGGAGCGAATGGCGAGACGCTGCTTCCGCAACGCGCTTCGTCGTATGTAATCTGTCACATTTCTGCGGGGCTCCTGATGCCACGCCAGCTCCGTATAATCTGTCGCGAAGCGGCTTTTCGCGGATTGCGCGTTGCTATTTACTTAATGGCCATCGCCCGCGTCGCTCCTTTTGTCCGTGCGGAAACGGCCTAAGACACTGTCTTATATTCGGGGAAACACGGTATGTAATATAGGCTACTATATCATATCATACTTCTCTACTATATCATACTATATTGTGCTTCTCTTGTTGTGGAGTAATGCAAGCATATTCCTATCTTGATTTGTGTGTATAACTTGCTGGGGGAGAATTTGGCCAGCTGAAAAAAATAGAGGACAATCCTATTCAGAGTAAGCCAAATTTCATTTAATGGGGATACTCCCAGGAAAGCCTTAATTCCTTTATCAAACATTAGTGCAATTGGTTTTCTGTGATTTCAAAAACGACAGCATTGTTTCTTGTGAGAGCATAGAAATGCACATATGAGTTTTCCACATTTCACTGGTGCATTCCTATATATCAAGGAAGTACAGTAGTCAGAGGTTTGATGTAACCAACACTGCCCAGAACATATAATATGGAGACAGATTTCTAATTGGACAAAAAAAAAAGCATCCAAAAGGTGCCAAAACCACTTCTCCTTCTTGCTTCATGCTCCAATTGAGCAAAAGTGCAATATGACAATAAAATGAACATTTAAGGGCATAATTGAAACAGAGTAGCTTCCTTTAGTCAAATTCTGAGCCAACTCTGTCCTGTAACAAAATAGTTGCTTGGATCCATGTTTCCATAAGCACAAGGATTTCAACTCACAGAATATGGCTCCCCGCTCCCAGCAGCCCCAAATGTCCCCTGTAATCTTATTCTTGGAGGGGACCCCCCCAGGAATAAGATTTAAGAGGGCATTTCATACTGCTGTGTGGAGAGAGAGGCAGGAAAATCATGATCCATGAGGAGAAATCCTTGCAATTGCAAAAACATTAATCTGGGCCCCAAGCAAGTAATTGTATATACATTAATTCTATAGCATGTAGAATTGTGATTTTTTTTAATTAACAAAATTTCTGTCCAAGCAAAGGCTAAGTTTTTAAAGTTGAATTCCAGTCTTTCAAACCCAGCTGCATTCCTTTGCGGCACTGAGAAGTAAACCTGTGTTTGCCACAATGCACAAACTTAACTGGGAGAGTCAGCTAATCCCAGTTCCTGTTGAGCGTACTTGCATGATATCTGAGTTTGCAATCATGTGTTTGTTACAATCACGCTTTGCATTTTTAGGTGTACACTTAAAATATCTTGAAAACCTAATGTGTAAAATGGCTCCTAGAGTCAACAAATCACTTTAATCAGTAACAGAGCACCTGTTTTCAACTTCAGAGGTAAACTTATTATTCTGTAGGTTTAAGGTTAAGAAGAAAGGGGTATAACCAGGCATCAGCAGCAGGAGAGCTTTACTAATAGTTCTTGTTCCCCGGTGTGAATTAGCACCATTCCCTAATAGCTTTTCCATTGCCCTGTTATGTTTTAACTTCTTTAACAGGAGGCAGTGAATACAAAGAGGCAAGAGCAGCTACAACGATGATGGTATTGCATAGTCTCACTTTGAGTGGGTGGTCTCCCTCCCTTCCTTCGGTGACCTATAAACTATTCCACTCACTGCCACTGACAAGCTTGGATGGGGAGAACAAAACAGGGATAATGACACTTCTTCTTTCCCTTCCTTCCCCAGGAGCGCTTTCTTCTTTTCTCCTTTGTCTCATATTTCTGAGTTAAGAGGATTTTTAAAAATACAGTAACGAGTTCTGGCTTTGAACTTGGAATATGCCTGCTACATAAAGCCTCTGGACCATCCTTATTTAATATGCCCAAATATGATTAGTGTCAAACAGTGAAATATCACCTTCTTATCTCTGGGAACCAGCAGACAGGAACATTTCTGGGGATCAGGGTCTTCCCTTCTTTTTTTTCCATGAATTTTCCCCATTTGGTAAAACTCAGAGAATAAGAGGCTTTTTTTGTTTTCTTTTGTTTTTGTGTTCAGGGCCTTTGTGGGTACGTTACTTTCTTGAACTTTTAGGAAGAGGATCCTGTCCAACGCTTTTGTTGTCTAGTCAGATGTTAATTTACCCTAAAAGGAAATAGTTTGAAAAAAATGGCAGGTGATCATTTCTGGTTTGCGTGGTTGGAATCAAAATCCTGGTTCTTCTCTTCTCTCTTGTTAAAACTTAAAGAAGTGCATCAAAGGATGCCCTGGTTGAGCAAACCAATTATTGGGATCCTTACAAAGGCAATGTCACTGCTGTTTATCTACCAAGAAATGCTGTTTTGGCATTTTTAATTTTTTTCCCTCTGGAATGCAGCATTTTGATTTATTTACATTTGAAGGGTCTTATACGTCAACAACTGCAAGTTGTTGATAAAGGATTTGCATCTTTCATAATTTCATGGATGTCTTCAATGGCTCTGTCAATGAGGGAGGGGCAGCTTGAAATGTAGTGTTATTAAAATGTGTTTTTAAATTGCTTTAGTAATGCTAGCCCCTTCCTTTGCACTAGTTATGCACAAGAGAGACTGAAACAGATAAACCCTGTATAGCTGTGGTTAGCATTCATTAGAAAAGTTTCTGATGGTAAATTTCAGTGTGTATAATCCTTGTTTCATTTATTCAGGTTAATTTTGATTCAAGGGCGGGGTTTGTTTTTTTCTTTTTTGGCTATACTGTAAGTGGGTTTGAAATGGATATGAAAAGCCTGGTTTGTACTGAGCATGTCCCGATCTGCATTGTGAATTGACACTGGAAATGATCAGTGCTGAGAAGTATTCTATGGCAGAATGTTAAGAGGAGGATTGTACATTTAGTATAAGATTTGCATATGCAGAATTATTAATGTGATTTCAGTTTACTTTCCAGCAGAGTGTGAGACTCTAACATGAATTTCAATGCCTGTATTTTAAGTTTAAAAGTGCAAAAATACGTTTTGAAGAATAGGAAAAAAAACCTACTTCAGTGTTTTGCTATCTCTTTTTTGCTCCTTTTCAGTCACCCGAAAGTAGAAACTGTAGGAAAGTAGAGACTGTTGATACTTTGAAGGGGAGAAACATTTACCTTAAAATGAGCTAATAACTTTGGATAATCATTATAAAAGTGTTTTCCTTAGCTGTATTGCAACAGCTGTTGTGAGTATTTTCCTCTCTGACTTTATCTTCTTTTGTAAACAATCTTTGCCCCACATTTAAATACCTTATTGAGTTTTGCCCTGGGTCATTGAAGAAACTCTGACCATAAGCTTGTTCAACTTAATTGTTCTTATGCTGTCTTGAAAGAAGCACATAAACTTCATATCAGTGACAATGTGTAGAAAAAGGATGTGCAAAATAAAAGTTAAATGCAGTTTGAATTTTTGTTGGTTTGAAATATACTAACCAGGCAGACCAAACATACAAACCTTGTTTACATGTTACACTGAACACATGTACATTCTGCTTTTTCAACTGTTTGTAGAAAGGAGTAATGTACATTCATGTTGCAACTGAAACTGCGGGCCACTACGTGGAAAATGTGGGGTTTGTTTCACATGTTCAACTGTACATATGTTGACCATAACATGAAAATTATTCAACATGATTTTTTAAAAAAATCTAGTATAAATTGTACATGGATTATACATGTGTTCACTGTAACTTGTGAATAAGGCTATGCCGACTACCTAAACAGTATATTTGCAGTGTCTGATGCCGCAGGCTTTATACAGAATGCCACATGTTTTAAAAAGAGGGCGCAGGGAGAAGTCAACAGCTTAGCATTGTAGTGTAACTATAATGGATTAACCCTATCCCTGCCTATAATTATACCCAACTAACTGATCAACCAGAAATGAATAGACTATTAAGGATTGTGCTGGAAAGGTTGAAACTTGAGTGAGAAGGCATAGGGAAGGAATTAGCAGCTATTTCTATTGTTTCATCTTGTTCAGCTGTTAAATATCTAGGCTTAAAACCTCTTTATAGCTCTGAGGCAGGTGGCTGGAATGATTAATCTGTACAATTATTTTTAATTATTGGGGCTTTGTTGTTGTGACTGCTCCTTTATACAGGTGGCCAACAGAACAGTGGACTGCTTCAGTCTGAGGGCAAGAATGTACCCTAGCCATGTATTAAACCAATCACCGCCTTCAGCCTAAGGAACAAGAATTCATTATAGTTTGGTTGGTCCTTTTACACTTAATGTAGAGCATCTTAAATAACTTTTTTACCCTAGAAAGCAAATGTTCCTTAAACTCAAACAAATATTTCCATATGTATGCTGCATTTCCATATGCCATATATAGTTATATTTATTTTGTATATATAGGATTTTTAAAAATTACATTCCTCATAGTTTTAAAAAAATCTTCATATCACCAGAATCTCAAATGAGTTAATAGGACATTTCAATAACCCCCTGTGGGGCCAGGACAGCGTCTCTGGTCCTACACAGCTGAATTAGTTTTAAGACTAAGTTAGAAAACACCCAAGAAACAGTTTTGAGACAGAAGATAAGTTTACTGGACAGCATAAGTATCTGACCAGGGTGTCCCCTTAAGGGTAAGTGGCACACCCTTCATACAATTTTTATAGACACAAAATACAGACGTCACACAATCATCATCATAAGATTTACGTACATAATCCATACCTCTTTCACGTGCTACAAGCATGTACCTTAAAAATCCCATTGGATAGATCTGTCTCCTGGTCACAGTAAGACAGCCTCTTATTCTACTTGTTACATTCCTTAGCTCATGCTGTTAGCGCATGCCCTCTCTGCCCATATGCAAAGGGCTGCAATAAAACTAGCTTCTGCCTTCAAGAATAACTTGTTCTTCTGTTTTTCTAAGTTTGCTCCCAGAGAGAAATATATGTCCTTAAGGCATTCAGCATTCTGACATTCCTTAGGATCATAAAACTTCCCTTCGATTCCCCAGTTTGAAATGTTAAAACATTTAAAAGATTATACATACACTGATTCTAAAACAATAGAATTATAGTGAAATACAAATACATGTGAATCTCTCATTCTCATTTCTGTGTTCATTTAACTATATAGAAAAACACTTTTTAATTTAACTAATCACATTCATTTCTAACCCAAAGTTATAAAATGCATATGTCTGCTGTCATGTTGGCCCTTAGTGACAAGATCTCAAAGATGTTATCTTTGCTTGCCTGCATAGTCACTAGCAAGCTTCTAACATTCCTTTGACCTGCTGCAAACATGCAGGCTTCTAGTCACTTATACAGAAGCACCCATTTTGATTCTTAGGATCTTTGGTTCATATGAATTTCCATATTCCTTGATCAAATACAAATTTATAGACATTCTGATCCGTCTCCACACCCCAAAACCTAAAATGTTTGTAAATATTAATATGGTGAGGGATGGATGTTCCCAAATTACTTCCACCCTTAACATTTTGTGAACTATCTGGTATCTTGACAGTGCAGGTGTTCAGTGCATTGACATTAAAGAACATAGAAGGCTATAACTCTGGTTAAGAGGGTACTGTTGACTGCATTTCTCACCTGTAGGTGACATGTTATGGGACTCCATATCACACTGATTGCCTGTTGTCTCCTAGCAGGAGCAGAACCCAGATAGAACAACCACTGCACCAAAACAAGTAACTCTAAATGGATTTCCAGGTTTGCATTTATCTTTGAGCTTTCTCTTCTATTAGAAATGATATTATAGAGTATCCAACATGCTTCAGAAAACCTGCACTTAGAAAGAACTCTCAAATGGGACAACCATATGACGAAAATGGACTCATCCAAATGCTGAAAAGGAAGGGTCGTTCAAATAGTTTAATGCTCTTCTTTAGACAAATCAATTCAGTGGTCACCTGAACTGAATATTATCTACTGTCCATCCCCAAAACAGATCCAGATTCAACACCAAAAAAGTCAAATAAATTATCCAAATTTAGGAATTTGCATGCACTTGCTCCCCACCCCCACCCCCACCCCCACCCCCACCCCCACCCCCACCCCCACCCCCACCCCCACCCCCACCCCCACCCCACCCAACTTCTATTTACAAAGAGGGATAAGGACTTACATAAAATATTAAAATATTATCCCTTGATCCTGAAAGCTCTCTTCAGTCTTCTTGTGGTTCTCTTTGAATTTGTGTGACAAGTTTTCAAACTTCAGTCTGTGACAGTGAGAGCAGCACCACAATGGACCTTTCTGTGCTTAATGGTAAAAATATTTATTAACTGTCTGCATGATCCAAGCAAAATACAGAATACATCAAGGAAACAAATACTTAACCATGGTCAGCGTGATACATGCTCCTGAACACTGAAGAACATTGCAGAAAACTGACAGAAATGAAAGCAGTTTCGCACTGCTAACTTGAAACATTTCAAACTGCAGCAAAGCTGCGATCAAGCAACTGCTGAAAATGTAGGAAGAATGAAAGTTTCCCTGGGAAATATATGGGAGACAGTTGTCATTTCTCAGTACTAGAACTTTTTTGTCTCTCCAATATACACAGCAAACAAAGCTATTATAGTAGACATATTAGGGCGAAATACATAGGGTAGGCTACGGCCTATCTTGGATAATGGGTGAGGGATGGAGGAAAGGATAATGGGTGTGGGAGAGGAAAGAGGATTTCATGTATGACTTTGAGATCACATAGCCAGAAGGCAGCTGTCTTTTACTACTGAATAACTGCTCCTGATGGTGTACCAAAGCCAGAATGTTTTACTCTTACAATAAGGCCTGTTTGCTCCATGCATTGCTCCCCCACTCCCTTGTTTTATTGCTTCTGTAGGTAGAGAAGTTACATACTGACCCAGATTTCTCTCCTGGGATGGTGTTGCACTCTCTAAATCAACTTCGGGGTCAGCAGTATCACATGGATAGGAGGCTGTTTTTCTCTCATGTGATTTTTTTAGACGGAGGATTAAACTTTTTGCCTTAAAATAAAGGCAGCCCTCTGCTTCCCCTTACCTCTTTTGTCCTAGTATCCATTTCTCCTGCTGGTCTAGTGAGCAATCTATCCAGGAGGATTTCCGACCCCGACTTCACCCGCTGCCTGGCCCGAGTGTGAAAATGAAGTGGGAATCTGAGCAGGGCGATGGAAATATGCTTTGTGCAGAGAAACGTAAAAGGATTTGAGTTTTTTTGAGAGGAAATTTTGTGTTTTCTCCTTCATTTTGTAGATTCACAAAACATACTCAATGATATGAAGCGAGAAAGATGAACAAGTGAAACTGAGAGCATTTTAAGTTTCAAGGAATCATCAAAAAGGTTTTATTTCCCAAAAGGAAAAAACACAAACCCTCAATGTCAGCTTATTTCCCCATATTTCTGTTGAAAGCACCCACTCAGTATGAATTCAGGAAGTATGTAAAAATGCAGTCACATTTTAATGCAAACTATATTTTCCATAGGAGGGAGTGTTTGTGTTTGTGAGGGAATGGAAATGGGATTCCATGTGTGGGGCCTGGCCTTCTGGCTCTTGCTTCTGCTCTATTCTGCCAAACTCCATGTCTCCCTTTGTGCTAATGTTGGCTCCCTCCAACCACTTCTTTTTTTCTCCTGTACTCACCTCCCATCTTTTGCCTTGGCCCCCTCTCATTAGTTCCTGGACCAATTCTCTATTCTGTCTTGCTTTCCCTTCCCTTCCTCTCCTCCCCCTTGTTGTAACCATTACTGCTATTGGATGGGCTGCAATTCGCCAGTTTTCTGGGCTGGCAAATTGACCCCTGTCAACAGCAGATTCATTGTTGTGACGGTTTGCCTTGACAACTGAATTTTTGCAGGATCTTGAACTGTTTTATATTTGTGATGTCTGTGCATGTGCATGCCTGGCTGGTTTGGGTTTTTTACTCCTTTTAAAAATATTTTGCATTTTCTAAAAAATTGCGATTTTCCCTGAGCTTACAAAAACATCTATTTTAGCCTTGTATGGTTCCCTTCTTTGTGGATTTTTAAATCTCCACAGAGGTCACACTTAGCTACAAGATATATGATGTTCATTAAATGCATCTTGCATTGATAAATTGACAGGAAATAGTAAGATTACTCATGCTAGCTGTGTGGTTCTGATGCATGATCCACCATAGTTAATGTTATCTGTTAATCCCTCCCATGTTCCCACTACTGTTTGGCAAAGAATTGGAATAGCTTTACTGCAAACTTTCCTACTATTAGGAGTGTACAAACTTTTTTGTTTTGGTATTTTTCAGGTTTAGGCATATAGGACATGAAAAATTCTGGTATTCCTGATTTTCTCAAATATCAGTATGGCATTTGGATTCAGGTATTTTTATGCGGGTTTCAACATTTTTCAGATCCATTATTTCCTAAGAAGAAACTTTCTAGGGGGCTGAGGAGTATTCTTAAAGATGAAGGCACTGAAATGTCGGAGCAGTTTGTGCTTGTTCTTTAAATAACTACTTGATTTCAAGTAGATTGGACCACAGGGTCCAATTCTATGGCCTTTAAACATGGTGCCTCCAACCATCCTCCATTATTTCCTCTGCTGTCTAGAGATCAACTGTAATGCTGGGAGATCTCCAGGTCCCTTCTGGAGTTGGCAATCCTAGGGTAACATTCTAGGCTTTCAACAAAACTTTATGGTAAAACCATAGTTTTCCAGTTTCCCTATTTTACAGGGTTGTTGTGGTGATAAAACAGAGGAGGAGAAAAGCATGTATGCTGTACTCAATTTTTTGGAAGAAAGATTGATTAAGAAATGTATCATATTATTACTGTGCCGAACAGTGTATGCCTAAGGTACCCCTTATTTTTCTCAAATTTTAGGTCAGAGGTCTTGGCACTCCAGCTGCATCCAGCTGAGCATGAACCTGTTAGTAAGATCACTTCCCCCGTTTTTATTATTCTCTTTTCAACTGAATCATTCACTGTCTGAAAGTCTATTTCCAGAAGGGAGAAGGCCTTACAGGAAGGAGTATCTGTTACAGAGATCATGCAGCTGGGCCTGTCTGTGTCTGGAGCAGACAGACTATTTCTAGAGGATACTAAACACTTCATAAAAAGAAACACTCAGTCTAAGACTACATTGTCTTGAGATGCTTCTGATAGTTAGCCTTTAATATGGAAAATGTGTTTTTGCCACGATGGAGAATGTGGAGGACACAGGTTCACAAATTGCCTGGATTTTCAATGAAGGATGTAATCTAAATTAAGGTCATCCCCCCTCCATCCCCAGAACAGAGTTCCCACAAAAGGGCCTTCAGTGCTTTTGACCTCTAGTTGGCAGTGGTGCTATCCTCTCTGGCCAAAAAGGTGCTTAAGTTTTGTCTGCACAAGGCATTAACCTCAGGTAGGTGCCAATCTGGGCAGCCAGCCAAGGTGCACTTCGAAGTGTACTTGGGTAGCACAGTCTCAGCAGTGTCTGCAGTGCTGCAGTTAGGGATTCTATTGAAATAGGGGCAAATTCCGTAGAAACAGATGGAATTTCATTAGGGGCATTCAACTTTCTGTTAAGATCTGTACAACTGCACAAATTCATAAATCCCAAGCTGTGCCACCTTTTTCCTTTTTATTTCCCATTTAAGTGGGGGAGATGGGGAATGCAATACAGATGCATGCACATCATTGGACAGTTGTGTGAACGTACATTGCGTGACTCCCAGAATCAGATGCGAAGCAAGCTGGTGACTGGATTGCCTGAATGAAATTTGTGTCGAGCAGCTTTGGGCCTGTGCAGTAACCTCTTATTATACAAGGCCACATTGCTGTGCCTTTTGTTCTGGCAGATCTGCATGTTAACCTCTGCTTGCCACAATTGCCAGTTTTATATAAAAAAATTAAATTGCTGCTATTATACCATTATGGTATTTCCACTGTTAGACAATACTCCTTTTGTCATGGAATAATCGTGCTGATCTGCTCAAACAGCCATCAGTGGTACATTCACTCAGAACCAGCTGTGCAAGACAGAGATGTGTGATTGGACCTTCCTACTGTTTAAATTTGACTAAATAGCAACCATATGTGGCTCTGTTTGGACTGGGACTCAAGTGGGGGGAGGGATTAAACTGCCCCCCCCCTTTGCTGATGGAAGTGCTATTTGCCTTAGTAAAATTGTGCACTTTCTATGCTTCTGCCACCTACGGTCATACTAATGACTCAATTCAGATGCAGATTCTTTATAAAAAGAAACATAAGAACCCTACAGCGTTAGGCCAAAGGTCTAATTCAGCATGATATTTCAGGGCAGTAGTTATTCTTCCACTACTAAAAAACCTCTATCCCTACAGAAATATTATGTTGCCAGTTAATCACTCAGTTTCTAATCTTCTGAAATGTTCTGCAGCCTTCTGCAGTGGATCATGCCATCTTGTTGAGGCATTTGGAGTGCTAAGTACGTATCAGGAGATGCATGGCGGACTGGCTGCAACAGTTCCCACAGACCTGACTCAGCTACTCACCGTGGGCATGGAACCCATCCTGAGGTGTCTTCGCCAGGCGTAATCCCAAATCTCCCACCCCCAATCTTCAATTCCCCAATCCCCATGCTTTTCAGACAAATCATTCATAGTTTGGGGGTTGACTGTCATCAATATGCTGATGGCAGCTCGCTCTGTATCTCCTTATTCAAATCTCCTAATGATGTAGTACAAGTCTTGAATTGCTGCTGAGATTTAATATCTAAGAGTAAACAATTTGAAATTAAAATCTTAAATCTTGACTGGAGGCAGGATCTTGAAGCTGTTCTCACTTTCAGTGGGGTTCACTAACCTGGTTAAAAAATCCAGGTGTAAGACAGCACCAACATTAGTGCTGGAGAATCAAGTTCATGCAACTGCCAAAAAATGATGTCTTCCAACTCAGCCTAGCCTAGAGGATGCCACCCCCCACCATGCCATGGTTGATCTGACCTCATGAATCCACACCATGGTATCAACAAGACTGTAAAGCACTCTATATAGGTTCCCCCTTGAAGTCAACTCACAGATCCCAGATTGGTTATCATCAGGAGTTAGGCAAGGCATGCATATTACTCCCATTCTGCAGTCCCTTCATTGGCTGTCTGTTAGTTAACTGTTCAATTCAAGGTACTATCACATACAAAGCCCTTCATGATCTTTGCTTCTCATATTTGCAGGACTGCCTCTCTGGCCGATTCCGCATGGGCCAAAAACAGCAGTTTTCACACTGTTTTCACACCACTGTTTTTGACCCATGCAGAATCCACCTCTGTCTTGAGTGCTTCACTCGTCTTGAGTAGGATCTTCTCCAGATGCCCCGCTACAAATGGGCAAAATTAACAACTATCTGTACATATATAGCCTCTGTTGTGGCCCCACCACATGGAATGGCCTGCCTAATGAGGTTAGGAAGGCTTCCATTTCTCCTGCAGTTCTGCATACTATGCAAAGCTGAATTATTCAGGAGGGCTTTTTAACTCAGCCAATAGGGCTGTATTATAATTAAATGGGTCAGAAAAATGCTTTAGTAAAAAATCAGGGATACTATACCAGGGATGTGAAGCAGGAACAAATTGGTATTTTCAGACCTGGATTTCATGGAGGGCATAATCATTGGTATTGCAAGATTACTCAGATCTCCAATATTGGTTCACTATTTGGATTCAGGGATCCCCCCCCCCCATCTTTCCAGGACTCAAAAATGGTTCAGGTCCATTATTCTACACAGGGATATTTTCGGGGCGGTGGGACAGGTTGAAGGGGCTGTGTTTAACCAAACAACACTAGAATTGCAGTGGAGCTAGTGCTGCATGTCCACTATAGAACTCTCATGTTTCAAGTGAACTGGGCCAAAAGAGTCAATTGTATGGGGCCCTGAACAAGGTGCTCCCAGCCACTGTCCACTGTTTTCTATGGGGAAAAAATTATCTGGCAACAAATATACAAACACACAAGAGCAAGCAACCATTGGCCAAAAGTACAAATAAAACCAACCAGCACAAATGAACCAACATCAAATCAGAGAATGCCAACAGAACAACAGATCAATGTGATAAGCCAAACAGACCAAATGCCAAATCAGAGAATCCAAGCCAAGCCACTGCAGCAAGGGAAAGGAGTCCAGCTCAACAGATCCCATGTAAAGCCATTGAAGCCAGGCAGAACACTTGGACCAGGTGGCAGCACAAGCCCTACAGAACCAATGTCAAATAAGCAACCTGGCAAGCTCTCCCTCAAGCAAAATCCCACTTGCCTGTAAGAGATGCCATCTCCCCCCTCATTGTCCATGAAACAAACAAAAAATCCCACTATGCTCTGAAATGTCAGCTGCAGATAAATGCCAATCTCAATATTTCCAAGAATATTAAGGATTGGGTGGGTTACCAGTATTGGCTGGGATTCTCAGAATTGTACCTGAGAAATACCAAGATATTGTTTTCAGGTATACTTTTGGAAAAGATATATGTGACTGCACATCCCTATAGTACTATACTATCTGTTGCTGTAAGTATGATCCTATTATGTAACGTCTATATTGTTTAATGTTTTATATTAATGCTTATGCTTTGTTTCAGATTTTTGTTTGATTTCACATTTCTGCAGTCCAAATCCTATTTCACAATTTTATTGCATCCTCTTGACTGCATTGACTTGTACTGTGTAATCCGCTTTGAGTCTCACTGAGAAAACAGAGTATAAGTGGTGTAAATAAATTGATTAAAATGGCAGCCTTTTCAGGTGATTCTCTTAATAAAAATTCCTTACATTCCTTATATATAATGCTTAATTTGTATGAAACATGCTTGCAAACTCTTGCTGGTCACATTCACACATTATATTTTAGGTGTCTCAAAAGTAAAATGACACTGAGAGACAAACATGCATATAGGGTGGAGAAAAAAATGTAAATAATAAATCAGAGAGAGAAAGAGAGAGAGTGCATATATAAGCAGATGGAAGATTTTCACCCATCTTCTTCCATTCTCCATATAAAATGCCAAGAATATCCCAAGCATAACTTGACCGCATGTCTTGCAATCAATTCCTGTTAGCTCTTTGCATTGCCCCACAACAAAGGCTCAGCAACCCTTTGCTAGCCACAATATATTGATTTCTTCCCTGAGGCTTCTACTCTTCCCATAATACCTTATTTCCAATGGGCTGACTTTCCCTCCTGGACATATGCTGTGACAGTTCCCCCTTTCATTCATAAAAGCTTAGGATGATGACTGCTCATTTGGTCAGTAATAGGTTATGCACAGGAAGGTGTCAAGTGTCTTTGCTCAGCAGGGGTGCACTTAAAAGGGCTTAGCTGAGAGCTGGCAGCTTAATCATAGCAGACTCCCTCCTCATTCCTATTAGGCCTTGTGGTACCTATACACCCAGCGTACACAGGGGAAAATATTAATGCTTCCACTTCAGGGGAAAAGGATAAACCACCATATTGCCTAATCCCCAAACTAAGAGCAGCAGACACTGCCCCCTTTAGACCTGGAAGTATATGTCTCAACATTACTTTTTAATAATATTGTACTCATCTCTTTTACAAAACTGCATATTCTCAATGAATTTTTTGTGGAACAATCCACCAGACCTCCTGGAAGGAGATCACTGTTGTACTACGACTGTCATTTCAGGCAAAGAAGGCATGAATGAAGGATGAAATTTCTACTTGTACCATGGTTTGTACAAGTACAAACAGAATCAGGTGTTATGGGTGCAGAAACTGAGTTTGCAGCTCACAGCTGTCTGTTACACAGGGCAGGGACCTCAGACTCATCCTATGAACTCTGTAACATGTAAGTTGATGTTACTATGCATGCATATTGGGGAAGGGAGTAAGGTCAGTAGGCTCAATGCAACGCAGCACTTTTTATTGTCAGTGGAATAATGTCCCCCTATTTCTAAGGATCCTTTTGCAAGGAGATATTGCAGAATGACCCCTGTGCATACAGTGGCATTGATATTAGCTGTCATAAGAGACTGAGAATGATGGGTGTGATCATTGTCATTCATGTTTGGTATTTGGTATTTCTCTGAGGAGAAAGCAGAGGCTAAAAGTACAGATTTGGACAAACTTCTTTTTGTGACAGGATGTTTCCATGTTCATTGTATCTTTTACATAATGAGGGTTTTTTTAAGGACAGTGAAAGTAAACAAAAAGAACAGTTGTGCCCACCCAAGTCTTGCTTCTTACGGATTATTTAGCCTCCTCTCCCCTCAGGCCAAGATATTAATTTTGGAGTAAAGCCAAAGTTAATATTTGAGTGAGATGCTGAGTCAAGTGTGGAAGGCTAAGTGATAATCACACTGAATCAGTAGGTTCCCCCTTTGGTCCAAGTGAAATATAAACAGTCTCCATCTGCTTCCACAGGTTTAGGGGCTTAGAGGAATCTGGGGTGCAATAACCATTTGGAGTTTTTAGCCAAGATGGAAAGTAAAATATTCAAAGAATACACAGTCTTTCAGACACATGAAAATGCATCTGAATATATCGACAAAACATCTGAATGCATCTGAATATATCAACAAAACAGTACGTGGAGAATTCTTTTCACTTCTCAGATTTATCAGATGTGACCCCTGAATGCCTATTGACTTTTTCGTGTTGCTCGGAAGCTGAAATTATGGCAAGAAGCAGAAAGTAAGGGCTACTGCACAAGTCAATGATCAGTTAAAGACAAGGCCAGTAAAAAACAAGACTGTCTGCTCATAGCAACTAATGCAAAAGTGCATCAGAGCCCACTAGGATAGTCACACAGAAGGCCAGACAGGGAAGCTGATAAAAAAAATGTGTCCTCGTGAATGATCTGATAGTAAGTGGGATAAACAGTTGCATGTTGGTATTGAAGGTGCAAGTCTGATTCCCCAGCTCCAGTCAGGGAAAGCATCATGGGATTTATATTCATCTGCAGCCTTGAGCAGGCTAAGATCCAAGTTTCTGGTGCTCCATGGACCTGAGCACCTGTTTTTCATCCTCAGCATCTGACAAATGGGAACAAAATGTACGAACAATTTCACCCAACTGTAGTATGCCAATACAGGTATCTGTATCTGTTGTGGGAAAAGATGAATTCAGATTGTAGAAAACAATTTCCATGAAAAAAACAAAACAAAACAAAACCCAAAGTTTTTGAGATGAAAAATAATGAGTAACCTATGCTCTCATACGACTGAGAAACTATTCCAAGAGAGGTTCTGTGCCAAAATAAAAAGTTATGCCTTTTTATTTCTTAATATGTCTTTTTATTTTGTTTCTTTTAATGAAAGCAAGCTGATTTGTAATGCCTGCAGAAGACTTTGTCCATTTCTAGTCTGGTTGGCAATGGAAGTGCAGTTTAGTCTGCAATGTTATTTTATGTATGTGCCAAAATATAAACCACATTGGTTACCTACTAACTTTACATTTAGCCAAAGCTTGATTTCAAGAAGAGACTTAGCAAAGAAGAAATAGATTAGGATAAAAAGATTAACAGAGATTAAGTAGAATATAGTTCTGATGGGCATCATGGAATGATACTTAACAAGATGCTATTGTGATATTTCTGGGAGATATTTTACAACTGTACTAAAAGTTAACATAAGAACACAAGAATTACCCTGCTGGATCACACCAGTAATCCATCTTGTCTAGCATCTTGTTTCACATATTGGCCAGTCAGTTGCCTGGGAGTGTACAGAGGCTGAGGCCTTCTCCTGATATTGCTTCCTAACACTGGCGTTCACAGATTTGCTGCCTCTGCATTACGGAGGTTCCCTTTAGTTACTGGTGCCAGTAGCCACTGATGGACCTCTTCTTGGTGAATCTGTCTAAACTCCTTTTAAAGTCATTTATGCTTGTGATCATCACAGCAGCTGGCAGTGAATTCCACAATTTAATTAGAGCTGGCTGTTTTAGAAACCTGTTGAATCCTTCACACAAAGTGGTGTTTCAGTTCCTCTCAAGTCATGGGACAGATTGCTGCAGTACCACATTCACTGTCTCTTGCCAGGGTAGGAGGAAGAGGATAGTCTACCTCTAGGAAGCAAGCCACACTGATAATTTCTGAGATTGCCCCATGTGGCTTGAGGTTTTTTTTTCAAACAATCACACTCATAAGCTTGTAGGATACTAGAACCCTGCAAAGTGTACCCCTGAGTTGTAGTAATGACAGTTTCTTTAGCCTGATCTCTTTATCTTGTAATTGGGATAGCTCATAACATGCATTGCAATGTAGACAATGAAACAATGAAAGTGTTTAATTATTTTATCACACTGACAGAGTCCTGGAGTGTAACACCCTCTAGCTTCTCCCTTTTCCCCTGGTGGGCCTTGAGAATGCCTCAGTTACCAAGAGAAGGGAGGTTTGCTTGCACACTTTCCCCTCTTTTTTAGCTGCTACAGAAATTTAGTCCTTTCCCTTGTAGCTTGAGGAGTGGCCTGGCATTTTCTCCTTTGCCTTTCATGGACCTGGTTTTTAAAGAGTACCTTGGATGAAGGACATCCCTGGCCTTGTTCCTCCCTCCAGTTCAGGGACTAGGGCCAATGGGGCTTTCTCTGGATCTGAGCAGACCCTGACTCACTCCCTTGACTTCCTCTAAAGAAGTTTGCTTCCAGCCTTCTCAGGCCTAGTGAATCTGGGACTGCCTCAGGGTTGCTAGAGATCCTCACTGGCAGTGGGGGACCCCCCATTTTGGTGCCCCTTCCACCAGCACTATTCAGACAGCCAGTGGGGAAATTTACTAGCAGCAGGTCTTGTTTTCTGTCATAGCAATGCAGCGATGTCACTTCTGGGTGCATAAAAAGGGATGTCATCATGTTGCCAATGATGTATGGATGCTCGGGTATTTGGACAAAACCGTGACATAGATTTTTTTTTTGCCCAAATATCAGAGCATCCCACATTGTCAGCAACGTGATGACGTTGGAAGTGATGTCTCTACAGTAGTGCACACTAGAAGTGATTCATGCTGGAAATGATGTCTCTACATTTTGCTGTCAATAAATTCTTCCCCCTTGCTAGTTGTCAGGGGGTACCTGAAACCCTAGACTACCTGTCCCCCTTTCACCCCATCAGGTTCTCTCCCCTGGATCTGGCTTTCCTGTCTGGGTCTTCTCTATACTGGGTCAGGTCTCACCCTGTCTCGTTTGATAATCCCACACCCCAGGATCTTTTATGCCTGGCTGAGGCCTTGCTGTGTTGCTAGGAAGCTCCAGTATCTGGGCAACCCTCAACTGATCTGGAGTGGGGTGTCACCTCTGGACAAAAAGTTAAGGCAAGAAGGAAGGAAAGTAATTTTAGTATATAACTGAAAATTTAAGAATGATGTGGTCTGCCTGTTTCTGCCCTTTGTTCTGATAAACTTCATGATACGGCCTTATTTTCAGAGTGTTAGATGAAAGATACTGTTCTGCTATAGAAGAAAATTCTTCCAGAACGCTCCCTGAAGTTCTTATTAGCATTAACACTTAGATACAACAACAGCCTATTTAGATGTACAAGAGAGTGAAAACACTGCAGGGAGAGAACCTGAAGATAGCCTTTGATGAAATGGAGAAAAGCATGGGAAAGCCGATTTGCTGCAAACCCGAAAAGAGGGGAAGGCACTGATTTGCTTCTACATGTTCCTTTGCCAAGGCAGCAGCTGATAGAATCCAGGGACAGCTCCTGCTCCAGTTTCCACTGCGTGCTCCACAAGTCTTAATTATTTGCTTTATTTCTACCTTGCCTTTCCCCCCAGTAGGCACTCAAAGCAACTTAAAGCATTTCTGTCTGCTCCGTTTTATCAACACAACTGTGAGGTAGGTTAGGCTGAGAGTTGTGTGACTGGCCCAAGGTCACCCAGCAAGCTTTCATGGCAGGATGAGAATTCAGACTTGAGTGTCCAGATCCTAGTCCAACACAATGTATGTAACTAACTGCAGTACAGGAGTTGCTTCCTATAGAATTTTGGACCCATAGGACCTGAAGAGGGTAGCACAAATATGTGCTCAACACTTTATTTCACATGCTCCATGTGCTGGACCTCACAATAGCAACATAGCTCAGTGGCAGACCATGTATTTTTTTGTCCTGACTTAGTGCTCAATTAAAAAAATCCTGGGGAAAGAGGCTTGAAAATACATTAGTACAAGACTGGGGAAATCCATTTGTTATCAGAATATACTGGGGTAAAGGGACCAATGATCTCACTTGGTATAAGACAGCTTTACATGTTCTGTGGCACAATTTATCACTCTCAAGGCAAAAGAACAGTCTCTCCCTGTATTAACATCCAGTTTTTTTCCTACCATAATATTGTTGGGTATCCAGCACACGAATTACATTTTTTTCCAAAGAAAACAACACAGAGCCTTTTCAAAAGCTTAGTCAACAGGCACAGAAAAAGTAAGAGAGTTGTCCTGCAAAAGGAGGAGAGGAGGAGCTAACACTATTAAGGTGTAAGATTGACAAAGTCAGCCAAGTTTCTTTTTTCATACTTACTATTCAAGTAGCCAAGTTAAACAAGACCCAATTAGGGCCTAATGTGCCCCCCACAGCTCCCAAATGTGGGTTTATGGATCCCAGCAGACCCTGTCCTGGACTTAGTTGTGTGGTGTTTAACTTGGCTGTATACATAACTAACCTCTTTTTCTCTCCTGTTTGGCTCCCCTTACACAAATCACACCTGCAGGAGACTTTCCAACTGAAGATATTTTTCTTCTCCTTCTTCCTTTATTTAAGTTTTGATAAAGAGCTTCATAGTCCTAGGTTTAGAATGCTGATATTTCAATAGAAAGCATGAATAAAAGTAGTCAGTCTAGCTCTGGAATTCTGCCAAATGTTAAACAACCAGAACATAATCTTAGAGTATCCTTTTTTCATGCCTCAGGGATTTTCCTTCTTTTATATGGCTTCAGCTTTTATGTATATGTTTAAAATCCACTTTGAAATCTTAATTGTTGGATATTCAAAATACAAATGTCTGGGGTCTGAGTTTCCCATTGAAGCATCAATCACCAATTTGGGTGTTGATATTTGGCTCCAGATAACTGGTTTAAACTTCAGTTTACCTTTTTCCCCTGGTCAAAGCTTGTTTTTATACATGTATTTTACTCAATTTTGCTGAAAAAGTATGCTCTGGTCACAATGGCAATGTTCACAATCTGTGGTATGAAAATTCAACAGATTGTTTGCATCCATTTGCACAGTATATCTGGATGGGACTGTTCGGGCAATTGCACACTAACTTCTTGCAGCTGGCATCCCCACTACCACCACAACCTCTAACTATGAAAAAGCCCATGATTAAAAGAAAAACTCTGAAGTTTTTGAGTTGACAATTAATACTGTGATGTTTCTGTGTGCTATCTGACACCATTACTCTGCTTGCTGACACCATTACTCAATGTCTATTTATAAACCCATTTGTCTAGTCCTGCAGTCAGTTCTTGCCCCTGCTTCAAGATACATACTGACTGCGCATATGCAAATAGTAAGCAATACATCCTTGTTTTCTGACGGACTCAAGGCTTTTTAAAGGATTCGTGTTCAACAAGAGGATAAACTGTGAGTGGTTTTGAGTTCGACAAGAAGGTCACTTTATTGACCTGACTATGATATGAGGGAATATGAGTGTCTTCTGAGGTGACTGAAAATATTTTGCAGATTGTGAAAGGGCAAAAGCAGCTACAGGTTAACAGCATCTCTGATACTCATAACCAAGTCATGACCTGATGATACTGTAGCACAAGCAGCTACTGCACTGATGCAATGCTGCTCAGCACCATTCTCAAGAGAAATGTTGATTTAAAAATCTAAGGTAACCTAAGGATAGCTTCATTTATCAAAAGTAGTTTCACCTGCCCTTGCTAACATACAGAATCTGCATGGAACTGAATATGTTTACCTTTAGGCACTAGGGCCTTTTACACATTCTCAATTTCTCCGTGTCTAAATTCCTGTTTCTTCAGGGGATTTTTTTCAATTATGCACACATTTTGCTCCCTTTTACAGTTGATTCAACATTACACAGCTCTAAATGAAGCGTTTCTCCTTCCAGGTTTTTGCGCTTGACAAAAATTGGTGTTATACTGAATTTACCACCAGAGGGAGCCTCCCCCCACAAGAAACAGGAAGTTAGATGTGAGAAAACTAAGAATATGTAAAAAAAATGTGTGAAAACATTTTTCTTCACCAAAACTTTTTGTTTACATTTTTTCTTTTTATGACTGCTTCAATTGACACCATTGGTTTTTCTGTCTCTGATAGCATATTTGATTTTGATAGCATATTCAGTTACAATCATACATATGTGTTATGTGCTGTCAAGGCACAACTGACTTATAGAGATCCCAGAAAGAGGCTTCGAGGCAAGTTTAGAAGTTCAGAAAAACTCGAATGGCACAAGAGGAAAATTATGAACAGTGAAACCAGTTAACCCTCCTGTTTTTCGGGCCATTACCACCTATGGGCCCCACTCTTTTTCTCCCCTTCTGGGAGTATCTAATAGGAATTGTTGCGGGCATTGTTGTTATTATCTGCTGCATTTTAACTTAACTTATTTAAAACCTATATGTAATTATAATTTTTGTTGTTCACCGCCCAGAGCCCTTCGGGGGTTGGGCGGTATATAAGATTAAAAAATAAATAAATTTAAAAAAACAGTTAAGTAAATTTACCGGCAGCAGTTCATTTCATTTTGAACCTTCTTTTTAAAGAATTTCAGCTAAGTAGAATGCAACTGGAGATATAATTTTGTGGTTATGATCTTCCATGGTATCGTAAGTGAGGTGTTGCTTATTCTGGGATTTTGCAGGATAACTGGCTGAAGGATTTGTGAGCATAATCAATCATGCAGCGGACGATCTAAAAGAATATGAGACAATGTTTCCTGAGAGTCATAATCGTTGGTGAAATCATTGGTGAAATCGTTGAAATAAATGGGACATGATGTTATCTCCCCTTGGTAACTGTAGAGGGGAAGATGTTGAATCATACCAACATAAACACTCTGATTTGGACTAGAGTTAAATTAAGCAGGTAGTTTGCTCCAGATCCATATGATGGTTGGATACCAAAATTTTTGGGTGAGCAAATGTTCAGGTCTGTAGATAATAAAAGTTGACACTCATGATCTTCAAGACATTGCTTGATTTTTTCTAAAATGAATATCTCATTACTCAGTGCCAATGCACTTGATTTTTAGATGTGTAATTTCAGACCAGTGAGAAGGATAGGTATCTTCCAGCATGTGAATTAAAAGGTTTCCTGAATCTTTCCTGAATAATATTTTAACCAGTGTTTAATTATCAATGTCTAGGCATTCAAGGCAATTGAGGAGCAGAGGTGGTTTGCCATTACCTTCCTCTGCAGTGTTTTCCTTGATGGTCTCCCTTCCAAGTACTGACCCTGTTAGGTTTTGAGATCTCATGAGATCAGGCCATACCATGCCACCTTCCCTCCGCTAGTACAATCATAATTCATGTTGATTGCTCCAGTCCAAACACATCGGTGTGGATGGTAGAATGGTAGGTTTTCGTCCATATTTCCCCCCTTGTTTCCTGTCTGTAAGCTCACACTGCTATGACTGTGGAAAGCCAATAGCCATACAGACTGAGCTAATGCTGATTATTTGGAAGGAAGTTTCAAAGAAATTTTTGGAACCGAAGTAACTGTGGATATGATTCCAGATGTTGCCTTCACAGGAACTTTACCAAACATAGATAAAGTACATCCATGCCTGATCGTGATTAGTGCAACCGTTTAAAGTTATATATCATTTTATGTACAAATAAATGACATCAACATTAGCTTGGGTTAAGATGCATTTGAGTTTTTCCACATTGCTCCATAATACGAGATGGGAAATGTAGTCACTTTCAGACAGTTAATATGCTATTTTTTTTTACAGTCTATTTCCTTGTATTAACTTATTTTATGTTCTCATAAAAGGATTTTGCAGCAGTCTGATTCAGAGTTGTGGGTAACTGGCAAGGAAGGAGTCCAGGATGCGATGGTGTGTAATTTTGATTAAAATATGGCAGTGGCTTGACTACTCTGAACAACTTATTCTGGGATAGGAAGGGAAGGAGCATTATACTCCTACTCTGTTGATCCTAAAACAGTAAATGCCATTGCACTGATCCAAGGCTTCCATGAACAGAACCAATTTACAGACACAATTTTACTACCTTCCCCTTCCTCCAGCAGCTCCTGAGCTTGCCAGCAAGCCTGTGCAGAGACTCAAGAGGCCCTCCAGAATGTGATGCAGGAGAAATGCAGCAAGATGGGGGAATTGCTGAAATTGCCTCTTGCTTCTCATGAAAGATTTGCTCTCCTCATGGAGCTTGGGCAAGAATGAGGGAAGGGGAGTTGATTTCCCCCTTCTTTCTGCAGCCCCTTGAATCACATGACATGTCATTCTGGAATGAAATCAACTCCACAAACATGCTTGATTGTGTAAGTAAGGATAAAACCCACTGATTTTAAGAGAACTTTGGGTGACTTCATATATTTTCTTCTTTTGGGTTAAAAAACCCCCAAATGTAAAGAAAAGAGATGTGTGAATACATTTGCTTCCTTGTTTTGTGTTCCAGACCAGAGTGTATGCAATTTTTGACAGTGCTAAGTAGGATTTCAGACTTTTGAAACTTTATCTCTCTAATGAAATGAAACTTCTGGTCTTTCTTAGAAGCATTTCGTTGCCCTTAAAATTCAGAGAGAAATAGCAAGCGAAGTTAAGCTCCAGAATTCATTTTATAGCCGGCAGAAGAAAAACACATTTGGTTTTTCTTATAATTTATACACACTCTAGTGGTCCCCTGAGCACATGCTGGGTGCCTTGTTCATTTCAGAAAACACCGGCTGAAACACTGGGGAAATGTGGCTACATATTAAAACCTCTTTGGGGACATCTCTTTGCAGACTTTCACACTGTGCAAGTTTTCCTAGTGACTCCAGCAGAAGGACAGTACCCGAAGTTAGTGAGAAAGGTCCCTTGTATATTTTTGCTTGCATGCTGGAGGTTTTTAAAAGTGATTCTGTACCCCCTACCTTCCAGTGGCAGAAGTGAAGGCGTGAACAAAAAAGCTGTTATTTTACCTTAGAGATTAGAGGAGAGAAAAGTTCCAGGCTAGAATGAATGAACACATTATGCTTTTGTTGTTTTGATAAAATGACTCTGTGAATCTTAATTAAAAAAAACCCTGATTGCGTACATTTATGGCAACATTGTTAAGGCTATTTCTTTAGTGTTGAAAAAGATCATAAAATGTTTTGTAGCTGTCATTCTTTTTCTTTAGGCATGTGTATATATATATCAGTGAAAGAAGGGCAATTTCTGAAAAATTAGAAATGAGGTCAAGTTGGAGGTCTCACTGTAGTGGTTCAAAGGAGCAAGCATGAAAGATATCCTGTGGCAACTTCAGTAACTGACCTCTAAGTAGGTTCACAGACATCCTGCTGTCTCAGTGAATGTCCATCTCCAAAGTATGAAAATGCATCTGAGATCTACAGTAGTCATTGCTACTGTTATTCAGTCCCATGGTTCCTTAGCATCCCCTGTTAACATACTTGTACACTGAACCATCAAGACACTTTCAGAGGCTCAGCACAGAACTAATCCAGAGACTCATAGTCCAGTGACTGTCCACACATATGACCTTGGCACTGGAGGCCTTCTTTTGAAACAGTTTCATTTGCCAAACACACATGGCTTGGGGGCAGAGCTTACACAGTGAGGCACTTGGTGGGTGCAGGATGGTGACAGCATTGCTGACGTAAGTAGATGGTAGTGGGTGTACAATAGCGGATTTTGAGGAGCTGAGGGAGAGGGGGCAGCCACAGTTCCTCTCCCTCCAGAGCACTTTCCCTGTCTGTGGCATCCATCTTTTTTGCAACAGTGGGGGAGCGGAGGTGCCACTCTTCCTTCTGTCTTTTCATCCCTCTCCCACCCCTGGGGCCACCTCCTGTCCTTCCCTTGGAGCAGCAATGGAAGACAGTTCTGAGGCCCTGCCAGGTGATGTCATCCTTGACAGTCCTGTCCCCCCCCCCCACATGCAAAGGATAGGTCCTCCTCCGCCCCATGGCTGCTGGGGAATTAGGAAAGGGTCAAGCAAGTGTAGGTTGCAAGACCTGCTTCCCACCTTCATCCTGAGGTGTTCACTACAATAGGAATGAGGCTCAGGTGCAAGCACTCTCTTAGCAAGAAGAATCTCGAGTCTGTCCCTCACTTTAACAACAGTTTTCCAGGTCAGTTGACTCCAAACTTCTTGTGCCAGTGTTATTTGGGATCAGAGACTCCACCTGGATCAAAACTGGATAAGGCAAACTGAAGATATTTGGAGAGTGTGGGAATTCTATCATGCTCCTCCCCCAAGGCGCATGCAAAAACACATTCGCTCATGGGGTCACCCTGACAGTCTGCTTAAAGACACTGACAGCCCCCTGACAACCCTAAACCTCCTTAATCCAGTTCTGATATTTGTTCAACCAATATTCTTAATATTGAATGAAACTGGAGCTCATGAGTCATGACAAATCATACAGGATGAGCTCATCATGATGAGCTTCATGATTATGTAGTGCAGCTTTGCATTCCTTGAGTTTTTGTAACTGCAGGTAAGAGTTGGAGGAAAATTGCGAGTGGGCAGATAGCTGTGTACCATTAGCACTTCGGACAGAAAGGAGTAATAATAACCTGTTTCCATTGTCATCATGCTGTGTACAATTAACAAGGGGGAAATCTTTCCTTCGACATCTTACCAGAAAAAGTTGTGATTTCTTTGAAGGAGAATGATTTATGATCTTCTTCAACATGAAGATTCATGGGGGTGGGGCAGGGGTGACATTTCATGACAGGTGATATTCCTCCTGCCTGCCCCATCCCTGCTTTCATCAGCGCTGTCTACAATTCTTTTTCAGCATCCAACAAAAGGTCTGACCCAATGAAAGGCTAACTGACATGGTCTGGGTTTCACTTTTTGACCCGCAGGATTTTACACTGAGGAACAAGGTCATTGGGACCACATCTTAGTTGAAACATCATAATATTCAAGGGCTTGGCTGCTTTGTAGAATGTTGAATAACATTTCTGAATCAGACGTCAAGTTGATCTAAGGAGGATGAGAAAGCAAAGTGCTGTACTTTATCGTAGAACAAATAAACCTCCTAATTCCAAGAGAAGAGATCATGTTCAGGGAAGCAACCCTTGACCCCATGTTGTAATGATCCACTGACACAAGTATTTGGGGAAAGTCAAAACATCTTGATTCATACCACAGGGGCAACTCTTAGCACTCTGACCTAAAGAGAGCATAATATATACCCCAAGTAACTATTGGTCTCTTCACTTCAGTTTGTTAAGGCACCATCATCAGCAATAGAGAAAGAGAGAACAACAGCTAATATATGTTCTGTCCAGTCTTGAAGTGATGACTCAGTAGTTTTGCTTTAATGTAACGCAGAAGGGAATTCTAACACATTGCCCACTGATAATATTTCAGATGGTCCTTGTTTACTGCTTGGGCTCTTTCCTCTGCACGTTGGGAATTACTGGCATGAAATTTCCAACCACCACGAAATACTAGGTCACTATTAAGTGAATAACACTGCCATAAGTAGTCAACTTCTAAGGAATGAGTCCTAGGCAGGCACGGGATGTGGGAAGCCTCTTTACACATCCACAGAAAGATGACAGGAAACTTTGCTTCTGAATGTCAGTTTAAAGCAATTTTATCCTAATCCGATTATTGGCTAATTCAGTGGCAGTCTGCATTACAGTGAGGCTGGATTAATGGGGGCTAAGGTGGAAGTGTTAACCCCCTCAATGTAGGCTAATTATCCTCCTGGGGAGACAGTCTGAATGCTAAGGCAAGCTGCCCTTTCCAAGCTGAACTAATACCAGTTCAAAGAACTTGGTCAATGAGACAAGGAACTTTAGGCTGATCTGCCCCGCAGCCCTGCCCACCAAGTCTTGCATTCATTGAGATCTCTGTATGAGATGTCACTCCCTCAAGGTCTTTGTCAACTTATAAGAAGCAGCTAAGAAGGTCTCTCTTCCCCCATGATTGACTCCTTCAGGTCAGGGAATGTCAAGAAGAAATACAGGAGTAGACAAGCGGCTCTTTTATCCCCACATTTTGACATTCTTTTGGAGAAGTAATGTTCACAGAAGTTATCACACACAGGGACATACATCCCACTCTCTATTTTCTTTGTTAAAACAAGCAATTGGGGGGGGGGGGGCTGCAAAGAAGACTTTTGAAAATTTAATATCTGCTTTTTTCCTTAAGTTATGCACCCTATGCAATCATACTGATAATATGTTTGCAATTTAAAATGACAATATTTGGAGTTTAACTCCAAATGTGCATTTGGCAACATTTAGTGTGAAGGCTGACCACATATCTACTGTAGGCATACTCTCGAATCCCCACTACCATCTTAGCCAGGTTTCAGAACACAAACTAACGGTCGTTTGTGTTCTGAAACCTGGCTAAGATGGTAGTGGGGATTTGACCGGGGAGGTCGTCCCTCAAACCTGGTTAGTTTGTGTTCTGAAACCTGGCTAAGATGGTAGTTTGCTGGCTTGCTGGGATTTTATCTGTTCCACATTCTTCATAAGCAGGTCATGCAGCATTTAAAATGAATCACATTTTGAGTGTATGTATTGATTTTGCACTTGTGGAATCAGTGGCATTCATCTTGCGACTGTATTCATCATGTTGGTGCATGTTCAAAACTTACTGGATTGAATGACAGCTATTTACATACTTGCATTCTGCATAGTAATTAGCTTACCAGTTCTTAGCTGTATACTTTCATTTGCACATTTTTCTTAGCATCTCCCAAAGCCACCACGCCGCAGATCAGAGAAACTGCACGGTTTGCAAATGCTGGCAAAATGCAACCTTTCCTATAGCTTCCCTTTCTTTGCCAAGCTAATCAGTCACCAAGAAAGCATAACTTTTCTTCTGTGTTTTGGAACCTCCCAGAGGAGGCAAGCGGGAAGTGGCAGGTGGGCAGAAAGGGAGGAGGAAGGAAGCCTACCAGGAGGCTCCTTTTTAAACAAGAGCCATGGGGAAACCTCACAGCAAAGCACCAGCTGCATCACAGAAGTATGTGCACAAAAGCCCTACAATTCCAGGTGACAATGTGAAAAAGTTAAAAGTATTTGTGATCCAGATTACAGCAATTTAGACAAACAAGGAAAGCACTTCTTTTGCATGTTAATACTATTTTCTGTCAAATTGACTGGGCAGAAGGCAGGACAGGGAAAGTGGCATATGCAGCGCACATACTCAAAACATTTACAATTTAAAACATATTGGAGTGTTAATTTAAAAAGCATTTTAAAAATTGTTACAGGTGTATTGTAATCCTATTGTGATTGGAACAGACTGGATAAAATATAAACCTTCACGTGGAGGATTATTATTATTAATGTTGTTGTTGTTGTTATTGTTATTATTTCATTGTCAAATATCTAGCTACTTTATAAGCAGAAACTAAGAACCATACTAAACAGCACTATAGCTTGCATCACAGCTTAGATTTCCAAATCTTGGATTAAATCTGGAATCCTATAAATTAGAACTTCCAGTTTAAAACCCAACAATTTCCCATTATTCATTCGTCCCAGAACATTTGAAAATACATGGGCAACATCTGATTATTGAATACATAAAACTGCCTTATAGTGGATCAGACAATTCATATCTCAAGGTTAGTATTGTCTGACTGGTAGAGGCTTTCCAAGGAGGTCTTTCACACCATCCAGTAACTGGCCTTTCTGCACAGCACAAATAAAACATCCGGCGGTTTAAAGAAATTTTATCCTAATCTGGTTGTTGTCTGATTCAATGGCAGAAATGTTTTGGGAAGGAAACTCCCTGCAGCTCCGCCCCCCTCCCCAAGGCTCAACCCAACTTATTTTTAAAACGCTAAACTAGCAATCTTTCCCAAGACAGGTTGAAGACCTTTCTTGCTTGCTGTGCAGAAAGCAGGAAATGTCTTATTTTTCCCACCCAAGTTTAAAGCTGTCACTTTTAGTTTGTCTGCAGTTTGCACCCACCATTTTCTACTGCTCCAAAGATTCACCATGCCACCCTTCATAGAGGTGTTACCAAGGCTGTTTCCTCTGCTTGCACTGTAGGCAGCCACTATTTCAGCTTATAAATACACACATGTACCTTTTTCATTTTTTCATTTTCAGTGTTTTCACAGCCAATTCTCATATCATGTCTTTGTAGTCTCAAAGACACTTAACTGAAAAAAAGGAAAAAAATGACATGTGCATGTCATCAGCAGGGAAAACGAAGTATATTCATGTACTTTGCATGTTGAAATAGAATACACCTGCGATGCAAGCAGCGGAAACAGTCCTTGAAACAAACCAGTTAATCGTAGCCAGCACAGTGAATCCCTAGAGCAGAAAATGGTGGATGCAAGCTGTGGAGAAACTGAAAGCAACAGTTTACAGATTGGGCAGAAGAAAAAACCCACTTTCTCCTCACAAGCTTTATTTGTCTATGGCGGGTTGGCAACCTGCGGCTCTCCAGATGTTCATGAACTACAAATCCCATCAGCCCCTGCCAGCATGGCCAATTGGAAGCCGATTGGAATTGACAATGAAATAATAAACCATTTGGCCATGCTGGCAGGGGCTGATGGGATTTGTAGTTCATGAACATCTGGAGAGCAAACACTTTTTAAAAAGATGTCCCCATGACATCCTATTTGTGTTGTGCAGAAAGGATCACTGATCCTTTGAACTGGAGATGCTGGAGGTTAAACCTGGGATCTTTTACATGCAAAGCAACCACTCTGTCGTGTACCTTCCCCTGAGAGTTTTGCTGAATCCTCCAGTGGTCACATGAGATGTGGGGAGGTGTGTGCTGCATCTGCAAGGATCTTTATACCTGACTTGTCTTCCTAAGTCTATTGTATGGTACACAATTCCAGACCTCTGTGACGAATGCACTTATCCTGCATTCAGTTTACAGGGTGGAGTCTGCCCTGAAAGAGTTAAGCCCTGGCCAGCCCTGATTGGCCAGAGAAAAAAAATGCAGGTACTATAAATAGAGTCAGCGAGAGTGCTGAGGGATTCTTTTGGTCTTTTTGGCTTTTTGGCTCTGTCTGTGAGCTTTTGTGCCTTCGGGTACGTTTTGTGGCAGAGAGATCCCGCCAAGATCTCTCACTGCTGCTGTTTGTTAATAGCTGAGGAAGCTATTAAGACATCTGAAACCCTGAGTCTGGAGGAGAGTGACCGCCACTCAGGTGTTTTGAGGGAAAACCTCTGACAAGTCTAAAAGTCTGTCCTCCACAGTTAACACCAGTCTTGGGAGGCCCAATCCTGTGGAAGAAAGGCCAAATTTGGGATTATGGGAGAGGGAGGCTGTTATGTCAGAATCCCACCGGGCGTAGACTGGGTGTTTTGTTTAGTGGTTAGGTACAGTGGACTAGAGTCTGTCAACAGAGAGTGTAAAACTTCTAAAGAAACATCTTTTCTGAAACCAACAAGCGTAAATCCTCTCAAGTTACCTGAGAAGCCTCTTTTAAGCCAGAAATAAACGTTTTAAGTTTTTGTTCAGTTAAATCCGTTCCAGTCTCTATTTTTGTCTGTGTCCGTGTTCCCAAAAAGAGTGGTGACCGTTTCATCAGTTTGTGCGAGCTATAGCAAAATATATTTTGGTGGCAGCGAAGAAAATCAAGCTAATTAATAGGAAGGTTCCTAAAACACCTGACGGGAATCCTTCCTATAGAGCAGAATATATAACACCCTTACCGTTACAACCTCCACAGGTGCTGTGCTGCAATATAGTCTGCCTCAACATTTTGGGGGAATTGGATTTTGAAATATTACCACTTGTTTTATTTCCCTTTGACTTAGTCTATGCAAGTGTGATTGTTCAACAGATTACAAAATCATTCCAAGCAGGAATGTTTTACCCTTTGATGATGCTAATACTGCTGAATAAAGACAGGAAATTACATCACTGTAGTGGATATCTGTTTTTATCAAAGTTGAAGGTCAAGCAAAGAGAAACTGTCTGGGACATCAAACTTCCTGCCTACTACAAAGCATCTTTGGGAAATCATAGATATAATCCTGAAAGGATTTGGTAAGATAAATATAATTTCCAAGGAAATTAGTATAGTCCTTCCTTTGGTGACAAATGTGGACCCATACATTGCTGATGAACTATCCAGGTACATGCTGTAGTACACAGACCACGTGAAGCTGTTTCTAGTAAGGAGATGTTCTGTTCTTTTTATTTCTGTTTTCATTATATTTTTGCTTCCATTTTTTTTAAAAAAGTTATGTTCATTTCATTTATTATTGATTTCTTCTGGTTTTGCTTGCTTCAGTGGGAAACAGAATTAATGTGGCAACACATAATTTTAGGGTTAACTTCTTCATTTTCAGTAAATTGGAATGGATTTTTTGGAGACTTACAGCCCCACTCAGATCAGGTGAGTGGGCATGGATAGTGCCAGTTTAGTGCCATCCAATTCTCTCCAAAAGACTTCCCCATGGCACAGGAAGCCCCAAAGCAAAAACAGCTGATGAAAATCTCCCCGAGAGGATAATGGAGATACGCCACAAAAAATGTGGCATATCTCCAAGGTTGGTTCTATTGGTGCATGGGGGCTGGCTGCACAGTGAAAGATGACTTAGGCTGCATCCCCTGGTCCACCCCCGGAACTCCCCCAGCCATGCTGGTGCACCTTTCTGCGCTGGTGGGACTAGGGAAGGATGATGGCTTCTGGGTCAGGCTCCATGGAGTCACCTAGTGCCTGCCTGTCTGGGTAGATCATCTCTCTGTCAGTGCGTTTGCCCCTTGTGCCAGTGGAGTGAGCACCCACACCACTGCAGGGCTGTGCTAGCTCCAGAGGTGGGTCTACTCCCCCCCAGGATTGGTCTGCATATCCCTCAACCAAATTTCAGGCAATCGAAAGAGAGGACACCAGTTTTGTGGGCAATTAAAATTCTTTCTTAAATTGGCACTGGGAGACATTTTGTATCTCCATGATGTCTCAAATTCAGAATGTGACAGAGTGCGCACAAGGATATATTTGGCATCCTAAGAAAGGAGGTCTGAATTATGTAGCAAACAGAGGAAGCATTTGACACCACCAAAAGGCTGGCAGAGTGGCTATATGCATTTGGCGCTCCTAGAACAGCAGGCAGCATGGAACAATGGGCAGAGAGGTCTGAATTTTGATTCTGAGGAAGAGAATTGCTATGAGAATTGTTAAGTAGGCACAAGGAAGGTGTTTGGTGCCCCATGAAAGACAGGTAGCATGGTTCAGCCACGACCTTTAGGTTAGTCTGCCTAAGGGTTGGATGAAATGAGTTTATTGAAAAAGACTCTTCCTTGAAAGATTTTTGTTAATTGGTAGAGGCCTTTCTATTTTTTTTTCATGTTACTAAGCTCTTTGGCTAAAACCACATTGATTAGGACTCGCTCACAAAATAGGACAAAGATTGTTTCAATCTGAGTCATAACGAAGAAACCATGAGGGGATTCCACACATTTTGGAGTAGTTTCAGCTGGTCAGCATATTAATTCTGAGTAGTATCTTTCAGCCACATTAAAGGCAATAGAAAGGTTGCCATAATATGCATGTTGTGGGGAGTGTTTTCCCAGATGAACTGGGTCTCTGAGATTTTCCTGTAATCCCTTGGTTATTGGTTCAATGATGAGTTACCTCCTAGGGTCTGATAATACTGTGAAATGTCTGAAACATAAGTTGCCAGTGTACAGCAGTGGTTTCTCAAGATGCAGTTTACCCCGAGGGCATTTAATTAATATTGTTCTTATTCAAGTCCTGACAAGACTCAAGAGAGCCTTGGATACATTAGATACAGTGCTCAGTTTCTATTCAGAGAGCATCATTATAATCAAGCCAGCTCAGATTTCTAATTCTACCCAAGTGGTGGTGGTGGTGGTGGTGTGTGTGTGTGTGTGGTGTCCTTTCCCCCCTTCCAGTCTGTCACAAGAACTACATGAGTAATTTATTAAAACCAAGCTTTTCAGTAATAAAATATTCACAGAAGGGGACTTTTTATGAAAGAGAACACACAAAAAAATTAGATAAAGCATTATCTGCAATTATCTCCCCTTTTGGGGAGTTCCCAGTGAAAAGGATGCTCAAAGAAGGATTGATAACCTCCAGGTGGATCCTGGAGTTTGGTTGGAATTACAAATGACCTCCAGATTACAAAGATCAATTCCCCTGGGGAAAATAGCGGCTGTGGAGGCGGGACTGTATGGCATCCCTGCTAAGCCCCACCCCCACTCAAATAAATCTTCCCTAGGCTCCACTATCCAAATCTCCATTATTTTCTCAGCTTGGCACCCTTACTTCAAGGTAAATGAAGGTGCTGTTACTACAATTCTCTGAAAAGGAAAATCGCCTTTATTTGATAGTCATGCAACAGTGTGAATGAATAACTCATTTATTTTAGAAGCTTAACCTGATGTATGTGAATTAGCACTTCCTAACATTTTAACTCTGGAAACAAGGAACAGGTGTTTCCGACAACCTAGGAAGCAGAACCAGCTACCCTGGGATAAATATTTGGCATATAATTTTATTCAAACCTTTAAAAAGAAAAACAGATATTTAAAAAGCCCCAAACAAAAACAATAAGGAGAGAAGGGAAGGCTCCTGACTGCCTGTGCCAAATACAGTCAACAATTTACTTGGTCTCTAGCTGCAGATATAGAAATAAAGTTTAAGTTGTTTTTACTTATTTTTACTAATTAAGTAGAATCACACTTTTCTTATATCTATTTTCTTATTTTTCTAGCCCTCAAATGTACAAATCATCCGTTCATTTTTGCCTGAAGCAAAAAGTCTATCAGGGGATTCTACTTATCAATAAACTTATAGCCCAACCTTCAGAGGACTTTCTGGAGAAACAGAGAGCAAACAAAACAAATTTTTAAAAACCCTATTGCCAAAAAGCGTTCCTCAAAGGGGGGGGGGGGCAAAAGTCTAAGGGTTGTCTAGGCATGTCCCAGCCCGCTCCCTGGCCTCTGCCGCAGGCCTGAAGACTGGGCAGCCGCCAGCGCATCTGCCTTCTCCATGGGGACAAATGCCCTGGGGAGGGCAAACAAAGTGCTGAAAGGCTTTGCAACTCCCTCAAGAATTTTTGCCACCTCCCCTTTGGGAGGGGCTCTTAGGTAAGTTCTTTTCTCTGATCAAAGCGTAGCTATCTCAGCCAATTCCAATATGTTTACAAGCCATTCTTCTGTTGTGGGTATAGATGAAGTTTTCCATTTTTGTGCATAGTGTATTCTCACTGCCAATGTCATATCTAAAACCAGAATTCCGTTTCTTTTTTCAAACAGTCTGTCCATAAGACCCAAAGATATGCCTCTGGTTTCATTTTTACAGTAGTCTTTAAAATCTTCTGGATTATTGAATTTATTTGTATCCAAATTTTTTTGGCTTTATTAAAAGTCCACCATAAATGGTAAAATGATTCTCCTTGATGTTCACATTTCTAATACACATTTGAAACATTTTTAAATTCCTCTTGAGAAAAGTCCAGTATATCACAATATGTTAACCACCTATTTTCCAACATTTCTTATTTGTACATGGTCTTCTGGATGAGAGCAATAATGATGTTTTCTGACACAACCTTGGTTGATATCTGTCCCCTGTTCTCAGAATGGCACATCTAATATAATGATTTTTAGAATCCTCATATCCCTCTAATTCCAACAATCCTCTATTTCTCAACAAAACCCATTCTTTTAACCAAACCAAGCAATGGACTTTTGCTGTTAAGTGCAACAAATCTCTTGCAAAGTTGTTTGTGTATCGCTGTGATTAATAAAGTCAGTCTCAAAAAAGGTTTCTATAGAAACAGAAAATACTGAAACTTCTACAGCAGCTTAAGACTTTAAAAAGGAGGGGGTGCCATGTGCTGGTGTATTTTTTTTTAAATGGCTGCATACAACATGGCAAAGTGAGAGCATTTTGGCATAAACTCTACGAGCAAACTCCTTTGACTGAAGAATCAAGCCAAAAGTATGCAATCTTATGAGATCAAAAGCAATTCCCAAAGAAACTCAAAGTAACCCAACTTTTTTTGTTTTTTTGAACTGAGAATTGAACAGGAAACAAGTAAGCTACAAAGTAGGGTATGATCTCCTATAATACCTTAACCTGTTCAATAGCGTCAAGACAGGCAAAAGGAAATGATTTATTTAGTGAATTAAGTTGTAGAATTCAATGCCCATGGAAGTAGTTATATCCATAAGAGCAGATGGCTTTAAAAGGGAGTTAGACACTTTGCTTGGAGCTGCTGTTTGTGAGAAGAGACTATTCATCTTGCCTTGCACATGCCCATCCTGCACAAGGTAAGAGAAACCTTAAACAGGATCACCCTGCACAGATGGGGCTCACACATAGTTGCCCTGAGCAAGTTCATCTATAGCAGTTACCACCAGCCAGTCCTCCCTCCAAAGAGGCAATGTAGTGGAGGTAGGAGAATGTCTGGGTAATGGGTGCAGCACTTTCCCCAGGTCAGTTGCCTTCCCAGTCCATCCATGGCAGCAATCAAGTGTTTAGTAAGAGGGAGCAGGTATTGAGCATCATATAAATCTGACATTAGAGAAATCTTGATATATGCATGCTGTCGATGTCATGTTTTTTGGTTAAGGGCATGCACAAAACAGGTATCCTATGAACAGTAAACATTCCAAATCAGTTTCCACAAAATATAAGGTCCTACGTACAGTTTGTGATTTTTAGGTTGCCATGGAAGTTTCACAGAAAGCATCACCAACATATTGTTCATATGCTCAAGTTAATCTCCAGAAAGTTTAGAGTCCTTATCCAGGGTTCCTTGAAGAGTTGGAAATGCTGAAAAGACTGTCATGTACTACTACAATACTTTGCAACTTTGCTTAGGATTATACTTCATGATTTTCTTTAAGGACTGCACTACATGACAGTCTCGTCAGCACGTCCAACTCCGCAATGAACCCCAGACAGGCCCGCCAAACTTTCTGGAGATTAATGTGTACTGTTAATTTGTACTGTCAATCTGATGTCAGTTTACCTAAACCTACTTAAAACTACATAAGGGTGGCCCTTTCTTCATAAGCACATAGAAAGGTGAAAAGGTTGGCTGACCTTCTAGTTCTATGGTCATAAGTATGCCTTTGGGAACCAACTTTTCACCTATAAGAAGAATTCTGTACTTTTGTCCAGAGTAATGTAAGAATCACACTGTTTTAACTTCAAATGGAGTTTCAGGCCAAAACCACAATGCACGTGGAAGGATCAGGACAGGGAAATAGCAAGACGTTCAAGCCATTGTGCTAGAGTATCACATCCTTGAAAGTAGCAAATGGCACAAATGAAGACTTGCTAATCTTATGCATGTGTTGCAGGTTTTATTTCACTGGGTAACACCTGGTGTCTAGTTTTGCCAATCGACTCTTTTTGCTGTTCCAGAACCTGGTTAAAAATGCATAAGAGATGGGACAAGAAACCTACAGCAAAAATACCTTCTAGCTCTAAATGCTGCGCTATATACGTCAGTTTTCAGCTTTTGATTTAGGATAAGGATTTTTTTTTAAAGTCCTCTCTAAACTGAGACCAGGTGCACAAATTACATAAGCCATGTTGGGCTTTCAGTTGTTATCATCAAACAAGCCAATCCAGGGTGGGTTTCAGCCATGCTGGTTCCCCCACTTCTAATACAGCTGAGTCAACAAAGGAAGAATCAGCCAGGAAATGGATTAAAGACCAATATGATGCCTCTGACATGCAAAGATTCTGTCTGGCACTTATGCATTATATATTGCTAAACAATTTTTAATTGCTGAGTTGAAGCAATCCTAAGTGAAATAAAAGGAAAGATGGTTAAGAAAATGTTCATCTAACCATGGTCCAACTTCATCAAAGACTATTGGTAGGTATGAAAAGTACCATGCCACTGAACAGAAAGGTGGGAAGAAACAGGGACTTCTGTGTCATGTTTAAAGTAACCAATGGCATAATGGTGCATACCATACAGAAAGTTTAGTGTGCCTAAAATTCTTAGAGTACATTCCAAGAAACCAGTCAGCAACCTACCTGTCTCCTAATAAAGAAGAAGAAGAAGAGTTTGGGTTTATATCCCCCCTTTCTCTCCTGTAGGAGACTCAAAGGGGCTTACAATCTCCTTGCCCTTCCCCCCTCACAACAAACACCCTGTGAGGTAGGTGGGGGCTGAGAGAGCTCAGAAGAACTGTGACTAGCCCAAGGTCACCCAGCTGGCGTGTGTGGGAATGCACAGGCTAATCTGAATTCCCCAGATAAGCCTCCACAGCTCAAGTGGCAGAGCGGGGAATCAAACTCGGTTCCTCCAGATTAGAATGCACCTGCTCTTAATCACTATGCCACTGCTGCTCCTGTGAACACTGCTTCCCCCTACTTACAGCCTACCTACGATTTCCTCCCCTCTAGACTTCTGTGGCTCTCAGTTCTAACAGGGACCAGACCATCTTTTTTGCAGCAAGAATTTGTAGATACTGATCCAGAGTTCGCTGTTTCTCTTATAGGTCGATTCTGCACTGCAAATGTAAAACAGGTTGCAGTCATTATGAAGTAACCCATTTTCCTTTTTTCCATTCACATGTAAGCCACCTTGAGTCCTTTGGGAGATTGGTGTGGTAGAAATGCAAAATATAAATAAATATAAATAAATGTGGACCGTGCAAGCAGCGATTGGAGCCCACAGAAACAATCCGGGTTGCTTTCATGGCTTCAGACAGAGATTCTTCTCTCTCTCTCTTTTTAACATTTTCTGCAACACACGTGTAGCTATCCAGGCATGCAGAAATGAACTGCCACAGCCATGCCGATCATTCCACAATACAACCAGCTGCACTTGCATAGCTACCCAGATGCAACCTGCAAAAAAAAAGAAAAAGAAAAAGTGGCATTCTTGCAATGACAGGGCAACGGCAGGTGGATTCTCCCTGACCATGGGCAGCATGGTGATAGGGAGGGAAATGAAACGCCTCCTGCCTGGCCGTTCATGTAGCAGCGGCTCCAACCCAGGATTTTTCAAAAGGATCACTAGTTTAGCGATTTTCAAAAATCCCGAGTTGAGGGAAATAAAATGGGGCAAGCTCATTTTGGGGGTGGGACCAGGGCAAAGTCCCCTCCCAAATGGCCTCAAGCTTCCCCCCACCCCCTCATTATGCCCCTGTCTGCTGCCTGCCTATTGCCTGGAGAATAAGACGTTGAATGGTTTTAAATATTTGTTTATTGGGTTTTTTGTGTGAAATGTGCCTGTTGCACTTTTAAAAAAATCTTTGGTTTGTTGATGTGTTGGGGAGCTTCATAACCTAGTGAGGCCTAGAGGTCCTTCAATTGCCTCGAGTTTGGTTTGGTTTCCCTGTTGTTTGTTAAAAGTTGTTTAAGGGTTTGTTGTTGCTGTTATTTTGTTTTGTATTTTTAGGGCCGTGTGTGTGTGTGTGTGTGGGGGGGGTGATTCTATCGGTTTTTTCTAAGCTGTATATCTTGGATGTTTTTTGGAGGGGATTCCTTCACCCCTTCTATCTTTTGATTGGAAACCCTTGGGTTTTTTTCAGAAATTCTTGTAAGGTCAAAGAAACTTGTCTTCTGCTGCTTGTTTGTGTGGTTCTTGGTCCCCCTCCCCCAGTTTAAATGGTTGCAGAGGGGTTTTTTTTTTGTATATTTTGCCCTTGTGCAGAGGATTCTGTTTTTTAAACAGGAATTTCCTTTAGTTTTGTGCATGTGTTTTCTCTGCCCAGTACCAGGGTCCCCCCCCCATCTCTGAATTTCAAGTACTTTGTGTGTGTGTGTGGAGGGGGTATTCTTTGAGTTTTTTATATTAATTCTTTTCTTCTCTCTTCCCTTCATTTTCTGGTGCATGTTTCTGTTTACCAGAAATGCTCGAAGTTCTTTTTATTGTTTCCATAGTGATTGGGGTTTTTATGGGGATGGGTTGCTAGCCTGATGCTCAACCCTCCTCCTTTCACATCTAGACTTGGGACTGGCAATGGAGGAGAACACTTGCTGCCCGATATGCTACTTAGCATGGTGGATTTGATGATGCAGATAATGTTTCTCTGTTGTGTTGAGGTGTTGTGGTGGGCTAGGACATCGCCCCTGTGATGAGACTCTGAAGCTGTGATGGTGCATGCAGTGACAAAGGGAGGGGGAACTGCACCTGGGGTATAAACTGCCCATGCATTGACATGTGCTCGGGATTGTTCATAGGCATGTCTTGTTTCTTTTGCCCTGGGGGAAAAAGGCTGGTTTATTTTCCATTGGAAACAATGGGGGCCTGGGAAGATATTTACTGGAAGATTTTTGTGGGGCTCTGGGGGTGCTGTTTTTTAAGGTAAAGGCACCAAATTTGCAACGCAGATGCTGGTTACTCTCCTAAGAAGAAACCCTGAGTTTGGTGAAGCCTGGATCAGGGAGCCCAATTCTATGGGCACCAAGTTTTTCTCCATAGTCACCAGCAGCTCTGCTGCAAATTTGGTGCTTCTGCCTTGAAAAACAGCTTCTGCCCAGAGCCATTAGAACAAAACATTTACCCAGCTTCCCCTCTGCTCAAAGTCAATGGTGTAATTTTTTTCCTATGGATGCTCAGTGTGTGACATTGGTCCATTAAGGTCTATGAGAAAAGTGCGGTAGAGGCACCAAATTTGCAGCACAGCTGCTGCAATGTATTCTCCTTAGAAGAATCCCCCCTAAATTTGATGGTTTGGGGGGAGGGGGGTTCATATTTAGGGGCCACCAAAGGGGGTACCCCATCTTCCATTGGGAACTCCATTGGATTCCCTGACCCAAGCCTCACCAAACTTCTAAGGAGAGTCAGCTGTCCTATGCTGCAAATTTGGTGACTAACTTGGGAAAAAACCCTCCCAAACCCTGAAAAAAATCTTCATAGACTTTAATAGAGCCATTTTTTTGGGATATCTGAAAAAAGTGCACTAGAAGAGATTCATGGTGTCTAATGATGTATTATGCCCCTCAGTAGTCATGAACAACAGGCTGGATAGTATGGGTTAATTTCGTAACAACATTTAGATAGAAACTTTATATCTGAGATACTATTTATAAAGTTGGTGAACTGTAGCATAGTTTAGAGGGTATGCCTGATGATGCTAGAAACTGCTGGTTCAACTTTCAAGTAGCCTATGACTTCATTGGGGGCTAAAACAGACACATATGCTGTGAGTTCCATGTTCAGCACTCTCACTGCTTTTTAAACTTAATTTTAAGGTTTATCAGCAGTAGGTTTGTTTGGTCAAGCATACCAACTGGCAGAAGGCTAAGGGCAGGTTCATAGGGGGCACACAGTGCTAATGCCACTATTTCACTTTAGGGTACAACCCAGAAGTGTCAATGGGTAGCTCTAGGAATCACCAGAAACTCTTAAATTTTTGGTGGTTCCTGGAGCTATTCTCTGGGTTGCACATGGAAGGAATGTAGTGACATCATTTAAAAAAAAATTCTCCCACTCCCATTCTGAACAGTGAGAGAAGCTGCTCCTTTATAACAGGAGTCCTAGTAAACCTAGTCAGAGCCCATTTGGAGTGGGACCACAGCACAGAGAGAGAGGCGTTTTAAGCCTCCTGCACAGTTCTTATCTGAAATTACTCTGGGGAGCTACTTTATGCCCTGTCAGGGAAATTTTTGTGTAACCCACCCATGAAAGTTTTCCCAGTGGTGCAAATAGCAACTTCCCAGTGCAGTTTCAGCATGGGAAAATGGTGTCAAGGGAATGGCTTAAAGCCATCCTTCTTGTGCACACTTCTTATTTTGAAATAAGCTTCTATGCCCTGGTTGTTGGACATCCAGGGCAACTGGTCAGCCACTGTGTAAAAAAGAATGTGCAGCTAGGTAGACCATTGGTCAGATCCAACAGTGCACCTCTTATGAACTAGCGTGGCAACTTGAGTAGGCATTATCCTAATGGTAGGCATTATGAGGAGGATGTTTGGATCTTGTTCTAAAGAACCTCTCCTTTCATGAAGACATTTAGTTTAATACATTTTAGAATGTGAGGCAAAAGTTGATAATGAGCAGCCTCAGTCTCTCTCCATGGTACCTCTTAGGCCTAGATGTGGGAGACTCCAAAATATCACTGGGAAGTGCTAGACCTTCTTCCCCTTAGTCTATTCTCTGTGGAAGCCCTTCATTCAGCTTCAATAGTCACATCAAAATCATATTTCCTTGCACCATTTGGAAGTTCACTCACATTAATAAGAGAGCCTTAGGGCACTTTCACACATGCAGAATAATGCACTTCCAATTCACTTTCACAATTGTTTGCAAGTGGATTTTGCTATTTTGCACAGTAAAATCCAGCTGCAAAGTGGATCAAAAGTGCATTATTCTGCATGTATGAAAGTGCCTGGAGTGATGTAGTGGTTAGAGTGCTGGACTATATCTGGTGAGATCCACATTTTCTTGCCATGAAACTCACTGGGTGACCTTGGACTAGTGATTTTCTCTCAGGGTAAGATGCTAAATCTGTTGGAAGGGTGATATAGAGAAAGTAAGATATATGCCCCTTGAACCCCTTGGCCGTTTCCACATGGCCATGCTGCAGGGGTGCGTCAGCATAAACAACGCCGACGCACCCCCCCAGGACCGTTCACACAGACGGTCCCGGTAGGGGTGGGGAAGACGGCACAGCCTGTGCAGAGGCTGTGCTGTCCCCCGAACACCTTACCATCCCCTCCGGCCTTCCGGCGTGTTGCACAGGCTAGGGGACATGCCCCCCTGCCCTGCATGACAGCTCTGGAGTCGCAGGGTGGGGGGGCGTGTCCTCTGGCCTGTGCGACGTGTCGTAAGGTCAGAGGGAACAGTAAGGCGTTCGGGAAAGGGGGGGAAATGGTGGCTTCCAGCTGCTGCCGTGCAACGCTGCTTCCGAAAAACCTCGCTCAGGGAGCGAGGTTTGAAAGCAGCGTCTTCGCGCTGCTGAGGGGGGGAGTGAGGGCGGCGCTGCTGCAATGCAGCAGCCCCTCCCATGTGAACAGCTCCCTAGGGTAGGATGCTGTTTATGACCCGTGCAGGAAGGGCCCTTAATGCAAGAGTAGGATAAAAATTGAATAAATAAATATAGTAAAAAATGAGAGAAGCATTGTGTAAGGATGGCAGGTCTGCCTGGTTCTCTCCCAGCCAGCTGGCCTTGACGGAATGCCTCCAGCCGGGCGGCGGGCCAGAATCGGCGGCAACGGACGGCTTATCTTGCTGACCAAGATGAGCATTCCGTTCCCATGAGATGGGCCTGGATGGCCCAGGGAGGGGGAAGGGATTGAGTACGTTATAACCTGTAGTTTGGGCGGGAGGCCTCATTCCTGTCATGTCGTGTGTGTGTGCTTTCTAAGATGTCTGAATAAACGGTCTTATATCCAAAAGCCTTTTATTTCTGCTCTTTGGAATTCCTTACACATTGGGCTCTTCTCTGTTTGTTCTGTTGACTGGTATTAGGAACCAGTCTGCAATATTTTGTTTCTGGTGGCTTTTTTGGGCTCACTGATGTACATGGTTTTAAACAACCCAAGTGGGCTTCAGAGACATCATAACCAAGAGGGCTACTGACTGAGCTCTACCAACCATTCTGCATCTTTTATGTTGGATGAAAAGACAAAAATAACTTTTTATTTAGCTAGTGAGGTTCATTTGAGAAAGTTTGCAAAATGCTATTTAAAACATATTTTCCTTTCTAATGGCTGGACATTAGAATGTTGATTTGTTCCTCAAAACAGTTCCATAGCTGCTCTTCCTAGCCAAACTGGGGCTTGTGTGCTAAATATTTTGGCAGGGAGAAGAACTTTGAGTGCCATTAGAACACTCTTAAATGTGGTCTATTATGCAAGCAGCAAGGCATCCTAAAATCCAGCCTGTGGAGCATGAGGCTTCTGTAATTATCCTACCTGATTTCAAATGCACATCTAAATGAGAATCTCCCAAATGAGGAAAAGAAAACAACAGAGAATTTACAGTGTCAAGTAGCCTAGTAATTGTATTAACAGCCCTTTATAAACAAAATCAGGCTGCCAGCTGGCGCTGAATCCCATAAAAAGCACACCATTAATTTTATGAGGAGAAGTAACCATTTTAGTATTCCAAAAGACTTGGAGTCTGTAAAGATAAGGTGATGGGTCTTTTCTTACAGCTGTGATAGCCACATCTGGAAAACAGGTTGGTGATTCATGCACTGAACCATCAATACCTCAGGGCACCTAAAGAAACTGCGCTCCAGCTTATGTTGATGTAACTGTGACTTAATTGGCTTAATCCAAAGTCTCCAGCAGAACTAGCTGGTGGACTGAGCCGGGAACAGCTATTAAGCCTGCATTCCTTCTACATGTGCTTACACACATGTGCTTAAACAGACCAGCTTTCCAAGCAAAATAAAATGGAATATATATTTCTTTGCTGGCTGGCACCATTACCATGTCTGCTCACAATCTCATTGTATTGCTTTGATCAATGATGGCAAATCTGTCCATTTTTATTAGAGAGAACTGATTTGAAAGCCCTGCACTAAAAGAATGTCATCATTACCCAGTGCTGGGCTTTGGCATTCTTTGCTGGTAAGTGGTCTTCTGTTCCATAACCACGGCTAATATACTGTGAAATTTGCTGTTTATATGATCCCAGCTGATTTGTTAGGTTTTACAGAACAGAAGAGGACTGTGGTATTTCCCCCCTTTTTAATTTAACTAGAAGCAAGTTCTTTAGAAGCTATGTTTTTTCACACCATCAGGACTTACTGACAGCTTTATGAGAGCCTCCAGAGAAGGCCCTGACCTGCTCTCTGCTATGCCACTCTACCCAATGTTAAGCAAATGAGCAGGTTTTCAATTAGAACCTTAGTTTTGCTCCAACATTCCCTGAGAACAAAGCAGCAGATTGGCCTTCCTATACTTAATCACTTTTCCAGACTCCAGCCTTTCGAGGAACCTGGTCACCTGGCTAAGTTCTAAGAAGTTGTATTTGATGTCCACAAATCTGCATGTTGATTGCATTTGAATATGAATCTCTTTTTTTTGTGGGGGAGGATGTGATTAATCAGTGCAATCCAGTGTGCTACAAAACAAAAGGACCAAAATGAAATTAAGTCTCCTGAAATGTCATTTTAAGAAGTTCCATCCAGAATCTCTTTGCAAATCTTGTTCTTTTCCTCCTTTCCCCCCTTTAATAGATCCCCCCCCATAAATGTTTGTACTGAAGTCATTCACGTTCTCTGCACTGCCAACCTCCTACCCCTGGCTGACTTTCAGATCAGTTTATGGGCGTTTTACAGTTTCACATTTGCAGTTACATTTAAACTCCTCATCATCATTATGGTCAGGGGCAGCCAATTCCTTCCTCCTTTAAAAGAGCAGTTTCAATTTTATTTCCTTACCATAAATATTTAAAAATCCTAACAATGCTCTCCAGTTGGAATATATTTTGCTGGTTGAATTTGCTCTGTACTAAAAATGTGCTGGTGCAAAAAAAAAAGTCACAGAGTTCTGTGACCCTCTAGAAACTGTGGATTTGTTAAAAGCCTTATCTCAAGTGAACTTTCTGGGGGAAAAAAACCTAATTTATCGCCTTTCTATTTTATCTCAGAAGTCTTAAGGCAGCTTACAACACAATAATACATAAACAAATAACTACACAGCTGAATTCAGGTCAAAACCAATAAAGAGCAGTGGTACAGCACAGAAAGCAAGGAGAAAAGAAAGCACTATATTACTAAGACCCTGAGAAGATCAAAACATCTTCACTTGGTTCTCAGAAATCAAAATTGCAGGTGCCAGATACTGGATGGGTATTCTATTGGCCAGATTTCACATCCATCATTTACATCCACTCACTTCTCTTCAGAAAGTTGTGGTACACAGATCAGGGTCTCCACTGAACACATTAACAGTTGGACAGGTTCATAGTGGAGAAAATGGCCCTTTACATTGGGCCCTCTGTTGGAATTTGCAGGAAATATATTTTGGCCTGGACAGGGAGGCAGGGAGCTATAGGAGTGACCTGAGGAAAAATCTATGCTTGAGGAGTAAGAAAAGATATTTTTGAGGAGAAAGAAAGTCTTCAGGGGAGAGAACAGCATAGCCTAAGATGGAACCTCAAGAGAGCTGCAGCCTCTGGAGATCTGCAGTGGCAGCAATTGCCCTAAGCGCAGCACCAGCGAAAGCCCATCAAGCTACAGTAAAGACTGAGTGACTGAGCAAGAGACTTCTAGAAGGCTTTAGAGCAGCGGTTCTCAACCTGTGGGTCATGACCCCTTTGGGGGTCAAACAACCCTTTCACAGGGGTCGCCTAAGACTCTCTGCATCAGTGTTCTCCATCTGTAAAATAGATAAATGTTAGGGTTGGGGGTCACCACAACATGAGGAACTGTATTAAAGGGTCACAGCATTAGGAAGGTTGAGAACCACTGCTTTAGAGAGCCATTTACATGCAAGTGGTCTCCTTCACATTCTGTGTACATTCTGTTTGGGTTGGATTCTTGGTTACATACCCATTTTTCCCTTTTCAGAACTCACCAGACTCTTTGCATGGTTTCCGAAACCTGTGAAAGTGTGACTTTTTGTCTTCCTTCGCACAGAGAGTGAAAAGACCAGTGTATATTCAGCTTCCTTTAGGTTTTCCCACTCCTCCCCACCTTCCTGCATTCACAAAGCAGCAGTTCTGCCAGCATTTCAAGAGGGCAATGGAACTTCTTTCTTTTCTTAATATAATACTGTAGATCTATCACAGGCATGATAGACTATCAAAACAGAAAAATAAAAAGCAGCAGCAAAGGTCCCCAAGTAGAGGTAGAGGAACAACCAGAAAGTATGGGGCAGGCAAAATGCTGGCTTGACTTGGCAGGAATGAGCAGGACACTTCCTTGAGTGTAAACAAAAAAATGCAGGAAAACTGTAAGAGACTTAAGAGACTCTTCTCGGCTATTTGGTTCTAACTTTAAGTTGTGTTGTCTAAGTTTGAGTTGTGTGTATGTGTATCCCATTTTATTTTCCCATTCCTCCTTGCTGAATTAAAGCCTACTTGTGTTTTAAGTTCTGTTTATGAATGGTTATTGGAGCTTGGAGGGTCTGGGGAGTTGTTTTGAAATTACATTGTTTTTCCCTTTTGTCTACTAGCCACCCCTGTTAAAAAGTGGGGGTCAGTGCCTGGAGGCACTCTTCTTTCTTTCTTTCTTTCTTTCTTTCTTTCTTTCTTTCTTTCTTTCTTTCTTTCTTTCTTTCTTTCTTTCTTTCTTTCTTTCTTTCTTTCTTTCTTTCTTTCTTTCTTTCTTTCTTTCCCCTTCTTTCATTCTCTCCCCTTATTCCTTCCATTCCTCCCTCCCCTCCCCTCCTTCCTTCCTTCCTTCCTTCCTTCCTTCCTTCCTTCCTTCCTTCCTTCCTTCCTTCCTTCCTTCCTTCCTTCCTTCCTTCCTTCCTTCCTTCCTTCCTTCCTTCCTTCCTTCCTTCCTTCCTTCTCCTACATGATTTCTATAATTTCTTCCCTTAACATGTATTATGCCAAAAAGAAACCCGAGCAGTTGGAACATATGAGCATGAGGTGACAGACTGTCAAGGTAGAGGTAACCAGCTTTCCTCAGGGTAGTTAAGAAAGCAGAACTTGGCTGGGATTCAGTACAGCAGTTCTGAGTGGTCATGGGAACAGTTCTTTGCTTTCCCTCAGATAACTTGTGACTCATGTTCTGTCATTTGGTGGATTTATACATGTGTTGACTCATGAGTCTTAAATACGGATATATGGTATTGGTTGCTTATCATATTTGTTCCTGGTCTGCTAGCCCTATGTTCAAATCCTTCTCACAATAAGATTACAGTCAGATAAGTCTTTTGTGGGACTGCACTCACAGAATTTATGCAAGATGTTTAACCTTATAGCAAACAAACATTTTTTTTATTCAGAGATTCACTGGTCACACAACATTTATAACAACAGAAGACAAATCCGTCAAGGGAGAGAATTTCATTATCACTGTTTCTGAAAACCAGCTGCTGCTGGAAATGCCCAGTGGAAAATTCCTAAATGTCTCCATTGCTCATATACTTTCTCTATAGCATATGGTGCTTTTTCTAGACTAAATGGATTGCTGGATTGCCCATATAGGGAACTTAAGGTGTCCCTAAGAGGAGATAAAAACATAATGCAAGATCCAGTCCATAACAACCTTTAAGTCAATAATAGATCCAAATAAACTTGAGTTCAGTTCAGATCAATAATGTGAAGCCTCCAAGTTTCATTGCATTGGCCTACCCCCCACTTTGCTATGCATTGATTTTTATTCCAAAAAGGAATCATTGGTTTTAAGACATGAATAGCAGACAGAGTCTGGAATAACATTCCACTCCAAAAGGAAGCTAATTGATGTAGTCTCCAAACACCGGACCTAATTCTGTAGTTATGATTCAGCCTCTTCAGTAATTGCTGCGTGTGAAATAAGAGGGCCTTCTCATTTCACACCCCGAATAATATTAACACAAACGGGGGATTTTCTGTTCTATTTTTGTTTAGGCAACACGGCTGATGATTGTGTAAACACTTCCTAGCATAGATTTTTCAGTTTACCGGGGTCAGAGTTTCCCTTGGTAACACACCTCCCCATTTGAAGCGCTACTTCTGTTAACCTCACACATCTGCTAATTAGTGGGTCACTTGCTGGTCAGAGGTGCGCTTATGCTGTGTTTCCTGGTGCTCTGTTGTGTTATTATGGCAACTGTAAATGCCACATGTAACAGACTTTGAGAATGTGTTTGGAACACGAGTGATATAATTAGAGTACATTATCCCCAAATGGAGTATGGCAGCTGACATTCAAGTGATAGTAATAAGGTAAAATGTTTTCCTTTCCCAGAAATAAATGGTCATCAAGTACAAAATTTAGAACTTCCATTTATTTTGCAAGAGAACAAAATACACAGACAAAACTAACTGTAATAGCACAGACTGCAATGCTTGGGCGAAGCCAAATGGACAGCCACATGGAAGTGACTGCCATGTAGAGCAATTTAAAGACACCCCCCCCCCCATGGCAGCTGTTTGCTTTCATTGGCCTTTCCTTCATTTCCCTTTGATAGATATAAAAGGAACCATTTGCAAATCTCCACATCTGGAAATGTGGAGTTGTGAGGAACAGGTTTTTTTGGTTCTGCTACTAAAGAGACTGCCTTTCCTAATCTCTCTCTCTCTCTCTCTCTCTCTCTCTCTCTCTCTCTCTCTCCCCACACACACACATACACAGCTTAGTGCATCACTGATGCTGGTGAAGTTCTTGCACTACTAATCACTTAAAGGGGTTATCTATATATATAAAAAGCAAACAGTGACTTTGTTAGTCACTCCCTAACGCCAAAACGGCTGAACGGATCGCCCCCAAATTTTCACATGATGTTCCTCCCTGTTGCGGGCAGGTAATGGGACCTTCAAATCGCCGAAAGTCTGTACCTGAGCCAGGTAAAATGTCTTTTCCTGGCGCAACAGGCCATGAAGCTGGCTGTGTTTAACTGTCACCCTTAGAATGTTCATGCAGCCTGTCTGTCTGTGGCCTGAGGGCTTGGTATGAGGGCTTAGAATGTTCGTGCAGATGGGCAGAGATGAGCAGTGGAAACAGTAAATAGGTAACACTGTTAGGTAATACGAGTGGAAGTGAAACACATACACACTTTGCCGTGTGAGACGTCAGATGGGGTTCCCCCCCTCACAGACAGGAAACTTTCACTCTCTGTGCCTCACCCACTGCTACCACACAATACACATCCAACTCATCCTCACACACCTCACTCTGCCCTCCCTCACATCCAACCACCACTTACCCACTTCTTCACCCATATTCGCCACAGCTCTCTTTTACTAAAAGCGAGCTGGAGTTTGCCTTTTTCTTCTAAGAAATCTCCGGGGTGGGGGCAAACCAACACTACTGGCTCCGCTTCTTTTGCACATGGCCCTTTAAGAACCCAGAGAGCTGGCCTCAATCTGAGCGCCTCACCACCCTGCCTCTGCTTCCTGACTGGGATAGCCTCCTTGCCCCAGTTCTGCCTTACCCAAGCCAGGACTGTGCGTGTCAACCAGCCTCATGGACAGCGGGATTCGCACTCTGGACAGTTCCGTTGTGGAATGGAAAGGGTTACCTAATACTGAAAAACAAGACACCACCATATAACGATGTGCATTGAAAAGGAAAAGAGGGATTCCATTTGACCACCCCAAAAGGCTATTCTGCGGATCATTGGACTTGCATGGACATCTGTGTGGGTTGCGGACTGTGATGAGAAAGACAATTGCCACAGCAACGCGTGGCTGGGCCCCGCTAGTAGGTAAATAAAAAGAATCCCACCACTGCCCGCATTCAGAATCCACCAAAGGAGAGAGGGAACCAATTGTATGGAGGGCAGCGGCATGACCAGTAGGAACCCTGGAAAGAACACACATCAGGGGGCTGAAAGGAAGCAAATAGGAGTCCCCTCATAATCATGTTCCCTTTCTCCAGTCAGAAATGGTGAGCTTGCATTTGCACATATGCTACAGACACCAAAAGGAGTGGGGGACTAGAGGGACAAAGTTCTGGGTTCTATGTCATTCTTAGTCCTGGGCTATAAAGCCAGCCTCTTTATTGAGGTAGAAGGGATACATAAATGTGACCCTGGGCCAGTCACTATCTCTCTGCCTAAGCTACCTCATGGAAATGTTCTGAAGACAAATGTAAAGGGAGGCCGTTTACATTGCTATGAGATCTTTGAAGGGAGACTGAAATAAGGAATGGAATAGTGGAAATTGTGTAGAAATAATTAATTGTTAACCTACTCATGCAAATGGCAAGTAGTGTACTTTGTTTTCAGATGATGCTTGGGTTAGGTCTGGGCAATAGTCCCTCTAATCTTTCCCTACTACTTAGTGGAACTTTCCAACCACTGAGTGGAACCTGGGAGAGCTTTCCCTGTTGGGCAGCCCCTCACTGGGTATGGTGGTCTTGGCGTCACCAAGGCACTGGAATTGGGGTCTGATTTGACTCAGCCTTTGCAAAGCTTTTGCTTTATTTTATGACTGTTACTGGAATGTAGAAGAAAGTGAGTTTTGATTTGGTATTTGGCACTCTGGTATTTGGCATTTAGCACTCTGGTATTTGGCAATCTTCAATATTTCCTGCTGTCTATGAGAATGAACCACTGTATCATACATGGGTAACAGAGAAACCCACTCAGTGGAGTTTAATATTTAGTTATAGTTTGTTCAAAGAGAGTAGAGAGCAAGCAGAGGAGAATTCAAATCTTTTGGAGGACGAATGCATAACATTTAGAAAGGGAGAGGATGAAATATGAATACTTGACTAATTTCAGGAAGACCCCTGAGGTAATAAACTCAGGCCATGAATCCTGTTGGTTTTGTGGACCAAATTGCAAAAGGAAACAGATCTTTAGTCTGTATCCCACTCCCCAATATCCTGCTATTAACAAAATCCATTTCAAAGAAAAGGAAAAGCTACTCAACTTTTTAAAAAAGAACTCTGCCATCTAGAGCTTTTCAAATCACAGCAGGCTTAAAAGTCTACAAACATGTCCCATGCAAAAGATAAAGAATAGGTTATTGTAGTCAAAGGAGAACAATTTCAGACTGAAGTCTCTTAGGCAGCTCAGTCAGACACTGATGAAAATATTGTGCTTTTCCTGTGGACAACTATGCCATGGAGGAATAGGCATATATTGAATTAGTGAAACTTGTATTGCCAGAGAGCTGGTTCACTATTTTTTGCCCTAATCTTCTGTTTGAAAGGTTTACTGGAATATAAGAAGAGGAGACATACTTTATTCACCCACTAATATAGAAACCGGTGCAGTCTCCAGGTCAGGCAATGACCACTCCACCGTCCATGCTAGGCAGCAAATGAATGTTGTGCTAGAATATTTCTATTGTGTTTAAACTCTTTATATCCTGCCTTTCTATAAAGACCAAGGCTGCTTACAAATATCACTTTAATTGCCTGCCAACAAAACACAATACATTTCCAAATGAAAAACTGCCTCTTATTTATTTGTTTATTTACTTTATCTGCATCCTTCCTTTCTTCCCAATGGGGACACAAAGCAACTAACATCCTTCTTCTCTCCTCCATTTTATCTTCACAACAACCCTGTGTGGTAGGTTAGGCTGAGAGTATGTGGCTCGCCCAACGTCGCCCAGCAAGTTTTCATGGAAAAAAACAGGCCTTACAAAAGGCCAGCAATCTTAGTACTTTTCAAACATTGGACAGTCAATGAAAATATCTGGGAATATGCAGAGGCAGAATGTACTTCACTTGGAAGGGAGAAACTGTTGCAAAGAAAATAACTGATACAAGTATTGACTAAGATTGCCAGGTTCTCCCTAGCCACTAGTGCGGGAGCCACAGTACCATCCTAAGCAGAGTTATGCCCATTTGACACATTTACGGGATTTAAACATATAACAGTGCCATGCTAGGCAGAGTTATACTCTTCTCAGTCCATTGAAGGCAATGGGCTGAGGTAGGTATAACTCCATACAGAATATTCTGTTAGGTACCCATTTTTAAAGCAGAGAAAAAGGATTCCCAAATAATGATAACAATTATGCTTTATTCCTCTTGCTCTATCTACTCCCCCCCCCTTTCAAATTGTTGTGTATATGATGACAGTGATCAACATATACATTCATGGAAAACTCACTGAATCATTAGCCTCAACTGGTAGTGATCAATCAAAACTCAAGTCACACTGAAGTAGAAATTTGGACAACTCAGTAATGGACTGCACTTTTGACAATGTGTAGGGGATGGTAAAATGTCACAATGAGCAAACTCGGCAAGAGATTTGCCTCATGAGCACATTTTGTGTATTAGCTAATTTAAAGTCAAACTAGTGAGACTCCATCTTCCCTTCAAAATTCTGTAGGCCTAGAGCAAAGAGAATCATTATGGGATTAGTGGGTCCCTGGTAGCTGTTACAAAATAGATGCCTGGTATGTATTATCTATTTCACACACTCCTTTGGCTCAGTTCTTCATTTTGTTGTGGACAAATGGCAGCCATATATTTGCACTGCACCTTTTGCATTCACCTCCGTCTCCTGTGACAGCAACAGCATTTTACTATGCAAAAGACAGGTTTCATTCTTCACTTTAATTACATTCAAAACAAACCTGTCTACCTAGTTATCCCAGGTGCAAAATGAGCTCTTCATTTGCCAAAAAATAATACACGCATTTGCTTAGCAAACACAATAATTTGCTAATAAAATGCTACCTGCCGTTCATGTACACCCAACTGCAAAAGGCACAGCACATATTTTAAAATCTGAATGTGTCAAATATCTTAGCAATGGTTACATGGGAATTTCATAACTGGTTAAACGGTACCTATTGCTTCATCTAGCCAGCTGGAGGGATTTCCAGGAGGAAATGTGATACAAGAAAAGCTTACAAATCTCAAATTCCTAAAGGCTGTGTGGAATTTATGCTGATTAAATGTGATAACGGTAGCCCTGAACTCATCTCCTGGGCTCTGTATGATTACATCTTTCACAAATAGAGAAAAAGGCATCTTTGAAATGCACTGAGTTGGTAATCCATTACTCATGATGTCTTCTTTCTGGCTTGACTCACAGAGGTAAGAGGGGAAAAAAGAGAACAGGCAATGAAGATACACAAAGTAACTGGCACTTCCATTGATTTGAAGGCTTTGGTGCTGTATAAGATTGATGCTAAAATGCCATAAATTGTAATTTGTTTCTGGAATTGATGAAATCATTCCCAGAAAAGAAAATGGTATCCCGGAAAATGTCAATGTTTGGAAATAAAGATGTGCAAATTTCATGTGCACTGAACTAGTACCTTAAAAAAAACAACAATATGTTTAAAAACATTCACAGTCAAACACAAAATTATGAAAATTCACCAACTGCCGTCAGTGGAATGTTGGCATATCATTTGAAGGAATAAGACAAAACCATATGAAAATGTGACACAAGAATTAGTGATCTTTGAAGACAGTAATGACCAATATACCATTTTGATGTTTTAATGTTTGCTGAAATGCCTAATAAATAGTTAATTTTTTAAAAAGACAAAGCTGCTTGGTGCATAATTGGAGGTGCCATTTATGGCTTGGGAAACTCCTAGAAATTTGGGGACAGCACATGGGGAAGATGGAATTTGGGGTCGGAAGTATGTTGAATGGGGATGTGACGCCATAGAATTCACATTCCAGTGGAATTACTCCCTGTAGTCTTCAGTTTTAATTCTCTGGAACCACCGGAAGGCTGACAATCCAAAATCTGTTTCAAGTTAAAGTCTATTATTCAGAGTAGCGTCATTACTAAGAAGAGGTGCTGCTTATGGAATTTCATCTGTGGCATCCCATGGAAATAATGAACAGTCAAAAAACAAAGCAAAGGTAGAGGAGAGTTCTAAGGCATCTGTGACAAAAGTGACTGAGTCTGCATGTGCATAGTTTTATCATAAGGCAGGGGTCCCCAAACTTTTTAAACAGGGGGCCAGTTCACTGTCCCTCAGACTGTTGGAGGGCCGGACTAAAAAAAAATTATGAACAAATTCCTATGCACAAATGATTGTAAAATGTTTGATTTCACCTTTCAGCCTTTCTGTCATGGTCTATTTTTAGAACAGTGACCAAAGTATGTCAAGTACAGGGTGGGCTCCAAATATTGTTGGGGAGGCTGTGGAATACCTTCCCCTGTAAAAAAAAAAAAGCAGAACTTTCCCAATGAAGCATTCCATCTAACCCAGGATCAGGTATCTTCCTGGGTTCTTTCCTCCCTAGCAGCCAGCGAGCGATCCGCCAGCCTGGCTGATGCCAATGTGAGTGAGGTGGAACAGAAAGCCTGAGAGCAACACATGGAGTAGCTGAGAGGGAAGGGCGGAGCAGGCGTTGCCACATGTAAGGTTTCCAACTCTGGGTCAGAAAATTCATGGAGATTTGGGGGTGCCATCATGTAATTGCAATCAACAGCCGTTGGGGCCGGTTCCTCCTCTCCCTTGAGCCCCCACTGCACATGAATGGAGCCATCGCCGCCATGCCTGGTGGGCCGGATAAATGCCTTCAGGGGGCCACATTTGGCCCCCGGGCCGTAGTTTGGGGACCCCTGTCATAAGGGATCCATTGTTCCTTCACGTGTTTTAATGTGTTTTATGTCAATATAATTTATTTGTTTAGAAATTTTCTATGTCACCTCTTTGGGGAGCCTGCTAAAGGTGGTTTAAAAAAATAAACTACTTAAATAATTTATAGTCTTTCCGGTTGCATCCTGGATTTCATTTATAGACTGTCCCCCAAAAGTGTATGAGGAATGTACAAAGTGGTGATGTCAAAGGGGTTCAGTGATCCTACAAGATAACTTTCTTATGAACAGCATTGCCAGTGTACAGGTGTGGCTTAGAGATCTCCCAGAAGTAAAATTTGTCTCTTGTGACAGATATCAGTTTTCCTGGAGAAAATGGCTGTGTTGGAGAGTGGACTCTATGGCAATATACCACATTGAGATTTCACCTCTTCCCAAACCCTCCCTCAACAGCTACACTCCCAAAATATCCAGGTATTTCCCAACCCAGTTTTGGCAACCCTGCAATACGGAAATTGCTTTCTATTTCCCCATGATCAAGCTTTGTTGAGATGATTGCATAATAGAAAAAGCCAAAAGGTCTGCTAAAGTTTTAACATATGAACCCAGTATATTCCCCTTGTTGTGAGGGCAGGAAGATTGGTTTGCAATATTCATAGTAATGCCCTGGAAAATGGCAGGAACTGTACTAAGCTAAGCTTCTCCAGGTTGGTCTTCCTGTGCCTTCTTGGGCACTGGCCCACAGTTGTGTCTATGTGACAACATCCTTTGCAGCAGCATAAAGCAACAAAGAATGGTGAAAATTCATATCCACAGATTTATCTACTCCATGCAAAAATTAGATAGCATTATCCTGAAAGAAAAGAAATAATGCTGTGCAGAATAATGACTTAGGTGGGAAAGGTAGCTCTGAGTAAGGTGAGAAAAGTTACAAGCTGGGCCAATGGCCAATCTGTAGGCCTTCCTTCCCAGTTTCCTTTTTGCATGGTTTGGTAGCATGTCTCATAATCCCTTTCTTGTAGGATTAGTAGCAGAAACTTCAATTTCTTTTTTACTGCTTATGACCCTCCACCCACTCACACAATTAAGCATAACCCAGTCTGTAATTGCTGGACATTTTAACTAACTGATTTGTTTCCCAGGTGCTTCCTTATTTTTGCTTTGTTCCCAGGTGCTTCCTTTTTTAACCTGCTGATGCTTCTTGCGAGAGCAACCCAACTTCTAGCCCTGCCTGCTGGTCCACCTGCTGTTTCCAAATTGTTTTTTCAACTTCTCACAATGAGTCCTATTTAAGCTGTTTAAGAGGGTATTTAACTCAACCATTCAGCAAATATATTTGGGCTCCGTTTCAGTGCATACAAATTCCAAGCGGGAGCAATATCAAGCCTAACAGAATTGCCTTTGTCTGCATCCCTCTTTCTGAAATGGTGGCATCTTTAACAGAACTATTTAAAAATGCCTCCTAGGACCCCAAAGGAAGCTCATCTTGGATGCAGCATCTGGTAGTGTTTTCACTAAGGTCCCAAAAAGCCAATCTTACTGAGACTAAAGGAAATCCCATTACATCTATAGTGGTGATTTAGTTAAATAGGGAGAGAGGATTCCATCCTTAAAATATCCTCCATGAATCCAGCAGTTCTTTGCAGATATTTGTCATGAGACTTTGCTCTCGGCCACTAAGGGATCTTGTGCCCTTACCAACAATTTCCTCCTGCAGTTTGATTCCATGCCATTCTCTTTTTCCTTACACAGATGGTTGGGGTTTTCAGGTTTGCAAGTAGGGAAGATTGCTGAATGGTCTTTAAAAAATTCAAGACAGTCACATTTGCAGCTGTGTGAAAGATGTCTAGTCAGATGTGTTCATTCATTCATTTAAAACATTTATATATCACTTTATTAGCTACCTATTTGAAGCAGCTCACAACACTTTCCCACTGTTTTGATGGTGTGTCATATTCCAATGTTGCTTTCCTTCATTTTGGATTCTAGATCCTGAAATCTCTACACCCCCAATTCCTTCCTTCCTTCCTTCCTTCCTTCCTTCCTTCCTTCCTTCCTTCCTTCCTTCCTTCCTTCCTTCCTTCCTTCCTTCCTTCCTTCCTTCCTTCCTTCCTTCCTTCCTTCCTTCCTTCCTTCCTTCCTTCCTTCCTTCCTTCCTTCCCCTGGTTGTTAGCTGGGATAAAACAGAAAACCAAACTAACAATTAAATCGCCAATACAAAAAAAAAAGAAAGGGGGCGGGGGAGCAAATTAGCATGTATATAAAATTAATTAACAAATAACAAGACTGGATAGATTCTCTTTTAGTTCTTCATCAGATCCCTTAAGGAAACTTTTAGATGAACAACGCTCCAAAAATGTGGCCTATCAGGGTGAGTTACAGGGTGTATTTCCATGGAAAATTAACATTAAAACAATTTCAAGATCTACCATTGCATTTTGTACTGATCCTAATAATTTTGTCTGAAATTTAGCTCTCCTATTTTAATAGTGTCTCTTTAGCTTGTTGGGCCAGGTTTGTTTGAGTTATTTGCGTGGGGTGGGAAGGTGCACTCTGATGTGGAACTGACCTCTGTAATGTGTAATGTGCCTATTTTCACCCCTGGCCTGCAGACAAAAGTGATGAATTTGGCAAAAATACAGTGGGTGGGGGTTGGTGAGGTTTCTCTTTCTTGCAGTGTAACCCTTTTCCAATTCTAGCAAAGTGGGATTTGAGAAAGCTCCAGTATCTCCACCACGTTAGAAGAAATGTGAACAGAACTGAACTACATTAATTGGACATTGCTGCAGAAGTCAAAGATTCGCACAGTACCAGGGACGTAGGTATAGATTTTTTATGGGGGGGGGGTTCGGGGGTGGGGCCACACCTCCACTCACCCCTAGGGCATGGCCACGCCTCCCCAAGCCCTGCCCCTGGCCTAGCGCTTATAAAAGCAGCTCTCCAAGGTCGGGGATGGCAGACTCCCCTGCCCTGCCCTCCCCTGCCCCTCCCCTCTGGGCAGAGGCATAGAGGGAAAATGGAGCCCGATGCAAAATCTGAGTTTTGCCACCCCCGGCAGCCGCTGTGATGCTGGAATCCACCCCCAAACAGCATCACTTTCAATGGTGTTTAAACTAGAGAGCCCAAATTCTCCTTTTAAATCCACCTTAAAGGGAGAATCTGGGGTCCCCAGTTAAACAACATTGAAAGTGATTCTGTTTTGGGGTGGATTATCCCCCACTCTGAAACAGCATCACTTTCAATGTGGTGTAGTGGTTAAGAGCAGGCGCATTCTAATCTGGAAGAACTGGGTTTGATTCCCTGCTCTGCCACTTGAGCTGTGGAGGCTTATCTGGGGAATTCAGATTAGCCTGTGCACTCCCACACATGCCAGCTGGTGACCTTGGGCTAGTCACAGCTTTTCGGAGCTCTCTCAGCCCCACCCACCTCACAGGGTGTTTGTTGTGAGGGAGCAAGGGCAAGGAGATTGTAAGCCCCTTTGAGTCTCCTACAGGAGATAAAGGGGGGATATAAACCCAAACTCTTCTTCTTCTTCTAAACTGAGGACCTCAGATTCTCCCTTTAAATCCATGCTGAAGGGGGTGGATTTAAAAGGAGAATCTGGGGAAATTTGGGGGGTGTCTGCTGTCAGGGGTGCAATTGATAAGCTAGAAGCACCAAACTTTCAAGGTATCTTTCGGAGTCTCTCCTAATGATACCACACAGGTTTAGTGAAGTTTGGTTCAGGGGGTCCAAAGTTATGGACCCTCAAAGGTGTAGCCCCCATCTCCTATTAGCTCCCATTGGAAACAATGGGGGATGGGGGCACCCCCGTTGGGAGTCCATAGCTTTGGACTCCCTGGACTAAACTTCATAAAACCTGGGTAGTGTCAATAAGAGACTCCCCTGATAGTACATTCCAGGTTTGGTGAAATTTGGTTCAGGATGTCCAAAGTTATGGACCCTCAAAGATGTAGCCTTCATTTTCTATTAGCACCCATTGGAAACAATGGAGGATGGGGCACTCCTTTTGGGAGTCCATAGCTTTGGACCCCCTGGACCAAACTTCACAAAACCTGGGTGGTATCAGTAAGAGACTCTCCTGATAATACATCCCAGGTTTGGTGAAGTTTGGTTCAGGGGGTCCAAAGTTATGGACCCTCAAAGATGTAGCCTTCATTTTCTATTAGCTCCCATTGGAAACAATGGAGGATGGGGGCACCCCCTTTGGGAGTCCATAACTTTAGACCCCCTGAACCAAACCTCACCAAACCCAAATAGTATCATCAGGAGAGTCCCCCAAACAATCCCTGAAAGTTTGGTGCTGCTAGCCCAAACAATGCGCCCCCTGCAGGCCAAAAACCAAAAAAGCACTAAAATGTTTTTAAAACCCACAAACGGAGGGGCGGAGCTTCGGACATGAATGAGGGGTTCAAACCCGAGAACCCCCCTTACCTACGTGCATGCACAGTACTTGAGCTCACACAGATAGCATACCCATCTCCCTGTCTGCTATTGCTGGGACAAGACCAAAACATACTGAACTGTCAGACTCACCATTGGATCCGGGACAGAGGCGTAGCGAGGGGGGAAAGCGCCTGGTGTACTAGTGCATCCTCCACCCCTGTCCCACCCTGGAATCCCCCCGAAATGCCCCCGGAACGCCCTCGCCACACCCCCACAGGGGCACATGCCCAGTGTGTTGTGCACCCCTCCCCTGTCCCCTTAGAGCTATGCCTCTAATCAGGGGTTCTTCTGCTGTTTTGAACATGCTTGGGATTAATTCTATATGATGAAAGTGGCATTTGAAAAGGCACAGCAGCTGTTTCAGGGTAGAATCTGTCCTTCTCCTTTCTAAGACAAGAGGGAATAAAAAAGAAATAACTGAGAATTTCCTAATAGTTCTAGACAACATACACCATGCTTTTGAGTTGGTAAATGCAAACTAACTGGATTGGGGGTCCTTAGTTCCTTTCAGTAACAATGAATCTGCCCATCTCCAGGTGGTACTGCAATCTCATCAACTTCTCAGCAGGCTGTCTTGGAGAGAGGGGCAGGGGGAGTCAGAGGCCCAAGTTCTAATTGACTGTAAAATGAAAATAAAAATTGCCTTTGACACGGGCAAAGCACACACATTTGCATGACCCTACCTTGCTCTCAGGGAAAAGCTGCCGCCCCCTCCCCACACAAACAATTCCATTCATATTGGCCTGGGGAAGAAGTAGAACAAACTCAAGGACCACATGGTTGTATTCTTCTGTAATTATATAGCGTAAAAAAACCCTCAGGTAGTCATGCACACCACTTGTTTCTCCACAGCACACCTTATTGTCAAAGATTTCAAGACCTTGCTTATCTAATAAGTCCTTTTGTGCTCATGGTGCTTGCTGCATAACAAACATTCACGTTTGAGACAAGGCTCTACTTCTGAAAGTCTGAAACTGATGGTAGGGGCACCGTATGATCATAATGAGTGACTAAAGAAAAGAAAGTGTGTAGTTTTCATATGGTACATCATTCCTGAATTTGCTAAGTCAATATGGGATGATAGCTATGAGAGACCTTCAAATGGGGAGATAAAATCTTTGAAGGATACTCTGCTCAAATGTGTTAGCTGTTTCACTGATAAGGTCACTTTTTATTGAAGCTATTCTAAAGAAGTGACCAGGGAGAAGAGATCACAAAACAGTAGCCTGTTTGCTTAGCAACCAACAGCCACATATTACAGAGATGGTAGCCAGATTTTTATTTAAGGCTTTTAGCTCTCATAAGTAATTTTACCATCTTCAGAATTTGCTTTGATTTTTCTGAATCTGTTTCATTTTGTGTATTGATGCCATTAAAGGTCTTGTTATTTGTTGTTGTATTAGCTGTTTATGATAAATAAATGGAGCCGCCATCTGCAAAAGTAGAATGTGTTTGAATGACAGATGCAAGGAGGGCAGACAACTGGGAAGGCTATTGGCCTGTGTGACCTGCTTGTGGGTATCAGAGGGCGTCTGCCTGATCACTATTAGGAACAGAATGCTAGACTAGATGGATTTTTGTACTGATCTAGTAGGGCTGCTCTTAGGACAACTGTAACATTCCTTTCCTGAACAACTTCTGTATTTCCGCCCAAAAAGTTGTTCCTTAGCCTCACAGAAAACAAACAAGAGTCCTGCCAATGTTAGCCTGGCAGGGAAATTCTGAACTTCACGCTGTAACGAAAATACTGATACGATCTATCAGAAAAAGTTTCAACTAACTTTTAAATCAAATAAAAGCCCTCTTGGCATTCCTGCACTAGCAGCAGATTTTTTCCCAGCCCAATTGAAACAGACTGCTCAACAAGCATTTATAAAGGCGTAGAGAGTAGACAATTTAATTGTAAAGCATACTGGATCTTGTTGCCCTGCAGATGAAATCATGGTGCCTTGAGACTGACAGAAGTAATTTGTAACATAAATGGGAGCTGCCTTAGAGTCAACGTGAAATGTGTTTCATGTCCCTTTGCCAGATTGTTACTGGATCCAGAATGACTAACCCCACTGCAGTGATTCCAGATTGCAAATGTAATTGTGCAAGCACCTCTCAAACGTACGTGCGTGTAGCTCTCCTGGCCTCATTTAGAAAGGTCAGGGCATTAAAATTGCAATTTGCAGATTCACAGCCTCTAAGCACAAGCTGCCACCTTTGCTGGAGATATCTTTACAGCTGGCAGGAGCACCTGGCTGACCCTTTGCTTTGGGCCACTCGACCCTGAAACCTGCTGATCGAAAGGTGATGAGATGGCAACCAGCCCATTGAACTGTAATGCTGGGCCATCATATGTTGTCTTACAAACAGTGTGATGTGTAACAACCTTGCCTAGCCTGCTTCTGAAATTGATAGCAGGGATATGCAAGCATAATGTCTGATGGCGGGCGGTGGGGAGAGGATCAATGACTAATCCCAGCAAGGGAAGTGTCAAAATCATATTTACAATAAGCTAAAGGAATAGGCCATAGCAGAAGAGGTTAAGCAAAACCAACAAGGCTTCTAGGCCTTTTAATCTTTAGTAAAGAGGGGAAAAACAAGCTGCAGCATATAGAACATTCATTTAGTGGTCATAGTGGGTTTGGTAGTTATAGTGCTGAGGCTGAGGAGACAGCTCTTGGGGTTAGGGTGCAAGGAATATTCCAACTTATACTGCTGAGTGCACCTGAAGATGGAGGGGAAGATTGAAAGTAGGTGAAGATAAGTTGTCATCTATACTCTTGGAGGTTTGAGGGAAGTGTCTGGGGATGGAAATGGTTGCAGGGAAGGGGAGAGTGAACTCAGTGGGAATATAATGCCATACAATTCACCTCCCAAAGCTGCCATTTGTTCCAGGGGAAACTAATTATTGTAGTCCAGAGATCAATTGTAATTCCAGGATAACTCCAGGCCTCACCTTGAAGTTGATAACTATAGCGGGCAACTGACCTTCCAGAGTTATGGCTGCAGTACCAAACAGGTGCATGGCTTCTGGGTATCTACTGGAGCCTTGTATAAGCATGAGAAGGCTCCATATTCAATACTAGTGACTCCAACACTGCATGCATGCATAAGGCTGCAAGGCCTGGCCCTGGTAGCTCAGTCAGTTAGGGTGCCTGTCCCCTAAAAGTAGAGGAGGTTAGAATATTTCCTGCATTTCTCCTTACAAACTATTGCAGGGGGGCACCCAAGTGAAGCTCACTGGATAACCTTAGTTTTGTAATACTTGCAGGCTGACCACACAGGATTGTTATGAAATAGGGTTGCCAGGTAGCCCTTGGCAACTAGCAGAGGATGAGCGGCAGGGTTGTTAGATCCAAGCTGGGAAACTCCTGAAGATTTGGAGAGGAGCATGGGGAGGACAGGGGCCTCAGTGGTGCACAATGTTATTCTGCATGGCCAAAGAGCATAAATTGGACCTTTTGACTCGGCTGGGTGTTTTTTTTCGTGACCTGTTTTTCTTGGATGTTATTTGGGGGCATTTCTTTACCCCCTTCTTTCTTTCTTTTTTCTTAGAAATACTTGTCTTCTGGCCTGGGGCAGGGGAAAGACAAATAAAAAATCCTTGTGAGACCTGGGGGACCGGTTGTATTCTCCTGTTCGGTTGAGTGTTTCTTCTTGTGTCTTTGCAGTTTGGTTGGTTTGGTTACAGAGGTTTTCTTGTATTTTTATCATCATCATCATCATCATCATTATTAATTATTATTATTATATTTATAAACTGCCCTCCCCCGGCAGTTTTCTTACCCTTTTATTTGTTTGGGAAGTTCTGGTTTTTGTAGAGGTTTTTCGTTTATGCATGTGTGTGTGTGCTTGCGCATGTGTAGTTTCTCACCATTGTTTCAGGGAATTTTCTTTGAGTTTCTTTCTTTGGGTTTTATGGTTGGGGGGTCTTTTTAGTTGATTATTCCTCATTCCTTTTTCTCCATTTTCTGGTGGTTGATTCTAAGTTTTTTCATGTGTTGTGGTGGGCAGGCCTGTCTTTCCTTCATACATTTACAGGGTATTGTGGTTTTTTTTTGAGGGGATCAGTTCATTGTTGTTTTGTTGAGTTGGGAGAGTTATATTGTTGTGCTCCTCCTCATAGATTCCATTCAGGCCATTTTGATATTGTAGTTGGGAGGTTAAAATGTAGGCTTGTTTTTATAAGGGTGTGCTCCTAATTAGGCTTGTGATACATGTTAAGAAAAGTCAATTATCTTGTTTGCCAAACAGTTAATTAGCATAAACTAAACCTTTGGGATGTCAACTTAGAGTTTCATTATAATTGAAGCTGCATACATAGAAAATTAGACACTCAGTTCAGGCAGCAACTTTGTAGAGGAGCTCTTCTCAATTCCTTTATCTAGAACTAGCCCCAGAGCCCACTTTAACCTGAAATAAAATGAGATCTAAAAAGGGGGGAAGGGCCAGACAAGAATCTGCTGCCCAATTCCTTCTCCCTCCTCCAGGAACCTGCCCCCATACCATTCTGCACCCCAGGCAGACTTAACAGAGAGCCCCAGTCTCTGTTGTCCAGGTGGTTTTTTGTTTGGGTTGGAGGAGGTTGATGGAGGAATGGGGAGGGGGCGGGGCTGGTGGGAGAGCTGCAGACCTGCTTCGGGGTGGGGGTTTGGAGAGGAGGGGGAAGCAAGAGGGCTGTTGGGTTGCTGGCAGGGAGGTCAATGAGTTGGGTGTCAGGGCTGGAAGGAGAGTGGCAAGTCTGGGTTAGTCTGGGGCCTAGGAGAGACAGGGTATGAAGCAGGAGGGGTTTTGTGTGCGTGGTCTGGGAGAGGGAGGAAGCATGAGGGCTTCTGTCTGGGAGAGGATGGGGTGGGGAGAGTGGGGGGGGCTTTTGGCGGGCTTGTATGGAGAGTGGCAAGCCATCTTTGGCCCGGCAAGTGCTGTGGCCGACTGTAAAGGTTTCAATGGTGTTGATGGTAAAGTAACCTTGAGTGCATTCCACAGGCCGGGCGATGGGCCAGCTTCTTCGGCGGAGACTTTATCTCTGCGCGGGAGATGAGGTCTCCGTTCCCATGGGAAGCAGGAAGGGGGATGGGATGAATAGAGTTATAACCTGTGCTTCTGGCGGGAAGTGTCATTCCTGCCACTGCGTGTACTTGAGCTTTCTAAGATGTCTGAATAAACGGTCTTTTTCACCAAAGAGCCTTTTATTTCTGCGTCTATGGAATTCCTTACATTGTGGCAGGAATCCTAATTCATCTATATCTCTAGTGCAGTGGACTCCGTTCCCGCATGGAGAGGTTGAATGTTGTTGCGTGAATAAAGCGGTAGCCCCAAAGAGGGTCTCGACCTTTCCCTTCTGGATCTGGAGGAACCGGGCGGAGAACGGGCCTCTTCGGTGACTCTTTCCCCACCTCGCATCAGCACGAAGTCTTCCTTTAATTCGCTGGAACGTAGGGACGGACGACGCACTACATGGGGACTTACATGATCGCTTAGCGCTGTCTACGGATCGAAGCCAGATCGGATTCTACCCGCTGTGGATTACAAACCTCAGATGCAACCTGTCATGGAGGAGACGGCCTGACCACCTTCAAGGCGGCAACCCAGGAGTCCATTGAACGACTTCCTGACTCGGTGATTTTGGTGTGATGCTCCTAAAGACCCGCCGGCACAGCACTGGGGCCCGGCCCGGCGACACTCGGGACTAAACCTGATTGGGAGGGGTATCCATCGCTCTTCCAATCGACCTCCCCTGATCTCGGCCAGCGTCGCGACCTTGAGGTGCTCCGGAGCCACCGTGGCTACGTTCTCCGATGTTCGCCCAGACGCATCGGCGAGTCCGAAGAAAGTTGCATTCCCAGTCGTGATCTGTTCCCTCTCCCATCGGTGAGAGAACTGGGATGAGGAAGTGGGCTACCGCGATGCCCAGAAGCATGGAACCGTGGAACGCCAGCTATGGGAGTGAGGAACGGGCACAGTTGCAGCAAGAGCGCCAAAACCGCAGAGGGACCGGAACAGCAACGCGAAAGAAGTCCAACTCGAAGTTGGACTGCGCTAAAGATGCTTCCAACGTAATATGCGCAGAATCTGTCAGTCCATGATAAGGTCCTGAACACCTATAGACTGGATTTACAGCGCAACGCCGAAAAGCTGCTTCAGGCCTTTACTCGAAAGTGAGCTTCCACTGCTATTAAACGGGATCTAACTGGCTAAATTGAACGCAGAAAGAAGCCCTGCATGCTAATTGCGATACCAACTTGAAGGAGAGAGAGCTGGCTGCATTGAGAGGAACTGAGAAGGCAGCAGACCAGGAAGCCCCAAGTCGAGTCTATGCTGTTACTAATACTGCCGCCAGAGGAGCAATCAACGTTGTTGGGTCCTACCTTAAACGCCAGTGGCACCGCATTGATTCCACCCCGATTCGCCCCTGTAAATCGCTGCCCAAACTGCTCAACCTGCAACCTGCCGCCTACAGCCGTGAGAAAGGGTTACTATAGGGCCCCGATATCTGCCCGCTTTTGATGGGACCGCTTCCAAACTTCCCTACTATTTTGCCACTTGATGCCTACATGGAGGACTATGATGATTTATACCGTCTGAGCTGCGCCGATGGGACATCGGCTCAGTCCTGGATGTTTCACCGGTTTGTGCACTTTTGATTTGCAAGATGAAGACTCCCCGTGACGTGCTGCCCGCGATTCCTCCAAGCCTTAAGAGCGCTGCTTTCCAAGATCCGGCCGAAAAATGAGGCTATCCAAGCACTCATCAAAACTATTCAGCAGGGCAACCGAATCGCTTGCAGAATTTGCCCGCCAATTCAGGCGGGCGGCTCTGACTCTCCGAGTGTAGGCCTGAACGCATATGAAATGCTATCACTTCTCGATGCTGTTGGACGGCAAGCTGAAACAGTGTTTTTAATTCGGGTTCCTCGCAGACGGTTGCTGATTGGGTCCAGTGGGGATCCCAGGTGGCGCTTCCTCGCTGGAATATCGCTGCGTCGGGAGGTCGCTTTAATGCTCGGTTTTCCTTCCGCCACTGCTCTTCACCAAGACAGTTTTCCAGCCGACCGAAGCCCACCTTCTGATACGTCACGACTGATTGTGTTCAGTACTGCGGAGGACCAGGTCATCTAGCCGCCAACCGTCCAAGAAACAAAACCAACCACTCCAGCCACGCCAAGACCCCATCTGCTGCCACCACGCAGCCGGGCCGCCTCGACGGCTCATCTGGCGCTGCCATCGGCGCACTCCAGAGGAGGGGAAGCAGCTGTTTGCCTTCAACAGCCCCGCGGACATAATAACCGACTCCTGACGCGGTGGAGTAAAGGCAGCGCCCCATTACTGTCCGCTGCTTTCAGCCAACCTCGCTTAAACACTGGCTGCATTATAGCCTTCGCCCTGTATTCGGCTGCTCCCATTGTTGGCCGCGGCCCTTGCAGGTAAGTATATTGGTCTGGACCAAATTCCCCTGGCTCCATACCATTCACCACCCAAATGGACGGCAGCCCCTTTGGGAATACATGACCGCCCAGTTCAAAAACATAAACTGCTCCCTCCTCACCACCATTGGGAGAAAATTTCAGTTTTATTTCTTTACCAGTACAAACACTCCATAGTTTTGGGTATGCCATGGTTATTGTCGCAGAACCAAAGTTCATTTGGAAAGAACGGATTCAGAATTCACTGGACCTCCTATGTAATTACGAATTGGGAAACCCAACTTCTCCTGACACACCCTCCTTGGCTTTCATCAGCTTATTGCTCATTCTATTGGCATCCCATCGGGCGCACTACGATCTAGCCAGAGTTTTTCAGGAGCAAGAATGCCATCAGTTGCCACCCCATAGAGACACTGACTGCAAAATCGCTTATACAACCAGGTCTTTAACTGCCCAAAGGTAGACCAATCAGAGTGAGTCCCAATGAGGAGAAGGAACTCGTGGCTCTCTTTGGACAATGGAAGAACCCATTTCGGTTCATACTTTGCTACTAAACACACACACACGCTGCCTCTGCTTTGTTTGTAAAAGAAAGATGGGTCTTTACGTTTTGCACAGATTATCGAGGTCTCAATGCAGTCTCCTGTCCAATAAATATCCTTTGCCTTTGATCAAGGACCTTTAGATGACCTCGGGCAATGATTTTTTACTAAATTGGACTTGAGAGAAGCTTACTACAGGGTCAGGAATTGCTGAAGGCTATGAACACTTGACTGCTGCTTAACACAAAGTTTGGACAGTTTGAATACTTGATAATGCCATTCTCGGTTAAGTGGGGCCCCCGGCTTCTATGGCCCTTTATCAACGGTTCTCCATGATTTATTGTACAAGGAGTTGTGGTATACTAGACAGACGCTTTTAATTTATTCACAAAACCATAGAAGAGCATGAAACATTGGTTCGAGGTATTAAAACGCTTTGTTCCTCGACAACTCTCTTTGCCAAACTTCCAAATGCTAAGTTTTCACCAGACCTCCATTGGACTATTTGGTTACCGGATCTCGCCCGAGGGTTTGGAAATGGATCCTGCTAAAATTGACGCCGTCCTCCAATGGCTCTGCCCCCCACCAACCGAAAAGAACTCCAATCTTTTCTTTATTTTTGGCACTTTATCGCGGGACTTTTATACCCCAATTCGAACTGACCCTCTTCACAGACCTCTACGCATTAAGCGGGTAAAGATCCACTGTCCGCCAAGCCTCGGGCCCCTTCTGGTCTGGAAGAGTGTCAAACAGCCTTTCAACTCTTAAAGTCTGCTTTTAACACCAATCCCATCCAAAGCACCCTGACCCAGATCTCCCGCTTGTGGTTCACGTGTTCTTCGACAAAGCACTGGGCAGCCCCTGTTGCAGAAAAATAAAAGATGGTAGGCTGGTTCGCGGTGCTTATTTATCCAAGAAATTTTCTGGTGCTGAACTCAACTGGACTGTAGGATAAAGAGACTGCGCCATCAAAGTATCTCCACTTGGCGCCACTCGGCTAGAGGGGCTAAACACCCTTTCAGGTTTGGTCGATCACCAACCTGGTCAGCTTCTTTCCACCCCCCCCCTCAAGATGTCTCGCGAAAACAACTCCGGCAATGCATTTCTCGCTTCTTTACAGTCCATTTTTTTCCCCGGAAACTAATAACTGGCTGGACGCCTTCTACCCGGAGGGGTGGAGCTGCCTTAATGACATTCCACGCGACTGTTCTCTCCCTCCCCAACTGGGGCTGGCTGTCACCTCGATCTCAAACGCCCACCCCTCCTCCACCATCTTGAAGCCCTGGCTTCCCCTTTCCCAAGTGGAACTCGAGGAGGCTGGACTGCACGAGCCTCCAGCGGAGGAAAGTGACTCCCCAATTGCTATGCTTTTGAGAATGGAGTTTGGCGGAGGGGAATACAGGCCGCACCGGGCTAGCAGCTCTTGAAGCTCGCCACCATGCCCGCCGGCTGGCTATTTGGCTTTCGAAAAACTCTGTATCAGTCTGGCCATTAAAGTCTTCTGTGGCGCGAATGCGCAAGGACATTATATGAGTATTAGTTGTTGCTCGTTTGTGTGGTAGAAGCCAAACCATCCTTGAAAGCCCCATGGGCTAAGTTGAAACTCTTCTCCCGTGGCTCTCCCGCCTCTTGAAGTTTCATTAATATTCTATGGATTTTTATTACAGATTTTAAGTTCGGAAGTCATGGCAGTAACACGGGATCTTATTTCTAAATAAGCCTATTTTATTCCCGTCCTCCTGCCTCCTGCTTCTGCTTCTCCAGCCTCCAGTCAAGGCTTGTTCTGCCATTCCCATTCTCAACCCAGCCCTCTGCTGCCTGTGTGTCACAAAGCTCCTTTCCTGCCCACCTTGGCCTAGCACCTGAGGCACCCCTGCCGCAAACCCCTGTGTCTGCCTTTCTGCCCACTCTGCCCAACAGCGGCTGTGCCCATGTGCTGCTGTCCCCCTGCCTCCTCCTCCCCCCCCCCCCCCCCGCCCTGCCAAGCAGCCAGAAGTTTCAACAATGAGCCCCTGTCCCCCATTTGTGCAGTCCTGTCCCATGCCTCTAGAAACACCTCAAAAGTGGTTTCCAAACCCTCCCAAAACCCAGACTGGACTCCTTTCAGATTACTAGTGATTAATGATGTCACTGCCTGGGATTAGATTTTGCTCTAATCCCCTCTTAGGCAGGCAACATTCATCCTGCTCCATTCCAGCTTGCTCAAGGAGGCCCCGCTCATGCCTGGCACGCAACGGGCTGAGAGGCCCCCACCTAATTATTATTGATGGCTACAAGCACTAAATTGGATCTATCCCGGACTCTTTAATCAAACGCACATTTAAAGCCCTTTGGTGATATTCCTCTTTTGGTATAATCAATGGGTTTGTTCCCAAAATATTGACTTCAATCTCTTATTTCTGCTTTCCAACGCCTTCCTGGGGATAAACCCAAAGGCCTTTAAGGAGGCAGAATGTAAAGGGTTTCAATGGGTGTTGATGGTGGGGCAACCTGAGTGCATTCCACAGGCCGGGCGATGGCCAGCTTCTTCTGAGACTGGTCTCAAGGCTGGAGAGAGGCCATTCCTGCCCCATGGGAAGCAGGGAAGGGATGGGATGAACAGATGAACTGTGCTTCTGGCGGAAGGCCATTCCTAAGCATCATGGTACTTGAGCTTTCTAAGATGTCTGAATAAACGGTCTTTTTCACCAAAGAGCCTTTTATTTCTGCGTCTATGGAATTCCTTACACCGACTCATTCATGGGTCAAGTAGGATGGCAGGAGGGCTTTGGAGGGTGGCCTGCTGGCTGCCATGGTCAGCTCGTATCTGGATCTAGTGGGAAGGCAGGAGAAGTGAGAAGGCTTTGGAGGGCAGCCTGCTGGCATTGCCCCGATGGCTGTCATGGCCAGCTTGTGTCTCATTCAGGTGGGAAGGCAGGAGAAGTGGGAGGACTTTGAAAGGTGGCCTGTTGGCATTGCTTTGGTGGCCACTATGGTTGGTTCACATCTGGGTCAGGTGGAAAGATGGGAGAAGCAGGAGGACTTTAGAGGGTGCCTGCTGCTATAGAGGGTGGCTTGCTGCCCTTTGTCAGTGGTCACCACAGCCAATTAGCTTCTGGGTCGAGGGAGAAGGCGGGAGGCGAATTGGCTGGCAAAATGAAGCCTGAACCAATGGGTGAGCAGACAGTCCTGCTTACCCATTGGCTGAGGGTTTGTCGTCACAAATCTGATGGTTCTTTTTAGAAGACTAACCTGCAGCTATACTGTAAAGCTGATGTATCTACATTGAAAAACAGTCCATGGAGCTTCAAAAAATTCCCATTTAATGCAGCCAAAAATTAACAGGTTTCCAGAAAAAAAACTGGAAAATCTATTTACCTGCATGGGTGTTTGACTTTTTCCAGCCTTCCTACATTTTTTTTTTTTGGGGGGGGGGGTCCAAAAAATCAAAATCTGAAAGATGCCCCCCTCAAACCAGAATGGTACATCCCTAGTTCTGAAAGAATAGTGACCAGCCCAAGATTGCCCAGCAGACTTCATGTGGAATAGTGGCGACTCAAATCTGATTCTCCAAATTAGTGTCTGCCACTCTTAACCACTACACCACACATTGTTACTGATGAGGTGGAAGAGCTGAGGCAGGGAGATAATAGCATGTTTAAAGCTACCTAAAGAATTCATGCCTAAATTGAGACTGAAACCAGGGATTTCCCCAATGCTCAAGTTATTTCCTAAACCACTTAAGGGACAAGCTATATCTCCAGTAACAAAGTACGTGCTTTCTATATTGAAGCTCCGTAGTTCATTCATAGTACCCTCCTCTAAAAGATGGGAAAGGAAAAAAGTCTGACAGGTAAGAAGGCATCTACAAGTGTTCTTTCTAGCTCTCTCAACCAATTGGTTTGTAAAGCCAAGATGTATGGGGATGGCTTGGAAGGATTTTAGCAATGCCATCCTAAACAGTTACTCCTAAGTCTGCTGATTTAAATGGACTATATAGGGTATAACTCAGTATACAATGGCACTGCAAATATTCTGCTTTGGTAGCACATCACACCAGGGTCTGAAACTTTTCAACTCCCTGTAACTCATTATTTCCCATTAAAAAAAACATTTTGGCAATGTAAACCCCAGTTTTCACTTTAATTGGCATGATGTTGTCCTGCAGCTATTCCAAAGGTGTGATCATTTAGCAAAATGAACAAACAGCCATTTAAATTGGCACTTACCCTTGAAGCAAGGTCTACAGAGTAGAGAACTCACGTTCAGCTGCAGCACAGCAGTCAAAAACCCATGAAAACATGAGACAGATTGCTCTCAAGGCACCCCAAACAGACCTTTTTGATTTTTATTTACTGTTGTTTCAGTCTGCATTGAGCCACTCCCATGGAAACAGCCCAAGATTCCACAAAGAAATTCTACAATTCCTTATTATTCACATTTATACACTAGCAAAGGGATAATTTCCCTTCTAACCTAGTGTTGGGGCGTTGTTTTTTTGGTACAATCAGATACGTCAATAAACAGTTGATGAAAGCCCCTGTTATTTAATGTATTCAGTAACTCTAATCGGTTCATTAGAAATTTAATCACTTTCATGTCACCAGCTGTTGTGATGGAGAAAAGAGCTGTGGCTAATTATTAGCTATTTTAGAAAGCTAATATTAAATTTCTAATATGCCCCTTGTGGCCTTGACTCCATGCAGTTTGTTCAGCCACAAACATGTGTTCTGGCTCTGAGAATGGTCAGGAATTCCAAGTGCAAAAGCTTTGGGATAAAGTTAAAAGATTTCAGCCAACGTTTTAACTGCATTTTGCAAGAGATACACATGTACACATTACTGGCATCTGGTTGGCTGCCATTAAAAAAATGTCCCAATAGCCAACTAAGCAGTTACTAGATAATAGGCAGCCAATGGTAACTTGTCAATCCATCTGGTGTGCTTTGCCAAGATGTCCCTGTTGCTCCTGCCAAGAAATATGGTCTGGCAAGATGAGATGGGTGCTGTTTACACAAAAATGAATCAAAGAGGATGCAATATTTATAAAACTTTACAGAATACTTGGGGCTATATTGGGTGAGATCCTTCTTTCTCAGTATCAGCTGCCTGGCAGTAGTGAGTACCGGATGCTTAAAGGACATGTTCAAGTGATGAAGTAATTTTTCTCAGATATTATTCAGATACACCTTTTCGTTATCAGAGCAGGGCTGCAATGCAGATCAAAGCAGTTAAAAGTTCTAAGGCAACATTACTACCAAGTAATAGGAGTTCTAGCTCCACATAGATAGAAGCCCATTGTACCAACAGTTAAAAGTTTATGCTATCAAACTCAAGATTTATGGCTGAAAGTAAGCTGTGATTGTAGTAAGACTCTGAAGTTGTATGGGGAGGGCTCACTGGTAGAGCCTCTGTTTGGAATGCAGAGGGTCCCAGGTTTAGTTCCCCAGCATCTCCAGATAAAAAGATCCGGTGGTAGGTGATGTGAAAGACCTTCACCTGAGCCACTGGAGAGCTGCTGCTGGTGTGAGTAGGCAGTACTGACCTTGATGGACCCATGATGTGATTCAGCACAAGCAGCTTCATTTGTTCATGAGTTCAGTCAAGCCATGGGCAGCTAAACAGAAATTTATCTGATTCGCCTCTGATCCGGCCCATTGATGGAGGTGTATCAAGAGATGTGGGTTGGGGGCAAGGCTGTTCATCTTATTTGCTATACAGTTTGAACCTGGTTCTCATAGTAAAAAATTCCCCTCTGAACTTAAAGATGGATCTTGGAAGATTTTTTTTTTTGCCCAGCCTTTTTAAAGCTACACATTCCAGGGTCTATCATAAGCCCTTCCATTGATTCCTAAATATTTTAATTAATAAATATGCCTCACCTTGCTGTTGCCGTCATAGTGGCTTACAATTACAAACTAAACCCCATTAACACCTCCCCACCTCAATGCCTTCAATTTTGATCCCTTTAAAAGCCCCAGCAAAGAAAATGGCCTTAAAGCACCTCCTAAGGCCGTGGTGGTGAACCTTTGGCACTCCAGATGTTATGGACTACAATTCCCATCAGCCTCTGCCAGCATGGCCAATTGTAGGGGCTGATGGGAATTGTAGTCCATAACATCTGGAGTGCCAAAGGTTCACCACCACTGTCCTAAGGGCTTCTGTGGATGGTTCCTCCCCTGCACTTCCTCAGACAGTGTGTTCCACTATGGAAATGGGCCATGTTCTAGTACAGTGGTTCTCAACCTTCCTAATGCTGCGACCCTTTAATACAGTTCCTCATGTTGTGGTAGCCCCCAACCATAACATTATTTGTGTCTTGGTTCCTAAGACCATCGGAAATGTGTGTTTTCCTATGGTCTTAAGCGACCCCTGTGAAAGGGTCGTTTGACCCCCAAAGGGATCGCGACCCACAGGTTGAGAACTACTGTTCTAGTAGATGGTCTTTCCTATGCTTAATGGTTCATCACATGGTTTATTCTTTACCACTCCAAAGAGCCAAAGCATGACTCTAGGGTAACATGGAAACCCCCCCCCCCCCCCCGCTTAATTCATTTGCTGCAGATGGTGAGAACTTTCTTCGCTCAAATAAAGACACAACAACGACAGGCTGGAAAAGGATTGGGCCGCAGCCCAATTTATTAATATATATTTATCAATAACATGATCAAAACTTCAACTATATACAAAAGGAAGCTGGGCGGCAAACGGGTCGCACATCAAGTATCCCAATCTCCATTGGGAACTGTCGAGAAGGGAAGCCCCAGAGATATCACTCCGGCTTCCACCCTTCCCGCCTTTGCTGAGGAGACGGGCACCGGCTAAGCCCATGGCCGCCTACCGGCCCGCCCTCCTCTCCGTGCTTGCTGGGGTGTCGGGCACCGGCTAAGCCCATGGCCGCTTAGCGGCCCGACCCAACCCCACTCCCTGGGGTGTCGGGCAGCGGCCCGGCCTGCCGGCCTGCCAGCCTGCCCGCCCCACCCCCGGCCCTTCCACAGGGCACAAGCCTGGGAGAACCTGCCGGAAGGCTCGTTTTCTCCCCAGATGTGCGACTCCCGTTGCCAAAACCCACCACGAGCTGCCCCTCTTGCAGCTCCCACCCAAACTTCTCAAGCCTGAGCCTGTCTGGTCCTCACCAATTGGAGGAGGGTGTACCGCACAGACTGCAGCCAGAGGTCCAAGCCCCACCTGGACAGGTGGACACCGTCCGGCTCGTACAGTTCCTTGTTGTCCTGTGAAATCTCTGAATGGTCCGCCACCACTCCCCCAAGGGAGAGCACCACTTTGGCGGCCGCTTTGTTCACCTTCCGGGGAGCCCTGTCCACAGCCGTGGGGTCGATAGCCCCCCTCCAATGCACCCACTGGAGGAGATCGGACCACACCAGAGTCATGCCCAGCCGGTGCTTCGCCAAGCTCTTTAGTGTAGTGGCCACCGCCCATCTCAGTTCAAGGCCCGACCTGGCCGGGAGTTCCTCCTCCCCCAGGTGGACGACTAAAATGTCCGGGGTGGCCAGTTGAAAAATATATTCAATCAGCTTGCACTCAAGCTCGTCCCACATCATGTCCCCTTGCCCCAACCAGGTGATTCTCACGTGTGCCGCAAGTCCAAGATGCCGGGCCCATTCCGATGAGCAGGCGTAGTCCCCGGCTTGATTGATGATGCTGTGCCCCATGACCCACACCTGTCGGAAAACAGTCTGCGGCGTCCTTGGAGGCACTGTGAAGAAAATTAACAGGATAAGTGGGGGCGGATGTAGGCCCGAAGTGCATCCGAGCGCCACCTGCCCAAGGTGCGGATTTCATCATGGGCCCTGCCCTCCTGTGCCGCAGTAGTGGCGGCCCCTATCCTGAAGGAGTGCAGACCGAATTCAGCGGCTGGCAACCCAGCCCGGGCCAGGCAAGCTCTCAGCACCGCCAGCATCTGGAACCTGGTGAGGGGGGACCCATCCTCATGCACCAGGAGCATCCCGCCTTGCCGTGGCCTGTGGCGGAGCCAAGTGGTTAGTGAGGCAAGGGGGCAGGTCACATTGCCCGGCAGAACCGGCATCGTGACCCAGGCACCGTGGCCCTCCTGATCAGTTTTGGAATGGGCAAGCCATGCATAGACCCTATCCCCGGACAGGACCAGGTGCCGTCTCTGTAGCACCGTGTTCGACAGCTGCTCCCTGGTGGGGGCCTCCAGCTCCCCCGGCCTGAAAGCCCCGTGATGTGCCAGGTGGAAGGCGGCTGCAAAGAGCAAGCGCTCATAGCGTGAAGCGCACACCTGCCGCAGCTCCCCCGTGACTGCCTGTAGCACCTCCCTAGTGATGGGGCGCCTTAGGTCCCTTTGACTGGTGCCCGCCCGCCGCCAGCCTGCCATGAGTCGGCGGACGACGAACGTTTTTGTCACATCCGGGAAGCCAGAGATCCTGCAGTAAAATGCGATCCCCACCAGCTGGACCCCCATGGATCGTGGGTGCATCCCACGACCATGAAGGTGGACTAGGTACTCGAGTAGGAGGCCCATGTCCACCCCGCTGCAGACCGAGCGCTCTGTAGTCACTGCATAGTTTTGGAAGTCGCGCACGGCTCTGTCATACTGTCTACACGTGGCCGGTGCCAACGAATTCAAAACACCTGTGATGACGGTTCGCTGCCAAGGTTCCACAGGGACGCCGGCACTGTCGCCGGGAACAGCTCTGCCCTGGGGGCCAGGCGCCTGAAGCGATCCACCTGCTGGCGAGATAAGGCATCAGCGATCTCATTCTGCAAACCTGGAATGAAAGTAGCTTTAAAGGAGATATTATAAGTCAAGCAGGTAAGGACAAGATTGTGCACCAGCCGCATAACCCATGCAGATTTGCTAGATTGCCTGTTCACCACACGCACAACCGCCTGGTTGTCACACCAGAAAAGCATCCTCTTGTTCAACCAGCAGTCGTGCCAAATGTGCACCGCCACCAAGATGGGGAAGAGTTCGAGAAAAGTGAGGTCCTTGGTGATACCCAGTGTGTGCCAAGATGCAGGCCAGAGGCCCTGAGCCCAATGCCCCTGAAAGTATACACCGAAACCGAAGGCCCCAGAGATGTCAGAATGCACCTGTAGCTCAAGGCCAGGTTCTATAGATGTCTGCCACAAGGAGATACCATTGAAGCCGGAGAGAAAGGATCGCCAAACCTTCAGGTCCTCTTTCAGTCCCCTTGTAACCCTAACGTGATGGTCGGGGGACCTGCAGCCAGACAATGACCTCGCCAGCCGGGAGCAGAAAGCCCTGCCTGGTGCCACCACCCTGCAGGCGAAATTAAGGTGACCCAGTAAGGACTGCACCAGGCGCACTCTGCACTTCCGTAGGGGCATGATCGACTGGATTAGGTTGGCTAGAGTGATCAGCTTGTCTCTGGGGAGTGAGGACGTGCCGTATTGGACCCGTGGCCTTTCAGCTGTATGCCCAAGTAGCTGGAGGGTGGGATGTAGGGCCCCTCTGTCTTTTTGGGAGCCAAAGGGACCCCTATTCCGGCTGCCAACGTTTGGAAGGCCCCCAGGGCGACCTCACGCTCCCTGGTGCCCTGCCTGCCAATGAACAGGAAATCATCCAAGTAATGTGTCACCAACCCGGAGGGCACCCTTTGCCTGAAGGCCACACTCCAGAAAAGTGCTGAAGGCCTCCAATGAAGCTAGCGCGTACAGGCTATGGGAACATCCCATGGGCATTGCCTTATCCACATACCACCGCCCTTGGAAGTGGATGCCCAACAGCTCGAAATCCAGGGGGGAAATGGGCAGGAGCCAGAAGGCGGACTGGATGTCGCATTTTGCTAGTAATGCGCCTGGGCCAGCTTGCCTGATAAGGCTGACGGCCTCATCCAGAGTGGCATACCGTACAGAGCATACCTCCGGGTCTATGAAATCATTCACTGAGTCACCCCGGGGATGGGAGAGGTGTTGTATTAGGCGAAATTCCCCCGGGGCCTTTTTTGGCACTACACTAATGGGGGAGACCCTCAGGTTGGCTAGGGGAGGCAGGCTATAAGGACCTGCAATCTGGCCAGCCCTCACTTCTTTATCCAGCTTATCGGCCACCGCCTCAGGGTGCTCTGAGACAGATTTCAGGTTATTCGCATGGTGAGCCTTCCTGCGCCCTTGGTAAGGGATTCTGAAGCCCGATGCAAAGCCTTCTCCCAAAAGGCGTGCTGCGCACCTGTCAGGATAGTGCTGCAGCCACCCCTGCAGCACCCCCAGCCGGACGGGAGTGGGGGCCAGGGTCCGCAGCGAGGCTAGGGTTTCATTACTTTTGGGAGGCGGTACCGCTGCCCTGGCCGCCGGCATCCTTCTGAGAGGGCCCGGCGCCAGGGAACCAGGCCTGCCAAAAGGGAGGGCGGCCAGTTGGTTTTGTGCAGCCCACCCTGCTATGGTTTCCAGAGCAATTAGAGCAAACGTGCTCGTACTTGCATTTGGGTCGCTGGCAAGCACCCCTATTGAACTCCCAGCAAGTCCCTTTTGCTGCCCCCCGTCCCTGATAGCCTCTAGGGGGCCTGTCGGTGGCAGGGAGGTCCAGGGCCCCTTTCATGGCCGGCTGGACCACGACCATCCATGTTTGGTCGTGGATGAGGTCCCAGCGAAAGCGGCTCTTATGGGAAGCATTCTTGCGGATGGCCTCATCATAGGCTATAGCCGCGGGTTCGCCGGCCAAGGATCAGGCCCGCAGCACATGCGCCATATGGGCCGTCAAGTGCCAGGCCCGCAGGGGGTATGCGGCCGCAATCAAGGCCAAATATTCAGTAAAGCCCTGCAACCAGTTATTAAAGGTTCGCTCTGCCGCCGCCGGGTCTTTCCTCTTCTTATCGGCCTTGCCCCCGGACAAGCCATGCTCACCCTCCCGCCTCAGGCATTTGAATACGTCCACGTAATACCCGTCGAGGGCCCGCTCCCGGAGCTTCCTGGGGAGATGCGACCCGGGAGGGTTCCCATTGTCGTCGAGGGACGGGCCAGTAGTTGGCGCCTCCAACCCCCAAAGGCGCCTGCGCTTAGCCAGTCAGGGGGGAAGAGCGGGCACCTTCTCCCCTTGATACCAAAACTCCCCACTAGCCTGCATTTCGTCATCCTTGGTTGACTCACCCAATGAAGAAGAGCTGGGCGACCGCCTGGAGGACCGGGAGTGCCGCGACGACCGCTTCTTCCTCTGGCCCTCCCATTCTGAGGGGCCCACGGACGCGTCGACCGACGTGGACGCGCTCACTGGGGGGGATAACTGGAGTTCCTGCACTGGCCCGCCCGCTGGGCCCGCAACCTCCGCGCCAGCAGCCGCCGGCGCGGACGGCTCCGGGTCCCCTGATCCGCCAGGGGTCCCGAGGCTTCCAGACGATCCGCCGAGGGCTTGGGAAAGATGGAGCAGCGTGTCCGCTAAATTCCGCACCAGGGTGGGATCAGGGGCCGGATCACCGGCAGGCACGGAGGCGGCGGCAGCCCAGCCAAGGCCCTGCAATGCCACCGGGGTAGCTGCCCCTGGTGAGGAGGGCTGCCCCGCCGGGCGCGCCGCCCTACCCCTGCCTATTGGGGATAAGCCCAAGGCCGCGGTGGTTGCCGCCTGCGCGGCCGCGCCGATCCATCCGACTACGGGGCCCTCCCCCACTGCCTCGGGTCCCGTCTGAGCTCGGACCCTGTTGAGGAGGGCCCGCGCCCTGCCCGAAGGTGGCTGCGCCTCCCGGGAGGACTCCTTACTTTTTGCACGCTTTGGAGCCATTGACCCAAAAGCTACGTCCTGGCCTGCAGCCGAAGGTTAGAGTAAGGAAAGGAGTGGTAGAGGAGAAGTGGACGAAAAAGAGAGCGAGGCACAAGAAGAGTCAGACTAGAACAGGAGAAGCTGAGCAAGAAAGCAAGAGGTGTAATTCAAGCAAAGCGGGAGACGTGTCAGTAAGCAGGTTCCTTCCAGGCCTTGCCACACCACCTTGAAGTTCTGCACACCACGCCTTTCTGAGTCTCGCCGCCGGGAAGGGCGAGATCTGGGTGAGGCGTTCCTTATATACCCCAGGCTCCTCCCGCCTTTAACAGCCGGGAGCCAATCAATGCACCCCATTTCTGCAGCATGCTGCCAAGCCATGCTTGCAACTTATTTTTGCTCCTTGGCTCACCCCAGCAGCAATGGCTGCCCCCGGTTATTCGGTTGCTGCTTTATGGTAAGCCACAATTCATGAGAGTATATATCACATTTCACTTACATGGTTGAATTAAAGCAGCCTTCACGTGGAGGAAGTCTCTCTTTCTCTCTCTCTTTACAGGGGTAATAAAGTTTCTTCATTTCACATTATCATATGGAATTTTGTAACTGACATCTTTGCCTACTCCCCTGTAATTACATAGTGAGAAGAGCTACAATTGTGTTTTCCTTGATTGTGTTTGATTATACATTGTGCTGTCTCCCATACTTGTGCCCAATTGTCTGGGTGATGAAAAAGAAAGATACGCCTGTTAAAAGACACCATTTTTTTTTGCTTTAACGTTCTAACAAGCTACCTTTAACATACACTGTGCTTGTAATAGAGAATGCCAAAAAGAATAGAACAGTGGACACAAATACACTGTGACTGATGCAAGTCAGTTCTATACATAGAAGTGTATCGAATCTATATTTCTAGTGGACTACACATATTTCTACTGCTGTAGATAACTCTAAGTAAACTACTCAGTCTTTAGTGATCTATTAGGGGAGGGGGAGAAGGTCTGTGCTATCTTTAAAATGCTCCTTTTCAAACAGATAGCAGTGCTGTCTAAACTGCTGCCACTAAAAGGCTACCCTCCCTCTCCCAAAAGGGACCCTTTTTGGATTGCCTGTATAGTCTAAGCCATTGAGTTCCCTCTGTCTGTCAAGACGAATCAGAGCCACAATGATATGAACCAGAAAAATTTACATCCACAAAGCAGCTCAACAGGCCTGTCCTAAATCGTGCAGTCTGACTGTCCAGCCTTGTAGCAGCTGCCTAAGGTTGGGGCAGCAACATCTCTCCTTCCAGTTTTCTATTCCTTTGGGGCTTGAGGAATTTACTATAGGCCCAGAAGACACAAGACACACCTCCCTACTATAGAACATACCAAGCCAGCAGACACTGTAGAGACCAACCAGCAGCCATGTTAAGTGCAATTAGAAACTTGTTCTAGTTTGGTGGGTGTGCTGGAATATAATGGTGGGATCTCATCAATGCTGAGTTCTGTTGGGATAATTATGCACTTAGCTACTGGGAAGGGGAAGGGAAAGGGATCTTTAGAGTAGTGAGGAAACAGGAGTGCAGAGGGATAAAATCAACCAGGGAAGAGCTTTTAAAATTTATGTATGTATGTATGTATGTATGTATGTATGTATGTATGTATGTATGTATGTATTTATTTATTTATTTATTTATTTATTTATTTATTTATTTTATTGAATTTATATCCCACCCTTTCCCAACCAAGGTTGGGCTTAGGGTGGCTTACAAGAGTTAAAACACAAGAATAAGAAATAGAATATAGCTATAACTAAAACCACAAAACCCTTGATAGCAATAAACAACAATATAAATTTACCATTACAAAAACTTGGAGGGGTTGACATAAATAATCAGGGACCACCGTAAGATTACTATCAGAGGAACTAAGTATCCTCCTCAGGAGATATGGGTAAATGCAGTTCTGAAGATATGAGGGCCCCAGACCACACAAGGCCTTAAAGTCATAGTTATCACCTTGAACCTGATCCAGAATTCTGCTGGTAACCAGTGCAATTTGTGCAACACAGGTATTGTGTGCTCCCTCGCTGTTGCTCCAGTGAGGAGCCTTGCAGCCACATTCTGGATCAGTTTTAGTTTCTGGATCAGTCTCATGGGCAGGTCCGTGTAGAGCAAGTTATAGTAAACCAGCCTGGTGTTAGATCCCCAGACCGTTGTTCAATAAATGAACTCTGGTATTTTATGCAGCAGCCTTTATTGTAGATGTAGATTGGGTACAGCTTGAAAAAGGCAGTTAGCAACTTAGCCCCACAAAGTCCCTTTAGGTTCCCCTTCCTAAATTTCCAAAGAAAGCATCTGGAGCCTAGACTACAGTTGTGCCCAGCACCAAGGTCAGCAGCCAATAACTCCTTCCCATGGGTCAGGCATGTCAGGGGAGGCCTAGTTCTCTAACAAACATAGCAAAGCCATAAAACTTAGGTCAAGAAAATAAGGCATATATGGCAGTGCTTACATATATCAAGGTTACATGACAGACATTCAGGCCTGGGTTACATTTCGGTTACAAATAGACAGGATTCTGACACTTGGAGGTGATCATTACATGGATCATTGTGGCTAAGTCCGAGCAGGTAAAGTAGGGGGCCAACTGCTTGGCCTGCTATAGATGGGAAAAGGCTACCCTTGCTATTTGTGACACTTGGCCCTCCATGGATAAGGGGGATTCCAGGGTCACACCCAGGTGTTTGACAGATGAGGCAAATTGAATTGCCACACCAACAAATTGTGGCAGTTTAAATCCCTCAGTTGATTCCCTCTGCATGTAGATGTTAAACAACATTGGAGAGAAGATATCCCCCCTGCATCACACCACAAACTAGTGGATACTGTTGAGATGTCCCTTCTCCAATTGTGGCCTGATTGGTGTGTGGGGTCCATATTAATCAGCGAGAATTCCGGTGCTGCCATGGATGACACCAGGTCCTCTGCTTGTGAAAAGTCAACATGGTCATTGAAATACCTGAGAACAAGTAGTCTAGGCCCAATCTGAGACAACCTCTAGCAGTTTTAGCAAGCTATCTACTGGCATACTAGGTGGCTGGTACAGTAGCAGAAATTGCCAACTTCCCACAGTACCCCACACCAGACCTACACAATCAGTGTTGGAGATCATTGGGATAGGGGTTGCTCTGAAGGAGAAGGCCTCCTGGGTAAGCATCATCACCCCACCTTCCTGACCCTTTGTCCGGGACTAGTGGAGGACCAAAAGACATTGTGGGGCAAGCTCTTTTAAGGTGACTGTTTTGCCCTCCCTAACCCAGATCTCAGTCACCCATGCCAGGTCCATGTTTTCTGCTGCAAGATAATCTCGCAACTTAGTGGTCTCATTATTTATGGACCTGGCATTGCAGTGTTGGAGAAGCGTTTATTTTCCTAAGCCTCCTGCACTTGTGTCTAGGAATGGGATGAAGGTCAGTAGAATGTTGAGCCCAACTACATCTCCACCTCCTTCTCTCATAGGACCGTCACCCACACTATATCTCTCCTGCCTCATTACCACTGGCATCCCTGGTCCCACGCTGCCCTCCTCAAGGTGACATAGTGACGCAACACCTCCAACAATCTGAATGTTAGTTTCACTAAACACTCCTATACACCCTAGTTACAATACTACTACTAACAGATATGAACTACTACTAACAGATATTGACTACTACTTGCTAACAATTCCTACTACTAGTAACTGACATTAGCTACTACTAACTTAACAATTCTTACTACTAACTAATTACAATAATCCATATGGTATACTCATTTACTCTGGCTGAAGGTTTCCTAATTCTATACTATCTCAGCCCCTTCAAGGGGCTCTTCTCTAATGACCAATAATGTCTGCTGGCTTTTTCTAGGCCAGCTGAGATATATAGCCCCAGTCAGGAGTTTAATCCTTACTAGGAGATCTTAGTAGTCTCAAACTCCAGTGGGATTTTCTGTACAGTTTAACACAAAGAGGAATTTATTTTCAATATGTGTGACTTTTTAGTTCTCTACACTGTTGTGGCTGATAACTGGAGCAGAACAACTTGTGCAAGGCACAAGATTAATTGGTATATTTTATTGTACCTTCAAGAATGAGGATAAGAAGGTATTATAGCCCAACCTAATAATGAGCTTCTAAATTTGCTACAATTGCTTCAGTATTGGTATCACTGTAGAGCCAGGCAGTGGTTTCCAGATAAATTTTCCAGGATATATATTATAAGGCTGCAATGATTACCCTCTTTACCATGCTGCAAATGTCAGTATGGTTATCATTACATTTCATTCAGTAGCATAAAAAGGTGAAGCGTGGGACGATCAGGCATGCAGCTATAAAAAATACATGTTAGGATGCTGCATTATCACGCTCTTTTCTTAACCTTCTTTTGGAACCTGTTTGCTTGGAGATCTCAGAATAAAGACCATCAAAGCTTTAAGGCCATCTATCTGCCCAAAGGTTCATTAATTTCATCAGTTTAGATGGGAAGAGAGTGACCTATTAGTTCAAGTAGATTAAGTGCCAACATTTATGCTTTGATGGGAAAAATTTCCCTGCTGCTGCATATTTATAATATAGGTGGGGATGGCAATGGGTCTCCTCTCCTTCATTTCTGCATTCCTGGGATAGACTGGAGTGGCAGATTGCTGGTTTGTTGGAAAAAAAGAGAGGCACCCATTCAGGGTGCACTTAGCAGCAGGGGGGCTGTTCAGCTGACAAGATGAGCCATTTACTTTCAGGACCCACAATTATCATGACAATCCACAACACACCCTCTTGGAAGCCAATCAATCAGCTGCGGTTCTTGGAAAACAATTCCTCAGGGGCCCCCAAGGTCATTGATAGCAAGGTCAAGCATCAAAGATCAAAAGCCCCATTGAAAGAAGCAATAGTCCTTTGCCCTGCTTACCCGAATGACAGAATCTCCTTACCTCCAATTATTTGTTTCCCTAATCCCTAAAGCTCGCATTGTTTACACTTGCTTTAGACACTGCTGACTCAAAGCGAAGCAGAAATTAAAGCTAGGTTGTCCTGAACAACTATTATCAGATTTTACAAAGATCTCTTCATATAAGAATTGGTGTGTGTGTGTGTGTGTGTGCGTGTGCGCAAGGGACTACAGTAAAGGGAAGGAAGGTTGGGGTGGGGGGTGGGAAAGAAAAAGCTGAATCTAATGTAGAGGCTGTTTGCATTTGAGGCCAATCAGCATGTAGTGGGTAAGGACCAGCAACATTAAACCATTTCAAATCCCATTGTTTCCCTGAAAGAGAGAGGTAAGGACATGTCTGTCTTCTCTACTGAAAAATCAATGGTTCTTAAAAGTGTCTGGCTGATCACATCCAATGTTTTTCTTTAATCATGACCCCTTTATGACCTATGGATAAAGCTAGTCCACATGACCGAAAAATCCTGTATTTGGCGTGGCCCCAGGTACACAGCTTCATGGAAGAAGTAATCTATGAGCTGGTGTGACCCTGTTGACAGGTGCTATTTCCCTGTGGTGATTCGTGTGAGTGCAACAGTACATTCTTCAGTCCTCCCATTGCAAGAATCTCCTCTGGAAAGCAGTGCTTGTCAGTGTGAGTGTTCTGGCTTATACATTCCTTCCTCCACATGGCTGCCTCATAAGGAGGATTTATTTTAGAGCATAGGAAAGGTTTGATGGTTTCAGTCAGGGCTACTTCTGATGTTACATTTCATGTTTTCTTTGTAGGAATATATGTGTAACAAGTCATGGAAAGTGTCACAAGGTAATATTTTCCTATGTAATATCAGAAAGTTTGGATGCATAGATGAAACAGCCTCTGAGTCAGTTCACAGGACCAGAAAGATTCACATTTCACGTTCAGATCTAATATTTACGACATTATGAACATAAGAACTGCCTTACAGGATCTGACCAAAAGTTGTACTTCAGAGTCCCTTGGTCACCACCCTACAACAAATTGCTGAAGGGAAAGAATGTTATTAAAGAATAAAAACTGAGTGGACCTTGATAATACCCTTGCAGCATCCTGTCTTATCTTCCTGAAGCTGACACACATGGATGCGCAAACATCCACATTACCCATCTCTTTTATGTGATATCTTTAGTTTAATGTTCTTGATCCACATGCTCTATTAACAGCCCAAGTATGTGCAAATATATTTGCTAATGGTCGTCCCCTGGCTTTCTCACACTCTTCTCCTATGTGTTACCTTTTCCCTCCCTTCCCTCCCTTGTTTCTCTCCATGACTAAAATTGTTATTGTAAGCTGCTTGGGGGACAATGCAGCCTAATTAACAATCCATTTTGGGGTGTCCACAAACATAAAAAAGACAGCTTTAAAAGGATTTAGCTTTTCAAAGGTTGAATACTTAGCAGTGGCCGGCCATTTTGGAAACCTTTGTTCAAGATGGCAAGCTCTGCTATATATTTTCCAGGTTTGCTTTAACCCCGAGCTCTGAGTAGTGGCAGTTTCTTTGGATGAATTACTTTCTAATTTCTGCCTTTCCTGCTTTTTTAGACATGCCTTTAAATTACAGTTTAAGAGCCTGTGCTGGAGGTGCCATCTTGAGTAATTTATGAAGGCCCGCAGTATTTTCTGAAGGCATGACTTAGCGCTCAAGACACAGTTCAGGATACATGACCCCTAGCTAAATCCTTTGCGTACAGATAGAATTTGCTCATCTTCCCAGAACGACAGACAATAGGGTGAAGAAAAGCAATTCAAAGCTCTAGAAGAATAAAATATGGAAGGTTTCAACCACAGCTCAGTGATACAGGATCAATGTGAGGAACTAAAAAAAAGTGGCAGATGTTGCTCTTCTCCCATTCAACGCTTGGAAGCACTGGCCTCCTGGCTTTCTCAAGTCTATAAAGGGATGAGAGGGATCTTATTTATGAAATGCATAACAATAATGGAACTGTGGCTTCTGTGATCTCTGGCATTAATATGTCTTTTTTACAGTTAAGATTTTGGGAGGGGTGGCTTGCTTTTTGGTTTGTTTTTTAAGTCAGTTCAGTCTTTATTTGATAGTAATCCCAGCTGTTATGTGCTGCTGATCCCTGAAACCTCTGAAACCTGACATGGTAAAACAGGTAATATCATGGCAAAATATCTGCATCATTTTACAGTGCAATCCGGGGCAGGGGGTGCAGCCACTTTTGAAGTGGCGAAACGCTTGCCCTGGCACTTATGTCATCATTGCTGTGCAAAGTGGCACGGACACCAGTGCAGAGGGACTTACTCTGGCAGCAGGGCACTGTGGCACAAGAACCAGGAAATGCTCTTCCCTGCCATTGTTCCTGCACCGCAAGAGGCAGTGCTGGCGTTCCTGGGGTGTTCCCAAAGGCCATTCAAAGTGGCCAAATGATTTTCAGCCTGGGAATATCCATTAAGCCAGCAGCCAAGTTACACCATCCAAAAAGGTGAGTTGTAAATTGGCCTTCCCTATGGGATTTTTTTTAAGCGGCCAGAGTTTTTGTTCCTGCTTTTTCCTCCTTCATATGCTGCCTGACACCCCATTGGAGATAATGCAGGTGCACTGCTGTGGTGCCATCCCTGACTGCCACTCTACCCCCTCTCCCTTTGAATTGGGCTGCCCGGGGCTTCAGAATTTACTAGTGTTGTTTTGATGCTTCTTATGAATCCTTCAGAACTTCTAAACAATACCATTTCTTTTATCTCTAATTGTATTCCATTTTTTAAAAAGCTCTTACCAGAACACTATTTTTTAAATCAACAATTTAAGGTCAGAATATCTCTTTTTGTTTCTGCAGCTGTCTGAGGATCTAATAAGGCACATGAATGCAGCATGTACAGTACAGTCACAGAGGTCCATGTGTAGCAAAGTGAACACCAAAGCTGTGCTTGTATATTACTTTAGTGAGAGAAACCACCACAGATTAAACTTTGTGCTGATTTATGTGAAGAAAGGGATCAATGAGCAATTAAAAGGCTATCACTTCTGCAGTAAATATTTTTTAAATTAATATATAATTTTACAGTATTTTAAATACATTTCCTTTCATCCCATATTTAGATTTGAGAAAGGGAACACTTTCAGCAAAGGGTTAAATAAGTTTTGTGTCATTTACATCCATAATTAATCACATCAGCCAGAAGAATTAATACCGAAGATGTAATAAAACTAATTAGGGGGCCATTACAGAGGCATACACCGGGAATTCTATCCCCCTGTTTTGGACTGAGCTCATTAAAACCTTTGTGCTTCTTGAAATACCTTGACATGAAAGGTGATGATGAATATGCCTATAAAGACTGAAGATAATTCAAAGGCTGCTGTCAGAAGAATTGGACAGTGACATATTCTCAACTTGTTAGAATATACTTACCTCTATTTATTGTATTCAATTAGCACATAATGGACAGAGATTGGAAACAGAAGCTTTCAGCTGAGTAGGCATTCATTTGGCAGTGTTTTTTCAAATTAAAATAAGGTTTTAAACATATGCACCAGAAATAGGTGAAAATTATTGAGCTGACACTTTATTTTGGACTCTTAACAGTGAAGACTGATGTGTCTGTGAAAAGAAGTGTGGAGATTGTTATGCTTTACCAACCCTTTCAGTTTTTCCAATTAAATATGTAGATCAAATCTTGATTGTCTCTTCCTATTTTTCTGTGGCAGGTGGATTGTCCACTCACTCACTCACTCACTCACTCACTCACTCACTCACTCACTCACTCACTCACTCACTCACTCACTCACTCACTCACTCACTCACTCACTCACTCACTCACTCACTCACTCACTCACTCACTCACTCTTTCTTTCTTTCTTTCTTTCTTTCTTTCTTTCTTTCTTTCTTTCTCCCCCCCCCCCACCCCCCCCCCCCCCCCCCCCCCCCCCCCCCCCCCCCCCCCCCCCCTCACCCCTCCCCCTCCCGCCTCCCCTCCCCTCCCCCACCCCCCCCCCCCCGCCCCCCCCCCCCCCCCCCCCCCCCCCCCCCCCCACCCCCCCCCCCCCCCACCCCCCCCGCCCCCCACCCCCCCCCACCCCCACCCCCCCCCCCCCCCACCCCCCCCCCCCCCCACCCCCCCCCCCCCCCACCCCCCCCCCCCCCCACCCCCCCCCCCCCCCACCCCCCCCCCCCCCCACCCCCCCCCCCCCCCACCCCCCCCCCCCCCCACCCCCCCCTCCCCCCCCCCCCCCCCCCCCCCCCCCCCCCCCCCCCCCACCCCCCCCTCCCCCCACCCCCCCCCCCCCCCACCCATACCAGCATGGCCAATTGGCCATGCTGACAGAGGCTGATGGGAATTGCAGTTCCTGAACATCTGGAGAGCCGCAGGTTCCCTACCCCTGTTCTAGAATTACAACTGAACTCCAGACAACAGAGATCCATCTGTCCCCCTGGAGAAAATGGCTGCTTTGCAGAGTGAACTTTGTAGCATTATATTCAGCTGAGGCCTCTCGTCTCCCCAAACTCTACCATAAAATCTCCAGGAATTTGCGAGCCTGGAGCTGACAACCCTAGCCAGGCCTGGCACCAATGTGTCCTCCTTCAAAGGCCAAAAATAAGCCTTGAAAGGACTCTACTCCCCTGTTGTAGCCCTGAAGGGCTGCTTATCATTGTTTCATTACACAAATTCATGAATAAGTCCATCAGTGGCCATCAACCATGCTAATTAAATTAAAATTCCATATGAAGAGGCAGTATGCCTCTGAATCCTCGTGGTAGGTGGCAACATCAGAGGAAGGCTAAGGCTGGTGATGCTCTGTTTGCTGGCTGTCCAGGCAACTGGTTGGCCACTGTGAAATGGGATGGTGGAGTAGATTCCTGCCAGGTGAGATCAGCAGAGCTTGTCTTTTGTTCTGTGTTTCTATTTTGCACTACTTACCAGAAGACTGCGGAATGGTGTATGACCTAAACAGTGACTTGAATGCTGAAGCAGGTTCTTGGATCATTCTTAGACAGTAATGTTGTGAGCTCTCTTTGCTACCCTTGAAAAGATGTAAGCTAAAGATGCCAAACCTAGAGCGTGATGGGATGGAATGGGCATTAGGGCATAAGGTTGAGCATTGACAGCTGATTGGGTGGTGGCTATGCCTATCTCTAAATAAATCTATCAGAGAAGAAGAAGAAAAAAGAGAGACCAGTTCATTGACCCCTTCATCTTCAATGTGTGTGTATCTGACAGGAAATGTTATTTTTTCTTCTAGATGTGCTTCCCTTGGGGAGGAGAATTCTGCAGCTTCCTGCAACATATATCTCATGACTTTGGAGCATTTCTCCGTCTTCCTCTCACACACTGCTCTCAGACTGTAAATCATATTTTAAAACACATTAGTGTAATGTTTCTGGAGGTGATGTTAAGTGAGCTTTTGGGATCCTATCTCCTTCTAAATCTTGTCTGAATTCCCCAGCTTCAGAAAAATTTACAGCATATTCCACCTTAACAGACAGGCATTTCCATATCTGAGACTTGCTTTTTTCTCTTTTAAAGCGTTTCTATAATCTTGATGGCTGATGGATGGCTTCTGGGAATGAAGCTATTGATATTTGTTGCAGTTTGTTCTCTTCTTCTCTCATCTCAGAAAAAATAATGGAAAGGAATGACATTTCATGAAGAAGCAGAAGGTAATAGCTATTCCTATTATAATAGACTAAACAGCTTCTCTCGTCTTTGATTCCTGGAATTCTTTTTTGCAAGAAAAAGAAAATTATAAGTTTATCTGGTTCCATATATTGTTTTAGAAAGAAGCCAAGTAATCTTCATTGCAGCTGGCATTGTAGGAAAGTATAATTTTCTTTTTTCAGAATGCTGAGCATACTTGGCTGATATATATTCCCATTTATTCAGGGGATATTCAGGTGTTGTGAAGCTGTTGGTATGTTGGAATATAGTACAGTAAATAGTGTCTGGGCCTAAAAGCCTGACTCAGGTCTTGGATAAGTTATTACTTGTCTACTTCAGTCTTTCTCCTGACACAAGGAGATTGGCAAGGGTAAGGGCTCTGGAATGGGGTTGGCGGCCAAAGGCACACTCAGTTGGTGTCTGGAGGTAGTGAAATGCTGAATGCAAACAAAACTAACATACACAACCTGAAGCTTAATCCTGATAAGTTGGAAATACTTTTAGTTGGTGGTGGAAGAGAACTAGGGGTAGGACTGCACCCTGTTATAGCTAGGGTTGTACTCCTCTTGCGGGAGTATATTAGAGGTACTCCTGTATCCTTCTCTTCTGCGTGAGAAATAGATAGTGAAGATAGCCAGGGGCACATTTTCCATCCAAGCTGGTTGACCGTCTTTGACCCCTCCTGAAAGTAGTGGACACTGCCTCAGTTATGTAGGCTTTGCAACATGTTGCAGGTCCCCTCTACATGATGCTTTCTTTGAAAATGTCTCGGAGTTTTCATTTGGTGAAGAATATGGTAGCCAGATTGTTAACAGGGTTTGCCACAGAGGGCCAATTAGACCCATTTGATAACAGCTGCATAATTTGTTTCCAGGTTCAACTTTAACTACTGGTGTTGGCCTTTGAAATCTTTTATTATGACATCTGAGGCACTACCTGCACCCATATGAAATTGTCTATAGCTTAACACCAACTAGTATTGACCATCACCACGTGCCTGTCTTGAAGGAGATGAGCTGGGTGGGCACATAGGAGAGGTGATTCCTCAGCCATGGCCACCAGGCTCTGGAATTTCCTACCTGAGGAAACCTGGTTATCCCCCTGATACGCCTCTGGGAGCCTTCTACAGGATAATAGACAACTATTTTCTGGAGGGTCTTTAAGATCAACTGAACTCTTTTTGATTATTTTAGTACTGGACTTTAAGTTTTGTTTTCTCTTTTGTGTTGCACTACTGAGAGTCCTTGATGTTGTGACTTTACCTACTGCTGAACAAGTAGTTCTTATCTACTTTTCAAAAAACTGCTGTTATATTTATTTGATGTGAGATGTTTTACAATTTTAAATCTGTTCTTAAATGTTTGTGATTAGTTGTTTGTTTTAACGTTGCATTTTTAATGTTTTAACTTTTGAGAGGCACCTGGATACTTGGGTAGAAGAGCAGGGCATAAATAAAGTTAATAACTAAGCAAAGCAAGAACATTAAAGTTGCTAGTATGAAAAATCACCATTGAAATAAATAAGAATAAGGTCCTGAGTCCCATGAAATGTTTACAGATATTCCTGAGGAGACTAGCAGTCTAATAACTCTTGATGAAGATCAAAGAGAATTGGCAAATGGGATTATTAGATCTCAGCAGATTTGAAGTAGAGTAAAAGACTGCATTAACCAATTGTGGGATGATGTCAAACCACTCTTAGGCCCTTTCTGCACGGGCCAAATACAGCGCCCTGGGGACGGCAAAAATGCCATCCCCAGGGAGCTGTTCGCATGGGGGATGCAGCTGCTTCGCAGCTGCGCCACCCTCACTCCTCCCCAGCAGCGCAAAGCCACCATTTTCCCACCTCGCTCCCCGAGCAAGGTTTTGGGAAAGCAGCGGCTGGAAGGTGCCATCCCTCCCCCCTTTGCTCTATCATTCTGTTTCTCTCTGGCGCATCGTCTCGAGCGTCAACGAGGTTCGCGGATATTTCCCCCCCCTGCCCTGCAACTCCGGAGCGGTCGCACAGGGCAGGGGGGCGTGTCCCCTGGCCTCGGCAATGCGCCGGATGGTCGCAGAGAAGGTAGGTTGATCAGACGACGGCGCTCCGTGGCGCCGTCTTCCCTTTGGTTACCAGAACCGTTCGTGCGAACGGTCCCGGGGGGGGGGGTTGGGTCGGCGTCATGTACAGACATTTATTTTCCACCAGCTGGCCAAATAAGTCAGGCACCTGCTATGAGGTGGGGGAAGAAGTGGGGAGGGGGTGGAGGCCTGCAGGAAGGGCAGAGAAGATGGGAGTCACTCGGACAAAAGAAAAGTTATTTTTTTCAGGGGGGCATTGAGGGGGGGAGTTCATGGGGTGCTGGGTGTGCAGAGAACAAAGTGCCCGGCCCAGCCCTGGGTCCCCATCTTTTTTAGCAGCTTCCAGATTCTCCAAGGATATCAAGATTAACAGCACTGCAATTATTCTTTTTGAATACTGTGTTTTCACCGACAAATACATACAAATACGTTATTCAAGCATTCTGATGAATATACCTATAAATCTAACCAAGGATGTAGTGTTATAGACTATAGCATTTGCTCCTCCATACTGTTAGATGGTATATGTATCTTATTGCAATTGGGAATCACTTTGAGAGGGGCCATCTACCTATTCAACTGACTTCAAAATCAGATGATTCCATAATAAACTTTTGCTCAAGCCAGAGAACAGCTGATAGGAATTTACTTCTAAAGAAATTCAGATGGACCCCCCAGGTTGCCAACAAGCTAAATCAATGATTAACATCTGAGTAATGGTCTGATCAAGGTAAATTCACCCTTGGAAGCATTATCAGCATTTTCTAAAATTACTGACTGCTTGGCTCAGCTAGTTAACCCACCCAATACTATCTCAGGGAAACCACAGTCGTGGTTTTCATTAAAAAACATTTTATTAAAAACTTTTCCAAGATCTATTTAGAATCCTCCATTATAGTGAGGACTCATATACTCTAAAGCTTTATGTAAACAAAAAATGTGAATTTCATTATATTGCTCTCAATAAAAAAATAATTTTATTCTTCTAACAACTGGGCTTGACACTGAATAGTACCAGGTTATTCTCGAAAATAGTGTCTGGTTCTTCCAGGATTATTGCCAACTGCTCTATCCCGGAACAACAATGGATTGACCATTAGTTAATAGTTATCCTTGTATTTGAATCACCCAAGGACGGAGTTACACTTTAATTTATCTTCTGTCATGGATATTCCCCAGTGGCCATCAGTTAAACCAGAAGAGGGATATAGTGTTCCCAACCAGACGTTTTCCTTGTAATGCCAATGTAGAGGTAGAAGCCATCTGGTGATAAGAATTGGCATATAGCTGCAGGATGTCTAACTCTTTTCTTACCCATAGATTCTCCCTTGTAAATGCCCCCTATAGACAAAAAAAAAAGAATGCCATCAAGAGCCTTAGTAAGGGAGAAAAGGCTGTGGTACCCAATTGTAAAATGAATGCACATACAAATGATACATTGTTATATTTATTTATATAAATATATATCCCACTTATATCCCACACTCTCACTGTCTTTCTCAGGTGCCTTCCAATGCTACAATATAGACACAGTGCTGAATGCAAATATTAATGTCATAAATGCCACAATAAAATCATGCACACCTGCCTTTGGAGGGACAATATAACCCAGGACAAATTCTGCTAATGATCTTGTAGAGTGGTCTCTGGTGGCCTCTGTTGAACATGTGTTTCTTAGCTAGATGGACCAATGGCCTGCTCTTAGGAACATTCCTATAGCACAAAATGCATCATGCAGTCTGACAGTCGTGTCTTTTCAAATTTGTCCCACAGGATTCATCATAAAGGCCTTGCAGGCCCATCAGTGGTCAAGGGCTAGGGTAGCAGTTCAGTTCACATCAGGAAGTGGGCAAAATCCCAGGGCTCCTGGTGTTACCTGGCTCCCTGCTGAAAATGATTGAGTTTGAATGAGCATTTGCTGCAGTCTTTGCAACCTGATCTCTAAGTCTGGCTTTGGCCCTTCAGATAGAATATGACCTTGAGATAGGGAGAACTCCTAACCTTTCTTTGACCCTGGCAGTGCCTCTTGAGCAAACAGGGGCTCTTTGTTTAAGGTTAGCTAAAGCCTGAGAAGGTTTATGGGACAGCAGGGGGCATATTTAGCTTCCAGTCATGAAGTGATGTTACACATGTGTGACCAGAAGGATAATTCTTTTATTTCATCTCTGAATAAGTATTGATTAAATGGCAGGGGGGGAAATTCTGTACAAATATTGATCTTTTGAAGTGTCATGAAGCCATCAAACATCCTTTTAAAAGACATTTGAAGCAGAGGCTTTGAGATCTTTTGATGCAGGGTATAAAAAAATCAAAGAGGAAGCAAAATGCAGCCTACACTCAGTATGTGCAGGAAGCATTCATTTTGGATGGAAACAGGAATGGGCAAAAACAGCCTCTTGAATTCCTCTGGTGGTGGATATCATGAGAAAATCTAGAGAAGTCATCAGAGCCTTTCAGGTCTAAGCTTTTGTAAAGACCTTTATACACCTGTATGTACTCATGGTACTGATGAGCAGCAGTGGCGTAGTGGTTAAGAGCAGGTGCATTCTAATCTGGAGGAAATGGGTTTGATTCCCCGCTCTGCAGTTTGAGCTGTGGAGGCTTATCTGGGGAATTCAGATTAACCTGTGCATTCCCAAACACTCCAGCTGGGTGACCTTGGGCTAGTCACAGTTCTTACTCTCTCAGGCCCGCCCACCCCACAGGATGTTTGTTGCAAGGGGGGGAGGGAAAGGAGATTGTAAGCCCCCTTGAGTCTCCTACAGGAGAGAAAGTGGGGATATAAATCCAAACTCTTCTTCTTCTATCTGCCAGATATAAATATTTCTGTGAAGTCTGTAAGATCAAATCATTCTTGTGTGAAGAGAGTGACAGAACAATCCTAAGTGGTTCTATGCAGGATCCTACTGAGATCTAGTCAATTGGGCTTTCTCTTAGGAGGTGTTCTTAAAGATTGCTCTGGGAGTCACTTAGGCTCTAGATAGGACCTGACTCTAGCCTGTCAAACAAAGATCTGGGAAATTTCCCATGACCCTTTATGACCCAGGATACACATACTTGAAGGACTACCTCCTTCCATATGTCCTTGGTGCACACACCTCAGCCATCAAGTAGCCATTTGTTAACTATTCCATTGCTTCGGATGGCCCAAAACCTGGGCCTTTTCCACCATAGCTCTTTGCAGAATGGGCTCCCGGAAGAGGTGAGATCTTCATGAAAAGCTGTGAGGCCTGCCTGTTTGCCAGGACATTTGAGGTGGTTTAACTAGCAAACATCTTTAAAGGGCGGGCATGAAGCAAGAGATCTGGGGCTTTTAATTAATTAATTTATTTATTTAGCTGGGATGTTTTAACAATTCCTCTTGAACCAAGAAGAAAGGTGGGAATATAAATGTTTCAATAACAATAAGAGTTTGGATTTATATCCCCCCTTTCTCTCCTGTAGGAGACTCAAAGGGGCTGACAATCTCCTTGCCCTTCTCCCCTCACAACAAACACCCTGTGAGGTGAGTGGGGCTGAGAGAGCTCCGAAAAGCTGTGACTAGCCCAAGGTCACCCAGCTGTCGTGTGTGGGAGTGCACAGGCTAATCTGAATTCCCCAGATAAGCCTCCACAGCTCAAGTGGCAAAGTGGGGAATCAAACCCGGTTCCTCCAAATTAGAATGCACACTGCTCTTAACCACTACGCCACTGTGAATTTTCCTTCACAGCAAAGGAAAATTGTAGCTTTCTCAAAGCCAGCCTATACCGCCGTTGCATGTTATTCTGTCCTCTATTCATAAACAACTTTAGTATTAAAGTTTTCATCAGAAGTAACCTAAAATGAAATTATGAGGCAGATGTGTGGGTTCCTTTTGAGAGAAGCATCAGAGAATAAATAATCATATGTATGGATTTCAGTCTGTTAGAATGAATGCCAATGATTAATATACAATATTTGAGCAAATAGCAAGATCGTGGATTTATGTATTAGTTCATTTTTATCGAGAGCTTCCTTCAGGGAATTAAGGGTGGCATACTTGGGTCTTTTCTGGTCTACTTTATCCTTGCAAGAACTTATTGAGATAAATGGTACTGATACACAGTTCAGTTTTCTATCTACTACACCACACTGGCCTGTAAAGTGTTCTTTGAAACCTCTGTGTAGCATCTATCTTTTAGCAATCTATGTGGTCATAATTCTGTGGCAGAAAAAGGGAGCCTCTGAATTTACATGATTCTTATTTTTACTGTTAATTAAAAAACACTTTTTGAGGTTGACATTGGAAGCAAATATCAAAATGTCCTCATTCATTTGCTCTGAAACTTAGAAAGGCTGAATGTACAGCACAAACTGTTTATCTTGGTTTCACTTTCTAAATGCTTAGAAGGCTGAAAGGATCTTTATCTGGCTCTGGGAGACCTCAAAGGTCTGCCACAATATTCATCAAAGGCTAAACATCTGTTGGCTCCAAGACAGTGAACAATCTCACCTGTGAGTAGAGATCCTGTATTTCTAACTTCAGTTTTATGGCTCATGAGAAAATCAATGGGGGAAATAATAGTTTAAGCTAGAGCTACAGGAACCCAAAGTGACCCCTTGATGATAAGCATGCAACAAAATATTTGCCTAAGAGATAAACTGTGACTAAGCTGGTTCCTTTTATTCCCAGTCACAATAGAGACTGGCTGTTTAAAGCAAATGTCCCTTGTAGAAAAAGAAAAGAAAACGAGCTGCAGTCAATGATGTTGTTAAGTACTGAAAGATTTAGGAGTAGTTTTTCTGCCTGTCACATGGCAAATTAATTCAATAGTTGAATATAGCACTATTACATAAAGTAGGCAACCAGCATGTGTCAGGAAGCATATTTCATTCTAATAGCTCACAAGTGATTATCACATCCTACTGGCAATAAATTAACATCTTCCTTTCACATGGCATGGGGGCAGTCACACTGGAGCTGAAGTTGACCTCCTAAGCCCATGATTTCCACCCCAGGAAAGTGGGACTGATTTCCTACTTTAAAACTTCTTGCCACAGACAATTTCTTTTCCAGGTACATTTCTCTGTAAACCAATGAGAAAAGAGTTGCGTGGAACTCTCTGGCAAAATCACTGGTTCTCCTTTTTTATAAAGATCATGGCCATGCTCCACCTACAAAACGCACTGATGGCTGCAGATCTTTCCTGCGATCCTCTCCACCCTGATGATGGAAGGGTCCTTTCCACGTCCCCATCCCTGTCACAGCCTGCTGACCTACATGACTATTATTTCATGTACATCTCATGATAAATAAGCATTCCTGGTTTTGGAACAAGAGAAATGCAGGGAAGGTCTGTGAATATTGCTTCTGTGGATTGATGGATCCACCCAACCCATATTTTTCTCACATTTCTATCTACAAATGGCATCTCTGTAATTGCTTCAGGCACCTGTCCTCTTTCCTAAGAACTGAGTCAGTTCTTTCTCTAAACATCCCCAAAAGTCTCAATCCTGCACCTTAACACAAATATTGAGGACATACAGATTATGGTTTTATAACTTCCACCACACATTTTACCACACTGTATATGAGATGTGTGGTAAAATCCCTCTTACCAAAAGGGAAGATGTTACAGGGAAGTTTGCTCAGAGTTGATCATAGTATTGACCTAGCCTAGCAACTGCCATGATATATAAAAAAAGAAAGGTTCACAAAAAGGTCATCTTCTAATTAGCAGAGGTTTGCCAACAGCAAGGCTGGAGAAAGTAAAGTCTAGGGTGAAGAAGCAACAGTTGACCTTTAACATAATTGGTGAGTTTAACTGTGACTCTAGACCAATGAGGGGCTGTTGTCGGGGCAGGGAAAAGTATCTGGTTGGATGTATAAGAACCATTGCTTTGTATATGCTAAGTTCAGAGTGAGTCTAAGTTCTGAGAGTGTTGAGTTCTGTCTGTGTTCAACTTTGTTCTTGCTGAAGAGTTCTGTAATAGTCTTATAGTCTTGTATAGCACAGACTTGTATAACCTTGCAACTGCAAAAGTAAAACCTTCCTATGGAAAGAACATCTTGCGTGAAGAGTATTCTTTTCCAAACGTGGTAGGAGGCTGCAGTGAGTGCAAGAAGACTGTAGACCTTCTCATCTTACCAAAGTAGCTCCGCTTTAAACTCTGCTGGTAGCAACAATAGCCCTTCTGCCCACTGTCCTTACCTCTTGTTTTGACAGGAAAGAATATTGTGACCTTTTTGCATCGGCATTCTTGAGTAATAAGTCCCATTCTTCTTCTGTAAATGATTAGAAGAAAATACAGAATTAATTTTATTTTGAAAGGTTTTTAGTAAACGTCTCCCTTACCTCCCTTATCTGAATTACCTGAGAAAAGGGGTGTAGCACCCAGGGCTCACACTAGGCACTGAACCCCCCTTCCCTTCCCTTCCCTTCCCTTCCCTTCCCTTCCCTTCCCTTCCCTTCCCTTCCCTTCCCTTCCCTTCCCTTCCCTTCCCTTCCCTTCCCTTCCCTTCCCTTCCCCTTCCCCTTCCCCTTCCCCTTCCCCTTCCCATATGGAGTTCAGAGTGGCCCAGCTCATTTGATGACCCCAAGCCTTGTATAGGCCAGCAGAAAACTGAGCACCAGAGGCTGATTGGTTCGAGCTTTATATACTGTTGGCTCACTGCTAAGCCCCGCCTTCAGTCAGGGGGAGCTTGAGGGGTGGATCCAACAATATAAAGCCAGAGCCAGTCAGCCTGCAGTTTAAAGCTGGAACCTGGGTAAACTGAAGCCAGCAGTAAATGAGCCACACTGCTCCCAGCACCATGTGGTGATTGGTGTGGGATGAGCTGGCTGGCCCCCACTCAAACTCCACATGAAGTTTGGGGTGGGATCAGCCCAGCTCGCCCCCTCCCAAGTGCCATGTGGAATCTAGGAGTGGAGCCGGCCCTGCTGATTGGCATTTAACTGCGCCCTTGCCTCAGTGCTAGGGCACAGTTGCGAAGGGGCACATGGCAATGCACCTCCCAGGAAGTGGCGACCAGAGCTCTTGCCCACTACTTCCCCCTCACTACACCAGTGCCTGAGAACCTGACTACTTAACATTGAACTGAAATATTTCATTCTTGCAAGTAATGTAAGTCCGTAAGTGACTGACAAAGCATTTATTACCAGTGATTATGAATGGTCAGAAAATGAGCTATAATTGAGCAAATCTTTAAAATGTCTTGAGCTTCCAATAGATGCATTGAACATCTACCTTGAGACTTCTTGAGAAAGATGTTCTATCAGTGTTGCAAAATTGAACACAACCATAACATAAAGTTGATTTCAAGCCCATTATAGTCAGTTGCCAAAAGGCAGTAGTTCATCCAATCTAATGAGTGATTAAAACTGTTAATCATACACTTATTAATCTAATGATGGTGTCCAAAATTAATCCCATTTTTACTCGAATGTGTCATTCTTTCTTGATTAAGCAGACATGTCCTATTTTGATTTTATTCATCTGTCATAAGACTGGATATTTAACAGCCATTCCGATTTATGTCTATGTGGTATAGTCGTAAAACGTGTCCTTTGAACACAGGAAATATCAGATTCTTCAGCTAAAGGATCTCAGGTAACAGGTGTTGAAGACTTTTCTTTGCCAGAGAGTTATTGTCAGTCAGAATAGACTAGACTGGGCTGATGCTTGAATTTTTGGAAGACCAATGTGACATCTTAAATTTTTGGAATGTTAATGATGTCTCTGAATGGTAAAAATGCCACAATATCAGGGGTGTAGTTATGGCCCCCACCCAAGGGAGTGGCACCTAGGTCTCCAACCCGCTGCATCCCCTTATGTATGCCACTGTGCAATGTTTCCCAGAAACATTTTCATGATTTATTTTTGTAACATAGTGTAAAAAAGGAGAAAAGTGGATATATTTGGCACTATACCCTTTCTCACTGAAAGTTGATAATGCAGTTGTGCATCCTTTGGCAGAAGTCGAGTGTGCATGCGACTGATTGTCAAAGAACTGTAGATTCTCTTCTTAGATTAAAGAATCGTATTTAAGCACTAGCTTCATCAAAACATTATCCTTGGCATTGTTAAACATAGCACTTTGATAAAAAGAGCATTTATATTGCTCCAGATGGCTATCAGTAACACTCGTTTTATATAGTTGCACACATGCTGCCTTTGTTACAATACCGCCTTGGCATAGCGGGGCGGGGGAGTGCTTATTCCCAGGTATCCCTGCCCGTGTGCCAGCCTAAAGGGCGTTGCAGAGATGGGAAGCCCATTCTCTGGCAATAGCCAGGTCTACCTACAAGGAACTTCCAGGATCCCCTCCCCTTTCTGTTCTTATGCTCTCAGCTTGCTGGCCATAGCAGCACATTTTCAGCTCAACAGCCAAAGAAGGATGTGTCCACAACACAATACAATAGCCCTGCTGAATGGATACTCATTTCCAGCCACAAGAGGACCCCTGATGACATTGCCTCCCCTGATTATCTTAACCCAGATACGGCCTTCTGTAACTAACTTCTCCAGACCACCTTACAATGCACTCTATTGTTTCTCAAACAATCCATCCAGACACGTCCTAGAGGTTGTCCTGACACCTTCCAAAGGTCATCCTGACACCTCCCAGAGGTGGTTTTTCACCCTAAAAATGATGCTGGCCATTTGGTTCTGAACCAAATATATATGGGTAATATGACCTGATCGCGATGTGAAGAAGATCCGGGGTTCAGAACCAAATGGCCAGCATCATTTATAGGGTGAAAAACCACCTCTGGGAGGTGTCAGGATGACCTTTGGGAGGTGTCAGGACAACCTCTAGGACGCGTCTGGATGGATTGTTTGAGAAACAATAGAGTGCATTGTAAGATGGTCAGGATATATATATATCCCATACCCCTTTCTATTCCAAACCTATTTTCCAACATATTTATATCTTAGGAACTCTGTGTGTATATGTTTATCGCACAGAATCAAGTGCTTGTGACTATCAAATTTGCATTATATTCCTCCCTGTGGATTTTCTTCCAAGAGCTGATCTTCATATACACTGGTATTAAAGATTCCCTACCCAGCCTCTTGCAGTATTAATAAGAAGTCTGCTCTGAGCTAATTTTCCCCACAATATTGAGAGACTGTGTCTCCATCCTGGGAGCTAGATGGACTGTCTGCAGGGCAAACCCCATATCGTGCAGTGGTTGGACAACTGCACTCGGGCCTTCAAAAATCTGCAGACAGCTTTCACACAGTCCTGTCCTGCAGAATTCAGACTTCCAACAACTCTTCATCATCCCAACGGCTGCCTCCAGAACAGGGCTGGGAGCTGTCCTCTCCCAAAACTTCAAAGGGGAGAGGTACTCCATCTTCCAAAAGAGGGCTGGAGGCTACCCAGTCCCATGACTTCAAAGGAGAGGAGCACTAAAGGAGGAGCAGAGCCCTTCGGGGGTTGGGCGGTCTATTAAGTCTAAAATAATAATAATAATAATAATAATAATAATAATAATAATAATAATAATAATAATAATAATAATAATAATAATAATAAAATAAAAAATCCCCTCTGAACTCCCTCCTGGCTATCTTCATTGGGAAGAATCCCCACTCAGTAGCAAAACAGGGGAGCGAACTGGACAACCCACAATAATCTGGAGGCAGCTGTGAGGCTGGCAGGTCTGTGGTTGCAAGAGGAAGTGCCTCTGCAGCAGGAACCACAACTGGAAAAAGAATCAGGGGGAGGAGTTGTCCCAGGCATGATGGAGATCGAGATAGCCTGGAAGGGCTCAGGGACCATTGACCTCCCTCACACAATAAGGCTCCAGGAAATTCAGCCCTGAAAGAGGGTGGGGGCAGGTTCTGCTGGCAGGAATTGCAGCATCTGGGATCAGTGGGGCAGGATGAGCCTGGCTCAGAGAGTGGAGACACAGGGTAGGCATGCAAAGGGGCTGGGTGGGAAATAAAGAAGAGGCTAATAAGAGGGCCAACACCCAAACTATGGGGTCCAGGGGTTCTGCAACTGATAGGACTTGCTTTTCATTTCTCATTTTAAAAAACCCAGTGTAGCCAAATTGTCTACTTTAATCATAGCTGTAGCTGGAATGTACAGTGCCACATTCTGATGGGTAAACACCTTGGTGATCTACTCTTTTAAAAATTAAGCATTTCACAGTAGTGAATTTTGAGGAACTGCATTCAATGCTGATTTCTGTTAGGTTACAGCACGATTACAAACATCTGAGCTTTGATACTTTTCTCTTGGGTGTTGTACTATGTTTCTGATGTTTTATTTATGTTTCACAAACTATTGTCAAGCTACACTTTTAGATCTACATTTGTTTCTATCCCTTACAGGCATGTTTGTTGCAGATAGCTTAGTGTGGCAACACAGTGGAACCATGCATCAGATAATGAAGGTTTAAACACTCACTCCTATATATTTTAAATAATTATCTTCCAGAAAATTGCTACTGTTATGCCATTCTCTCATATGTTGTATAGTGTGCACTGGGACAGACCTGCTCTTTGATGGACTATTACCAGATGAAAGGGATACATTGTTTTCCATGGGATGGTTTAATAGGTAAGGATGATGGGGAAGCCACATTGTTATGCAACTACTAAATTAATTGGTTTCCTACATATAAAGAGATCTATGGGCATATACACCACAGTAGTTGATTCTTCTTGTCTCTGATTCCACCATTTTCTTTCACAAATGAAATAAACAAATGAATATTTGTAAACACAGACTAACCTGTAAAAGACCTAAGCATCTTCTTCAATGATCCTTTCCCAAAGTCTATTATTTATTATTTATTATTATTATTATTATTTTATTCGATTTTTATACCGCCCCATCCCCTGGGGGCTCTGGGCGGTGTACAGCATTTAAAACAATGTATTAAATAGCATTTAAAAGCAGCAGTAAAACTCCTAATACATTTACAATTTAAAACCCAAATCTAAGTTTAAGTTAAGGTTCAAAGTGCAGTGTGGCGTCCAGCATCAATAGATAAAAAATAATAAATAAAAACCCTCCCACCCCATGGTGGAGGGGGGCATGGTGAGTCTCAATGATGTCCTGATGCCCATAGGTGCGTCAGAGGCCGTAACAGGGGCACTATTAGCGGCTGGATTCTCCGGCGTCTCGGCGGAACAGTCTGCCTCTTGCAGGCCCCGCTGAACTCTCCAAGGTCCCGCAGGGTCTGACAGCTGGAGGGAGAGCGCTCCACCAGGCCGGGGCCAGGGCTGCAAGTCCTGGGTCCGCGTGGAGGCCAGCCGCATTGCCGAGGGGCCAGGGACCACCAGTAGGTTGGCCTCCGCTGATCGAAGAGGCCGCTTTAGGGACATATGGGGTGATGCGGTCTCGAAGATACGATGGTCCCAAGCCGTGAATGGCCTTAAAGGTCAATACCAGCACCTTGAAGATGATCCGGAACTCTACTGGTGCCAGAATGCAGCTGCCGCAGCACAGGTTGAATGTGCTCCTAAAAGGTACTGCACCGTAAGCAGGCTTAAGGTTACGTATGGTGAACCAGCTTTAATCGCCGGATCAAACGCTAAGGGAAGGCCCGCCAGAGCGAAGTTACAATAGTCAAGTCTGGAGATGACTGTTGCATGGATCACCGAAGCTAGATCCACTCTGGAGAGGAAGGGGGCCAGTCACCGGGCCTGGACGGAGGGTGGAAAAAGGCATTCGGGTTGTGGCGGGCCACCTGGGTCTCCATTGAGAGAGTTGAATCCAGGTGGACCCCCAGGTTGCTTAACGGAGGGGGTCGGGTACAATATGGCCCCCTCCCATACCGGGCGGCTGGAAAGTCCCCTCCCCTCCTTCACGGCCAAGCCAGAGGATCTCCGCCTTCGAAGGGTTCAGTTTCAGCCTGCTCTGACGCTAACCAACCAGCTACCGCTTCCAAACAGTGCTGTAGAGCCGCGAGGGCCAGCGGCTGCTCCCCCCTCCATCAACAGAATGAGCTGAGTGTCATCAGCTTACTGGTGACAAATCAGCCCAAAACTCCGCACTAACCCGGAGCAAGGGGTCGCATGTAGATGTTAAATAGCAGCGGGGACAGTAATCGCCCCTGAGGCACAACACCACATTGTAGTGGGCAACACCGGGAAGCCTGGTCCCCGCGACTATCTGTGCTGATTCCGGCCTCGGAGGAACGAGGTTATCCACTGAAGGACAGTGCCCCGCGCATCCGGAGGCTGCCAGGACGGTGGGTCGTGCTGGTCGCGGGTCGACCACATCAAACGCTATGTGATCTAACAACACCAGCAGTGCCGATCCGCCTTTGGTCAAGCTGGATGCGGAGGTGTGTCCGTGACGGGCTATCAGAACAGTCTCGGCCCCATGCCCAGCACGGAAGCCGGATTCGAAGGGGTCAAAAGTCGATGTGTCAACCAGAAAACTCTTGAAGTTGCTCCATATTCACTTCTCTCAATTACCTTCCCCAGAAACGCAAAGATTCGGAACGGGGCGGTAATTGGCCAGATCTCCTGGATCTAACGATGGTCTTTTTAAGAGTATGGACTCACTGCCTCCTTCAACCCATCCGGGAAGGTTCCTTGCTCAAGAGAACCATTGATGATAATTAACAGATGGGGTCGTAGCTCCTACCGGCAGGTTTTCGCTGCCAGGACGGGCACGGATCCAGAGGACAGGTAGTAGGTCTAACAGCAGCTAAGGCTCTGTCAACAGCCGCTTCAGAGAGCAGGGAGAACTGGGTCAAACAAGGCCCCGAAGACGGCAAGGGAGTCTCCAGTTCGCTAATTGTAGCCAACGTGGATGGAAGGTTGTGGCGGAGCCGACGCGGATCTTATCCGCAAAAAAGCTCATAAAAGCCTCTACAGCTGATATCCAACTGAGAATTTGAAGATCTCTCCGGCACGGAGGTCAATGACCTAATTATACAAAACAATTGCGCTTGGCGTGAGCTAGCTCGGACGTAGAGAGGAGGAGAAGAAGGTCCTCTTCGCCTTCCTTCGCCGCCATCTCATAGGCTTTCATAAGCGCCCTATAAGATGTTCGCCGGCCGCTTCGTCTGGTGATTTCCTCCATACTCGCTCTAGACGCCTAAGCGCAAGCTTCATACGGCTAACTCCTCCGTGATACCATGGAGCTGCCGAGAGCGGGGGCGTAGAGGACGCCGGGGAGCAACAACATCGATGGCAGCGGAGAGTCGGGAGTTCCAGTCCTCCACTTGCTCATCGAAAAGTGTGCCGGTGGGGTCAGGGTCGCGCAGAGCATTCAGGAAACCAAGTGGGGCCGTAAGTGGCCGCGGGCGGGCATAAAGGAGCCGATCGCCTAGACGGGTGTGGCGCTGCATGTCCACCCGGACCTTCAGGGCAAAATGGTCGGACCATGGCACTCTGTCAGTAGAGGATACCACCAGACCTATCCCCGACCCTCGGCGACCAAATCCAGCGTGTGCTCAGCCTCATGGGTGGGGCCAGAATTTATCAAGGAGAGGCCTAAGGCCGCCATGGATGACACTAGGTCCAAGAAGTCAGCATAGAGGTAAAGGCAGCGTCGGTATGGACATTGAAGTCCCCCAGGACGAGCGAGTCTGGGGGAACTGCGAACGCCCCAGTCCGCCACCACCGAAGCAGCTGCGGTAGGCTGTTCCTCGGTGCGCTAGGCGACCGGTACACCAGGAGAACAGCCAGCCTCTCCAAGGCCAACCACTCCAGGCCGACACACTCTATGCCGGTGACCTCCGGGACGGGGGCTGCCCTGAAGGGAATAGAATCACGGATGAACAGCGCAACACCGCCCCCCCCGGCCCTGGGTTCGTGATCGGTGGAGACACGCGAAACCCGGGGGCGCGACTTCGCCGAGGGCGACGGTCTCACCTTCGCGCACCCAGGTTTCGGTGATACATGCCAGGTCCACTTGTTGGGCTCCGAGAAAATCCCGGAGCACCATGGTCTTATTATTAATGGACCTGGCATTGATTAACACCAAAGACGAAGCAGGGTGTCCCTGAACCCAACCACCATCGTTTCTCGGGATAGGTCGGAACTATGAAATCGTTCTCTTGACAGATCTGGAGACTCATCTTTTTATTGGCTTGTTTGTTATGGATTTCCTTTAAGCATTGTTTTTATGAACCCTTTCCAGTTGAGGGTTATTAGATGGGAAAATTGCTCAATTAGATAGCTAGACAGATTGGCCTACAGTATTCACAAATTTTGAGGATTTGAATTGGCTCAGTGTTTACTACATTCTTTCTTGAACTCTTAGGTTTGGGGACAACAAAGATTTACATTCCTAAACAGGAATCCACTGAAAACACAGGTAGTGCTTGGCAAGATCCAAACACTGTGAATATGAGCTTTGTGCAAACACTTTATTTATTTATTTATTTATTTATTTAGTTATTTATTTATTTATTTATTTATTTATTTATTTATTTATTTATTTATTCATTCATTCATTCATTCATTCATTCATTTTCCATCCATCCATCCATCCATCCATCCATCCATCCATCCATCCATCCATCCATCCATCCATCCATCCATCCATCCATCCATCCATCCATCCATCCATCCATCCATCCATCCATCCATCCATCCATCCATCCATCCATCCATCCATCCATCCATTTATTTATTTATTTATTTATTTATTTATTTATTTATTTATACATATTAAAAACTTCACAGATAAAACCAATACCAACGTGCTAAAACCATAAATAATTAAAACAAAAACAAATACCAATTTTCAAACTATAAAATTATCAGATGGAAGAATTGCAGTTCAAATTGCAGTCCATAGCATGTAACAAGGATGATCTAAACATAAGATAGAATATAAATGTAATGCAGGGCATGGCAGTATCGACGGCTAATTCTCACCAAAGGCCCAATGAAATAATTCTGTTTTACAGGCCCTGCAGAATTGCTCAATATCCTGCAGGGCCCTAGTATATAGTGGTAAAGAGTTCCATCGGGCAGGGGACAAGGTACTGAAGGCCCTGGCCTGGGTGGAAGCTAGCCATATCATGGAGGGGTCAGGGACTACAAGTAAGGGGGCCAGCCACCACACCTATCCCAGATGAAAAAACGCAACCTACGCCATACGGACCACCTGAATGTATCTGTGATGGTAGTCAGGATGGTCTCTGTCCCATGCCTAGCACGGAAGCCAGACTGGACAGGATTGAAAGTCGTTGCATCCTCCAGAAAAACCGGAAGCTGCTCCAAACACAACTATCTCAATTACCTTCCCCAGAAACAAAAGATTCGAAATGGGGCAGTAATTGGCCAGATCACTAGGATCTAAAGGTGGTCTTTTCAAGAGTGGGCGGACCACCGCCTCCTTCAGCCCATCTGGAAACACTACTTGCTCTAGGGAGTCATTGATGATATTCAACAGATGGGGCCACAGCTCACCCCTGTAATCTCAAATTAATCAGAAAGGGCCAGGGTCCAGAGGATAGGCCGTAGGTCTAACAGCAGCAAGGGCTCTGTCAACTCTGTCAACCTGTCAATTTTTGTTTAAGGTAGATGCATATTTTCCGGTACCTTTCAACTCCCATATGTATATTTGTATATTGTGCAAAAATAAGACCTACCAGCCTGAGAAGACTACATTCCTTGTGGTATTTGTGAATCACTGTTCTGGGCAGGTAATTCTACTGCATTGAGAGTAACCAAATGATCAATTCATATCCGTGGCAGAAATGGGGCAGCATTACAGGTCCATAGTGAAAGAAAGGCCAAAGAAATGAATCAGGAATAAACACTGCAGACAGCCTCTTCTTTGTGCTAGGATTTTGAGCCTTTAATTCTTTAACTCATTTGTTAAGGTTCATTACATGATCAGTTCTCTCTAGCACTAGTATGCCCCAGGATTACACCCTTTTGGTATTAATGGTCTGTCTGTCTTATTTTTATCAAACCCGGAGAGATGTAGAGGTTAAGAGCAGTGGGCTCTTATTTGGAGAACTGGGTTTGATTCCATTCTCCTCCACATGAGCAGCGGACTCTTATCTGGTGAATCAGGTTTGTTTTTCTACTCTTCCACATGAAGCCTGCTGGGTGACCCTGGGCTTATCACAGTTCTTCAGAACTCTCTCAGCCCCATCTACCTCATAAAGTGTCTGTTGTGGAGAGAGGAAAGGAATGAGTTTTTAAGCCACTTTAGATTCCTTACGCTTGAGAAAAGTGGGGTATAAATCCAAACACTCTTCTTCTTGAAATATCTCAGGGCAGTGTACAGAAATCTGTTTTATCTTCACCATAATGTTATGAAGCATGTTAAGCCAAGAGTGCAAGAAGTCTTAAGCTTTCTGCCTGAGACATCTTCCATTGCATAACCATATATAACTTCTAGTTGTAGAAAAAGTACCAAGGGAAGAAAATAATTTCTTCAGAGTGTGGAGGGGGATTGAAAATACAACAAAAAGCTCAAAATTGTATCAGGGGAAAACTACCACCCATTGAACACCTAGAATGCTAAATGCCACTTTAAAATACTTTTTTTTTATACAAAAGAGGAAAAATGCTTTACTTGTTAGAATTGACAGCTCAAATTAATGGTCTTTAAAAATGAGATATGTCCTTTTTACTGTTGAGATTTATCCTGCCAGCAAAGCTATTTGCATTGCACTGCATTTGCTTTTATAGACTCCTTAGCAAATAAGAAGAGCCAATATCTACTGCCATAATAGCAGGATCATTATATTATCCCTGTTTTTATTTTTCAAGGGGAGGGAGCAGAGCCATGCACAACAATTTTCCTTTAATCTTTGTCCTATTTCATTTTGAAATTTTGATTCAGATGCCGTATCTATCCTCAATATCTATTCACAAAGCTACTGCCATAATCTTCAGGTTCTTGAAAACTAATTGTATTCAGGCCCTGTTGTAAAGGTTGTTATCTTTGGCCACTGGAAGCACTTCTGAGTTCTGGATGCCTCCCAACAGATTCGTCTACACTTTTTCATTTGCAGCCCTTCCTACTTCCTCACTCTTCCATTACTATCACCAGAATTGCCAGTGCTTTGCATACTCCGGTGTGTACACTTTTCAAAAGTTTGCAGCATACAATAACTGTGCATGGGGGTTTGTGGGACTGTGTGGGATCATGGTGATACTCCAGCAAAACTTACATGCATTCACTGGAACACAGTTGTTGTTTTTTTCAAACGTTACAGCCATGCATATTGGGAGCTTACTAGTAGGAGCATATGCTACTCATGATGCTCCCAATAGGCAGGGTGAAATTTTGTGTTGAATAGCAGCATGCAACTCTTCTATGTATGTACAGCTTCTGTTTATGCTACATGACTCCTTGGTTTCAGGTAGTGTCTATCAGAGCTGTAGGCTCATAAGGAATCTCTGTGTTGCTCTCTTAACACAAAATAGTGACCATGTATACCAGAAATGTTACAGGAACTGTGTGCTTCCATTGGTGGATTGTCAATCCATGTAGTTGTAACTTCTGAAAATCACTTTTATAGAGCTTATAGGTGAACAAATATATATGTACATGACTTCCTCTGTATGATTAGGGATTTAGGAAAAAATGGTTGTTGTGGTTAGGGAGTGGAGCTTCACTCAATAATCCTGCTTTTCACTGCCCTCACACATATCATTGTATGTGCTTAGAACAGCTGGAAACTTCCTCATGGATTTTGGAAAGTTGGCATATGGGAAGTTGGAGGCAACAGTATAAAAATGAAAATAAATCTGCCGCAGAAGCTTTCACAGTTACCTCAGCCTGAAATTGTTGGAACTTTGTTCATTATGGTAGCTGTTGGGTCAGATCCTTCCAAACATCCTCCAATAATGCCTACTTGTGACAATGATTAACTGGCACTCACTTCAGCATGTTTTCTTTCTGTAGTTGGTTTGGTGCCGATACACATGTTTTGTCTTGTAATTTTTGACCTTCTCTTCCTCTTTCTAATGGAGCCTTGGAATCTCTCCACATTTATATTTCCTCAAGAGGGCTAACCTTGTCTGTTTGAATGTTAAGAGCCTGAATTAGACACTTTATATATTCCATTTACAAACTGCTCCAATATAAAAACTTTGTATGTATCCTTAGAGGATATAAATTGGCTATTGAGTTCCACAGCATCATGCTGACTTATAACACCTGAGCTTTGACCTCAAAAAGTTCAGAAGAAAAATCCATTAAGGGCCATTCCAGACAGTGGAGAAGTCAGCATTAGTTTTATTCTAGGTGGGTCTGGAAGTAGATACAAAATTAGCCCTTGTCAAAATGTAGACCTCGCTAAATGTCTGACAGAGTTCTTTTAGAAACTGATGGACATCTTGGAGTGATAATAAATGCAGGACTGACCACATCCTATAAACCCCTATATAGTGAAAACCAGATTTTATTGTAGGTGCTATTTCTATATACACACAGATATGAAATTTCACTTTATCAATCCAAGCTTTAATGGAACATCTTTCTTTCTTTCTTTCTTTCTTTCTTTCTTTCTTTCTTTCTTTCTTTCTTTCTTTCTTTCTTTCTTTCTTTCTTTCTTTCTTTCTTTCTTTCTTTCTTTCTTTCTTTCTTTCTTTCTTTCTTTCTTTCTTTCTTTCTTTCTTTCTTTCTTTCTTTCTTTCTTTCTTTCTTTCTTTCTTTCTTTCTTTCTTTTAGGCAGGTGATGAAAGGGCATTTTCTGTGGTTGTAATCAACTGGGGATTCTTCATTTGGTGCTCATTCTTTAAACAGCAAGTAAAGTCTGTCAAGTCCTCAAGTGCTTGGGGTGGGGGAAGTTTGGGTTTGGGTTATGCTACGGGCTCTGCTATTATTGGGAGCTAGATGGAGCATGCATATTATTCCCATTCCACATTTACTCCATTGGCTGCCAATCAATTACCAGGCTCACTTTAAGCTAATGACTGTAACATACAAAGCCCTTTATGGCCATGGACCCTTGTATCTGTGAGACTGCCTCTCCCCTATGCTGTGCCATGACAGCTTCACTCATTTGAGCAGGGTCTTCTGCAGGTGTCACCCTGCAACTGGGCATGATCAACAGCTGCCCTTTCAAATTCCTTCTATGTTGTGGCTCCTATCTCATGGGATAGCCCAGTGGTTCTCAACCTTCCTAATGCCGCGACTCTTTAATGCCCTTCCTAATGCTGCGACGTTGTTTTAAAGATTTTAGTGACTTGTTTTACCATGTTTTATGCTGTACACCGCCCAGAGCCCCTAGAGGATGGGGCGGTATAAAAGTTTAATAAATAAAAATAAATAAATAAATAAATAAATAAATTTAATACAGTTCCTCATGTTGTGGTGGCTCCCAACCCTAACCTTTATCCATTTTACAGATGGAGAACACTGATGCAGAGAGTCTTAGGTGAAAGGGTCTGTGAAAGGGTCATTTGACCCCCAAAGGGGTCCCGATCCACAGGTTGAGAACCACTGCCTGAGGAGGTCAGGAAGGCTCCTACTCTGCTGGCATGGAAACTGTGCAAAACTGAATAATTCAAGAGGGCTTTTCTACTGAGGCAATAGAGTCCCACTGTACTAAATGATTCACAAAGTTACTTGGAAACAGTATTAAATATTGTGGTCTATGTTACTAGATATAACTTGCTGTAAGTAGGATTTTTCTATGTAATTTGTGTGTTGCTTAATGTATCATGTTTAAATTTAGGCTTTGCTTCTGTTCTGGTTTTAAACTTCTGATTGGTTCCACAACCCTAATCCTATTGCATGATTTATGGAATGCCCCATCCTGTTGATTGTATTGACTCATGGTGCGTCTAATCCCAGTGAGAAAGGTGGACTTTACATAATGTAAACAAACAAACAAATATGTTAAAGGTGGTTCAGTGGTGAATGGATTCCTGGATATTTAATATAATTTTCTGGTACTAGTGATTTTTTGATAATTATACTTTTGTTACTTTATTGCTTGGGGTTTTCTTGATCTTTGAAAGCTGCTCTGAACATCTTGTTTGGCAGAAAGTTGGGGTGAAATGTTCAAAATTAGTAAATAAATAAAACACAAGTCCCAATGAACCTCAGGACGAACAAGACTTCCCTCTTCAGATGAGCCATGCACCTAATGCATAGGTGTCAAACTCGCGGCCCTCCAGATGTTATGGACTACAGTTCCCATCACCCCCTGCCAGCATCATGCTTCATGGTCTTGCTTCATGGATGAACTCTCCAGGACACTCCAGTGGCCCCTTGTTTCAATGTATGATAGCTGGGAAAAGATGGCATTCATCTGTGGATGGCTGCTATCACCCTGTTTGCCTACCAGGGTACAGAAGACAGCAGAAAGGATTAAGGTTGGTGCGGAACGTCATGACTTCTTAAGCTGAACGATCATTGTTGGGACATCATCAGAATGAAATAGAAATGTAATTATCAGGCAAATATTGTATTGTTGTCTATCTGCTTCCCTAATGCTTGATCTATGGGCTGGATGAAAGAAATCAAAGGCTGGATGTGTTGTGGTAAACAGGGAAATTGAAATGCTAAGGGAGACTGCACCAAAATCTAGGTAATGGCATTATGATGATTAATGGATTCCATGGGATTCCAGCTGAGAGAACGATAGACTTCTATTCATAGAGAACTCAGATGGTGGGCTGCAGAATGAGTTTGTGCTGCCAAATGCAGTGTTTATTCATCGTTGATACCTGTGTGGGCTGATGGCAGCTGTCCAAATTGACACCAAGTGAGACTTGGACAGACCAGAGTATTTGGGGATGTAGTTAAGTCCCATGGTTACTTTTTTAAAGACTGGGACACAAACAGTTATTTTTCAGGGTAAACGTCTGTCATATGTTTGAGCAGGAACACATCCAGCATAATCCAGGATGTCATCCAGAGACTAGAGACCAAAGCCTAAGGACTTGAGCCAAGAGGGTGGATGGGTTTAACGTGAAAATTCTATAAAGTTCAAGGTCAGGCCAGTGTATTAAAACTGAAAGGCACCAGTAAGCCTGCAATTTAAGCATGTACGTAGAAAACTGTACCTGGAAGTTCAAGTAATAGACCTGAGTTTAGAGATGAATGTAAGAATAAAGAACTCCAGTAAGGAAGGACAGAGAATAAACAGCAGATTCTGTTGCTGGTCAGTATTCCCTTCAAAACTACTGTTACATTCCCACAAAGACTTGTGGGAATCAGTAAGATGAAAGTTAGGTTGATTCTGCATGGTACAAATATAATGGGTTGATGAAGGAAAATATCCCAGTTTGGCCAAGAACTTCATATGGGTCCCTCCCCCAAAGTGGGATTCACACACAATATTTCTCTCAATCTGGTTTTTTTTTAAAAAAAACCCGCCAAAATCACAATCTTTTTGAAAAATCTTGGGCTAAACCCACTTCCATGGGGACCGGCACAGCCGCCAAACTGCTTAATTTTTTCTGCCCTACCGCCTGTTCTCCTGCCTTATATCATGTTGTTTTTGCTTCTGCTGAGCTGCAAACCAGTGTGATAGCCCATCATTCCCCAAGCATGTTTTCTTCCCTTGCCAGTGACTATGAGCACCATTTCACCTAAATGTGTACAGCAACAGATTTACAACAAATGTGGCTTTTCCAAGCAATGGTCCCGTTTCCTTTCCTTTTTCTTTTTTGGGTGCTCAGAGCACATCGCTAAACAGATGCAAACCTTGAGATGTGGATGGTAATAGTTGTATTATATTATATGTGTGTTAACTACCTTGAGCCTGGCCTAGGCTGGGAAAAGGCATGATAGCAAGATGAATTAACAACAACAATGATTAACATCAGACTTTTGAATTTGACCCAGAATTCAGCCATTAGCCAGCACAGTCAGTGGAGCACAGATCCTGATTAGAACCCTCACTGCTACATTCTGGATCAATTGTAATTTCCAGAGCAGTCTCAAGGGCATATCAGTGTAGAACGAGTTACAGTAATCCAACCGGGAGGTGCCCATTGCATGGATCACTGTGGTTTTGGTTCAAGTGGGACAGGTAGGGGACCAACTGTATAGGTTGCTGGAGATGGAAAAAGGCCACCTTGACTGTATGTGTAACTTGGGTCTCAGTCTCCATAGAAAGGGAGAACTCCAGAATCACATAGACTTTTGATGGAGGAGGCAGGTGTTAATGCTCCTCTGTTTAATTTGGGCAGTTGGAAGCTCCCTCTGCACCCCCTGCCCCCAATCCCAGCCACAGGACCTCAATAGATTCAGTTTCAGCCTGCTCTTTCTCAACCATACTTCTATGGCCCCCAGACACCTAGCCAGAATAGCAGGGACACTGACTGAGTGGACCTCTATCAAAAGATAAACTGGGTGTCAGCATATTGATGACAACCCAACATAGGTGTAGTGATCCTGGGATGGGGGGGGGGCAGGCACCACAAGTCATATGGTGGGCACCATTGGCCCCTGGGAGTGAGGCAAGGACTTGGAGCCCTGGAATGTCAAGAGGGCTCCTGGGAGCATTCCTGGGAGGTCGGAAGCACCCCTGTGAGGCTGGAAGTGAAGGAGTACCCACCAGGAAGTGCAGTGCCATGCTCCCTCTGACTAGCCATCCCTTTGGCATCCCTTCAGCACCCCTTTCCCCTGCAGAAGTTAAGTTGTTCCTTTCTGCCTGCCTTTTGACTCATACCACAGCAGGTTCTTTGGGGTGGGTCCATGCTAGCTTGTTCATCAGAATTGTTTGTCGGAGAGAAGGCAGCAGGGCATAGCCTGATCCTGGATGCTAAGCAGGCTTGGTACTTAGAAGGGAGATCACCAAGAAAGATCTTGCAGAGGATGGCAATGGCAAACCACGCTGCTTCTCACTTGCCTTGAAAGTCCCTCCTTGCTAGGATCACCATGAATCAGCTCTGACTTGACTTTACACACGCAAGTAAACATTAAACCTTTTAAACTTTTTTTAATTTAAAAATTAAAAGCCTAAGCAAGAGGCCTGGTGTTGTTTTCATGTGAACGTGCCTAGCAGCTACGTTGTTGTACTCAGGGCCAGAGCGAGGGGGAACTGTGCCCGGGGCACTCATGCACCCTGTTCCCCTGGCTGCTCCCACCACACCACGGTGCGCCATGCCACGCCACGCCACGCCACGCCATGCCACACCACACCACACACCCCTGCACCTGTGCGCTCCTGGTGCATTGTGCCCCCCCGCCCTCTTGGCACTAGACCATTGGTTCTACTGAGATCTTATTCTATGTGCCCCACCTTCAGAGGTGACTCTTTGACTGTGGTCTGTTTTCCACACAGCTGTTCACTTGGTACCTCCTGAGGAAGAGTTGTGGATGCCATTGTGGGGCATTACAACGCAGGCGTTGGGGACGGTGTGTGTATGCCATGACTTGCCAGCAACCCTAGTTAACTAAAAGGAGTGGCTCTAGTTGACTTGGGAGCAGCAGTGGCGTAGGAGGTTAAGAGCTCTTGTATCTAATCTGGAGGAGCCGGGTTTGATTCCCCGCTCTGCCGCCTGAGCTGTGGAGGCTTATCTGGAGAATTCAGATTAGCCTGTACACTCCCACACACGCCAGCTGGGTGACCTTGGGCTAGTCACAGCTTTTCGGAGCTCTCTCAGCCCCACCTACCTCACAGGGTGTTTGTTGTGAGGGGTGAAGGGCAAGGAGATTATAAGCCCCTTTGAGTCTCCTACAGGAGAGAAAGGGGGGATATAAATCCAAACTCCTCCTCCCCCTCCCCCTCCCCCTCCCCCTCCTCCTCCTCCTCCTCCTCCTTCTTCTTCTTCTTTGGAAGAGCTGTGGAGGTCATGCTGGGGTATCAGAGTCAGGGGACGCCAAAGCTGTTTGGGAGGGGGAGTGCAATTTCAGTGCTTGCCCTGGGCACCGTTTTCAGTACCTACACCCCTGCAACTCAGCAAGAGATGAGATCTTTGCATAAGTAATGTTATACTCTTTTTCCCAAGGCTGCCTTTCTCCTTCTCTCCAGACAGTTTTGTCTGAGGTTTCTGTAGTGTTTTTACAGCTGTTGATTTGGGGGAAAAACTTAGATTAAAATATCACTAAAAATAACTTGCTTAATTATTGTTCTTGGAGCTCCCAGCCCTTTGAAGCAAGTGGGAGGTAGGTGGGCAAAAACTGGCACTTCTGTTTGAGAAGTCATGTCATTTAACCCACAGAGTCATCTGACATGGGAAATGCTTTGATTGTGCTGGCCTTTGGACTACTGTTTTTAGATAGTCAAATTGGGTCTAAGATGTAGGAACAGGAAATCTACACCATTCCACAGAAAAAGTAGGATGAAAACCTCCCAAAGTGCACCACAACAATAATTCAATCCTTGAAATGCACCTAGTACATTTTGAACTGCTGTTATTTATCAAGGAGACCTCCAAATAAAAATGCAAGCAAATACACAGATGGTCATAGAATAACTGTAACATATTTTCCACATATTTTTCTTTTCAGCAGTGTGAACTTTTATGCTTTTGCCAAAGGAAGGAGGGGGGCTTATAGCATGGTTGCTGCATCAACAGCCTTTCTAGTCAATTGAAAGAACGGATCACAGCTAATCACAACCAATCAGGTACAGTTGGTGATGCATTGAGCAGTCTGTCAAGTACATTGCTGTTTGCTCCTTTTTCAACTATGTCCATCAGGAAAGCCTTTGTTCCTATTCAGATAAGTCTGTCAAGTAAGCCTTTATCCCTTGATACTGTCTAGATCCCTTAGCAGGGTCACTGAAATCAGGAAACTTTCAGGATAAAGAGATCCCAGGCATCTAGAGAGAGCCAGTCCTTTTTGGTGTGTTGTTCTGCTGGAATCATGCCTGCCTGCTTCAACCATTTCTTGCAACTTCTCAGTTTCTGTTCAACAATTCACAACAATATGCTCAGCAATCTGGTTTTTACTCATTTCTGAAGCCCATGACAGCATCATGTTATCCATGGCCGAGGCTGGGAGGAACATGAAGGCAATTCCCAGCTCTTGTAGGGTGTGTGTGTCTACCCAGAAACAGTCCAGAATTGGTCATCTGATGATGCCTATAGGTTTCTTTAAGAATGGGGGCTTTTGTCTAATGTGGGGATAATTTAATTTAATGGGGAAAAAGTATGGAGTAGGGGTTAAAGTGGAAGACTAGGACTGTGGGGAAATATGGACTCAAATATCCATTCAGCCATGAAACTCACTAGACCAGTCACTCTTTCTCTGGCTAACCTATTCACAGGCTTGTTCTGAGGGAATAGCCATGTATGCTGCCCTTGAAAGAAGGACAAGACCAAAATGTGTGTGTGTGTGTGTGTGTGTGTGAGGGAGAGAGAGAGAGAGAGAGAGAGAGAGAGAGAGAGAGAGAGCTTGGGTAATGTTAAATTGAAAGCTTTCCAAATTAGGACGCTTTCTACTTCTTCTCACATGAAGGGAGATAGATGGTGTGCATGAATTTGGAAAACAAGCAATGGCCCCAGCCATCATGAACAAACAGGTTTGTTGTGACAAAATGGCCTCAGGGTTCCTGTGAGGGCAAAACTGGGATTACATCATTCTAAAATCCTTGGAGGAAAGGTTAGATATAAATTGTTGAATGCATGCCTGGCCAGAGCTCTGTGTTTTTTTTTAATGACATTAACATTTAAATAACTCAGAAGAATTAAAAGTGGTGACAAAAGATATTTCATAATCAATAACATTTTAAAGTTTCCAGCACCATTCTTCCAGTCTATAATGGCATATGTATAATTTCATTATATATGTGCATAAATTTTGACTCATCCAGATAACAAAGCCAACACCTGGCAGAAACATCCCCATACATTTTCTTGATCCAAATTGGCACAGCATACCATAATTGGTGTAAGACTTTCTATTCATAATTTGCCATTACAAATACTCTAACCACTTTGTACATATAATTCCATTGCCTCTCGGATACATATGACTTTGACTCAATTGGTCTTATATTCACAGTTATTTTGTTCAATATTTTAAGTGTTACATGGAGTTTAATAGGAACTGCTCTGAAGTTTTTTAAAGATGTTGAACATTTCCCACAATTTGACAAATTCTGAATTATACTGAAGTTTCTCTGTGCATTGTTTTTATCAGACTCCTGTTCGTAAATGTCAATAAGAGACTTCTGTGCATTTTTTGCCTTTACCTCATTGCATGCAGTGATTTATAAAACATGACCAATACTTTTCACAAGTTACCTGCCATGCTCTAATTAGAAGTTTTAATCTCCATAAAGGCAGTGATATTTGTCTTCCTTACAAAAATACACCAGAAACTTGTGACAATAAACAAAATGCTTTATTATTTTTATTGTCACATGGAATTCCATATGGACTTCAATACTGAAGCACATTGATCTTCAGCCCAGGGAATGGAACCCTCAAGGGGCTCATGGAGTACCAAGAGTTGTGTTGCAAGCCTCTGTGGATCTGCATTTATTTTTGCTGTTTAGAAGCATCTGCGCCTGATATGCATGGATATCACATTTTCTGCTTCTCTGTACAGATGGTAAGGGATGCAGCAGGTTGGCACAGTGGAGAAGGTCACTCTTTCCTTGGGTGTCTTTCCTTGGCCTGGTCACACACCCCTGCCAGTTGGTTCTCCAATGTTCTGTGCATGCTTGCTTTGCTGCATGCCCTCCTTTCTGCTGTTCATAAATGTTGCTCCTCCTGTGCAGCTCAGTGGGTCCATGATGCCATTTGTACATTAAGGGCCCATTTTGAAAAGCTATAGTTAGGGAGTTATTTACTTTAAAGCAGCAGGTGGAGTATTCCAAACACAGCATATATTTCTCTAAAGCTATGTACATAACTGCAATGGACTTCCTCATTTTCTTAACTTCTTCAGGCAGGGAAACCACTCACTGACCTATCTTGTTAGATTTTCCCCACCTTTTTCTCTTCATGGACTGAGGTGCTTAAGAAATTGTAGTGAAGATGGAAAAGAAGCTCTTTCTCTCAGCCCTGTAATTGACCCAGAAGGGAAAGGATGCCCATTATTATAACCATTCCAGCCAAACTCCTAAAAAAGCACTCAAAATGATGATGATGATGATTTTATTTATTTATTTATTTATCTATTACATTGATGATGAAGATGATGAAGATGATGAAGATGATAATAATACACCAGACATCACCGTGATTGAGGACAAGAAAGTGACCATCATCAACATAGCAGTCCCTGGTGACAGCAGGGTCATTGAAAAAGAACACAAGAAGGTCACTAGATACTGCGATTGGAAAATCGAGCTTCAGTGTCTATGGCACAAACCAGCTGAGGTTGTCCCAGTGGTAATCGGCAAGCTGGGCGCCATCCCCAAAACACTAGGGCAGCACTTGAAACATCTTCGAATTGACAAAATTAACATCTGTCAAATTCAGAAGGCAGCCCTGCTGGGATCTGCACGAATACTACTCTGATACATTACAACTTCCTAGGCTTCTGGGTGAGGCTCGAATTGTAATGAAGGCCAACAACCAGCTAAAGATCTGGCAGCTGTGAAATCTACAATAATAATAATAATAATAATAATAATAATAATAATAATAATAATAATAATAATAATAATAATAATAATAATGGCAGATTTAAACTTAAACAGAATAAAATATTTATTAACAGAGGAGATGGGAACAGGAGAGAAATAACTTGGAGGTGAGGAAAAAATAAGGCAGGAGAAATATATACTTACAACAGAGCTTAGGCAGAGGATAGTCAGGTTTTGATTTCCAGGCACAGGCTTCATAAGTTTGTTCAGTTCTCAGTTAGCTTAGATGTTATTATGATGTTTCTTAGATGGTACAGTTACACAAAATGTTCCTGGCTAATGGATTACTTCACACACTCTGGGTCCTAACAGGCTTGGTACATATACTCAGTACCCTCATGCAGCCCTCACAGTTAGAAACACAAAAGCTAAAACATAAATCACCCTTTTTTGAGGAAAAGCAAAGCAAAACTCCATACATCGGATTAACTGGTACCCAGGAATTATTCCCTCGTTTTTTTTTAAATTTATTTAATTTAATATCTCACCCTCCCTGGCCTTAGCTGGGCTCAGAATATACATTCCTCACTAATTTATATGTATGGTCCTTCAGCTAGTTTATGTTTATGGCCCTTCAGCTTGGCCCTTCCATAAACCCCACCACCAGTTCTTCCAGTCTGTGTATATTATTGCTTTCACACAGCTCTCAAACTGATGTCAGTAGAACCATTTAGTCACACACATTGACTAAACTAATCTCCTCAGAGGTGGTAGAACACAGTCAAGGCTGTTATCTCTTAATTCCTAGACAATCAGTTCTTCACAGGAAGATGACCTCCTCCCTCCCTGTGACATCAGGTACTTCACCCAATCAGGGTGCAGGGTGACCACAGCCAATCAGGTGGCTTCTCTGTTCCTAGGCCTTTATGCCTCACTCTGAATGTAACCACACTCTGCTTTAGATAGACCTGCACGTATTAAACTCACATTTCCTATGCAGTCCATCACAACATCATCCAATATGCATGCACTATTTACCATGCAGCAGTTTGCTTCACAGTGAGGTTTTCCTGCAGCTTTTTGTTTTCACAAGGTTTTCCCTCCTGCAGGGTGTCCTTCACTGCCCACCACTTCCTCATTGTTTCCATGCAACCTCCATTTGAGGAGGGTGCCTGCCACCCCCCACCCCCCCGACTGTGTTTGGTCTAGCATTAATCTGCTAGACCATGGGAGTTTCTTGTACATTTCACTGAGTCTTTCACTCCAGTAATAGTCCTTCAGTGTTAAAACAAAAAAGAAAGAAAAAAAGAAAGTCCTTCTGATTGTTCTGAAATGAAGACCAAGAGTGTGGGATGAACTGCTGTGGTGTGGGCAGGAGATGGCAAAGTAGAGTAAGAACCTGCCCCCCAAAAGCTAAACACATGCTGATCTCCTTTGTTTTCCCTGCAATGAGATGCAGTGGCATACCTAGGCAAACTGGAGCCCTGGGCAAAACCTGAGTTTGATGCCCCCCCCCCATGGGCGGCCACCCTCTCCCACCGTGACCAAACAATGATTTTTTCCACCAGATCGTTTCAAAGTCACCATCACATTATAGAACATGCTCCAGCTCACAAATCTGAACACAGCAATGGGCCATGCCACATAGCAGAAATAATTTTTTGAAAACATTTTCAAAATGCTTTCAAAATGTTTTATTACTGCTATGAAAACATTTTATGGTGTTGTATCCAGTCCCCCAATTGGGAGAAACAGCATCACTTTCAATGTTATTTAAACTGGGTACCCCAGATTCTTCCTTTAAGGTGGATTTAAAAGGAGAATCTGGGCTCCCTAGTTTAAACAAGTGATGCTGGAATCCACCCCCAAACAGCATCATTTTCAATGGTGTTTAAACCTGGGCAACTGCCCACTTTGCCCAATGGGAGGAACACCTCTGATGAGATGAAAACTCACACTTTTAGACCTTTCAGAAATGGTGGAGATTCTCTGATCAGAAATCAGGATGATAGCTGAAGAGGGGGAATCATGTACGTAACCAAGAATCAAACCTGAAGAGAATGTAAACTCAAAGTGAAGGGAACCACAAGTGCATAAATGACCATCTTTTCATGTAGTTTCTGCATCTCAAAATGGCATGAGGGGGAAGGTAAATGCTATCCTTCCCTGTTGCCTCAGTTCCAAGTGCAAAAGGAATCCCTCTGGTCTTTAAAACTTGGGGGCCACAAGTTGGATCATGGAAGCACCGACACAACTCTCCAAAAAAAGTAATGTCTAGCTTGGCCCTAAAATTCACACTTGGAACTCTATCCACTGAATCTCAGTGTTTTGTTTAATCAGTGCACTTGGTGTTCCTAGAGGCAAAGATAGAACTAGAAATTCAGTGTTTTGTTTGGATCCTCATTTTGGCTCTTCTCATTGATGCTCAGGCTATGCTTGTCATTGCAAAGAAATGTAGCCACCAACTTAGAAAAAAGATGATTTTCAAAGCTAAGCCTCATCCTGTGTTAAATCAAGGTTGGCATTTCTTCCCTTTGAGTCCTCCTTGGCTGTACAAAACAGCATGACAAGCACTACTGGGTGGCCCTGGTAGTTTTTAGTTGTTTTAGAATAAGACAGAAGGCTAAAGAGTTGAATACCTTAAAACATTCGACAAGGACAATGATTAAGCCGGAGCACCACACAGTGTTCACGCCTGGCAAATGTCACCATGTGGAATATAGATATTAAGATGTGGCAACAAGATGTGGGCATCTGTTGCGTGCTGCAGACATGACATCATTAGTTGGAAAGCTCTGATTACAGCCAAGCATCTAACATGTTACCATGGGTAAAGAATAACAGATGCTTCCCTCCCTCTTTAGTGTTTGCACATGAGGAAATGATAACTGAAATGATGTGCCAGGGTATTTGACACTAGGGCTGAAGACAGAAAGACTTGGAACTTCATCTTTTGGAGGTTTCAAAAGGGATACGTAGAGAACAAAGATAGCATAGGACTGTGAAATCCTGCTTACTCAGTGAATCTGGTGTACAGAAGCCCTTGAGGTTGGTTCTGTGATACTGGGGTTAACACTGAGTTCTGGTTCTTCTGACTTTGAAAACATGTATTGAAAATATGTATAATCTCTAGAGCAAATAGTGTAATAAAGCCCCCAAATTGAAAAGTTAACAATGTGATTTGTTCTACATCTATTCTGAGGTGTACCATGAAATGTTCGGAGACAAAATGGGGGTGGTAACAGTACGTCAATTGGACACAGAGTGCTAGGATCTCTTTCTGTGCTTTCACATATGCTGACTGATGCGCTTTCAATATACATTAATGATAATTTACAAGTGGATTTTGCCATTTTACGTAGTAAAATCCAGCTGCAAAATGCATTAAAAGTGGATTGAAAGTGCATTTTTTGGCGTGTGTGAAAGTGCAAATAGAAGACTGTCCCTCTTTTTCCACAGGATGTGAATTAAATAACCTAAGCCACAAACTTGACACTATGCAAGAAACAGTAGGTAGTGGTTACTCTGCTAAGACTTCCATTCAGAATTTGTTTTCAGTAATCTCATGATGTTCAGGTTTGATATTTTGGACCCTAAAGGCCAATGAAAAACAATAGCTCCTCATCTCTTGTAGAGACTACCCAAAAATAGCTTTCATGTTACGGTTATAATTGTTGAAGATCCCTCACTGCATTGTGGTCGAATCACATGCATTGTTTCCATGGCAACATCATCATAAATCACAAACAGTGGTCTATACCAGTATGGGGACATCACAAAGACTGATGAACAGGCATTTCCAAGGTAATGCTTGCAATATAGAATGCTTTTGTACAGAAGTGCTTTTCAGTGGTTTCCACACAGGGGTTGTAATGTTTGAAATGACCCCGAATTAGGCAAATATACTTTCAAAATCTTTTAATCATTTTTAATACAGTTATTCCCTGGGAACTTTCTGTTTGGCAAGAGGACTTAGTTTTTTTTTTTCATCCTGTGGCCAAGACCTTCTAATAGCAGAAAAGAAGTATGCTTAAAATGGTAAAATTAATAGCAGCAATAACATTAAAGGCCAGAGAACATTCTCAAATGTAATGCTGTGAACTCGCTTACTTATGCAGCCTATTAAGGAAAGCTAATCACCTGTAAGTCAGTCACCTTTGAACTCCAAATGGTGTAAATGTTCAGCTATTTTACTTTGTGATTGGGCCATTTAAACAATAATGATGAATCACCAAAAAATCAGACTGTTGGTGTGAATTAAGCAGGCAAGTGTTTCTTAGAATAATGAAGGAGAGGTAGGCCCCATCTTCTCCATTTAGACGCATTCATTTATTATTAATTTTGAAATAAATACATCCTGATATCTTCAGTGGCTTTCATGGCTACCAGTGCTGACGTTATACGTTCATCTAGAAACCCTGCTACCTCTTTTTAATCTATGGTAACACATACATCACGTTGGCATATACATCAATCTTAAATCTAACTTATAAAATACTACATCGATGATTCTGCCATAGTTTCTGGCCTTAAGGACCCCTTAAGGTCTCTATTAGGCTCTACCTATTTCTAAGGTAGGCTCTTCTACCTCATCAATGTTAGATATCTATGATAAGTTGTTAATCTTGTCTTTGTTTTGTTTTTAACAAACTTAATAAAATTTCTATTAATCTATGGTAACACCACATGGTCTGTGCATCGTGCACATACATTGAGAGCAATTATGATGGAGGACAAGAATGGGGTAGTTAAAGAGACATAATGATAAGAGGAGGAGGAGCTGCAGGGATGGTGAAAAAAAAGTAATTCGTAATGTTTGCTTTTCCCTGATTGCAAATACCTCTGCTCTTGTGCAGTTCTTGCTGGCTGGTCTTAGAACTGGTATGAATGGAACAGGGCATGATCTATTACTGCTCTCACTTAAAAGTTCAGAAATGTTCCTGAGGCTACAAGGTTTGTCTGTATCCCTTCTAGTCTGATTTCAGGCCTGGTTTTGTGACTGAAACAGCTACCATTACCCTGGTTGATGACCTGTGTTGGGAGATGGATGGAGGGAATACGACCCTATTGATTCTCTTGGATCTCTCGGCAACTTTTGATGCAATTGATTATGGTCTCCTTCTGGACTGTCTTTCTGGATTGGGATTAAGAGGGGCCATTTTGTGGTGTTCCAGTCTTACCTGGAGAGTATGTTGCAGAAGGTAGTGCTAGGGTAATGCTCTGCCACTTAGCCTTTGGCCTGTGAGGCCCCACATGGCTCTATCTTGTCCCCTATGCTACTCAACATCCACATGAAACTACTGACTGACGCCATTTAGAGATTTGGACTGGCCTGTCTCCAGTATATAGATGATATTCAGCTTTATCCCTCTCTTCTAGCCAATCTCAGGGAGGCTGTAGAAACCCTGAACTAGTATCTGGAGGCAGTTTTGGAGTGGTTGTAGGCTAATACACTTAATCCCAACAAGATAGAATTGCTACTGAGCAGAAGGCCTGATCCATAATTTAAGCCATCACCCATTCTGGATGGGTTTGCTCTCTCTTTGAAGGAACATGCCTTTATTGCGGTGGTGCTCTTACATCCAGATGACAACAGTGGCAAGGAGCGCTTTTAATCAGCTTCAATTGGTTAACCAGTTACAGCCTTTCATGAACAGAAAAAATCTGGCCCATGTGGTGCATTCCCTAGTTTCATATGGATTACTACAAGGCACACCTTGAACTGGTAACCAATGCTGCTGCCACAAAATTTGAGTTACATGAGATGACCGTGATGTTCCCATCAGCAACCTGGCTGCAATTAGGCAGGTGGCAACCTGGGAGGTGGCCTTCTTGGCTGGGGCATCAAAACTCTGGAACTCCCTCCCCAGAGAGATCTCTCCTCACTGTTACCGTTCTCTGCTAGCAGGTGAAGACGTCATTGTGTTGTCTAGCACTTCCTCAGTGATCCTGCATTATATTTTAATTGTTGCTTTTATGTGCATGCATTTTATTGTACAGTATGTGTATTTTAGCTTTGTTTTGGTTGTCAGAATGATGTGTTTTTCATTAGGTTTAATGGTATTTAGAAGAAGAGTTGGGATTAATATCCTGCCTTTCTCTCTTGAAAAAGTATCGAAGTGGTTTTCAAACTCCTTCCATCCCTCTTCCCACAACAGAGACCTTGTGAAGTAGGGGGTAGAGAGAGTTTGAAGAGAACTATGACTAGTCCAAGGTCACCCAGTGTAGGAGCAGGGAAAGAAATCCAGTTCACCAGATAAGAGTTTATGTGGGGGAGTGGGGATTCAAATCTGGTTCTCCAGATTAGAGTCCACTGCTCTTAACCACTATACCACACTGGTGAAATTTTTATGAGTTTTTTTATATGTGTTTTTAATCTGTTAGCCATCTCGGCAACTCTGTTCAGGGAAGAATGGTGGAGCATTAATTGTCATCATCATCACCATCCTCCATCTCAGCCATTAAATTAAGGCCTGGTTCCCAGAAAATCCCAACATTCTCTGCATAAAGCCTCTTTGTAACAAGCATTCTGCAGGTGATTGTAACAGGAATAAGTTCTGACAGTGGCTATAGCCAGTCATGGAGAACTCCTTATACAGGTCTCTCTCAGGGCGATTCTGCACAGGAGTAAAATAGGTTCGACCCAGTTCCCTGAGAAGGGTACTAACCTAGGTCGAAGCCATTGTTGTTCCCCACTGCAACCAGCTTGATCCCAGCTCGGAGGGCGGAATCATCCTGTGCCTCTTCGCCGCTCCGTTCCAATTGGCTACTTTTCTACAGCCATGTTCCGTCTATCCCCACACGCATTATTAAAAAATTGCCACAGGAATGGAGGGACGAAGGTGGCGTTTTTTGATTGGCCAGCTGTACGCATGCCCGAAACACTCAGCTGTGATTGGCTGAATGGGGGACTCCTGGCACCAGAGATTCCGCACTTTACTGGAATCGAGCTGAGTTCGAGCGTGGTTCCCTGAAAAAGTAATAGTTCCCAACGGGAGTTGGAAATTTGACCGTTACACGGGGCGAAGCTGGTACAAAACCACGTCAATCCCAGTGGTTGTGTGGAACACTTAGGTCGAACGCAGCTTGAACTTAGGTCAATAACGCAAGTGCGGAATCAACCTCAGTTTTACTGCTTACCTTTTGGCAATCATTTGCATCCACTTGCAGTTGCAGAGGTTGAGCAAGTTGCAGTGCTGTCCTTATTCCTTGAGTTACCTGAAGGTAAGGAAATAAATGAGCAGGTGGAAGAGAGGAGACTGGCAAGGGCTATAATATTGTGAGTGTCATGGCTGTCAGAAACAATAGTTGCTTAGGTCACCAGAAGCTGCTCACAGTATGGAGGTTCTGTTCAGGGCTGCTATGTGAAACAATGGATGTGATTGATCAATCTTTAGAGAGGCTACTTTTAGGCATAAATGTATTCCATATTTTAGTGTGCATATCTTTATTAGATTATCTTCTTGAGATATACCCTATTTAACTCCATGCCTTGGGTTTTGAAATGTTGTGGTTAGACTCCAGAAATGGAACTATTCTCAGAGCTAAAATTACAAGTCCACCTTCCTAGGAAGCAAGAGAAAATTTATCTAGGGTTGTATTGAGTTCAAATCTGTTGTCAAGGACTGGAACTTTATTTATAGAGGTGGGACATTTGACCTGAGTAATTTTAATCAGATCCTCCTGTTTTAATTGGGTTGCCTACAGTGCTCCCATCTGTCATTTGTGTCCATGACCAGGGGCTACAATATGGCATCTAGGTAGTGATATATGAACATTGATCTGTTGTACTGATAATGCATATGGCAAATATCCGACTCCCTTGCATCATTTTATGATGTACATTCATGATACAATAAGGAGCACAACTGTGAACCATCCAGGTCAGATCCTATATCTAGCAACTCTGCCCAGCTATAACTTATACACATATATATCAAGCATATGTACATATATTTGTCACAGTAAATTATATCTATCCATCTGCACTTGTCTGCATGATCATGAGATTTTTTCTAAGGTTGTAAATTCATAATTCTCTTGAATCCAGATGTTTACTTTGCCGTATATGTATTTGCTCTGGGCAGGGAATCTGATGATGTTTTTACTTAGAGTCTTTCTGCTTACATCTTAGGTCACTCTTGAATGCATGCTGGGAAATGGAGATTCCTTTCAAGACACTTACTACATATACTATGATATTATCTATATTATCAGTTACCTCACAGTGAAGTAGAAGCCACGAAAGAGCTGGTTGTTATTTAAGGACTCTTCTAGTCCTTTTTCATTCACACAGCTTCAAATTCACTCTTTGATCTCACATTACACCGAGTGAAAGAAAAATTGTCTCAGGGTGAATGCCAACTTTGTATGGCAGTGTTTGGAAAGGGCACCACATTGCAGTGGGTTAGCATGGAATAAGCAAGGCCGGGCAGACGTTTGCTCTATGTCTACAGCTTCTATTTTGGAGCTCCACATAAATCAGAAATGAGCTTTATTTTACTCCCATCTAGAACATAAATAATCAGGGGAAGTCATCACATGTCCACCAAGAGTATGAGCATACTAAAATGACCTAAACTGCAAGGAAGAAATAAACATTTAGGATAAAAAATTCTAATGGCAGCAGAGATGACAATAACTACAAATGAAACATTTCAGCACCAGAACAGATCATGGCTACTCATTCAGCTGTCCAGCATTATTCTTATTTTGAGGAAGCCCAGACTTTCAGTAGGACTACTAGGGGTGGCTATACATAAATCACTTTGTATTACCTGGGACAACACAGGACATTACTGCTAACTTCCCGAGTCTCAGGACTGGGAGGTCAGATGTTCCTTAACACATGATGTGATAGTAGCATAACGTGGTTCCTGATAAGCATTTGAGTGATAAGCAATCTGAGTGGCAAAGAGCTGTGGCACTAATGCATCCTGATTTATTTATATTTATTTATTGGATTTCTTTCATCTGAAAGCAATCTTGGGAGGAATTGGGGATAATTCTCTCCTCCATGCTATGCCCCTTATGCTATTAACCCCAGTAGGACAACTTTCCATTCATGTGGAAAGAAGCTGGTATCGTCCTAGGGGGAGGGCAGTATAGAAGTTTAATAAACAAACAAACAAACAAACAAATAAATGGAACATGCAAACCTGGTAAGCCAAATTGTGCCATTTCCTAAGCTTTTACCTCACCATATTCTTCTCCTATTACTACTTTGTGAAAAACTGTTGTCTTTCATCCTGGCTCACATCCAGTATTGGAGCCTGCTCTGAAAGAAAATGACTCAGGCACCATGGCACCGTGATGTTAGAGCAGAAGAGGGCAGGTTTCTGCTGTCTTCCCCTACCTTTGATGTGAAGAGATAAGCTCCTATGTGGGGATCCTTCAATTCTCTATTATTATTTTTGTCTTCTTTTTTTAGGCTGCCTTTCTGTGCCTGCACTGCAGCCCATAAAACAGGGATACTTTCTTCTGTCCATCTGAACTTGGAAGAAAGGATGCAATGTGGAAGGGACATAATCCTCGAGAATTCTGTTCAAATTGGATTGGGCAGGGGCTATAGAAATGTGCCTTCCATTGACTCAGTAGATAATAGTAACATAATGTCCAAAATAAACTTATGATATAACAATAGTAAAGACAGTAATACAATATTTTATTACTAAAATGGACCCCAAATGAAACATTTATTTATTTATTTAATTTGGGTCACATTTTATTCCTTACTTCACACTCCACCAAAATGAGGAGAATGAGAGCAGGTCTTCACTCCATGTTTGAAGACTGCCTGAGAGACTCCTTTGGTATAAGCTCTTAAAGCAAACGTTTTCTTGTCATGAGCTGCGAAACTAAGCTAGGTGATGACAGGAGCCATGTTTCCTAAGAAATAATTCAGAGCACTCTGTGATAGTAGCTGGAGAATATCCTCTAACGAGTGTGAGTTTTGGATTTTGTCATTCAGGGTATGAGAAGGTCATTATAGGAAGAGAAGATAGAGTATCCATGTGTCTGATTTTATGGTGTTAGGTTTTTGATAGAATATTGGGTGCAAGGTTTTTTGAACTATTCTAGAGCCCAGACACATAAGAGTGCCATGATGGTTTTACAAGGATCTCTACAGTGTGTGGCTATCAAATATCTAGTATTTCAAACAATGCTCCATGTTTCCATACACCTCAGCTCTGTGGAATGGAGCAATGGAGCTATTAAGAGCCTCATATTTCTAAAATTTTGGTCTGCACCACACCACTGAAACAAATAAAAGGTTACTGAATACTACCAAGGTAAAAAAAAAAATACTTAAGAGACAGCATAAAGTAATCTGCTCATAAACACTTCACCACATACTTTATGAATCATTCCTCCTTTGTTCTTTGGTTCCTCCAGAGATCATTGATACACTTTTGTATGTGAGCTTTTTTTTTTTTTTTTAAAAAAATCAGATCTTAATTCTTTAATTCAAAATTTTTGTTACCTCTCTAAGCCCAAGAGACACACATAAATGTATATTGCTCTTTCCATCTGCTAGTATTATCTTTTTCTCAAGTATATTACAAAATCTAATATTACAGAATCTGGCATACATAGCAAGACTAAAGCTTTTATGACACCTGGGGTTGGGAGAAGGGGCTTTTCTCTTGAAATCTGTCCTCTTGTGGAATATGCAGCTTCAGTGTGAGAAGACAAATATAGCATCCTTTGATATCTCTGTGCTTTGACCACTGTGAACTTTGAACTCTTCTAATAGAATTGCCCACACCATCCCAACAGGTCCATCAGAATTATGAAGGGCAGATTATGAACAACTGGAAAAATTGTTATTTTCTTTGCAGTCAAGAACATGCTTGGCTAAGTGACTTTTCACCTGCCGCTTTTAATAATTGATTCCTTTGTTACATACCTGGCTCCTTTACAGTATGATGTCTGACAGCAGTTGATTTAACCGCAGAGAAGTTCAGAAGTCTTTGTATTTGTTCGAGCACTGACAAATTTCAGCAAAGCGACACACAAAATGCACACATCAAAGTGCTGGACTGGATGCTTCTCCAAGGTGGCTTTCTTGGTTTGACTGACCTACAAAATGCCCCACAGAGAGTATAAAAACAGAGTTGTGATGAACTTAACAGAAAGTCAAAGCAAGTGAGGAAGGTACCATGCAAAAAAAAAAAGGGAGGGGAGCACAATGTATTGAGGAAAAAAATGGATTGATTTGATGGTAGGATTAAAATGGTTTTTTAATAACTGCAAAAAGTATAAAACAGGTTTGTCCATTGTGAAAAGGGGGGAAAAGCTAATAATAGTGAACAAAAGAGAAACTTAAAAGCATAAATTTCCCAACTATGTGACACTGATGTCTTGAACAGACGTTTGCTGTGAGATGATGGCTGCAATTTTAATGAACTTTAGAGAATGGCATCAGGAGCTGCAAACAATAAAAAGAGACTGCATTCTGGCAGGTCTTTTGCAGTGAGAAGGACTAATGGCTAAAATACAGGTTGAGATATTTTTATATAGACAGAATGATTTCCTTATTCAGGCATCTTCACTTTATTTATAAGCGGAGAGATACTCAGTCTAGGTTCTTCCAGTCTGTTGACCTGAGATTCTTTTTTTATGGGAAGCTGTTTGGGCAAGTTCTGAGCTCAAAGGCACGGAAATGGCAGAAGAGATTCTCAGAAGCATAGCCATCAAGTCACAGCTGACTTACATTAACCCTGTGGGGTTTTAAATAAAATTTAAATAAAAAATACTGTTTTTTCCTCTGAAGATGATCCTCTGAAGATGCCAGCCACAGATGCAGGCGAAACATCAGGAGAGAATGCTGCTAGAACATGGCCATACAGCCCGGAAACCACACAGCACCCAAATACTGTTTTTAATCAAAAAGACTGTTCAGAAGTTGTCCTTTCACAGCCGGATTTGACTGGTTCTGGTGGGTTTTCCAGGCTGTGTGGCCGCGGTCAAACAGCCTGGAAAACCCACCAGAACCTATTCAGAAGTTGTTTGTCATTGCCTGCTTATGTGTCATGTCCCTGGTGTTCCATGGTAACCTCCCATCTGATGAAATAGGAGTATGAGCAGTAGGATACCAGGGAAACCTTAGCACCCAGATATGTAGTGGTTAAGAGTGACAGACTTTAATCTGGAGAACCAGGTTTAATTTTCCACTCCTACACATGCAGCTTGGTGGGTGACTCTGTCAGAACACTCAGAGCCCCACCTGCCTCACAGGGTGTCTGTTGTGGGGAGAGGTGGAGAAGGCAATAGTAAGCCACTTTGTGACTTCTTAAAGGTTGAAAAAAGTGGAGTGTAAAGCCCAACTCTTCTTCATTTAGTTTTGCTACCAAGTTATTGCATAGACATATTAGTGAATGAATCAAGGTGGATGAATCCCATGCCTAGAACAGGAGGAACTGTGGATAATTGTTAGAATGCCTGCTTTGCATGCTGAAGGCTCCTGCTTTACCCTTGGCATCTTCATGAAATGAATATCAGGTGGGAGGCATTGGGAAATATTTTCTTTGCCTGAGATACTGGAGAGCTCCTGCCAAAGTAGACAATACTGAGCAGTTTTACTGAGAACATCAACACGAACATGATCACCAGGTGGAGTTACTGTGCTGAAACTACAAAGTGATCACCTATTCAGATCATTTGATGTTTTTTGTCAGACTTCATCTTGAGGCACTGTGCTGAGCAGCTTCGTGCCTTCACAGTAGCCATTGCAGGACCAGGTTATAGTATCGTTAATAAATAACAAATCAGTTGCAGCTTGTAGCCCTTGCACGGTCTGCAATCTTCTTGACTTCTAGAGAAGAGGCACATTGCCCACTTTTAGGGTCTGCACAGGTGGAACAATGGCAAAAAAATTGAGCTAAAATTTACAGTGTAGGCATACATTAAACTTTTATTAAAACTACTGTCCAAATCTGTTCTGAGATTATAAGAAACATAAATATTTTTTTTGCACTGAAGTAGTCTTAAGGATTTTGGCAAGCAATTGCCCTGTGCATAAGGATTTTATTGATGTGCACTTCTACTAATTCTGATATCAGAAACTAAAGGGCAAGGGAGAAACAAGAGAGTTTACGAGAGTTGCCAGCTACATGGAAGAAAAATGACCTGTCCCTTTAACAAGCTTAATAGGATGTTATTTATCAAATGGTGTATTTTCCTCCATGCCAAGAAAAACATCCGCTGCCTGTTTTCACAAATTCAGCCTCAATCTTCTGGAGCACCTTTCAGGGTTTGGCTTTGCAATGGTCTGACTTCAAAGTTAGTTTCAGAGTATGATGTATGAAAAATACTTTCTTTTTTTTTGCTGCACACCCCCATATCCAGTGCTGCATCAAGGACACTTATTGGACTGGGTCATAGGGAGCATACTACTCCAGTCTTGCTCTATCTGTACTGGCTGCCATTTTGCTCACTGGCCCAAATTGAGGTGCTATGCAGTTGGGAGCCAGCATATCTTTACTCCTCCAACCTATATGAACCTACTTGGCCTCTCTGGATACACCCTGCTTTTCCTTGTAGTTCAAGAAAGCCTACAATAATAGCATGTAGTTTGAAACATTCTAGCCAATCTAAGTTCTTCATAGGCCCATTGCTTTTACTGCCCACTAAAGACAATAGGAATGGGAAATGTTTAGTATGGGTTGTTATATCTCCTGGAAAAGTAAGATTGGGGAAGTTTCACATGCTACAATTGCCGTTGCAAGATGTTCACCTTTTGCTTCCATCTCGCTCTCACTTTAACAGTCAGTCTTTAACACTTTCTTCTACTTTTATAATCTCCAGTTAACCTGGTTCAAACAGTATAGCACTAATTCCAAGCAATGTGAACACATTATGTAAATTCAGATGATTTTGGGGCAAACATGTGCTCTCCTCTGGCTTAGAAAAAATGGATGTTATTATTAGACCACTCATCAGGGTCCAGACTTCATTTTGATTCTCCTCTCCCCATGCTCTGGGGACGATATTTATAAGCTGTAACTTGCAACTATGACAGTGAATTCAGAATGGATTGTTGTAACTCAGTCAGTCTCCTACCTTGGCACTTCCTTTCTCCCTAGAGATGAATGTGTTGTATAGCCTGTCTCAGAGTCGTAACCTGATCTTACTGATCTTTCCAGATTGTAACATGGCAGTGATGCAAAACATCTTCATTGGTGGGATAGCAGTAGCCAATCACAAGAAGGGATTGGCAGTCCAGAGTATAAATAAAGCTCACATTTCAGGTCAGAATAGTAGGAGCCTGCCCTGGACAAAATCCAAACCATTTCATTCAGCTATTTTAACCGCCTTCCGTCATCACCATTATTCATTCACTTACAGAGCAGGTTCAGCTCCATCTAAACAGAGAGAAACCAAAAATAATAACCAGCCTTCATATTCATTTCACTGGGAAAAGATATTAATCACAAACTTGACACCATATTTGTTTTAAATTAAAGCTGCTGCTTCAAACCATATGCTTCTTCTCAATGCATATCACATGTTTATCCTTCCTTCCCAGGAAAAGCGGGAAGGCTAGAGGGTGAGCCGCCCCATGAGCTACTCAGCTGGCTGCAGATTGGCATGATTGCCTTTTTATCTGTGCTTTGATCATTATCTTTGTGTTAGTGAAACAAAGAACGGGTTACAAAGAGCCAAGAAGACGAGGGACAGAGGGTAAAAGGCAGCAGGGGAACCTTCTTGCTCTTTTCTATTCTAATTTAAGCAATAGTTTTAGCTTTTTGTACTGAAAAAGTAGAAAGATTGAGAGCAGTTTTGTAACTCAGTAAGGCCGTTTCCACATGGCCAGCTGAGTAGGGATGCATCAGCATAGTTCATGCCGATGCACCTCCCTGGGCTGTTCGCTTGAATGGCCTGGCTGGCTCTGCAGCCGGCGACGCAGCCTTCACACAGACTGTGCCACTCCCAAATGACTCCACCTCCTGCCATCTTCTGTCACTTTGTGAAGGCCAGGGGACATGCTCCTGTGGCCAGAGTAAGGTCTCTGGGGTCGGAGGCCAGGAGGCGTGTCCTCTGGCCTCCACAAAGTGATGGAATGTGGCAGGAGGTAGGAGGTGTCCAGGAGCAGTGCAGGAAATATGCCGTCTTTCACCGGTGCCATTCGCTCTTGCATTACTGCAGATAATATTTGGCCAAAAATGTGGTTCTTTGTATGTGTGTGGGGGGGGGGGGGGGGGGGGGGGCGGGATACACTTGTTTCTGTTCCTTCAGGTAATAGCACCTGCTCTAGGAGTTTTGGCTTCCATTTTGAGTTAATGGTTTTCAATGGAAGAAATGGAGGCTAAGGCCTTTTTGAATTTCCATTTCAAAATGCAATGATGCATTAATACTGGAGTTACACCTGTAGCCTTGTTTTGTTATCTATTTCCATTGTCTTTGTGTTTTTAGAGAGAAAGAGATAAGAGTTTTCTAGTTAAATGAATAACTTTTTTTTCCTTTTGAAAACGTCAGACTGTGACTAAACAGCTCACCCGCTGGCCTAGCTGTTCATCCACACAGAAATCAATCACTTAGCTGAGTTGGAGAGTTAGTAGGAAGGCAAGGATGGGAATAATGATTTCATACACATTCACACTAGAATGCCACAAACTTTGCCACAAATGAGTTTTCCAGGTGAATTTACCATAATTAAAAATCTGGTGAGCCCATTCTCGAATGAGTTCATTGGTATGCCAAACCATCGAATGAACTTCCTGCTCACAAGTAGCAGTTGCAGCTGAAGACGATTGGCCGGCTCTTTCCATTGCAAAGGTGTAAATAAAACAAGAAACAGATCACAAAAGCCAACGGAATGGCGAAGCACAGTGCCTGAAAGTAGAATGAGCTGAAATCCTCTTTCCTAGGATTAAGCCTCATCAAATAAAATTGGAGTTATTTCTGAGTAAGCCAGCTTAGGACTTCACCCTGGGTCCCCATGGTCTGGAATGACAGCTCCCAGACACACCTTTTGCAGGCACTGGGCCACGGAAAGGGAGATAGATAGACTGGTAGCAAGTTTACTAGGGCCCCTTCCGCACACGCAAAATAATGCGTTTTCAAACCACTTTCACAACAGTTTGCAAGTGGATTTTGCCATTCCGCACAGCTTCAAAGAGCACTGAAAGCAGTTTGAAAGTGCATTATTCTGCATGTGCGGAATGAGACTAAGGTAAAAAGTAGGGTCCAGCCCCTCACAAGCAAACTGATCCCCCAACTTTTCAGCAGCATGTAGCCTAGGAAGGCAGGCAAGGTGATATAGGTGTGTGTGGGTGTGTAAGCCACAGCCTGCCTTCAGTTGGGAATAGCAAGGTATAAATATATAATAAATAAATAGGTGTGTCCAGACACTGGATGTACCTGGATGTGCCACTGTGGAATTGTTCAACACCAGTCACTCCCTTCTTTTTCTCCCATTGTTCCACCAAGCAGCATGGTCTAGGATGGGGTGGTTGCAACAGCAGGCAACCTGGTCTCCCTATATCTAAGAACAAGTTTTATATGCGCTACAGCACTCATCTGCAGACTAGGTGTTGGGGTGCTTAGGTGGGTTGTGGAACAATGTGTGCTGCATTACAAAATCTTATAGAACTGCCATTTTTGCAAGGACTGCTGCTAGATCACATGCATGGAAAGCAAGGGTGTTGTGCCTGCTGCCTTTCTTTGCATGCATGCTGTATGGAGGCACCCCCTCCACATACACACAAAAGCTCTCTCTGCTGGCCTGGCTATAATACATAAACTATTTGATCTCCAATGCTGTATTCATCTATCTGTAGCAGAAAAAACTCCCTGTCCTACGTGAAAGCTCTCAGTGCATTATCTCTCCTTTCACTTGCCTGGTTCAGCCAACATATTGGCAATGGAGATTTCTCCCCTCCCCCAAACATAGGTGAGGAACACTGGACAATGGTGGAAGAGAGAGGAAAGATAAAGGTGAGCTGCTCTGGGGATGGGGGATGTCTGAACCTGACTGTGCTGGCTTGTTCTTCTCTAAAATGTTTGGTTTGTGTTTCCTGTCTCACACTTTCTTGATGTGCTGCCTCAACAGTAGTTGCCCTCAATAGTAGTAAGGACATAACTTTTTGACTCCTCCTTTTCCTGTCATGTTACTCTGATGCTACATGTGATATTGTATGGCTTCCTGTCAAATGGCTCTGATATAATTTGCTTGTCACATGTATGCAGTCTCTGTGGATTTGAAAGCTTATTCTTACAGGACTGGATAGGTTGAAAATAATTGGTTTCCATTATGCTTAAACCCTTGCATAGAGGTACTTCAGTGGCTTTCTGAATAGGCTAACTCCCATTTCTGAAATAGTGATGAAAAGTAACCAGTGTTTAGATGCAAGGCCTACATTGCAGTTTTATTTATTTATTTATTCATTTATTTTGACTTAATATCCCTCCCTTTTCCGACCCAAGGGTTGTGCTCAGGGTGGCTTTCAAAATAAACATCATTTACAATACACATTAACAATTTTAAATTAAATAATAATAGTAATCTAAAATTCATATAAAATTCATTCATATGGCACCTGACATTTGCTAAGTGAAATTTACATTGCCAAATGGGGAAGACTAAAATTCACCCACAGTCAGTCAGTCAGTCAATCAGTCAGTCAGTCACACTTTCCTATCCCTACTTCATTTTGAGTTGTACCTGAGGGAAAAGAGGGTAGAGAATTGATGGATTGGAAGGCCAGCTAAGATTAAAATCAGTGCCTCAACCATAGGCCCTGTGGAACACCTCTGTCTTACAGGTCCTGCAAAACTGAACTAGGTCCTGCCAGAACCAAATCTCAGCTGGCATGGAGTTCCACCAAAGTGGACAGCACTCTGACCCTGGTCAAGGCCAGCCAGATATTCTTGGAAAGTTGAGTGGAAATTGCATCCACCAGCAGTATATCTCACACCTTGGTGAGCCAGTTCTAAATTGAAACAAGTTTCCTGTTCTGCCATTGTGCTGCTTTAGTGAAGAAAGATCATAAAGTTTCTATGTGATTTTGACAACATGATTTGAAGCTTCCTTTTCACTTCTAAAAATATTTGAGGACAACATTCCAGAGTGCATGTACCAAGTTGCAAATATCCCATGCTCAGGAGTACTAGGCTTTTTTCTACTATGGACAGAAATGAAGAAGAACACATTGTATATGTTCAAGTGAGTGAAACAGACTTTCCATACATTTATCTTCTACAGTCACACAGAAGCTATGGTAATAGGGGAATTATGCGGCTGATCCTTGAATCATGACCCAGTGGTAAAAGGATAGAAATGCATGGAAGGTTAGAAATGGTTAAAAGATAATCCACGTCCATGCTGAAAGCAGAAGGATGGAGGAGTTAGCCAAGAAATTTTTGACTAGGATTATTCTTAGCAAAATTAAAATGACATTAAACATGATGCTGATTAATAAGAGGGAGCAGAGTTAATCGTCTTTGTTAAATCCTTGCAGCTATGTTTGTTAATGAGGAGCCATGTGAGGTCACTCTTATAGTATTATTTATTATTTTCACCAAAGCCTGCTGTAGTTAGGCTACTTCTCCGTGAGATGTAAATAAGATGGATTCAATTTAGTTATGCTTTTTTACACCTAGTTACAGTGTGGCCTGTATTTTATTTTATCCCCCCCCCCCACTCCCAATTTCCTAAATCCCTTTATCCACCCAATCCACCCAAAAGTCTTACAACAGGGAAAGGAAGGTGATTTTAGGAAATCTGATTCATTTCAATTAAAATCCTGAGCATTAATCACATGCTTGACACTCTAAATGTTTCCAATTAATGTCTAGCTCAAAACCATATGTGCTGCAGAGTCCGTTTGAAAGATCTATCTGTGACAGGTAACCTCAGAAAAAACACTAACATATGGCTGGACACAAGTGAAATCAGGAGGCATGTGCCAATTACAAGTCAGGGATAGAGATACAAAGAATAGATTATCAGCATTGTACATTAAGAGGAAATATAGGCATTTATTGTTATTCTGTCTAAGAAACTGAACTTTATGTATTTATGTAACATATAGCATACCCCTTTTCAAAGAGTTGGAAAGAGTGCAGTAGATTTTTTTAAAAAAACAATCCTACATAAACTGGATTTAAATTAGATTAAAATACACAAAGCCCTCAAAATGTGATCAGCAAAATGGACACTAAGATCTAACCAGCTCTGCTGACTAGGCCCAGGTACTGCAACAAACCGAAGATCCTGAAGACTGCAAAGAAGAGATGAGGAACCATCTCCAATCTGACTGGCCTGCAGCAACACTAGCTATCAGATATTCATAGTGTGAATACTCCATATGGATCATTTGGAGGTTGCTTCACTGCAGCCTTCTGAGGAAAGAATAGAAGGAAATGGATTTATAATGTTTCTTCAGAGAATTTCCATGGGAGAAGTCACTGAGTTGGTGAGAAGTCACTGAGTGCCATAACTGTCTGGCTTGGTACAAATGGCATTCCCAAGAGCAGGCCTTCTGTTGCTGTTACTCGGTGGTGCTTGGGGAAGGAAACAGTCCCATTGGTTTATTGAGATCAAATTTTAGGGTCACTTTTATTATTAAATGTGCAAGAGCTCCTTATTAGTTCTGGGGATATTTTTTTTTCTTGCCAGTTGGGGGATTTCCATTCTCCATTTGAAGTGTATGATCCAAGAAATACTCATCAACATTCCAAAGAATGGCTAGTGTTTGTGCATCTATCTGCCCTCACATCTTTCCCATTCTTTTCTATTGGCCTCACTGTGCAATTTAACTGTTCAGAAGCTTATTGCCTAGCTGTAACTGTAAATACTTCTGATTTTTGTTTCCAGGCAAGGGGGTGGGGACTTTTTGTGATCAGTTCAGATGCTGTGTTACAAAACATATGGACCTTATGCTGGTTGTGAATGTTGCCCACTTGCTTAATTTGCTGCCTTTCTTGTGAAAATACCAGAAATTAGTGATTGGAGGATGATCACGGCTCCCATTTCACGTATTTGTTTTTTCAAGAAGAACAGCACTTTCAAAGTGCACATACTGTTTACAAGGAATGTGAGGTGTGTGTATAAGGCACAAAAGTATTTATTAAGAAAGTTATGTCTTCCCTGTCAACAAAGTTCCTGAGGCAGTTCACAAAATTGCTATAGAACACAAGACCAATGAAGTCAGCCACAATGAAAGATTATCAATCTAAAATGTGTAGCCGAAAGCCCAAGTAAAAGCAGAGGTATTAAGAGGAAGAGACAGGAACACAGTCACCCCCAAATACCCCACAAACAAAATATATAACTAGTACCTATCACCAAAGTCCTGGGAACATAAAAGCATCTTTATCCAGGAGCTAAAGCTCAGAAGACAAAGCACCAAGTGAGGATGGAATTCTACAAACCAGGCTCCATTTCAGAAAAAACCCTCTGTCTATTCTTGAAAGGGCCCTCTGTCTGATCCTAAGTACAAATACTGGTGTTTAAATCTGTTCCATCCATCTATGAAATTTGTAATAAAAACACAGAAAGCTAAGCTAAGTCTGGCTTTGTAATGGGCCATTTCCACTCCCCTCTTCCCACTGCAATCTGCTGTTCTCCCCAAATCCTGTCCCAGGTGGAGGTGTCAGTAAACAGCTTAGTGCAGCTGCAGAAAGTCAGTGAGGAGGGAGAATCAGTTGAAATCTAGTACAACTAGAAGCGCTAAGAAAAAGACGTTTAGGATCTAAAGTTTGCATCCATTTCAGTATTAACACTTGTGAAGTAGATGCCATTCGTTTAAGGTCGAGTATTTTAATTTCAAACTTGCAGTCCAATCTGTTGCATATTTATCCAGGGCCAGGGAGAAGGTGTAGCGATGCTCGTCCAAGATTCCATCTCCTATAGGACGTCCCCTATCCCATGTTTAGGCCTCCGCTGGGATCCCCAGAGAGACCGGCTGTTCGCCTAGCACACCAGCAGACAGCCTATCACGGTTCTTGGAGCAGCAGTGGCGTAGGAGGTTAAGAGCTTGTGTATCTAATCTGGAGGAACCGGGTTTGATTCCCAGCTTTGCCACCTGAGCTGTGGAGGCTTATCTAGGGAATTCAGATTAGCCTGTACACTCCCACACACACCAGCTGGGTGACCTTGAGCTAGTCACAGCTTCTCAGAGCTCTCTCAGCCCCACCTACTTCACAGGGTGTTTGTTGTGGGGGGGGGAAGGGCAAGGAGATTGTAAGCCCCTTTGAGTCTCCTGCAGGAGAGAAAGGGGGGATATAAATCCAAACTCTTCTTCTTCTCTTCTTGGAGTGTCGCACCCTAAGTTATTAGTACCGGGTGACTTCAACGTCCTTGTTGATTCGTCCTCCTCTTCGGTAGCCACTGATCTAGTGTCAACCATGGTGATGCTATCTCTCTCCCTGGTGAACATCAGAAGTCCCACACTCCCCAATGTCCTCTCTGCATCTATTGAAATTCAGCCCTTTGGTATACTGGGGAGCTGAGGATGATGAAACAGGAGCTGAGACAACTAGACTGAAGTTGGTGGTGAATTCATTACGAAGCTGCAAGAACATCTTATTGGACTGTAGCTGGTAGCACTTTACATAGGGCACGTTACATCACTGGGTTGTGCTGCTTTTATATAATATGACTCCACCAGGGGGCTAAAGAGTTGAACTGTTCCATACAAGTTAAAAAAAAACCAAACAAACAATCCCAAGGCACAGCCTGGTTGGAGAGCCTGAAGCATCAGGTTGCTTGCCTCGGGAGTGCTGCGACTTGTCTGCAAAATTGTACATTAATATTTTAGGAACTACAGGAAACTCTTCAAAAGAAAGAGGACAGACAATACAGGAAGGCAGAGCAGAGCTGCAAGTCTATTCTGCACCAAAGGATTGGCTTGATTAAAGTCCAACAGGCTCAAGCTGTTTTATGTTAATTATTGTTCTGAATGCCTTAATTATTGTTCTATATACCACGTATGAAAGAGATTTTAAGTTTGCTTATTGTGATGTCCATTAATAGAACTTTTACAAAGTGGGATCCCACTGTCGAATGACTTGAACTCCCTCAGTTCTTTAACTGCAAGAGGATTTCTTTTGAGATCCCTTTTTGGCTTTAAAGTAGAAGCCTCTGCTGCAATGAAAATGCTAGAAGTACTTTCTGGGCAACCTGGCCCCTTGACTCTACCACCAAACAATATTATGCGGCAAGAATAGGACATCTTCCTTCTCCATGTGTCACCCAGAAGTATTTGATTTGGTAGTATATTCAGCCCTTCCTTTGCACTGTTGCTAGCTCATGCTTTACTATGTTCATGCTGTGAAAATGGATACTGCATCTCCAGTTAGGCAATTGGCTCACAGAAGTGCAGGTATAAATATTCAAGCATTTAATTAGGGTTGCCAAGCTAAACCAAGCAACTAGAATGATGGTTGGGCATATGGGTGGAAGAACATTGGGGGAAGGGAGGCATCAATGACATTTCTACTTTACTTCTAAGGAAAACTCAAAAGTGTTGCCCTCAGGATTCCTGGAGCTCATTACCATACTAAGTTCTCCTACTAGTGTTAAATGTTCACCTCTTTTAAATCAAGTGACCTGTGTAGTGGCGTGTGTTGGGCTTAACCTGTATTGTCATGTAAATCGCTGGACTGAAGTGATTATTGATGATGTATTGATGTTGGCTGGATACAGAGGCAGAGCAAGGGGGAACTGTGCCCAGGATGCACGCGTGGTCTGCACCCTTGTCACAGTGCTATCCGCCCCCACCCTGCCCTGGAACACCTCCAAAATGCCATGCCACACCCCCACCATGCCCCCTCTGCAGCCTGGCTGTGCCTCCTCTGCTGCTCCGCCTGGGGCGTCCTGCCCCATCTGGCCCCATTGGCACCTGGCCACACTGGCTGGATATAATACTCACCCTGACATGTAATCATTGCTTCTGCCTTGGAGTCTGAATGCCTATTTGTTTCTGCTGCAGCTTAAGCAAATATGAATATTTCTCACTCCCTGGTTCCCCGGTTTGGGTTTTTGGGGCTCCAGGGTCTTGAGCCAGAGGCACAAAGTGTGACATCAGTTTCATGTTGAACGGTGTTTACATTGTGCACATTCACCAATTAATGTACATTGGCTTCAATATATGAAATAAACTGTGGATGCTTGAATGTGCTTTATAATATCCAGTATCATTCACAGATTATACACATAGACCAGCCAGTATGCAAGCAACTGTGCTGGTACTATTTATTTGTGTTCTTTCCCCCAAAGTCTACCGAATGTGCACAATGGCTAGTTTTTTATTCAGATTTTCCATTTAACATACATGAGTCATAATACACACACATATAACTGACTGAAAAGAAGCAAAAGTGCGCTGCCCATAAGTATGCCTCACATACATGTGTAGTTGTGTGTATGCTGCAAATTGTGAAACATATTTTGCACATATTTTTAGCATGATATTGAAGTTGCTGCTTACTGTGTCAGGGAGGACAGCCAAATTCCTAGAGGAAAAGTAGACATTTGTCGTAGGATAGATGCCTTATTAGGATTTATTTGAAGCCTTTTGTTAGTGCAGGGAAATTGTTTCCAAAAGTTGTCCTGTAGCATAGCAAGAACAACAAGCCAACCAGCCCTTCAGATGAAAATAAAGTATCCAAATCCCCACTTTTTGACTTTAAGCCAACAAAGGGTACAGTAAGAGTAGCCTCCTTGATTTAACACAATATCCACAACTTTTATCTGGAGTTAGGTCTTTAACTCTCCTAAATCTTGGCTATAAAAACTGATGAGCTGTGAAGAGACAATTCCAAGAAAAAGAGAGAAAAGTCAACAGCCTTTACTTGGCTGTTTGTTTGTGATTTATGTCAGGTCTTCACTAGGTATTAACTCTGCAAAGATTTTCAAAAGGAAAAGATCTCTGTACAATAAAATGTTATAGCACTGAAATGTCTGTAAATCCCTTCTTTGGGGAGCTGTGGAATCTAAATGCTGTCCAAACTTACCCCTGCTTTAAGGATAGAAAATTAAGCCCTGAAGTAGCTTGTCTAAGGTTCCACTGAGAGCATGGAATCTCTGAGTTCTTCTGCTGTGTCACAACTGACTGGCGAGCCCAACCTTTCCATCAACATTTCTATCTAATAATCTATTTATTATGTCCCTTGCTCCATTCCTACCATTTCTACTTTTTTAAACCAAAAGTTTCCTCAAATCAGAACCTGGAATGCAGAAGTGAAGGAAAAGAAACATCACTACTTAGAAACATCATCTTTGAATACTGTAAAGTCTTGGTAACTAGACCTCATATTTTGGGCATCAAGATATGATGGGTTTTGGGCACACTATGAAAGAATATGTTGTTATGAAAAAATACAGACACTTTAGAACGAGATCTAATTTTTTGAAGACACTAGAAGAAACGTTAATGATTGAGTGCTCTGGAAAATGTCCAGAAGGGAGAATCACTTTCTCGTCTATTTATACGTTGGCCAATGTATAATAGAGAAATTGGCAAGGAAAATAATTCCATGTGCATGACTGATAAAAATCAGTGAAATCTACCATTTTCCTTCATAGTCTTTCAAAGTCCACACTGTTTTCTTCAAACAGCAATCCTTACTTGTCTTTTGAATTTTCCAGACCTAGTCAAGATTCCTTATTACAGATCATGAATCCTTAAGTATGGCTTCAAGATTAAAATACAGATGAATGGACAACATATCAGTTTGGGATCATTTTGAATACCATCATGCCTCAAACACCTATATGTTGCCAACTTTACAACTGCAAGTGTCAGCTGGAAAAGAAGACTGTGATTCATAGGCACCTACCAGCTTTTATAAGCAGCCAACTTTGCATACTTCCTGTTTCCCATAATCCTTTGACTTTGGCTTCTACCACCTGAAATGAATGGTATCCTGCCTGACTGTCTGGTAACTGTAGGGAAAATGCCTGCTGATGATGAAGAAACCAGATAGTTTTGCTAACAGACCACAAATCTAAAAGATGAAACTGTTTTCACTACACAAATCCTGCAGTTTTCAGATAGCTGTTTCTGGCCTGGGATAGGCTTAGGGGACTAGAGTGCAGATGGAGCTCCTTCTGAGCATCCGAGATGGCCAGAGTGTCCCAATATATTCCAGCTGAGAGGAAAGTCTACAGAGAGCCATTCCTTTTCCTCTGAACCAATTTCATCTTACTGTCATGCTCCATCCCCACCCCAATGTTAAATCAGTGGTCTTAAAAAAAAGAAGATAAAGTTTTGAATAATAGGACAGACAGAAACAGGCTGTTTGAGGAAGTATACAACAGACTGCCTGCTTGATAGAACATCTGACCCCAGTTTTTCTTGAAGTAAAATATTTGGCACTTCCTGAAGTCTAGGGTTGTATTATTTTAGCTAATGCCGTGCCATGGCAATATACAAAGAGTTGCTCCCTTCATGACATACTCTTTTGGACTAGATGGAGCTGTTGACTCTGAAAATTACAATCCCAGCCATAGTAACCTTGGAAGCTGCATTACTGGCCTTTCTTCTAGTGGTTGCTATAAAACAGAGTAGGCAGATACTGATAAACAATATACAGGGATTCTCTTAACCCCAAAGTATAAATAGTTTAATCTAAATATGAATGGATTATAGGGTGTTTCCTTGAAAGAAAACTCCCAGTAATGGTATAATTGAAGTCTATAAGTTATGCTTTATGAGCAGGGGCGAACCTAGGCAAACTGGAGCCCGGGGACAAAACCTGAGTTTGGTGCCCCCCTCGCCAGGCGAATGGGCGGCCACCCTCCCCCACCATGAACAAACAATTATTTTTTGCACCAGCTCACAAAACACCTCCCACTCCCAGCAAAACATACATGGCTCTCTCCCCACCAACTCTTTTCCTAATTTCCTAATCACAACAACCCTATGAGGTAGGTTGTTAGCCTGAGAAACAACTCCAAGCCAGTGCAAGTGGGTATTAAGCATGTAAACCTCTCACAAACCACCCCCAGCAAAACGTTTACCAAACAAATGTCAGCATCATCTCTCATTAAAAGAAACACCTCCAAGTGGAATCCACCCCCAAACAGCATTACTTTCAATGGTGCTTAAACTAGGGAGCTCAGATTCTTCTTTTTAAATCCACCTTAAAGGGAGAATCTGGGGTCTCCGGTTAAAACAAAATTGAAAGTGATGCTGTTTGGGGGTGGATTCTCCCCCACCCTGAAACAACATCACTTTTGAGGGTTGGAGATTTAGATGAAACAAATACCAGATTCAGCCAGAATCTGGGCAAATTTGGGCACATTTGGACAAAAAGTGTCCAATTATGTCCTGCCCAAATATGAACAAATGTGAATGCAAGGTATTTGGGCTTTGGGTGGGGTATTTTTGGTGTTTTTTTGGCCTGCAGGGAGGGTATTTTTAAAGCTAACAGCACCATGATTTCACGGTATCATCCAGAGACTGCCCTGATGATACCACCCAAGTTTGGTGATGTTTGGTTCAGGGGAAGCAAAGTTATGGACGCCCAAATGGAATGCCCCCATCCCCATTGTTTTCAATGGGAGCTAACAGTAGATGGGGGCTACCCATTTGAGGGACCATAACTTTGCTCCCCCTGGGTGGCATCATAAGAATAGTTAACAGATGATACCCTGAAATTTTGGTGTCACTAGCTTTAAAAATACACCCCTTACAGGCACCCCAAGAAAGTTGCCCAAGATTCTTTGTTTTGCAGTGACTTTACTCCATTGTAGCCAATGGGGAATTTCTGAGGCAGGCTGCACATTTCTGAAGATAGAGGCACCAGACTTTCAAGGTGGCTCCAGGAAGCCCTCCTGGTAAAAGCATCCAGGCATAGAGACCTTTGCTTCTGAGGGTTCAATTTTATGGGCCCCCAAAAGGCTTATTTTGGTTCCATGCTCCTGCCCATGAAGCCCTAGTAGCTGAGTTCTCTCAGAACTCCTCTCAACTCGCCCCCCCACTCCAGAAGCAAAGCTCACCAACCCTGGACGCTATTACCCAAGGCCTCATGGAGTCACCTTGAAAGTCTGGCTTCTATCTTAAAAAAATGTGTGGTCAGTGCTACACACTCAGAAATTCCCCAGAATCTGCCAGGCTCTTCAGCAAGTTCCCATGGTGGGATACATTATTTTTCCCACCATAGACTTCAATGGGGCTTTCTGTTCTGCCAACCTGGACCTGTGGTAGAGGTTTCAACAGGTGGCAATGTGGTAGTGGTCTTGCTCTGAGTGGGGGCACTAAAGTTTGCCTGGGATGGCTGAATGCTGTGGGCATCAGGTTCACCTTCAACTTGGTGCCCACAGCATTTTAGCAAATTTGGTTGGTTCCTTTCAGGAAACTCACACCAGCAGCCCTGCAGGAAAATGCCCCCACCCAGAAAGCAAGACCCCTACCACGAGGTGCTCTCCCATTGAAACCTCCTTACCACAGAGCACCATCTGGAGCATGGAAACAAAAGAAGCTTTTTGGGGGCCCAGAAAATTGAAGGCTCAGAAGCAAAGGTGTCTATGCCTGGGTGCTATTACCAGGAGTGCCTCCTGAGCCACCTTTGAAAGTCTGGTGCCTCTATCTTCCAGAAATGTGCAGCCTGCCCTCACACTCTCAGAAATTCCCCCATTGGCTACAATGGAGCTAAAAGTCACTGCAAAAAACAATGAATCTTGGGCAACTTTTCTTTGGGTGCCTGTAAGAGGTGTATTTTTTAAAGCTAGGTGACACCAAAATTTCAGGGTATCATCTGTTAACTATTCTCATGATGCCAGCCAAGTTTGGTGAAGTTAGGTTCAGGGGGAGCAAAGTAATGGTCCCTCAAATGGGTAGCCCCCATCTACTGTTAGCTCCCATTGAAAACAATGGGGATGGGGCACCCTCTTTGGGGGTCCATAACTTTGCTTTCCCTGAACCAAACATCACCAAACCTGGGAGGTATCATCAGGACAGTCTCTGATACCCTGAAAATTTGGTGTTGCTAGCCTTAAAAATGCGCCCCCTGCAGGCCAAAACGTGAAAAACACTAAAAAATTTAAAAATCACACAAACGACCCTGAAATGGTGGCGCCCCCCCACGTGACCAAATGGGGGCGCCCGGGGACATAGGGTACCCCCTGTCCCTAGGCAGAAACGCCACTGTTTATGAGACCAACGTCTTTCTCCTGGCTTCATGGCACAATTTTGCTAATCAAAATTGAAGCAAGTACCTGAGAATCTGCTTTACATGCTACTTTCTCCATCTGACAGTGAATTTGTCCTTGGAGAAAAAAAGCTGGATCGATCCATGTGCACACACATCCTAGAGGGAATTAGGGTTGTGTGTTAAAAGGCATGGACATAGGCTGGGATCTGACCCAGAGTCAGACTTCCCAGTTGTGTGAGCTGCAAGATATTTCATTAAGCAGTACGATTTCTGACTTCTTTAAAGACACTTCGACTATCTTGATAGATGATTATTATGGTAGTTGTTACAATTATGACAATGGGTTTTTATAGGACTTTTCTGTGTTCAAAGCTCTACATGGACATTTTCTCATTAATTTTATCTCATTATTGCAGAAGTCTCTTTGCGGCTGGTTTAGCCAGCGAGCCTTCTCTCATCTTCTCTAGAGACGGATTGTGGGTTTGCACCATAATATGAAAGCCAGACTATTGGTATGGCAGAACAGAATATTCAGTGATCACAGTAGTTTCAGGACTCTAGATAATTTATCCAATGGCCAGGATACTGTTGATAATGGAATTATAAACTAATTCATAGCACATTAACAACAATAGGTAGTTTTCAAGATAGTCGGTTTAAGAAACTTGAATACAAGGTGAGTAGGGATTAAAACAGTACCAAACAAATATATTTTCACAAGTACAATTTTAGAATTAAGGATATTTTGTAAAAGGAATCTGAGGAATGTGTAAATACCATCATGCTACATTACCAGCATTCTGTCCCATGAACCTGATACTTTTCTTACAGCTGTGCAATATTTGTAAAGGACATTTGCAGAAAGTGCTTAAAGACAAAATTAGAGCAAACTTAAAACTCAGGAGACAATTCCAAAAGGATTAAAGAATATGTTTAAACAATTCCCTCAAGTGGTTTGTAAAGTGATATGGGATTGGCCTCTTTTAAAAACTACAAAAACAAACAACAAACAATACCCATAGTAAGCATGGTTGGATAAAAACAACATGAATATTAAGAGATAAAATATTATAAACTCTTAATGCATGGCATTTAAAAATATATTCAAGGACATAAACATTTTAAGGATGAAAAACAAATACTTTTATACAAGTAGGTTGGTTAAACAGAGAACAGAGAAGAGGATTATCACACAGCAATTCAGTGCTACAAGCAAAATCCTATTTTTGTAGCACTTTAGAAAAACTAAGCTGATAAAATAATATTTGGAATAGCACTGAGCATGGGGGGGAAGACATAGCCAACAACAGAGATGTTGGGAGGGAGATGGGAGCCTTGCTGTGAACATGAAAACTTCATCTTTAATCCTGATTTTCAGTTCTGCCTTGTTAGAGAACACAATATCTGCTGCCTGCATTTGGAGTACACAATCTAGCCTTCATTTCAGTTTTTGAATTGTTTGATAGTTTAGCCCATAGGTTAGCACTGCAATCAGCAAGAATTGAAAGAGATCCAGCTGGTATCAACCAGGGCCAGGCTGTTTCTGACCCTGGCCCCAGGCTGGTGGAACTCTCTGTCTGATGAGACTTGGGCCCAGTGGGACTTGATGTAGTTCTGCAGGTTCTGGAAGATGGAGCTGTTCCACTAGGTTGAGGCAGTAACGGTGTATTAATGATTTCCACCAACTTTGGTCTCCCCATTCTCTATTCCCACTCCCACCACTATTACTATTCACCATTTTAATCACCATCTCTTTTAATCTAAGGAGTTATTTGGTTTTAAATTTTAGAATGATTGTATTTACTTATTTATTGTATTTATATAATGGAAGCAGCCATGAACTTGCAACAAGAAGGGCTGTATACTACTACTACTACTACTACTACTACTACTACTACTGCTACTACTGCTACTACTGCTACTACTGCTACTAAGCCCCTCATGGATAACCCTTGTCACAGGGAAGGAAATATGTGCTTTGATGATGTTGAGAGCTATGCTGGTGGTATACTGCCAGAAGGGTCTCACCAACCCATATAATATGGTGATACAAATAAAAGATAATTCCATGCCGCATTGGTTGTTGTGTGGATTAACAAATGCCACATCACATGTTCAGGTCCCTGGGCATGCATCAACAAGTGGCCTACAAGTGGACCAGCCATCCAAAAGAAAGAAGTATAGTGTGCCAGAAAATCATGCCAACATGGCCTGTTACTACAACTCAGAGCCAGAAAAAATAGGATACTTGAAGCGTATGTACGAACTGTGGAAACAATAATACCCGGATTTGAATATCACTGAGCAAAGATTGGCAGATCAAAGGTGATTAATTATACAGAATAAAGTGTTTATAGAGATAGAATTGGAAGAAATCCAGAGAAATTGCAAAAAGAAATCAACTGTAACACCAGAAGAAAGAACAGTACATACTCCAGAAACATCAGGAAATATAGTAATATACTTGCCAGATGAAAATGCCAGTACAGGAGAGGAAATAATAGTGCAACCACCAGAGAAAGTCCCATGGAAACAACTGATGAACTGACTGAAAGACATAAAGAACTAAAGGAAAAGGTCATTAAGTATGCACAATCAAACGAGGAAAGACAATGGCTGGCAGCATTGAAAATGGTGGCCAAAAAATTCCTGGTACCCATAATGGAGATGTGAACAAGGCACTGATGACAATCAAAATAACTTCCATCAAACAAACCAATCAGCTCATGTACAATACGGCTATAGTGATCACACAAAAACTGGGCATTAAAACACCTAAACCCAAGATAAATCAAAACCAAAGTGGAAAATTTAACTGGAACAGAAGATCAATAAACTAAGATCAGATGCCAGTAACCTAAAAAATATGAAGGAACAAAGGAACATTAATAAATGGCAATATCATGAAAGAACTAATTGGAAAGTACTGACTAGACACTAGAACCACTGAAGAAGCGCTGGAGATCACCAAACAACAAATAAGTGCCACAGCGAATAAAATTGAAAGATATGAAGCAGAAAACATCCAGTACAGACAAAATCAGCAATGTTGATCAGACCAAAGGCGTTTCTACCAAAGATTCGACACAAAGATCAATGTTGAAAGTAAAAAACCACAGAAAAACATAACACTTCAGTTTTGGAAAGATCGGTGGGAAAATAAGAAGGATTACAACAAGAAGGCATAGTGGATAAAAGATTTTGAGAAGGTGTTGGCCAAAAACAAATGCAATAACTGGAAATGACAACTGATATGACAAAACATCAAATCAAGAAAGTGAAAAACTGGACGGCACCTGGACATGATCAACTGCACAGCTTCTGGCTCAAACCTGACAATGGCCAAGCAGTTCAGTGAAACCATGCAAAATGGTGAAATTGATGAATGGTTAACAACTGGTCATACTTGATTCAGAAAGATCAGGTCAAAGGTACAACACCTGAAAACTATGGGCCAATAACATGTTTGCCCACGATGCTCAAACTGCTCACCAGCATAATAGCAGATAACATCATGGACCACTTGGAAGTGAATAGCATCTGTGGAGCAAAAAGGGAAGAAAAGGAGAAGCATGGGTACAAAAGGTCAATTCCTGATAGACAAAATGATAATGAAGAACTGCAAGAATTGAAGAACGAATTTGCATATGGTCTGGATTGACTGCAAGAAGGCATTTGACTCACTGTCCTATAGTTGGATCATGAAATGCTTGGAAATAATTGGTGTCAGTAAAAACATTCGAGTATTAGAAGGTCGCAAGCAATCGCTGAGTCACCGTGAAGTAACGAACCCAGGATCGAGACGCCGGAGATATCATCATCTGGTGGAGAGAGCCAGCAGCGGGAGCGCCGCCAAATCCGCGATCCTGGTAACTCTGCCGCGTGCTAGTCTCTGGCACCTTTATTAGGGTTTCTCTACGGCAAGGCAGATCAAGGAGGCCGTGAGAGAGCGGGAGAACGGGAGACCGGGAGATCATCAGGTGATGCGTGATCTCATCGGGCTGAGCAATACCGCAGGAGGAAGCGTCCGCGGTCTGGGCCTAATCCACACCTGGGGCAAGGGCCCCATTACTCCCCTTTGTCTGGGACACCTGGTGGCTGTGAGTTCATGACCCAGACTCCCACCTGGAGGGGGTGGATGGGGGAGCCGGTGCCACTCCAGAAGGCCATATATTACCGGCATGCTGCAAGCACTCTGCTTCCACGGTTCTGTTGGGTCAGAGGCTCCATCCCTACATCTCCTTTACGCTTTAGGAAGGAAGCCTAATTGGTTGGGGATGACACAAGGGACGCCAATCTCCTCAGCATTCTGCCCAAGCTGGTCGAAGCTGCTTTCATGCAGGGCCATGGAGAACCTGGTTGCACGCATGGGGAAGTCAGCGTTTCATTACACACATTACAGGCAATACCAGAAATACATTGAATACAGGCAAGATACCCACGAGCATAAGGCAACACGTAATCAAACCAATGCAGAACTGTACAATAATATCTTATCCCCATCCCCCTGGCAGCCAACTCCAAAGGGCTGACCACCCAGTGGATAAATACATCATATATTTCAGATTAGACACAACGCTCCTGCAACCTCATGCACTTTCATATTGAATTAAACCGGAATTATCTCAGAGATTTAAAACAACACATTATTATGTACACATTACTCAACAACCTTGCGCAGGATGCAGTAACAGCAAATAATCAATAGCCGCATCGATTATCTAAAGTCAGCCTTCCGCGAAAGTTCCTGTTGCCCGGAGGCCAGGGCATCCAGATGCGGTGGAGGTGGAATTAATAACTTCGCAAGAGCGGGCACAGGCCAACCGGCCAATAGTCTGAATACGCGTTATAAGAAGCAAAGTCCAGGGACTCCCACTCAGGGAAGCCTAAGGGAGACTCCAACTCTGCCTCGTGAGAAGCATGACCGCGTACGCTCCGGCAAGAGGGGTCAGAGAGAGAGCGGAGCTGGCGGCGCCTGGGCTCCCCGGTGGAGCCTGAGGCAGGACGATGGTGAGGCGGCTGAGTGTGCGTAAGCAAAGTGGTTCCGGCAGAGAGCTTCGAGCAGGGATGTGAAGTTGACAGGTTCTTTCCCCGCGAAGTCCAGAACCAGCCTTTGGGAGAGCAGGATGTTCTTCGGGTACACGGGGGGGAATGTCCTCCACGATGCGCGCAGTTCCAGCCAGCCGAAAGCTGGTGAATGGGCTCGGGTCGACCCCACGCGGGTGATGCGGCGCACAGGTGTTGGACTCTGGTGGTTACGCACCGCCTGGTGTGAGGAGGGAGAGAGCGCCGGCCGGGAGTGGGTTTGTAAACCGATGGGTCCCCAGTCACTTCTCAGTGGAGTACTTGATTGATCGTAGGTGTTCATAAAGGGGCTCAGGCCAGATTCCTCTAGGGAAATCTCCAGGGGCTTTCGCAAACCGGGAGCAGGCAGGAGCTTAAAGGGCAAACTTCCTTACCCTGTGGTACCACTGGCCCAGGCAGGTGAAGGTTGAGACGCTGGCAGCCGCAGCCAATCGCTCCCAGATGTTGGTCTGACCAAGACTCCGCTAGGGCAGGACCGCATTGCCAACCGGGCAGGAGTGCGGTGCAGAACAGGCAGAGGATGGTGACTGCAGAATTCGGCAGTGATGTTCAGCAAAGATGGCAGCACAGAGATCCTCGGTGTCTCGGGTAGCCTCGGGCTAAGCTGCAGCAAATCCTCGAAGCTATTGGTGGTCGCCTTGAACATCCCCCCCCCAGGTCATCTGGGGTCTTTGGACCGCCCAGGCGCTTTACGCTATAAGTTCCTGCTTCTGAGGTCAGCAGGACAGGATCCCTCCAAAGAGATCCTGCCTCCATCTCCGGGATGGGGTTGGTTTTTTCCTGGCGCCATTCCATGGGCTGGCCGGACATGGCGATAGTCGAAATCCACAAGGGACTCTGTAGGAAGAGGGACTGAAGCACACACCCCTTCCCCAGGTTATGGGAGGGGGGCCGGGTCCCGCCAGGCTCGGCCTCTTTGGAGCTGGCGGCGAGGGTAAAGCCTGATGGCATGTGGGTGAGGTCTCCACCGCTTTGAGTGTACGCTGCCAAGTTCAGGTTCCGATTGATCAAGTTTAAGTGATTGTTACATGATCAAGTTTGCTCACAAGTTTGCTCAAGCTTTCGTCACCATGCGTGAATGGCGCATTATACACCTACTCCTCTTTCTTTAAATTTTTTTGACAGGGAGGGTGCGCAAGGTAGGCGAATCCTGATGGGAGGTCGGCTTCAAGACGTCAATATCAGGCTGCGCGTCAAGGTGAAGGTCTGGAGCCCTCGGAGGCAGGGGGGGGGCTAGCGACCATTAGGGAATTGTGCAGCGTATGCATACTTTGAATTTGCAGTAAAGCGAAAAAGGACTTTGAGATGCGCTTTTGGAGTATGGAATGCATCAGGGGGATGAAACGATCAGGCACTTAGGAGTAAAAATTTCAACACAAAGGGGAGGGGGATTTCCTTTGGTAAGGGGGAATGCACCTTACCGCGATCCTTGGTGGTTGGCTCAACAAGGGCATCGTAGGGTGTGCTAGGATTGCAGATTAGTTTATCTTTAGCCGAAATGCCACCGCCAAAACCACTCCTTATATGGGCGGTTTCGGCTAAGCCGCCTGGCCTTTAACATGGTATTGGTAGAGTTGCTTGGCGCGCCTGAATAAGACGCCATGGCTCGGCGATCACAACCCAAACGTGGTTGTGAGTAGGTGCAGATCTACGGCGGCGTCTTTCCTCCTTTAACCTGGGGCCCGCCCTGGCAGTGCTGCGGTACCAGGATGGGCCCAGATTTTAATCCAGGGAGGGCCAGTCAGTCAATTGGCCCTCCCGCCTTTGCTGGTTGAAAAATAGGAGGAGAAGGAGGGAGGAGAGGGAGGCAGCTCCTGGGCAGAAATCAGGAGACGGGGTCAGGAAACACAGTCGGGATCAGTGATCTATGCGATTGGGGAAGGTGGCGGGGGTGGATTTATCCATCCCAGACCAAGGTCGTCCTGACCTGGCTCATGAGGTCTCTTCCCCAAAGGTTAACATGGATGTCCAAGGCGATGGGGCGGACTGTGAGCTGTCGCTCGAGTCCCGGGCTGCAAACCGTGAGCGGGCGGGTGCTCCGTCTCACGGTTTGTTTTCCCCCCACCCCCCGCTGTGATGCCGCCTGGGCAAAGCCTCTGTTGGCCACCTGATCAGGCCATCACCGGCTGCTCTGATGATCTGGCGGTGTTATGTCGGGCGCCATGTGTCCACTCAGTCCCTGAACTTAACACCCTTCTATGGTGAGCTCCAGGTATGGGCGGGAGCTTCTGATGGGTGTTTCCACCGCTGCTATGGTGGTGCTGGCTGTGCCCTGGTAGCTGCTTGGGCTCATGGCCTTTATTGAATCGATGGCGGGCAGCTTTATGGGGTAGGAGGATCAGGCCAGGCGCAGCTGGTTCCGGCTGGGCAGCTCCTGCGGGATGTTTGTCCATACCTGGATGTGGATGGATCCTCTGGTGCGTGGAGTCGATGACCCCTGGGATGAGATGCAGACAATCCCTGCCTCCAGTGGCGGAAGCCTTTGGCAACACTTGCAGCCCAATGGGTCCCCCCTGTGGGGATGGGATCGCTATACTCGGTCGGGGCAACGAGAATCTCGTGGGGGAACTTAAAGGGAGATAGGCTGGGTGTGCAGGGTTGCAAATGCAGATGCCGCGAGAGGGAGGCGGGTTGGATGTGGACTTCGGTGTTTGGGGCTGGCCTAGGAATCGCCTCCTTGGTCCTGAGGTGGGGAGATGCCCGCTGCCAGTTTCCTGACGGGCATTCGCTTCTCCAGTGGAAGCGTCTCTGGCACTGGGGGCATTTGGTTCTAGGCTGTCTTGGGGGTCTTCGCCTCCTGGGGAGACCCTCCGTTAGGGTTGTAGGCCCCCCCCGCCGGCAGCTCTACATTCCTCCGAAGTGCCTGTCTGGCTTCGCCGCGAATTGAAGCGAACTCCATCCTGGGGCTGTCCCTCCCTGGTAGTGGAGAGAGTGCTGGCGGCTAGGGAGGCTGGCTTGGTGCGGCGGAGGACCCGATGTCCCTTGGCAAGCTTTAAGCATGTCTGCCAGTTCGGGTCCCTCCCCTAGCCTGCTGCAGGTGATCGCCTTCTGCGCGCAATCAGTGGAGGCGCTCTTTGGCGGTGGGCGTAGGGAGGAGCTCGCTCTGGGCCACCTCGCTATTCACCTGCCTCTTGAGGGCCTCCTTGGAGCCCGCTGGTCTGGCACAAATTCAGCATAGGGCTCTTTGGAGGTTTTTGTCGGATGCTAGAGAAAAAAAAAACTTTGGGTTGGCTGTCCCGCATTGGGGACCTTCACAAACGCCTTTATAGGCGCTGATTCAGAGGTGCTTTGCATCGTAAGGGCATATTCCCGCAGACGACGCATCTTGATCATTGGCCAGTTACGAAGCTTCAAGCAGTCGTAAAGCTGCGCAAGCGGTGTAGGCACCGCCACGAGGCTGCTCCTCTGCTTAAGTGCACTGCTGGCGGTACTCGCTTCCCAGACCGCTATCCGCTATACCAAAGTGCGGGCGTTTAAGAGCATGCGCAAGGTGGTTTTCTCCAGTCCACCGGAACCATTAGGGTGATCTCCTCGCTGCATCTGCTTCCCCAACATGCCTCTCACATATAGGCTGGTGGATTTCTACATCCCCGCATTGCTTTCTATGGAGTTCAGTGAAGAATCGTTGTAACCTAGGGGCGGTACCTTGGACATTAACTCGCCGAACGATGCCATCTTCCCCTTCATGATCAGTGCGTAATGGAAGGGGCACATGGCTTTGAGGATGTCGGCATCGCCTTCCGCCAGGGTTTTCCTTTGTGCAGATCGTGGGCTAATACGCTTCTGCTAGGAAGTTTTGCAGAAACCCGCGCCATTACGCGGGCGCCTTCGACAGAGGTGCGGTGGCTTCAGAAAAATGAAGGCGGGCGAAGGGAGGAGGCAGCCGAGCCGCGGGAGGATTTCCGGAAGGAGGCGGGGAAGCAAGGGAGGCAGAAGGGAGGACAGGTATGCCCAATTTAGCATGGATAGAGAAAGTTCCGGGGTGAAATTGAAGCTGAAGGGTCGGGAAGCGAGGGCTTATCTATGGGCAAAGAGAGCCATAGACCTGCAGGCATGATGGCTATTGAGCATAGCATTGCCTCCTACCGCCAGTAGCAGTGAGTGAGCATCAAGGCCAGCGTGAGGGCTCTCTGTGCAGAGTGCGCCCAATGTTTTCCCCAATCCTTAACCCGGGCGATTCTCCCAATGTCCCCTTTTCTGGGTACCACATGGAGCATTGGAGCTCTCAATCCTCCTCAACCAATTTGGCGCGAGCTCCCCTCTCTTTACGGGAGACCTTTGCCGCTTTCGCTTTAGCGCTTTCAATTCGCTAACGTGTTTGTCATAAGTCTCTGCTTTTGCAAGCCCCCCCATACTTAACCGTTGTTTCCATCGGACGGCAGAGCAAGCGTCCTAGAACTCGGGTCCCTGGATGCGCCGACATCCAGCGGACGGGCGGTACCGGTGAAGGAGTGGGTCCCTGGATGCCGGATCCAGCCGGACGCCGGTGTACCGCGTCTTCCCAGGCGCATACAGTAAGCAGTGGGTGGAGGTTCGAGGGATTCTCTCGGTTTTGGCACCAGTTGTAGTCATGCGTTCGCCGAGTCACCGTGAAGGACCGGATGACCTGGAGACGCGGAGATATCATCTGGTGGAGAGAGCCAGCAGCGGGAGCGCGGGGTCCGTGATCCTGGCAACTCTGCCGCGTGCTAGTTCCTGGCACCTTTTATTAGGGTTTCTCTGGGGGCGGGCAAAGGGGTGGATCGGCGGGAGGCCGGGAGACCGGGAGATCATCAGGTGATGCGTGATCTCATCGGGCTGGTACGTGCAGGAGGAAGCCGTCCGCAGTGGTTCTGGGCCTAATCCACACCTGGGGCAAGGGCCCCATTATCCCCTTTGTCTGGGGATGCCACCTGGTGGCTGCTGTGGAGCCAGGTAGTTCATGACCTGTGAGACTCACCTGGGGATGGGGAGCTGAAGTGCAATTTCAGAAAGGCCATAGTTGGGCCGGCATGCCAAGCACTCTGCCTACGGTTCTGCTGGGTCAGCGGCTCATCCCTACATCGTATTCACTGAAAGAGCAATGAGACAGTGGAAAACTGATCTGACAGTTAGAAATGAAAACTATGGAACAGCCAACATCAAGAGAGGAATTTTCCAAGGCGATTCACTATCGCCGTTACTGTTTATCATCTCCATGATCCCACTAACAGTGATTTTAAAGAAAACAAGGTTGGGATATCAAATGGCCAAAGATTCGGAAAAAAATCTCACATTTGCTGTACATGGATAATTTGAAGCTCTACAGGAAATCAGACATGGAAATCCAGTCACTACTGAACACAGTCCAAATATTCAGCACAGACATTTCGATGGAGTTTGGCCTGGAAAAGTGTGCTACTGTGGGTATAAAGGGGGGGGGGCAAGATCACTCAAAGTGACAGCATAGAAATGCCTGACTTCCAACTAATCAAATGCAACCAGAAGGAAGCCTATAAATACCTGGGCATTTTGCAGCTGGATAACATCAAGCATGGGCATGTGAAGACTGTGGTCAGCAGAGAATACACCCAGATGGTCAGGAAAATTTTGAAATCCACATTAAATGGTGGGAATACCATCAAGGCCATCAACACCTGCGCCATACTCATCATCAGATATACTGTGGGAATTATCAGCTGGACACAGACTGATTTGGATGCTTTGAATAGACAAACTTGGAAGCTTATGACAGTGCACCATGCCTTACACCCATGTAGTGATACTGATAGAGTATACCTTCCCTGAAGATCTAATGGCAGAGGGTTACTGCAAGTAAAGCAAACAATGGAGGAGGACAAACATGCGCTAACCAATTATGTGAAGGAAAGTCAAGAACAGGCATTGATTGAAGTGAAGAACAGGCATTTACTGAAAGCCCAAAGAACCAAGCAGGAGTGCAGAAAAAATGGGATTAAAAGGAGGACTGAAAGTTGGCACAACAAAGCTTCGCACAGCCAATTTCTAGGGAAGATCAAGGACAACAAAATGAACAACAAAAGACCTGGCTGTGGTTAACAATGGACAATGGAGGAGGACAAACATGCGCTAACCAATTATGTGAAGGAAAGTCAAGAACAGGCATTGATTGAAGTGAAGAACAGGCATTTACTGAAAGCCCAAAGAACCAAGCAGGAGTGCAGAAAAAATGGGATTAAAAGGAGGACTGAAAGTTGGCACAACAAAGCTTCGCACAGCCAATTTCTAGGGAAGATCAAGGACAACAAAATGAACAACAAAAGACCTGGCTGTGGTTAACAATAGGAACTCTCAAAAAGAAAACTGAATCCCTGATTTTAACTGTTCAAGAGCAAGCCATTAGAACAAATTCAGTCAAGCCCAGAATCGAAAAATCCTCAGATGATGTGAAGTGCAGATTGTGCAAGGAAGCCGACGAATCTGTAGATCATGTCCTCAGCTGCTGCAAAAAGATCACCCAGACTGAGTACAAACAAGGGCGCAACTCAGTGGCCAAAATGATCCACTGGAATTTATGCAAGAACTACAGCATCAGGACAGATAAAAACTGGTGGAAACATTGTCCAGAGAAAGTCACAGAAAATGAGAAGGCCAATATCTTGTGGGAATTTCGAATCCAAACAGAGAAAGTGTGGGTGCATAACACATTGGACATCACAGTGATCAAGGACAAAAAAGTGACCATCATCATCAACATAGCAATACCTGATGGCAGTAGGGTCGATGAAAAAGAACGAGACAGTCACTAAGTATCATGATTTGAAGATGGAGATTCAGCAAAGATGGCACAAACCAGGTGAGGTCATCCCAGTGGTCATTGGCACCCTGGGAGCCATACTGAAAACACTGGGGCTGCACTTCAAAGACCTTCAAATGGACAAAATCAGCATCTGTCAAATTCAAAAGGCAGCCCCGTTGGGATCTGTACAAATACATTGTAACGTCCTATGCCTCTGGGGTGTGGCTGGAATTGTAAGGCCAACAACCAGCTAAAAAATTGGCAGCTGTGAAATTAAAAAATAAGTGTCACATTAAATGGCTTGGAGGATATAGAATCTAAGGCTGTTTCTGCACAGCCACGGAAACGAACCTCCACCAGGATAGCTTATGCCGGTGGAGGCTCGGGGACTGTTCGCACCGTAGCATGCAAGCAGCCCCAACTTTCTCCCCAGTCGGAGTCCTTTGGTCCCCTCCCCTCCCCTCTTCTTCCAGTGTCACTCTGGAGGGCTGGAGGGACACACCCACGCTACATTCCGTCCTCCAGGGGTTGGAGGGAAGCGTGGGCATGTCCTGCCAGCCCTTCAGAGTGATGCTGGCAGAAGAGGGGAGGGGAGGGGAGGGGGAAAGCGGCATCTTCCCGCCGGTGCGGCTCGACAGCGCGTGCTTGAAGGCACCACTAAAAAAAACCTTGCTCATTGAGCGAGGTTTAAAAGTGACGCCTTCGCACCGCTTGGGGGTAGCCAGGGGGGAGCGAACAGCACCCCAGGGATCGTTTTTTTCCTGTCCCTGGGGTGCTGTTTTTTGGCCGTGCGGAAACGGTCATAGAATTGGAAGGGATGTATCGGTCATTTAGTCCAACACAGTGCAAGATCAGCCTAGAGCATTCCTGACAAGTGTTAACCAGCTGCTGCTTGAAGACTGCCAATAAGGAGGAGCTCACCACCTCCCTAGGCAGCTGATTCCTCATATGAACTACTCTTATCATATTTTTCCCTAATTTCCAGCCAATACCTATCCACCTGTAATATGTTCTTCCAATGCTAATTTGCCTCTTTGTAGAAGCAGACTCCCAACATGGAGAATCACTTAAAACTTTGTAGAAGCAGACTCCCAAAATGGAGAATCACTTAAAACTCTTGAACATTAAAAAAAATGACTATGCCAATTCATGCTCAGTTCTCAAAAATGACTTGTACTGGAAACAGATAAAGAACTGGGCATTATAAATGCATGAAGGTCATTTCTGGTTTGTCTGCTCAAGCAACTATCTCTTTAGCACAAAAGAACTCAATTTGTGTGATAGTGACAATTAGTTTTACTTTGGGAAAACTGGGAGTGAGAGAGCAGTGGCAAGTACTGGCAAACTAACAGTCCTTTGGGTGAGTGATGGGACCAATACGTCAGATACTATATACATTTCATTCCTTGGGAAGGAATTATGCTGGAGAGCTCCTTTGAATTGCAGTGTGCAACAGAGCAGAGAAGTAATATTTTGAAGAACATAGTGGTATAACATTTAAGGAAAATCTCCTAATATGGGAGCAGATATTCTGGAAGAAGTCATGTGTGTAGAGGATCAGCTGGAATCAAACACAGGCGAGGTGTGTAACTATTCCCTATCCAGCATTTCTCTACTCCCAATTGCCACCTCCTTCCCTCTTGAAGTGCACAGAAATATATTTGGAAGTCTATGGAAGCAGAAGTTATGGCAAGAGGAGCAACTGTGGAGAAACCATGGATAGAGAATTGTATCATGTACCATTCATAATTCTGCCATGTTTTATCTGTTTTGAACCCCTTAGAAGGAAATGTTAGAAGCCAGATTTATGTTAATTTACTGTGCTCTTTATTATCTTTATTATCCTCTGGACCTCTTTTTGAAACATTAATAGACAATACAATATAACAATTTTTCTTTGTCCTCTCTGAGTTGCATCAGATTGCAATAAAATTAGTGGGTGTGCCACAGCTTCACACTAGTGACATATATAAGCTTGAACCCTGCCTTTCAGTATAGTGTCTCTTTTAATGATCAATGGATACTTACATAATGTATAAATCTGTTTTATGAAATGTGCATGGAATATTTATGGAAAGATGCCTCAGGCACTGAAAGCTACCCTTCATTTTCAATTCCCTTTGGGTTAATCAGTTAATTGGGTATCAGCTCTGTCTAGTTTTAGTTTCTTCTTGAAAGATGTCTTCACATAGGCAGCCTCAAAGTCTGAATGCAAGGCATGAAGTGAAGAAGAGTAACAAAAGGATCAAGTGAGCCTATTTTTTTCTCTCTTGTCAGTTTCTGCAACTGCATTTGGATTATCACCAGGGACAAGTAAGCATTAACAGTATAGGTTTCCTTGTAAACCTCTGCTATACAAGTTCTTTGTGTTCTCTTAGGAGCCCTTTCATCCATGAAACTGTTTTGTTGGCCCCAGCAGGTTGGTGACGGAAGAATAAATGTTATACCATCCTCCAGAAAACTGAGGTCTGTTTTTAGGGCCTATTGTGGGGACTGCTTCTATCAAAGATAAGGCTGACTAGTACCTTACAAGTGGTGCTCCCTGTTTTGTGGGATTTTCTGTTAAAGGAAACACCCATTTCTGTGCCATTAACTCTTTCTAAAAGACAATCAAAACATTTATCATCCTACATCCTAGTAGTTACAAGTACAGCCATTTCTCAATAGTTCCCCTTCAAGATACTAGTGAGATCACTAGCTTTAAGCATTCATTATACTTAACTATTCAGAGGGTACCTAATCTATCTGGTGCTAGGTGATCCCAGCTGGTAGAGAGACTTGGAAAAAAGTGAAATTTATTTCTGTCATGTAATGAAATTAAACTTTTGACCTTTGGTTTTAGGAACGGCCCATACAAGTTTTAAGTTCCTTAACATTTCTGCTAAATTAGTGTATCTGAGGTTTCAAATCCATTCTTGAGATCCTGGGTTGCATCCAAACAAAATTTTCCATTAATGGAAAGTGTGGAGTAATTTCCACCAGTTACCATTTCTTTTTAAGTTGGTCCTCAGCGTACTCTGGCCCCAGTGGTGGTGTTCTGCAGATTCACACCACTTCAGCAGAGCAGGTTGTTAAAATGGTGCTTGTAAACAACCAGTTGTTAAATTATTTGAATCCCACCACCAGAATCGGTTGTTAAATTATTTGAATTCCACCACTTTCTGCCCCCCTGAACAGCATTTATGGGAGATCAGAGGCCTGTTTCTTATGGGGAGAGGGGAAGGCAGGAACTCTCAGTCCTACTGATGTAAGTGTCTTGCAGCAGAAAAATAGTAAAGTTAATATTTCTACTTTTTTGCTCATACAGAGCTCTGAAGGGTGACTGTACTGGATAATAGTTGTTCCAAGGAGACCTTCTACTAAAACTCAATGGTGAACTAATTATGGAACTTATTATGGACCTAATTATGGAACTTACAGAAAAGTTGAAAAACTGCTGGTCTCACTGGGGAGGCAAAAGTGGCACTCTTGGGTTGCCACTGGTTCTTACCTATATTCCAAGATCAATCAGCCCTGTTCAGCACCTCCTTACTTAAGAACATTAAAAAAGCCATAATGGATCAGACCAAGGCCCATCAATTCCAGTAGTCTGCTCACCCAGTGGCCAACCAGGTGCCTCTAGGAAAGCCCACTAACAGGCAACTGCACCAGTATTATCCTGCTTTTGCTCTGCAGCACCTAATATAATAGGCATGCCCCTCTGATACTGGGGAGAATAGGTATGCATCATGACAAGTAGCCATTTTGACTAGTAGCTATGGATAGCTGTCCGCCATGAGCATGTCCACTCCCCTCTTAAAGCCTTCCAAGTTGGTGGCCGTCACCACATCCTGGGGCAAAGAGCTCCGCACTTCAACTATGTGTTGTGTGAAGAAATACTTCCTTTTTGTCTATTTTGAATCTTTCACCGCTCAACTTCAGTAGATGACCCCCCACACACACACACACACATTGTAATAAAATCAGGGGCAGATCTGCCAGAGGGAAATCTGGGGTCACATGTCCCCAGGCGCCACCCATTTGATCAAGTGCATTTGATCAAAATTGCACCCCCACACGATCAAGCTGCTGGGGGGAGCACTTCTGTTGGTAGCTGCGCCTGCCTTGCTCGAGCAGGTGCGGGGGGGACTTGAGGGGCACCTGGCAGACTTGCGCCTGTGGCAGACTATGGGCCTGGTGCCAACTGCTGCTGGGCCCCCCACCTCCACTGGAGGCTGTGCCTGCTCAAGCAAGGCAGGCACGACCTCCAATAGAGGTGGGGGCGGCTTTTGGGAGGCCATAAATGGAGTGGGGGTGTGCAAAATAAGGGCTTGGCCCATGTGCCATTTTCATCCAGTTCTCCTCTGAGTATAATGAGAGAGGGGAAAAAACTTATACCTGTCTACTCTCTTTACACCAGGCATAATTTTATAGGCCTCTGCCATGTCTTCCCTTACTTGCCTTTTTTCTAAGCTAAGCAGCTCTAAGTGTTTTAACCGGTCCTCATAGGGTAGTTGCTCTAGCCCCCTGATAATTTTGGTGGCTCTTTTCTGACCTTCACAAGCTCTGTGATATTATTTTTTCGATGGAATCATTAGAAAAGTACATAGTATTCCACATGTGGTCTCGTCCTAGATTTGTTTACAGACAGTATGATGGAAGCAGTTTTATTCTCATTTTCACAGCAGTCACACACCTGCGGAGATAAAGTCCGCAGGAGTAAATGGAGAGACACTTTCAGTAGTGGCACTCTCTCTTTGGAATGCTTTGTCAAAGGAATGGCAGCTTGGTTCCTCTTTCGTGTATTTTCTGCCAGTGTCTCAATATAGCCCAAACCTATTTGCAGTTGGGTGCTGTGTGGTTTCCGGGCTGTATGGCCGTGTTCTAGCAGCATTCTCTCCTCTTCTAGCAGCATTCTCTCCAGCATTCAGGAGAGAATGCTGCTAGAACATGGCCATACAGCCCGGAAACCACACAGCACCCAAGTGATTCCGGCCGTGAAAGCCTTCGACACTATTTGCAGTTATTCAGGCACTGAATAGGTTTACTTCCACATTAATGTGCACAAGAGTTGTAGCCTTGTAAACCATTGCCAAGGTGTTAATGACATTAGATTTGTTTGAAAGCAATAATGTTAAAATGTTGGCATTGTTGAAATCTTGGTCTTTTATTTTGCTTCCAAAATTACATTTTTAAATAGGTTTACTTTGAATCGTGTACAGTGTTCTGAAGGCTTCATGTGACTGGAAAAGCACCTCATAAATTTTCTAAATAAAATAAATAGCTAAACATATTCTTGGGGCACATAACATTCTTCTGACTTACACCAGAGTTCTACAGAGGATCAGGAAAGTAAGGCAGGAAGTGGCTTTTGAAATCATCCCTACTGACATGTTCTACTAACGCTACACAAGACTTGACAACTTGACACAGGAAAGAGTTTTATCTGCTTCTGAAGGTCTGTCAGATTCTGGCAGGTGCAGAGAAAAGAGCTGAGGAAAGAACAGACAGGATTGGGGGGGAGGCATTGCCTTTTACTATCTGTAAGATGTGCTATGCAGCCATTAAAGTAATATTTGAATGTTTAACATTGATCAGTTTAGAATGTGGTAAATTATTCTGGTAGTGTTGCCACTTACTGTATCTTTGCACATAAACAAAGGAATTGGACTGTCTTAGAAGACAAAATGCTTTTTCCAGTTATACACTGAAAACTACCTTTCAGCATCTCTCTTTTGAGTCAGGAATAAATGTTCATAACACAAAATAATAAAAGAAGATCCCCCCCCCCCGCCCAAAAGAAAAGCTCTTATTTAGTAGTGAGGGAATTTATGCTTAGCTATGAGTTTTGAGAAATCCTAGGGAACATATGGAGACCTATTACCTTGCTTTATATTTTGTTTATCATCTAAAGGACAGCTCAAGTAAGCCCCTACAAAACTCCACCTAAATATATGCTCTGTGTATAGGGGGAAAGGTAGTCTAACCCTTCTCTCATGGTGGAATGGCAGAATGTTTTCCCATTCAACATTCTGCCACAGAAATTCAGTGCCATACACAGAACTGTCTCCTCCTCTGTTTTATCTTCCTGAAAACCTTGTGAGGATAAACTAGGCTGAGAGACTAATGCTGAGGACTAAGGCTGTAACGATATCATTAAGGCTGAGAGAAGATTTAAACCCTAGTCTCCTAGATCTTTTCTGCTTACTCCTAATGTTCTAGGAGTCAATCCGCAAGCACCGGAATCAGTTTGGACATGTGCCATGTATAACCTCTCTGCATTTTCACAGTTGTAAAATGTTTCACAGTTTATTTTCTTCTGCATGGGCCTTAAATAATGAGGATGTTCAAAGGAGAATTTTGTCATCATTGGTGGTGTCATTGGTGGTATCACAGCACCCCCACTAATGTTTTTATAAAACAGTCCTGGTGTGGTAGCGTTGTTATGATAGTTTAAGCACATTCTTTGAATTCCCAGATTTCTTTTTTTAAAGAGACTTTAGCCCCTTCCTTTGCAGAGATATGCTTTTTCTCTTATATCTTTATTTTAGTTTTTAAGGTCTTAAAAAAAAACAACCCAAAGCAAGCCAATCACCTTTAGGGGTGGGCGGAGTGCTTTGATAATGACGACAACTGATCATTGACAGGTGGGCTGAAAAAGAAATGGAAACATTATGCACTAGGAAAAAGTGGACTCAAAGGGTTTTTCTGCGTGTGTTATTTCCATCGGTTATGTGCTCACACTGCACCAGGTTTTATTCTTTTCTGCACATGTTTTGGTTCCCATAGTGGTTGCTTCAACCTTTCATAGATGTTTTAACGAGCACTTTAAACTTTAAAAAAAACACAGAGAAACAGCTATGAAAAGTTGAAGTGACCACTTGAGGGAGAAAAACATGTGCAGAAAAGAAAAAAAATGACCCAGTATGAGCACACAACAGAAATAACACAAATCAGCTTCCAGGAACAGATTACGGTAAAATAAGTTTTAAAAGAATCAGGGAAAAAAACCCAGGGAATAACCCAAAGAAAGTGAAATGAAAACTAACGAACAAAAATACATGTGGAAATCGAGGAATAAACTGAAGCCAGGACCAATAAGACAAAACCCTGCAGAAAAGTTTAGCCACTAAGGCATGCTGACTTTGTGTCTCATTTAAATGGATTTGTCTTATGTACGTTAACACATCAGACAGTTTTGGTCTACATAGGCAACATGCAAATTTTCCAAGAATAGCAGCTGAGCAGAATGCGCCCGGTGCTCACTCTGTGTCCCCCCCCCCCCCAGAGCCCTGCCCCCCTTACCTTAGTGCAGGCTGGAGAAGTGGCCTGTTCCCTTCAGGCTGAAAACGGCCTGGTGGGAACTACATTTCTCATGAGACCCTGGGGCTCGCAAGGTCTCCTGGGAAGTGTAGTTCCCACCAGGCCGTTTTCAGCCTGAAGGGAACAGGCCATTTCTCCAGCCCACACTGTTTCACGAAGGTAAGTGTGGGGGAGGGCACCATGGGGGGGGGAGCGGAGGGTGGAGAGGCAGGGGGATTTTCTGCCCCCCAGGCGTGCACCCAGTGCAATGCACCCTCCGGTCCCCTGGTAGCTCTGCCTCTGCAACTAAGAGTTTGGTTTAAACATGAAGATAGCACATGGAATATTGTATGGGTACTTTTTCCCCTTAAATGCCCGAAGCCAGATTTACATTAGACATCTTTGTTGGCTTTCTCTTTTTTAGGTATGCCTCCCAATGAGTTAGATTGTTATGTAGGTCACATATTTGTGTAGGTTATGTAGGTCACATATTTCATTCTTATTTCAACATGAAAATGATTGTTTTCAAAACATTTGCAAAACATTTTGCAAACATTTTAAGTTTTTTTGTGTGGACTGGACCTTGGAGAGGAGACAACTCAAAGGCAGAGCTGCAATTGGGGCATCCAGGGTGGCTTGCCCCGGGTGCTGCCATTGCAATCACATGTCGGGGGTGGGGTGGGGGGGTGTCAGGGTGGGGTGGGGCGGGGCGGGGCTGGAGGTGGCGTGGTGGGTTGGGGCAGGGGCAGGAGAGGGCGTGTGGGCAGTTCACGTCCCAGGTGTAGTTTCCCTTCCCTTCGTCACTGAGACTACTGACAGTGATATGACAACCATCTTCAAGTACTTGAAGGGCTGTTGTATAGAGAATGGTATAGAGTTGTTTTCTGTAGCCCCAGAAGGTCAGACTGGGACCAATGTGTTGTAATTAAGAGTTTTCAGCTCAACATTTAGAACTGTGTGACAGTTAGAGGCAGTTCCTCAGTGGAACAATCTTCTTCTGGAGATGAAGGGCTCTCCCTCTTTCTAATTTTTTTCAGCAGAGGCCATGTGCAGAAATGCTGATTCTATGAACTTAAGCAGATCATGAGAGGGGGGGCAGGAAGGGTTGAATGAATGCTTTCCTCTCCCAGGCCTTCCTTAAATGCTCAAGGTAATTTCCCCCCAAGTCTTATTGGCCAGGAATCCTGGAGGGGTTTTTTTTGCCAACTTCTTGGCATGGAATAGGAGGTCAATAGGGGTATGGAGTAGTAGTACATGCATTGTGAATTTCCTGCATTGTGCAAGGAGGTGGCCTACATAAGTCTGGAGGTCCCTTCCAATTCTATTTCCATACCAAAGGCAGTTTTCAGGTTTGAATCTAGGAATCCAACTTGATATAAACTACCTTATGCTGATCCAGACCAGGACTGACCATTTCGATGGGCAGCAGCTCTCAAAGAGATGTCTTTCCCAAGCTTTGCTCCTTTAGGTCTTTTCAGCAGACAATGTCGGGACTGAACATGAGACCTTCTACATTCAAAGCAAGTCCTTTTTCAGTGGGCTGTCTCATCAGCATCACCCCTATATTTACTACACAATCCTTCCAGTATCTGTTTTCTAGAAGGTTTTGAAAAATGTTGCTTTAAAAAATACAGAATACTATATCCCTTTGATGTATATACCAGTTGATTTTGTGAGTATCTATGTAAGACAGCAACATGGTAAAGGGGGGACAGAAGTCCATATTAATTACAGGGTGGCAAATGTGAAAATAAATTCCCGTTAAAAAAGACATTTTCAGGAGATCCAGTGATCGACCTACTCTTGAGGTTGAATTACGGTTTCCTAGTACCTCATCTAATTAACTCAAAATGACTTTTATAGGGTTTTATGTTATGTGTTTCCTTGTTCAGTAAACAAACAGCAGAAAATTAAAGCAGGGCAGCTGCCAGCAAATGGTAAATTTAATTGAAAAATAATGAATTGCTATGGGGTGCCACCAGGGGTTTTGTCGAGATAAAGTTATTTATCCTGGAAAGCTTCCACTTGCATGTGTCAGAACTTGATATATAAAGAACCAAAGGAGAGGAATAGGCTGTCCCTTGCACCAATGAAGGCACAGTCCCCCACGTCCTGCTAGGGCTGAAGTGACATAACCTCCATTCATTATTGGGGGGGTCTGCGTAAAAACCTTAGATGGGTTACCTTCAGAAAGATTTTAAGCTATGCCTAACAAACTCTCCTTTGTTAGATTTGGAAGTCTTAAAATATGAAAAATTTCTTTCTTTCTTTCTTTCTTTCTTTCTTTCTTTCTTTCTTTCTTTCTTTCTTTCTTTCTTTCTTTCTTTCTTTCTTTCTCTCTCTCTCTCTCTCTCTCTCTCTCTCTCTCTCTCTCTCTCTCTCTCTCTCTCCCTTCTCTCTCTTAAGCCCATTTTCACAATTTATACACTGTCATACTCCCACTGCTATCAACAGGAGCTTTAGGCATGTAAATCCCACTATCTACTTCCCATCATAAGCCATCAAAACAGCAGTCAGATAAGGCAGAGGGCAGGGGAGAGGCCAGTAGAGATGTGGTGGGGGGCAAGATTCTTCTGTGGCACAGATTGTGACCTGAGCTGGAGAACAATTCTTGGGGCCATTATGTTTACTTCAAATTCAAGGCAGGCACTTCAAGCCACTGCAGTGTGTAAACCAAGCCACATAATTACAAACACTAGTCATGAAGTCTTACAACTCTGCTTATTGGTTTGTACCCTGATTCATAGTGTCCCTTACAGCTCTCTGAAAAGAAACAGCTGAAGTCAAACATTTAAGAGCTGCTTCAGAGAGTAATTGTGATGGGGCAGTGAAAGAGAGAGGCCATTCATTCTTCTTTTGAGAGGGTTCACTTGTGGTAAGTGAGCTTTCTTATTACCAAGGTCAAGATGTAGGCTTCTGCTGTCATATTCCACTAGATGGAATCAAAACTTTTGACATTTCCTGGCCAGAGAATGGCCAGTCACACAAATGGCCAGTCACACATGGCAATACAAAATCAGAAACCCTTTCAAAGTCATTGAGAAAACTGGGAAAAAGTGAAATATTGTACGCAGAAATGCCGAAATCGTATTTGGCAGAAAGATTAGCTGACAATTCTGGTAGGATGATGCTTTCAGGTAAATACCACTTTCAGGTAAATATCTGCTAAATTTCCCCCCCATCCTTCAACAATACATCCCCCTCTCCCAGCATTGCTCTTGCTTCTCACTGCCTGAGGAAATGAAACCAAACAATGAGACAACAAAATAATTGTCAGATTGAAAGCCATTCCTGAATTCCTGAAAATAAATTGGATCAGATTTGTAATATTTATAAATAAGCAAAGTGTGTGTTGATTAGTAATCTTCCAGCTACACATTACTAATTTGAATATACTGGTTGTGATGGACAGGTCTTGTTCTACCTTTCTCAGAGAACAGCCAATAGCCATTTATGCATGCACTGCTTACCCAGTGGCTGTTTGCTTCACGATGGGGCTTTCTCACCATTTTTAGTTTGCACAGAGATTCTCCTTCTCTGAAGTGCCCCTAGCCAAGCCAAGCCGCCATTTGGCCTGCCCACTGCTTCCTTGTTCTTTCCATGCAACCTCCATTTAGGGAGTGGTTTCATTGGATAGACCTTCAGCATTAAAACAGAAAAGCTCTTTTGATTGCTCTGAAATGGTGACTTGAAGAGAAGGAGGAATTATTGTGGCGTGGGCAGGGGAAGGTGAGGAGGAGCAAGAAAACATCAAGAAAGCCTGGGACACCATTGCGGGAGCACATCCATTCAGTTCTGCGCCGGCTGAGTGGAGTACCAAGTCAGGTTCAAAATTTTGTTGTTAACCTTTAAAGCCCTGAGCAGTCTTTGTACCTGTGAGATCACCTCCCCAAGGACACCCCCAAGAGAGCAGTTCACTCTATGGAGAACAACTTGTTGGTGATGTCTGGCCTAAAAGATATCTGGTTGTCCTCAACCAGGGTCTGGGCCTGAGCTTGACAAGGGAAAGAGTGGCCTAAAAATTAAATAAATAAACAAATATCCTAATGCATAGAGATCTCCTTTTCTTTCCCTGCAAAAGGAGAGAAAAAGCTTTGATAGCTTTCAGAAACCCTGGAGTTTCTCTGATTTGAAAGAGCAGTGAGTTCCAAAGAGGGGGAAATGTGTGCATTACTGCAAATTCAACTAAAGGGAATGCATGCTCATGCAAGGAGACCACAGGTGCATAAATGACCAATGAGAGTGGGCAGATCATGGGGGGTGGAATTAACAGAATACTGGACAGTTAACATAGGGAGAACTATGTGAGGGAGAGATAGACTTGACTCTGTGAGTCAGAATATATAAATGGTGACAGTTCACAAGGGAAACCGTATGTAATTCTGTAACCCAACAGGGAAATATCTGGGGGAGAGAGTGGGGATCTGGTGCATAAAATGGTCCCAAAATAGGGACAAGAAATAGGGGCAAGACAGGCAGCAAACCTGTAACTGCCTAACCTACCTGCTCTTCTGAGTCTGAGAGAAGTTGCACTGTTTGGAAGAATTGAGGGACATGCTCAGGATCATATTAGCCCATGGCTGGGCCCCTAGACTTTCAGGTACTTTGGGTCTCCTTCATTCTTTCCCCCTACTAAAGTTGGTAGCCTGACCCCGGTACAGTAAGTAGTAGACTGCAGTAGATAGCCCTATATCAGTGATGGCGAACCTTTTCGAGACCGAGTGCCCAAATTGCAACCCAAAACCCACTTATTTATCGCAAAGTGCCGATATGGCAATTTAACCTGAATACTGAGGTTTTAGTTTAGAAAAAACGGTTGGCTCCGAGGTGTGCTTTACTCAGGAGTAAGCTTGGAGAAACAACCATGCAACGCTTCGAATGGATACAATAATAGCAAGCCTTTATTGGCATAGACAACAGTACAACAATAATAAAAAACGGATTAAAAAGCATACACAATACAGGAAATAAATGTTAGGTCGAAGGAAATCTACTGGCGTTTAGTAATTTCCAGGAGAAAGTCTGCCACTATCATACAGAGAGAAGGATCAGGATTGTCCAACAAGTAGTGAAATCTAATTAAACTGGGGAGATGGGGTAAATGTAAAGGAGTAAGATTCACATACTTGGATCTGATTTCCTTGAATGGGTGAATCATGACCCTAGGAGGGTTTACTCAGAAGCAAGCCCCATGGCCAGCAACCGAGCTTACTCCCAGGTAAAGGATTGTGCCCAGGCCAGCCTAGGGGTGTGGGGGGGCGTGATTTTCCACCCCACCCACATGATGAACTCCAGGTGTGTGTGCCCACAGAGAGGGCTCTGAGTGCCACCTCTGGCACCCGTGCCATAGGTTCGCCACCACTGCCCTATATCCATTTCGAAGGTCTCCTGAAGAATTTTACTCACAATTTTCTCACTCACATGCAATAAAGGTCACAACTAGACTGTATTGCTCATGGTGGTGTAATATGGGTGGCGGCATGACATCACAACATTGATGCTAGTGTGCTATTGGCTTGCTGTCTCCCCACTGACTCAAAATGAACCTCAGCTGATTATGAATGTGCCCTGCCACTCGCTCTCACTTGCTCACTCAGTCAACACCTGTCAAGAGGCCAAAACGCTAGGGTGCTGGTAATAGTTCCTCAGGAAAAAAACAAAAAATGGGCTTCTAGTCACTGCAGGGTGCCTAGGCTTCAATCTAGTCAACCTTATGGATAATATGTCCCTGGTCACACTGATACACTCAACTTGCGTTAAGGCTGAGCTTCATCATCTCTTGGCAACCTCCCTATGTATTGAAGTTGAAGAAGCATCATCTCAACAAGTCAGACCTATGGAACTATAGGCCTGGCAGAACAGCTCACACTAGCATCAGGATGTCAGGACTCTGTCAGAAATACTGTGTGATCTATACATTCCATCTTAATCCAGTTTCCCTTTTCCACATTGGACACCCACCATTTTCACCACAAAGACTTTATAGGAATGTATAAAAGCAAACTAGGAATTTCCTCCACTCAACATGTTGCAGAATTACTAGGGCTTTCAACTCAGAAAGTTTGATGTTTCCACAACTGAACTGGCATGAGCTATGTGTCTGCTTTCCATTTCAATTAGTCTCTGTTTTATTTTTAGCTTTTATAAAAGGGCACACATTTCCTTCACAATTGGAAATGAGCTGCCTGCTCACTTGTTCATTCAATCTCTTGTAAATATGATCCACTCCTTAATTGGATCCAAACTTCTGGAATCAAACTCTTTTTATTTGTTCTTTCTCACTTTCTCTACAAAGAAATAAAAAATAAAGTCTCTCTTTAATATTTTCTGATTTTATGAAACATGAATTCAAAATGTATTCTCTGCAATATTTTAAGGTTTGTCATTTTCCTGACACAGATGGGACCCAAGAGATGTTCAACATAAGAAATAAGACAACGGTGAAGTAATTAACACAACACAAAAATAAAATAGATAAAACCAGAACATCAGCGCTCCTAAAAGCAATTCACTACTTCTGTTGACATGTTGTGGGCCGGTGTAGCCTCAGCTTGTGGGTTCTGTGGGAGTAAATCTTGCGAACAATTTAAAACAAATTTTCTTTTTCTGTTTCACTTAACAAACCATATATCAACATAGAACTTAGTAATACAACAAAACCATGACCTTATTCAAGTTTAGCAATTTACTTTGCCTTTTTTTTGCAGCTTGCCAACCTCAAGTTCATTTCTTTCCTCTTGTAGGTAACCCAGGAAATCTCCAGGTAAACTCTTGGTGCCCTGGTCTCAGAAGATGAAGGTCCCAAGAGAACTCCCACCAAATAAACACAATCCTGAAACAATAAATTCTAAAATTTGCAATACAGAACAAAAGTCTCCCTTCCTTACTAATTCCCATACAAATATCACAGTTATCTTAAACAAAGTGTTAAGATCATGTAATTAAACTTCAAGCTCCCAGCCAGGCAGCATTGTTTCCTTCTTCTGCTTCCCATACATTCTGAACCCTTCTGCCTCAAGAGGCTCCATCCCTTCCTGGCTCATTCCATTCCTATGTAGGGGTTACACCAGCCCTTTGGGAGCCTTCCTTAATACCTCCAACAGGCTAAGAAGGAACTGAACAGGCCTGCCTGATTGTGCCCTAGCAAGGAAAGGGATATGGAGAAGGATCTGTGAGTAGAACAACAAATTGCTGCATAGTACTTGCTCAGAGAGAGGCAGACTTTCATGAATGTGGGCCCAAGTCATGGGAAATTATTTTTACTTAGGTGGAGCTGAGTATTGCTTTGACTGTGTAACCTCAGCTTGTGGGTTCTGTGGGGCAGTACTTGGAAGGAGTTGCAAAGAACCAAATTTAAACAAAACAGTTTACTTTACTTAACAAATAACACTTTTAAAACATTTAACATTTACACTTTGCAGTCCTGTTAAGTTTGCATTTTCAAGTCCTTATTTACAGTCTACTGATATTGCCAAGTCCAATTCTTCTTTGCTGGTGGTTGGTTTTGAAGACTTCTGAGGCTTGGTGAATGGGCTTCAAGATGATGAAGGTTCCCAGAAAACTCTCACCATTTACATACACAAAAACCCTGAAACAATAAATTCTAACATTTACAATATAGCAAAAAAATAAACTCCCTTCCCACTAGTTCCCCACAACATTGCAGTTACCTTAAACAAGGTGTTAAGGGCTTAATAACATCAATCAAGGTCCCAGCCTGGTAGTCTCGCTTCCTCCAACTCCTCATGAGTTCTTGCAGCATTCCTACTTCATTTCAGACTCCACCCTTTCTGGGTCATCCCATTCTTGACACACAGGGGTTACATTTCCTCCCCCACTAAAATTCTTGTTGTCTCGATAGTATTTACAATTTTAACTCTACTTGAAATGATTGAACAATGACATACACAGTAGGAGTGTTGACTCCAATTAACCCTTTCATCAAAAAATTCAGAACATAATCAGCTAAACTTAGTAGGGCTGGGTTCTGTTTCTAACTCTTTCATGGGTCTAAGGGGTAGGTTACTAATTCCCCCCCAAGAGATCCTCTGTGCAGACTGGTAGGGACCACATTTGGTGAATCTGACAGCACAACCTTTGTCTTCTTTCCCTTGTTTCTTCTACAAGGATTTCCTCGGACTGCAGTAATCTCTCATTGGAAGGGGAGCTTGGTGTGTGAATTCCCTTGCCATGGGATTGGAGGTCCTGAAAGAGAGTTAGATGTGGATGCACAATCTTCTCCTACTGAAGAGTTCACATCAGCTAATCCTTTTGTCTCGGGTCATCCACCTAACTCAAGGGACTCCTCTGGACTGTCCAAATCACTCTCATATTGTATCCTCAGAGGGAGGAAATAAAACCACATGGTCTCAGCAGCATATCCCCGTGCAGAGTTCAACAACACCTTTGCCATCTTCTGATTGGACTCTTGTAAACATGAAGGGTTTCACATCAGGTTGCTCTCCAGAACTATATGCACAACAGGTTCCCATCGGTCCAGCTAATTTCTGCATTCCACGGGGCTTAAGTTACTTAACTAGCACTCTGTCTCCTGTTGAAATGGTTGATTTGATGACTTTCCTATCCCATCTTACCGTTTGTTGGCTTTGCTGATGCTTTTCACTCTTCCTGAGTGGCCAGATCGCTTGTATATATGCATAACTAAGCTCCGCGCTTTTAAGTCTCTTTTACATATTCTTGATGAGTTACTTCTGCTTGCTCCTTCTCGACTTCTATCACAAAACACAAAATCAATTGGTAGTAATAGGTTGTCTTCCAAACATTAAAAAAAATAAGGAGATTCCTCCAGTAGTACTGACATTTTTGGTACAAATTATAAGCATGAACCAATGGTTTTATGTACTTTCTCCAATTAGATTTCTTATTTGCCTCTAATGTGCCCAACATGTCTAGTAAAAGGGTACGATTGGAACCTCTCCAACAGGGTTTCCTCTCTTAGGCGATATGGTGTTGTAGCTATGGACTCTTAGTCTCCTGTAATTTTACTCAGTTCCTGTAACCAGTTCACATAGACTCAAAGGCTGCTCCTTGATCACTGTGGAGTCTTCTAGGGAAATCCATAATGGCATATAAAATTTTCCCAGAGAGTTGTAGAGCTACTGTTCTTTACAGTCTGGATCTCGAGGGGTATGCTTTGTGCATATTTGGTAAAATGATCAGTAACTACTTCAAAAATATTTTTGGTGCCATTTTATCATCAGGTTCAAGAGTTAAAAAATCTATACAGACTAACCTCTAAAGGAGCATATGTTTTATGTTAACTGAATTCAGTTGCTCTTTTCTACCTCGCCTCTCTCTTTACACAATGCTGCTCACTAATTCATGTAACTTCTGTTCCTATAGCTTTGTGCCTTTACTTAGGCCAGAAAGAATCTATCCCTAGCCAATCTCCAAAAGTTCTTTTCTAATTCCCAAAATGACCCATTTCTTATCATGTGAATGCTCTTCCAGAGCTCTAACCGGGATGAGTGTAAGGGATCACAAGTTGTTTCCTTACATCTTCCTTTAGTTGAACCTTCCGACATAGAACTCCATTTTGACAGAAAAAGTTAGCCACTCTTCTCAGAGTACAGTCTAGTTTCATACTCCTCTTTTCTCTTCTTCATCCCAGGTGGGTTTCATGCCTTCTCTCCAAAAGTGTATTATTCTAGCTATATATTTGTCCCTTTGCAACTTCTTCCAGTCAGGAAACCTTCGCCATTTTGATCAGAAGGGATTTAATATGACATCCTTCTATTTGCAAATTCTTCTGGAATAACTGTCCTCAGAGGCAGGTAAGGTCTCCAATATAACTGTATTCACTTCATTACATCTTGGTGCACTTCACACTGGATGTTTAGCGAGCATTACACCATGAACTTGGATAAACTGTCTTTCATAGACTTCAGCATCCCACATGACTTTTAGACGTGCATTATTAGGATCATGTTGAATCTTTAGGAGCATTTTAGAAATTCTTTTCTAGTTGTTTTATCTCCTCCTTCCTCATCCTCAGTGAGCTCTTCATGTCTCCTAGAAAGGGTGAGTCAGCATCTATATTGAGAAACACTTCTTGTGATCTGGTAGACTATTTCAAAATTATATAAAGATAATGCTGGACACTCCACCTTCTGCCCTGCAGCATCTAATTACTGGCAGAGGATTAGACAACATAAGTCAGTGGGTTGTTATTTCCAGTCAGTTACCTTGAACTCTGATCCATACAAAAAAATCATGGAACTTGTGTCACAAACTGCCCATTTTAAATGCCAAAACTCCAATTTGTGCACTGGATAATTATGCGTTCTACTACGGCTTAAACCTCTCTACTGGCATATCGGCTATGACATCGAGGAGACAGTTATTTTGCAACTTGGTATAGGGCTGCACCTAATCCTGTGAGGACTAGCATCCTGTGATGTAATATATATGGCAACTTCCAGTCTGCAAATCCCAATACTGGTGCTGTGGTCAACTTTAACTTTAAAGTCTCAAAGGCCTCTTTGGACGAAAGCCTACATCCCATTTGTCTTGAGAGACTGGTTTCCCTTTTTTTTATTTTTACTTCCTCTAGAACTACCTGCTAGCAATGAATTTGTAATGGCTTAGCAACAACTGGAATATCCTGACACACAAACCTCCTATAATATCCAGTAAACCCAAGAAATCTCCTCAAGTTCATCACTGAGGTTTGTAGAGCAACCGACCAGGTGGTAATGGCATCTGTCTTTTTCCCTTTGTCTGGCTCTATTCCCAGAGGCTGATATGATGTGACCTAAATATTTCTAATTGATGATTGAAATAGTTTACATTTAGAAGGAGGCCAACTTTAATCCATATGTCTGGAAGTCTCTTGCAAAACCTTGAGGAGACGCTGCGCGGCTCTGCTTTAGTTGTGCAGAGAATAAGGATCAAATCATCATCCAAAAGGCGAAAAGTATTGAGTTTCCAGTAAGGTTTAAGCCTTGCATCACATTTTTCCATCATTCGCTGAAAGGGTTGAAGGGGCATTTGTTAACCCTTGGGGCATCATCTTGAACTGCCAACCACCAAAATGGGGTGAGTAAATGCTGTCTTTGGAAATCTGTTGGGTCCATTGGCACCTGATAATATCCACTTTTTTAAATCTAAGACAGAGAACCACTGTGATCCCGGGCAAGTAAAGCAAAATTTCTTTCGTATTCTTGGCAGGAGGGTAAGCATCCTTTCTTGTTAAATTATTTAACTTTCCTATAGTCCACACTACTCATCCTAAGAGCCCCATTTTTTTTCTTCCTTACCAATAATACCTATTGGTGATGTATATGGACTGTTGGTTCTTCTTCAATTACACCTAGTGTAGCCTAACTCCCCAGAAAACAAATGTTGCCGTAGGGTCTTCAAAATCTGAAAGGCGAAACTCTAGCCTAAGTTCTCTCTCTCTGGGGCACATCACTCTTTTTTTAAATAAATTTTTGTGGGCAACACCTGGGGAAACTCTCCTGCAAGGTCTAAATCATGCATTACAAAGATCCTTGGTGTTTTCTGTTGCTATAATGCTAGAAATTTCTTCCCATTCTGACTGGACTTAATGCTGAAGCACTTCAAAATTTAAAACTGCAAGGAATTCATTTCCATTTATATTTGTGAGGTCCAAACCTGACAGGGCTAGAGCTCTTGTCCATTCTGTAATGTCAAGCTTTTAGCAACTACTGTATGAGGCTTTCACATACGGCTTATATCCTTTGTGTCAAATTCCCACACAGACCCCTATTCTCACATATTTGATACCATAGGTTTTACTTTATTTGTGGAAAGATGGATAACCCTCCTGGTCCAGCTGCCAACTTCTGGGTCTTCTAAAAAGGGACTGTTGTTCCTATTTTCTGTGGTGAAGTTTGCAACACACCTGTCACTGTGCATGCACTTCCTGCTGGGACATGTACAGGCCTTCCACCCTGCAGCCATCACTCTCACTTCCCTCTTCCCAACCTTCTTCCTTTTGTGTCTCTAAATAATAGCTGCAAGCTTCTTTCCAACATGACATGGCAAGCTCTTCATTAGTTGCAAAACTGGATCCCATCTTGAATCAATATTGGCATAAGTCACACATCTTAATACATTAGTACCAATAATATTGAAACTTCTGTTGATTCATCAAGTGCTGGTCTGGGTGTAAACTAGAGCTACAAAATTTCATATTTCTCTTCTTCTATACCTTTCAGTATTAATTTGAGTAATGTGCAATTCTAGAAATATAAAATCCCAAATAGGGCACTGTCTGACCTCCCGCTTTTTGCTCCTTCTATATCCAATAAATCCCTACTAGGTTGCAGTTCACTTATGAGATAAGTGGGGTTTTATAAAAGGTCTCACAAATGCATGTCACTTTGTGAACCTGTATCTATTAAACAGCAGCAGCATTTCACTCCATCCAAATGCTCATAATGCTAGTCATAAAGCATTACAGGTCCTATCAAACCTTGTATTAAGCTTCTTTTCCACCCATACTCTATAGTCTGCTTTTTCCAGATGCCCAATTGACTTTGCTATGCTGTTTTTAGATGGTCCATCTAAACAAGTTTTTTTCTCTCTTGGTTACCAACTGTATTTAGTGTGTAATATTTGATGAACCAATTCTGGATTTGGCTGATTGACACATTCGTTTCGCTTAACATGACCCTTTAATCCACAGTTAAAGCACCATATCTTACTGGGGTTCTTTAGAGGGCTACTCATCTCTCCTTTCTCTCTCAGACCTGGGGAGAACTGAGGGTTTTGAATTGCTACAACTCCCTGCTTGATGAAGGGTAGTCTTCGAATTTAGCTACCACCCTCTGTAGATTGTAAGTATTTAGATTTCCAGTCTATCTCTTTGTTGAGTACCCACTCTTTTCAGTCTCTTTTCTTGTATTTATTTGTCAAATAGTCCCACACAATTTTTATTTGAAGGCTTTCCCTTTTCCCTCATCTCTTGGTTTCCAGTTTTCTTTCCTGTTTCACTAGAGATTTTCTTTCTCTAAGGATCTCAACTGCATAATGAAGGGAGAGGCAACATATTGACCTTCTCTTTTAGTTCACTACTGCACTCTATGTTCTACCATATTTTGAGGGCTGTTAACAATGCTTCATGCCAGCATCCCCTAAAAGAATTAGAAAATTCCTGAACATAGAGCTTAAGCTCTTCATCAGCAATCCCCCCTTCTTCTAATATTTCCATAGCCAGAGCATGCAAACCCATTTAAATATGCTGATGGGAGGTTCATTAATGTGCTGATATGTCTCTCATAAAACTTAGCTTTCAATTCAGAAACTGAGACAATATTGCCATTTGTAATTTCCAAAATAGCAAAACATTGTTTCTAGATCGATCACTTTCCTCAGCTCCCAAAGCTATGGGCAAGTGCAGGAGGCGAAAAAAGCAAGCTCTCTATAATTTTCCCCTTCTTTTAATATTTTCATTTCAGGAACACTGTCATCTGCATATTAATTCATCTCTGCATGAACTCTTTCTAAACTGAATATTCTATTTCCTGCTGGTTTAGGGTAAATACCAGAATATGTGTTTTTTAATTGCAACTTCAGGTCTACTGCTGGAAACTTAGATGTACTGGCATTTTGCAAAACTCTTTCCAGCAGCTGTTGCAACTAGAGGATGGATGCTTCTGCAAAAGGGTAGAGGATTTGCAACTGGGAATCCCTTCTATTCATGTAACTGCTAAGCAACAGTGTTCCTTTTCTCTCCCTGTGCACAGGTTTTGCTTCTTCCCAACTAACTGTTGCAAACTCTGCATCAATAGGGATTACATCCCATTTCCCTGTAATTTAAGCAGTTTATACATTATTGGACTATCTTGGCAAACAGAGATTATGTGTGTTTCAAATTCACACAGCAACATCTCTTTCCCCTCTGCCCTTATCCTGTGTATTTTAGTAATTGCACCATAAGTTTTCCACAGTATGTTGAATATCCTCATTAACATCCCTTGAACTTATGTGTCACATAACAAGACACAGTTTTCCATGGGGATCAAACCCCCAACTTTTGCACACACTTCCATTGTAGCGAATTTATATTTCTGCAATCTCACTTCCAAGCCCCACGCTGGTTTGGGCTACCAATTTGTAACCCTCAGCTTGTGGGTTCTGTGGGCAGTACTTGGAAGGGAGTTGCAAAGAACCAAATTTAAACAAAACAGTTTACTTCTACTCTTAACAAATAACTTACTTTTAAAACATTTAACATTTACACTTTGCAGTCCCAGTTAAGTTTGCATTTTCAAGTCGCCTTATTTTACAGTCTACTGATATTGCCAAGTCCAATTCTTCTTGGTTGGTGGTTGGTTTTGAAGACTTCTGAGGCTTGGTGAATGGGCTTCAAGATGATGAAGGTTCCCACAAAACTCTCACCATTTACATACACAAAAACCCTGAAACAATAAATTCTAACATTTACAATATAGCAAAAAAATAAACTCCCTTCCCACTAGTTCCCCACAACATTGCAGTTACCTTAAACAAGGTGTTAAGGGCTTAATAAAATCAATCAAGGTCCCAGCCTGGTAGTCTCGCTTCCTCCAACCTCATGAGTTCTGCAGCATTCTACTTCATTACAGACTCCACCCCTTTCTGGGTCATCCCATTCTGACACAGGGGTTACAACTGCTCACTGAAGGTGAGGAAAGTGAGTGCCTAGTGGATAGGGGAGGGGAGGGGAGACATTTCTGTGGGGAGACATAAAATAATAAGGAAACAGGAGGGCAACAAAGCATCATATTTTCTACCACAGGTTCAGTTTAGATCCAGAGGACATGTGTTGTATGTCCAGAGCCAGGATGGTATATTGGTTAAAGTGTCAGTCTAGGATCTGGGAAATCCAGGTACAAATCCCCTCTCTGCCATGAAAACTTGCTGGGTGACCTTGGACAGTTCACATACTCTCACCCTAACCTACCTCATAGGAATGTTGTGAGAATAAAATGGAGAAAAGAACAATGTAAGCCACTTTGGATCCATATTGGGGAGAAAGACAAGATATAAACAAAGGAAATAAAAAATAAAATAAATAAAACTGAGCAGTATAAATAAAAATAGCAATAGCCCTCTGGGGGAAATAGTCGTTTCCTGGAAGGCTTGAAATAAGGAGCCAAATAAATTTCCTGAGCCAAGGAATTGTGAAATCTGGAGACTGCAATAAAAAAGAACATACCCTGTGTCCTGTGCTCTTATCATTCCACAAAATGTATGAAATAGAATTGTTCAGGAAGACATTTTTATAACAGGGGATAAGACTATTTAATATCAGTCAGGCCCCTTCCTCATGGGTGTGGGATACTAAATGACCCCTTTTGAGGGGGACTTCACACAGATCCTGGCCCCAAAATGAGTCTGCCCCATGTCATTTCTCCCAACCCAGGCTTTTTGAAAATCGCTCCATCTCTGACTGCTCCATCTCTGACTGCATTCAACAAAGCAATTTAGTCAGAGGCTTATGTATTGACTTTTGTAGAAATAAGCAAGGGTGCATGGCAGCCTCTAGTGGTACTCAGACAGGCAAAAGGCCTTGCATGTAATACATTAAAAGTGGCAAGAGATGGCAAGCACACAATAAAGATACCATATTCACTCAAAATGTGGTTCCTGGTTGAGTTGGATGATTTCTTTCTAAGGTGAGAAAGTACTGTTGTTTCTGCACTACCTACTTCTAAAGTTTTGTGTTACTATTTCTTTCCAGTGGATGGCCTGAAATCCTTGATATTCTTCTACACAAGTCTATGCAGCATTTTTATAGCAGCTAAGGTTCTCACACAAAGTCTGCTTAAAAACAATATATTGGCAACAGTGTCCCTTCAGAGTAATGGCAGCACACTGTTTTCTTTCCCCTGACTGTAGTTGTGGTGCTGCACATCCACTTCTTCTCTATGAAGAATTTTCTATGTAGTAGTGTATTTTGCTTCATGCTCGATGAACGTTTTCAGAAAGAGAAAGACAGAAGTTTGTGAAATCTATTTCTACTCTATAGCATTCAGCGAAGCTCATATTCTAACACATGTGAAGGCTTCTATTATGTGATGTCCCCCTACAGCAGTGGTGGTGAACCTATGGCACGGTGCCAGAGGTGGCACTCAGAGCCCTCTCTGAGGGTACGCGCAAACAGAGTCACCCCACCCCCCTCACACATACATCTAGGCTGGCCTGGGCCATTGGGCTCAATTATTAGCATTAAACCTAAGACCTAGTTTTGGGGAAGCAGTGTAGGTAACCCTGTTAAGCGCTGTTAAACCCCACTGATTTTCATGCAAAGAACTAAAGCGCAATCCTTTACCTGGGAGGAAACTCGGCTGCTGGCAATGTGGCTTGCTTCTGGGTAAACCCTCCTAGGGTCGTGATTCACTTGTTCAAAGAGTTGCATAAGAACATAAGAACATAAGAACAAGCCAGCTGGTTCAGACCAAAGTCCATCTAGTCCAGCTCTCTGCTACTCGCAGTGGCCCACCAGGTGCCTTTGGGAGCTCACATGTAGGATGTGAACGCAATGGCCTTCTGCGGCTGTTGCTCCCGATCACCTGGTCTGTTAAGGCATTTGCAATCTCAGATCAAAGAGGATCAAGATTGGTAGCCATAGATTGACTTCTCCTCCATAAATCTGTCCAAGCCCTTTTTTAAGATATCCAGGTTAGTGGCCATCACCACCTCCTGTGGCAGCATATTCCAAACACCAATCACACGTTGCGTGAAGAAGTGTTTCCTTTTATTAGTCCTAATTCTTCCCCCCAGCATTTTCAATGAATGCCCCCTGGTTCTAGTATTGTGAGAAAGAGAGAAAAATTTCTCTCTGTCAACATTTTCTACCCCATGCATAATTTTATAGACTTTAATCATGGTCCCCCCTCAGCCTCCTCCAAACTAAAAGAGTCCCAAACGCTGCAGCCTCTCCTCATAGGAAGGTGCTCCAGTCCCTCAATCATCCTTGTTGCCCTTTCTCTGCACTTTTTCTATCTCCTCAATATCCTTTTTTGAGATGCACTGACCAGAACTGGACACAGTACCTGGCAAGGGTCGCGACCACTGCTTTATATAAGGGCATGACAATCTTTGGTAGCTCTATTATCAACTCCTTCCTAATGATCCCCAGCATAGAGTTTGCCTTTTTTCACAGCTGCCATGCATTGAGTTGACATTCCCATGGAACTATCAACTAAGACGCCCAAATCCCTTCCTGGTCTGTGACTGATAGCACTGGACCCCTAGCTATCAGTCAAAATCAGTTTGGATTTTTTGCCCCTGTGTGCATCACTTTACATTTTGCTACATTGAACTGCATTTGCCACTTTCTGAGCCTAATTCACCTAATTTATCAAGGTCCCGCTTGGAGCTCTTCAGACCCTTTGTGGTTCTCACCACCCTACATAATTTGGTATCATCTGCAAACTTGGCCACCACGCTACCCACCCTATTTCCAGGTCATTTATGAATAGGTTAAGAGCACTGGTCCCAAAATGGATCTCTTGGGACACCACTCCCGACATCTCTCCATTGTGAGAACTTCCCATTTACACCCACTCTTTGTTTCCTGTTTCTCAACCAGTTTTTAATCCATAGGAGGACTTCCCCTCTTATTCCTTCATTGCTGAGTTTTCTCAACAGTCTCTGGTGAGGAACTTTGTCAAAGCTCCTTGGAAATCCAAGTAGACAATGTCCACCGGTTCTCCCTGTCCACATGCCTGTTTACACCCCTCAAAAGAACTCTAGTAGTAAGTTTATAAGACAGGATTTGCCTCTGCAAAAGCCATGCTGACTCTTTCAGCAGGTCTTGCTTTTCTACATGTTTTATAATTTTATCTTTAATGATAGATTCTACTAATTTACCAGGAACAGATGTCAAACTGACTGGCCTGTAATTTCCCGGGTCCCCCCTAGATCCTTTCTTAAAGATTGATGTGACATTGGCCATCTTCCCGTCTTCAGGGATGGAGCCTGATTCCAGGGATAAGTTGCATATTAAAGGGGGAAGATCAGCAATTTCATGCTTGAGCTCTTTAAGAACTCTTGGGTGAATGCAATCTGGGCCAGGGGCTTTGGTAACATTTAGTTTATCAATGGCTGCCAGAACTTCTTCCTTGTCTACCACTATCTCAAGTAGTTCCTGGATTCGGCTCCTAAGAAGCTTGGTTCAGGTGTGCAGGAATGTTCCCACCTCCCTCTTTGGTGAAGACAGATGCAAAGAATTCATTCAGCTTCTCTGCAATCTCCTGCCATCTCTTTAGCACACCCTTGTTCCTTTGTCTAATGAAATGCCTTGCTGGTTTCCTGCTTTTGATGTACTTGAAGAACTGTTTGTTGCTGGTCTTGATGTTTGCAGCCATGCGTTCCTCAGACTCCTTTTTTGCCTCCCTTACAGCTAACTTGCTTCTCTTTTGCCACCATTTGTGTTCCCTCTCATATTCTTCATCAGCCAAACTGGACTTCCATTTTCTAAAAGACATTTTCTTTTTTCTGATAATTTCCTCAACCTCTCTTGTTAACCATGGTGGCTTTCTTTGACTGGGTGCTGCCTTTCTAACCTGTGGAACACATTCCAGCTGAGCTTTTATTACTGTGTTTTAAATAACCTCCAAGCATCCTGGACAGTTTTGACTCTCTTCTTGATTTTCCTTTCAGCTTCCCCTTCAAGCACTATCCCCCCTCATCTTTGAGAAATTTCCTTTCTGAAGGCTAATGTAACTACATTAGTAGTTGCCACTTGTTCAGCATGCTGAGATACTGAATCTGACAGCATTGTGGTGGCTGTTCCCTATCGCTCAACAACACTGACTTCCTGCACCAGGTCCTGGGTCCCACATAGAATTAGATCTAGGATCACCTCTCCCTGGTTGGTTCCACAACCATCTGCTCTAAGCCACAGTCATTTAGCATATCCAGGAATGCTCTCCTTACTATGACCTGAACATGCATTTTTTCCAGTTTATATGGGGATAGTTAAAAATCACCCATTACCACTACATTTTTGTTTCTTTGTTGGCCTCTCTAATTTCTTTTTTTCCATCTCAGAATCCCTTTGTGCACTTTTGGTCAGGGGGACTATAATATATTCCTAATATTAAACTGTCCTTCACACCTGGTATTGATATCCACAGTGATTCTGTAGGGGAACCAGCTCCCTTTGCATTGTCTATTTTATGTGATACTATGCTCTCTTTGATGTAAAGGGCAACGCTCCACCCCAATGCCCTATCCTATCCTTCCTATAGAGCCTGTAGCCTGGTATAACAGCATCCCACTGGTTCTCCTCATTCCACCATGTCTCTGTAATGCCCACTATATCAAAGTCCCTCCTTCAAAACTCTGTACTCTAGTTCCCCATTTTAGGCTCCTAATGCTTCTACTATTAGCATAGAGACACCTGTATACCCTGTCTCTGTCCTTAACCTGGGATTGATGTGTTTTACCCTCAAGTCTTTTTGTAGACACTATCCCTTGTCACATGCACATTGCTATGTTCCTGCTTGTATGTGGTTGATTTAGAAAAACCTCCCTCTGTCTGCATCCCCATAGATACTGTATTCAACCGTCACCTCAACTCCTGCTCGGCTTTCCCCAGTGATCAGTTTAAAAGCTGTTCTGCCACCTTTTTAATGTTGGCCAGCAGCCTGGTTCCTCTTTGGTTAAGATGAAGCTCGTCCCGCTTGTACAGGCCTACCTTGTCCCAAAGGTTCCCCAGTTCCTGACAAATCTGAAACCCTCTGCCTTACACCACCTTTCTCATCCACGCATTGAGACCCTGTATCTCATTGCCTAGTTTCCGCCTCTCTGCGTGGAGCGGTAGCATTTCTGAGAATGCCACCTTGGAGGTCCTGGACTTCAACCTGTTTCCTAGCAGCCTAAATTTAGCTTCCAGAACCTCCTGGCCACCACGCTACCCACCCCTACTGCATAGTTGCTTCAAAGCAAAGCCACCTTCTACCACCAAGCTTACTCCCGAGTAACGCACGCCTCAGAGCCATCCATTTTTTCTAAACTAAAACCTCAGTATTCAGGTTAAATTGCCGTGTTGGCACTTTGCGATAAATAAGTGGGTTTGGGGTTGCAATTTGGGCACTCGGTCTCGAAAAGTTTCACCATCACTGCCCTACAGAATAAGGGACAAGCCTTGAAACCAAGCAATGTCTGGAAACTCAGCTTGCAGCTGACACTGGTGTAATCAGACCTCCCCCCCCAATTTATTTATTTATTTATACTTTAAATTTATAGGCCGCCCTCCCCCGAAGGGCTCAGGGTGGCGAACAACAAAAATAGAACAACATAACATATTAAGTTAAAATAGTATTAAAGCCCATAATCTACTACCCAATAAAACTATAATCAGGAACCATTTAAAACATAAGACAGATGGCCACCTCTGGTTCCTCGTTGGTTTCCATGCAGTTCCACTCTCAATCCAAGTTTGATTGTAGTTAAATATTAACATCAGACTCTCAGCTGAGTCAAGCTCAAAAGTTTCTTTCTCCAATATTTACAGAGAAATTTGCCTTCCTTTGAAGGGAAAATGTCCCTTGGAATCCAAGAAATGCTTGGAACTGTTACTACCAGAAAATATGTGTGACTGACTAGTTATGTCAATGAAGTTGGAATTGACAGAGTTTGAAAATTGTAGTTACACTATGTAAGCAGCTGAAAACCCTTCCAAAATCCAGATGTGGCTTCAACTATGGTCTGCAAAAGCCATTTTCCCCAGCCAGTTCCCTTCCATTCTAAAGCAAAGTTATCATTTGAAAGACAGGATAACTGACATTATGGGCTTGGCAAAGTCAAGAGGGACTTGGTTGGCCTCACTGTTTATATCTAAAAACTTTGTTTCAAAAGTTTCTTGCATGGATACATGGGGTTTGTACTTACTTGTTCCTGCAGGGGAAGACGGGTTATAAATTGAAAAATAAATAAATAATAATTGAACTAGGAGATGTTTGAAAGTGCAACTTCCATGTAGGAAAGTACTATGACATTTTATGTTTCCTCTTGTCCTAGGGTTGTAACTCCCGGTTGGGAAATTCCTGAAGATTTTGGACTGGAACCTGGGAAAGGCAGGATTTGAGAAGCGGAGGGACCTCAATGGGTTATAAAGCCATACAGTCCACCTTCCAAAGGTTCCATTTTATATAGGGGGAAGTGATATTTGTAGTCTATAGGGATGAACTCTCTGGGGCTTATTTCCCTCCCTGCATTAGGATTTTTTGGACCTGCCTCCAAAATTGACTTCAGTTTGAGACAAGACAGCGGAGGCGTGTCCACTTCCTGTTGCAAAATGCTTTTGTAGAGGAAGTCTCCTTTATTTTGTAGGTGGAGTTACCCTTGGGGAGAAGCCATTCTAGGTTTTGTTAGTTTGAGCTGATATTTGGTCATTGACCGATATTTGGTCGTCGCCGGTTGCCGCCGCTGCCGCCGTTGCCGGGCGCTGCCGCTGTTGCCGTCGTCGGCGGCGTCAAGCCGTCGTCAAGCGGGCGGGCGTAAGGCCGGGCTCTTCTTCTTCTTCTTCTTCTTCTTCTTCTTCTTCTTCTTCTTCTTCTTCTTCTTCTTCTTCTTCTTCTTCTTCTTCTTCTTCTTCTTGTTTGAGCTGTACATCTGTCTGGTCAGACTAACTTGGCTGAGCTTAGGAAGAGACAGAATAAGCAGCGATAGGAACAACAGGATCCTCCATGTTGTACAAACTCAGCAAAGGATCCAAATCTGGAGAGCAAAGACATAGCTGCTTTGAAAAAATAAATAATTAGCAGAATTATGTCAATCATTATACAAAGGAAATGGATCTAGATGAATAGTCAGAATTGTTCATTAATTTTTTTGGGGGGGGGTGGCGGTTGTTAACATCATCCTTTTAATGTTACAAAAATGTAAGCTCACCCATCTAATGTTTCAAAGTTAAAGTCCACTCAACTGCTTTTGGTCAACTGACATAATTCAGGTATCACCACAAATATTTCTCTGGTATATAGTGCATATGGGAGTGATATGGTAGACTAGCCTCATCTTTGACTGATTTTCACAAGTTCAGACTAGGTCACTTTTTATATCTGAATAAAATGGTGGTAGCTACATCCTGTGATATTCTTGGAGACCCCAGCTCTCAATGTCCAGTGCCTTAAGCAGCTGGATGCCAAATCTTCATGCAGTTTGTGCTTCCCTCTAATACACCTATCCAACAAACATTATGTGGAGACTCCTTGGGGTTTAATAACCCACTTGAAGACATGTAGATCTAGTGCAGAACTATAAACCTTCAATAAATATTCATTAGGCATGTGCTGATTGGGCTTTTTGAATCCTGTAAGCGATACTTATCTTATGGTACTGCTAAGCCTCAATAAATGTGTTTTTAATAATCGCTATTTACTGGGGTTTAGCAGCTATATGAGAGGTAGGCATGCATTACTTTGTGGTCCAACCTCAATAAATGTGCTTTTAATAATCAGTCGGTACTTCAATAACATATAGTAATTCCCTTATTGAATATTATTTCAGACATGGTGCATATGTTCAGATGTACCGTGAGTTCCATCTGCTTTCATGACTATGAGGGAAGGGAAAAAGAATTATTGGGCACCTTAATGAAATATGATCTGTATGCTTCAGTGATTCAAATTAACCTTCATTTCAATTCTTGCTTCCTTATATGTTTACACTTTCTTCCACATTCTCAGTGCAAACTTTGTAACCCCCCTCCCTCCTTGCAAATAACAAGCTTAACAATCATGAGCCACTTGTGGTATGCTTTTCAAGGATCCTTAATAGAATTTGAATTCACATCTTCAGATCTCTGCTTTTTTGCTTTAAAGGAAAACAAACAGGCTGCCAAAAATACTGGTATGTCTATAGATACAATTTATATGCTTTAATAAACATGATAAATGCATGGGAAATGAAAGTCAATTGATTTATTTAATTTCCTTTGAAAAGGCAAGAGAATCAATGAAAGCATAGCTGCTTCTGAAATGGAGAGGCATCCCATATTTTTTTCCATATGCCCATATTTATCACAGCACTGTTCTATTTCTTTCACTAGCTCAGGGGGTGCATGCCAGTTTTTATCCTAGTCAGCAACCTGGAGGAAACTCCACATATCAACTTAATGGAAGAATTTCTAGAATAGGTTCTCGTTTCTTTCTAGAAATAACTAGAAGTGTCTGGATTAGAGAGACGTGATGCTTCCATCTCTCCTTCTATATATTGGAAGCCTCAGGCATGGAAGACTGGCATCCTTATCACATGCCAAAATTGGTTTTTGGTGTTCCTTCTGGATTACATAATTTATGTCAGAGTTGTTTGGACTGGAACCAGGAGATTTGTCTCAATCCCCATGAGCATGGTGAAAATAAGTCGCAGTATCCACATTGCTATGTTTGGTTTCCTTCTGTCTCCTCAAAGAATGTGTGTATACAAAAGGTATGGGTGATTTTTAGAAGTTGATCCATGTCTAGAGTGCAGGGTTTTGCCTTTTCCAAACTAGCCATGACACAAATGCAAGTGTTCCTATGTGCTAGCAGGTCTACCAGAGCCAGATCCAAACCTGATATACAATTTTGGAGCTTCTTGAAATTTTACTGCCATACTGAAACTGTATCAGATTTTCTACAGCAGTATTTTCACATGTATAATATCATGCCAGTATGTAATTGCTTAAGACATTTCTGCCAATGGCATAAGGGAGAGGTTACTGATTCCCTGCCCGTTACAGACCTCCCCTGGGCTTTGTGTGCTGTTCTGAAGTCTCCTTCCCCCCCCCCCTCCCCATCAGTATTTTACTGAGCTGAAAGTGCTGTAGTGAAAAGGGAGGAAACACCAACATTCAGTTCTGTTAGTAAAGCTCCAATGATGGCACATTGGATCCAGGCCATGGTTTCTCATGATCTCATGCATATCTATAGAGGAATTTATAATGCTAGCATTAACTCCACCTAGTGATTAATTATTCATCTAGGTTCAGCTGCTAGAGGGAAGGAAGAAAAGCTCTAAGAAACCTATTTATCAGAGATGGGAGAATGAAGGCAAGCCAAAAACTGCAAAATTTGTGACTCATCTGGCCAGCATTATCCTATTAATCATGAGTGATGGACAACCAAAGTTTCCTTAAAACTTTTGATTTTGCAGCCTACCTGAGAAGGCAAAAAAAAAAGTGTGTGTGTGTCGGGGTGTTATGAAGCTTCTAGAATGCCATAACCAGGCTGGCAAGTTTTAAAACTGGTGATGAGTCAAGCAGTTGTGTATTAAGTTCAGTATTGATGAGGGTGTAATTGGCAAAAATGCAGATGGTGTAAATTCCACAAGTAAAACATCCATTGAAGGATGGGATTTTATATCTCCTTCAACACTCGAGTGCCTTTCTTCTAAGGCATCAATTCTGGAAAAGAGATAATTGCTTCCAGAACAATCCTAACAGGTCTATTCAGAACTAATCTTCCATTTTATTCAATATAGGCCCCTTCTGCAGATGCAGAATAATGCACTTTCAATCCACTTTCACAATTGTTTGCAAGTAGATTTTGCTATTCCGCACAGTAAAATCCAGCTGCAAAGTGCATTGAAAGTGGATTGAAAGTGCATTATTGTGCATGTGTGGAAGGGGCCGTGGATTGCTCCCAAAAAGTCTTTTTAGGATTGCAACCTGAAAAACCAGCCATATATGTGATGTATGGATCTCATTGTAGAATGTGCATCTGGATTTCAAGTATAATTTTGTCCTACAAAGAACCTCTCTGGGGTGCGAACTACAGATTAAGAACCAGAATTGAGTACAGTGGCACTTTAGAGACCAACAGGATTGTTGGGGCATAAGCTCATGAGAGTCAAAAATCCCCTAGATTAAGAACAAGATTCTGCTGTGACTTGGTCCTTTCTCCATTTTGAATTTTAAATAAGAGAGGTTCTGTTGTAGACCAATTGCCAGTCCTATTTACACTCATATTTTGGAATAAGTTTATCCTGTCTAATGTGGGATGTGTGGATAGCCAAAATCTTAAGAGAAATCTTCCCATAAATTAGTATGACATTCACACAAATGTAAGATTGTCCTTAAGTTTTCTTTGTTACACTGGGTAGAATACACAGAATAAATACCTCAAAATAATGTGTCCTGTGGATTGCAGTATTGAGAACAGCATGTATATGTGTTCCAGAGAGAGAGAGAGAGAGAGAGAGAGAGACTCAGTTATTTGAGTATGCTGGGTGTCACAATGTATTATGGAACAACAAGGAGTAACTACTTCAGAGTTCAGTACTTTTAACTAATCCACACTCACTGGCAGGCATTTCCCTTCTTCGGGGCACATTTGTTTAGGGAGCCGAGGTGATTAGCAATCCCTGCTTGGACTATTAGTCTCAAAGCTTTCCATCTCGGTTTCATTGATTGACATATTGCAGATGTTAGGCTGAAGGCTGCGTGGTGCCTTTTCTATTGGTGAGGTGCTAAGGTCAAACTGTTGTGGTGAATGGCAACATTTGGAGGCCATGTTCCTTCTCTTGAACTTCCTGTGGGGTGAAGTATAACTTGACCTTATGTACCTTTCAGAAATACAGATGAATCAGGCTAGATATCATACAAGAATCCAGATGGATCTTTCCCTCTTTATTTGGAATAGGATGCCGTGTCCTAGATTCACTGTCAAGTATGCAAATTAAAAGTGGCCTTCCAGTCTGTGATAACTTTCAGTGCTCCAAATGTTGACCAATCCTGATTTACTGTCTCAAAACTGCTTGTGTTATATAATAGAATAAGTTTAACATTTAGGAGACAGAAAATGATCTCAGTGAGCCAATATGATCAAAATTAATTTTTCCATGGGGGCACTTGCCTTATAGTTGTCTGATAAAGTTAATACCAATCTTTCATTGAATGCAAGATTCTGATTCATATAACTGAGCAATTTCTACAATGAGAACTTGTGCACTCAGAACTTCACATGGCTTGCTTGGGCCTGATGTTTGCAACAGGGAACTGTATATTTCTCCTTTTCTTCTCACAAAGTCACAGGTATATATGTTTTTTTTCCCTTCCTTATTTTATCCTTATAACAACTAATGAAAAAGGCTGATTATGCACGAAGTGTCTGGTGCATGGTGGGGGCGAATGCTTATCGCAGCAAGATTTCTTGTTTGGATGTTTTTCCTCAAACCCCACTTTCACTTTCCATTCTCTCTGCAGCAAGTGAAACCACTTCTAGTGTGACTTTTAATTTGATACGCTGTCAGAGCTGGCAGATTTACAAGTGACCACATCTTTGCCCTGGACATGTTTCTCCCGCCCATGGCCAGTTAACCCAGCTCCACCCTTCCCACTCCCTCACATTGCCATCCATGCCTTTCCCCTCCCCCCATCGAAGTTGCTGGTTCCTTCCTACTTCTCTAAATGCTCATATTGATATATCAGTATATCAATAGAATAACCACAGAGAGGGATTTTTCAATGAACAGTACCACCAGAGTCTCTTTTTGCCTCTACCTCATCTCTCCTGCTCTGTTTCTGCCCTTTCTGATGATTGAGAGGGGTTTCTAAAACTTTATTTCAAAAAAGCCACAATTTTAAAACAAACCCCTTTCCTGTTTAGTAGCAGCAGCAGCAGGAAGAGAGAGAGAGAGTCTGGAGAGGAAGAGAGGAGGAGAGAATATCAGCTCTAGCACATTGTCCCATTCTTCATCAGTATGTGGTCCAGGGAATTGTTTTGTCTCTTTCTCTGGGGATGGGGTTATTCTTGGAAAATAATATTGATATTATTATAATATAATTCAATATTATAATATTGAAATTCAAAGGGCTTTAACAATGACTTTTATCCAGCAGCTACCAGATGTGATGAGATCTGTGCCTTTAAGGGGAGGTGATGTGCAAAGTTAAAAGAGAACCAGGAAAAACAGAGCCCCCATTGAGACTTCAGCAAGCAGCTGCAGGGCAGGCACTGAGCTGCCTCCTCGCATGTAAACAGAGAAATGCAAGAGACCCCATTAGAGCCCTACTGTGCATCTAAGATCCCCGAAGTAAGTGTTCCATGTATAATGGACCAGAGAGTGAAAGAGAATGACTGGCTTGAACTCAACCAGTGAACTTCATGAATAAGTGCCAATATGCTCAATTACCTACCAGTTTGACTCATGTCCTGCTTGTGGGGAGAAGTCAGAAGATCTGAACATACAGTGGAGTATTCATATGCATTCAAATAGCCCGAATGTATTCAGTTGCGGGGGAATAACTATAAACCCGATTATTGACTTTGCACAAAAGTGTCGGTATGAAAGCACTGCAAACTGTAACACAAAAGAAAATGAAAACTTTCCTCCCACACATGATTGAGCCATGGCCCTGTAGTTCAAGTGGCTACTTTTTTATATAAGTTGTGGTCCACCAAACCAAATGCAAACATGTACTGTTGTCTTCCAGATGCTGGACATCTCAACTTATTTTGCAATATTAGACAGGCATCAGAAAAAGTTCTCCTAAAAGTACTGTGATAGGAGAGTTGGAGAGGGTTGCAATGGAAGTCCTGCCGGCTCTTCTGGAAACTGATTGGTGAGACTGGAAGGGACATCATTACAGAAAATGCATGATCACTCAGTTATAGAAGAGGAATGATACAAAAGATCTCCCGGCTTGATCAACTCCTGAATACCCTCAGGAGTTGGCCTGATAGACAGTCCAGAGCCTGACACGGAGAACCAGAATGTATCAGCCCAGTCCTTATCACAGTGGAAGCTGCATGCAAGAGGCCAGCATAAATACTATCTCTTCACTGATGGAAGTTAGCCCATTAAGGCGTTTCCTTGGTATCCAGGTATGAAGCAATATGGAGGGTAAAGAACCCTTAAAACCAAAAGTCACAGTTTTTGCACATATGGCAGTAGCCTTGGCCTCCATAATAAAGATCTATTAAGCTACCATGTGGAGGAGGCAGTACCCATCCATCAGGTAAAACCAAGAGGCTGGGGCGGTATCCACTGAGGCATTGGACTGAACATGATACACATGGGGTGCTGTGTGGTTTTGTTACATGGTTGTAGCCAGCAGATTCTCACAAAGAGGCATCTGTGGCTGGCATCTTCAGAGGATCTGATAGTAGGAATGGAAAGCAAGTGGAGTATATATACTGTGGGGTAGATACTCCACTTTCTTTCCATTCCTACTGTCAGATCCTCTGAATATGCCAGCCACAGATGCAGGCAAAACGTCAGGAGAGAATGCAGCTAGAACACAGCCATAAAGCCTGGAAACCACACAGCACCCCAGTGATTCCGGCCGTGAAAACCTTCGACAATACAATGATACACATGTATGGCAAATATCTCATTTGCTTTGTAGATGATGATTTACCAAGGGCTATATATATATGGAAAATCTTCTCAGCCTGGCATTCAAGTTGAACAGCAAGATCAAATTGATCTTGCAAGGTGAGTCAACTTGTGTGTAAACAGGAAAATCAATCATTGTATGTTCAGCAGGCAATCACATTCTCAGCATCCCTGACTGAATGGGGATTTGAACCTGCATCTCTCAGATCCTAGCTTAACATTCCAACCACTGGGTTTGGTTCCCCACTCTTCCACATACATGGTGGACTCCAATCCAGTGAACCAGGTTTGTTTCCCCATTTCTACACATGCAGCCTACTGGGTGACCTTGGACTAGTCACACTTCTCTCAGAACTCTCTCAGCCCCACCTACATCACAAGGTGTCTGTTATGGGGAGCGGAAGAGGAGTTTGTAAGCTGCTTAAAAATCCTTACAGTTGAGAAAAGTGGGGTATAAATCCAAACTCTTCTTAGTCTTCTATGATATGTTCGATAAGCATTCTTTTCCATAAGCATTGTGCAATGGAAGAATACAAAGATATCAGAATAGGCTGTGTAGAGCTTCTGAAATCCAAACACTTTTGCCTAACCTAACTGAGGGCTAGGCTATTTAGAAATGCTCATGTTGTTAGAAGGCCTGACCTGAGGTTTCTTGTAGTTTTATCATTTTCATACGATGAATTCACTTCCTTTCATTTTCATTTCAAATGGCTTTGCCCATCCTAGAGATTTTTTATCTAAGTAAAAGTCTGTTGTTTCTACAGCTGAAGCAAATATTTGGAGCACCATTTGAGTTTTATCCAAATTCACTGCTGCACATTTGAATTTTAAATTATCTTAACATTTACAAACTCCCTTTTCAAAGTTCACAAAGGGGTCTTGCTGCTGTGTGATTTGTGAATTCATAGTTTATTATTCAGCATTTGCGAATCTGGGATTATGTTACTTGTGGTTGAGCAATAGTTTCTATATCTGTGGTCCATGTGATACCCAAAGCATCTGCTTTGATTTACGATGATGTCGCTGCAGTGAATTAAACAAAGATGAGGTGAAGAAGAGATTTATAGTACCCTTTTATCTGGGAGCCCTCAGGAACATGAAATATATCTGCTATACAAGCATCCAGAATAGAAGGGAATATATACTTCTAAGTCATGTGGGGAAAGGGGGCTATAATATCTCCAACATGCAGAGGAATCTGCATATGAGAACGCTCTGTCAATGACACAGGAACATAAGAGGAACCCTACTGTGTCATGCCAAGGGTCCATCTAGTCTAGTCTTCTGTTTCAACAGTGACCAGATAGAACTCCCACAGAAACTGACAAGCAAGGTATGATGTCAAACAGCTGCCACTGCAAATGTTTATCACCAATATCTGATATCCAAAGGCATTGTGCTATTATGGCTGCAGTCCTGTGGACACTTTACAGGGAGTAAACCCCATTGAGGAGCAAAGGTGGCATATGCAGCCTGATCTTGTCAGATCTTAGAAGTAAAGCAGGGTTGATACTTGCAAAGGGAATGACCAAGGAAGACTCTGCAAAGGAAGCCGACAGCAAACTACCCCAGCTTCTCACTTGGCTTGGAAGCCTCTTGCTGTGTTTGCCATAAATCAGCTGTGATTTGACTTGACAAACACGTGCCCTATTGAATAGCATGGAGCTTTCTTCAGAGTATACCTGCTTAGGTTGTTCTCTATGGTTGATAACCTTAATCTGTCATCCATGAATTTGCCCATGCCCTCTCTACAGCAACCTAAGCAAGGGATCATTGCCATAACCTAATGGAATAAGGTTTTTCTAGTCTCCGTCGTGATCATAAGAACATAAGAAAGAGCCTGCTGGATCAGACCAGAGTCCATCTAGTCCAGAACTCTGCTACTTGCAGTGACCCACCAAATGCCTTTGGGAACTCACATGCAGGGTGTGAAAGCAATGGCCTTCTGCTGCTGCTGCTCCCGAGCACCTGGTCTGCTAAGGCATTTGCAATCTCATATCAAGCAGGATCAAGATTGGTAGCCATAGATTGACTTCTCCATAAATCTGTCCAAGCCCCTTTCAAAACTATCCAGGTTAATGGTCATCACCACCTCCTGTGGCAGCATATTCCAAACACCAATCACACATTGCGTGAAGAAGTGTTTCCTTTTATTAGTCCTAATTCTTCCCCCCAACATTTTCAATGTATGCCCCCTGGTTTTAGTATTGTGAGAAAGAGAGAAAAATTTCTCTTTGTCAACATTTTCTATCCCGTGCATAATTTTATAGACTTCAATCATATCCCCCCTCAGACGTCTCCTCTCCAAACTAAAGAGTCCCAAACGCTGCAGCCTCTCCTCATAAGGAAGGTGCTCCAATCCAATCATCCTTGTTGCCCTTCTCTGCATTTTCTCCATCTCTTTGATAACCTTTTTGAGATGTGGCGACCAGAACTGAACACAGTACTCCAAGTGCAGTCGCACCACGGCTTTATATAAGGGCATGACAATCTTTGCAGTTTTATTATCAATTCCTTTCCTAATTATCCTCAGCATAGAGTTTGCCTTTTTCACAGCTGCCATGGATTGAGTTGACATTCCCATGGAACTATCAACTAAGACGCCCAAATCCCTTTCCTGGTCTGTGACTGATAGCACCGACCCCTGTAGTGTGTATGTGGATTTTTGCCCCTATGTGCATCACTTTACATTTTGCTACATTGAACTGCATTTGCCATTTCTTAGCCCACTCACCTAATTTATCAAGGTCTGCTTGGAGCTCTTCGCAATCCTTTGCAGTTCTCACCACCCTACATAATTTGGTATCATCCACAAACTTGGCCACAACGCTACCCACCCCTACTTCCAGGTCATTTATGCATAGGTTAAAGAGTACTGGTCCCAAAACAGATCCTTGGAGGACACCACTCCCTACATCTCTCCATTGTGAGAACTTTCCATTTATACTCACCCTTTGCTTCCTGTTTCTCAATCAGTTTTTAATCCATAGGAGGACTTCCCCTCTTATTCCTTGATTGCTGAGTTTTCTCAATAGTCTCTGATCCTACTGGCAGTCACATTTAGTGGGACTCACCTTTAAAAAAATGTTGCATCCCCTTTGAATAACACTAAGATCCTCCACGCATGTAACACTTACTGTGTGGCTAAGAAGCAGTCACTTCACAATCTTGGCTCCAAAGTAGGGGGTTTGTGTGTGTACCATTTCTTTTCACTGTGGCGTTTTCTGCACGCCACAATGACCCTGGGGTAGGACCAGGATCATACAATCCGGGTTGTTTGTATCTCGGTTTCTCCTTTTGCATGGCTGTCCATTTTGATGAGGGAATCAAGTTGAACTACTCCAGTTAATTTTGCATGAGCCCCTGGTTTATTTGTATTTACAAAGCAAACAGGCAGGGGAGTTCCCTGCTGGGTGCTCCCTTCGCTGGTGCTGCTGCCTGGTCATCCACCTCAGCGTCTTCCTTTTGCTTGGTTCCTGCCCCACCCTGCTGCCACCACTCATTCGAGCACAGAAGGGAGTGGAGAAGGAGGAGGAAGGCACTATCCTGCCCCTCCAGTGGGACAATGTCCAGCTTGCTGTTTGCCAAACGGGGCAAATAGAGGTGGTGGCAGTGGAGGAGGAGGGGGCATTGGCGGTGGCGAGACCCTGGACGGGCAAAGGGGCAGGGAGAGCAAGCAGCGAAAAATAAGGCAGTTCTTCTCCCACGCTGTTTGCATGGCAGCGGGATCAGTGCGGGATACTGTAAAAGAACCATCGATTTAGCGGTTTTTGAAAACCCCGGGATAAGGGAAATCTCACAGGGCGGGCCGGATTTAGGACCAGAAGCCATGTGAAAATTATGCACAGACCGGGATATTTCACCTCCACATTCCAGGATATTTAGACCTTGCGGGAAACGCCTGTGTCTCTTTATTTATGTTTGGTTAACCTCCCATGAAGTGTCTCTATGTGAGCCAATCTGCCATTTTGCCCACCTGCCTTCTTTCTCATTGCCATGCATTTTCAGAGGTTGTCTGCTTTTTTAAATATTGCTTTGGGGTCATCTGGTTTATTACTAGTTTGCTGGATAGCTATATCACACATTTTCAGACTACCCTGCAGGCACCCTCCACAGTCTTCTGAGCATTGTGGGATGTAATGTCAACCTCCAGGTGGTGGCTGGAGATCTGCCAGAATTCTGACTGATATTCAGGCTATGGAGATCAGAAAATGGCTGTTTGAATATTATATGCTGCTGAGATCCTTCCTCTCCCCAAATTCCACCCTCCCAAGGGTCTGCACCCCAAACCTCCAGGAATTTCCCAACCTGGAGCTGATAATCTTATCCTAACTGGTAGTAATCTTCAGGTGGGCACTGGCCCAAAGGACATCTGGTTGACCATGGCTATAGCCTTTTTGCCCTGGGTCCAGCCTGATGGAACTATTTTTTGCTAACACCAGGACCCTGTGGGACATTAATCAGTTATGTAGGACCTGAAGTTCTTTAGGGCCTTCAAAACAAAGATGCTCTGCCAGGCCTTTGAGGCCATCTGTGAGTCCGATTTGTTTAACTGGAAAACTAGCCTCCATTTTTTAATTCATTTCCACCTTGCACGTTTTCCAACTTGTGCACCCCCTTCCTCTTATAAATACAGAAGGAATTATGTTGGGATGGGAGTTGATAAAATAAGCTTTAGACTGGGATCTTTTATCAAACTGCCATCTTAGATGTTAAGTTTTAGAGCTAATTTATATAATATTATTGAAATTGTGGTTTTAATTCTGTATGCAAACCACCCTGAGTTCAGCATTGACCAGGAATGGGCAGGAATATAATACAATAATCATAATGATACCACTTGATATATTTTTCAATATGCCAGGGCCAATAGTCATAACTGCACTAGTTAATGTAATCTTTAAAAAGCAGCTAAGGACCCTGTCAAATGTAAATGACTGTCTATATCATGTAGGCAGAAGTTCTGTATTGAAATTTCATGCTTCATTGTGTCCCTTTCTAAAAATAAGCTGTCTGTTCAGGTGCTCTGTTGCTAGTAATTCTGCATTGTTGTAGTAACTAAGCAAGACATTTCACATCGTCTCTAAAGGTGATCTGAAAGCTTTTCCACATTCGAGGATGTTTTTGGTAATTTAAAAATATATAATCAGCTTTCATTTTCCACATGCAATGCTGAAGCCAACATTTATAAGACTATGCCTGCAACCCTCATGTTGAGGAGGGATGGGCAGCTGGATATTGAAAATAAACCAATTCTACATTTTAATATATTTACAGTACTATCCTAAGCAGAGTTATACCTTTCTAAGCTCATTGATTCCAAATTGAATTGCTAAAAATAAGGACACCAGAAAATCTTAGAAATGATTTTTTTTCCTGGCACAATTCCATGAGGTGAGGAAGAGGGGAGAGAGTGATTAGCCTCAGATTTAATCAACAGGGACATTTTCCAGCCAGAAAAGTTAGCAGATATTCCTGCTGAAGAAGATTGCATTGATAGGTATTCCTCTTCACATTGTACTGTCGAAGGCTTTCACGGTCAGATTCAACATCTTCAGAGGTGTATCACAGAGAGAAGTGTGTTACACACTGCGTCCAGTGAAAAGGGAATGTTTAGTGAAGTATATATTGTCCATGTCCTCTGAAGATGCCAACCACAGATGCAGGATAAACATTAGAAACAAGATCTACCAGACCATGGCCACAAAGCCCGGAAAACCCACAACAATCATCTCTTCACATTGTTTCTACATTTTGGCTGTCATTTAACAGCATTTTAGGAGGAACTTTCTTGATTATATTGATTATATGTACCGGTAAGTACATATAAACTCCTTTTGCTTGTTTTGCATCTGCTAGGCAGGCATTGGGAAAAATCTTTCACATATACCTTCTGGAATTCAGGAAGTACCATAGATTATCTGTTTCCCCTTCTGTGTGCTGGTTTTAGTAATGGATCTGCATGTATTGCTATTGTTTCCACTTTTATTGTTGACTATTTATTGAATTTTTAAAATGTTGGTTTTATATGAAAGCTACCCTGGCAACTTTTGGTTGAGGGACTGAGTATAGATTTTTGAATTAATAAATGGGCAAATATATTTACTCTCTGGAAGCAAGGCAGGGCTGTTCTAGACTGAGAGAAAAGATAGACAGGGGGGCCTGGGGGATGCGGGAGGGGGCCCCATTTTGCCCCGGGAGCCATATATTCCCTGGAGTGAAAGCACACACAGCTACAGGCTCAAAGACAAAAAAAAAAGACAAAATGCAAGAGATGAGGAAGACACTGAGATTTCTATGCATCTGAGAATGATTTGGATCTAAGCAAGGGTGAGGTAAAGAGAAAGTCTTTTCAATTCTGGTCCAAATGGAGCAATTGTTATGTTTGCAAATCATCTATTAACATATAAAGACAGAGCGGAATGGAAGGGTTTATTTGGAAACAAAAAATGGAGTACATATTTAGGCAACGGGGATAAATACTGATTCCTCATTAGCTTTATTGCAGTGCACTTGTCTGATTGATTTCAGCATTTCCCTCCATTGGACTCTGATGGAGGTGGGGTGGGACACCAGCCTTCTGCAGGCCATCTGGGTGCCCCTCAAGAAGTGCCCAGCGGGCCCACTCCACCTCTATTAGAATGCATATGTGTGGGCTCCACAGGCTGGCTGGGTGCCCTGTGAGGAGGGAGCAGCAGGCTGCAACCCGGCCACCAACCTCACCTCCTTCAGAGCACACATAGGCTCCTATGAAGGTGGGGTGGGCTGCCAGCCTTCCACAGGCTGGCTGGGTGCCCCTTGAGGGCCCACCCGGCCAGCCTACCTCCATCAGAGCACACTGGGTGTCCCTTAAGCCACCAGCTCAGGTAAGTGGGCTGAGGGGGGCCTGGGGGATGCAGGAGGGGGCCCCATTTTGCCCCGGGAGCCATTTTGCTCTCTTCGCCTCTGCTCCATCCTATTCCATATTTTATTTAGAAACTGATCCTCGTCTCCATCATGAGGATCCCTGGAAAGAGAAAAAAACTTACTCCATGCACCAATGTTGGCATGATCATTTTGCAAACAGGAGTGTTAATTTTCCTCTAACCCAGGAGAGGGTGTTATCCTACCTCCCTGAAATTTAGTAAATGAGGGGAAGAATTCCTGAGAATTTCAAACCAATGGGGGAAAAAAACAAAGGAAGTTACAGAGGGAAATTAGTTTTCCACTGAAACCAATGAAAATAATATAATGAATAATGAATATAATAAAATCTAAAGACTCAGGGTGTTTCCGCACGGCCGTTACGGCGCCTCCACGCCGGCAGGAATTCCGCCAGCGTGGAGGCGGAGGCCGTTCGCATGCAGGCATGCGGACGGCCTCTGGAGATCGGAGGGTCGGAGGACAGCGAGGGAGGGACTTAGGAGGCCAGCAGGACGGTGACACGAGAGGTACATGGGAAAGGGAAGGGGAAACAGCGTGTTCCCGGCGGCGCGGTTCGCACCGCGCCGCCGGGAAGACGCTTTCCCCTCAACAACAACCCTTTAAAGGATTGTTGTTTAGGGCGGCCTGACGCCACCCTGGGGGAGGGGGAGCACAGTCAGGTCGGCGCTGCTGCGTTGCAGCAGCACCGCCTGTGCGAACGGCGGCCCGGGGGCGGCGTTTTTACCGCCCCCAGGCCGTCGTTTTTGGCCTGTGCGGAAAGGGCCTCACTGACAATATATTACAACAAACAAACACAACCGTTTTTGGTAACTAAAGCAAACTGACACTGAAACAATATAATTTCTGTGCAAACCTGTAACTTCCAAGAAGCAGAGGGTTTATCTGACTAAAATTGATGTTTTTTTGTTTTTGTTTTAGCAAAATCAAATCCTTTATTAACATAATACGTTTTTTGTGCAGTTACCATATAAAGGATGTCATATGTTACATGACAATACTGTTACGCTATCCAACATTACTAATTAAAAATCAATAAAAATTAACTGTAAACTCTATTTCCAGTTACCTTCACCAACTTGCTTCAATATATATAATTATCTATTTATAACATTATATTTATAAATGTTTATAACATTACACAGCCAACGACAATGTAATAATTCTTGTAATCTCATACAATATAATCTACCCATTCTTTCAACTCTAATTAGAATTCCACATCAGACTTTTATTAGATATAACCTGTCAGTTTAGCCAGTCTTACTAATTTCATTACTTTAAGTTGCCATTCTTGCACCACTGGAATCTTTGAAGTTTTCCCATTCTTGGCTCAAATTATTCTTGCAGCAATAGGTAAGTATTTGAATAGGTCAGTTTATCTCTTTCCATCTAAAATTCCTAGCAAGTGCATCTCCATCTTAACATTGAAAATCGTTGGGGGTTTTAATGGATCTGTTGCCAAAAAACCCCTCTAGCCTTCCTGCATGACCACCATTGATGAAACCGCATTTCCAGTGCCTGTTAAATCGTTTTTTTCATTTTAGCCTGCTTGTGAGGTGTAACATACCAGTGATAGAACATCTTCTAATAGTTCTCTTTAATATAGTAACTCTTAGTGAAACTCAGATCTTTGGTCCATAATTTTTTCTAGCTCAACTAATCATATAAACCTTTACATTCTCCTTTTCCATATCTGAAGCTAGGCAAACTTCATACATATTTTTTATCAAATGTGAATCCATCTTCAGTAACTTCTCTAATACATCTGTGTTTGTTGCAATCTTTAAAGATTTCTTATCTTTATCAAAATAATTCTTGGGCTGCCAGTATTTCTCCCTAATACATTAATCCGCTCCTGTGACTTCAGTCTGTATTCTGTCTTTCCACTTCTTACTTGTGTTTCAACTATATCTGAATATCTTATCCACCTTATCTAATAAGTATCTACCATGCAATGCTTCATGACGCAAAGCAGCAAATGGGGTAACTTCTCTGTTTATATATCTTCCAGACTCTTAACAAAGTAAATGTAACAGGGTGTTGAAGAAATTGCTTGTTAGTTTTGTCCTTATTACTCTAGAGATAGGTGGGCCAACCGAACCTAAGGCCAGTGTCTTCCAGTGCCAGAAGTCTGCTGTTTTTTTCAATATAAACACATTCCTTCAACCAAAAAAAACATGCAGCCTCAAAGTACAATTTAAGGCTTGATAGAATAATGCTCCTTCTGCTTTTTGCATTACCCAATCCTAATCAATAAAAGGCTAAGGGATGGAATGTTGTGACAGCAAACCCTTCAGAAATGGTTGAGCAGGACTCACTCAAGCAGAACTCATGCAGTGAGTCTTCTCACCCACTGATGTGTGACATTCCATCACCTCCCTCAGCTACTGACCCAGGATCAAACCCCAGCACTCCACCCTGGTCAGTGGAGGAGTGGTGCCCTGATGCCCACTGCTCCACAGCCCCACAGAAACCTTCCTGCCTCCCCGCACCCCAACAGGCCACCCCCTCTGTGCAGAGCAGTGGTGCCTGGGTGTCCCCTGCTCCCTGGCCCTGAAGAAGCTCTCCTGCCTCCCCACTCCGCCCCCAAGAGCCCATTCTGGCTGGCGAAGCAGCAATACCTGTCTGCACGCTGCTCTGCTGAGCCAGTAAAGTCCTCCTGCCTCCCCTCCCCTCCCCTCCCCTCCAAGAGCCCATCCCAGCTGGTGGAGCAGCAGCGTCTGGGTGCATCCTGCTCTGCTGGCCCTCTTGCCTCCCCTCTAACCCAAGCATTCCCATTCCACCCAAACCTCATCTTCCCATCCCCACCCCAATATTAACCTCCCAACTCTCCCACCATCCCAAACCACATCTTCCAACTCTCCTCACCCCAACCCTCCTCATTCCACCCTCACTCCACTCTAAGCCACACCTTCTGGCTCTCCCTCTGATCATAGACCAGTTACAATGGTAATAAAAACTAAGAATTAAAAAAAGTGTTTTGGTGGAAATTGAATGATTTTTTTAAAATTATTGGATGATATTGTAGTTACAGACTGGAGATTGAAGATGGAGGAATTATTCAAAATTAATGTTCAAGAAAGTACTGAATGGAAATTCATTTGGGATTCTTTTAAAGTTTATATAAGGGGAATTCTGATAGCTCAAAGTGACTGAATAAAAAAGGAAGAAGAGTTAAATAGGGAAATAAAGAAAAGGAACTGGCTGAAAATCTTGAAGATGAGAATAATCTTCAACAATTAATACTCTTAAAACAACAGGATGAGTTATTAATAACTCAGGAAGTGGGGAAACAAATTATTAAGATGCAACAACATTATTTTGAATTTGGTAACAAACCTAATTGATTGCTAGCTTGGAAATTAAGAAAAAATGATCAGAGTAAATAAAGCTCTAAATTAAAAGTAGATGGTGAGATTATATAAGAGAAAGGGAAAATAGAGGAAGAGTTTTATAAATTCCATTCTAAATTATATGAAGAACATCTTCTGGACAAAGAATTTAGAGAGTATTATTTGAAAGTATGCAATATTCCTACTGTGGATGCAGGTCAAAAAAAGAGTCTAAACATTCCTACGAAAAGCAGAGAAAATTCTAAAGGCCATAACAAATGTAAAGGCCATAAAGCGTCTAGACCTGATGGAATGTCAATTTTTTTTACAAAATATTCAAGCAAGAGTTTAAGCAACCTGTTTAATGAAATAAGTTAAAAAATTATTCCATAATCTTGGAAACAGACAAATATAACCATGTATTGTCGAAGGCTTTCACGGCCGGAATCACTTGGGTGCTGTGTGGTTTCCGGGCTGTATGGCCGTGTTCTAGCAGCATTCTCTCCTGACGTTTCGCCTGCATCTGTGGCTGGCATCTTCAGAGGATCTGATGTTGGGAAAGCAAGTGGAGTATATATCTCCATATCAGCAAGTGGAGCTGCACACAAACACAGGATGACCATAGACAAAAGAAACAAAGGCCAGGATACTTCTATTCAGATGCTCCCACCAGTGACCTTGCTATCTCCAGTGTTACGCCCATGCTATAGTCTTCATTGTTACTCTTATTTCTATTCAGATGCCCTCAACTATTGACCTGGCTGCCTTCTTTGTTACTCACAGACAAGGTTTCCCCACCCACCCTGGACACTCCAACAGATATATACTCCACTTGCTTTCCCAACATCAGATCCTCTGAAGATGCCAGCCACAGATGCAGGCGAAACGTCAGGAGAGAATGCTGCTAGAACACAGCCATACAGCCCGGAAACCGCATAGCACCCAAATATAACCATTTCCAAAAAATCAAAAAGAAAAAATAGACATCCACAACTTTAAATCTATACCACTGTTGAATATTGATTATAAAATATTTGCTAGTGTACTAGCTAATTGATTTAAGAAAGTGTTGGTGGATGTAATACATGAAGATCAGATGGGATTTCTCTCAGGCACATTAAACATAACGTAAGGATTATGGTTAATGTGTTAGAATATTTTGAGCAGAAACCCAACCATGAGCTTTGATATTTTTAGATATTGAGAAACCTTTGGATAGCTTGAATTGGAGTTTCTTATTAGAAGTGTTAAAGAGGAAAGGTAGTGGAGAGAGGTTTATTAGTTGGATTAGAGACATTTACGAAGAGCAGTGGGCTAGAATTAACATTAATGGGGAATCTCACAACCCGATGTATGATTAAAAGACAGATGAGACAAGGCTGTCCTCTCTTACCCTTACACTTTATAGTAGCTCTTGAAAGGTTTAACAATAAAATTAAGAATAACAAAATTATTAAAGAAGTGAAAGTTAAACAGGAAATCTTCAAACTGAGAGTCCATGCTGATGATTTAGTTTTGATTTTGGAAGACCCAATTAATTCGATTGCTTATGTTAAAAAATGATGCTTTTGATGTGATTTGGGAAATTGCATTCCAGCAAAAATGATTTTAAGTAACACTAAAATGCTCCAATTGATGTAAAGTCTGGTTCTGGGAACACATAGAGGTGAAAAAGTTGGAGTGTCTGTATGACAAGGATAGACTTTTAGTCTCATGGGCTGCAAGGCAATGGGTTCTTAACCACACCTGTACATTTCTGTTTTGACATTTCAGGCCTGCAAATACTCTTCTATCTAATGTAAGTAGTTGTAATGACAATGGAAGATGAAGGCCACATGATGGAGAATCTCCTTTTCAGTTATTAAATTTCCCCAAGCTGCCCAGAGAGCACATAGATGTGATCACATTCCAGTAAACAGCCAAAGCTATCCCAGTGATGCTGTTTTATATCGATTGCCCTTTAATCTCCCCAAGTGACAAAAAAACCCCTGAGTACTCAGAAAATGGAGATAATTCTGTATTATGCCCAAACATAATTGGAAGATCAACTTTAATAACTACTTGGTCATTGGCTAGTCATGCATATCAAAGTGACATTGACCTTATTTCCACACAAACACCATCACTCAGGAGTCTGAAGGGAAAATTTCACAAGAGTCAATCACTATATTCAGTGGAAATTTAGTCCCAGGAACCTGAGCATAGGATTGTCATGCTACTCTAGTAATTCTAATACTTAAAGTTCTAAGGGCCCCAACAGAATAATTAGAAGTATTTATGCCTTTTCCATTGTCTTTTTGAACTGTTAGCCTGTTATAGCCAATAGCAGTGCTTTACAAATAAAAATCCCTTTTTAATTGAAGCTTAACATCATTTGGTTGACCTTAAATCGTAATTTTACATAATATTTCATGTTTGGATCCTCTATAATCATGTTAATCTGACTAATGTGAATGGACGTTAAAGACACTGGAACATTCCAGGTCCCAGAGTGAGCGGATGGATGTTATAAACTGGTTACTGGAAGAGTACCCCAAGACATAGAGCTGGTGGCAGCACGTTTATATGTGAGACACAACCAGAGTAGTTTTCAATCCAAACACACATGTTCCTGGGTAAAAGGGGGTGGCCAAACTCCCTAAGATTATAGTTTTGCAAGCAGCCGTGCTTTAGGTTCTTCTTACTAAAGGAACGCTCTGATGTGTGGCTTCCTGCAACAGGAACTGTATTTTCCTAGCAAATTGCTCTCTGGTGGACAAGGAAATGTAGTGATTTATGACAAATATTTGTATAGAGGCTATAGCTTGTACAGGTAGATAGAAGCCATCTATGTGTTTCTTCTCCCTTCTCTCAGCCCTGCTCTGTGTAAAATGCTCTGTGTTCCAGAGCTTTGGGAACAAGCGTAAAAATTGCTAGGCAAATTTTTGGTGGATTCATCCATCCATGGATGATGTTTTCTCAGTGTTTAGTCAGGTGCAGTTCATCTCTGCACACATAAAGCCAATGTTATCCTATCTTAAATAAAACTTTATTGGTGCATGACAGAGAAGGGAGAAAATTTCCCATCTCACACTCAATGAAGAGGAAGTTTATATAAGTAATTACCAGAGAGCTATCGAGTCCTTCCTGGGGATTAGCATTCAGTGAAGACTAGGAGAAAACCTAAAGGGTTCCTGCTCATTAGTAATCCCTGGTAAATGTCTTGTGTTGAAGTCTTTATTGGGAAAGTGCAAGAATAATCAGACTTGTGCATACATGTCCTCATGGCTAACACCACACTAGCTGCAAATGCACTGCAAGTTTAGAGAAACTAGAAGCCTTTTTTTTTCAAAAATGACTAAAATAGACACATTAATCTGACTTTATTGTAACACTGTTTATTTAAATGTATATGCCATTATTTGCCAAAGGCACAATGTGAGTAGGGTTTTTTTTTGGGGGGGGGGAGGCGGAATCATATTGGATTGATAGTTCTTGAGTGAAAACAGTTCATTGACTATGGTGTGTATTACTATAGATCAAATATAGTGTGCTGAGTTTCTGGGAAATGCACAGTCTCCAAAATGAATGAAGAAACTCGTTAGAGCTAAATGGGGTCTGTGACTGTCTTAGGTGCAAAATTAGTGCGGCAAAGACCAGCAGCATCCTAAGAGCTGCCATTGGCAAAAGGAGACCACATTTCAATACAGCAGCCCTGCTCCAAAAATTCTTGCACTCATGCTGGCAAACAGATGACCAGACTTCTTCTGGTCAATAAGTGGCAGCGTTGTCTATTCAGACTGGAAGAAATTGTCTAGGGTCTGCCTGATTTTGTCCCAACTACAATCTGATTCTTGTAGCAGGAAGTGTCAGGAATGGAAGCTGGGGCTTTCTGCACGCAAAACAGATGCTGTGGCACTGAGCACTGAACAACCCCATGGCACTGCCCATTTTGATTGCCTCAGGAATCTGGCCTGAAGATCTGTATCGGACCACTGCTGTCAGACCTAGATCAAGTCTGTGATGGCAAGCAAGAGTGGATGGGGCAGAAAGAAGAAAAGGCAGAGTCAACAAACAGCAACAGATCTTGGAGTCCAGATAGCAAAACGGGAGGGTCTGCCCATCACTAATCAAACTACTGGTGTGTATCCACAGTTTGCTGTGGCTATTCTAACTGATCCCAGCTGAGACAAGGCAATCAAGCAGTAGCTGATGATCAGAGAAAGGTACATTGACAGCTGGCATGTCTGAGAAATTATTTGGCCAAGAATACCTACATGCTGAGCACATTTCAACTCTAACTGGCTTTTTTCTCCAAGCAGTGGCTATCACAGTCACTCTATCATTTTTTTTATCCCTACTTTAAACTGTCCATAAAAGTGTCCTTGATTTCCTACACAGGAAATGACAACTTATGGTGAACTTTTGGTGCCATCAAAAAAAAACACATCCTCCTGAACATATGGAAATGTTTTATACTCTCTGCTTAATGATTCGATATCTGCTCCAGTTGAGCAAAATTCTTGATGGGGCTCTGACCAAGAACAATGAGTTCCCCCCAGAACAGCCCATTGATGGAATCTGTGGAACCATAATATTAGTAGCTCAGTTAAGCATTCTCCAGGCCCAGAAAAGCAGGGGGGGGGGGGAGGGAAGCAGCAAGAACAGCAGAAAGGTACATTAAAAACATTGCCAGTCCTATGTGCACTATTGCCATTGTTTTAAATGGTTTTATTTCACCTACATTTCGCTATTCAGATCTTGTGCTGTGCCAATTGCTTTGAAGAAACTGGCATGCAGTTTAGAAATTACCTGAATGCCAAGAACCAATGTTAATAAAGCCTCTCCGCATGCAGAATACAAGCTCTCTCCTTTCCCTAAGGCAGTCAGCAGGATAAATTGGTTTGGCCTCTTTAAAAAGACGTTTTTAAACCTTTTCAAATGGTTTCTGGCTTGTTCCATAGCAATAAAATCACAGAACCCCAAGGAGGACAAAGTCTAGTGAGGTCTGAAGCTAGTGTGAAGATCCTTGGGGCATTTGGGGATTTACAGAGATTGTTGACAGCCAGCCAGTTTTGCTGCTAAATGGCTTCTATTCAGCAAAGTCTTAGACAACATTTTGGCCTTTCTAGATTTTTTTTGTTTTGCAAAACAAACCCTAGAACTAAGCCAAAACTGTTGACCATTTTAACAAACAGTTTTAATAGCACCAAGGCAATTTGTGGGGTTGATTCTATGTAAATAGTTTTTTTTAAAAAAACTATTTCCATTGGTTTTTCTAAGGTAGTAGGGACATGGGAGGCAGCCAGCAGTGCAAGCATCTCTTCTGGGAAGTGCTGTTGGAAATTCTATATTAAAACCATAGAGTTTTGGCAGTTCCTACAGACGACTGACATCACTTCTGAATTTTTATCCTTAGAGTTTCAACTGATCACTTCCATGACATGACATCATATTATTACTGATGCTGATTGTAGAAAAATTATTTCACCCAGTGGCTGCTGGAGGCCCAACAGACATATGGCAACCATTTCTTTCTCTTACCCTTAATTCTCTTACCTCTCACTTGCCATTACATAGCCAGATCTGATTGAACACATAACACTGTGACATAATTCTATTGGCATCATTCTATTCCACCTGAGGCATAACTGGGAAAGAAATTCTAACAACCTCTACAGAAATGGCCACCATCGCCCTTTTTCAGTTCTGAACTATTAAGAGAATGCTCCTCTAGGTAGGGCCTAGAATTCTTTTGGAATCACAATTGATCTCCAGACTACAGCGATCAGTTCCCTGAAAGAAATGGTAGCTTCAGAGGGTGGAGTCTATGGCACCATATCCCCTCTGAGATTTCTCTCCTCCTCAAATTCCACCTTTCCCACACTCCACCCACAAATCTCCAGGAATTTTACAAGCTAGAGTTGGCCATTCTGTCATTTATAGTAGCTGACATGCTGGCAGGAGGAAGAATAACTTCATACTCTAATGCTTTATTAGGATTATTCAAGTTCAGCTGACCCACTTTTGCACAACTGCTAGATATAAAGATATGAAACATCCCCCCTCCCCCCGGTCAGGTGTGTTTTACACCTGTATATAGGTGGTGGGGGGGAAAGGCAGGTGACAGCAGTCCCCTCCAACAAGAAACAGCCTGTTACCACCTTGAGCCCCCTGCTCCATGAACTGTTCACCATGTGATTTCATACTGGTTGGAATCACTGATGCAACTAATTCAGGTGGTACTTACATTTTAAATTGCCATCACCTGTCTTCAATGATATAATTATACAGTCAAACCAAAATTGGCCATGTAGACCTCAACTGCCAGTGTATTCACTAGGTGATCCCTGATAACTTGCAAATATTCACCCAAGAGAAAGGAAAGCATATGGGGAAAATGATGCCACAAAAAGAGCAGCCGAGCAAAATAATGGCACCAAACAGAATAAAATGAGGGCGAGTGTTAGCACTAAGAATTTTAAAACAGCTTTTCTATCCAGCAAAATCCTATCCAGACAATATTTGACACAGCACTTACACCAAGTTTGGGAAAGCGCTACAATTCTTGGCATAATATTTGCAGTAGCCTGTTTCAGCTCTAGCAATGTTGATATCCCATTTCTGCATGAAAGACCAAGAGCAGCCTTGATGCAGGGCTAACTACATTCCCAGTAGCTTAGATCAGTGAAGATGCAGCATAGCAGACGGGGTGTTCAGAATTTTTTTTTTAATAAACACCTACACTTCAAAAGTAAGATTGCAGACTGGGAAGGAAGACAAAATGGTGTGACATTGCTATGGGAGAATCATCTTGAAAGAGTTCACCACGTAATTTTTTAAAAGAGCTGCATACATGCTGCTGTGCTTGACTAAAACCAGTGACAGAGTGCTCCTGAAGATGTTGCATGCTTTATCAGAACAGCAGCCATGATCCTCATACATCCTTGTAGCACCCACAATTGCTATGTTAATTTCAGGAGTAATCAGCTCTTCACAGCAACAAGCTATTTTCATTTGCCTGGTGGAATTTCCCTACAACAGAAATGGCACCTGATGTCTGCATCCTTCTGAGCAGCAATATGCTATACACATGCCATCTGGAAAGGATCTTCATAAGATTCCTTCAGTGCTCTTTAACTATCCTTTCATTCGCACTGTTAGGATAATGAGTATGGAATAAAAGGCTGATTTTTCTCCATTTTTACCAGAAAGTACTTTAAAGGTTGAATGCTGAGTCTAATCCATTAGAGAATGTGAAGCATCCCAGATTCATTAATGTAGAATTAAAGATCTAAATTAATGTTAGATGGAATTTTCTAGAAATTTAACCATAAATAAATAGCAACCCTGACTAGGAAGGGGAATGCATGTGGGCCCTGCCATTGGTAACTGATTGACATTTACATTAATGATTGTATTTGCTGCCTGGCTGCTGTGGTCAAATGGCTAAAATTGAACAAAACTGAAACTAAATCCAGGAAAGTCAGAAGTAATGCTGGTTGGGAAGGGAGAAGTCTTAAAGGATGTTGTGTTCCCACATTCAGTGGGTTTCATCTGACCCAGGCTGATCCAATCAAGAGCCATGGGGCTACCCAATATTATTGCTGGAGTAGTAAATAAAAGTAGTAAATAAAAGTAGTAAATTAAAACAGTTGCAAAAAAAATTCTTCCAACTCAGAGCCCCATCCAAATTGGGGATGGGGGTGGAGAAAGGGCCTGAGAGAGTGGTGCGGCCTTGTGGCGACACATTTGCACTCCTCAAGGTACTTGCCCCAGCAGAGGAGACAGATGTGGTAGTGGCTGCTTGCCTGGTCCTCAGCCTCTCTGTGGAAAAACCTAGAAGATTTGACTGTGGCGGGGTTGCACTGGCATCTGAAATGGATGCCAGCATGGGGTGTGTGTGATCCAGACCACACCCACCAAGAGAAAACACATGGTGACCCTGTTTCAGGGTGTGACAGCACTGATGGCTAGACAACGGGAGCAAAATGAAGAAAATAGCTCCTTCTTGATTCCTCAGACCAGGAAATAGGCATTCTGAGCTGGTAGAAAATGGAAGAGAACTGCCCTAAATGGCACCAGAAGGCACGTTATACAGAGAGGTGCACTACACTTAATGAGTGGCTTGGCAGGGTCTTTCTTCATACATTTACAATTAAAGAACTAGGAGAAGCAGACCAGTATGCTTCTGCATGGAATCATTGACTTAGACTTCAGACAAAGCTTAATTAACCAGCAGTGGCTACAGGGTAAGACTGGCCATGGAGCTTCTTGATCCAGTTTGAGCAAATGGACAGCCACCCACTGGCTGGTCCCCCAGTGACGCAAATCATGAGTCCAGTGACAATGAGAGTGGGAGGCCATTGGGTGCTCCTCCAGTTTGTGTTTTAATGGGTGGCAAAATACCCTGTGGCTGCTGCTGAGTGTGGGAATGTTAGAATCATCGAGTTGGAAGAGACCACAAGGGCCATGAAGTCCAAGCCCCTGCCATGCAGAAATACACAATCAAAGCACTTCTGGCAGATGGCCATCCAGCCTCTGTTTAAAAACCTCCAAAGAAGGAGACTCCACCACCCTCTGAGGCACTGTGTTCCACTCTCGAACAACCCTTACTGTCAGGACTCAGGAGCTTCTTCCTAATGTTTAGGTGGAATCTCTTTTCCTGCACCTTGAATCCCTGTTGTTCCAAGGAAGTTTGCTGGATGACCTTGGCACAGTCACATGCTCTTATTATAATAGTAAAAATCACACCCCTTTGTTTTTCTAGCTCCATTTTGTGATCATGCAATGTATGAAGAGCTCTGTAATGGGTATAACAGGAAAACATGCTATGATGTAAGTTGTACTGTCCCGGCAAATTCCGGAGGCAGAGGTTATGCTAATGTAATAGTATAAAATAGGTCGCCTGTGAGCAATCCTTGCCTTCTACTTCTTGCCTTCTACTTTTTGAATTTTGCCTTATCCATGATCATGTAGTTGCCTTATCCATGATCATGCATAAACTTTAAAACTTTTCATGTTTGGTCCTGTTATTGACTCAACAACACAAAGTTCTATATTCTAGTCCCAGTTGATCCCGGTAACTTTAATATGCACTTTTATGATCGCCTGCTTTGCATGTACCTCAGATGCCTTTCCAGTGAAAGGATCTCAGGCAGCCTGTGCTGGAAAAGTCCTTTCTTTTTCCTGAGACTCTGGATAGTCAGGGAGGACATACTAAGTTAGATGGGCATTCAATGATCTGACACAGTTAAAAGATTTTTTTTTTAAAGAAATTACTATATTTAGAGGCCTTCATTCTGTCATCACGATTTCCAAGGTGGTTTACATTAAAAAGAGAGCTACAATTAAAACAGACTTTTTTTTTTAAAAAAAGGCCAAAAACAATAAGCAAACAGTTTAAGAAGGACTAGAGAGTGGAAGGGAGAGGCGAGTGCATGCTAGTCATATAGCCTTATAATCTCTTGGAGGCGAGGGCCAAATGGCCTGAACTAGGCCAGTACTAGGGCCTGTACTAGGAACCACCCCCTCTGTCTCATAATTGTGTCTATTTCACTGACTTGCTTGCCATATTCTTTTTACATTGCTTGTCTTTCAGTTAGGAATTTGAAGGTATATAATTAATGCCATCCCTACCTCAGCATAATTTCCAAAAGAGCATTTGCTTGGGTTAAAAGCCTTATAAATAGATTTACATTCCCTAGTAACAGAATACAGATGCAGAAGGGAGAGAATTTGATGGTTAGTTAGCACGGCATAATAGGCCGTTTGTTCACTTTGAAATCTGATGTTTGATTAAAAAAAACAATGCTTAAGAAAAGAAGCCCAAGTGTTAGATGCAGCCTGCAGCATTTTGCTGAAGTGACTACAAGCTGCTCCTCATCAAGTGGCTGGATCCTGTGGGCCCGAGTGCAAGAGGAGAGGGGTGGTATGGAAATTTAATTAATTAAATAAGGCAGTTCTTGAGAAAAACAGTGAAGCTGTTTTCCATTGGCAGAAGGAGAAGTACAATTTGAAAAAAGTAGGGAATTTTTAGTTAACTCTGAAGAGAAATGTCTCCTTGTATTTTTTTGTTATATCAGCTTCTTGCCTTGCACCGATGGTTGCAACTGAACAACCATCCCTCCGGAAACAGCACCACCCAAGAATTAAACATATTACATCACAATACCGAAATTACTTCTCAACCAATACACCTGATTAGCAGGAAACTGAGATGTCAGGAAGAACTTCACATATTAAAAGTGGTCCCAGAGTATGCTGAGAAGCAGGGGAATACTGCCCATAGGGACATGGGGTAACCCTTTTCCCCAAGCGCATGCCTTTGGTTACTTGGGGTGGCACCAGGTGGGTCCTCGCACCCGGCCTCTCCTGTGGTGCAGCGACCCAGCCAGCACCTGGTGGCTCCTCCTGTGCTGGGGTGCCGCCCACTAGCATCCAAGGCTGGGCCCAGCCGCAAGGCAGGGAGGCCTCTCCCCACCGGGGGATTGCGCCGGTGTTGTTTGGCGGTGCCGGCAGTGGCCGGAACCCAACTGGCACCAAGGCTGGATTCTGCTGTGTGACTGGGAGTCCCCCTGCAAAGGGGGTGCTCTGGGCTCCTGCCCTCCCCAGCCTCCCTGCTGATGGGGAGGGCAGGAGCTGACCTCCCCTGCAGCCTGGCTAGGCTGCCGCCAGCTGCCCCCTCAGACCAGCCCCACCAGGCCTGGCCCTGCCAGGCTGCCCGGGACCGCTGCCACTAGAGCAGCCACTGGGACCACCGCTGCTGGAGCAGCTGCCAGCTAAAGTAAGTGAGGTAAGTGAGGCATGGTGGGGGGCATGGGGGTGGGTGGGGCACCTGGAGCAGGTGTTGCCCCCGGGCGCCATTTTATCCCGGTGCAGCTCTGCTGAGAAACTGTGGGATTTTTTGGCTCACTGTTCAGCTGCTGTATCTGATTTCTGTGCCAGCTGAACAGAAATCTGATAATAAGGAGCAACCATGAACAGGTTCTGGGCATCTTGGGCAATAAAAAGTATGGAACACCATTTGAGAGAATTGAATTGCTTATCTGAAGAGAGTAGGAGGAACTGCAAACTGCTTAAGTGGCTATCACAACCATATGTTGGGGGCTAAGATTTGGCACAGGCTTAGCCCTCTGTGTGTGGAAAACATTTGGCCAGAAAAAAAGTCAAGAGTTATAGAATCTGTAGTTTCGGCCCATTATTCATTGGCCAGATTTTATGATCAGACCACGAAAGAAAGAAAGAAAGAAAGAAAGAAAGAAAGAAAGAAAGAAAGAAAGAAAGAAAGAAAGAAAGAAAGATTATTTGTTTTTCCTCATGTCCAAATGAATAAAAGAGAGATTAAATACCATTCTCCACCATATAGCCCGAATACTTTGAATTCTGTGATATTTCTCCTCTTTCCTCAAATTGATTCTAGCCCTTGAGTCAAATTTTTGAATAGGCTTGCTGTTCACTAAATACATTCTGACTGACTAAAGAAAGTGTTACCCAAACTGAACCGAAAATAGGGGAAATTAGCCTATTACGGGGCTCCGTAATGAACCAAGGAACCTTGTAGCCAATGGATACTGGAATGGATCTTAGTAGGAGTATCGCAAAATTAAGTTAGAGAGAGAGAGAGAGAGAGAGAGAGAGAGAGATGCTCCACGGTTTCATCACACACGGTTTCATCACGTTTTCATCACAGCACAGCACTTTGGGTCATTGTAGGACTTTTCAATTCGTGTCTTTATTGCATTTGTCCGTAATGCTTGCTCCTGGGCAGCAAAAATCAGGCCTTCAGTTTCCTTCTTTAGAGTTCCTCTTCTGAGCCACTCCCACGTTTTCTTGTTGTCGACCTTCCCTTCTATGTTTTTAAAGTACTGCCCATGGAGTGGCTTGTTTAGCCACTTCTCCTTTCGTGTTGTAAACTGTTGGGCTCTATACTCTTCTTTTGATTCTTTGGCTTTCAGCATCTCAGCCTTGTGGATTCTTTCAATGCTGGCTCTCTTGAATGTATTCTTTCAAGCCTCTTTTCTCTTCATCTACTGATTGCTTGACTTGGAGCAGCCCTCATTCTCCTTCTGACCTTGCTAGGTAGAGTCTGTCTATATCACTTTTTAGGTGCAGTGCTCAATTTATGGTCATAATTTTCCTTGTTTTTCTGTCCAGGGTGTCCAATTCAGCTTGTGTCCAGTTAATTATGCCAGCAGTGTAGCGTACTACAGGCACCGCCCAAGTATTAATTGCCTTTATTGTATTTCCTCCATTTAGTTTTAATGTCAAAAATTTTCTTACCCTTCTAAGATATTCCTTCCTAATTGCGCCCTTGACTTCTGCATGCTTGATGTTCTCTGCTTGCAGTATCCCCAAGTATTTGTAGCTTTCATTCACTGGTAACCAGAGGTGGGATTCAGCGGTTTGGTAGAACCGGTTGTTAAAATTTTCTCAGTTTGCAGAACCTGTTGTTAATGATTAACTCCATAAGGGACAAGGGGGCAATATCTGTCCCTGGGTGCAACACAACTCATCAAGTAGGGGATGCAAAATCACCCCCACGCCCCCCCTGCCCTCCATGGCACCCCCCTGCCCTCCATGGCACCCCCCACTCCCACCCCCACCCTGCGGTGCCCACCCCCCACACACACACTTACTTTCGTTTCAGAACGAGATAGGAATTTGCAGACGATCCCTAACTTTTTTTTGGGGAGTTTTTTTTCCCCCAATAATATTTTTATTTTAATAAGTTCATACAGACATACAAGTACCCCTTCCCTCATTCCCATACATTACAACATTTATCTTATCTAAAACCATCACCCCACCCTCAGTGCATTGACTTCCTCTTGGAATCAGTCCATCTTCTAATATCCTTCATCTGTTATATATTTCTGCATTAGTCCAGTATTTTCATCAACATTGCAGGCTTAACAAAAATAACTTATACTCTTCATTTTTCCTTAAGAAATTAATCAATGGATCCCAGGTTAATAAAAAGTCATCAATTGAACTTGTGCTTAACGCGTTGGATAATTTGTCATAAGAAGCAAATTCCAAAAGTTGGTTCATCCATTCTTCTGTTGTTGGAACTGCGGAGCTCTTCCATTTCTTTGCGAACTGGATTCTCCCCGCAACTGACATATATAAAAATAATGTTTCAGTTTTCTTCCCCATTTTTTTTCTATAATGTTTAAGAGGAACAGTTCTGGCTTAAAAGGTATTTCTATACATAGTATTTTTATCATTAAACGATGAATCCTATACCAATATTTCTGGGCTTTCTCACAATTCCACCATAAATGCATAAAGGTACCTTTTTGATTACCACATTTCCAACATTTATCAGAACATGTACTATACATTCTTGCCATTTTGCTTGGATACAGATACCATCGGTGAAAAATTTTAAGATAGTTTTCTTTTAATCTTATTGCTTTAGTAAATTTTTGTTTCTTAACCCATACATCTTCCCAAGTTTCCAATGGTAGTTCTTTATGTAAATCTTGGGCCCATTTTACCATTACAGTTTTCACTTGTTCATCGAATAAATCCGTTTGCAATATATCTTGATATAGTTTACCAATAGTCCCCGCCTTCTGCTCTTTTAAACACTTCCATATTTTTGAATCTTCCCTCTCAAATCCTATTTTCTTATCTGCATTATATTTTGATTTAATCTGCACATAAGTGTACCATGGACATACTTGTTGATTAATTTTTATCTCATCCCTGTCTTTTAGGATCATCTCACCATTAGATTTAATCAGTAAGTTTTTGTACCTCAGCATATCCATGTCCCCTTCATATGTAACATTTATCAGGGAGGCTTCGTATGGAGATATCCATATTGGTGTTTTCCTTATATTTTTCTTTTTATAATCTTCCCAGATTTTGAAGATTGCCTTCCTTATTACATGATTTGTAAATAGTTTAAATTCCTTTCCTTGGGATGACCAAATATAAAAGTGCCATCCAAATGTTAAGTCAAACCCTTCTAGGTTCAATAGTTCTTTATTCTCCAATACCATCCATTCACGAAACCAAGTCAGTCCCTCTGCTTTATAGTACAACTCCATATTTGGGAGGCCCAATCCTCCTCTACTGACATGGTCGCACATTACTTTATAACTAATTCTATGTCTATTCTTCCCCCATATGAAAGTCAACAGATCTTTTCTACATTTTTCAAAAAATTTCTTTGGTACCAGCACTTGTAGATTTTGGAATAAGAAATTCATTTTTGCTAATACATACATTTTGATCAGCGCTATTTTTCCCAAAAGAGACAATTGCAAGCTTTTCCATATATTTAATTTTTCTTGTATATGTTTCCATTGTGATTCATAGTTATTGTTGAAGAGAGACATATTATTTTTGGCCAGCACTATTCCTAAATATTTGGTTTTTTTCACCAATTCGTATTGCAATCTTTGAAAAATTTCTATTTCTCTATGTTTATTTGTATTGAATATCATTAATTTTGTTTTGTTTTTGTTCACCTTTAAACCAGATATTTCACTGAATTCATTTATTTCTTTTTTAAAGGCATCTATCGTTTTATTAGAGGGTTCTAAAAAAATAACCAGGTCATCAGCGTATGCTTTGATCTTATATTGCCATTTCTTAACTTTAATACCTCGAATTTCTTTATTGTTATTGATCTTTAATATAAATGGTTCCAACGCCAAAATAAAAAGAAGAGGAGACAGGGGACAACCCTGCCTTGAACCTCTGGTTATTTCAAATGTCTCTGATAGTTGGCCATTAATTCTAAGTCTTGCTGTTTGCTCTTGATATATCGCTTTTATCCATTTCTGAGAGTTATCTCCTATTTCTATTGATTTAAGAACAGATAGCATATATTGCCAATTTAGGCTATCAAATGCCTTCTCCAAATCAACATATATGATTGCTGCCTGTTGTTCTAATTTTTTGTATAATAGTTCTATAACATTAATAATTGTTCTGATATTGGTTCTAATATATCTATTAGGTAGAAAGCCATTTTGGTCTCCACCAATCAATTTGTTCAAAACAATTTTTAACCTATTCGATATAATCGCCACAAATAGTTTATAATCGCAATTAAGAAGCGATATTGGCCGATAATTTTTTACATTCGTTAGGTCGGAATCTTGTTTTGGAATTACCGTAATTATTGTTTCTTTCCAAGATTCTGGTATTTTACCTTCTTCTTTGATTTTGTTCATCACTGGTAATAGGGTTGTTGAAATTTCTTTCATAAAGGTTTTATAGAATTCGTTTGGAATCCCATCTGTTCCAGGGGATTTACCTAATTTAGATTTTCCAATTGCATTCTCAAATTCTGTCAATAATATTTCTTGGTTTAGATATTCCTGTGCTTCTTTGTCTATTTTTGGAATTCCAAATCCATTTTCTGGAGATGGAGAGTCCTTACTTCCTTCTTGTCTATATAATTTTTTATAGAAGTCTGTGAATTGGGCTATTATATCTTCCTGTTTAGTATAATTTGTCCCTTCTCTAGTTATTCTCTCAATTTTCCTATTCTCAATTTGCTGTCTGATTTTCCAGGACATCCACCTTCCAGCTTTATTCGCTTGTTCAAAATTTTTTAATTTGACAAATTTCAATTTCCTTTCCATCTCCGATGTATATAATGAAGTTAATTGGTTTTGGGCGTTATTTAGTTCTTTCAGTAATTCTACATCTCCCGTATTAGATATAAGATTCTTTTCAATCTTTACAATTTTTTCTCTAATTTCTTTTTCTATTTTCGCCCTTTCTTTCCTCCAATTTGCATTTTCTTTTATAAATAAACCTCTAAGGTATGCTTTGAATGCTTCCCTAACTTAAGTCTCTTTTCTGCAGCCTGCTGCCTGGCTGCCTCTCTTCAGCCTCCGTCCCTCCCCCGCCCACAGCTAAGCTGAGCAAAGCAGAGGAGAGAAGCAGCTGGCTGCCAGGGAGAGGAGTCCAGGTACACAGGGTTAGAGGAGAGGCAGGCAGAGGGGCAGGCTGGAAACTGCTGAAGGGTAAGCAGAGCAGCGCCAGAGGACCTACCCCAGAGGAGGAGGTGGAGGAGGATGGGCGCGGTGGCCTCTGAGTCCAAGCAGCACCTAGAAGGAAGCACCCCACCCACCCACATCGGGGCTGGGACTCTGCTTGCTGCTCATGCACAGCCAGGCAGGGCAGGCTTGGATCCCATAGGGCACACGCAGCGAGCTGGGGTGTGTGTGTGGGTGGTTAGGGTTAAGTTTTTTTAAAATATAGCCTTAAGTAAGCCTTTCCCCCTCCTCAGCCTTTTCCCCCACTCAGCCTTAGTTCCAAAGATGCTGCAGTCACAGAGGTCCTTTTCTGGCTTTCTATGCATTGCAACCTCCAGTTTACTTTCAGTTTGTGAATTTGTCCTCTCCAGATTTTCAAAGGTAGGGCAAAACCTGGAGCAGATCACAGATCTGGCACATCAGGTCTTCCATTAGGGAGCAACAATGCAGGGAAATCCGTGTTCCAGGATTGCAAACAACCTGTTTGGGGAAGTGGGTGCAGAAGGCAGGAGTGGGGATCATTTTTCCTTTCTCCCAGATTTTTGCAAAGCAACACTCTGTCTATTACGTTAAAAAGGTACATCATTTTAATAAAAGCTATCACTTGTTGGAAGTTCTGGAAGGAGATCTCAGTGCACACCCCCCCTTTCCTTTTAATGTCAATAAATTAAAGGGAGGTAACCAGAGTTCCAAAACAATCTCAGAAGTCTCATTCTAAAAGTGTATTAAAGACTGGAGTTGCTAATCTGCAGATGGGTGGAATTACTACTGTATTATGCTAAAGCAAGACATTTCTTTATTTTAAAAGTTTGGGGGAGGACACCATTTTATTTATTACTACTGTTTATATTCTAATATTTTAGCCCTATGTGGAAGTTTAATTTTTGTTGGCCATGCTTCTTGTCCTTTCAATGAGTTGTTAAAATATAATTAAACTTCATATCTTAAATAAACTTAAATATAATTAAACTTCATATCTAATCATTAATTATGAATATGAGGAAGTTATGGGATTAGCAAAGGGCAGCCTTTCCTGTTCATGAATTATAAATAGATTGGTTGTTGTGGTTTTTCTGGGCTGTTTGGCCGTGGTCTGGTAGATCTTGTTCTAAACGTTTCACCTGCATCTGCAGCTGGCATCTTCAGAGGTGTATCACAACACACTTCTCTATGGGATACACTTCGAAGATGCCAGCTGCAGATGCACGCAAAACATTAGGAACAGGATCTACTAGACCATGGTCACACAGTCCAGAAAACCCACAACAACCAGTTGAATCTGGCCACAAAAGCCTTCGACAATTTAGCTGAAATTCTTTGCAAATGAATGCCAGTGAACTTTAGCTTTGCTATTTGTGCATAATGGAAAGAAATATATATAAACAACATGTTCTTCCCTAGCATGACCATAACAGTCTATTTTCCCTAAGGCTGGTACAAGAGTCCCATCTTAAATAGAAGAGCAGAGAACTATGTGTTGTAGAGAGATTTATTTTTCTCCTGTTACCATCTTGTTACCGTTGCTGTGAGGTACAGTTTGGGAAATGTTTTGCTGGGGGTGGGGTTGTAACAGACCTGTACCCAGCTGTTCCTGCACACTTGAATATTATACCACAGAGCAGCTAAATGCAGGCTGCATTACCTTTGTATTAAAAACAGGGTCCACCTTTGACCCAGTTGAGAAGGAATTATTCTGTTACAGTGATAAGTCAAAATGTATTAAGTTTAGACTTTTAATGAATTTAAGATGGATGTTTTTAGTTCATCTGTGTTTTAAATAGTATTTAATGTGATGATTTTATTGTTTATTATATACTGGAAACTTCTCTGAGCCTGGGAGGCGAAGGGTGGCATGTAAACTGTATAAAATAAATGCATTAAATAAAGTAGACTGGAATTGCGTAGGCATTACTACCAGGAAAGCCAGTATGATGAAGTGGTTAGGATCTGGGAGACCCAAGTCTGAATTCCCACTCTGATATGGAAACTGGGCCAGGCATTGTCAGAAGGGGATAATGTCGTAAGCTACTTTGGGTATCCCAGATCCTAACCAAAAGCTTGCACTGCATATCACCTCTATAAGCTCTTTGAAAAATTTAGTGTTTTGGCTATCTTCGCATTCATGTTTCTGCTTGTTCCTTGATTGTATGCCAAGCAAGATTGTCTTGATAGTCTTTGCAACGGACCACAAAGAATCATGTTTTTTACGCAATGTGTGTGATGAGGTATGCCTTGAAGAGTGTCAGTTGATGGGCAGAGTTAAGGTAGAACTAGGAAAAGCAGTTAGAGCCTGGGACTGGGAAAGTTAAGACTAAGAGCATTGTCAGTATTAAAATTCAATGTGTGCAACTACTGTGAAAAACATGACTTGAGATTTGTCCCTGTCCTCCCTCCCTCCCTGGCTCTGTGCTGTGTTTCCAATGTTGGAGGGGAGGCAATTGGGGGGTGTTGGATATAATAATTCCATAAAAGCGTTTTCATAGCTAAGTAATAAAACGATTTTTTGCAAGAAAGCTTATTTTGAAAATGTTGTCAACAAATTTTATTTCTTTCTGTTGTGGCTCTCGCCTCATTGCTGTGTTCAGATTTGTGAAGTTGGGGCATGTTCTATAATGTGATTCAGCTGACTTTGATGATATGACCTGGGGCAAAAAAAAATCATTGTTTTGTTGTCATGGTGGGAGGGCAGCCACTCCATGGGGGTGGGGCACGTAAAACTCAGATTTTACATCCCCCGGCTCCATTCTTCCCCTAGATACATCTCTGTTAAAAGAAAATATGACCTTCTACTTTCAGTTTTGTAGAGGCTAAGTTCTGCCTCATGAGGGAGGGCACTGGGCTTGAAAACTGGTGAAAGTACCAACAACAGTACTGGAGGGGAGGTACAGAAAAAAATCCAGAGGCTGAGGAGTGAGGAGGGAACTGCACCTAGGGGCGGGAGAAATCTATGCCGCATGGCACTGCCCCACCCTGCTCTGGAATGCCCCGCCCCCAGAACGCCCAGGCCATGCCCCCACCGTGTCACTCCCCTCCTGGTCCCGTTGGCCCCCCCACCATCGGAACCTGTTGTTAAAATTTTTGAATCCCACCACTGCTGGTAACCTCTTTATTTCTATGGAATTTGGCATATTCACGCCTTCACATATTGCGGGTTTACCTTTATTGAGCACTCCCCCTTTCACCAGCTGGGGACCGCCACTGCCCTCCTCCGCCAGCTGCCCAGGACCACCACCACCCTCCTCCACTATCTGAAGGTGCAGACAGGTTGGGCCAGGCCGAAAGGTGCCCTGCAGGCCTGTGGCAGGCTCCTGGCCCAGCTGGGCTGCTCCTTTAACTGGTGAAGGAGGCCAGCAGCAGTCCCAGGCAACCTGGTGGGGCCAGGTTGAGGGGACCCTTGACGGCCTGGGGGGGGGAGGGCTGAAGGTGCCCAGTGGGCCCGTGGCAAAGTCCTAGCCCCACCAGGCCCCATCCCGCCAGGCTGCCCGGGACTGCTGCTGCTCTCCACCAGCTGAAGGAGCAGCTGGGCTGGGAGCCTGCCATGGGCCTGTTGGAGCCGGTTGCTGTAAGTGGGGTGTGTGGGGGGAGGGCACTTGAGGAGGTGTTGCCCTGGGCATCATTTTCTCCCAGTATGCCTCTGGTTTACAGAATGGCTCCCAGGATGTTGATTACCATTGGCACAACCTCAGCTGGTTTGTGCCATAGTCACTGAATCTCCATTTTCAAATCGTGGTATTTAGTGAACTTCTCATGTTTTTTTTTTCAACGACCCTGCTGTCAACAGGTATTGCTATGTCAATGATGGCCACTTTCTTGTCCTCAGTTACTGTGATGTCTGGTGTATTATGTGCCAACACCTGGGAAAAGCACTTGTAGTGGAGATTTAGAGGAGTTCAGACTGAGAACTTCTGTGTAGCTGTTTATAGTTCTAACTAGTCTTACTATTAACTGTTAATAAACTTGTGTTAAGTGCATCAGGACCATCCTGTCAACTTTCACAACAGGGAGCAATTGGTCCAATCTGCCTGAAAGCCAGTCCTGCACCACTGCATTTATCTGTCTGTCACAATCAATATTACAATTGGTTCATTTTATTTGAACTGGTCTTTTGAATGGCAAATGTAACTTGGAGCCACATCAAGTTTATTGAGAAAATTTTAAGTAGTACAAACACTTGTGTGAAATTTAACACAAAATGACTTCCAGATTATTTACATGTTATTTTTTGGACTTGTTTTGGTGTGACAAGAGACACATGTCCTGGAAGTCATTCATGTAAGGGCAGTGTGTTGAGAATTTGACTTCTTTGTATACCACACGGACTAGACTCAACATACTGGTATTTTTAGAGTTCTCGTCCTACCAATGTATCCATTCCATAAACAGAACATATGAATTTATTTTTGACTAGACAGGGTGTTCCTCTTGGTCTACTGTCTGCAAAGGAAACCCGACTGAAACTTTTTGAGTCTTTCCTGGATGTGTCTCTCTTTTATAGAACTGGCAATTCACCTACATGAATCTGCACAGAAGATGCCTAAGCTGCATATATCTAGAAAAATCCAATGTTGAAAAATGCTGAGTAGGTATATTTATGAACAGGCTGGATCATTCTTTGGGTTTCATTTCCTAATCTGTAAATTACTTTCCAAGGCTTCACAGGCAAACCCCAATGATGAACAAGCCAACAAATCCCATTTGTACCAATCGGGCGGGGGGTGGGGGGAGCTTATTGCCAGCTGCTAGAAATGAATTCCAGACCTTCTTTGGTGGAAGGAGGCATGGAATACTGCTTATTAAATCATTCTGAGTCAGCATTCTAGGGATGGTTTCATAAGGGAAGCAAAAATGCATTGGGGATGACCACCGGAAATGGTTGGAGTAGTATGTAATGTGGAGAACTGACATTTTTAATTTGAACGCTGCTCCCTAGTATTAAATCAGCCTAACTATTTGTTAGAATGATCAGATGGGCATATCTCTCTCCACTTTTGCAAACAGACTTGATTCTAAAGGCAAGTATTATTAGTCATGGGTTTCTTTTCTTTGCCATAACCAGCATACCATCAGAGTTTGTTCTGGATTGTGGGGATAGTGTACCACCTGAGGTTCAAGGTTTTGATATTGAGGTTTAAGGCACTTAACAGTCTGGGACCTTCAAATCTGCAAGATTGCCTCTTTCAGTATGCCCCCCCCCCCCCCACACACACACATCAGCACTTCATTTTCTTTTTGGCAGTCCCTGACACAAAAACTGTTTGAATGTCCTTAACCAGCCAGAGTCTTCTTGCCTCTAACCCTGGCCTTGTGCAATCTACTTTCAAATGAGACCCAGTTCTGCAGGGTCTGTATGGAGCTGTTCCATCAGGTCTGTGATTGAGTGCAGCAATGGTGTTAAACTTAACCGGTCTTCCTTTCTTTTCCTTCCCGTCGCCTCTTTGCCAGCTTATTGTTCTATACCCTTCCTTTATTTTCTTTTGATTCTGTTCCAATTGGTCTCCTAGTTCTTGGACACAGAAATACTGGTTGTATAATTGTGGTTGGTTTTATTATTGTAATATGTAACTATTGTGAGCTTCCTTGATCCCATTTGGTGGGGAAGAACAGCTTACAAATAAATTAAATAAACAAATATAAAATTATAATGTAATGTGCATGGAAAATTTTGAAAAGTTGTTATTTGTTATCAATATATATCAATATCAATATCAATATCTCTCTCTTTCTCTCTACACACACACACACACACACATTTTTTGCTTTTCAAAATTTACCTTTGTTCTCCAACCAAGTATGATAACATTTTCAGAGACTGTATCCCCATAGCCATGAGTTCCTGCTTGCCAAATTTCAGACATATAAGAGAAAGTGTGCCCATTTTACAAGCAGAAAACCAGAGCAGAAAACACTTGGCAACCTAAATAAACCTAAGTGATAGACTAGGTACGTATCATATAAATAATAAATAAAATCAAACATAGTGAGAAGGAAGATGGTGCTATCTGTGTACTGGGTAAGAAGATGTTATGGGCCAAAGTCTCATACCCAATTATGAATGTCATGTCATCACAGATATCCACAGGAAGCATGAATCCTAGAGTAGTAGGGGGACATCTATTTAGTTAATCATTCCAGCAAAAAATAAAGCAATTGAAGACAAACAGTGCCAAGTTAAGGAAAGCTAATGAGCTTAGAAGGGGGGTGTTTGTTTAGAGTGATGTTGTAATGATACCAAGGGATAGTTTAAGTAACTATCATATGTAACTATTACTCTACGCAAGAGTTTCTAATTCATAAGCTTAGAAAACCACTACTAAGAGCTCTGGGCTAAATCCAGCCTTTTGAGTGAGGTCATTTGGCTTATCAATTGCAGAATCCAGGAGGAAAAGAGTAATGGTGGTGGGGGGGGGGGTCAACATCTATGACAATGGGACTTGCAAGCATGGGCTTTGATTCATTTCAGACTTGGGCACTGGCTTTGATCCATTACTCCCTTCTTGCCAAAGTAGTGCTCTGGCAAAACTATTTTCTAACCAGGCCAGGATTATAAATAATACTATGATGGTAACCAAGATTTTTCTGGGTTGCCTTCAGGTTTTGGCTCCAAAACAAAAGGCTTGTTTGCAGTTAAACACTCACATATGCCTGAGCTTTGGCACTTACTTTTCCTTCAAGGGGCACACACCAAATTTATAATTAGTCATATGCAGCATCCTGGGTGTGGGAACCAGCAGTAAAAAATAGGGTTTTTGAGTGAAATGATTTTCAAGTGACCTCTGTGAAAGTTATGAAATACATGCAACAATGAAATGAAAATGAGCCAGTTTTTCCTGAGGTACTTATCCGATTGATTAATGCAATTTTAATGGTGATTATTATGTATCATTTTGTTATAACAGTGTATAAAAATGCCCTGTCACATGGTTCCATGCAAGCAAAAACCTTCCAAGACTTCCAGTTTAATTGGTATTGACTAAGGCCAGGGGTCCCCAATCTTTTTTAGCCTATGGGCCTCCTTAGAATTCTGCCACAGGGTGATGGGTACAATAAAAAATAGCCACTGTAGGAAGCTGAGCCAACCACAAAATGGCCACAACAGGATACAGAGCCTTGGGGTGGTGGAGGAGCACAAGAGCTGGGGACTTAAGGAGCAATTTAAAATAAAACAATGGGAAAGAAGAGAGTGATGGAGAATAAAACTTACAAAGCAATGTTATTTTAATCTGCATTGAAGAAGAAAAAGAAGAAGAAGAAGAAGAGTAGGAGGAGTAGGAGGAGTAGGAGGAGGAGTTTGGATTTATATCCCCCCTTTCTCTCCTGCAGGAGACTCAAAGGGTCTTACAATCTCCTTGCCCTTCCCCCCTCACAACAAACACCCTGTGAGGTAGGTGGGGCTGAGAGAGCTCCGAAAAGCTGTGACTAGCCCAAGGTCACCCAGCTGGCATGTGTGGGAGTGTACAGGCTAATCTGAATTCCCCAGATAAGCCTCCACAGCTCAGGCGGCAGAGCAGGGAATCAAACCCGGTTCCTCCAGATTAGATACACGAGTTCTTAACCTCCTACGCCACTGTTGCTCCTTGCTGGAGCTTCTTGAAAACACTTGGTGGGCAATGGGAAAGGTGCTGCCAGGCATCATAGCACCCACAGACACTATGTTGGGGAGCGCTAATTTATTGTGATAGTTGTCATGTATGCCATATACCAGTTAGAGATTGCAGGTATGCTTACTTTCATGCAGGGTGGCAAATGATAGGAGGGAGGAAGCTTTATGATATTATAATTATAGAGAAAGTTTGAAAATGAGAGTTGATATAAAATCTATGCACTGATTGCACATTCGTTGCTACTCACAGTGCTCTCTATATAGAGCCAGATTAAGAGATCCTATATTGAGTTTAATAGACCACTAAGCATTACCAAAAGGGGTAATTTAGTAACGTTGTATTTAGAAGCCCCTCATAACTGAGACCATAAACTGTAGTTTGCTTTGTCTGTGCAAAAAATCCAAATTGCCTTCTTCAGTGTAATCCTCTATTACACCTAGTAACTAATACTGGAAGAAAATGCTTTGCGATGAAAGGCTATTTCTGTGAAGGAAGATGGAACTGTGGTACTATGCTAATGGAAGAAAATATAGGTTCTAAATCTAGGGAAAGTACATAAAACACATATATGGACAGATTTGTTTACTTGTCCTATTTAGAAAATGTGTATGCCACCACTTCAGAGACCTTCTTCAACTGACTGACATTCAAAACCAAACAGGCAATTACAACAGGCCACCAAAACTAACCCAGGTCATAAAAACAAACACTGTGGAGCCTAAAATGATATTCATTTTTTTAAAGGCAGCAGGGTGATGAAAAGATGCAACCCATCAGTTCAAAGCTTGGATAAAGATAAACGTTTTTGGCCTGATGCCTAAAGGAGAGTAAGGTAGATGCCAGGTGAGCTTTATGGAAAAGGGTGTTCCAAAACTGAGAAGCCCTCACTGAAAAAGCCCTTTGTGTTTGCCATCTACTTCACCTCTGCAGGAGAGATAGACAAATATATACAGATGTATATTTGCATACTGTTGCACAAACACACTAATTAGGAATCTGTATTTATGCTATATAGCAAGACTCCCATCCTTTTTGGTAAGTTTGGGCATACCTAGAGGTGTTGAGAGGGAATTGAGGACTTAATTCCTGTTTTGCTTTGAAACCAAAAGAGATTTTAGAGGAGGAGGAGGAGGAGGAGTTTGGATTTATACTCTGCTTTTCTTTCCTACAAGGAGTCTCAAAGCAGCTTATAAATTGTTAGGTCATGGACCTGTAGTCAATAAACAGACTCTGGATTCTTGATCAGTAGCACATTGATAGGCAGCCAGCACCCAGCTTTAGGAAGCCAGTTCTGCTAGACATGGCTTTTGCAACTCCATTTATCCCCCTGGATTTCCCACTCCCATTTTCCCAGAGAATGTGTGAAAGAGAATGTGTCTGCCCCAGCAGAGCCACAGTACTTCCTGTCTCCCCCGGGGGAGTCAACATACAGGGTCAGCCTAGTTATCTACATATGGAAACGTATACAGAAAGATCAATAGGAGAAGAGTCCATTAACATATCACAGGTTTAGTTATAACTAGCGTACCCTGCCAAGTGTTGCTGTGGCTCAGTCTGGTGAAGTGGAAAAGAAAGAAAAGAGAAAGTGAACAGTTCTAACATGTGTCATTGAACAATGCTTGCAAGGGAGGGGAGGGGCAAGGGGTCCCTTGCTCCCCTCCCTCTCTTCCATTTCCTTGTATGGCACCCTGTCCCCTGCCTCCCTCACGTTCCCCTTCCTCTGCTAGGGTGGGTGGCCCATGTCCAGATGGCGGAAACCGTCCCTTTCACTCCCCTTGCAGGTGAAGTGTGTTGCTGTGGAGCGCTGTTGAGGAACAAAACCATGGTTCCAACTGTCACAGGTGTGGCATGTACACAATACCTCTCACAGTTAGGCTGAAATGCACCCCTAAGAGATGAATGTATGAAAGGTTATCTGTTTCTACTTGACTTTTGGTTCCTATGTGTGTGTGTGTGTGTGGGGGGGAGAACTGAACGTATCTTGTTATCATGGTTTACCTGGGACAGGTGTGGTACATGAGCTAGATAAGTAGCTTAAAACACGCTGGGAGGCATGAGCTACGTTGTGTTCAAATTTCAGAGCATTTGGTCCAGCAAACCCCCGGGCCCTCCCTCACCTTCCCTTCCTCCGCTAGGGTAGGTGGGCCATGTCCAGATGGCGGACCCTGTCCCTTTCATTCCAGGTGGCAGGGGTTTTCAAAGGCAGCATGGTTGTTTCCCTTTTATCAGAGGGTGTTGCTTTGATGGCCAGCAGATGGTGCTGTTGCGGAACATAACTGTGGTTCCAACTGTCACAGGTATGGCATGTACACAATAACTGGTACAGTTGTGACATGTACACAACAGGAGGTGTGGAAACAGTATGAAAACCTGGCCACATGCAAATGCGACATTGTGTGAAAATTTCAAAGCAATCGGTCCAGGCGTTTCGGCGTTAGAGCATCAGTAACAAATACACTGTTAGCTTTTTACATATATAAATAGATGGTCAAGCAACAGCAAAGTGAAAGTACATTCCCCTCACCCAAGTGTCATTCTTAACACTTTGCATTGCAAAGCCATTTGAAGCTAAGAACGGCCCTCAATCCCTGGGCACCGTTCCTGACACAAACTCTTTCCCTTCTTCTACTCACAACAGGCGCCTTGTGAGGTAGGTGCAGCTGAGAGAGTTTTGAGAGAACTGTGATGAGTCCAAAGTCACCCTTCATGTCTGGGAGCAGGAAAACAAACTCAGCTCATCAGGTAAGAGCTCATGTGGAGGACTGAGAAATCAAACATGGTTCTCCAGAGCCCACCACTCTTAACCACTACACCATGCTGGCTTAAAATGCACCTTGCCCAACTTAATATGTTTAATATGTTCTTTGCCCTACAGGTGTTTTTTGTTAGTTAGTTACCAGTTTTTATAATTATAATGGAGAGTGGATGCTAGAAACTGAGGAAGAATATTAAGATGTGGGTGGCTCATTCCAGAAATGTATTCTTTTTTGCAGTACATATTTGATATAGGACTCCAGCTCTGATTGACCACTAAACTGGTCCACTTCCCACATGTCGCATGCTAAGATCTAATATTGTAAAATAGGATCAGTGTTGCAGTCAGTGATGGGTTTTTCATTGGTTCCATATGCCCAGGGCTGTGAGTAAATGAGGACACAGTGGCTACCTTTATGAGCACTTCTTCTCTAGAGTACTTGAATCATTGCTTTGTAAAACAGGGCGGCCAGAATGGTGCTCTATAAAACCCCATTCCATTTTTGTTTTTCTCTTGTAGCTATTCTCATTCTAAGAGACCAAAAGCAATGTCATAAATTTTTCTCTGGAATAATAATGGGTAGCTTGTACCACTTTTGACATGCAACTTGAAAGGCAGGTTTGAAAATCCTCTCGGTTTATTAAGCATATCATCTGTCCAAATTGCTCCATAAAAGTATCACATACGAAGATGTAATGAATATAATAATAACCTTTACCAACATTTCATTTTGAAGCTCCATTTACCTGAAATGAGCTGCTTCCGATAAATATTTCACAACATATTTCTCTTTCCCAATTGCATTTACAACTTGTGAGGCAAACAGGGACATTTTAATTTTGACAAAATGGGTGTCTTTCATGAACTGGCTTTTATATTGTGCCTCATTTTGCAACTAAATGGCTTTCTGATTATCATGTCCCGGGGTATCACTTCAAGTGCAGTGATATGAAATGTCATTAAGAAGTAATGTTCCTCTGCTTTGACAATTATATTAGTAAACACTGGAGAGTTGGTAGGTTATGTGCCATGCGGACTGGTGCTAATGGCTTGATTAGCATACGCAGTAGCAATATTTGTCAATATTGTTCATTAATTCAAATTTTCAAATATGAAAGAAAAAGCAGAAACACATATCTGAGTACTTTTCACGTTGGAAAACAAACTGGCAGTAGCTAAGAAATGGAGACTATTACCATCATAATGGGTGAAATAAGTGGTTTATCTCAAGCTCAGTACTTTGACTTCGTGCATGTGCAGTGCTGAAACACACACAGAACTCTCATGAGCCCACCTTACACTGAGTTGGGCTTTGGCTATCTAGCACAGGAGTTTCACCAGAGAAAAATCTGTCCCAACATTTGCAGTCTGTGATCTTTAACTGGAGATGCTAGAGATTGAATCTGGGACCTCGTTCATAGAAAGCATGTAGCCTACCATATGGTCTGGGGTCTGGTTGTGTCAAAACCTTTTCCTAAAATGTACCATCTCAGTACTAAAGATCAGCTAAACATCAACTGCTGTATACCAAGTCAAGCCATGCCTCTATCTAGCTAAGTATTGACTATTCTTTTGTTACAAGGAATATCTTTCCCAAATCTGCTCACATTCCCCCCCCCCACCGTTCTTAAACTAAAATATTTTAATGAGTAATTTTATATTTTATGGAGAAATGTATGACTGTTCATTGAGATTTCTATGTGAGCATTAATTAATTATTGGGGGGGGGGGTATTTATGTTTATCTCTTAATGGTAAGGAAGCTGACCCTGTGCTCATGAGCACAACACAGTGGGACACCAATAGATAAAAAAAATAAACAAACCCCAGTATAGTCTGATGAGGACTGAGTATTTTGAGAATCACCTGATAACAAGAGCAGTGAGAGTTAGTTCAGCTAAATCCCTGAAGAGCTCATAGGATGCTTGATGGAGAGATATAGGATATTTTTTCCTACCCTGGTTTTATTGGTGCTTCCCAGATAATTTAACATAATATAAGAGCCATTTTGAGAAGGAAGGATGTGTATCCTTTAATCAAAAAAGAAAAGTAGTATGAACTGGGAAATGAACATAGGATCCTCTCCATGCAAAGCACATGGTACACCAGTGAACCACACACGCACATCCCATAATTCATTCCAATATCCTAGCAGAAACGTAAACCAGAAAGAGAGAGGGAACAGGTTTCTGTACAATAAAAAAGAAGCTACCAAGTCAAAACTTAAACTTAATCCCTGTACATATGATAATGTATACCTACATTTTTTTATTTTTTTATTATTAGTTTTATATACCGCCCTCCCCCTGAGGGCTCAGGGCGGTTCACAACAGATTAAAACATACATTAACACATAATTTAAATACCAATTACATAAAAACAGAACCCATTAAAAATGTGGATGGCGTCTGGCTACCCCCCTCCCCCCTTGTGCCCACAGGAGGCCAGATGACACAGTAGATGTATTTTTAACCAGGCTGGCCAAATGCCTGGTGGAACAGGTCCGTCTTGCAGGCCCTGCGGAAACTCTGTAAGTCCCGCAGGGCCCTGATCTCCCTAGGGAGCCTGTTCCACCAGGTAGGGGCCAGGGCTGAAAAGGCCCTCCCCTCGTCGAGGCCAGCCTGATCATTTTTGGGCCAGGGATCACGAGTAGGTCCTCCTCCAAGGAGCGGAGGGGCCTACCGGGGCAATATTGGGAGAGGCGGTCCCTCAGGTATGCAGGTTCATATGTTCATATAAATTTTTCCAGTAATAATTACAGTTGCAAATTAGTGTGTCAGTGCTGGAATATCATATCACAGAAGCAACTTGATTACATGGTATCTGAATTCCAGGTATCTGAAGGTTGCAATAACTGTGCACCCCCGCCCCTGACACACAAAATTACATATATCTAAATGACAAGAACCTGAAAATTATATTGTTGTACAAAAAGACAAGCTCCCAGGTGTCACTCCTTTTGAGGGACTATATTCTTCAATTTACTCTGACCTTTCTCATTATTTTGAGACAGAGAAGTGGTTGATATAAAGCCAGTAGTCTTTACCTGAAATTAATAAAAAGGTGTATGTCCATGTAAACAATGAGAATGGCTCAGCAGCTGAACAGATAGCCTTTCTCAAAGCAGTTTGACCTCAGTGTATGACATGGTCATGTTTGAAAACAATTGCTCCTTCCTTCCTTCCTTCCTTCCTTCCTTCCTTCCTTCCTTCCTTCCTTCCTTCCTTCCTTCCTTCCTTCCTTCCTTCCTTCCTTCCTTCCTTCCTTCCTTCCTTCCTTCCTTCCTTCCTTCCTTCCTTCCTTCCTTCCTTCCTTCCTTCCTTCCTTCCTTCCTTCCTTCCTTCCTTCCTTCCTTCCTTGTCCATCATAAATAAGCCCTCCAGGATCATTAGGTCCAAGAATAGAACTGGGCTCGCTGTAACTTTTTCAGGTCGAAATGTTTCATACGGTACTGGTCTTGTGGTTTCCTTCGGCTGCCACTGCCCATTAGTCACATCCATAGAGCCATGTAGCACAAGGCACTCAGCACCAGCAGGCTGTGTGTTACAAACCACCATCTGTCAATCTCATTACTTCTCCTTCATCAGGAAAGAATTATAGTACAGCAGGAGGATATATTGGCTGTCTCCTTGCAGGAAAACCAAGAACTTAAACAGAAATATAACGAGAGCTTTGTTCAGCAGGTATTAGGGTAAATGAAGCCCATCTAGGGCTGGAGCAGGAACAATTGTAACAGTGCATTTGTGTGTGCATACATTTTCAATGGAATAGGTCAGGAAAAACTGAGAAGCTGGGGAAAAAGACAACACTGGGGATTCTTGGTTGCATTTGGGAGTAAGTCAAGCCTTAATAATGTAGAAGTAGTTTCCATGCCATGGCTGGGGATTGTGCTGCCTCTCAATCCACAATTCTCTGGTACTATTTAGAGTTCATCTATTTAGGCTTAGAGGAACAGCATGAATTATAACTTTTCCTGTGTGAGAGGTGAACGAAAACTCTATGCTCCAGATTTAAAAGTACTTTGTCAAAACTATTAATGATGTCTTTGTGCCTTCAGTCTAATTGTATGTCCTCCATGAGAAGGGCTGGCATGCAGTTCTCCTGACTATGCCTACCCTCTTTGTGCATGTGTACATTGTTCTCAAAGAAATTGGTTTAATCTCCATCTCAATATTGCTGTTTAATTTATTGTGCCACTGAAGTGAAAACTCAAAATGAATTTTTGTTTCCAAATCTAGATCAATGACTGGCCTCCTCCCTGGATTTGGGCTTGAAGAGGTGGGTGATGAGCAGGACTTGCTTACAAGCCAGCCCTCAGTATTGCCAGCAGCCTACTGGTTTTCATCATACATTATTTAATTTTATCATATATACTTGTTGTTCAGTAACAATAGTATATGTTGCTATAGATACTTGGATTATCTTTTTACAATTTTCTGTGAAGCACAGCCATTGCCAAGATTTATTATTGGATTAAACATATATGCACATCTGTTCAATTCTCTTTTGTCAGGTGCTCAATCTATGACTTTTTGGGCAGTGACATGAATGTTGGAAATGGAACATTATGTAAGGATGTCTTTTTCTAAATGAACTGGGGGAAAAAAACCAGTTTTGCACCACCATGAATACTATCCAGTATGTGTGAAAAGGAATCTGTTTATTAGATGAAAAACATGCAATAGCAATGTATTATGTGGGTATTGAATTTTACTTTCATGTTGCACTTAATGTGATAGATACGTTAACCAGCATTATGAAGAGGTAATTTTTCAGATAGAATAAAATCAGAGAAGGGCACTATTTGGCAGTAAGTAGAAAGTTTGGAGTTCACATATTGAATATCTGAGAGCAAGATGCCAAGATGCCATCTCCTTCCATATAAATATATCTGACTATGAAGGTAGCTTTCTGAAACCCTTTTCCTTGTGCCTTGCTATAGTCAAAGTGGGACTAGTGAGTGCACCACTCTTAAAGATTTTTTCCTTAAAAAAGGATTTAATTTGCTACAAATTAAGGGAGAAAGTACATCTATTTAAATAAGTGGTTTTGAAAAAGAAAGAAAAGAAAGATTCCGATTAAAGGAATAAACACAGTTACTAATCAGCACAAATGGTAATGATTGAAACCCTTCTTCCCAGTCCATTTGTATACCCAAGATTCCCCTGGAGTATTTTCATTATCAATGCCACCCTTACTTTTTATGTGATCCTGAAAAATCTCTCTTTAACTATGACAGTGAGCCCATTTACAGTGTACTTAAAATGGAAAAAGAGAAATAGGGAAGCTATTATTTATTTAAGAAAGAAGGTCATTACAAGTTGATAAAAGCTTCTGAGCTTAAAAATAACTTTCTTATTAAAGTTATGTATTTTTGATGTTCATAGTTTTAGAGAACTTAAATACATGGATATACTTCAGCTACAATGTAGAATGGTATAGTTGTCGGCAGAGGTAATTAAACACAACGGTAGAACTCGTGGCAAGGAGAGAGTGGTGTAGTCTTCTTGCACACAACAGGAACCTTCTTCACTCATGGAAATAAACACTCTTCAAACATGTTCTTCTTTCCATAGGAAGGCCTTTACTTAATAAGTTGCAAGATATACAAGACTACAAATATAAACTACTATACCTATACAGAACACTTCTAATCTATATACAGCACACAGCTTTCCTAAGCACACAGCTTTCTTTACAGACAGCTCATTACAGAAGAACAATATGCAGAGTAGGAGGTTACATATAAGGGTTCCCAACTCCAGCTTAGGCTCAGTCTCCTACATTGGATACATTATCCTGCCTCAGCAACAAGCCCCTGATTGGTCCATAACTTTCCACCAATCCCTTCAAAGATCTACACTTGTTACTTTTTTACTGAAGCCTGTCACTTGAACTTTACATAAACTTTTACTTTATGATGCCTTCTGCTGGACTGAGAAGCTGAACATATATTCATCCATTTTGTTTCTGTCAGCCATTTTACTAATCCTGACAATAGTATGGCTTGATCTGATCAGATCTCAGAAGCTAAGCTCCTGCAATACATAAAAGAGAGACCAGGGTTTGCTATAGAAAAATGGGAAATGGGGAAATATCTGTTCTGTCAGCAAAACTCCAAAGTTCTCTGGCTTTTCACCATTTTCTTTTTTGTAAACCACTTCTGATAAACTTAATAGAAAACAGTTACAGAAGGTATTAAATAAATACATTTGTTAGGGGCATTAATAAAATTAACATTTCCATATGGCATTGGGATGGGAAAAGTATAGAATAGCTTGTTCTCATCAGATCATAGAAATTAAGCTGGATCAGTCCTTGGAAGGGAGATTACCAAGGAAGATTCTGCAGAGGAAGGCCTTGAAAACCGTACTAGGGTTCACTATAAGTCAGCTGTGACTTGACAGTATCACACAGACACATCTGAGCAGGTAGGTTAGGATGTTGTAGGTGTTGTTGTGTATCACTAAACTCATCCCCTCATCAACAAAGTTGATACAGAGAGGAACCATTTCCTCACCACAATCAGTGTTACAGCATAGGCTTTCAAATGCGCTCAGAGCTGCGTAAGATTGGATTGCTTGAGTTTTCCACTGCTTATGTTCTTATTGCTAACAGAACTTTATTGCCACATGAAACCAGGGAGGCCCTGTTGCCTAGTTTGAGGGCTACAGCAGTAATTGTGGCAAAGCTCTACATTCAAGAAGACCAGTGACAGGAAATCCAGCCAAGATAGTTGACAAATCCTCCAGAGCATTTTGGAAACCAGCTGGATCAGTTGCTCTGTGAGCCAACCATCCACTGAGATCTGCACATGTTTGGCACGCCTTCTGACTTAGGTGAAGATGGAATGCTGGCAATAAGTATTTTTCTTCCATTCAGTTTCTTTTCATTGGAACAAAGTATCTTCTGCTAATCTAGCCTGGCAACATTGTTGGAGCAGAGAAGAGGGAGAAAAAACAAACATCCTTCATAATATCACTTATGCCTTCTCTTTCATCTTCTTGTTGGTAAATTCTGTGGGCAATTTTTTAAAAAAATGTTTACTGTTTGACCAAGAATGAAACACTGTTGTGTATTTCTATTCAGATATTCAATCATTGGCATAAGCCATAGTGTTTTTAAGAAAGAAATATATCCAAAATGGCTTAATCCCAGTTGAACATAACTTTGGCACATCACCAACCAACCAGCCCACGAAAAATGTCTAGCTCTGTAGGTGCACCTGGCTTCCATTAGACTGCCTTTTTACTTGATAAAAATAGCTACAAGGGGGCAATTGGAAGAAAATTATGCTTAAATATGGTCTCCAATTAATCAGTACTTTAAGGGATTGGCTACAGACAAGTCCTCTGCATTTACTTTTTCCTATGAAGTTCCAGGTTAAGTCAACAGTGGTTTGCTTCTTGCAATGAACTAGTCTTGACTTCAAGTTTGTATTCTGGGTGTTGGTGTGTTCCTGAGAACTGAAGGAGGCAGATGTTTTAACATGAGCTAATTTTTTAATGGTATTTCAGATTATTTTGAAAGGGCATACTAGATGAGAGATGGAAGATCTATGATGGGATTTCCAGCACTTTTTTTTGTTTATATAAAAGAGTTGTTGTCCCCCTAAATTCATTGGTGGATTCTGCACAGCATAAATATAATGTCCTGAGGGTGTTATAAAAAGTGTTTTGGGGAAGAACTTGAAAGAAATAAAACGGATAAAATGCTAAACTAGAAATCTTCTGGGTTGAAGACATTTCCTTCCTGCTGGATGGGGGGGGGGGAGCAGGTAGGAATGGCTTTATTTCTCCTGCCCACCTCTTACTTTCATTTTCGCTGCTCACACCTGCCATTTTGTGGGCTGCAGCAGGGTTTCCATGAAGATTCCCCACAGAGTTTTACTCTGCTTGCAGCATATCCGCAAACAATTTTGATGAAAAAAGTAGATGAATAAAGTTTGTTTTACCTAGCATGTGTTGTTTTTCCATTTTTTGTTTTGATGGGGATGTCTGCAAACCTACAGCAACTACAAATATGCACATATTGCCGCTTCTCTAATCATGTTGCCATAGCTTTGCAGACATCCTCCTCAAAACAAAAAGAAAAAAAAGACATCATTAGGCAAAGCAAGCTTTATTCATCTGCCTTTTACAGTGAAATTGCATGCATGTGAGCTGCAAGCAGAGGAAAGTTCTGTGAAAAACCTTCACCAAATGGTGGAGGTATGGAGAAGCAGCAGCACACAAAATGGGAGGTGCAGCTGTGAAACTAACAAGAGCTCCATGCAGCAGGCAGGAAAAGAAGATTTGTGTTGGCTGGCCATGCTTATGTTTCCTCACACTGTGGGAACACAAAATATCAAAACAGATATTTTTAAACTGTCTGCAGGACGTTATATTTCTGTTGTGCAGAATCCACCATTGTTAATCATATAGGGCAAGTAAGCCCACTTTAACCTATGCCCCATCACCTGTAATTTCATTTCCTTTCGTCCCCCAAACTGATATTATACAGCCTCTAAATCTTCTGAGTTCCACAAAGAGGGAGGTTTGACCCCTACCACACTGCCTGAGAAAAGTTTTTGGCTCTGTCTTTGAGGGCATATCTAGTTTATATATAATAATCACAGATGATTATACATGTGTTTCCCTCAAATTCCACTGTTTAAATGTTTTATTAACTTACAAGTTCGTCTACATCGTGTATTAATCCCAAAAAATTATACTTCTTCATCTCTATTAACAACATCAATATTATATTCTTTAAAACTTTATTGTTTAAATTGCTAAACATCATACTTTTCTCTATTAAGTCTTAATTTTAAAATATATCAGACTTCAAAACCACTAATCATGTTCACCTTTTTCTTTTTTATCCATAGATTCCTATCACAGGTTTCCACCTACCCCAAATTTGTTGAAATTCCCTTTCTCTTTGCAACAAAGTGAACTTAGCATTTCTGATATTTCTAATACCTTAACCCACCATTCTTCAATTGCGGGAATAACTGGAGTTTGCCATTTTTACACCTGTGCTATTCTTGCTGCTGTTGTCATATATAAAAACAAAGATCCATGTTTCCTTTCCAAAGTTCCGTCCAGCACCAACAAAAAGGCCTCTGATCTCATTTGTACTTTCATCTTTAAACTCTTTTGGATTGTTGAATGTGTTATTCTCCAGAATTCTCTAGCCTTGTCACAAGTCTACCACAGATGATAGAAAGTCCCATCATGGTGCTCACATTCCCAACATTTATTTGAGGCATTTTTTGCTAATTTATTGAGGTAACATGCCATCTATACATCATTTTGTAAAAAATCTCTTTCAGATTAGAGCTTAATGTATATTTAAGACCCTTTGGCCAAATATTTTCCCATTGTTGTAAATGAATGTTACTTCCAAAATTCATAGCTTATTTTATCATAGACTCCTTTACTTGTTCTCCTTCTGCTTCCATTCTTAACAATAATTTTATACATTTTGGCAATGTTCATCATTTGTACACAATTCAACTTCAAATTCCATCTTATCACCAAAGCCATGCATCTTTTTATTGATTTTAAATCAATAAGTAACCAGTCACAGAAGATACCTTCCATCTGTAATTGCTCTTTTGTTTTCAATATATATTCCCCTTGCACGAATCGAAAATATCACAATATACAATCCATTTATTTTCAAACTTAATTTCGCATTTAAAAAATGCCTCATGTGGTGAAAGCCACCTTGGTGTTTTTAAACAGGTCCGTCCAAGACTTCAGGTAGTTTCATCACCTCTTTAAACTCAGTATTAGAATTTGTATTGCCTTTCTTAGGACCTATGGTCTATTCTGCACAGAACAAATAAGACATCTGGGGATGTTATAAAAAGAGGCAACTTAAAAAAAATTCCTATTAGAACAAATAAAATGCCCTGGGGATGTCTTTTAAAAAGCCACTTCTCATGTTGTGTCCAGACAGCACAGGCGTCAGAAGAGAAAAGAGGCTTTTCCTGCCCAACCTTTTTGCTGTATATTCAGTTTCCTCCTCATCTTGCACCTGACATTTTGTGTGCTACTGAAGGGATTCTTCCTGCCTCCATTTGCTGAAGGATGCTCCAGGATGTTTGCTCTGCAGGCTCCAATGAATAGTACATAGTTGTACTCAGCTCTTCTTGCCGATTTTGGTAATACAGTTTATTATTATTATTATTATTTTGGAGAAGAAAAGAGGCTTCAACAAATGGAGGCAGGAAAAATCCCTTCAGCAGCACACAAAATATCAGGGGCAAGCTATGGAGGAAACTGACCAGTGAGCTGAACAGTCAGGCGAGAAAAATAAGACTCCTCCTGAGCTTCTGAGCTCCACATAGCCAGAGTTGACTTGCAGATGACTTCTGGAAAATGTTTAGCATCTTCGAAAAAGATGTCTTGAGCTGAAAAAAGGATTCCTGAGGATGTCTTTGGGAAAAAGCTTTGCGAAATTCTTCCCTAGGATACCTTTTTGTGTGTCTTCAGGTCAGGGGCGGAGCGAGGGGAAACTGTGCCTGGGGCACGCAGGCGCCCTGTGCCCCTGCCATGGCCCCACCCACCCCAGAATGCCCCCGGAATGCCCCCGGAACACCCCCACTATGCTTGCTTCATGGCTTGGCCATGCCTCCGCCATAACTCTGCCCGGGGCGTCATGCCCCGTGTCCCATGGCACTATGCCACTGCTCCAGGATGTCTTATTTGTGTTGGGTGGAATGCACCCATATCTGCTAAACCACCCCTCCCCCAGTAATTTTTCATATCCCTACTGCTGTAATTTCAAGGAGCAAGTATCCAAAGTTCACAATTCTCAGTATCACAGAATAACTAAATACAGATTCAATACATAACAGACTTCTCTCTGTGATACACCTCTGAAGATGCCAGCCACAGATGCAGGCGAAATGTTAGGAATGAGATCTACCAGACTACGGCCACACAGTCTGGAAAACCCACCACAACCAGTTGAATCTGGCTGTGAAAGCCTTTGACAATACATTTGAAGAAGCTGTTTGTTAGACACTGAAAACCTTGTGGTGTAAATGAAACCTGGCACTGGCTGCCAGCTTGGTACTACAAATGTCTAAAAGGCTCAGTGCAGCAAATTCTTAGAAGCCATTCACAGTTAAATAGAGAACTGTCTCCTGTTTCCTATATTGCATGATGAAACCTCATATAAGAACTGGCCAGGAGTAATGAAGGCTGCCATGCTAGTAAAAATCGGCCAGTTGGTAATCTTTATCAGAAGTAAGTGAGATTTGCATGATGCTGAACATACAAAGGCATTTTTAAGATTACTCCTTCTAGCACTGTGGTTCATTGAGAAGACAGTGGTGCTATTCCCAGAAGCGGCCAACATGCCTTTTTTGTATTTAAGAACCATAGTTCCCTAAAACAATGAAAGCCCAAGAAAAATTGGTGAGATTTTTTTTTCTTTCTATCAACTACTTTGTCACTGCTGGCTCTCTTTCTGTTCCAAAACTATCTCTTCATAATTTATTTTGATTTACTACCCTATGCACAAGCAAGTACACTGTTTGAAGAAGTTTGATTCACAGTTGCATTACCTTCAGTGAGCTCAGGGGGGGCATTTTCTAGTCTCTGTTATTGTGAGGAATAAAAAAGTAATCACATCAAATGTCCTTTTCAAAAAAATTCAAATTAGTTTTCTTGAATACAGCCAGCAACAGGCCTTTGAATCTTGCCCAGACTAAAAATGGTTCGCCTTAGGGCCAAATTAAGTCTAACGGATGCCACAAGCACAGTCCCACCTTGGTGTCCCAGCCCTTCCAGTTGCAAGATTCATAATTCAGTTTACTCGCAGGCCAGTCTGACCAAATTTCACAATTTATATTCACAATATAGCCTGTTCTTTATTTCATTTATTTAACATTTAATAGCAAAAAGCAATTTATTTGTGCGCCACTTAATTGAACATTTGGGATGTCTGGTCTGAAATAACGCCCCCCCCCCCCATCACATTGTTATAACTAAAAGCTGGCAGAAATTGTTGATAAGTAGCAGATTATTATTGGTAACTACCACCATGCCTACAAACCTCCTAGACTGAGCTTAAATAAAGTCTCCCCCCTAGAATAACAGAATAAAATGACCATACGTTAATATATGTACCGTATATATTCGCGCATAAGTTGAGTTTTTTTAGGCTGTAAAATGCCCCCCTCGACTTATATGCTAGTCAATGATTTTTTGGGGCGGGGCCACGGTGCCTTCTCCCTGGTGCAGAGAGGGAATGGCGGTGGTGCCCTGCTCTGTGCAGGTGACCCCTTCTGCCCCAGGGAGAATGGCAACGGTGCCCTGCTCTGTGCCGCTGGCTGCTGCATTTCCCACCCTTGAATTATACACGAGTCAATGTTTTCCCATTTTTTTTGTGGCAAAACTAGGTGCCTCGACTTATATTCAGGTCGACTTATACACGAGTATATATGGTAATTACTGTGTGTTAGGAAATGGGAATACATGTATATATAGATTATATATAATCCATATACTTGTATAGGTCAGGTTAGGAAAAATTCTACTGTAACGTGGCCATACAACCTGGAAAACCCATAACACCTAATGTTGTTTCCGTCTAGTCCAGAACACTCTTATCCTAATATACAGAAGCAGTTAGAAATGTCTATGGATAAAATGCATTCTGGAATGAGCCAGGTTACCATGTGTGATTGTGCCTAGCTAAAACATCTGACTTACAATTCTTCACAGGAGGATCCTTTGACAATGCAAGTGCATGCAGGTGAAACGTCAGGAGAAAATGCTACTGGAACATGGCCATACAACCTGGAAAACTCACAACACCCTAGTGATTCTGGCCGTGAAAACCCTCGACAATACACTGAAACAACATTCATGATGAGATCACTGGCACCATTCAATGGAGACCCATGATGCTTACACACCCTCATTTTATGTAGCATTTGTAGCAGCAATAGATGGGGAAGGGATTAACTTTCCCAGAAACAGCATGTTGTGGATTTTATTAACAATGATATACTGATTTTAAAAAATAGTCTGTATAGACCCCCAGAACTAGTTGCTGCCATAGAATTACAGACCTTACCTTAAATACCATATGCCATATTAAAGTAATACTTGTCTTTTTATTATAAATATTGCTCATTTCTGCTTCTGAGTCACACTGGAAGGCAGAATTTTATTGCAGATTAGTTAGCTTAGTGGTTAAAGTCTCTAGAAGAGTCCAGCGTCAGTTCCTGACTGCCAAAAACATCTCCATCTTCTGCTTGAGACTGTGGTCTGTGCTGAGCTAGATGGCTCAACAGTCTGACTCAGCATCAGGCAGCTTCAAAAATCGAAATATACAATCCATCATTAGGTCATTACTGGACTAAGGCTGCTACTGAAAATATGGGAGTTAACTTAGCTACTGTACAAATGAGTGTAATCTGAATGGCACCCAGGGATGCATTTGGTCTTCATTAACAAGACTCAGTAGCTATTTTGTCATTTTTCATGTTTGTCATAAAAATAAATACACTTTAATAGATGATCTAACTGAGCAGGCTTTGGCAACAAAATGGCCTAGGTTCCCATTATAAATGAGATGTGTACAATTTAAAGTGAGGTGGAATATTAAACCATTTACATCTCGTTCATGGGAGAGACAGACAAAGATTTAGGTTCTGATTGTAAAGGAATGAAAAACAGGACATTCTTGGAGAGTGCCTTAAATCATGCATTCCATGTTATATAGTTCAGGCTATAAATGGCCTATTTCAGGATAATTAATCATGTTGAGTTTTTTTTTCCAGGTCCAAAGTTTGCATTTAACTAAAAAAATGTTTTATGAGTAAAAGAGCAGCTTAAGCACCTTAATAGATTGTACGAGGGCCAAAAAGGAATTTGGAGGGCACTTCCTGTTCTCTTGCAGGTCAAAATTACCATCAGTTAGAAAGATTTAAGAACGGCATTGAAAACCCCTGGGAAATTCTATGGTTGATGGGAAAAGGCTGAATTTCAAACCAGTGGCAAATGTAAGATCTAAGTTGAATGAGCAGCTGACTAGTCATTTGATAAACATCTTTGGTTCCAATTAACTATTAAGAACTTATTAGCCAGGGTCCAATGAGCTTGCAGAAAGGCTTTTTGAGGCTCTTCACTCTTGCCAGAACTTGTAAGGAACCTAGCAAGCCAATGGAAAGGTAATGTTTTCTCCTGAATGAGTAGTGCACCAATTGTTTTTCATTTTGTATATAAGTATCATTAAAGATAAAATTATAAAACATGTAGAAAAGCAAGACCTGCTGAGAAAGAGTCAGCATGGCTTTTGCAGAGGCAAATCCTGTCTTACAAACTTACTAGAGTTCTTTGAGGGTGTAAACAGGCATGTGGACAGGGGTGAACCGGTGGACATTGCCTACTTGGATTTCCAAAAGGCTTTTGACAAAGTTCCTCACCAGAGACTGTTGAGAAAACTCAGCAATGAAGGAATAAGAGGGGAAGTCCTCCTATGGATTAAAAACTGGTTGAGAAACAGGAAACAAAGAGTGGGTGTAAATGGGAAGTTCTCACAATGGAGAGATGTCGGGAGTGGTGTCCCCCAAGGATCCGTTTTGGGACCAGTGCTCTTTAACCTATTCATAAATGACCTGGAAGTAGGGGTGGGTAGCGTGGTGGCCAAGTTTGCAGATGATACCAAATTATGTAGGGTGGTGAGAACCACAAAGGATTGCGAAGAGCTCCAATTGGACCTTGATAAATTAGGTGAGTGGGCTCAGAAATGGCAAATGCAGTTCAATGTAGCAAAATGTAAAGTGATGCACATAGAGGCAAAAAATCCAAACTTCACATACACGCTACAGGGGTCAGTGCTATCAGTCACAGACCAGGAAAGGGATTTAGGCGTCTTAGTTGATAGTTCCATGGGAATGTCAACTCAATGCATGGCAGCTGTAAAAAAGGCAAACTCTATGCTGGGGATAATTAGGAAAGGAATTGAGAATAAAACTGCAAAGATTGTCATGCCCTTATATAAAGCAGTGGTGCGACCGCACTTGGAGTACTGTGTCCAGTTGTGGTCGCCGCATCTCAAAAAGGATATTGAGGAGATAGAAAAGTGCAGAGAAGGGCAACAAGGATGATTGAGGGACTGGAGCACCTTCCCTATGAGGAGAGGCTGCAGCGTTTGGGACTCTTTAGTTTGGAGAGGAGGCGGCTGAGGGGGGATATGATTGAAGTCTACAAAATTATGCATGGGGTAGAAAATGTTGACAGAGAGAAATTTTTCTCTCTTTCTCACAATACTAGAACCAGGGGGCATTCATTGAAAATGCTGGGGAGAAGAATTAGGACTAATAACAGGAAACACTTCTTCACGCAACGTGTGATTGGTGTTTGGAATATGCTGCCACAGGAGGTGGTGATGGCCACTAACCTGGATAGCTTTAAAAGGGGCTTGGACAGATTATGGAGGAGAAGTCGATTTATGGCTACCAATCTTGATCCTCTTTGATCTGAGATTGCAAATGCCTTAACAGACCAGGTGATCGGGAGCAACAGCCGCAGAAGGCCATTGCGTTCACATCCTACATGTGAGCTCCCAAAGGCACCTGGTGGGCCACTGCGAGTAGCAGAGAGCTGGACTAGATGGACTTTGGTCTGATCCAGCTGGCTTGTTCTTATGTTCTTATGTTTATGGATTATTAAAATCACCACTGCTTTTAATATCCAGTTATTATAAACCAAAATAGAGTCAGATGGGATAAGATTGAGTTTGTCCTGTGCTAGATGCTGCACAGTGTATTGCACAACACAAAGATAATATTCTGTCATCTTTATCCCTTACTTTCCCTTGTAGTGTAGAAATTTCCTGAACATTAGGTTGCTGCCGCAATGATCTCTGATGTCAGCTCATGGCACTATGTGGTAAGTATCTTTCTTTTTTTGCAAAATATATTTGATTGGGAGCTCCCAAGTAACCTATCGACAAAAATAAACACAAACATGAAAAATTTACAGATACCAACCAATAAACAATAATATTCAATTGAAATATTGCTCTCATTCAGACTGCAATATAAAGTTTTAAACATGAAAAAGAAACTCCAAAGCACTTGACAATTCCAATTAACAAGTGACAGTTTCTGCCCAGAAAGAATTCACTAAAATAGTCCTAACAATATCAGGACTTCCATGAACACAGAAGAAGAATGTTGATCTTTTTTTCCACTTTGGCTTTCCATTGTGAGTAACCTTTACATGTTGTAATAAGTGAAACATTAGTTCCTCCATTACTGTCTCATCTCATCCTGTCTTATACCAAGATTCAGCACAAAGCCATGTAATTTTTCATTTTCTTGTGATTTCTCATCTTATGAAAGAAATGAAGAAAACTAAATGATTTCCTAGCACAGTATCAGCAGAGGCGTAGCTCCAAGGGAGAAGGGGGGTGCACCGGGCATGCGCCCCTGTGGGGGTGTGGTGAGGGCATGGCGGGGGCATGGCAGGGGAGTTCCAGGGTGGAACAGGGGTGTGGCGTGGCGGGATGGGGACAGAGGATGCACCAGTGCAACTTGCTATGCCCCTATCAGTGTTATTGGAATGTGATGTTCTAGATTGAGATGATCTATGTAGATTTGTGACTATGTCGATAGTAACACTCATGAAGTTCAAATTTTATATGAACTGGGGTTTTCATGGATACAGCAATCCATTCTCAAGAGTAATCATAATAGTGGAGAATCGTGCGGCTATATTTGTGGAAATTGTTGAAAAGAGATCTGGAGTTCTCAGATGAGGTCTCTCCAAGACCAAGTTCTTGACTATGTGAACTGACCTTATAATTAGCCAAAAATAAGTGCCCTGCATGTTCTGCTTGACTGGCAGGTGTTGTTTGTGATAAGCAATGTATCAAACTTCCAATGCATCAAACTATTTTTCTTAAATAGCAGAATGTACGTTTCTGAGTAAAGATCTTCACTGGTTGAACAATACATAGGATTGAATAGATATCACAGGTGACTGATCCTGAAACAACTAAGGGCAACCATTGAATCTAACAGATTTTACAAATAACATCAGATGCCTATCAGGCATGGGCTACCATCCATCATATTCAAATCAATGTTATTCAAATTATGCTAGTATATGCAAATCAAATGTGCAAATCAGCTCTAGTCCCGTGACCCATGCTATTTCCAATTTAGACCTGAAAAAAAGCTGCCTCTTTCCACTCTAAACTGTGAAATGGAATCTCTCTGATTCGGTTATGCTTAATGATTTTTCTCATTTATATTTGTCACCTACTAATTAGCACCTGGCCTCTCCCTCCTCAATAAATGCAGACAATTTCTAATCTCTTTTAAAGAATCTTTACTTTAAAAAAATCGGATAAATGTTCATAATGATTAACAAAGAGATTTGGTGCTGGGTTTGGAGGGAAGGTTGTGCAAGTTAGTCCTTCCACTTATGCTGTCCTGCTCTGAAATACTCAATACTGGACTTGCCAAGAAATCAAATTATTCTAATCAACATTTTATGTAGCATTTCCATTCCAATGCCACGTAGCTCAAACGATAAGCTGAAAATGTTGGAATGCAATCATTACTTGGAGTCTTCCAGTGGCTCTCAAACTTTAGCAATTTAGGGCCTGGCATTTTGAACTAAAAGCCTTTGTGGACTCCAAAGCTTCCTGCTTTTATGCTAGCGACCTTCACATGGCAGTCTCCTTTCAAAACATGCAACAAGCCACGCATTCATACCTCACTGGAGCTAGGGTTCTCTAGTGACATGAGAATAGCACAGTGAGAAACCTCATCCTAAGGGGCCGCAGTGCAAAATGCTCTGAGCCCTAGACAGCCAGCTCTTTGCATCAGAGTCTTTGCACCAAAGACTGCAAGAAACCTCTTTATTGGTTAATAGTTGTAGACAGAGACCAGCTGAGCAAGTTGGGAATGATCTAACAAAGAAAAACAAAACACTCTCCAATTGGCCATTGGAGAGTGTTTTGTTTTTCTTTGTTAGATTATTGGGCTTACACCTCGCCATTTTTTCGGGTACCAAAGATGGGAATGAGCCTGGAGAAATGTCCAGAACTGCTCATCTAAATAGAAAAAGACCAGTGTCATGAAGAACCTGAATTTCAAACCTGGTGTACAATTGAAAATGATCCCTATTATTGCCATAAACTCAGAGAGGTCTATCTCTCTCTATCTCTCTTCTTCTCTCTCTCTCCTCTCTCCCCCCACCCCACCCCAGTATGGTGAAATCGTTTGCACTGGAAAAAAGATTAAAAAATAGTTCAGCTTTTAGCAGAAGTAACTACAATGACCTTATTAGAAGGTGTACCTCCCTGACACCATCCAGCCAATTAAAATTCCTAGGACTGGGCTACTGCATCCTGACAACGAAGCAGCATACTCTCTGGCTAGTGCTTTAAGATCATCTGGAAACTAGATGACTGAAGGTGGTAGCAGTTTTATGCCTTCCTGCCGTTTGAAGAGAAGGAACCTGATTCTGTTTCCTTCCTCCATGGCAGGAGAGTCCCTGCCGCCATTGCTAGAAAACACAGCAGGATCCATTTCCAGGTTATTCAGATGGATGTGAGAGTGTGGGTTTGCCTTTGACTTGTTTGTGTTATTCCATTTTCATTGTTGCACATACAGAATTTTCAATATAGAAAGCCTTACAAAAGTCAAGACACATTAAAAATTAAAGGCAAAGGTAGGCTCCCATGCAAGCACTGGTCATTACTGACTCGTGGGTTGATGGCACATCATGATATTCACAAGGCAGACTGTTCATGGGGTATTTGCCATTGCCTTCCTCAAATTACTGTAATACAAATTAGCAATGGAAAACATCACTAATTAATGACTGAATAAAAGCTTGCATTGCCCAGCAGCAGAATTATGCAGTATCTATAAATATGCCAATATTGGCAAACTGTCTTCATCACCTGATATGATCTTTTGGAATATATGGGGTTGTTTTGGGGTCTGCATAAGGTCAATGCAACCTTTTACCTTTTTGTGGGTGATGTACTGCTTGACTTCTTGATTCTTGGTGGCACATTCAAATGCTGTCTTGATATTTCCTGTGCCCATGACTCCTGGCCGATGAGTCAGTATACTTTGATTCTTGATTTTCTGCCTTTTGATCCCTGAACTGCCATTTGGTTTTATCCTGAACTCTTGTTCCCCTGTCTTGGGCTTTGCACAGTTGGTGCCTAAGATGCTAGACCTCGACTGCTATTAAACCTGGTAGAGGGAAAGCCTACCAATCCTGAAGCTTTTTAAAAGAAAATAACAGGCATCTGGAGATCTGATCATGAGTCTCTAGCACACAATCTAGTTGAGCCCTTAGTATTTCAGTAATCCCATGAAGAAGGTTGGGAGCATACAAATGGTTTCCACAAACTGTGGTGTCCCAATGCAATAGAAGACAGAAACCCTTGCACATTTGTGGAGAAGAGTGGAGTTTGGAAGGCGGATAATCATTTTTTTGGGGGGGGGGGGGGAATTGTGCACCTGCTAAAATTCCTTCTTCAGTACAATTGTTAACTGTACAGGAGCTCTGCTGTCCTCTCTTGCGTCTAGTCACACTAGCCAAATCCAAGTATTAAGATTCATGGCTGAACAGGGATTTGAACATGGATTTCCCACATATCTAAACCCAACAACGTGGCTGATATCCATCATAGAGGATCTCAACTGTTAGCCATAAATTTGTTTCTTCCCCCAAAAAACCTTCTCTGAAAGAAATCAGGCTTTTCATTTTTTAAAGAATACCCCTGGGCTTTCATTTTTTCACCACACATATCTCTGTATTTTCCCCTGCAAAACAAATAGAAAGCATGGGACTTTTTATGAGAAAAAGACACTCAAACTTTCCACAAATGGCTATTTCCATGCAAAGCAGAATTCTAATTTTAAAATCTGTTTCAAATAGGAACGATTGGCTATTCCTTTGAGCACCAAGCAAAGATTTTATCATTTTCTCTTTCATACTATCTCTGGGTTATAATTTCAGGATAACTTTCTGCTACACCTTTTTTTCCCTGCCTATCATGATTTTATCTGAAAATAGAGATGAAAGAGTTATGTGGAAGTGAGATCTGAGTGCAATGCACAGCAGCATTTTGTTAGGTGAATAGAGGTAGACACATTAACCGGGAAGAATGCTGAAATAAGAGACAGTGAATATTAACAACAGCATCAGAGTTCTTCCTGCATTAAATTAATCTTTCCTCAAACAGGATCTGCAAAGCAGCATTTGAAATGTACAATGGCTGTAGAGCAATGGATTGCATTTGCAGGCAAAACTAAGTAAACAAAATGGAGTGATCCCAGGTATTTGCTTTCTTTGCCTCTCCCATAGCTTTATTAGTAGTGCATCACAACTGGAAAGGTTCCAAATAAATAGACAATGGATGTGCTATTGTCCTTCCATTAAGTAGAATTGGGTCCAGTAAGGAAAATGAGGACTGAATAGCAAGGAGAGTTTATTTGAATAGCAAACTTGTGGGACTATGATGGTCTATGATGGAGCAGCAGTGGTGTAGGAGGTTAAGAGCTTGTGTATCTAATCTGGAGGAACCGGGTTTGATTCTCCACTCTGCCGCCTGAGCTGTGGAGGCTTATCTGGGGAATTCAGATTAGCCTGTACACTCCCACACACGCTAGTTGGGTGACCTTGGGCTAGTCACAGCTTCTTGGAGCTCTCTCAGCCCCACCTACCTCACACGGTGTTTGTTGTGAGGGGGGAAGGGCAAGGAGATTGTAAGACCCTTTGAGTCTCCTGCAGGAGAGAAAGGGGGGGGGGATATAAATCCAAAGTTGTCGGCGGCGTTGTCGGCGTCGACGTTGGCGTTGTCGGCGGCGGCGGCGGCGGCGACGGCGTCGTCTTCTTCTTCTTCTTCTTCTTCTTCTTCTTCTTCTTCTTCTTCTTCTTCTTCTTCTTCTTCTTCTTCTTCTCTCGAACAGATCTAAGCAAGAATTCTGAGGAATGGCACAGAAATTAGTTGTGGCAAACCAGGGGCACATATTTTTTGAAGAGGAAACTTAGTAATGGGACAATGTCTAAAATTGTTTTTATTTCTTTGGATCTTGATTTGCTTAGAAGCACAATGAATCTCTTGAAAATAATTGATTTCAGGCCAGTATTAAATCATGCTAATAGTAAAATATGCTAATAAGCTAGTAAATCCAGAAAAATGCAGAAGTTCATTCAAATACTATACATTTGTATTTGGGGCTTATCTGATTGCTTATCCAAATGATCAGTTTAGAATGCTGGCATGCCATAACCTTCTTTCTACCATTATTTGTAAACCCCAAATCCCAGGTTATGGTGTATGTCTAAAAATCTGCTCAAGGTAACTTGCAAAGTAAAACAGCATAATAATTATAAAACAAAAGCATGACAAAAGACCATTAAAATACAGCATAAAAACATGTAATTAAAAACCACAACAAATACATGACTGGATTATAGGGAAGAAGACAGTAGTCACTGTTAAATTATGTTAAACATAACAATAGGTTATGTTTTGATAACTTAAAAAATGGGTGGGCTGTCAGACAGAAGCAACTTTGAGGAAAAATATTTTGTTCACATGGAACACAAGGCAACAATTATGATTGTATGTATCAACTGGACAGGAACTATATACAGGAGTGGAATGTCCATTTAACTCACATGGAAATTTCCTGGTGGACCACTAGTGACCCAGAAGAAGCAGAGTCAAGCCTTAGTACCTCTGTCCAAGCCTCAGGGCCTTGTGGCCTGGACCTCTCATCAGCAATGTATTGATTGACTGATCATCTTTATATCCTGCTCTTCCCACCAAAGCAAGATTCAGTGAGGCTCACATAATGATGAACAATTCTACAATAATTAATAAACTATGGGCACAACATTAGAAATGTAGACCCCAATAAGAGGCTAATGAAACTGATAAAAAACAACCTAAAATCATTGGTACCTAAAAACTTATAAATATCCTTCCTGCAATGAAAGTATCAAAACATACAAATCTGATCTGATCTACAGTTTGGTGAGTCAAATAATTCAGACAGCCTGGATGATAGTCAGGAAAGGTTGGTAAGGGGACTGGGCTGGAAAAAAAAAGATGAAGGATTCAGGCCAATGGTTGTGATTGGTGCTAGCTCACCACATATCCCCTCCTGCACTGCTTCCAGTTTGGAACATAGTGAGGTGAGTGAACTAATTCCCCCGGTCAACCTCACTGAGCTGAGTGACCTTGTAGCTTGTAGCTTGATTTGGTCCAGAGATGTTTTCACGTTTTACTCCACTCCTGACTATACATTAGTTGCACTATTGTCTGATGATCTGGAAAGGCACTGCATCCCCCCTGCTAGCCTCTAACCATGCAAAGGATGACAGTAAGCATCCAAAAAAACAAAAAAAGAAAGCACATGAGTGCCTGATGCTCCTGTTATTTGAAGGAGAGTTCTGGCAGCATGTTCCATTTCTTGTCCAGCTGCAGTAAAGGAACAGCCAAGTTAGCTCCTTGGTTGCCAAGTTTGCTTCAAAAGCAGAGGGCTCCAAGAAAACACATTCTTGAGTATTGTTTGGATACTGCCCCTGCTTCATTCTACACATTGCATCCAAGCCAGCAATTGAAGCCTAGACAAGCAGTAAACCATTTACAATGGTGGGTCTATCTGCAATTAGTCAGTTACCTGGGTTTTATAATATAAACCACCTTTGTCCTCAGTATGCAAACAAAGCAGTTTACATAGATAAATGGACAGACAGACCGAAGTATCACATCACTTCAATATGGGGACAGAAAAAGATGGTTTTTTTAAAAAGTATGTTCAAAAATCGCTCCTGTGAGCAGACTTGTTTCCTTTAGCCATGATCCGAGGAAAATTAAAAACTCATTCAGGAATGCAGCAGCCAGGCTGCTTATCTGGCAGTCTCGAAAGCAGAGGATTGAATTACACCACGCATCCTATACCATCACTGGCTGCCGATTGAGTTCCGGATTATGTTTAAAGTGTTGGTTTTGACCTTCAAAGCTGTTTGCGGACTCGGACCTGCATACCTGAGGGACCGCCTCTCCCCATATTGCCCCGGTTGGCCCCTCTGCTCCTCAGAGGAGGACCTACTCATGATCCCTGGCCCAAAAATGATCAGGCTGCTGTCTCGAAGCGAGGGGCAGGAGAACCTTTTCAGTAGGCTCCCTGAAGCTGGCCTACCTGGTGGGAACAAGGCTCCCCTAGGAGATCAGGAGGTCTCCTATGGGACACTATAGAGTTTCCGCGGGGCACTGGCAAGACTGGACCTGTTTCAACCATGGCGTTTGGCCAGCTAGCCTTGGTTAAAAATACATCTACCAAGTCATCTGGCCTCCCGTGGGCACAAGGGGGGAGGGGGGTAGCCAGACGCCATCCACATTTTTAAATGGGTTCTGTTTTTATGTAATTAATATTTAAATTATGTGTTAATGTATGTTTTAACCTTGTTGTGAACCGCCCTGAGCCCTCAGGGGGAGGGCGGTATATAAAATTAATAATAAATAAAAAACAAAATAGCTGGCAGAAGAGGAATCCAATCATTCTGTCTCAGGCAGGGAGACAGGCTCCTTCTTTGAGGAAAAACCTGGATGGTCCCAATGCTTTTCAGTGGGAGTCCTCCGAGTGGCTAAGATTCTCTATGTATGTCTGGGTATCTTTGAAGATAGCTCCTTGAAAATTAATTTTTTTAAAAAAGAAAAGCTATATATTGGTGGAATTGGCAGGACCAGCTGAGTACAATTATGTCCTTTTAGGGCTGAAAAGGGACCCAGGATTGGCAACTGCAAAGCAAATGTCCTGGGGCAACCTTCAGTAAGTGAAGGCAGGGAGCTTCCCTTCACCAGCACACAACATGCTGGGCACAAGTGGAGGCTGAAGTGGACCAGAGAGTTTAATGGTCAGGTGGGAAACATAAGATGCCTCTGAGTTCTGCATTCCACACAGCCAGGCAGGGGACATCTTGCAGGTTAAAGGGAAAAGGTGCACTTTGAAGGTTTTTTTTAAAAAAACCCTTGAGCTGAAATAAGGCATTCAGAGGACATCTTGGGAAGAAACTGTGTGGAGTGCCTTCCCAGATTAGAGTCCCCAGGACATCTTATTTAAACTTTGCAGAATGGACCCTTGTGTTTGGGAAAACCCTTTACAATAATACAGGAAATGCATGCTGTAGTGAGGGAGATGGAAAACACACACACAAGAAAAGGTACATGGAAAGGTGGGACACTGGTGTAAAGAAAGGTAAAAACTCCCTAGAAGTGTCAGAATGAAATTACTTACCTACTCTCAATCTATTCCCTGAATAGATTTGGTCTATATTTGCTGTGTACATATATATCTATAACTAATTTTAAAGACTGTTGCAAGTCCTTAACACTTAATAATTTACTTGCATATTACCATGTATGAAGAATATTTTTGCATTTATTTATGAAATCTATGTAAAGTTATTTTACCTCTGATATCTCAGTTTAAGTATGACTAATGCCCAGCCACCTGCATTATTTTTCAAGAAGCTAATTGCGGGAAAATAAATCTGTCTTCCCATATTAAAAAAAATAATAAAGGTAAAAATTCCCCTTAACATGTAAAAAAAAGAGAGAACTTCTTTAAATAGGTACATAGTTGCATGTGAATGGCAGAGGGAGAGGGCAGAAATGTGGCTTCTGTTATCAGTCATACCCAAAGCAGAACGCAAACAAGGGAAGAAGGCAAATGGGACTCAGAGCTCAGGAGATCAAATGTATGGGATCGGCCTGGTGAGTGAAGGCACCTTAGAAGTTTGAATGGACCCCAGAGGAATTATAGTTGGGTCCTGGTTCAGTGGCTGTACTTGTGAACATGAGTAGAAAAGGGTAACAGTGTTGTTGGTAAGGCTTCTACTGGATAGATTTGAGATATTCAATATTGAATTATTATTTAAGTTTTTACATAAACCTTGAATATGGCCAGCATTCAACTGAACTCTGGCAACTTTATGGTAGTGGCAGGATAGACTCAGCAATTTTGTGCAAGAGATAAATAAATAAGGTGTCAAAATGTTCTTCTTTCCATTCTCATTTGCTAAGTATTGCTGATGCTACTTAATTGGACTGGTCCGAAACAGCTTTTTTAACAATCCTAGTTACCTTTTTTTAAAGTGCGAATATAACCAAGATGTATTAAATGACAAATGTTGCCAAGTCTCGCTGCTATTTTCTTTTGGGGAGCAGAATATATCCAGAAGTATAGGCTTAAACAATTCCTGTAAAGCTGAAATTGAGAAATTTTTAAAAGATGCAAACTTAGCAGTTTTTTTAATACTTGATTTTGCTGAGATTCAAGGCTGCTGATCACCACAGAGTTGCTGAATATCATAGAGGCAAAATCTAGTCCCTCCAAGCCTTGCCTTGCCCTTTCTAAAGGTTTTAAGGTTATGGGACTGTTTCTTTTCTTTTTCTTTTTGTTCACATGATAGTCAGTGAGACTTGTAAAATTGACTGTTTTATGGAAGAACTGTGGTGTGCAAACTATAACTATGGTGGGCAAAAACAGCTTTTCGTCAGAAGGAGAGGGGAGTAATTGTGTTCCTTATAGGCATCAGGAAGAGGACATGAAAATTTCCAAATTCCTGATATCATCTGTACAAGTCTTTAGTTTACATATTTGAGATTTTATTTATAAGAACAAAAGAATAGTTGCAGAGAAGCAGCTGGAGATGAACAGATAATAGCCAAAGATCTGGCTTGTTGGAAAGACTAAGGACACAGACTTAAATCCTTTACAACTCTCATAAGGATCTAAAGATCATCTAGTACTGTAAAAAACAGAACCATGTACATTTCTAGCCTTTGATCGATGGGAAGATGGCCACAATAATCTAACTGGTAGCTTAGTTTCTCTGAATGTCACATGCCTGAACAGATAGCACACAGAGAGAGACTGCAGCCTGCAAAGGAATTGGTTCATGTATATAATATGAATCAAGTTAAACCAAATGGATGGATCAAATTTTGATAGGTCATATTCTAACTATGACCTTGATCTAAATGGCCCAGACTACTTTGATCTTGTTACATCTTTGGAAACTAGGTACAGTCAGCCTTAGTCCTTGGATACGAGATCACCAAGGAAGTCCAGAGTTGCTGCGCAAAGGCAGGGAATGACAAATCATCTCTGTTCACCTCTTGCTTTGAAACCCCTACAGGATCACCATAAATTGGGTGTAACTTGATGGCGCCATCCTCATTTTAATTATGGGCCATTCTGCACAACACAAAAGAGACCACAGAGGACAGGTCTATCGTCAGCTTCTCAATGGGCGGTAGAGCTGTCCTTCATGGTCACCGTGCTTTTCAATGGGAGTTCTCCAAGCAGCTGATTCGAGAGTTCCTCAAAAATAAAATTAAAAAGGAGGAAATTGACCAGAGGAGGAAATTGACCATTGAAAAAGGTGAGGAGAGGAGGAAATTGACCAGAGAGCTTAATGGTTGGACAGGAAGCGTAAGATGCCTCCTGAGCTCTCCATTCTGCACAGCCAGAGTCTTGCAGGTGCCTTAAGGAAAAAAAAGGTGCACTTCGAAGGTTTTTCAAAAAAAAAGATGTCCTGAACTGAAATAAGGCATCCTGAGGATGTCTTGGGAAGAAAGTTGTGTGGAGCGCCTCCCCAGGATGACTTTTTTAGCATCCCCAAGACATCTTATTTAGGCTGTGCAGAATGGAGCAAATAAGTTGACAAGCAGGACATGCTGGCTCAAGCCTGCCTTGTATGACCTTCTCTCTCTCTCTCTCTCTCTCTCTCTCTCTCTCTCTCTCTCACACACACACACACACACACACACACACACACACACACACACAGTAGCTTTCTTGGTGTTGGTGCGCCTGCACTTGTATTCATTTAGGGGCTGCAGACTTCAAGGGGAAATGTGTCAATCATGGGTGGGGCCAGGAGGCATGGATCTTGCCCCCCTCCACCAGTGCGTGAGCTCAGCAAACAGCTGCTATGAGAGGAATGAACTGTGGAGTGAACTACTATGAGAGGAATGAACCTCCTTATCCATTTTATTCTGAGAATGAGTTTACATAATCTGTTGTTGCACACATGTTAGTGTTACATTGGTATTTCCTGTTGCAACCATATAAATGGCAGGCACACTTTTCAAAATACCCATGTTCCTGCATATGCCATCTGCCATATTTTCCCCTATACTTTGGATTTGCTCAGATGTACCCTTGATGTACTTAAAACAGTCTAGTCTGTAGAATAACATGCCTGATATTTCTCATGTTGTCTGTGGCCCACCAGGAACGTCATCTGTACATTAGATAGCAAATCCACTTCAAAAGAAAGGGCTGTCTGTTGTTTACCTTTAATGGCTTTAGTGAGAACCAGCGTGGTATAGTGGTTAAGGAACAGTGGACTCTAATGTGGAGAATTGAATTTGATTTCCCACTCCGCATGAGTGGCAGACTCTTACCTGGTAAACTGGATTTGTTTCCCTGGGTGACCTTGGGCTAGTCAGAAATTTCTCAGTCCCACCCATCCCACAAGGTGTCTTGTGGGGAGAGGAAGAGAAGGAGTCTGTAAGCTGCTTTGAGATCCCTTACAGGAGAGAAAGACAGGGTATAAATCCAAACTGTTGTTCTGTTCTTCTGTATGAGAGTTTATTTCAACAGGTAGAGGTTTTTATGTTACTCTTGTATAAGAAGCAGCACCTGCCAAAACTAATAAAGTAATAACTATTGTCAAAATGAACTTTTGGTGTGATAATATGGAAGATTGATTCATTCTGAATATATATGTTTGGGGAACACAACTGTGAATGACCATAGCCTTCAGAAACTGTTGCCAATTTTCCACCCTGAAAACCCAGGATGCCCATAGGAGTGTCTTGGCTCCAACCTTCATGTCGTACCACTTCTAGAGAGTTAGATGTGTTAGTCTTAGCAGCAAAATAAAATGCATCTGATGAAATACAGGCTTTAGGATCACTTTTCACAACAAGAACCCAAGGGCAGTCTGTAGATCTCATGTTGCTTGTTGACAACTTTCCTGGTACCTAAGTGTTTTTAGAAAGTGGGCATGGTTAAGTGGGATAACCATGGCCAGCAGGGATTCTGATTGGCTATTGGACATCTGATTGGCTGTGCAGATTAAAATAATGTTGTAGGAACAGCCACATGGCCTGTTTCATTTTCTTCCCTTTCCCATTGTATTTTTAAAGTGACTCCTCTTGTCAGCTATATGTTGGCTTTGTGTGTGTGAGAAAGACCTGGGGTGACCATATTTTGGTTGCCTCTGCCAATTTCAAAGGCGCCCACAAACTCAAAAAAATAAGGGATTCCATGAAAGGCTTACACCACAATATTGTTGTGAGCACTGGTGGGATCCAAAAATTTTAGTAACAGGTTCCCATGGTGGTGGGATTCAAACAGTGGCATAGCGCCAATGGGGCTGGGCGGGGCACGACGGGGGCATGGCTGGGCATTCTGGGGCGGGGCATTGCTGGGCGGGGCTGTGGCAAGGACGCAGCCACTGCGCCAGTCCTTGGGCGGGAAACGAATGCACACAGGCGCAGGCTGTCACGCACGCCAGTGCACCTCCTGCTAGACGCTTCAAGTTCTGCGTGCTACTGCTGAGGAGTGGAGGAGGGGCGTAACTAAGGCAAAAATCACGTGGCAAAATCACCAATTAGTAACCCCCTCTCGGCACACACAAATAATTAGTAACCTACTCTCGGTAACCTGTGAGAACCTGCTGGATCCCACCTCTGGTTGTGAGCCATTAATAAGGTACCACAAAACACTTTGTATGTAAAGAGCTTTGGGATAAAGATAGAGCTAAACACAATGAAAAAATGATGTCACAGGGGCATTTCAAGGGATAATTAGGAGCTGGGTGTGTTTTACTTTGTCCCCGGCCCATTAATTCTGTCACCTGACTAGGAGGAGGGAACTGTCTTTGGTGTACTTTGCTGAAGAGAATAAGCAGGCACGTGCTTCATTTTTTGATAACACATTGCATTTGTATGATGAAGTTCATATTGGGAGAACTCCATAATTGTTGGCTGATTATTTAAATTGTAGGATCAGGGACTGTCAAGGCCCAACATTTTAAAATTAAGCTTAACTTTGGTTCCCTTACCTGTGCCCTGCATTGCTAAATTACAAAAGCACCTACTGGCAGCTACTGGGTTGGAATATAATGGCTTCTTTTTATAAGAATGAGAACCCCATCGGGGAGAGGGGCTGAATCCACCCATGGGAGTGGTGGGTGGGTGCACTGGTGGATTTAGCCTCCCTAGGGCAGTTGCTCTGGCGGTGGGGTGAAGTTGCTGGCGTGCAGCTGCCACGACCCTCCCCAGCATTGAGACACAGAGCTGGATGTGGCTCCAGTGTCCCAGTGCTCCTGCCACCACTGGAGTAGCAGGGGTGAGGCACGGGCATGGGCAGGGGAGGAGCCAACATTAGTCGGCTCCCTCCTGGCCATTTGGAGTGTTACACCAGCGAGTGGGCATTCAGACTTACATAACCCTTTGGGATGGCATAAGTCTGTTCAACCCAACTAAGGTTTCTGGGCAGCAGGGAGGCTTTCACTCTTGTGAAGCCTCTCCACACCACTGGGAAGCACCTTTGGGAGTGGCAGAGGGGTGTGGCCATGGTGCAGCAACCAGCCACCTGAAGTATTGGATGGGGCTGTTAGTTGTGGAAGCTATGGTAAGTAAGAGTCTGGTGCATTTCAATCTGGACAAAAGTAAATAACAAGGCAAACAACATTCAGTTTCAAAGTTCGCACAGATCTTTATAAACCCCTTGATACAGAGCCATGAGATGACCATTAGTTAGTCAACGTTAGCATCCTGGTGGATTGTTGGTGTGGTTAAAAACAGTAGAGTGCTCCTGGAATAACAAGTCAAACTGTGACCTTGATAGCAGTCCTATGGGATTTTTGTTGTGCATGCCAAGCTGAAACAACTGCATTTCCCAACAAGTCCTGTGCTGACACTTGTAGAAATGCTCAGCTTAGGAGGTTCCACAGAGTCTGCTGGGATCCCATCCTAGATACCTGAGGTTCATGAAGACTTCTACCAACCTCCCTAGTAAAACTCTCTGAGCAGTCTGACTCAGAGAGAAGGCCAGGTTAGCACAAGCTTGACCTCCCATGGGCCAATATGATTGCTTAAATTTAAAAGGATCAATGGAGCAAAAAGGGGAAAATGAAAGCCAATTACTTTGTTCCTTGGAAGGCAATGGGGGAGTCCCCTTTGCTGGGCCCTGATAGAATTCCCAAACCACCAAGGCCACTGCAAGTGCATTTCCATGTCATGCCCACTGTAATGGGAAGTGACAGCCGATGAAAGCTTTTATTCATGGCCTTCTGACACTGCTGTTCCATGTCAGCACATTTCAGGGTGAAGTGACTCTAAGCACAGAGACTAAAGAACCTGGAGAATGCTTCCCTGAATCACTGGAGGGGGCAGGGGAGTGGCAGATACCAGACCCCCCCCATTTTTTGTCAGTGGGTTTCCTGTCTCTGTATCAAAGTGATTTGAAAGGGACAATGGAGGTCTTTATATTCCTGCTATCAGTGCTGTATGGATAAGGCTTGCTTATGCAGAGATCCCACCTTCATGCCGCAGCTACTATGATACCATATCTAGCTTTGCTAGAGGTCAAGATGCTGCAAACTAATTTGCAATGGAGCTCCTGAAGTGGCAAGCATTTCCCATACACACACACACGCGCGCGCACACACACACACACATACCACACACACACACACACACACACACACACCCCCAGCAACAGTGGCTTGACCCTGAAAATATACCCGGAGAGAAAGATTTTGGAACACATATGAGTGATTAATTCTCCCCTACTCCTTCAGATTCTTCACAGAGATCCCCCTTCTCTAAACAGCTCCTGCTACTATTTTTATTGTTCACTGTTTTATTATTCAGCGCCATTGCTATGCTAAGTGCTGACAGAATATTCATCTCTGGAATGTGCAGTGCACTCCAAATGGATTCTTAGTTTGCATATAAGTCTGAAGGATATTTGTATTTCAAACTTGATACATACCAGCCTGCATTTTACAACCACCCTGTGTTCACAACTCAAACAAACTATAAAATATTCCATGGCTTCCCCCTCCTTTTCCAATTTAGATATGGGAGCCACTCCATGATGGCTTCAACTTTTTGTGCAACAGAAACAAGGGTACAGCTCACTGCCCCTGCTAAAGTTTAGCGGACTTCAGTTAGGCCTGCACAATTTACAACTCACCAGTCTCACTACAGTCCATCATTCTTGCATTGCAGTCTACCACATGTGTGACATCCCCTCTGTTTTAAGTCCCAGGCAATGAGTTAAAACAGAACATCTGAGTTCTTTTTCGGCAGCCATACATGGCTGGTTTCATTTGGCAAGTTACTTGTCCTATTCAACGTTGTGAAATCGTCATGATGCATGCAACCTGGTATGCATACAACTCCCTTGCCATTGCTGCTTTCTGTTGCTCTCACAGTTGATTTATAGGGGGAAAAACCCTACCTATTACAGTTACTAACTTCTTCAGACTTTGCCTAGCCAGTTGGATGCAACTGTTGAAACTCATGAACACATGAGGTTGCTTCATAATGAATCAAACCATTGGTCTGTCAAGGTGATCACTGCCTACTCTACCTGTAAACAACTCTCCAAGATCTCAGTCTGTGGTCTTCCACATAATTTGCTACCTGATTCTTTCAACTGGGTATGCTGAGGATTGATCCTTGGACTTTCTGCATGCAAAGCTGGTGCTGTATCACTGAGTCATACTCTTTGACCCTTGAAACCCCTCTCTCCCCAAAACAAAATCATCTCAAGTTGGTGAATGGATATGACTGGATTGCTGTGGTCTGAAGTAACTGGGAGTCATAAGGCAAATGTCTGTGTGAAAGAATACAGAAGAGCAAGAAAAACCTTTACCAGTCTTGTGGAAGGAGAGATTGGGTAGAAGGAGAGAAATCTAAAATGGAGCAGAGGAGAATGATGTAAGCTTCTATGGGTTTCCTTCGAAATAGAAATGGAGTATTAATGAAGTATATAAATCAATCAATCTGAGGTGAACGTTGAATTCTGTTTATAATTGTCCACATCCTTGTTTCCAATTGTGGATACCACAGTCCTTGGCAAAAGTGGACTCGCAGTGATCAGTTTGTGTCTGTGAGTTCTGGCCTAAAAAGACTAATTCACTTCATTGCCCTTCCTTTTTGTTAATCCTTATGAAGTCCTGTGATGACTTAGTCCCAACAGGAAAATGAACAGGGAGCAAATTGACTTCTTTGATGCAACAGAGAATCGATGGTCTTCCCCTGACTCTTTTGTGTCTCACCAAAACTGTGTCACATGCTGGGGTGTTGTGGGTTTTCTGGGTTGTAAGGCCGTGTTCCAGTAGCAATGCTACTTGAATAAGCCATACAACCCAGGAAACCCACAACACCCTAGTGATTCCAGCCATGAAAGCCTTCAACACTACATTGTGTCACATGCATTTCCCTCCTAAGCACAAATGTCTATGGCTGAACTCCTCTGGCTTTTCTTCTCTATGGGGTTAATTCCCCAAGCCTCACACAGTGCTCATTTCTCAGGGAGCAGCTCCTTCAATAGGGCTGGCAATCGAACTGATTTTACTAACCTCATCAAATATAGTTTCCATAATCTTCTCTTCTTTAATATGTCCCCATCTCCTTTCTCATTTAAGATCCTGGCTTTGGAACCAGAAGCCATGGGCAGTACAGTGCTGTGTTTTTATTTTTGCAAGGAAGCTGCCAAGGGAAACAGATGGGGTTTATGATAGCAAATTGGAAGGAAATAAAAAGGTAGATGAGTAATTCAGGGATTATAAGGCTCAGAATTTTTGTGAGGCAGTTTTTGGTTTTTTAAAGAAGAAAGGCAGGGGTGGGAGGGGAAGTTATTCCATTTCATGTAAAACACAACATTGCAGAGGCTGAAAATGTGAATTGCCTGGTGGAGTCTGTTACAAGAAACTGCAGCCTGAAGGCTTCCTGGAGCTTTGGCCAAGAAGGACTGCTGTGCTGCATTCATGAAGGAGAACCCTGTGAGGGTGCGCTGAGCAGTAGGGCATGGCCAGAGCCCGTATCACCCTTGCACCTGTCAGGTCCCCACATTTCAGTACTACCTAGAGGGGTGTCATGACAGCCCAAAGTCTCCATCCACTTAAACAGCTAGATGAGAGAGTACCAGCAGCAGGTAGCAGTAATGTTTCCTGCTCTGTTGCTCTAATGTTTCCTGCTCTGTTGTTCTTCTAGCCTTCCCTCTGGCCTGCCACAATAGGGGGAAGAGGAGCGTGGGAGAAATCAGTAGCAGGGAGTGAGGTTCCTGCCTTGTTGCCTTTCACTGTCTCTGAGCTCTTTAAGTGATATGTAGAGTCTCCAGTTTGAGAACTAGTATCCTTAACTGCAGAACTGTTTGAAACCTGGGTTACAGGGGAAAAATTGCTTGTTTAGCAATCTTCATTTAACCTGAATTGGGCTCTCTAAAAAGGATCTGACCAGTGGTGGGATTAAAATAATTTAACAACTGGTTGTTTAGAAGCACCATTTTAACAACCAGTTCTGCTGAAGTGGTGAACCTCCTGAATCCCACCACTGGATCTGACCCATTTGGAGGGAGTGTTCTGCCCTCAAAATCGTGTTTGTTTGTTTTTTTGCCTCCTTATCCTGTTTTAGATTTGCTGTGCGGAATCTCCCATAGAATCATAGAGTTGGAAGGGACTGTACAGGCCATCTAGTCCAACCCCATGATCAGTGCAGGATCAGCCTAAAACATTCCTGGAAAGCATTTGTCCAGCTGCAGCTTTAAAGTAAGGGGGAGCTCACCACCTCCTTAGTTAGCTGATTTCAGTGTTGCACAACTTATAATGTAATTCCCCCCGCCCCTAATATCCAGTTGGAACCTTTCTGCATGTCATTTAAACTTATTATTGTGAGTCCTATCTTCTGCTGCCAACAGGAACAGTTCCCTGCCCTTCTGTAAGTGACAGCCCTTCAAAGAAAGCAATCATGTTCCCCCTCAATCTTCTCCAGACTTACCATTCCAAGGTCCCTCAGCCTTTCCTCATAGGACTTGGTCTCCATTTGAAGAGTGAAGTGTGTGTGTGTGTGTGAGAGAGAGAGATTGAGAGAGAGAGAGAGAGCATTTCAGCAGAATTCTTACTTTTGCAGGAAAACATTGGGGGAGCAGGAAGCTGAAATAAACTCCTACTTCTTGCTGAACTCCAAAGAATAATTCGTCATGGGTAGCATGTGGGCAGTTCTCCATGCTGCCAATATACTGGTGCTATTCCTTTGTGGACACAGGGATTTATTGGGTTGTGGTGTGTGCGTAGATAGATAGACTGCACATAACATCCTTATAACCAATGCAGTAGGACTAGGATTACAAAACTGGATAACAGTGCAAACAAAAAGAAAGGGGTTGGCCAAGGACATACCATAATACAGAAAGCAGGTCATAAAGGTAGACAACACAGTTAAAGCAATATAATACATGCAATTTACATTGCAGTAGACTGCAATCCCATCCCCTAATAAAAGTAAATGAATAATTTAATTTTATGGCAATAATATTGTTGCTAATTTTAATCTGATACTCTTATCGTTGCCCTGAGACCATTGAGGTGAAGGGCTGCCTAGAAATGAAATTATAAATGAATTAAAAATATAGTAATGTGTGTTTGTGCTCACAAAGGGAGTCTGTCCCCTCTTCTTCTCGAAGTGACCCTGGGAGGGGAAGGGGAACTCAAAGTACAAGACCGTGTGCATTTTGATGTGCTGTGTCTGATTTGCAATCTGCCCTCACAATGATCACTTCAGACGTACAAAGACATTCAGACAAGAGGCTTTTAGGTGTGATGGTGGAAGACAGAAGACCACAACACTCCAGTTTTATTTTATTTATTCTTTTGTTTGTTTGATTTATGCCCCACCCTTTGCTGGCAAAACCAGAAAAAATTACACACATGCTATTTCCAATCTACAAATAAATAACCAAGGCTGAAAATGGCTTGTTTGATTTTATGCTGAGGACTTGTCAGAGACCTATGCCTAGAGAAGAGTGAAAGCCCTATTTTGTATCACCATTTTAAATTCTGGCAAAAGGGGTATGATGATTGCAGAAGCAAAGGCAATACACGTGTATTGATATAACCATATGAAAAAGGCACAGTCAGGGAGATGGTCCATACTGCACACCTCACACACGAGCACACACGCGCACGCGCACACACACACATGGTAGCTACAGATTGTGTTCTCCACCATTCCTAAGCCTTAATCAGGACTTCTTACGTCTGTGTTTTAACCTGAAAGCTTTTGTTCAGATTACCTGGGTGGAATGTCAAGCTCATACTATTGACTCTGGATAGCAGTAATTAAAATAAAACCATTTTAAAAGCTTGAGAAAGAAAAAAAGGACTCTCTTGCCTGTCTCAATGTAAAGATTTATATTAAATGGGTGAAATTTAATCAAATATTCTGAGGTTCAGGAGTGTGTTTTTGTAGGATTTAATCTGTTTGCATATGTAAAAAAATAAATGGAAACCTCATTTTACCTGACCACACTGAAAATTTGACATTCCACAGCCAAGCCACTGGATATGCTTCTTGCTGAAACATTTCCAAACTGAAGTGTGATCATCTACTTCCTCTGGATATGTGGACGTGTTGCTCTTGTATGTAACTTTATGATAGAATACTGACAGCCTCAGGGCTGGATTCAGCTCTCAAAGAGATTTTATCTGGCCCCTAGATGGCTGTACTCAATTTTAGTCAAGATGTGGCAAAGCGTTTGCTAATAGAAAAAGTAGAAAAAAATATTTCCAAGTCCTAAGAGACACAGCGGGCTCATACTTCTCTCTCGTTTAATGCTGTTTGTACTGTCCCAGACTGCCTTTGTGCACATTCTCTGAAGCCAGCATTTGTAAAGCCTGGCTACACATGGGGTCAGTAAAATTTTGTGGCTAAATCAGGGGTAGGGAACCTGCGGCTCGAGAGCCACATGCGGCTCTTCTGCCCTTGCACTGCGGCTCCACGAGCCGAGCCGCCGGCCCCATCCTTGCTCGCCCTGGCGCACCAACTGCCTGCGATTGGCTGGGCCGCACTGCGGGCTTCCCCTCTCGCCCGCCCCATTGGAGCGGGGTGGGCGCTTTCCTGGTGGCCGGCGAGGCCGAGCCACCGGCTTCATCCTTGCCCGCCCTGCAGGCAGCAGGGCGGGGCACACCACCGGGCCGTGCGAGCCTGATAATACGTAGCTGGCTTCCCCTTCCCGCCCGCTCCGCTCGAAGCTGGGCAGATGCTTTCCCGGCGGCTGGCGAGGCCGAGCCGCTGGCCCCATCCTTGCCGCATCCATGCGCTTCTCCGAATGAGTGGAGTAAAAGGTAAAAAAACCCCAATATATATAGTGTTATCTTTATTTTAAATGTCAAAAATTATTTGCGGCTCCAAGTGTTTTCTTTTCCCGTGGAAAACGGGTCCAAATGGCTCTTTGAGTGTTAAAGGTTCCCTACCCCTGGGCTAAATAAACTGTTTCCACCTCCAATCAGTCTCTATGGAATAAAGCAGTTCCTGATAATTCAGAAAATGGCCACCCCTGCTCTAGATCGCCACATATTTCTGATATGTGTCTTTTCTGACCCTGTCGATACCCTTCTGTCTAAAAAAGGGAGCTGTCAGACAGACACATTCTTTTTTTAAACATAGGCAGGAAAACTTTTGATTTCACAAGACAGAGGAGCCAGGCAGTTGAAACCAAAGGTTTATCCACTCGATCAGGTGAAGAGGCTTGGTAAGCAACATTTGGCAGAATCTGAACGGCATTCAGATCAGTGTTAGTCATCTAACAGAATATCATTTTAAACAGAAAAATACCAGTAAATCTCTTCAGTTGTTTTGGCTAAGAGTTCATTTGCAACTGCATATAGTCAGAGGTGGGATCCAGCAGGTTCTCACAGGTTCCCGAGAGTAGGTTACTAATTATTTGTGTGTGCCGAGAGTGGGTTACTAATTGGTGATTTTGCCACGTGATTTTTGCCTTAGTTACGCCCCTCCTCCGCTACTCATCAGTAGCACGCAGAACTTGAAGCAGTCTAGCAGGAGGTGCACCGGTGTGCATGGCAGCCTGCTCCTGCATGCATTCGTTTCCCACCCAAGGACCAGCGCAGTGGCTGCGTCCCTGCCACAACCCCGCCCAGGAATACCCCGCCCCCGTCGTGCCCTGCCCAGTCCCATTGGCGCTATGCCACAGTTTGAATCCCACCACCATGGAACCTGTTACTAAAATTTTTGGATCCCACCACTGCATATAGTTATCAGGATATGATCATTTTGGTCCTCCTATCAGTAAGCTATGACGGTGCCTTTTGAGAAGTATTTCCTCCTTGTCTTTAAAATGTGCATTCATGCTTACAGCTTGTAAACAAATCGGGAAAGTAATAACATTTCATTAAAAATATGGCATGTATGAACTACCCTGATTTGCATCATGCGTCTCTCCACCTCTTTGTGTCAAAGCCAAAAAGACAACACAGCCTCTCAGTACCCGTAAACTTTATTAAAATATGTGCTTCTTCAGCCTTAAATTAAATTAAAAGTCTTCAGCTCATACAGAAATAGCATCAAAGTGAAGAAATGAGAGGATTACAAAGCAAAGAAATAACATAAAATATAATGAGTTTAGGAAAGAAGTTTTTTTCTGTTAATAAAAAGGAATTGATATCTCTCTTGGCAGGCCTTATATGGAATATGCTGGGTAAAACTGAGAGATAAAGTAATAACTATTTCAAATAAATAAACTTCACAAAGTATGCTCTTGAATAAGATCCAAAGAATCTTCATTTGCATTTAGTATACCAGATGCACTGAAAAGAACAATTCATTCATAAGGTCCCTTGATAATCTGGTTTTTAATTTTACCTAGCAACAAGTTTGCACGTTCATTGTTCATCCCATTGTGGCAAGAAATATTCCTTAGGAGCACTGTTAAAAAGCTGGATTATTGTTTTGCTTTTCAATCTTGGAAGTTTTACGTTTTATACTCCTCAGTACATTACTGAAACTGGTTATTTTGAAACACTGCTCTGTCATATTAAAGTAAATCCTATGTTCATCTGGGCCTCAATTCAGCATTGCATTACTGGTTCAGCAACAAGCTAGAAACCAGTGTTTGCCTTTAAGTTGTATGTTACAGTATGTGCATTGCAATTGTAAGCTCCTGTTCAATTCTCTTGGATGACCTTAAGAGAATTACAGAGATGGAATCCCCTTGACCATGTCCAACTGATCATCCACTATGAAACCAATCCAATCCAGAATCCAAAAAAATCTTTACATTCTTCACTAAAATCCTTTTTAACAGTAAAACCAACTCATTATGCTGGAGACTTTATACAAATAAGAAGAGTGAGTGTGTGTGTGTGTGTGTGTGTGTGTGTGTGTGTGTGTGTGTGTGTGTGTGTGTGTGTGTTCACACATGCATGCAATAACTTAATAAGCATGCTCTGGAACAGTTGAAATTAAATAATTTGGAATACTTTTAATAGATGTCTGTCAAGGACAACTTAATCTCAAAGCAGGGATGTGATAGGAACACTAAGGTATGATACCTGAAAGACTGCAAAAGAGGATTTGCAATATCACAAAAAGACTATTGAGCACATTGCCGTTGGAACACTATACTTGCCCTGCCAGCAGATAATTGTAGCGGATAGGGCAAAGAGTGCCAGACAAGTGCAACCAACTTATGTGGTAGTCATGATGCTCACATACTGCAAGGCTGTGCAGCTGATTGGATTCAAGCTGTTACCTTACAACTGAGAGATTACTGAGAATGACTGGTCATAATTTATACTAATATTCAGCTGAGTTGAAGATGACAGAGACTAACAAGCTGTTGTATTAACCTGTTTCTGTTTTTTTATTTATTTTGTTAAACAATTTGAATAACAATGTACTATGTCTTGAAAGACAGCTTTTCTCCAGAGAATTTTATTAAGTGAATGAGATGGGGACTGAATACATTTCAATTCTTTGTCAATAAGTTGTTAATTTCTCAAGTGAGATATTTTGTGCCTTCTGGCATCAGCTTCAGGGGTACATTATTGCCCCCCCACACACACACACATCCTTTTCTGTTTGAGTGAGCAGGAAAACTACAATTATTGCAGCTGTTGTTTTTCTCTTGTGGTCACAGCCAGTGGAGTGTCTATATAAGGTGATTTCTGTATTTGGGATGAATCAAGCTCGCCGAAGGACCTCAGACAGAAGAGCTGATGTGAGAGGGAGCAAGCCAGATTTGTCCAATGTTACATTCTCAAATGACCTAATAGCTACTTTCCCTTCTTTGTTTGGGTGATTATAAAATGTTTACCCAGATGTTTTATGGCACAAGATCCTGCCAAAAAAGGATTTAAGGCTAGAGATGGAACATTCGGAGTTGAGACAGGAGGCTGAGCAGATTGGTTGACTGTTACGAGCAGTGACCTTAGAACCTCTTGTGCTTAATTGTGTGTGTTGGGGGGGGGGGGGAGGATGATAGAGAAAGCGGCTGTGTTTTTTTGCTCCCTACTGTTGACTCTTCAGCTCAGCCCAGCTGTCACTAGGCTCTGATAGAGAAATCTGAGCTAATATAAGGCTTTATGGAGGCAACAGGTGGGTATGATGGGGGATGGAGGAATAAAGCCTTTCAAATTATAGCGAAGATACTTTATCTTAATGAGTTTGGATACTGGATCTTCTTTGCAAAAGGGCTCGGTTTAGAGTCAAGTGTTCAGACAAGGCTGCACATCACTCTTCAGTAAATGCCTAATGGTCCAGTCCTGTGGGTGTGCTTTAGGTCACTAGCACAGACAACTACTGTCAGACCTTAAGAAATGGTAATGCTACAGTAGGACTTCAGCAATACCTTCTGTTCCTGATTATCTCTCTCACCCAGAGATGATGTTACATATGTTTATAAAGAAAGGTGGAGAATCAGATGAGTGAATAAATTACCTTTGCTCTAGAACACTGGGATCTGAAGTTCCACACAGCTTGCAAAATGTTTATGCACATCGATCACTCTGAAAACATTCTCATGTTGAATCTATCCTGAGCAACTTTTGTGGTTATGCAAAAGCCCTCCATAGGACATGCTAAAGCCAAAACAAAAATCTATTTCATACTGTTATTTAGTCACAAACACTGACCTAGTAGTATTAGGTTGGATCCAAACAGCTTTCTTCACTCCATCTCACTTAATTATTATGCTCCTTAATACACCTCCTGTTCCACATGGCTTTTGGCCATGCAGGCCCCATGATCTTTAGAATAAACTGTCTGAGTGGTCAGAGAAAACCCCCTCCTCTCCATTTATTTATCTATTTATTCAATTTATACATTGCCCTCCATCAGCAAAGCCTGGCTGAGGGGAACTTCCACCATAATACAGACAGACTCATAAGGGATACAGACACTAAATCCAATAATAAAAATCAGTGTAGTGAAATCAATAAAATCACATTCAATTATAATTCCAGAATTTTTCCTTCTTTATAGCTATATGCCACCCCTCCTCCCAAAATGTTGCATTCAATATGAATTTAAGGAGGGCTGAGGATGAGAGGCTAGCTTCCTCAACCATAGGTCTGGTAGAGAATCTCCATCTTACAGGCTCTGTGGAACTGAACTAAATTCTCCAGGGCCCAGGTTTCATTAGACAGAGAATTCCACCAGGCTGGGGCCTAAACCAAGAAAAAGACCTGGCCGTGGTTGGGAACAGTTGGATAACTCTGGGACCGGGGACCGCAAGTGGAAATGCTAGTTTTAAAATCTAGGCACTGAACCCAGAATTAACTGATTGAGGAATCCAACCTCTGCCATAAAAAACATAAATGGAAAGGTGTATCTTGTCTATCATGAAGAATCTACATCTTGGACTCACTGAGGTAAATAACCAGGCTTACTGTTCCAGTCCTCAACTCGAACTTCTGGTTCCATGGAAGTAGATACTGTAAATCCTGACCAATAAAGTAAGTAAAATAGAAAACCATGACATTTTTGTGCCAAAATTAAAATATTAATTGGAACCACCACACATCGGCACAAATATTAATTTCCCTTCTTCATTGATATGTACAAAAATATATTTTCCTTTTTATTCATTTAAATTATTTTTTTCCAGCCTCAATCCCAGCCAAAGTTTTGTCCAGTCATCTGGTAGAACTTCATGTTGAAAGGCCTGTAGAACTCCCGTAGCCTCTGGACCACCTTCTGGTCGATGTTTGGATGGGTCCGCCCTTTCGTTTTGCCCAGGCAATGCGGCTTGCTACTGCCTTCTGCCTTTTTCAGGCACGGAAAGCCCTTGGTCTTGTTGAAGTAGAAGTGTTTATCTGTGATGATCCTTTTGAGACCCAAGAAGTCCTGGACTCGGCCTAACTCGCCAGCAGGGTCACTGATTAGCCTTTCCCCACTGACAAAGAGAATCTGCCCAATAGGGAAATAGAGGAGCCAATTTTCCAGATGCTTGGCATAAATGCCAATCTGAATGGCACTCCAGGAGGTATCAATGAGGCCCGTAGTCCTGTTTTTGAAGGTCAGGCTCTCGAAGGTGGGGATGTCAGGCTTCTTGGACAAAGTTTGTGTGTAGTCAGAAATGGCTCGGGTAACCGGGTCTCTCACCACCACAATGAGCTTGGTGCCTTTCGACATGGCAGAGATGCGAGCAGGTGCTTCCTTGGTGACAAAGTAGCTGGGAGTTTTCTCCATGGTGATCTGCCCATCGAGGGTTCTTGGCATCAAATCCCTAAAACAAACCAAAAGGGAGAGAAAATGTGTGGAATAAAAAATAGTAGATCTCTAGCAATATGGCAGCACAAGACTAACTTTAGGTAGTTTTCTTAGACTTGGCTAACTTGGTTTACCATTTTTGACAAAAGATGAATTTTAGACACAGAAGAGATGGGACAAATATATGAGGTTCATAGACATGAAAGACTTAGAATTATTTGAGTAGCATTCAAACCCTGAATTTTTAAAAACTGCTGTCTGATGCCTATGCTATTTAATGATTTTTATCCCCTTGTCATCATAGTAGCATACTCTTGTATTTTTTCCCCATCAAAAGGCATGCTCATCAGGGTAAATTGTTTGTTTCAAACAAGTTCCTTGGCATCTCTTAATCCATTTGCAAAAAGCTGAACTATGTAATAGTAAACATTCTTGCGGGCAGAGGGGGGGTCTCTCCGTCTAGGCACTCCAAGAAGCAATTTAATGACCCTTACTGTACAGTCATATCAGTACAGTATAGTTCCATTTCTCTACATCCATCACACTAGATAATTTTATGCAGCCTGATTGACCTTCAGTTATGCCAATGGGAACTACTTGAACTATGTAACAAACTGCTTTGGAAAGTCTAGTGTGATTTTCTCCATTCCTCCCCTATTGGAACACAGTATCATCAATTAAATTTTATTTAAATAATTTTGGGACAGTCACCAGGAGTGCCTTGTCTCACATTGCATGTAATTATCTTACGGAACTCTGGGATGATGACTCAGCAATGTGAGGCTACATCTGGTGCTGCCCCCCATGTTTAAATGCAATACAAATCTGAATATACAGAGGGTACCCATTGCCACCATGCCCTGCTTGTGTCTTCTGAAGGCTTCTCGCTAACTATGATTATAAACAAACCACAGACCTAAACAAACCCCTGGTTTGATCCAGTAAGTCTCTTTTTATATGCTCTTTTAAAAGTCCCAAACACATTAAAGTAGGTGGCCAACTGAAATAGTTACAGCTAATGTATCATCTCATAATCAGAAACACCTTAGAATTCTCTTCTTCACACTGTATAAGAATTGTGATAGAATTCAAAAATTGCAAGGTCAAAGGCAGTAAATGATACCAAATGTTATATAGGATCCTACGGGGGAAACGTGCGCGCACACGCACATACCACTTCAAAAGTACAGTACAAAGTCTTGCCCTTAAACATCAAATAATTTTGTGGTTATTATTACCATTAATGCTTGTGATGACATGACTTTAATGCAGAATTTTACAAAGCATCACAATTGCATAGCGATAGATATGATTAGAAAGTAATCAGGATGGGTTCTGCCCTGCCCCATTTTTTGGCAACTAATGGATACCATAACCACTTGTATCAATCCCAAGTCAGGAACGCAATTTTAGGAATGAAATTAAAGGATGTAACATTGAAATAGTATCAGTGAGTTCTTAATGGCCAGAATCTACTCTGAGGACTCAGTAGCTACTTTTAAACTTAGTAGTTACTTTTGAAAGCTCTACTCACGTCACCACATGTAATGTTTCTGGATTCCAAGATAGAGACCAAAAGAATGAGTAGTCCAGCTTTAATCTAAGGAACCATTCCAACAGGTTCCTGAAAGCACTCACAACTGACTGAACAGTCTACTTGAACATGTGATCTTAGGGAAAGTGTTCAAATAACACACTAAACTAATATTAGAGAATAACTTGAAAGTATAAATTCTGTCATGACACCATGAAGTGTGAGTTTTGGTCTTTCAAGAAATGCGAGATGAATTTTCATGAAATTGTTCATTTTGTTCAATAAAACATGACCACACATGATGCTGAGATCATGGCCAACACTACTGATCTACTTTGGAATGTTATGGTCAGCACCACATAACAATAAGAGCATTAAGAAAAGGGGAAAATTGAGAGAAAAGATAAGAATGAGAAGGAGGGAGGGAGACAAAGAAAGAGCAGTCACTATGGTCTTAAAGAATGTGTGAAGAAGCTAATATATTTTAGTCTGTAGAAAAATATTTTTATTTGTACTCTTGACTTCCTACAAGGAAGTCTGAGCAAAGTTTTAGCCTCAGAAATTTTGCAAAATAGGCCACAACGCTATTTTAAAACTCCAACAATATATGACTTTTAACTTTCCCAGAATATCTTGGAAAACAGTTTGACTAGAAATGACAATGGAACAAAGAAGAAAGTGTAGACACCCTGAGAAATAATGCTTCTATCAAATTATATTCAGCTCATTTTGAAAATGATAATCTGTTTGCAGACAAGGACTTCAATTGCCACTACTGTATCTGGAAAGCAATGATAGAAAGCCTTATATTATATTCCATTGTAAAGATATGTTTGTGACAATTATTTTAATTAAAAGCTAGAGAACTCAGAGGCGTACTAGCCTACGGACATGGGAATACCCATGTCCCCGGGCGCATGCCTTTCAGTCATGTGGGTGGCAATGGAGGCCCCCCATGTGACCAAAGACATGCCTCTGCAGCCGGCGCCCCACCCCCCTCCTTGCCCAAACACCAAAAAGCAGTGCGTTGGCCGATGGAGTGCCGCTTCCTAAAGCCCAAGCAAGCTGTCCGGTCTCTGGCTGGCTGGAGGCCAAGCAGCTTACTCGTGAGGCGCGGTGGTGGATGGAGTGCTCCATCTGCCACCCTGCCTCTTCCTAGAGCCCAAGCAAGCAGCTCGGTCTCCGGCCAGTCGGAGGCCGACCAGCTTACTCACAAGTCGGGCACCAGAAAGTGGCAGATGGAGTGCTCCATCTGCTGCTCTGCCACTTCCTAGAGCCCAACTTGCGAGCAAGCTGCTTGGCCTCTGGCTGGCAGGAGACTGAGCAGCTGCTGGGGGAGGTTGCTGCCCACTCCACCGTCGAGCTGGCTCCTTCTCAGAGCGATGGAAGTGGGTTTGAGGAGTGCCCAGCTGGGCTGTGGCAGGCTACTGCCAGACCACCCCACCCCACCTTCATTGGAGCCTGCTCTAAGGAGGCACCAGCTCAGAAGGTGCCAGCTCGGTGGGGTGAGTGGCAGCCTTCCATAGGCCCCCTGGGCAGCCCTCAGCACCTTGTCAGGCTGCCTGAGACTGCCACCAGCTCAGGTAAGGGGATTTTGTCTCAGAGGGCCATTTGGCCTCTGCCTGAACTTATTTTTTTGTCCCTGTAGGATTGATCTCCACACACCATAGATACTATGCTCTTTACTAACCCGAAAGCATTTGAAAACTATTAGGTAACACATCACTTTCTAGAGACATCTAGTTCTTGAGCACTTCCCCTTCCTAATAAAATTCAGGCAGTTCTGGAAATTATTAGCCCAATTCGAATCCTATAAAATCCAACATGGATTTTTCCAAATGTTTCACATTATGTCTATATCTAACCTGAGTTATCACTTGTTACAAATAAGAGGAACTACTGAAATACCCCCTTAGATAAACCAGACAAAGAAGATGATTCACTGGTAGCACTGAACTTTGAGAGGACAACTTTGTGGTACAATAGTTTTCTTCAAAACTAGGAGATTAATACAGGCTTTTTTGCTTATGTTGGCAGGATGAAACCACTGACTGTATGTTCTTGGGAGCTACGAGGAATGTCCTGCCACAGTTTTGGAGAGATTAATTAATGACAAGGGCATCTTTCATGAATATAAATGGCAGCTTGTAGGGTCTTATGGATGTATGGCATCTGGATTTTATTGAGAAGGAGCCACTTGAAAAGACCAGAGCCACGGGCATATTTTGGAAAACACTTTTGCAAGTGACTTTTGCCAAAATAAATTGACTCTGTTATTTTAATTTTAGTGAGCCTTGGGGGCTCTGTTTAATTACTTAGTAGAAGAAGATGCCTTTTTTAAACAGAGAGGACATTTTAGATGTACGTAACAAAGATCAGAGTCTGCCTTACTCCAACCTTCACCCTGTCTATCTTGCCTCCTTGGATGAATTCTACTGCAATCCTAGAATGAGGACTCATAGTTAGACTAAATTTAGGAGGACTAAAAACTGGTGCCTGAATGGAAGAGAAGTCAGTAAAGACTGCTGCATAAATACTACTATATCTGTACTACCGTATCTTTACAGTTTGTGAGGAGTTTGTGAGGAGCATTAGCATCAGTATCTGACAAAAACAATACCAGTTCTGAGAGTATTGGGACAATTCAAGACAAGAGAGCTTTCAGCTGCCTGATCTCTTGCGCAATGGTATAATCTAATCTATTTCCCCTGCTCTTAATTGGTATGCTGCCCTACATATGACATCACTTTCATTAAGAGTTCTACAAATCTGGTTGCAAAACTTCAAACGTGCTCATTAATTTTTGGATGTCATGCTGGAGGAAATGGCAGTCTCTTCCAAATGTCTGATCCCAAACCTTCCAAGATTGTGATCCCATTCGGCTTTGCATGTCACTGTGAAGTGGTTATTACAAAATGTGTATGATTTGCATGTTATTTTTATACACTTTTCCAGCCAAGAGGAACAGTTCTGGAGAGCTCAAAAGCTTGCATGCCATTGATGGTTTTTGGATTGGTCTTAATAAGAGGTATTTTCTGGGTATCTGTTGCATCTACCAATATTTTCTTCCCCTCTATACTTACAAGTCTCATGCCAAGGGGACACCAACATCTTTTTAATGGAAATATGCATGTGCTCCTCATGCTTGTACAGATCTCCTTAGCATTGCATCTCTTAGAATGGGAAATGAATTGCTTGCCCATCCTTTAGTTCCACTTTTTGAGAGCATGTTCAGTAGTTCAGAAAGTCATGGGGATGTGATAAGAATGATCCCAGAATGCCGCAACTGCAGTCACTTTAAATAACTCTAGTTTCATTGGGGAGAAGAAAAAGCAAGAGCTTTCCCCCCTAAGTGACCCATGTTCATAGCTTCCTGGACTCTTACTAGGTCACAGGCACAGCCATCTGAGTAGTTCATTTTGAGAGGTTTTTGAATTCTGAGTTGCAGGCTGGTGTCCAGAAAAGTATCATGGTAAAGGGAAGAACTGGGCTCAGAGAAAAGGCATTTTCTGATGCTAGTTATTTTTTTAAAATTTCCCTTTGCGCCTATGATCCTTCCAACAGTAAAGACTTAAGGGATGCTATAGAGAGAAACTGGGATCAACTAAAGTAAGGCATCCTTGGAGTCCAATTCTGTTAGGCAAAATGGAAGCCCATTTCTTCACTTCAGTATCTCAGCTCCAGTTTGTTAGCTGCTGCCAGGGATCTTTGGCCAAATAGGGCCAATACCTATGCAGAACCCTTAGCCCCCAGTGGCTTTTGTGGCTGGGGCAGTGGAAGTTTATTTTATCTTTTGATAGCACTTTGCCAGGGCTAGAAGAGTGATACTTCTCGTGGGAATCCTCTGATACTTTGTCCTTCCTCACACTGAGGCTCCTTTGCTAGCCCAGGGAATGATGATTTCTGGCCCAATAATGGATATAATGAATTACAAAACATCTTTGTACATTTGTAGCACTCATTCTATGTGGTTCCAAAGAGTTCATGACAAACTTTCCAATTTTGTCCATAGCATTAATTTTCTTCATAGGTATAATTCATCCCTTTTAATGCAGCGCATTGGCTGGCAATTAAGCTTTAAGATGTTTGCATCAGGTTATTGATATGTATTTTTTAAAATCCTGTATTATTGATCTATCTAATCAAGTTCTACTCAACATCATTTGCCTGGGTACCGGGCAGATAGCAAAAGTATTCAACGGGCTTACTGTCAGCACTAGGTAGAAAACATGGCTGCCCACATATGAACTCCTTCAGAATGGGCAATGCTTAGATTTGTTTAAAACTATTCCACAGGAAGCTTCTTTTATAATAATAAAAATAATCCTGGTCTCCTGAAATCTTAACAACCATGGCATGACTTTTCACATTTAACGCCACCCCCGTGTCTATTGAGGCCAAAAAATGTAACTTTCTACACTTTCTGAAATATGCAATGATTTTTTTAAAAAAATCTTGGCCTGTATCTACCTGGATTATAATCAAACTGTATGTAAGTAAAATAAAGGAAAATCCTGGGTTGAACAGTAGGGTTGCTGTCAGTCTCTTTGAGGGAGAAACTGGGCTCAGAGTGTTTCTGTTCCTCATGGCCAATTCCCTGCTCTTTAAACGGTCAGGGGACATTCACATGTGGAGACTCGCTCTTGCTTTCTCTCTCACCCTCCATCAATATTGGCTGGCACCTAGCTGAATGCCTGTGTGTGGCATACCTACTTCACTAACATGATATACATGGCTGTTTTTCCTGGCTATGATATAATTTTTCCACTAGGGTGGGATGGGGAAAAGAATGACCATTGTAGACACTGCTTCACACTGTGATTGTTGCTCACTAACACAACTTCCTTCATTCCTCTCCAACATTCTCTTTCTCCCTCTGCTGTGCTGCATTATCGAACATGCAATTGTGCCTTGAATTATATAGGCTCGACGTGCCAAATGAGATGAAAAGAGCACTGGCAGGCAAGCTTATAAGCAGCACAGATACAATTCCATGCAGATGCTCTTGGGTGCAATGAACAAAGAGTGGTGTATTACAGAATGAAGGCCCTGTGGCAGAGCTATCCAGAAGAACTCTCACATGCTGACATAATAGTTTATCCTTATCTTTGGCTTTCTTACCATTGACTTAACCATGGTCCCCAAAGGGTACACTGGGTTATTAAGGATCTGCCAGCAAAAGAATGGGAAGGAATCCAAAGCTCCAGGAATTTTTTTTAAAAAACCCTGGTGATAAGGCCTCACCACACTGAGTTACTTAATTACAGGGCTCCCTACACAACTTTCTGAGTCCCAGAGGCTGGGAAGTCTTATCTCAGAAATAAAACATGGTCCACATAGAAAACATCGCCTGCATTCAGGCAATCATCTCTATAGTCTTTGGTCTGAGGGAGATCATGTCTTTGCCTGAGAGTCAGCTCCATTTGCACTGAGGAATTAGAAGGAGCTTCATCATGAAAGTCACAGACAAATATTCAGCTCAGGAGCTGTTTAATTTTTAAGAGTTTAAGGAAGAGAATTTTGGGCAATCATGGTGAGGGTATTATTTTGGAGAAGTAGTGTACAGTGGCTCACAGTATGATCTTCTTCCTTGGAAACTTGTGTGTCTGTCCTATTTCCTGCAACCCTTCTCTGGGGGGAAATGAATCTTCTGGACTCAGAATAAGGGGTGTGTGTATGTGTTGTTTTTGCTCTAGTTACAATATTGGTTCAGTTTCAGACATTATTTAACTGCTACAACTTAACTGGAGAGGCCTGGATTCGAAGCCTCAGTTAATCCAATGGGTTGTATCGTTACTTGATTCCAGTATTTCTAGTTTAGACAGTTCTGAAAATATTCTTGATGAGTGGATGAGATTGGATAATTGTATTTTTTATGATCCATAATGCCTCCCATTCTAAGGGCTGGCTTAGCTGTTTCCACAATTCAGATACCTCCCTACCCTAGATGGTAGTTGACCACAGGGCTGAAACCATGTATGTTCCCATATGCCAAATATTCTATTACATATTACAGGTCTCCCTACAACTCATAATCATAGCTGGCAATATACTTGTGGAAAATGTTGGCCTCTGCTACACCAAAAGCTCCTTTGGTCCTTTCCATTTCCAATCCCCACTTTGGGAAGTGCACTATCCAAATGACACATCTCAAAAGAGTTCATTTCCAGAGGGTGACATGAGGAGATTATTTGGTCAGATGCTGTATCTTAGTAAAATGCTGTGCTGTTTGGATGATAGTGTGGTTAAAAATGAAAGCTGCTTGTTAATGCAGAGTTATCAGGCTTTTGCAAATGTGGGCAGAAAGAGATAAAACATAACACCTTCCCACTGGCACTGTGAATCAAAAACATACAAAGCTTGAAAAGGAAGTGGGGAGAAAATTTTGACAAAAGCATCAAATCACTGTGGGACTGTGACATTCTGGCACCCTTTGCTGTTACTTCACACAGTTGTTGCCATTAGTGCTTGTTCACTTGGTGTTTTATTTACATGTCAAGCATCCCACAAAGCACCTACTCGACCTGTTATTGCTCCACTTAGATGAAGGAAGAAATTCTGGATACACAACAGAGAATAGCAGAAAGCCCCAAACTACCACAGCATGGTGGAATGTGTTCAGATTCCACTGATCAATCCAATTCTTTTAAAATGTCCATAAATGGAGTGGGAGGACACTGTAGCCACTTTATACAATACAGCCTTAGAAGTTGTACTGTTAGTCCATCTTGATTAGACCAAGACCATCCCTAGAGTTGCACACTGTAAGACACCACAACATACTATTAAGTAAAAAAAACCCCACTACCACAGCCAAAGTGCTATTGCCCACAATGTGCATAGCCTTGCCATGTTGCACACTATAGTCACCTACTATCGTGGAATATCCTTCTGTTCTCAATGCCACCCACAATGCTCTTCAGGGCAGCTGGCCAACAACTGGCAACCCTACCAGTGCAACAAATAATTATGTGTAATTGTTAAATAATCATGAGTCCAATAGCCAGTCATGACATCCAACCAGGCACACACAGGCTGCAGAAGAGAAACAAGGCCCCCACATCAAGGCTGCTTGCTAATGTATCAAGCTTGCATGTGGCTAGATTTCAGTGATAAAGCACAGGGCGCACATATGTAAAGTTTTAGGCATTCATCATTGATTCTACCATTGATTAAGTACTCTCATATAGCAGGGCTAGGAAAGACACCTCCAGCCAGAGTGAACAGAACAAGGATATCTAGACCAACTGTCTGAATCAGCAGAAAGCTTCTGGAACCAAGAGCTATCCTAGGTTGACTTAGCATAAGTCAGCTCTTAAAGGCACTGTCTCATATAACAGCAGCACTGTAAGGGCAGTGCTATGCTACAAGGGTTATTCAAAGCCTAGGAAAATAAGCTAACATTCGCTTTTTGAAGGGTGAAATCTGGTTTCCAGAATAAACTTAAATCTAATCCACCACCACCCTCAAACAAACTATGGACAGGAAAAAATGCAGTTCCGCAAGGCTCAGGATTAATCAGAAGGGATGCGAAAATCCTTTTTTGCAGAATAAGTTATGCTGCCTTTTCACCTTCAATATTTAATTACAGAGTGACTCATTGAAATAATAGAATAATGGTTGAGCTGAAAGATGGCAAGTTAATCTTGCCACTTGGTTTTGCCATCCTCAATCTAGCGTGGTGTTATTGAAAGAAAAGCTAGTTGTACTAGCAGATCACCCCAAAAGTTGTTTCCATTGATTAAGGTAAGAAACATATCTTGAATGCAATTTTTCTCCTCCCAGTCCAACTCTGATGATATTTTCAACTCTAACCCTAAGGAATCCTCACTCCCAAATTCCATGCAGATAAAAGAAAGTGTCCCTGTTCTAGAGAAAATTAAAATTCTCAGCAGGTATTGGCAGGCATAAACTGATGTCTGAGTGAGCTTTCTTCTCTTTTCCTAGGATCCTCAAGGTAGGGTGTGTGTGTGTGTGTGTGTGTGTGTGTGTGTGTGTGTGTGTGTGTGTGTGTGTGTGTGTGTGTGTGTGTGTGTGTGTCACATCTGGTTTGGAGTGTGCATGTTTTTACTATTGGGGGAACAAGCTAATACAGGAGTATACCCAGGGTGGGATTCAAATAATTTAACAATTGGTTCTGGTGATGGGATTCAACTAATTTAACAACCGGTTGTTTACAAGCACCATTTCAACAACTGGGTCTGCCGAAGTGGTACAAACCTGCTGAATCCCACCCTTGTGTCTGAAGGTGAGCAGTCCATAGCGAGATTTGGGTGAGAAAAATCTGGGTATCTTTACTTGCTCTCTCTATCTCTGCAATACTGTCTGTACCCCATCAGCAGCTTTCCTCTGTTCATTACAGGGAATGCAAGCTGATTGGCATAACCTCTCGATCACATTGAATAGGCACTGTGCCTCTTCACCTACTTTCTGCTCAGCTTGCCAGTGAACATAAGCAAAGTTTTGCTTGCCTGCCTTGAACAGGTACAGCAGGAAGTAATGAAATAGCTTCTTCAAAGCCACTGAAATGATGATGCAACAGTTGGTAGAACATGGAAGTGCTGAGCACAAAAATGGCAGTCAGGATTTGGGGTGATCCTGTTGCTGTTCCTGACACATACTGTTCTCTTCAATACTAAACTCTAGCCAGACAGAATAATTTTGTTCAGGTTGAGAATGTTTCCAACATTTATAAATGAGGGTTGTTCATGATGTTGGTGTCATTATCATAATTAATAAATTTCCAACTAGACATCACTGCAGTATACACAGAAAGGGGCAGTGTAATTTTTCATTTTGAAGTTTTCCTCTGCAATGTTGGAATTCCAGTTTAAAGTTTTGCGGAGATTTTTCTGTTGGCACAGATATGTGTTGCGTTGTACAGCCTTGGCCGGGCTGTTTTTTTCCCGGCACAGATTTGACCCAGCAGACACACAGTGTTTTTCCATCTCATGATAGAAGCTGCTGGTAACGATTTCTTGCTAGGATTTTACAAGTGCCTGCTTCATTCAGTCAAGGAAGAGTTAACTGCTGAAGTCACATGACTAGAATCACATGAGCTTCTGGAAAAATCTCTCCTTTCTTCTTCCAGCAAAAAGAGGCGAGACACAGAGGGACAGACAGATTGAACAGACACCCAGACTGAGCACTTGCATAGACAGTTTGCTGTTCCTATAATTAGTGTAAATTCATTTATCTAGTAAAGTTCTACAAAACATCGCGCTTGCGTCTCTACCCTATTATTTGCTCTGCTAATTCATTGCAATGCAACATTTCTGCTGTTTTCCCCTAAATCCCACTTACTTCCTGCATTGGAACCTGGCCAGGAGAAAAATGCTTCACACACTCTGTTCACTCATGCTGGAGAATGATGTGGCAGAGTTTGGCAGTGGCACAATAGATTGTACCACTTCAATCTGCAAAGTGATGGATTTTAACTTTGAATGTTCCTGTACGTCAGAAATCTCCCTGCAATTAGAAAAGTAGCACGGGCGGGGTGGGGGGGTTCCTCCCCACTGTTTTTTAGGCTAGTTGCATCTGTGTGGGATGTCCATGGTTTTCAGTAGGGGAGGCTTCATATGTTGTGTTACTTTGCAATATATCCAGATCTCTTGCTTGCTACTAGCTTTTCAATAGCTTTTAACAGCATTATTCTCAGCCCTGAGTGAAGTGTAAACAGGATCTGATTTTACATGTTAACTTGCAAACAAGGGCTTCTGTTTGCCTAAAGAGCTTGATTCCAGCAAGTGGCGCACACATGTATTCAGCCATACTTCTCTCGAGCACTGAATGAAGGCAGGCACTGATTGAGAAAACGCACATGTGGAGAAATTCAAGGGGAATGTGTTCCTATTCAGAGTAACTGCTAGAAGTACAAGGCTAATAATAATACTCAGTCTTTACAAACCACTTAAGAGAGTTCAAAGTGCACCACATGCCTTAGCTAGCAATTCCTACAATGATCATGTAAACCAGATTAATATTATTATTATTATTATAATCACTAACCAAATGCCTATAATTACAGCAAGTGAAGTATGTATTTACAAAGAGAGTATGTATATTTCAATGAGGCCTGGAGGGTGCAATTCTGTTTGCTCAGAGATGGGTCCCTTATATGGGACTCTGGTCAAAGAAAGCTGGGTCCACAATGCCTTCCTTATGTGCAGGGCCTAACTTTTAACATATGAATTAATGGAAAGTATTCACTTGTATGGGAGAATATAGATTGTATACAGCCTAAATCTGCTTACTGTTGCTGCTGATCCCAGTAACTGAGTCACTCACCCACAAGTATAACTTGACATGGTTCAGTTCTGGAAGAGTTTCAGTGTTCCTTTTGATTGCATAAACTAACCCCATTTCCAATTATGATAAAAGAAATATAACGAACCATACCTGACCCACATGAGTTACAGATGCTATCTGTGCAGGAAGGTTATCAGGAACTACGGGCACATCTACTTAGGCATTTATTTGAGCCTCAGTTGTGCTCTTACATGGTATCTGATCCCCACAAGTCAAATCCACACCTCTCCTATTGATCCTTTGCTATCCATATCATTTTGGGCTGTATAGGAGGGGGGCATCAAGAAGTCGGGGAGGGGAAATGGGTGCTTTGCAAGCTTTTTGTATATATGTCCAGATATCTTGGTAATACAAGAAACGTGCTTGCACCTACATACCTGGAGAGAGAGTGTTTCCAAACTACAGTCAAAGGCACAAGCACAGCTTTCATTTACCCTTGACCGAAGAACAGTCCACTCCTTCTATCTGGGATGGTCGTCTTCTTCCACCAAGTGCACAGCTTCGGGAGGGACGCATATGGAGCAGTGGGGGAGGTAGGGGACACCCACCTAGCCAGCCAGATCAGCCAAATCAATTCTGGCGATCAATGGGGTGGCAGATGTCACAGCCAGATCACCCTCACATCCAAAAGTCAAAGGCACAAGTGGACAAAAATACTTTGGCTCTCTTCCTGCTCCCCACTCCTTGACCTGCATTCTGGGTCTCATCAACCCTGACTGTTCTGGTTTACAGAGAACATTTGGAAATGATCTTATCAGTATTATCAAACACTGAGGTTTCATTTTCTCGTCTAAGTGGCTATGATGAAGCACACAGCTCCTTGAGACACACGGTCAAAAGGCCCTTTTGTGAAGGAAGTGATGAGGATACAGTCTTGCTTCCTAAACTTATCAGACCGAGTTCTTTCTTAAACCTGGAGTGAAAGCATACATGTAGTAAGATGTTATTCAGGTAGAAGCTCTGCAGATTTCAGATTCATCAAACAATGTAACCATTCAGCCAGAGAACCAATTTCTTGCATCTTAAACGTAGACCAAGAGGCAAGATGCCATTCTGTGTGCTGGAAAATAAAACTGGCTGATTAAACCTCCAAAGTAAAAACATCTCTCTGTCTCTGAAATTAAACAGATCCAGGGTGCTGGTGCTGAAATACACAGGCGCTGATGTCTAGAACTTCAGCAGACATCTTTATGGAATGGGATGCTTCCATTTATTCAAGTAGGCCTCAGTATTTATGTATCTCATTACATCGGCAGCCTGTGGCATCTGTTTCCACGCTATATCTGTCAAGCTACATCTTATCAGAGAAGCTCTCTTTCTCTGCACAACATTCCTGCCTCTCCTTTTACCTCACTGATAAGTAACCTGATGCTTATTCTAAGCTCTTTTTTAAATAACAGAGTGGAAAACAGACAAGGCTAAGCAGAGACTTTTAAAAGGGCCTGTGAGCTGCTATACATCTCTGATCAGCGGCACTCAACACAACTGAGTCAGACTTGAAGCATAATTACATAATGTTAGTATTTATCAGAGACTGCTGCCTATCCACTGGGATTACAAAAGCTCCTAACAAGCTTAGCAGAGACACAAAAAATGTCGAATCCATGCTCCACATGTTCACAAGGGCACATTTTGCTCTCACATCTTTCATTGCTAATGAGAAGGATAAAAAAAATACCTGACTGAAATTTCTGTAGTGCTGAAGAGTAAGAGCAGAAGTACATAGAACAAAATGTGATCCTATAGATGAGAAGCTATTAGACTATAGGGCATGGGGTCCTTAGTACATTTATTCACAAGTAGTTTCTGGATTAATCGCCATTGTTCCCCAACCCTTCAGGGTGGAGAGAGTACACTTGAAAGGACAAACAGTTCTGGTCTCTTAGGAAATGTATTCAATAACTCCCATTGTACAGAATCATCTGTCAAAGGTGGGAACAGCACTGAAACCTCTAATATGTCAGGATGATGGTGCAGCTCCTTAACAGACACTTGATTTAAGGCAGAATGACACAATGCAAAGAATGCAAACAAAGCCTGTGCAACCACTTCTAGTTGGGAAAAGCAGTTTTGAGGCTGAAATTGGTTCCCAGTTCCTTATTTACACTTCCTATTTCCTTTTTTGAGAATCCAAGAACACATATTGGGGACAATTTAAAAAGCTGTACACCCAAAAAAACAAGCTTTGGACCACAGCATATTCAGGGGACTCTGCCCTCCAAGAGAACATATTCTGATTTTTGGTCCAGCTCAGTTCTTGTGGCAGTTGCTCCAAAGTTAGGTACCTCCCAGGTCAAATGAATATACAGATACTGAGGCCCAGCGACATCTCTAAAAAATTACTGGACCACCCCAAATCGAACATCTCCATACTCCAGAGATAATACCCTGGAAGAAAATATAGGACAGTGCCTGGTCCAAACATTGGTTCTGGCACCAGCGGCTTCTATTTGGAGCACCAAAATCAGTATTGCAAAGTTCTGAAAAAGGAACTAGAACAGATGCATGCACCCTAGAATAAATATTGAACCACCTCACACCATACACTCCCATATTCAGTGGTCTCTCACCTTCAAGGGGACATATGCTTTGTTCCTGGTCCAAAGCCCAGTTCCTCAGCCAACTTCTCCAAAGTGGGGCACCCCACAGATAAATGCACACAATGAAAATGGGGCCCAAATACACCTCTCCAATCATTGGACCATCCCACATCACACATTCTCACACTAGTCTAGAAAGACTTTCCACTGCAAGAAGATATACAGTCCACATCCTGCACATACAGTGCTCAGTCCAAACACTGATTTTGGTACCATTGGCTTCAAGGTAGGTCACCACCTAGAAGCCGGTATTGCAAGAAAATTTGAATAAGGAACTGGAACAGTTACATGCCCTTTGTTCTCCAAAATCCTTTGAATGCAGAGATATATGATATGGGGTGGTCCAAACTTTATTGTGAGGTGCAGGGGGCATACAGGTCTCCAGTCCCTTACTCAAATCTTTGCATTACAGACTTCTTCATGATAACCCAAATAGAAGCTTGTGAGGCCAAGAAACAGTTTGGACTGGACACTGCCATAGATCTTCTTGCAGGGGTCAGTCTCCAGAGTCTTGCAATATAATATCCGAATATTGTTTTGGGTGGTCCAAAGATTGCTTTGGGGTACAACTGAGCCCCAGTTTTTGTATGTACTTTTGTCATGGAGTCAACCCACTTTGGAACAGCTGGCTCAAGAACTGGACTTTGGACCAGGAACCTATCAAAGAAGTCTTCCTTAGATATAACATATCTGAATGGTTTCGGCAATATGCTATAACCTAACTTGATGTTATAGATGACATGAGCTCTTTGCAACTGTACTGCAATTGCAGCTGTACAGGGAAAGCAGGATTTCCTGCCTTCTCTCCTATGGTGTTTTTGGTGGCTAAAACAGCCAGAGGGTAGCCTTGGATGGGCAATTTGCCCAACTGGGAGCCAGAACATGCTTGCATGTGCTGCCTCCCTCAGAGAAAATAATGCTGTTACTTGCAATCCCCGGGCTGCCTCAGTGACCAAAAAACAGAACAAAGGAGACAGAATTCCTCCTTCTCCTATGCAGTAATCTTGATCTGAATCACAATTTGCAACAAGTACTAGCAACCAGTACAGCAAGAGTTGTCAAGGCCTTTGGGTACCTTTGGAATTTGGACACAGCATGATAGGCAAAGCCACAAAATGGCTGTCAAAATGGCTGCCACAGGAGGTGGAACCTCACACAAAATGGCTGTTGTCACAGCTTACTTTCAGTAACAGTGAAGATTATTGTGCTGCGGTGCTGCTGTCACCACCGTAACATTTTTAAAAAAATCTATGCAGCCAATCTTATTTAATGGTTAATTAGAAGCCTTGCTGAGCAAAAGCCCCATCTGCATCTACACACTTGGCAGTCACCAGGAAAAGTATAGGCAGGCGCCATAGTGGGGACCCCTGAGCTACAGTATAACTGCAAGACCCTGTGGTGAACTTATGCAGTTTGTAATGTCTAGTTAGGTGCCTAGATAAACATTAAAACATTTACTCAGGCTGTAAAAAAAATCTTAATATATCTATTTTTACTAACACTTTTCTTATTCTGTCCTAGCAAGTAACAGAGGGGCTGCCTATTTTTCAGCAACTTGGGAGGCAATAGTTATCTTTAAATGGCTGTTCTGTGATGACAGCCAACACTAACTTTCCTCAGCACCTCTGGTGGTAGTGACTCAGCTGTTATGGGTAAAGATCAGGAATTATGCAGGGAGAGCTGGGAAGAATGCCAATGCATATGTCAGTTAGATTTGAGTCCAGCTTATACCCCAAAATCTTGTCAGTCTCTAAGATGCGAGTGGGCTCAAATCTAGCTGTTGTATGACAGACCAGCACTGCTATTCTCTGAAACTGCACACATATGTGTATCTCTGCTGCCCCCCCCCCCCTTTGTGTTGGCTTTAGAATTACCAGGCCATAGCCACACAGCCCAGAAAAACCACAACAGCCAGTGAATTCCAGCCTCGGAAGCCTTTGGCAATACGTTTCTTTATGTTATTTGAAATACTAGTCTTCCATTTTTCAATACATATTGCTGTTTCTCAGATTAATCTATGCTGAATTTTTATTTTGTTGACAAAGCCTGTTTTGTACTGATTTCCCTGCAATTTAGTTTTGATTTCAGTTGTATGCTACCATGAAAGCTGTCTGGTTGAGGAACGAGAGACAAATTACTGCAATAAAAAAGAAGCAAATACAAACAGGACAAGAGACTTCTAAATGCATCTTGGTCTTGAGAAATATTCTAAATGAAGATTTAGACTGTTTGCTACCACATTAACTGAAAGCAAAGCAAAGCAAAGCCTTTATTGGCATACATAGAACAACAGCAACAAAACACAATAACTGAAACAGTGTTTCCCATTTTGTAGATGGGCCAGAGTGCGCCCAGTGCGCACTCTGGCTTCCCCCCCCCCCACTTACTTTAGGAAATCAAGCAGGCTGGAGGCCTGTTCTGGTGGGACAGTGTAGTTCCCACCAGAACAGGAAGGCCTGTTCTGCAGCCTGCTTGGTTTCTTAAAGTAAGTGGGGGGGTGCAGAGGGGTGTGTGTGGGGGCGCAGGGGGAGGGGCCGGGGGAATTTTGCACCCCCCCGTGACCAAAATCCGTGCGCCTGGTGCGTGGCGCACCCTCCGTCCCTGGGAGCTTCGCCACTGCATTTTGGCAATAAGGCTATTAAGAAACAAACCAAGAAGAGATTTGGGTTTACTTTCATAAGCAGCCATTTTATGCACTTCTTTTGCTGGGACGTGCCTCTTGTCAGGGCAGAGGCGACCTCCCTGCTACATTTTTCATCTTGAGATGTGCCTTGATTATTCATTTCTGAGTAGAAGCCAGATTATCTACTGTGGCAGTTTAGGAAGCTGAAATTCTTGGGATGCTGAAATCTGTGCCCCATGAATGATTTCTCACTTGTGCTACATGATCCCAGAATAGCAGACTTTAGCTGTATAGAAGTTGGATGTGTTAATCAGTAGCTAGGGAAAACCCTACACACTCTCAAGCCCCCTCTCCTTGGTATTTTTCACTCTTTGAAGAGATGAGAGCTACAAGAGGGCTCAGCCATAGGACATTGTGAATGCTTCGTTAACTGAGACGTGTCTAGCCCCATTTCTGCTAGCTCTCTCCAGGTGAAAAGGGGTGTTCCTATTGATTGAAAGTTGTCAGAGCTAGCTCTGTTTTACTCTGTGCAGATTTTTACTTGGATGTTGCTGTTACTCTTTTCTTTTTTACTGCATTTGTAGGTCTGCAAATTTACTGTTGTTATTTGCAGTTTCCCATTTGTGCATGGCTCTGGGTGGCATTTTTAAAGAGGAGAAAATGTGGTAAATTAAAATAAATAAAAGGGCATATTCATGTGCTCAGCCCTTGTATAACTGCAAATCGGTGCCAGGAGGGCTAGAGCAGTTTATGAAGATGCTGTGTGAGCTAATTAGTGAAGTTCAGTTAATTCAATCACAGGAAAACTTAAGAGTTACACTGACTCAGCCATAGCAAGCTAAATGCTCCAGGGCAGAACTGGAAGCCAGACTGATTTGGTCTGCTAATGGCAGATTGTTTAACTTTTTGCTCTAGTCAACATCCTCTGTTTTAACAAGATTTTAAAATTAGACTCCAATCATGCCATGAATAATTAGGTCAGTGATTCTCACCCACCCACCCAGGGACTGAAGACTATACAGTCTTGATGCCTGCTCTGAAAATTGTATTTTCAAGACTGTGGGAGGGTGTTACGGAATTCCCTCCCCCACTTCCCCCTAATCCTCATGACAAACCATGACCCTTATGAAACAGCCATGTTTGGGTTGTTTTATTTGGGGCATATTCAAGCTCTGCCATTTATGTAATTCAATGCTATATTTTTAAAAAATGCAGGAAAGTATCAGTGAAAGATAAGAATGTCAGTTCCAGCTAAGCAAATTCATGGAGATTTGGAGGGTGGAGCCTGAGTAGGGTTGCCAATTTACTAATCTAAATCTGAATAAAGTGATGAATTCCCTCAAGTGTATTCTGGATGTCCAGAAAGTTTATCTCACTTTGGTGTCATGGCACTGATAAGAGGTTGGTGTGACTTAAAATATGAACAGGGTACTTTCTGTTGCTATTCTTGCTTTGCAGCAGAAGGGAACAAGAGAGTCCAATTTGAACTCACTGCACTTCAGATCACAGAATCTCTGTGGTATCTGAAACTTCTGAAAGGGTGACTTTTCTTCTCCTTTCATGGGGAGAATGGAGCGAATCAACATGAGTCTTGCTTTCTTTGGGTTTTTTTTTGCTCCTCTCAACTTTTCCTATCTACACAGCAGCAATTCCTTCCACTCTCCCAGGCATCACTTCAGAAGGATCAAAGGCGTTTTCCTCACGGGCCATATATCCTGGGATAAGGAAGTGAAACATCCCGGTTTGGGCATGACTTCTGGGCCTAACTCTGCCCTGCCCTGCAAGATTTCCCTTATCCTGCTGCTTTCAAAAATCACTAAATTGGTGGTTCTTTGGAAAAAGCCCGTGCCGCCTCCCGCTCCCATGCAAACACCACGGGAGATGGACCAGTTTGCCATCTGCTCTCTCTGCCCCACATCTGCAGCCAATCAGAATGCCGGAAAAACGGGACTGTTCGTGCATGCACGGAAATGTTGCCATGGAAAATGAAACTAAATGGGGGCCATGCATAATCACCTGGAGTTCTTCCTTCTGGTCTGAATGCAATAATGGGCAGCCCTGCGAGGGGAGAAACCGAGATAGAAACATCTCGATATGCATGACCCCGGTTTCCCACCATAATATTATGTCTGTCTGGAAAACGGCCAAAAGTCTCATTGTTGTTGCTTGAAATTGACCTAAAACTTATATGGTCTAGACCAAAGATGGCATCCCAAAAAAGATGGCAGACAACCTCTTCAGCTGGAGGTTGCACAAATAGAACAAGAAAGTGGGGGCAGGCAAAATGGAGAATCAGCTTGGCTGGGGACACTTCAAAGCAGGAGAATCCTCTGTTTAAACTATATTTCAAAACTGTGGGAAAAGCCCACTGCCAAGCAAACTGCTGTGAGGTAAGTACTGCATGCACAAATGGCCCCAGTCTCAACAGATTATCTCACAGAAGCATCTTTCAACCAGATGGGTTTTCATGCTAATTTTAATGCTGCTTTTTAATAGTTTGCTAATTTAACAATCTCTCTGGTATTTTTGAGGTGTGAGGAAAAACTCACAGGAATGTAGTCACAGTTTTCTGTCCCTGCTCTCCAAGTGAGAACGATCATTGCCTATAAAACTGAGATGCTTTCTTCCATCTGGAATTTAGCAGGGAAAGATCCCTGGATGAAAATGTCATCCATTTTGGGATGTAGGATGGGAAAAGTAAATTTAGCAATGTGTTTCCCACAGAACCTAGTGAAAAGAAATAAACAACAGAACAGTTAAGTGAATATACAAACTAATTTTAACAAATTAAAAAATTAAGATGAAAATGAAGTATCTGTTTTTAGCAAAGTTTTTGCATAGTTTAAAAGTTCATAGGAATCAGCGGCAAAAAGTAGACAGGTGAAGTTTAAAGAGATGCAGGTCCCAGACAGCAGGAACTGCCATTGTGGGTGAAACAAAACTTTAATACAACATATCAAACCTAGGGACACTTTTCCTCAATTTAGCTAAAAGTGTCGAGTTTATTAAGGAATGTGCAGAAACAGCCAACATGTCCATTATTTCTTCCAAAAGCTGAAAAAGAGCCAAGATACTGGCAAAATATAGAGGGCGTGTTTTTGTTTCATAAAGCTGTCGTACTAGTAGAAATGGGAATATAGTTAGGTCCACTTTCTATATCACTTCTTGTTTTTAGGTACATATATAACACCTCTTTTACATGACTAAATCGCCATATGCTTCCAATGGTTTTTGTATGCTGAAGACTGGAGTTGCCGAGAGGGCTGTGTTTCCTTGCTGTTTCACCTTCTGACTCCTTCCCAGTTGGCATTCTAAGGAGCTGAGGAGAAACTCCAGGGGCCCAGTTGACCTGCGGTTTAGAAAGGGGAACCAACACTGATCAGGGCTAATTGGAGATTACCATCTCTCCCCATCACCTCTTCTGATTAATTATTGATGAAAAAAGCCTTTCCTCTTTGGCTGTCAGGTGACAATCGCTTCATGCCTAAGAAGTTCTATCATAATCCCTCTCTTTTTTCACCATTTTGTTTTCTAATTAAGGAATTAACACTGGCTGGAGAAGGAAGAGCAGAGTCTGGCTTTGTTCTCGGGCTGTTGTACCTTTGAGGATCCCAGATGGAGGTTATTCCGAGAAGCTTATCCATGGGCCTCCTGTAGACAGTCAGTTCCTTAAGTGTTATCGACAAGAAAGAGCCCTTTGATGCCATTACTTGTGCACTTCATTGATTTTCTTTGTTTTAACAAGAAAATCATTAGAGTTTATACAATTTGAATGCTTGACTCATCAGCTCTATAGTCCTTTCCATCTCCTTCACATTTCTGCAGTTGCCATACTGTGGTGGAGAGGTCTGAAACTCATATCCCTCTGGCTTCCTGAAAGTCTTGAATGATTTGATTCTTTTCTCTTTTTTCCCCCTTCTTCCTTAGCTTGAACTACAAAAACCATCCTGTTGCTTATGGCTTTCCCCTTAGTACTCTGTTATTGTGTGGATTTATACTTGCTTCAATACATTTTTAGGACTGGTTTACATGCTTTAAAAGTCGATTTGGCTGCCAGGAGGACTTTCAGTTCACTACTAGTAGAAACTAAATTCCCATGTGTGCATAGGATCAATTCAGACTAGGACCACAATATGGGGGGAGAGGGGGCTTAAGATTCCCCACCATGTTTTTTTTTCTTGAACTGAATTGCCATGGGGAGCTACTCTGTGGAGTGATTCCCCAGGCTATTTCAGGTCAGCAAAAGGGCACCAGTCAGGGGCAGGGGTGGGGGTGAAGGCTTGAGCGCACTCTCCCCACATGCTACAATTCCAATCTGAGTTGGGCCCATGTCTGCCTCAGAACTGAGTTCCCAGTAGGGAACTCCAAGACCACATATATTGGTCAGTTGTGTAGATGCTGGGTCAAATTACATGCTAACTGTGCCATGAGTACTTATGGGATTTGCATAGGTTAATTCACATGGGGGTGGGGGGCGATAAAAAGGACTAATGGCATTTCACTTGTTTTATATAAACTCTTAGCCTGTACTAGTTCTTCAGTCTGAGCAACTTGCCTCCACTGTGAGGCTTAGTTTCCCAAAAGTTCTTTCGCAAATATCAGGAGATTTTGCAGGAGTGCCTGGTGAAGGTGGAGTTTGGGGAAGATGTAATGTCATTTCTGGGTGATGGTCAAGATTGTCTCCTCTAGTTTCTATGGTCTCCACCATAGAGACAAGGGGAAATTCTTACAGCATCACTATGAAGAAAACATTTTTTCTCCCACTCCCAGTTACTCAGTGTGGGACATTGGAGCTGGTGGACATGTAATTTCCTACACTGGACAGATAAATCTAAGAGGCCTGAATGTCCTTGCCCCAGACTCCTTGCCTGCTTTCTACATTGTACCTTGGAACAAAGGAAAGCTGATTTATGTGGTTTGTTTTTTTACTTGGGGCATATAGAAATCAACACAAGTTGACTTTTGCAGTAGATAGGGGTGTGCTGCAACATCTCTGCCAGTACAGCATGGGAGAAGGGAGTTTAAATCCTTTCTATTTGCACCTCTTTTCCAACTGCATATAGACGACCCGCCCCCCCCCCCCCCCAACACACATACAATCTGCTGTTCTTCCCAGTGATGCAAATACAGCATATCTGGGAAGGGGACAATTTCAAATCAGAAAACTGAGATGAAATAAAAATACAAACCCTCTGCCCTGCACTATGACCTCAATTAGAATCAGCTTCTGCCCCCAAGATGCTGTTTAGCAATTAAAAATGCTCACAGGTCCATTCATGGGTTTTCCATAATTTCATCTGGTTTGACCTTGAGAAGTTTTAAAAAGCTGAGCTGAACCCGAAACAGGAAAACAGAACATAGGTCAAAATACTTCTACGAAACTAGTTTGACACGCCAGCATCCATATGAAGTTTGAGTTGACTTCAATACCCAACCCAGAATCATATAAACTGACTTCAGGAGTGGTTTGTTGATGCATCACAGGAATAGCCAACAATGGGACAATAAAGAAGACTGTCACACTACACTTGCCTAATGTCACTGTTGCAACTTCCAAATTAAAAGAGATTTCCCATTTCCCTGATGGACCTGCTTAGATTAATCCAAGTTGTGATTGTTTCCCCTGAACTCAGTGTTTCTTAATGAAAACTGACATAACAGCAACCTTCCTTTCCCAAACATCTCGAGAGACTGTCTATACTGTTCCAGTTAAGGATCTGTTGCACACAAAGAACTTCCTGCTGCAGCTTCGACTCTTATAGTTTGCTGCCTTGCTCCACTGGCTTCCTGTTCCTTCCAAAATTCAACAGGCAGAACAGGAGCCTAAAATGAAAGTTTGCACTATGACTTTGAGAACTAACAATTGCAGATAAGGAAGCCATTTAGGACAGATGGGTACATGAGGTACAGGCCATGTCTTCTGCCCTGTTTTTGATCGGGATGAGTTCTGTACCCTGGTCAAGTGAGGATGAAGAGTGGAATGATATCAACAGAGAAGTCACAATGGGTTCTTTACTGGTAGTGCAAACTTGGCTTCCTCCAGGCTTTGCAATTTGCATCCGCATAATACATCAGTCTTCCAACATATCCAGAAGCATACATATCACCTGTCATAATGATGACACGACTAAAGCTATACATTTAATTTTAAAAGATAGAATGTAAAGGCTCAGGGGGGAAAAGCCTGGGGGATGGGGGTGGGGGCGAGGATGTAGGTAAGGGGGGTTCCCAGGTTTAACCCCCCCATTACATGTCTGAAGCTCCGCCCCCCGTTTGTGGTTTTTTGTATTTTAAAGTGTTTTTTTCAGTTTTTGGCCTGCAAGGGGCGCAGTTTTTAGACTAGTAGCACCAAAATTGTGGGGATTTTTTTGGGAGACTCTCCTGATGATACTACCCATATTTGGTGAGGTTTGGTTCAGAAGGTCCCAAGTTATGGACTCCCAATGGGAGCTAATAGAAGATGAGGAAAAACACCTGCTGAGGTTCCCATAGCTTTGGACCCCCTAGTCAGAATTTCACCAAACAAGTGGATCAGAATCATCAGGAGGAATCTCAATGATTCCACAGAAAGTTTGGTGCTGTTAGCTTAACAATTGCACCTCTGACAGCAGGCACCCCCCAAATTTCCCCAGATTCTCCTTTTAAATCCACTCCCTTCAGCATGGATTTAAAGGGAGAATCTGAGATCCCCAGTTTAAACATTGAAAGTGATGCTGTTTCAGGGTGGGGGATAATCCACCCCCAAACAGCATCACTTTCAATGTTGTTTTAATTGGGGACCCCAGATTCTCTTTTTAGGGTGGATTTAAAAGGAGAATATGGGCTCCCTAGTTTAAACACCAATGAAAATGATGCTGTTTGGGGGTGGATTCCAGCATCACAGCGGCCACCCATGCCCCTCCCGCAAAACTCAGATTTTGCACCGGGCTCCATTTTCCCTAGCTACACCTCTGCCCAGAGCCCGCCGATGAGGGGGGCGGGCGGGGCAGGGGAATCTGCCATCCCTGGCCTCCGAGAGCCACTTTTATAAGCACTGAGGCTGGGGGGGTGGGGCTTGGGGAGACGTGGCTATGTCCCCAGGGGCGGGTGGGGGTGTGGCCCCTCCCCCCAAACTCACCCCATAAAAAATCTATACCTGTGTCTCTGGTGGGGGGGGTGTGTCCAAAGGACTTGTTTCAATTCTTCCCACAGAAAAATTGGCAGAGTCAGGGGAGCGCTGAAGAGAATCCTATGAAATGTTTGCTCTTCTGGAATGAGTGAAATACTTTTTAAGACAAGATTTGACTCATTCAAAATAAGTAGCATGACATTTTAATGAAAGAATGTACAGTATTAGAGAATGATTATTCCAGTGTTTGCTGTAAACATATATAACATATTTTCAAGGATATGTTTATTTTTTATAATGTGAGTAACTTTGTCAAGGACTAATATATTATAATGTGTTTAATGGCAACATATTATGAAATAATTTTATGTGTTCAGTGTTATAAAGTTGTGACTATATGAAACTGTTTCTGTTCAAATTATACACTTTATTTTGTTCACTGCAAAATTTGCTTTCCAATTTCAGCTTTTATTTTTTTCCTATAATTTAAATTGCAGAATATGAGATACATTTACTAAGATACCATATGGTGTAACAGTTTGTAGTTCTCTGTCAAGTATTGGGCAAATTTACAGTTTTGCTTGCAGAAAACTAAGAATTTATTTTAGGTATATTATAATGTTATAGATGATGCATTTTATGTTATTATTGCAGTACAATAAATTTAGCCTTGACAGAAAAGCAATATATATATATTTCATTTCTTCCCTAAAATTTCAGCTTTTCCAACAACCATTTCCCCCCTATGGCTTCAAAATTTCTGGAAATGTAACATATACAATAAGGAGGTGTACATACATTAAGGAAGGCTGTTTCCGCATGGGCAATTAATGGCGGCCTGGAGATGGCAAAAACGCCGTCTCTAGGCCGCCCTCGCGCCGCGAAGCCGGCGTTTCCCCAGAGCGCTTGGAAGCGCTCTTGTTGGGGAAACGCCGCCGTGAAGCCGCTGCCGAGCGAACGGCAGCGGCTTCATGACGCCTCCCCCACCCGGCACTTACCTTGTCCCTGGGCCTCCGGCGATCGGCCAGCCGAGGCCTGAGGGACCACGCCCCCCTGCCCTGCGCTGCTGGAGCAGGCGTGCAGGGCCAGGGGGCGTGTCCCCAGGCCTCGGCGACGCGCCGAGGCCCGGGGACATGCCGGGTTGGCCGGGTGCCGGCACTCCGCTGGGGCGCCCGGCGCTGCCTCGGCTAGCTTCCAGGAACCCGTCCGGTCGCGGAGACCCGGTCTGGCAGCGGGCTCGCTCGTTGGTCGGCGGCCAGCAATGCGCCGACCTAGCCGTTTCCGCCTCTGTGCGGAAACGGCCGAAGAGTTTTCCCCATTATCTCAAACCCTGAGATACAATGGGCAGGTAATGATGATGGAATGGGTCTAGGGATCCATTGCAGTCATCAGATAGGACCTTGTTAATTTCATATTGAATAGTAATAGTAGTAATTGCACATGCCACTAAATGCATTGTGTGTAGTCACAGTCATGTGGCTTTGAAGAGATGGCCTATTCAACCTGCAGAAATTGACTATGTGCTAAATGTAAAATGTAGCTGATCTGTAACTGACATGGTCGTTGCTTCCCATCACCACTGTATAACTGCAACAGCTACTACAAAGTCTTAAAAGAAAGCAAATATCTGTAATATGGCATACTGTCTGTTAGCCATCTAAAACTGACTGTGTAACCCCAGTGACATCTAGGCCTCCCATGGGCCCGGTGTGGGGTGGGAAACTGTCGCCATCTGCCAATAAGCCCTTCAAGGGAGGGTGCTCTAAAAGTTTAATTATAAATAAATAAATAAAATACCATGACTCCTTTGTTGATTTGTTATATCCATACTATGAATCCTTTGTAGGCAATGTACATTCTTGAAATAGGATACAGGGTTCAATTAATACCTGTAAAGAGTAGGTACTTGCTTTTCCCCTTTATATATCACACTATCCCGTTGTACTGCCCTCCAATTTTGCAATTTAGCTTTGCTGTATTATTTGTATTAACTGTATTATAATGCTTATAATGGATTGTTTTCTAATCCAGTTTTATTCACTGTTGGTTGTATGTTTTATACTATTTCAAGTCTACTGTTTTTACTCAGGTAGTCTGCTTTGAGACTCGAGACTCAGCAAGAAATGAAGTCACTGCAAGCAGGTAACAACTTTTTTGTGTTATCTAGTATTCCTTTATTGATCCTTCTTCCTGTTTTATTTTTGTTTTACATTCACACAATTTTTAGATGGTTTTTACAGAGACTAAGTCACAAATAATTGACCTGAATGGGATTCTGGGTAGACTTGCTTAGGAATGCTGTCTTTTAAACTGTTTGCTGTCTCAGAAAGAGCCAATACATACCAGTATAATGTAATTTTTTTAAAAAAAATGTTTATTCCTCTCTGAAGAGCAGAAGGCTTGGAAAGATTTAAAAATATGTTGGGAAAACTGAGGAGTGGTGGTGATGGCAATTAATTAGTGCTCTAAAATGAGAAATTCCTAAATTATATCTTTCAAAAAATCACTCTCTTCAACCTAGAAATTATCCCACAATACCAGGTAGAAATTTGTGTTTACTTCATAATATGATATTATGGTTACAGCTTCTAACTATGACCAACGTGAAGGCTGAAAAATGTTCACAGTCTGAACACTTGAACCCCTTAAGCCTGAACATCTCCATTGTCCTGCTGGCTAGGGATTTTAGATTTCCAGTTCTTACTGCCCTATCAGATTTATGGCCCTATGGCCCTATCAGATTTTAGATTTTAGATTTCCAGTTCTTACTGCCCTATCAGATTTATGGCCCAATGGTCCTATCAGATTTTAGATTTCCAGTTCTTACTGCCCTATCAGATTTATGGCCCTATGGCCCTATCAGATTTTAGATTTTAGATTTCCAGTTCTTACTGCCCTATCAGATTTATGGCCCAATGGCCCTATCAGATTTATTACTACTCAGCATCAGCATGATCTCCATGGGAAATAACAATAAAGACCACCCTTTTCTGAATGAAAGCTGTTGCTGTACTACTATCCCTATGAGCAGAGAATGTTGGTAGGAAGAACTAGAACAAATAGTTGCTGTTAGGTCTAAGCTGAAAAAGGGAGATTTGGGCGGTGGAGCCTGAGGAGGGCAGAGCTTAGGGAGGGAAGGGAAGGGACTCCAGTAGGGTATAATGCCATAGAATCCACCCTCCAAAGCAGCTTTTTTCTCCAGGTAAATTAATCTCTATTGCCTGGCGATCAATTATAATAGCTTGGAATCTCCAGCTACCTCCTGGAGGTTGGCCGCCCTACTCAGCCCTTACCACTGATCTCAGATCCTGACTTTTGCCATTTCAGGGAAAATTCTTCCCAGCTTTTTTTATTTGCATTTCAGTAGTACTTTACCCTGGTCCTTCCCTTAGCAACTCAGCAACTCTGCTTCTGCTACCTGCTGTAGAAAACCTTTGGTTTTGGACAAGGGTGAGCTAGGGCATGTTTGTGAAATCTTGGGACATGGCTTCTAAGTGACCGGGGGCTGGGGGAGGAAAGGGGGGAAAAAAGAAAGAGATGTTAGACACAAACCTCAGCCCTTTTTGGATTTGGAAATAACAATCTAAATAAAACAAAACAAAAATGCTCAAATCCCTCAACTTAGAACACCAGATTTGGAAGTTCCAGCCTATTTAATTATCACTCGGAGACTAAACTACAGTACTAGAAGTCTACAGGAGGCAGCAATAATGGATTGATGTTCTATGAAGACTGATTGCTCCCCTTGATTGTATAACAGATGGACTGAAACTTTTTATTCCTAGAAAGATAAATGCTTTTTTTAAAGCCCTCTTGGTAATAAAAAAGCACCTTTGTTTATTTGGCTTTGTAATAAAAAAAATAGCATGTCTTAATATAGACTAAGCAAATTACCTTAAAAAAGGAAGGTTAAAAAACTGTTTATTATTTGAAATGTCTTTCTTGAGGCTCAGTTTCTGATAAATTACCTCCAGCTTCATTACTTGATAATATATCTCCCATGACATTTAATTATACTTACCCCAAACACATTAAGCCAATCAGTCTGAACAGTCTCTTATTAATATGCAAATTTCTGCTTTTGAAAACCCATGAATCTGTGGAAAAAAAATCTCCTTAGGCTTCAATTATGTCCACTCAGGAAGCTATGTGCCTCAATCAGACGCTTCCCTGTTCACCAGCTCGATGACTCAGCATTTGACTAAATGTTTAAGCTAACAGTTCTGGCAATAACATTTGCCATGCAGGGCCGATGAGGAAAGGAGCAGGAAGGGCCAAATGAAATTAAACTTGGGAACACTTGGAAGAGATTAATGATAATACACAAACCTGCCACTACTACTGCTTTGGGTCAGGGTGATAACCTATTGATACTGCGTTAGATGTATTCACTTTGTGATGGTTAAAAAAAATCCCTGTTATGTATTGTCGAAGGCTTTCACAGCTGGATTCAACTGGTTCTTGTGGGTTTTCCGGGCTGTGTGGTCTTGGTCTGGTAGATCTTGTTCCTAATGTTTCACCTGCATCTGTGGCTGGCCTCTTCAGAGGTATATCACAGAGGGAAGTCTGCTAGTTGTGATGCTGTAGAACTGTGTGTAACAGACTTTCCTCCGAGATACATCTCTGAAGATGCCAGACATCTCTGAAGATGCCAGGCACAGATGCAGGTGAAACGTTAGGAATAAGATCTACCAGACCACGGCCACACAGCCTAGAAAACCCATAACAACCAATCCCTGTTATCTTCCAGCATGCTGTTTTTCTGGCTAGTTTAATCTTTAAAAAGCACATTTCCAAATACCTGCAGAGATTCCAGTTCATGCACAAAGGCTGCACATATGCAATAATCTAGGTCCACTCTCAGTGAAATTTAATTGCTCTCTATTGACTAGACTGCATTAATTTCTTTCCAGTATTTTCTGCAAGACAGACATCCTCTCATCCTTGTGGCACAAACACTGTGAGAGACATTGAAAAACATTTTTGATGGCATATGGAAAATCAGTAATTTTTTATTTAAATATTTGTATCCTACTTCTTTCTCCACTGGGGACAAAGCATGTTCGACTCAGAACATTGCACTACACTTAGGGTGTTGAGTCCCTCTTGGCCACCAGTGGGGAATGAGGGGGTAGGGTTACCAAATCCAGATTAGGAAACTCCTGGAGCTGGGGAGGGCAGGGACCTCAGTGGGGTGTAATGCCAGAGTCCAGCCTCCAAAGCATCCATGTTCTCTGGGGGAACTGATTTCTGTTATCTGGAGATGAGCTGTAAATCCAGGGGGTCCTCAGGTTTTACCTGAGGTGGGAATCCCTAATTGCATTCAGTGGATTTACCTCCTATTAAGTAGGAGCAGACTTGCAGACTTGTTCAAAGAATTCTTATTGTGTAGAGGGGATTTCCACTGTATCTTCAGAGCATACCATGACTGATAAAAGGAGACAGCTTCTGTATACTCCAGATATGATCTCATAGAGCTTTCAATCACTGATTAAATTCAAGGAACATTCCTGTCTTTTACCCATATGAACTGAAAAAGTGGTGGAGATTATCAGAAATTGTATATTCCCAAAGTAAGACCTCCCCCTCCTTCAGAGATCTCTGTTTCCCTTGTACCTTCATGATTCCAGTGCTGCCTTAAATGCCAGGTGAGGTGCATCCTTCACCCACAGAACTTACTCCCTCTTTCTACTCCAGTTCTGGTCACAAAATTGAAACTTGTTCCCAAGCTCACATTTTGAACCGCATTTGCTTAGTTGTGATGCTGTAGAACTTTTATCTTATTTTTAGGAAGAGATCCAGAACAGAAGAGGCACAAATCCCATGCTGTTCACCAGCCAAGGCCACATGAAGAGCTGGGGCACAGATCCAAACATACCAGACATCTTCTCTTGGGGCTGCCTCATAAAATCTATCCCTTCGCTCTGCTGACCTCAGGATTTTCCCATCCCATTAATGTGTGAGCCAAGTTTCTTCAGAGTTACTGCACTTCACATTGGAGGAATATTATGAGTCCTTTTTCTTTCTTTCTTTTGTTAAATAAATGTGGTTATTTAAATATAGCTGTTTAAAAAAAGTTTTCTCGCTAAACTAATTAGTGAGCATTAAAGTTAATATGCTACATTAATTGTCCAATAATTAAAACTGAATGAACAGAAGGCATCCCATTCAGCACATTGAGTCTGGAGACAGACAATAGTTCCTTTCAGGAATCTGAAAAGGTTTTGGAAAAATTATTACGGCTTCTGGTGTGCACATTCATTTCATTTGTATCCCAGTAAGTAAGTTTTGCAGCATTTTATGTTGCTTAGAAAACTCGCTTAGCTTGTTTGATGAGAGAGTGAGTCAAAATTAGAATCTATATACATTGTCCCATTATGCACAAAGTGTCTGGTGAACGATGGGGGTGAATGTCCATCACGGCAAGATTTCTAGTATGGACATATTTTCTCGAGCCCCGCTTTCACTTTCCATTTTCTCCGTGGAAGGTGACACTTGTAGTATGACTTTTAATTTGCTTCACAGCCAGAGCGGGCAGATTTGCCAGTGAGCACATCTTTACCCTAGACATCTTCCCTCCACTCCCAGCCAGCCTACCTAGCTCATCCCTTCCCACTCTCTTGTACTTCCATTCATGCCTTCCCCTTCTCCCTCCTTCCAGGTTGCTGGCTCCTTCCTTCTTCTCTAAAAACTCATATTGATATATTGATATATCAGTATAAAAATAACAGTGAGCTGGTTTTGCAAGGAATAGTACAAACAGGGAATCTGTTTGACTCTGCCCCACCTCCCCCGCAATACTTCCACCCTCCCTGATGATTGGGGTGACCATTTAAAACTTAATTTCAAACAAGCCTGTTGTCTCCTGCAGTAGGGAAGTGCTTTGCCTCTTTCATTTGTGCGGATTATCATTTTTGGGATGGGCTAGAATATTGCTATAACTGCAATAACAGTAATATCAATATACTAATTTAAAGGCTTTTCCAAAGCCAGCAGTCTTGAGGCTACCTGGCATGATGAAATCTGTGACTTTAAGATGGAGCTGATGGGTGGAGTTAAGAGAACCAGGAGAGCGGGCAGAGTTCAGCAGACAAACCGCATGGTGGGCTATGAGCTGCCTCCTCATGTGAAAACAGAAAAACATGAGCAGACCCCACTACAAGCCCACTGTGCGGTGAGGAGCCCTGAGGTAAATGTCCCATACATCATGGGACATTATGTACATTGCAGCCAAGGGAGGTAGCTCCCTCGGGGATATTTCAAACATAGGGTTGCCAGTCTCCAGGTAGGGCCTGAAGATCTAAAATTACACCTGTTTTCCAAACTACTGAGATCAGATCCCCTGGAGAAAATGGATCCTTCAGAGAGTGGACTCCATGGCATTATACTCCACTGAGGTCCTTCCTCTCCCCAGGTTCTACCCTCAAATCCCCAGTAGTTTCCCAGGTGGCAACCCTATCAAGAGCTCTCTCTGAACTTTTTAACTGTAAGGTATAAAAGGAAAACATTTACTTGTGGGGATGAAAGACCCATTTTCTTGTAGGCATAAAAGGAATACCCAATTGTTCAGTGTAAAGTGGTTCCTACTTTTTAGAGCAAAGGAAATGAGATAAGTAATAAGTATTAACGCTTGGTTTTCTTCATTTTATTTTATTAACATTTGATTCAACTAAAACAAATTTAAAATATTAAGCTACCTAATATTTATGTTCTGGCTGTTCTGAAATAACTCTCTACTCCCACCCTAACAAATTATGGCCTTGGCCTTGCTTCTTGGCTTCTTTCAAACCACTCAGTTCTTCTAAACACCATTATCTGTCTCCAGTCTTAGAGATATAGTTCTGCACAAAGTTTTGAATTAAATCGATTGGAACAGAACCTATGTCATAAAGCATCGGGCATTGAATGAGTAGCAGCAGCAAAATCCCTCCGAAGCAGATCTATATCAACCATTGGACTGTAATCTCTGACACTGTTTGACAAGTCTAACTGCATGGTGTTCATTCACAGTCATATCAAAACCTCTCTGATTTTTCAGACCCGAGGTAGAATTGAAATAGTGGAAGATTTTCTAACAATAAGCTGCTAAGCCACCTCTTTCTGTCCCTGGGGTCTTCCCACTAATTGTGGCTTATCCTACTTTTAAAAAGCGACCTCTTCTAGTTTTCCTATAAGTCGCTTCTGTAGGTGAAAATTTGTTTCCATTAGGCTTATTGAGGGCATTTTTAGTGCCATCCTAAACATTCTTAACACCTGTCTACATCTGTTAAAGCCAATAGTCATAGAAGGGTGTGGTTCCACTTAGGAGGGCATTGCTTATCTCTTACTTCTATTTCCCATAACCTTATGGCAAAAGGATAAATCAAAGGTTGGACAGAACTAGAAGGTGGTCCTTCATTTTGCACTATTTTGCAATGCTAGGGAAATTTGTTAATGAAGAGCATTTCTTCCTCATTTTGAGATAGGTAAGTAAATAGTACCACAGTCAGTATCTCTTCAAAATAGTAGGTTTCAACAGTTTTACAATAACTGATTCAGAAGTGAAGCTACTGCAAAATTCACAAGCTCCCAAACAACCTGTGGTATCTGACCGCATAAAAAATTCATCTATGGACAGCAATGTGTTGTTTTTTTTTGCATTCCACATCAAGCATGTCCTTGGATCATCTCCTCTTGAATACTATGTAGTTTTTCCCCCTTTTTTAATCGAGAAATACTCCAAACCAGCAAGGGGCAAGCTGTTAGCAGTTTTCTTCGATTTAAAAACAGCTTTTAACTCTATTAATCAAACCCTCTTATGGAAGAAATTAAGCAGCCTTGTAATCGATCAAAGATTACTGTACCTACTAATACAGTTACACAGCTCGAATACATGTCAACTAAAATACTCACACAAAGGACATTTAATAGCAAAGGTTTCTATTACAAAAGGAGTCAAACAAGGCTGTCCTCTAGCTCCCTATTTATTTAACTTCCAGCTACCCTTAATTCAACAGATTGACACCCTCCAAGACTTGCTACCCACTCTGCTCCAATACTCCAATATGCTGATGACACGGTGATCTTGTCTAGAACAAAAAATGGCTTTTAGCAAGTGGTTGGATTCAGCAGGTTTGCTCCACTTCGGCAGAACTGGTTGTTTAAATGGTGCTTGTAAACAACCAGTTGTTAAATTATTTGAATCCTACCACTGCTTACAACGCTACATTAATGTCCTTAACCACTACTGCAACCAAAACCAATTGAACATTAATAGTGATAAAATAAAAGTTATAGTCTTTGCAAACCATAGGTGTGATTATTCTTGGGAGATTGAAAATATCCAACTCAAACAAGTGGAACAAATTAGATATCTCAGACTCACTTTTAGTGTTAATTGCATGTGGACCACTCATTGCAATAAACTAATAAAAACTTCAAAACTGACTTTTGCTGTTTCCGCGAGGGTGGAAAACTGTGCCCTAGGGACAATGAAAACATCGTCCCTGGGGCGCTGTTCGCACAACAAGCGCTGCTGCATTGCAGCAGTGCCGTGCTGGGCCTGCCCAAGTGGTGCAAAGACGCCGCTTCCAAACCACGCTCCCTTGAGCAAGGTTTTTCGAAAGCGGAGTCTTCGTGCCAGTGTGGTGCGAACTGCACTGGCGTGAGGGTGCCGCTTTTGGCCCCTATAGTGTGTGCAAGGGACTTGCCTTCCTGTACAGCTCTGGCAGCTGGAAAGACATGCCCACACTGCCCTCTGACCCCGGGAGTCGGAGGGCAGCATGGGCGTGTCTTTCCAGTCACCTGGAGCTGCACAGGAAGGCAAGATAAGTCCCTCGCACACACCCTGGGTGGCTCCATGCAGAGCCACCCCTGCAGGCAGCACCAGCATCAGGACTGCCCGCACGGTCCCGACGCTCCACCGGCTTCATTTAAGCCGGTGGGAAGCCGCTGCCTCTGGCCATGCAGAAACGGCCTTTGACGTCCCTAAACTAATTTCAGCAACATAAAGGCAACCAATATGTTCCAGCGGCTCAAATGGTGTATTCTGAGATGATGATTCCAAAATTTAATTAGGATCAAAGCCTTTCCCTCAAGCATAGAAAATATTCAGGCAGGATTCCTTTGGAAACTTCTGGGTGTTTCAAACAGTGTCACCTATTTTGTAATAATGACCTACAGTGTCACCCTCCCATCCTACCTCCTCTCACAATACTAGACAACACAGTATCAATAGTAGAGACCTTTAAATTTCTAGGCTCCATCATATCTCATGACCTAAAATGGTCACCTAATATCAAAAATGTCATCAAAAAAGCACAACAAAGAATGTTCTTTCTGCGCCAACTCAGGAAGCTCAAACTGCCCAAGGAGCTGCTGATACAGTTCTACAGAGGAAGCATTGAGTCTGTCATCTGCACCTCTATAACTGTGTGGTTTGGTTCTGCAACCCAACAAGATCGACACAGACTTCAGAGAATAATCAGAACTGCAGAAAAAACAATTGCTGCTAACCTGCCTTCCATTGAGGACCTGTATACTGCACGGCTCCAAACAAGCGCTCTGAAAATATTTACTGACCCCTCGCATCCTGGACATAAACTGTTTCAACTCTTACCCTCTAAACGTCGCTACAGAGCACTGCACACCAAGGCAACTAGACATAAGAACAGTTTTTTCCTGAATGCCATCACTCTGTTAAACAAATAATTCCCTCGATAATGTTAAACTATTTATTATATACTTATTATATAATTACTGCACTACTTTTTTCATCATTCCTATTACCCATCTCCTCCCACTTATGACTGTATGACTATAGCCTGTGCTGACATTTTATTTTACATTTTATTTTATTTTATTTTATTTTATTTTATGATTTTACATTTTATGTTTTCATTA